>NC_044305.1:85489499-86717832 GCF_007474595.2 Lynx canadensis
TGAGGTTGTGTAAGTGTGCACTGTACTAAGGCCTTGACGGAAAAGGTGAATAGGGCTGAAACCCACTGGTGCTCCTCTCATCAAGCTATTACTCTGGTGTGGGGCTGCATCCATCCATCCAGAGACAGAGGAACCCATTTCTCCACTCAAAGGCACCATCTGCTCCAAAGACTGCTCCTGGCCCAGAGATGTGAAATGGGCCTGAACTGGCCCTGGATTTTGCTTGGCACAGAATCACAGCCTCTTTCCTCTCATTTTGCCCTTCCAAGTGGTAGCCCCTGCTCTATCCCCAAACTCTTGGTGATCATGGATTTTCTTGCTGCACTTCCTTTTTCCCATATTTAGACTTTCTGTAAGGTCTTTTTAAAGTCCCAAGGAAAACAGTAACCTTTTCTGTCCCTTACCTAAGTTTATCTCCATAGCTTCGATTTAAAAGCGCTTCCCTCTGTGCCAGTGCCCTGTGTGCCCAGGCTTTTCTTTGGTTTCTGAACATCTGTTGTGCTACTTTTCAGATCTGAAATTTTCACAGCACTCCAATCTCCTGGCATTCACTTGCACCTCTCCCCCTAATCTCTTTCTTAATTCCCAGGCTTTACCAGCCAACACCAGAGCTCTGGAAAAGTCTACAGCTCTTGGTCCAGCCTTGCATCCTTCCATGCCAGGAACTGGATTCCCCTGTCTGTTCAAACCCACTTTGTCTTCTGACCTCCTTCCCTGCCTCTATGACTAGGTGTTCCAGATCCTTGAGCTATTTGGGGGACAGGGTTGTATCTGGGTGATCTTCTATCCCAGAACTGGACATGGTTCCTGGTGCACACCACGTGCTCAGCCAATGTATGTCACACGAACAGATGGAGAAGGCTACCTTACTCGAGGTGACCCCAACGCTCACACAAGTCTTCGCCTCCTACTCCTTGTTTGGCCAGGTGCTGAGGTCTGGTGGTTCACCTCACAACTGCCTCTCCTATTCTATCTTTCTCCATTACAACCGTCCAAATTAGGCCTCTGGATTTGCACCTGGAATATTGTACAATGTCCGACCAGTCTTCCCTTTTTCCTTTTCTCCCTCTCTCCTTCCTTTCATCCCTTCTCTCATCTTTGTCTTTTCTCCCATTTAACATAAAATTTAGTCCATTTTAATAATAATAACCTCCATTTAATGCCCATGTTCTAAGAAGCAGACAGTGGTTTGGGTCTGTCCACCTATCATTATTCATTCTTATAGACTAGCCACCAGCCTGGTATATATCATTATCACAATTTCACAGAGGAGGAAATGGGTCCTCACAGATTGAATATGACTCACCCAAGGCTACATATGTGGAAGCCTGTGCCCTCTGCCTTCTCTTTGTCAGGCACTGTGTTAGCTGCTGGGGATTCAAAGATGAGCAAATCCAAAGGAAAAGCCCCTATGTCCTTAGAGCATACATGGGGAGGGAAGACAGAGTAAGAAAAAAGGACCAGGCAGGATGAGAAGTGTTTTGATGGACATGTGTTCCCAGTTAAGAGATACCAGAGCACACGGAGTGACTGAGTCTGACAGGGCTAGGAAGGCTTCTCATGGGAGATGTGGCCTGAAGTAAGTCTTAAAGGATGAACAAGAGCTTTCCAAGAGGTCAAATTGGGGGTGGTCGGGGATGGGCAGGGAGAAGTGCAGTATGTGTGTGGAAAAGGAGCAGGAAATGCAGGAGGAAAAATATGGGCTCAGAACTCCTGGTAGGGAGTTTAGCCCACATCTTTTAGGATGAAGGGGTTGGAGGGTCATCTGAGGCTTTAGGCAAGAGAGTAACATGAGCAGATTTGTGTTTTAGAAGGACCATGTCATAGATAATGTCACCAATGGACTGGAGGTGAGACTGGTAGGAGAAGAAACACATCAGGAACTATTGTGGAAATCCAGAAAGAGAATAGAAGGGTCCACAAAATCAGGGAGGGGGTGAATAGAGAGGAAGGTTAGATCAGAGAGAGAGCGTTGTTGGTTGTGGTGACTCTGTGGAATGGGGCAGCTTTCTGGTTTAGTTGGTTGGCTGGGAAGACATCACTCACAGCACATCATGGAGATCAAGGGAGGTAAAGCAGGTTTGGGTGTGTTTGTGGGTGCAAGGCAAAGGGAATGGTGGAGGTAAGGAAGGGAAGGTGATATATTCACTAGCAATGTGGTGACCTTGAGATTCCTACCTAGGTACTTGCAGGCAGTTGGATGGTTGAGACTGCAGCTCAAGAGAGGGTTTCTGGGGGGTGAAGCGTGTAAATTCTACTCTTTTTTCAAAGCCATTTAAACATGGTTCTCAGACTAATGCACCGCTCATATCATCATATTGAGAAAATACCCAGCTTTGAATGAACTATTAGCATCTCACCCATAGATTTGAAGCCATCTAAAATAGAAGAAAAACTGAAGTGGAGTTGAGAGCAGATAGAAGAAATATCTCAAAAGTTGGCCCCTAGAAGATTTTGTGATTGATTATTTTTGGGGTTAGGGGTCAGAAGATGGGAAGATGAAGAAAGGAAGTGATCATGCTTCCCAAGATGACTTCTCTGTTTATACTTCTGTCTTGAATTTTCTCTTGCTCCAACTTGGGGCAGAGAGTAGGTAACTTCTACTGCAGAAGCATCATCTGGCACTTCTGGGCATGTGGCATTTCTTCCATTTCTCTTTTCTTTTTGGTGCCCTCCCATAATGCAGAGTAAAATTCAGCATACACTGGATGTACTATTATGTAACTCATCCATATTTTCTCATGGGCCTCCCTTGCCAAGGTACATGAAGTGCCTCCATAGTACCTCTCAGATCAAGTTCCTCACTCAGCCACCTGAAGATACTTCTTCTCAGGGACCTCTAGCTTGATTTTCTATTTGATGAAATGCTGCCCCATCATTTATAATACATTTTTGTTTCATGCTTAGTAATGATAACACTCAGATTCCAGGAAGTGCTAACCAGTAGAACTTTCTGTGATGATGGAAATATTCTCTATCTGTGTTGTCCAATACTGTAGCTGTGAGCCACATGGGGCTACTGAGCACTTGAAAGGTAGCTGGTGTGACTGAGGAACTAAATTTAATATATTTTAATTCATTTGCATATACATAGCCACTCACAGCAAGTGGATACTGTGTTGGACAGCACAGTACTAGGGGGTCCTTCTTTCTCTCTCTACTAAAGTAAGGCTGGGTTTCTGATTTTATGGAAGCCCTCACTTCCCACTTCCCCAGAGTTTTCTGTAAACACTTAGCAACTGCCTTCTGACTTCCCACCTTGCCTCGTTTGCCCGCAGCCCCTTCTCCAGCCCACAGCCTGGCTCAGATCTCCTTCCCCCAGGGCTGGGAGCGTGCACTCTGTGTGCAATGACTGGCTCACAAGCGAAGCTTATCACAGTTTTTATTTTCATTATGAGAAACAGCTCCATTAATAGTAACAGATTTCTTTGTTTACTTTATCTGGGAACAAGTCACACCCACAAAGAAGAGAGACTGTTCAAGGAGCTAACAAGGAAATTTAGCCCAAACAAGTCAAACTTAAAGCCCATCAGGATTCCTCCTTGATATTTGAATCATTTCATGATAGGTCTGGCTGGTAAGCAATGCTGAAGGCCAAGGTGGGAGATAGCTCTGACATGGGACAGAAAGCTCCCTTAGCCTTAGCCACTGGCTCATTGGAGCCCTAGCTGTCACCTCTGCAGTGTTTGGGACTAATTCTAGCCTTGTGGAGGCTTGTACAGAGCTATCCACACTCAAACTGTGGTGTGTAGCCATACCACTCACAATGAGGATGAGAACAGGTACTCAAGAAGCATTGGGTGGAGGTGTGGGGGAATGGTATCACTTCTGGAATATAAAAGATGGTCAGTCAAGGCCTTGACCATATGCAGGCAGACAAGGTGGTTGCCTATAAGGCACAAGGGCATCAAAGTCCCTGTTGGCCAGGTCTGAGAACATAAGTTCTCCATACCTCCTCTTGCTTTTGCAGGCCATCCTATGATGCACAGATATTTCTAAAGGATGTTTTGTTTTCACATGTTTGTCATTGTCTTTGCCACAACAGAGCATAACATTTCACAGAACTAACCACAGATGAATATCCCAGCAACTAAGTGCTGTGCTGAGTTAATTCTTTTCAATTATAGTGTCTTTTTGGCTTCTGTTTCCTCCATCCACTCCTTCAATGCTGTTTGAGACCTGTGGTTTCTCCCATTGTGGTTCTAACAATTTCTTTGGGTCTCTGGGGGTGGCTCAGGATGCCTGAGTCCTCAAAACATTCATGTGACATCTGCTTGTTTCTCTTCCTTCCTGGGCTGGCTTCATGTGGTGACATCACCTCAGAAGCCAAACTAAAGGCTCCTCATTATGCCCCTGTTAGGAAGGTGGCCCTCCCTCCCAAGTCTGATGCTGCTTCAGGTAAATGGTCACATTGGGCTAGGCTATGCTGAGGCTATTAAGCTGAAGGAGAACTCCCCCAAATTTGCTGGAATGCCTCACTCTTCCATTTTTTAAACAAATTCTGTGTGAACCATTCTTTTCATTTCTGCCTACAATCTATCCTCCTTCTAGGACAGACAGGAGTCTTTGCAAGTAATGGTCTCTGACCTAGAGAGACAGAGCTGTATACAGTTCTTCAAATTCCTTCCTCCCCATTGTATTCTTGCCAAGACCCTCCTATCATTCTTTTAGATCATTTACGCAGACTTACAGTACGTGACTAGCCTCAGAGTGGCTGTTCTTTGAGTGACAGGTGGAAGATGGAAGATCATGAAGACAGTGGTTAACTGAGGAGCAAGATCTAAGATAAAATTCTTTTTTTTTTTTAATGTTTATTTTGAGAGAGAGAAAGAGCATGAGCGGGTGAGGGGCAGAGAGAGGAAAGAGAGAATCCTAAGCAGACTCCACCCTCTTAGCACAGAGCCCAACGTGGGGCTCCATCTCACTAACCGTGAGATCATAACCTGAGCCGAAATTAAGAGTTGCTGCTTAACTGACTGAGCCACTCGGATGCTCCTAAGATAAAATTCTTAACTGGGGTGCTAGGACACACTGATACAAAGCAAACCCTTTGCAAGCATGCTGCCAAGTTGGCATCAAAATGTCAAATGACTTTTTTCTGCAACTGAGTTTCTGCACTGTTCAGATGATATCTGTCTAAAAGGAGGAAGAATCAAGTATGCTTTGTCTCCTGGTGTACCACATGCTATGATCTCTCCAATCTCTAGTGGGAGGTGAGGGGTCACTGCAAAGTTACAATGTATGTGACAGGAACAGAGGCTCCTTGTGAGGATCAAGGGAACAGAGTCCTCTGGAGACAGCAATACAGGACTGAAGGGTAAAACATGTAAATAGGGGATAACTCTGAATACAATTAGTCTGTGAGGGTCATATGAAATTCTGGTATCCAGAAGTATGCCATGAGCATAGATAAAGTTTGAAAACCACAGGCCTAGAAGGAGATAGAAAGAAAGGAGTCAAAAGCAATAGGAAAAGTCGATTCAACGCGTTAAAGATAGGAATGAAGGAAGAGAAGAAGTTGATTACAGAGCAACATTCTCAAATGCAGAGGGAAGTTTAGGAAGCTGTCAGAGATGATCTCCCAACCTTGTAGCAGGAAGTAATGTACCTGTTAATAAAACTAACAAGTGACTTTAGCTTACTTTGGACCAGGTACTATCCAAGTTATATATATTTATATATGTTAGCTTGTTTAATCTCCACGATAATTCCATAGAATTATTATCCTGTTAACAAGCAAGGAACTGAGGCTCAGAGAAGTTGTGTATTGTACTCAAGTGTCCAAGAGCCAGAAAAGGAAGAGCTGGTCTCCAACCAGGCTGGGTGAAGTGGGTAAGAGTGAAGTTGGCTGCATTCAGCTGAGTCAAGAATGTTCCACAGACCTGCAAAAGCTGAAGAAAGGGGCTGTAAGACAGAGACTTCTTCCATCAAGGATAGGAGTGCAGGCACTGGGGGCTGGCAGCATGTAGCCAGGATGGCACTCTGATGTGGTGGAACTCTGTAGAAGGGCACTGTAGAACTGGCAGGAAAGAAGGGAGGTGGGGCTCAGAGGATATGTTCAGCAGGACCACAGGCCTGCTGATAGATTGCTGGGGAGGAAAGAAAGGAGACAGTATCCCACCCTGGAGTTACCTTGGAGACAAGCTGTGGACACTTTGGATCGATCCAGTGACAGCAGAGCTCTGGTGTGAAAACAAAAACCAACTGCGAGATACCAAGGGTTGAGGGTCTGAATTCAAATTCCCCTGCTGTTTTCTGCTGGCAGATTTCATTTTCCTTTCCAGTGCTTGTGTGTCGTCAGCGCATGGAAGGGCCCATCTGGCTGATCCTGTGGTAGGAAGGCAGCTACAGTGAGGCCCCTGGTGGAGCATAAAGGGCTGTAAACACTCTCAGAGGGCAGGGGACAGAGCGGCACTCAGGGACACTGGGCAGGAGCATTCAAGGAGGTGCCAGCTTCCTGCACGTTGGGGGCGTGGACTGGGCAGGGGGTTCGGGGCCTGCTGGGGAGGCACGCTGCCGGACGACGCGAGGTCCCAGCGGGCGCGCCAGCTCCTGCCCTGGGGACAGTGCCCGGCCAGCTTCCGGCTGCCTCTGCAGCTGCGTGGGAGTCCCCGAACCCTCCGAGCGGGCACTGTTTTCTCTCTTGTCAGATACCGACTCCCACGCAGGAAAAAGGAAGCACTTTTGTCAGATGCTGCGGCCACTTCCTCTTCAGAAGGCTCCAGCCAGCCTTTCTCTTTGCAGAATGACGGGGCCGGCCTCGGGCTCCGGACTTCTTACGCATCGGGCCTCCGGCTGCCTCCGGCTTCCCTGTTCCCGGCCAGCCTGCGTCCTGAGCAGGCCCCTCGGCTGCCCCTTGGGGGTTCGGGGCTTTGTCCCTCCTGCAAGCCCGGCCCCGTGAGCCCTGCCTGACTGGGACGCGGCCCCCTGGGGCTCCCTCTGTGGCCTCGGCGCCCACCCTCTCTGCACGCCGCTTCAGGTCCCTCAGCCAGCCTGCCTGTCTGTTCCTCTCCACAGCTCGGTCCAGGAGCGTGATGACCGGCGAGCAGATGGCCGCCCTCCACCAGCCGTCCGCCCCCACCCGCTGGAGAGGCCCATCAAGATGGGCTGGCTGAAGAAGCAGAGGTCCATCGTGAAGAACTGGCAGCAGAGATACTTTGTGCTGAGGGCACAGCAGCTCTACTACTACAAGGACGAAGAGGACGTGAAGCCGCAGGTACCAGACCGGCTAGGCTGTTGGTCCCTGTTGGCAGGGGTCCCCTGTGTGCGCACGCAGGCGGGGGAGGGCACCCGCAGGCCTTCTCCCTGGGACTGGACCGCATCCATCCGAGAAGTGTTCCCTTTCTCCTTTCCACCAGTTTTTAGGCAGGTAAACTGAGTCGCAGAGATGACAGGTGATCCTCCACGGCCAAGACCGGGGGTGCGCACTGAGGAGCTTCCCAACCGCAGCCTTTAAGTCAAGGCTGGCGACATGGTCTTGGAGGGGTCGCGGTGTATGAGGGCTCAGAGAGTAGATTTGTGTTCAGGAGAATTGGTTTGTTTGATCGACCAATATTTATTGAACATCAATTATGTACTGGACATAGGTACATATGTCCAGGTGTTCTGGACAGGTTGTTCTGGATACTTGAAATCAACCAGTGAGTAAAACAGATAAAAGTCCCTGCATGTAGAAATTAGAAGATAGGGGAAAGACAGAAAGTAATAAATAAGGAGAGTATGTGGTTTGTTAAGGAACAACTAGTTCCAAGAAAAAAAAAATGAGTAAGGAGAGATCAACCATTTGGGGGATGTGGTACCAATTTTACAAAGGGTGGTCAGTATGGCTGTGGAGAGAGGCAATTAGTCAGGTGGGTCTCTGGGGAAAGAGGGCTTCAGGCAGAGAGGAAAAAGCAGTGCAAAGGCACGAAGGTGGAACATGTCTGCTGTGCACTGGGAATAGCAAGGAGTCAACATGGAGGCAACGGAACTAGGGAATGAGATGGGGTCAGAAGAGGGGAGGGCAGACTTGAGGGTCACAGTGCAGATAGCAAAGAAGACCACTACACTGAGGGCTATGGGGAAGCACTGGGCTATGGGGAAGAAAGGGGATATTCTTTGGCTTATGTTGTAAAAAGATGGCCCTGGCTGTGGTGTTCAAAAATAGATTCAGGGCCAGAGGCAGGAGGCATGGTGGTAATCTAGGTGAGAAGTTGTCTCATTTAGAATGTCGGTGGGAACTGTGGGCTAGAGGAAGATGATCAGGTTCTGGGTATACTTTGAAAGTACAGCAAACAGAACTTCCAGATGGAATGGATTTCCAGATGGAATGGATGGGGTCAGAGAGGACTTTGGTCCTAAATCTTGGGACTAGTGATTCCTCATGGCCAAAGTAGTGCATGAAAGTGAAAGGGGGTGCCATTAGCAATTATCCTGGGACCCCAGGTATAAACTGCATGTCTTGGAGCAACCAGGATGACTGGTCACCCCATCTAGAGCTCATGTTTGTGGAGGTGGAAGAGCGGGGTGGCCAGAAGGAGCCTATTCGGGAACACAGATTCCAGAACCTTCTGGATTCAGAAAAAAGCCCCAAGAAGGGTAAGGATATTGAGGCTGGATGGCAGGGTACGTAAAGAAACTAGACAGTCATTTTGGGAGAGTGCAGTTCTCTTTAGAACTAAGCTTCGGGATCTGTGACACATCAGCAGCACCTGGTTAAGCAGGCCCTCCCACTTGAGGGCTGTGGGTGTCGGTCACTGCAAAGGTTGGAGAAGGGCCAGAGACCCCACCACAGACTGGGTTCTTGCTCAGTGTCCTGTGCCTGGTAGCCAGACTTTCTTTTACTTACGAACAACCCAGGCCCTATCAGAACCAAGCAATTATAGGCTAAGGTGATGGTGAGTAGCCGATGTAGGAAGTCGGCACTTCATGAGGGAGGCGGCACTAATACATTAGCCTTCCCAGATCAGCAGAGAGGATGGCTCAGTGGGGTTATTTCCACGGGGTGTAGACGGTGAGAGGTGTCATATGTCCAAGCTTGGGTCTTTTCCTGGCTCTTCTACTGTCTGGCCATGTGATTATTTCATTGTTCTGGGCCCTTCTTTCTTCTTTTGTAAATGATACAATCATACCTGTCCTGCACTTACCACAGGCTCAAAATAATATGAAGTATGTGTAAAAACTGTTTTGTGAAAACATAAACTGATGTCAAGGGTTTAAATAAATTATTGGAGGTCCTAGCTTCTCTCCTTTACTTCTGAAGGAGGGAACTCAAAATCCTCTCAGGATTAAAGTAGCCTAGGATAATTAGGTAAAGCTTCTTCTAGGATGCCAACTATGTTTTTTTTTTTTTTCCTAAAGGAAATCTGTTAATACAATATGATCAATAGGTTGAGATCAATAGGGTGAGATCAATAAATCAAATAAGGAAAAACTACGCAACCCCTAAATTGTGGCTGCAAGAAGCATTTGATAAATCAGTTACTCATTTCAGTTATAAAAAGTTTTTAAAGCTTTTAGGAGTAAGATGATAATGTATTAGAAGAAGATTTTATTTTATATAGATTTTTTTTTTAATCACAAAAGCTATCTGTGTGCATTGCAGAAATTTGGGAGATGCAGAGAACACAAAGCAGAAAATGAAATTATCCCATCAACAAGAAATAACCACCTAAATCCTCACTTCTTCTAGTTCTTTCTATAATATATAATTAGAAACTCCACTTATTCTAAATACAAATTAGTATAATAATATTCTTTAATTTAAAATTAATGATAAGTCATAAGTTATTATAAATATTCTTCTACAGTATAATTCTTAATGGTGGCTGAACAGTCTATTGTATGGACATTCTATACTTTATTTGGGTGATGTTTTTATATTATTATTACAAATAAGAGTTAACTGGGCATCCTTGTCTGCTTTATATCCATACGTTATTTCATTAAGGTAAAGGAAAATCTATTAAAAATAAGGTACTTTTGGGGTGCCTGGGTGGTTCAGTCGGTTAAGCGGCCAGCTCTTGGTTTTAGCTCAGGTCATGATCTCACAGTTCGTGGGTTCGGGCCCCGTGCTGGGCTCTGGGGCTCTGTGCTGACAGTGTGGAGCCTTCTTGGGATTCTTTCTCTCTCCCTCTCTGTCTCAGCCCCTCCCTGCTCACACTCTCTCTCTCTCTCTCTCTCAAAATAAATAAACTAAAAACAAATTTAAAAATAGAGTACTTTTTTAAAAAATGTTTTTATTATTTATTTTTTGAGACAGAGAGAGACAGAGCATGAACAGGGGAGAGGCAGAGAGAGAGGGAGACACAGAATCCAAAGCAGGCTCCAGGCTCTGACTTGTCAGCACAGAGCCTATTGTGGGGCCCCGAACCCACAAACTGCAAGATCCTGACCTGAGCTGAAGTTGGACGCTTAACCAAACTGAGCCACCCAGGCGACCCCCAAAGAATAAAGTACTTGTTAATTGCTATCATTAATGTTGTTTTGAGATTCATAGACCTTGCAAACATCTAGAATGGCATAAAAGTTACAGACATTAGCTAAATTCTTGGAAAAAGTAAAGGTATATTTCTATGCTATGTTTCATACCATTCATGATTTTGGATAGACTAAAGACCTTAAATGTAAAAAAAAAAAGTTCATAAAAATCCTAGAAGAAAATGCAGTTATCTGCATAATCTTTGGAAGGCAGGTGTTTTTTAAGCATAGCATAAGCAACAAAGACAGCACATGGGAAAGACTAATTTAATTGCATAACTAAAGATGTCTGTATCTTAAAAACCAACATCATAAAGTGAAAAGGCAAATAATAAGGAAGAAAATATTATATATATGAATATCATAAACAAATATTCTTAATATTTAAAATATTCTTTCAAATCTATTTTTAAAAGTCCAAATAGTTCAATAGAAAATGAGCAAATGACACAAATAGACAATTTACCAAAGAAATATAAGAGCCAATACATGTATATAAAAAATTCAGTCTCAGTAATAATTAAAGACATGCAATGTAATCTAACAAGGCATCACTATCCCCTTAACAAATTAGCAAAGATTTTTACAGAAATTTCAGTGTTGGTAAGGACAGGGAACAGGAATTATAATGCACAGCTGATGAAAATGAAAATCTGTACAACCTTTCTGGAGTGTAATACATGCCTTTTTAAAAATGCAAACTCTTCAGTGCACCTGGGTGGCTCAGTCAGTTAAGCATCCAATTCTTGGTTTTGTCACAGGTCATGATTTCATGATTAGTGGGTTCAAGCCCTGCGTAGGGCTCTGTGTTGATAGCATGGAGCCCTGCTTGGAATTCTAATAAATAATAAATAAATAAATAAATAGACTTAAAAATTTTTGCAAAATCTTAGACCTTGCATTTCTGATTCCAGGAATTTAACCAAAGTGTTTGCTTAAGACTGATGTGGATAATTAAAAATTCCTGTACAGATTTTTACCACTGTATTGTTTTAATAGTGATATTGAAAACAATGCCCAGTAGTAGGGGCTAAGTTATATCAAGGAATTTTTATATATTTATACAATAGAATACAATTCTGCTGTTTTGTGTCCTAAATTTATATTTTTGAAATAGAAAGATATCCATAATATTGCTTTGAAAACAAAAACCAGAAAAAGCCAGTTTACATCAGGGGATGATATATGTACTAATCCCATTATTGAGGGAAAAATAATGAATCTGTATTTATGGAAAAAGGCTGGGAAAGAAATACACAGACCCGTTAATAGTGGTTATCTTTGAGAACTGAAATTTCACACAATTTTTAATTTTCCTCTTTTTTGTCCATTTTCTAATTTTTCTATAACAAAGGTATAAATTAGTTATAAATTTATTTATTTTTATTAAATTTTTTGATGTTATTTATTTTTGAGAGAGAGAGACACAGAGCATGAGCGGGGGAGAGGCAGAGAGAGAAAGGGAGGCACAGAATCCTGAGCAGGCTCCAGGCTCTGACTTGTCAGCACAGAGCCTATTGTGGGGCCCAAACCCACAAACTGCAAGATCCTGACCTGAGCTGAAGTTGGATGCTGAGCTGAAGCAGGCCCCAGGCTCTGACCTGTCAGCACAGAGCCCAACATGGGGCTCAAATTCATGAATTGCAAGATCATGACCTGAGCTGAAGTTGAGGTTGGAGACTTAACCGACCGAGTCACCCAGGCGCCCCTAAATTAGTTGTAAATTCAAAAAGAACACGCACACATTCTATTCCTTTAAAAATCTCAAACAGAAACCCCAGTGATCTTGGAGCATTCAGATGAAAAAGGCTCTCATGTACATTGATGATATGCAAAAAAGTTGGCAAAACTTTCTAGAAAACCCTTTTGGCCAGATTTCTAAGAGTGACAAAAAATATCATATGCTTACACCAAGTCAGTTTGGTTTTAGGAAGTGATCCAAAAGAAATAAGATACATGCAGTGCTGTTTATAATGAGAAACT
Source organism: Lynx canadensis (assembly GCF_007474595.2). NCBI lineage: Eukaryota > Metazoa > Chordata > Mammalia > Carnivora > Felidae > Lynx > Lynx canadensis. The sequence goes on from NC_044305.1 coordinate 85,501,941, forward strand.
TTGAACCTAATGTCCAACAAAGGAGAATGACTAAATAAATTATGGAACCTATATGACAGACTCTTGTGCATACTCCCCGGGAAGCTTGGGGCTCAACAGAAGGCAGTCTAAGTGCATTTTCTTCCCCTGAGGTCTCAGCAAGGTCTGTCCAGCTTTAACAGCACAATGCTCTGTAAGTCTATATCTTACCTTCATAGAACTCATTCCCAAAGGTTCTTTGTTGGGGAAACTGTTTAAAACAGAACCTCAGCAAACTGCCCTCAAGTCCCTACTACAATGATGGTTCTAGACAATCCTCGATTAGTTGTCCCCTTGGGTCATCTCCCGGCTTTCTGGGATGTTCCCACAGGTGGCTGTCTGTCAGTGGCGGGAAAGTGTTTCACAAAAGGCTTTCTGGTGGTGAGCTGATAATGATGCAGCATTAGCCAATATCCGTGGTGTAAATGCCCCATCATGGCTGATTCAAGCTGCCAACATGACATCACTGAACACAGAGTTGAGAAGAGACATGCGAAGCACAATGTTTCACAGTACTTCTACTGCACAGATAGATGCAAATAACCACACATACAGAAATAATAGTAAAATCTAGTAAATAATTAGGAAACTATGAATTCTGAGTATTACCTTTTTTTTAAATAAAATAGTTCATTGTAAGCTTATAGAATTTAACTTTTGATACCAGCTGTGGTTAACAGCTCGCTCACATTGTTCTTGAGAAGGTAACAGTTTGCTCTTGTGAGCTGCTGTGAGCACACCACTGCCAGGCTGTCCACTCTGCTTCATTGCCCTAGGACTTGTGGCCTCCAGCACACATGCCCACCTCCTTCCATCTTTGTACAGAGTCCACCCCAGTCGACTGGCTGTGCAGTCGAAAGGGACAGTTTTGTCCCTTCCCTGCCTGGGGCCATTTCCCTCCTCCCCATCAGTGTCCCCACCACCACTACTGTCTCGGTTACCGCTTCCCACTCTCCTCTCTTCATTCATGATGTTCAGGGCTCTTGTGCTCAAGCTGAGAAAGGGCTAGGGGCACCTGGATGGCTCAGTCAGTTGAGAGTCCGACTTTCAGCTCAGGTCATGATCTCACGGTTTGTGGGTTCGAGCCCGTGTCGGGCTCTGTGCTGACAGCTCAGAGCCTGGAGCCTGCTTTGATTCTGTGTGTGTGTGTCTCTCTCTAACCCTCCCCTGCTTGCACTCTGTCTCTGTCTCTCTCTCTCTCTCAAAAATAAATAATAAACATTAAAAAATTTTTTTTATTTAAAAAAATTTTTTTAACCTTTATTATTTATTTTTGAGACAGAGAGAGACAGAGCATGAATAGGGGAGGGGCAGAGAGAGAGGGAGACACAGAATCTGAAACAGGCTCCAGGCTCTGAACTGTCAGCACAGAGCCCGATGCGGGGCTCCAACTCACGGACCGTGAGATCATGACCTGAGCAGAAGTCGGACGCTTAACCGACCAAGCCACCCAGGCGCCCCTAAAAAAATTTTTTTTTAAAGACGAGGAAGGGCTTGCAGTTTTTCATTTATGTCTTGGTGGGAATAAGTTTAACTGATGGTTATTTCTTCCAGCAAGTAAGTGGGACTTGTAAGTAAAGCCTTACTTGTCATTCTGAAATTCCACTGACTGGGATTTGAATCACAACTTTCCTATTAACTCGCTTTGTGATCTTGGATCAGCTCAGTAACCTCTCTGACCCTTACTTCATCTCTCCATTGGGGAAAACAACAGTTTGCCCTTCACAGAGTTTTTATGAAGATTTAATATGATAGTGTATTTAGAGCATTTAGCACAGAGCCTGGCACCTAGTAACAGTTCAATAAATGGTACTAATATATTTTGTATTTTATTTTTACTGTTTTGGGATGAAGGTGATTTGGGCATATCAAATAATAGCGTAGAGAGGTATTTAGAAGAGGCAGACACCTCTGAAATTATACTTTCCTTTTCTTCTGCCAGGCAGTGCTCTTTCTTGTTTAAAAATAATACAGCTTTTGGGGTGCCTGGGTGGCTCAGTTGGTTAAGTGTCTGACCTCAGCTCAGGTCATGATGTTGTGGTCTGTGTGTTCGAGCCCCGCACTGGGCTCTGGGCTGACAACTTGGAGTCTGGAGCCTGCTTCAGATTCTGTCTCCCTCTCTCTCTGACCCTCCCCTGCTTATGCTCTGTCTCTCTCTCTCTTTCTCTCAAAAGTAAATAAACATTAAAAAAATTTAAAAAAAATACAGCTTTTTATTCTAATGCCATAACTCATGCAAAGTAGGCCAGCTGCACAATCTCAGGGTCATTTTTTTTTTTTTCTGAGGCCATTGATATTATTTAAGATGATGATGATCATGTAGGTGGGAGTTATTTTTAAGTAATAAAATTAGAGAAATGTAGAAAAATGCAGAGTTCCCTTTTATAGATATTTTTTCTTTTTCTTTTCCTCCCTCTCCCTCTTCCTCCACCCCATCCTCCACTTCTACTCTTCCTCTTCTGTCTTATTCCTCCTCCTCCTCCTTTTCTTCTTCTTCTTTTTCTTCTACTCTTTTTCTCACTCAGTCTTAGACATTTTTATTTCTAGACTCTCAAGAAACATTTGTTCTTTCAGGCTCCTGAGCTGATCTGAGAGTTTGTTAAGACTGTCAAAAGTTCGGAAATAACAGAAGTAAAACCAATACATCACCAAAGTAGTAATTAGTAAAAGTTTTCTGTGTACACACCAAAAAGACAGTTTGCAAACTGGAATTTCTGAAACCAAAACATGGAATGAAGCTCAGGGATATATTGTTATAAAGCAGCTTTTTAAGTGAGAAAGCAGTGACTGTTTATTCTTCACAGTGATTACTTACAATGTTAGAATTTCCTTAAATGATAGGGAATTGGTCAGTGATTACAGCTCAAGTTTTGCTTATGATTTCCAGAGGCATAAGCAAGAAACGATCCAGGTCAAGTTTGTCTTGCAAAGTCAGTGAAATGGAACCTTGTTTGTATGACTAAATGGGTTTTATTTGCTCATGGAATTTTCAAGGCTGATCTCTGTTTGTTTTTGATTTTTTAAATACTTTTTTTTTTTTCAACCTTTATTTTTGGGACAGAGAGAGACAGAGCATGAACGGGGGAGGGGCAGAGAGAGAGGGAGACACAGAATCGGAAACAGGCTCCAGGCTCTGAGCCATCAGCCCAGAGCCTGACGCGGGGCTCGAACTCACGGACCGCAAGATCGTGACCTGGCTGAAGTCGGATGCTTAACCGACTGCGCCACCCAGGCGCCCCTTGTTTTTGATTTTAATAGATTCTTTGATGCCAATCCTGTCCATTCACACTCTGTTCCAAAGACACATATGTTTACCCAGCTAGCATCAGACACGCTGCTATCATGGCCAGTGAGAAATTCTGATAATTCCTACAAATAAGCTGTGTCCCTTTGTGTAGTCACTTAGACTTCCAAAGCATTGGTTTCCTCATCTACAAAAGAGAAGTGACAAGTTTTGCCATGCTTCTGATACGGAGCTGTTGTGGGAATCTAATGAGATAGTGCATGTGACTGTGCCCTGTAAGTGGTAGAGCACAGAGCAGACACATGCTGGAAGTGACTTGTGTTTCTGACAACATATTCGCATAGAAGAGGCCACATGTCCTTCGCGCCCTCACTCTCTGCCATGGGTCCATGATCCTCCTCCCCCCTTCCAGGGGCCGTTGAGCTGATGGGTCCCCACCACCTCAGCTTTAACTCACTTCTGAGATGAATTACCATTTTGTCACTTACTAGCTCTGTGACATTGGGCAAATGTCATAGAACCTTTCTGATTCCCAGTTTCCTCACCTGTAAATGTGCGTAACGATACCTTGCTGGGAGGATTGTTGCAAAGACTAAATGAATAATACATTCAAGGTGCTTAGCAAAGGGGCAGACACTTGGGATGTGCTGCTCAGCAGCTCTTGCTGCTACTAAGTACCCTCATCTTCTTGAATGGTTACCTGTGGTTCAGCCCCCAGTGGAATCCCTGGCAGCCGGGCAGGTAGAATGGTACGCCACACTACCTCTGCATACTATCTCTGCAAGGCCTACTAGTCTCTGCCCTGCTTACAAAGATCAGATGTCTGGTTTGGCCAGGAAGTCAGGTGGTTGGAAAAGTACGAGGAGACAGGTGTCAGCGATGACACCCTTTCCCCTCATTCTTCTGTCAAGATTTGTTCTTTTCTCTCGAGGCACCTAGCTTACTCTCAGATAGCTGTCACTTAACTTGACAGAGACCTGAATAGCAGAAGGGCCCCATTCAAAACTGGGATGCTAGCTTTTCATGTTCCTTTCCACCTATCTCCCTCACCTATCCCGTCATTATCCTATCTGTCCTTCAACTTAATTTTAGTTTATAGGTGACCAAATTGCTGCTTATCTTAAGGAGCTAACTTTTGCTGTTTCAGGGTTGCATGTATTTACCAGGAAGTACGATCAAGGAGATCGCCACAAACCCAGAAGAAGCGGGGAAGTTTGTCTTTGAAGTCATTCCAGGTAGGCAACCAAAGTGGGGACAGAGGTACATTATATTCCCATCTTCTGGATCCTAGAAGTCAAGGCTGAGTCTGTCAACCAGCTAACCAACCAACCTAGTAAGAATGCATAGTTATTCTGTATATAGTTAATGAACCTATACTAGTTCATTAGCCTGCAGGCAAACTAAGTGGACACATACTTGGTACAACTCTGGAAGCCTTTCGTCAGTGCACACTTGCAGCCAGGTGTTCCCTAGGCCCTGGGACACTGCTCGGAAAAGTACATCATTCCCGCTCACTGAAAGGAGCTCGGTTTTGAAGCTGAGTGGGACACTAAAATTAATAGTTAAAATATGGGGCCCCTGGGTGGCTCAGTCGGTAAGCGCCCGTTTGGCTCAGGTCATGATCTCATGGTCTGTGGGTTCGAGCCCTGCGTCGGTCTCTGTGATGTCAGCTCAGAACCTGGAGCCTGCTTCGGATTCTGTGTCTCCCTCTGTCTCTCCCCCTCCCCTGCTCGCGCTGTCTCTGTTTCTGTCTCAAAAATAAACGTTAGGGAAAAAAAAGAATCAGAGATTTAAAAAAAAATAGTTAAAATATAAATTGAGTGATGTGAAACTGTCATTTTGGTAGGTCAAAAATGGTCTACAGTCAGTAGTCACATATGGTTCAACATGACCTAATAAGAAATGACAGCCCCAAATTACTGAGCACTTAATACATGTCAGGTGCTGAAATTCACCTATTGTGCGTGTTAGCAGTGCACTAGAGGGTGCTTTTTCCCAGGCTAGAGTTACCTTCCTCAAATACATCTGGGGCAAGGGGAGGTTGTCTTTGTCTCAAGGGGAATCCGTGTTTGTGTGAGCCTAGCATGCAACTCTTCCTCTGAGGAGGAGGAGAGATGGATAGACCGTCAGATAAAAAAGCAAAGGAGTGCAGTTTGGAAAGGAGACCACCTGGGAAGAGCTGAACTTAAAAAAACAACAACTTGTTTTTCTTTGTTTTCTATAGTAATAGCCAGTTTTAGGATTGATTTCTACATTATAATTTCCTCTAGTTATCCCCCAAATACCAAACATTTACATGGCACTAACTCTGTATCAGTCACTATACCAAGTGTACCAAATATATTTCTGCTTCTCCCTGTCTCTTGCTCCTTTGCTGGCCCCAGCACCACCGGGAACTCCAGAACTGCTGGTCTGGCTATGCAGCCAGGCTGACACAGCAGGGGAGGCTACGAGTCCCCTGAGTGGGCTCTCCTTCCCTTAACTGCCTCCTTACCACTCACACAAGGCAGCCGTGTGCATAAGAAATGACAAGGAAGCCAACATAGCAATGAGTTGAGAGTGCCCGGTCTGTAGCCATGCCACCCAGCTCCAAATCCTGGCCCTACCACTTTCTATTTGTGTAACTGTGATCAAGTTATTTAATTTCTTCCTGTCTCTGTTTCTTTATCTGTGAAATGGGGACAATGATGATGACAGTGAGGGCTGATGAAAAGTATATTTGGCACACTGAGTATAGTGACTAATAGAGAGTACCTTATAAATGTTTGTTATTTGAGAGATAACTAAAGGAAATTATAATGTAGAAATCAATCCTAAAATTGGCTATTACTATAGAAAACAAAGAAAAACAAGTTGTTGTTTTTTTTAAGTTCAGCTCTTCCTAGTTGGCCTCCTACCCAATGGGCACTCCTTTGCTTTTTTATTGCATTGTATTGTATTGTATGTATGTATTTATGTATGTATTTAATTATTGTCAAGTTAGCTAACATACAGTGTATACAGTGTGCTCTTGGTTTTGGGAGTAGATTCCTGTAATTCACGCTTACATACAACACCCAGTGCTCATCCCAACAAGTGGGCTCCTCAATGCCCATCACTCATTTCCCCACTCCACTGACCCCCACCCCATCAACCTTCAGTTTGTTCTTCGCATTCAAGAGTCTCTTATGGTTTGCCTGCCTCACTGTTTGAAATTATTTTTTCCCCTTCCCTTCCCCCATGGTCCTGTGTAAGTTTCTCAAGTTCTAAAACATATGAGTGAAAACATATGATATCTGTCTTCCTCTGATTGACTTATTTCACTTAGCATAAGACCCTCCACTTCCATCCACATTGTTGCAAATGGCAGGATTTCATTCTTTCTCATTGCCAAGTAGTATTCCATTGTATATATAAACCACTTTTCTTTTGCTTTTTAAAAAAGAAATTTTTATTACATTTATTTATTTTTGAGAGACAGAGTGAGACAAAGTGAGAGTGGGGGAGGGGCAGAGAGAGAGGGAGACACAGAACCCGAAGCAGGCTCTAGGCTCTGAGCTGTCAGTACAGAGACCGATGCAGGGCTCGAACCCACAAACTGTGAGATCATGACCTGAGCTGAAGTCAGACGCCTAACTGACTGAGCCACCCAGGCACCCTTCTCTTTTGCTTTTTTTATCTGAAGGTCTTTCCATCTCTCTTCCTCCTCAAAGGAAGAGTTTATTTTTTTCAGTCTCTCCTCTCTGAGAAACCCCCCTTCTTTTCCCACAAGTTTCTTCTAGTCCTAGGGCCCCTTTCCCAGAACAATGTGTGGGATGCAACCATCCATGGTAACATGTGTCCCAGAGCCTGAATTTTCTGCCAAGGGTAGCCCTACCAAGAGCTCTGGCTGCAAATTTGTGGTGGGCTTTGCACCAAAAGCCCAAAACCGTTGAAGATTGCTGTGCTAGGGTGGGAAGATCTAGCTTTTCATTATCAATTACACTTGCTGTGGTCTCCTGATGCACATGCATCTGCACGTACATACATCTCATCAGAACAAACAATTCTAAGGCAATAATAAGGTAGGGAACCATTTTCCTGAAGGAGTCATGATTCTCAAGTCTTCACCCAACTTAAAGTGAGGCACCTTTTGTATTATGATGTAAAGAATGTTTAGTTCTTCTTCTTGTTCTGCTCTTAGCAGGATGATTTCAGGGGCCAGTGCTGGCATAGGAAATGGCCTTCCTACTCAGGGCCCTCTCTCTGTGATCACCAGTGTCAGTTGCACAAAGGCCATGGAGAAGACTTTCACTGTATTCATGCTATGTTTTTTTTATTTGGGGAAGGCAAAAATTTAGGACAAGCTTCCCTCTCCCTACTTACCTCTAGCAGAATAAAATGTTCTCCTTCCACCCAAAGGAAGTCATCAGGGATAGAGAGAATTATTCCTTCTGTTGCATTTAATTCTTATACTGCCTTGTGGGTTGTTACAACAAGTTTTTTGAGTACCTGCTATGAACCAGGCATTATTGTAGGAATTGGGAATCCAGAAGAGAAGAAAACAGCCTACATGCAGGTTACAGTCTGATGGGGAAGACTGCCAACAAACCAAATAAATGAGTAAATGGAATAGTTTTTATGATGGAATAAGCACAATGGAAAAAATTAAAGGAAAGAAAGAGAAAAAATTCTGATTGAGGTGGGGATGGTTGTGGTTCACTTATCATTTTGAATAGAGTAGGCACTCCAATGTGCCCAACATTAATTGTTTTGTAGGGCAACATGAGATTTTTGAATTCTCTTTGGTTTTGATCCCTTGAGCCTATCTAATATCATGGAGCTTCACCTTTTTTCACCCTCTGGGACCAGAATCCATCCTGTTATCAGGTCATCGGCTTTTTTGACCAGAAAGGTCAGTCCATATAAGCTCTGGCCATTCAGGAGCATCCTGAGAGCTGGATGTATCTCAATGAAGTAGAGACAAAACTAATGACAAAACTAAAAGATCTCCCAGGAATCAAGGTAAACTGAAAAGGCATGTTTTTGATAACACAATAGAATGGAGAATAGGTATTATGGTGGAGAAGAGTACCACATAAATTTTGGCCAAGGTCAAATTGAAAGCAGTAAGGGCTAGTGGCAATTATTGGGAGAAGGACCAGGGGCCTTGCCTTGAGTTTGGTGGTAACTTACTGGGTTCCAATGGGCAGGTCTCTTTGCATCTCTGGACTTGAGTTCCATTACCTGTAGAGTTGAAATGATACTAGAGCCCATTCTATTTCAAAGGGATATTGTGATTCTTACTGGATTCTTTACTTTTGCTCTGAACACTTTTTACTTCTCATTTTACTTCTGGAAACACCTAGCTCACAGGAATAGTCAGGGCCTCATGGACTGACTGTTCTGGTCAAAAGAGCTGATGACCCAATGATAAGATGGATTCAGAATCAGGTTGTCCCAAAGCATAAAAGAAGGTGGAGCTCAGTGATATTAAGATAGGCTTTGTAAGGAAACCAAAGGGAATTTGAAAGTCTTTTGTTGCCCTGCAAGAATATACAGGTTTGGGCACAACTGGGGTGCCAGGACAGGCTTTTTTTTTTTTTTTTTTTTTTTTGAGAGAAATGCCCTGACATTGTGAGAAGAATGGGTTGATGTTTACACAGACACTTTGAAATTTAATAGTATCCTGTCATTGAAAGAGGCTGCTGTTATGTTCTTATCCTTTCCAAGACCTATGTTAGAGGCTTTTCTGCCCCCTCACTTCTCCCTCTCTGTCCCAATTTTTCTTTTTGTCACTTTTCCTTTCTTTCTCTTGGTAGCCTCTCCTTGCTCCACCCCCTTGTCAATTCCACCACCCTTTTATGCATTTGGTAACAAGAACCCAGGAAACATTACATATGTCTGTGAATAATCATGGGTTTAAATTGAAAATTGTAAGGAAAGTCTTAATAAAATTCATTTGTCCATCAACTATCTATGGAGAACCTACCATGTGCAACGCCTTGTATAGGCAGGAGAGTAGAAATTCTGGATAGGAAGCACTGATTTTGTGAGGAAGACACACATGTGCTCATTGTCTCTCCTTTCTGAGTTGCTGTTACCCTCCCCGTCCCAACAGCTGAACTTATGAGTAGCTTAGGAAAATGTCTGTGATGGTGTGAAGGACTAAAGTCCATCTCATACAGGCTGAGCCTGTCTCCTCTAACTGACATTGCCCCTTGAACTTCCTCTTCCTTTCTGGGAGGAAATCGCTTCTGTCCTCCATAGGAGCAGATCTGAGCCCAAGGCATCCCAGTTGCAAACCACTGGTGCTCAATAGTTTATCTATAGAATTAGAGTTTCAGGTGCATAGCTCTTCAGTTCCCTTGAGGATAAGTAGACAATGCTTTGTGTTGTTTGACTGGTTGTTTAATTGAACCAAGGAAGCAGCTGAAGTTTGGCTTCCCTTCACTTTCCTTGTCCTGGCCTCTTACCACTTGAAGACCTTCATTAGTGTTACTTCTTCCTCCAGCCTCATGGGACCAGAGTCGCACTGGACAGGACTCCTATGTCCTCATGGCCAGCTCTCAGGCGGAGATGGAGGAGTGGGTTAAATTCCTTAAGAGAGTCGCTGGCACGCCCTCTGGAGGTAAGGACCCTGCAGGCTTGCCTGGGCAGGTGTCTGTGACATCTCAAAGATGGGGAGACCACCAGAGGACAACTCTGAGGCCACACTCATTGCCAAGCATCTAGCTTCCCACCCTCTGTGACCTCAGAGAGCCAACTCTAGATTAGCTGGATGGACTGCAGCCCTTTGTACCTTATCGGCAAATGTGTGTGATGCCCTGAAGCAGCCTTTTCTCCTCTCTGGGCTGCAGTTGTCATTTGTAAAATGGGTGGGTTGGACCAGTTGACCCCAGTCCCCAGCAGCACCAACATTCCGCAGCACCATGATTCTGCCTGGTTTTGGCCTTGTGGGGCCAGAGAGGATGGATGGCAAGAGCTATGCTGAAAGCTAAGAGGAGGTGATCAACACAGGACAGTTGAGTGGCTGGCTAGAGTAGGGGCGCTCAGACTGGGAGAGGTTCAGGAGATGGGTCCGGACTCTCAGGTTCTCGGTGAATTCAGGGTGAGCACTTTTCTGGGTTCCATAACCAAGGTGTTTGAGTTTTCTGGGAAACCTGGTATTGGGTCTGCACTAGAGGAAAAACCGCTATGAAAAAAAAATCTGCAATTAACAAACAAGTGAATCCACTGTGTGTTTTTTCCTTTTGTAAAAATATGAAGAACTGATACGGGCGATCTCCACTGACCACTTTCCTTCAACTTTTTAGGAATGCACTTATTTGTGTCAGCTCCAGGATAACTGTATATAATTGTTTTTCGACTGTCCTGACTGTTATTCTGGAAATCATGGCAGTGGCGGGGGGACGGGGGCTCTTATAGTTCAAATATTAAATATTTATTGGATTGCCCAATGGTTTCTTTAAAAAAATTATGAGCACCGTAACAATTTTGTGGAAATCTGAAAAAATATGGGAAGTCACCCCTACAGTCAGCAGAGGAATTTTTATGTTTTTCCATCCAGTTGGTATTCATATATACATTTCTTTTTTTCCCTCAGAATGACAAGCATGGAATATATACAATTTAATACCTTTTATTTTATAGCTAAAGGGGTTTTCCCATGTTGTTAGATACTCTTAATTAACTCATTCCAGGGATTATTTGGTTACAAAAAATAGAAATTACATCCAATGATGTTAGGCAACAAAGAAGGATTTACTGGGTAGGTACAGTAGCTACTCAAAGAAACCAAGGGAGAAGTGGTAAGAGGGCTCAAGAGATTAGGGCCCAAGAACTGAACCATCAGCCCAGAACTTACCCTGTCAGTTTCTCTGGGGCCCATCAGCTTCGAATTCTGCTTTCCTCTGCCTGCCTGTTTTTGCGTCCTTAGCAGCGTTCTGGCACTTACTCCTGGCCCAGTCCAGCTGTGCCAGCCCCAGCTTTCCTGTATCTCTCTCTCGAGCACAACAGAGGCCGAGCTCAGCCTCCACCACCCCATTCCATACTCCTGAGAAGGAGGATCCATCTGGATAGCTGGGGGCAGGAGACCACTTTAAGACTCAGGAGCTGGGGCAGGGAGGTGGTCCTGTAGCTGGTGATCTGCCCTGCCGGGCCTGGGAGAGAAGTTACTGATAGGACACCCAAACTCAAGAGTGCTTGCCACAGCCATCGTGAGCAGCCGCATCGTATTACAAAAAGAATAGCCTCCTTTCAGTAACCATTTCCCAGTTCCTAAATACGATGTTTTTTTACTGTGCTAATCAGTCCAAGATGAGGTTTTCATTTATGAAAGCTCTCTTGTATACCATTCAGCCTGGATAATCTTAGCTGTGACCCTCCTTATTGCCCCAGATTGTAAGACTGTGAGCCCCATCGACGTTTCCTGCTTTCCTCAGTCCAGCGCTTTAGGCAGCCTGCGTTGACAAGGGTAGTGGACATTGCCTAATTATGCACTTATTCTGAGTCAAAATGCTGTCTCTGTACTATAGCAGCCTCTGTGCCTTATATGGTGCTGGGCTCAGCCTTACCATGATGAGCTGCTGTACTGAGTCCTAATCTACATGGGGATTTCTTCCTTACCCCACCTCAAAAGGCCACCACTTGAGAAGCAAGTCAAGCATAAATCCTGCAGTCAGGGGAAAGTCCAAGGGACGAGAAATAAGAGCACAGCATATTTACTTATTCAGAGAACAGGATTTGTCTCTGACGTGGCATTTCAGATGTTTCTGAAGCCTCTCATGGAATCTGAATGCTAGATCTCAGGATGAGACGGCATTTTAAGACTGAGGCCACGAGGCAAGCCAGACATTTGCTCTTCCTGTTTGTAAGTCAGGAAACTGGTGTCCTGAGAAAATAGATGATTAGTCCAGGGAGCCCAGCTGCCGAGGAGCGGGGCTGAGTCTCCTACCTCTGTAGGCAGCTCTTATCACAGGCTGGTCCCACTTGTAAAGTGCCTCTGATCTGCGGTCCACTAGGTCTGCAGGGCATGCCCCCTGAAATATTGGGAAGTCACTGAGATGTGTTGCTGCTGCCTCTTTCCAGCCCTTCCTGAAGCTTTCTATGGCTTTCCCCACCCAGAACCTGCTCCCTTCTTACCACCTCCACTCCACTATCCTGGTTGACGTACCATTCTGTCTTGTCTGAATTACAGCAATGGTCCCCCAACTTCTTTTGCTCTTCCCCAAATACCCTAGGCGTGTTCCTGCCTCAGGCACATTGCAGTTTGCTCTGTCTGGAATCCTCTTTCCTAAGTAGCTGTGTGGTTTGGTACCTTGCTTTTTACAAGTCTTTGCTCAAACATTACCTCAGTGAACCTTCCCCCAATCATCCCATTTGACATCGAACCCCTTCCTTGCCCTACCCCCAGCCCTCACTATCTCTCTTTCCTGCTTAATTTTTCTCCTTAGTACTACCCTCTTATAACATGCTAAATATTTCACTCATTTGTTCATAGTTGGCCTCCCCTGGCTAGGAGGAAATCTTCAATCTACTTTGTAGGAATTTTTTTCTCTGTTTCATTCAGTGCGGTATCCCAGAATCTAAACAGTGCCTGGCACAGTAGATGTGAAGGAATGGCCTTCTCTTCCCATGCTGGTACTATGTTCTACTCCCATTGGCTCTCTTCTTTGCTAAATGACCATGTGGGAAATTATTTGGTCAATGGGTTGTTGCCTCTAGAATGATCTCCTCCGAGTGTGGTAATGGTGAGCTTTGGTGAAACTCTTCATGGTTTGTAGGCCCCTTAGAGAATCTGATAAAAGTTATGGGAACTCTCCCTGGAAAAATGTTCAGACAGAATAATTTTGTGTTCAACTGCATTCGACTGCAGATGCCTGTAGTCCATTTGTATGACCCGGATAATGAGTCCAAACTGTTCTAGAAGTCACTCTAGTAACAATTTTGCAGAGCTAAGACCCTTTTTGCCCCAGTCTCTTTCTGACTCCCTTTCTCCCTTGACAAGATAAATGGCCCACATAGTTCCCACGGCACATCCAACTTTTCCCCCTTGGCTCCTCCTGCCTCATAGCTGGCTCTGAACATTCCTCTCACTTTGTCCCATTCTGTGACCAATTCTAGTGTATTTCTCCACACGTCCCAGAAATTCTTGGACACCAGCTGGATGTCCTACAATTTAACTAAACTCTGGTGCTATCTACCTAGAGATAACATCAGATTCCACAGCCTAAGGGCTCAATCCTGCAGGACGTGTCCCCTTCCACGCATTTCAGGTGCCAAATTCAAGTCCAGATGGTCACTTGTACTTCTGACCCAAGGCTGTAGATTGGAGGTTCCAATGATCCCCTCTTTGGGGTCAATTAATTTGCTAGAGGGGCTCACAGAATTGAGGAAACCAGTTTACTTATTAGGTCATCAGTTTATGATAAAAGGATATAACTCAGAACAGCCACATGGAGGAGATGTGCAGTGAAGGCTGTCTGCAGGAGTACCACTCTTCTCCAAATCTCCACATAGCATCAACCCAGAAATTCTCCAAACCCCATCCTTTTGGGTTTTTATGGAGGCTTTATTGCATCTGTATGATTGATTAAATCATGGGTCATTAGTGATTGAACTCAATCTCCAGCACCTCACCCCTCCCTGGAGATCAGGGGGTGGGACTGAATGTCCTAACCTAGGAATCACTAAGTTGGTTCCACTAGTCAATTAGTCCCTTATCTTAGGTGCTTTTCAAAACTCACCTCATTAATGTAATAAAAGATAATTTTATCTCTCTCATCACAGGAAATTCCAAGAGTTTTAGTTAGGAGTTCTGTGCCAGGAAATGGGTGAAAGACCAAAAATACATTTCTTATTATAAATCACAATGGAAAGCACCACCTTGGTGCACCTTGCTTTTCCAGCCTTTTCCTTCGTAGCCAGCCAGTTTATCTCTTTCCCCCCCCACTATTCTTTCCAAAGGACCTGACTGGAAAAGTTAGATTAATTTTTCCCCATAAGTTCTGGATGTAATTCCAAGGTTTCCTGATTTAAGTAGAAGAAAAGGAAGAGAGGTGATCACATCTGGACTTCTAGTGACTTGTCCCCTGGCTCACAGCTGCCCCCTTTTCTATAAACCACCTCCTCCCTGAGTAGGAGGGCTCTGTCCTTCCAGGATCCCCACACTGAAACCAGGTGTCTATCCCACTCCCAGGGAGCAGGCAGGCCACATTGCAAATTGCTGTTTAGTGGGAACCTGCTTTGCTCTTTTGCTCTGGAGGCTGGCCTCTCTGTCTTTTTCTCAGGCTACTGCTGGGTATATAAGCACTGCACTGAATTGTGCCTAGCTATTCTCTGACCAACCCAGTTGTAAGACCTGGGGCAAGTCCCATGTTTTAAGCATCTTTGTGTGTTTGCCAACACTAAGCATAGAGTATATAAACATTGTGCTTTTACATGCCGTGGGTTCCTTTCCTTCTTCTCATTTCTTAAGTTGTCTGCATCCTTCAGAACATGATTTCACAATCTACAGCAGGGTTTAGCCTGTGGGAGTGTGGTATCTCTGTGATTCATTGTTATTCCAGGTATTCTGATTCTTTTTCTTTTAGCTAGAGCTAAACTGGTCGTTACCAAGGATGATTTTTACTTATTTTTGGTAATCCCCCTCTCCCCAGATCCTAACACAAGACACAAGCCAGTTATTTATTTATCAATTTACTCAACAAATATTTATTGAGCATGTGTCTTGTGCCAAGCACTGTGCTAGCCCTGGGGGTACAACAGTGAGAAAAAGACTAAGTCCCCTCTCTCGAGGAGCTCACAGTCTAATAGAAGACACAGAAATGAATCAACCCCCAAACCATAATGTTACAACTGTGAAAAGTACCATGAAGGAAGAACATATAATGCACAGTGGGGGGAAAATGTCTTTGTCAAGAAGTTCAGGGAAGCTTCCCTGAACTAGTGATGATTAAGCTTAAATCTGAAGGGTCAGTGGAGGCTAAGTAGACAGAGGAGGGGAAAGAGGAACAATATATTCCTCAGTCAGAGGAATCGCATATACCAACGTCCTGTGACAGAAAGGAGAACAGACTCTAGAGTAAGAGGAAGGTGAAAACAGTGAATATAGCTTGCTAACGATGTTGGTCTTTATCCTAAGGTGGCTTAGATGAGGGTGGTGGTGGTGAAGATGGAGAGAAGTGAGCAGGTTTGCACAATGTTTCAGAGGTGACATTGCCATGACATGGGAGTGAATTTGACATGGAAGGTGAATGTGGTGTCAGTCAAATCCTTTGTTCCCAGCCTATGAGTGGATGGAGGGATGAACATTTGGCTGGCAGCATCCTGGCATTACTCCTCCTGGCAACCCTTCCCTGCCCCCGCCTGTCCCTTCATGATGCTAAGAGTCCATTTCAAGTCTCCTGGGTATGTCTGGCAGGGTTGCTGCACTATTTGCTAAAATCTCCTCAATGGGAGGGGGGCAATCATCTCAGTTTGCCCAACAACCCACCTCCAAGATCATTCTTTCTGAAGGCTTGACTGAGCACATGCAACTCTGAAAGCACATGCACTCAGAGAAGAGTGGGCTGGCTTCATCAACACTAAGTGAAATCCTGTGTTCCTGCCAGACACTTTGATATATGGAGCAATGCTGGTAAGGGCTTGTGTGGGGGATTTTTTTTTTTTTTTTAACCCACCTACACGGTATCCCTTGAATGGCAGTTGACAATTAGCTGCTAAGTAAAAGGAGGCACTTATTTTTATTGCGGGCCCTGACAGCTTTATGTTCACTCTTTAAAAGCCAAGACTCATGTGTGTAAAGGTGAGTGGGGAGGGGAAGTGGTGTGGGAAGGAGGAAGGGAGGGCCAGGGGCAGGTGCCGACAGATCCCATGATTTCCTGGAGTCAGAACCTGAGCAGTATTTACAAGCATGTGCTGATCTGGAAGCGAGAGAAGATGGTTCTTCCAGGTTGGAGAGGAGGGAAGGCGTGAGGCTGGCTCTGCAGAGACTGTGATTCCTTGGCCCCCACCATGCCTCATATTCTTAGGATGCCGCGGTGGGACTCGGGCTGTGGCTTTCCTGCCCTGGCCCTGCTCTTTTGCTGGAATTTCAGGAAGAAAACACCCAAGCAGCGAAAGAAAGGTATTTCATCCCTATTTTGTGATTCAATTTTTCCACCAAAAGAAACTTGCCCAGCTCCCCTTCCCTCTCCTGCAGAGATGGGGATGGTCCTGGAACTGAGCCCCTGGGAGGCAGGTATCAGTTCTGGGCCAGTGGGAAAGGGGGGCAGGGGTGGGGCGGGCCCTTCTGGGCACCTGGGCTGGACCAGAGGCAGGGTAGGGGGAGGAGCTCTTGTCCTGAAACTAGGAGCATCTGTGTGATCAGAAAGGGAGGATGAGGTTAGAAAGGAGGTGACAGCTAATCCTTCCACTTTCGCTTCCCTAAAGCAGTTCAGTGTCCTGGGGCTGCCTAGCAAATCTGAGGAGGGGGCTTAGAAGTAAAGGGTGGAGGATGCCCATGAGCAGAGATTAGGCAGCCCCCTATGCCTTTCTTCTTCCCCTTGAGAAGTAGTGATGTCTGAAGTTTCACCTAGACAGTTGTATTCCACTGGCTTTAAACAAGAGAAATTAAAGTGTTGAATTTAGAATCACAAGGCAAATATGACAGTGGACAAATTCCTAACCTAAGTCTCAATTTATCAGTCTGCAAAATGGAACAATAATATCTATTTTGTAGGGCTCTTCTGAGGACTAAACAAGAGCACACATGAAAACTTTTAGGGCACATAAAATTAGTGTAATTAATCAAATGTATTAATAATTATTACATTATATATTATAATTAATCAATTAAGATTTGTACCTATGAAGATGGCAATGCCTCTATTAATAGTGACTGGCCCAGAGTGAGGAGCTGTTCTGAGTAAATGACTTGCTGGCCAAGGGCAGGAAGAGCAGGGGCACCAGTTCCCTGAAGGAGTGGGTGCAGCCTGGGAGGCATGGCGCCGATGATGGGGGAGCCTGGGGTGGAGAATGGTCTCCAAAGGCCTCCCACACCACTGTCTGCTGTCTTCCTCCTTCCCTAGTTCCCTTGGGGTCTAAGCCTTTTCATGTCCACCCAGGATCAGAAGGGGTGATCAGGGCTGAGAAGTCAGAGGTACGTGCAACTCAGGATTGGGTCTTTGGAGTTCCAGGGAGGTACTTCAAACTCCTCATATGTGATCTGAGATGGAGATTGACAAAGCCTGATTGAGACAAACTAAAGAAAATCAGGATACTCTTTCTCTCCTGTTGGTCCTGATGTCTCTGCAGCCCATAGTGCCCATTTCTTGTTGGAGGGAATAGCTCTGACTAATTTCCAGGCTGGAGGTATGCAGTTTGGTGTCTTCATTGTATGGGTAACATGAAAGCAGTGGGTGTGCTAAGGAGCACGTGAGGATGGGGGAAGGAAGTTCCGGGACACTCCAACGTTTAGAGGTCAGGGAGAAAAGGAAGAATCATCTGAGGAGACTGAGGAAGCATGGCCCGTGAGACAAATTGAGAACCAAGTGGGAGTGCCAAAAGCCATGTGAAAAGTGTCTCAAGAAGGGGTGATTTTCTGTGTCACATGGTGCTGATAGAGCAGTTCTGAGGAAGACTGAGAATTTGAGTCCTAGATTTTAAAAACATAAAGGCCATTGATCTCCTTGACCAGAGCAAGTTTGGAGAAGTGCTGATCAGAGTACTTTCAGGAGAGAAGGGGCGGAGGACAAGAGGAATAGCAGACAGCCGATGACAGCTCTTCGAGGACTGGCCCATCATGTGCCAGGCTCTGTGCCAGGACATAAAAATAGATGGTGAACCAGACAGGCTGTCTGCCTTTGAGGAGCTCATAGTCCAGTGGAAGAGAGACATGTTTAAAACTAAGCTACATGAGAAGTAGCTCTGTGTGCACAGAAGAGAGAGGGATCGGTTCCCTCTGAGGAGAAGACAGTTGGAAATTCTGCTGCAGGAAGATCAGGTTTCAAGGTGAGGAGAAGGAAGGGTATTAGCTCCAGAGTTTGCAAAGGCAAAGACCTTTCTTCATTCCTTCTATAATAATCTCCAGCTACCCAAGAGGCAGGTACTCAGTCTATATTTGCCGAATGATTTTGTGAATTCCAGTGGAAGGAATTTGCAAGAAACAGACTTGCAAAAGCAACCATCACAATAATTTTGAGAGTAGCAGCGAGGACAGAGAAGAGATGGTTTAATTTAGAAAGTGCTGATCTGGGGCACCTGGGTGTCTCAGTCTTTTGAGACTTTGGCTCGGGTCATGATCTCACAGTTCGTGAGTTCGAGCCCTGCAAAGGGCTCACTGCTGTCAGTCCAGAGCCCGCTTTGGATCCTCTGTCCCCCTCTCTCTTTACCCCTCCCCTGCTCATGCTCTCTTTCTCAAAAATAAATAAAACATAAAAAAATAAAAGAAAGTGCTGATCTGTTTGGAGGGAAAAAGAAGATATTGCAGATAATCCCGACACTCACACTTTTGCTGATGGGGTTTGTCAAGTGCAGGTACCTTGTGTTAATGGTTTTGTATTATCCATGACTAGGAAAGTGCCTGATGCTTGAGTGCTTGACTGACTGAATGCTATTGCCTGGGAAGAAGTCTCCAGGAGAAGCAGTAATTTGGGAGTGTTGGGGGTGGGACAAGAGTGAGACTGGAGAAGACACTGGGAGAACTGCCATTAGATGTTGAATGAGGAAGGATAGATAAATAGATAGATGATAGATAGATAGATAGATAGATAGATAGAAGATAGGTAGGTCTGGCCCAGACATGTGGATTTACAAGTTACCAATTTGTAGGTGATATCCAAATGTATGGAATCATATGATCTTCCTCAAAAAGAATGTCTAGAGGGAGGGGACAGCTAAGCTGGAATGTCGGGAAGTGACACAGGAAAGGAGCAGGTGGAGGAAGGAGCACAGGAAAGGAGATTGCAGAGGAACCAGGAGGCAAATGGGAATAGAATGAGAACGATGATTTTGTCATCATGTCGGGAGAAAGGAGAATCATGAGGAGAAAGGAAAATCAATACCATCATGAGTCTTCAGGGAAGACCAGTGGGGTGTGGAATGAGCAAAGGCCATGTCTGGCGATTAGAAAGGCGCTGGAAATTTTATCGAGTGGATTGGGTGGAAAGATGCAAACTGGTGAAACTAGACTGGATGGGTTGAGAGGTGGAGAGTTTGATAAGCAAAGAAGTAGAGCCTGTGAGCATGGAAGTAGACATGTTCTTATGAGTGTACTGATGAAGAGAAGGAAGGCAAATAGTGGTTGTTTGAGAGCTAGGGTAGGAGGTTATTGTTTGATAAATTGGCAGACTTAGACTCACCTGGGCTCTTTCAACTAAAAAGAGAAATATTTAAGATACAAAAGAGAGGGAGTGAAGTCCTAGAAGAGCTGCAAAGGGATGGAACCCACAGGTCAAAAAAGCATCATTTTAGATGAAAGCACAGGGTCCTTTTCTTCCTTTGAGAGAAGACAGACAGAGGAGGAGGGACAGGAAGGGCAGGGATTGGGGATAAGAGAGTTCATTGATGATTTCCTCCACTTGAGGAGAGAAGGAAAAGAGGAGACCAGGTCACCTGCTGAGACACAGAGGGAAAAGGAGTGGGTGGTGAGAGCAAGAGGAGTGGGGGAGATTTGGAACCAAGGTCTTCTGATTGGGAATAAAAGCCTCCGTGATATGGAATGCTGTGTTCCCTTGGGGCTCTTGGTGACCTGGTGAAGGTGTGGAGGGGGTACTAGGAGTCCACAGAGCAGAGATGATGGAGGAGAAAGGGGGGATTGGGAAGTGGGTTTACTGGTGAGAGTGGTATTACAATGACTGACTGTGGGGCCTGGGAGGGATGAAGGAGGAGCACAGGACAAGGCTGAGAGGCTGGGATGGGGAGAAAAGTTACAGGACTTGCTACCGAGAGGATTCCAGGTCACCTGCAAAACGGAGCATTTGCCTTGGGACCTCAGGAATGGGGTTCCCATCTGACTGCTCTGACATCCCCATGCAAATCCCCACATTGTATTGGAATATCTCTCCCTGTCAGGGTACAAGGGGCCCCTTGAGCCTAAGTCTTCAACTGCTCAGAAACACATCTGCCTCCCCCCTTGAGATGCTCCTCAAGGGAATTTTACAAATGCCATGTGGCCTATGTTTTAAGTCAGATTGTTTCAAACTTTTCCTTCCAAGTATCTATCCAGCTCCTTTCACAGACATATAGGAACCAAATTCTACATTGTTACTGCCATTGTCTAATTGTTTCTCATTATTTTGCATGTGGTCATTTCATTTTCATAGCTCGAGTGTAACTTAATTGAAAGCAAGAACCATATCCTATGTTCTCTTGTCTGTATTACCTATTCCACATGAGCTGCTGCTGGCACTCAAGAAATGTTAGTGTCAAGCTGAATTCTTCCACTGAGGAGGTCTCTACCAGAGCTTACTCTAAATAAATGCCAAACTTATCATTAATCATGGAAAGCACTTGCTTAAAGATGAAATAATTCTTTAAGTAATTCAGCAAAATGTGCTACCTACCTTGTGCCAGGCCCTGTGCTGAACACTGGGGTTGAATAGAGAGCACCCCCATATTTCCAGCTCTGGGGAGCCTCATCTTGCAGAGGGTGTGGGTACATATAGATAATTACAGTATGGTGTCGAAAGGGATTGCGGTATTTGAGAAAGAATACAGGTGCACAAAGTAGGGACAGAATCTCTCAGGCTGGGGTCAAGGAGAGCTTGGCAGACATGATGGTATTTGAGCCAGGCCAAGGAAGACAAATGGAATTCCAGCAGACAAGGAAGGAGACATGCGCAGACTGGGCAATGAGAAGACCATCCAAGGGTTTTGGGAACATCAGGGTAAGGTGCCTGTGGGGGCACGACAGGAAGTCAGGCTGGAAAGGTAGGCAGGGGCTAGACCAAATGCGAAACTAAGGAATGCCAGCCCAAACTTTCAAACTGCAGCCACAGAAATATTTAATCAAACAGTGTCACTGAAACGCAATAAGTAAAACAGACAACAGCCCAGCAGATGTGGTTGGGAGTAGGAAATACAGGGACCACTCCCATGCTCAGCTCCTCCCAGATCCACTGCTCTCACCTCCCAGCATCTGAGGGTCTGCAGAAGAAGCCCCTAGGACTTTGAGGAGTAATTTAAAAAATGCTACTGTGGCAATTGGGGAAGAAGTGGGTGACAAAAACAGGGTTGGGGGCGGGGAGCGTGCTTAGGGAAATTAGAGATGGTTTAGAAAGGTAGGCAGCAGGAGGGCTTTGAACATGTCAGAAGAGAACACCACAGCTGTCATAGGTGAGAGAATAGTCCAGCCTGGCTTAGGGCAATGGGTGGGAGTGCAGAGGACACGGTAGATTCACGAGCTCAGTATAGCTCTGTACAGGTGAAATCCACGTTAGAGACTGGATACAGGGGACCAACCAGAGAGCGAACCATGGGGAACACCAAAGGACTCTCTGGGAAGCAGTGTCCTGGGAATTGAAGTGGTCAGTGTAACCAGGTCCTAATTATGACAGAGGGAAAATCAGGCAGGACAGAGCTGAAGCCATGACCTGTCTTCTGAGCCTCCAGGAACCAAAGGGAATAGGGGCCTTGTGGGAGAATGGGTAGCCAACGATTGTCCTGATTTAAAAACTAACCTTGTTATACCGCTGGGGTGGGAAAATTATAGAGCCAGTACTGACAGGGCTGGGGTGGAGCTGGTCCACACATGCTTTGCTGGAGGCAGTGTAATTTGGAAAAATATTTTTGGACAACAATTTGCATACCACTGAGTCATAAAAATGTTCAAAACACTTGACCTAGTAATTCAACTTGTGAGAATTTGCCCTAAGGAAATAGTTCAAAAGAATGAAAAGCCTGTGATCACCTATCCAAATGTTAATTAATTAATTAAGCAATTAATTAGAAATTATACATCGTGCTGAATACATTCCAGGAACTCTGCTTGGTGGATAAGTATGTTCACTGTAGCTGTTTTGAAAATAGTAAAACATAATAAACAATCTATATTATTAAGAATGCCGCAATGGTTTAATAGGGTATGAGACATCCGTGTGATAGACTTATTTTTTAATGCTGTATGACACAAGCAGAATTCAAAACTGCCTGCTTGCTGCCATAGTTAAGAGTACATTCTCTTGAGTTTATTGCCTGGGCTTGAATTCTGACTACCGTGCCCTGGCACCTGACCTTGGCAAGTTCACCAGTGCCTCTAAAGCTCAGTGTCTTTAATGGCAAGGTGAGTATAATAATTCTACTACCTCGTGGGGTTGCTGTTAAGATGAAATGAGAACAGGTGTGCAAAGTGCTTAGCACAATTTCTAGCAGACAACAGGTATTCAGTAAAAGCGAGTTGTTATTTTAAATATGTAAAACTGTGGGTCAAGAGAAAAAGACTTCCAGAGACTCTCCCAAATTTGTAGCTCCAGGAAATATTATGGATGGCTTGTCTCCTATATTTTGTTTAGTATCATTGCACTAAAAATTTTGAAGTTATACACAACACTGGCAAATCTAGAAATAGGCAAACAAAGCACTTTGACCTACCATTTCATCCAATGGAAGTCAGAATGATGGGAACATCCTGTTTTTCTCTTTCTAGCTGTGTTTGGCCAGCGTTTGGATGAGACCGTGGCCTATGAGCAGAAATTTGGCCCCCACCTGGTGCCCATCCTGGTGGAGAAGTGTGCGGAGTTCATCCTCCAGCACGGCCTGAATGAAGAGGGCATCTTCCGACTGCCTGGGCAGGACAACCTGGTGAAGCAGCTCAGAGACGCTTTTGATGCCGGGGAGCGGCCCTCCTTTGACAGGTACCCTGTCCTCACCATGTCCTCCCCCTGCCATATGTGGGTAGGAGGACCTCTCTCTACCGGCTGAGCTACCGGACTCACACAGAAGTTTCCAAGGCCCTGGCTTGCAACAAAGAGAGCTTTTTATTTTGCTGGTGACTTATGTGAGGAATGAAGTGAACTAGAAGTAGGGCCTTGCTGAGCAGTCAAGAGATGTTTAGGATGTAGGGGAGGCCGGGAGGATGACGGGACCTAGCTTAAGGCCTACACCACTGGGCAGGTGAGGAACGTTGAAGAGTGAGCAGACTGTACAAATAGACTCACTGTGGTAGAGAACGTAGCATACCTATACCGGAGGGCTCCAATGCTCTCAGCTTTCCAGAAATGGCCAGAAGCAACACTTCTTGTTAGGTTGGGAGACCATAGTAATGTGCAGCTCTGAACTTAGTTCTGAGCCTTTTTGGAGAGAGTACATACTGATATCGTGGCAGCCTGGCGTCTTCTCAGGTCTCCCCCATGGAGGTTGCCCAGGTTTGGTTGGGGCATATCAGTTGGGGTGACATTTCTTCTCACCGTCGCCTACCTGCCCCACTGCCTCCAGCTACCCAGCCGAGGTTTTCGGCTCTGCCACAGTCAGCTAGTACAGCACCCATGTCGACATTGTACGTGCTCTCCACCTATTGTGCAATATTTGCCTTGGTTGCCTGTGCGCGCTTGTCCCGCTGGCAAGAAAGAGCCATTGTTCTTTCCAAATCAGCAGCCCATAAATCAAGATTTGGTAAGGCAGGCCCAAACTCTGTCCAGTTTCCAAAGGTTGAAATTCCCCAAGGGGTTATTTAGGACGGAGGAATAGGGGTGATCCTGGGAAAATCATGAACAGCTAAGTGCCATTAGTTCCCTCTCCCCACATCCACCCCAGTCACCAGCAATGCCCATGCTCCCTGTGAAGCATCTCTGATACCATCTGTTCGCTCCAATCTCACCGCCACTGTCTGAGTTTGGACCACCGCATGTCTGTCTTTGCTGCCTTCGGCACGCAGTAGGTTAACTCACCAAGGGTGCTTTATTTTTACAGGAAAGCAACGGGTGGAGTTGTTACTGGAACTACAGCAGGTTACGGGCATCAAATTTACAGACCTCTCAGCAGCACTATAAATTGCATTTCATTGTCAGGCACCTGATCAATTAAGCTCACCACCTTTTTATATTCAGTTTCCTTCTTATGTTTTTAATTAGCTTTGAGTTGATCAAAAGATACAGGTGGGTTGTTGCTAAAGCCATGTGAAGAGTCAGCCAGGAGGAATAGAGGTGATTGCAAGGGTTTGTCAGATACTTGCCCTAGGCTTGATTTTATGTTCCTATAAAGTCAGCCTGGGTGGTGGAGTCACAGTCTTGGATACCTATGAAATATTTGGGGCAGGAAGGAGGAAAGTTACCACAGCTTGTCATGACCTCTCCACCCCCAGAATTAAGGAGTAGAGTTTACATACCCAGAAATAGGAAGGGTCACCTGGGGCTCTTCAGAGTCCTCCCAGGGCCGATGCTTGGGTCTACATAATCCTTGTGGGTAGTCATCTAGATCCCCTACGTTGGTCATATGTGTGGTTTCACCATGAGATCTCCCAAATTGTCTCACTGGAATGAAAAGAAACAAAGGGCCTTTTATTTGGTAGGTGCTAGTGCAGCTGTATCTGATTCTCATTAAACATATATGAATAAAATTTAAAATCTCTTTGTTGAGTTTCTGTTGGACTGGATACTATCCAGTCATAAGCCAATACACTTCTGATACCTATACTTCCATGAGAAACATACAGATGTGCCACATTTTAAGGTCAGTGCCACCAGGGAAGTGTTGGCAGAGCCATCGGTGGGGCGTGGGCTAACCTCTAGTGGATCAGGTGTTGAGCTCAGAAGTTCAACCTGGCTCCTGACTTTCTCTTAGTCCTTGACTTAAAAAAAAAACATGTTTAACTTGACTTAAACATGTTTCTTTGGGTTGAAGGAATAGCAAACTCAGGAAAAATCATTCTGGAAATGTAAACTGTAACAGTGACAAGTGAGTCAGCTCTGATAAAATTAGGGCACAGACATTATACTAAAAATTTACAAAAATAATTGTCTAATTTCCGTTGTGTTAAGTGCTAAAATGGAAAACTAGATGGTACTATGAGGACTTAGAACAGGGGCCTTTTGACACCATCTGATAGATTTAGGGAGACCCCCAAGAAGCAATGACGTTTACACTGAGAGGCCTTAGACAAGCATAAGGAGTTAGCCAGGACAAGCAGCATTATCTCCCCCTGATAAAATGAATCGGGAAGGTTTCTCTGGTTTTAAATGTTCCAAGATGATTTACATAGATAATTATGTTCTCTGGTTATAACACTGAAGCATCTACGCTATATCAGTGGTTATAGCCTTTTTTTCTAATGTTGGATATTTTTGCTGTCATAGTTTCTTCTGATTGAACTATCTAGTAGTTTGTGGTTTTTGTTGTTGTCATTTTTCTTTAAAAGATTCTGTTTTTTGATTCATCGTCTCTACTATCTTTCTCATTTTAATTTGTTGTTTGCAACACTCATTCCTTGGGCATATTTTGCATGTTGTATTTTGCCAGGCAGTGGACAGTGCATCAGAAAATGGAACTGTGGAGGCAGAAGGCCAGCTAGGAAGCTGGGACAGAATCCTGGCAAAAGGCCATTGCCTTCTGAAATAGGGCAGTGGAGGGGGGCAGGACTTAAAGTGATTCACGTGACATTTGGATAGACTTGAGGGGATTTGGGAGCCTAATTGGGTGTGGGGTGAGGGAGAGGCCCCGGATTCTGACCAAGACCATGGAATGGATGGTGATGCAGGGGCATGAGGAGAAGCCTCATGGCTCCTTTTGCAACTTTGGGTGAATGCTCCTCCTGCAAAGTGTTAGTTGGTTGTCGTTCTGCCATTTTCTTGGGAATGTCTCATGTATTTTGACAAGAGGACTTTGTCCAGGAATATTTTTAGGTAGTGACTCAGCAGGGAAGGCTTTTCTAGAATCCCCACCTTAAGTGAATGGTTCCCACCCCCAGTTTCCTGAGGCAGCAGTGGAGCACAGACAGGGCTCCGTGCCAGTTCATGTTCTCATTTTGAGGTAGAGAGCTGACAGGCTGCAAAGCTGGGGCCTTTTCAGAAGACATCTCCAAACACTGGCTGTCAAAAACAAACAAAAAAACTTACTCAGGATGCCAAGGCAGAGCTTTACAGTCAAGTCCTGATGTTCTTATTTCTGCTTCCTCCAATGCCTCCCTTCTTTTCCTTCTGCCCAAGCCAGCCCAACCTGTCCCTTCTCCAGGAGGCACTCCTACCCAGTGAATTCTATATTCCCCATCAATGAAACTGAGGAGCCATTCAGATTGTCTGAACCTCTCAGCACATCCTTGCTTTTCAAAGTACTACCAGGACAGTCACTTAAGAATACCAGTTTTTTGGGGGCGCCTGGGTGGCGCAGTCGGTTAAGCGTCCGACTTCAGCCAGGTCACGATCTCGCGGTCCGTGAGTTCGAGCCCCGCGTCAGGCTCCGGGCTGATGGCTCGGAGCCTGGAGCCTGTTTCCGATTCTGTGTCTCCCTCTCACTCTGCCCCTCCCCCGTTCATGCTCTGTCTCTCTCTGTCCCAAAAATAAATAAACATTGAAAAAAAAAAATTAAAAAAAAAAAAAAAGAATACCAGTTTTTTGGGGGGTTTTTTGATGTGAAGTAAATAAATATGAAGTAAATAATTTCTTCACTAATGAGCTTTAAGCATATGGTAGATTCAGACTTATTTTCTCTTATAGAGCTGCATAATAAATGCAATAGCTCTATAAAACAGGGGTCAGCAGACTTTGATAAAAGGCCATATATGACATATTTAGGCTTTGCAGGCCAGAGTGTTTCTACTGCAGCTATTCAGTTCTGCTTTTAGCAGAGTTATAGCTCAAAATCAGCCAAAGACAATCCAAAAATGAATAAGCATGGCCATATCACTTGATGGATGCTGAAATTCAAATTTCAGATAATTTTCACATGCTATGATATCTGCTTCTTTTGAGTTTTGTTCCCAGCTATTTAAAAATGTAAAATCCAATCTTAGCTCATAGAGTGTATAGGCAATGGGCCAAATTTGGCTCCTGGGCCATGCTTTGCCCACTCCTGCTATAAACTGGACAAGCTGAACTGAAAAGTCCAAGCTTCCTTCAGTTAACAGGAAGTCATCTGAATGTTGTCTGTGTTTCTGCAGCCGGGCCTCTGCTCCCCACCCTCTAGGCTCCCTTCCTCATACTGTAACTCCTTGTCATTCTTCAGATCTTGGCCCCTATGGATCCTCAGCTCTGCACTGGGTGTCCCTTTTACACACCTCCATACAGTCCCAGGTTAGTCATGGCACTAACCTCACAATTTTGTAGTGACTTGGTAACATTTGAGTCTGCACAGCTCTGTGGCTCAATGAGGCCAGGTGTCCTGTATATCCCTCAGGTTCACTGCTGAAATCCCAGTGCTTGAGGTAATATCTTTCACCTAGTAGGTTCTCTCAATGCTTATTTATTGAACAATTGCACAAATATATGAATGAATCCCAGAACTGTTTTGAGCTCTCTGAGGGTTTAAAGAGATCATGGACCATCAATATAAATGAGTTATCACATGAAAAATTAGAGACTAAGCAGAAAATGCAAAATTGTGAGGTACTAAGTGACTTGGAGAAAATAGAAAGAGATGAAGACTAAAATAATTTAATAGGATTAATGAAAAAGTAGACCTTGAACTTACTTTTGAGGCAGTTGGGTAGAAGAGATAAAGAAAAAAGTGTTGAGGGTCATGGTTCCAGAAGATTAGCAAAGATGTTTTGTTTGGATACATCTTTATCAGACTCTGCTCCTCTGCAAAACTCCCCTTTGGAACCTGGGATTCTGTTTAGTGGACCACGAAGGGGAAGGCAAGGAATGTTCTGGAGCTTTATTTTCAAACAACATTGCTTATTTTCTTGCAGAGATACAGATGTACACACCGTGGCCTCCCTGTTAAAGCTTTACCTCCGAGACCTCCCAGAGCCAGTGGTTCCCTGGAGCCAGTATGAGGGGTTCCTGCTGTGCGGGCAGCTCATGAATGCAGATGAGGCAAAGGTTTGTATCTCATTAGAGTTAGTTGTCCTGCTTTGGAAGGTGATAGTTACTGAACACTCTTCTGGTAGGCAAGCAACAGTGGGTCAAGGGACTCATACCTTTTAGTGAGATACTTTGTCAAACTGGAACTTTGTCAACAACAGAAGGCAACTGAAGCCAGTCATCGTGACAGCCTTGCTGGGATGTAACAATCCAAAGAAGAATTGTCTATAATCAAATATACCCAAACCACTTTAATGAGAAAGAGAAAGCTTCTGAGAAGGCTTTCAAGCAATATGGCCTTGCTGAGACCCAGTGGACACAAGGACAGGCTGACCAACCTGGAAGGCTGGTGAGAGGGGAGAATGTTCTAGTTCCACCATGATCATGAGTGTCAGCCATGGGCATACAAGGAATGCAGACACCAGAGAAAGGAAGGACAAGGAACTTTTCTTTGTTCTTTTCAGCTGCAGCTGCTTAAGGGGGTGTGGTCAGTGTCTGCAGCATCATGCTTGTTAGAGTTCACAAGTTTGCCTGCAGGATTTGTGTTCCCATGTAATTTGTTTCCTGAAAGGTCTTAAAGTCAACAATCACCACACTAGAGTCATGTTAATTAAACAAATTAACCGACCAACAAAAGCCACCAGGAAAACCCATCTAACAACAATAAAACCTCCTGGTTTTTAACCAGGATTTGCAAAACCAAATGCCCCACAAATATGTTTGTGGTATACTGCTGATAATTGGGGTCTAACTCCCCACTTCTGGGAGGTTCGCTTTTAGCACTCCTATGTTTTAAAATTTTTTAAAATGTTTACTTATTTTCGAGACAGAGACAGAGTGCAAACAGGGGAGGGGCAGAGAGAGGGAGACAGAATTCAGAATAGGCTCCAGGCTCTGAGCTGTCGGCACAGAGCCCAACGTGGTGCTGAAACCCATGAATCACGAGATCATGACCTGAGCTGAAGTCGGACGCTTACCTGACTGAGCCACTCAGGCACTCCTAGCACCACCATGTTTAAAGCTCTCTCTGCCAAAGTGGTGCACAAAAAAGCCTACAGTGAAGACATGGATTTAACTTTGATTTTGCCATTAAGCAAATTAAGCACTTTCTGTGAGACTCAGTTTATTTCCTTAGACCAACGGAACGTTCTATAATGGTGGAACTGGTACATAGCTACATTGATCAATATGGTAACCACTAGCCACACATGGCTATTGGGCACTTGAAATGCAGCTAGTTCAACTAAAGAAACAATTCCTAATTTTATTTTATTTTATTATTTAAATAGTCACATGTGTCAAGTAGCTGTTATGTTGGATAGCACAAGCTTATACAAATTTCATAATAGCATCTGCAATACTTAGCATTGTTTTGAGGACAAGGGATAGGAGATAGGTGAGTGATATTTTTAAAGTATCAGTTTAAGGAGAGGCTTATTCTCTATTTTAGCATTTATTATATAATATATTCCCAGGAATATATTATATAATAATAATTATTACTATTACTATTACTATTATTATTTTAAGCAATGGAGTGCCCTAGACCTGGTAGAAAACATAGCTATGAGAACTTCTTTCCTAAGAGTGAGGAGCCTCATGATTTAAGTAGATCCCAGCACAAGAAAAACGGCAGTTTTATATTTCAATGTTAGGAAAGGAAGGGAAAAATAATGATGCAGCTAATTATGCTGTAGCTATTGTAGCTATTTGCCTGCACAAAAATGAGGTTGCATGATCTCATACAGGTCTTCCTCAGCAACAAAAGGCAAATGAAGCCAATCAGGGTGACAGCCTTCCTGGGATGTAACGATCTAATAAAGAAAGGGACTATAATGGGAAATACAAATCAAAACCACAATGAGATACCACCTGACACCTGTTAGAATGGCTAACATTAACAACTCAGGCAACAACAGATGTTGGTGAGGATGCAGAGAAAGAGGATCTCTTTTGTATTGTTCGTGGGAATGCAAGCTGGTGCATCCACTCTGGAAAACAGTATGGAGGTTTCTCAAAAAACTAAAAATAGAACTACCCTACGACACAGCAATTGCACTACTAGGTATTTATCCATGGGATACAGGTGTGCTGTTTCGAAGGGACACATGCACCCCAATGTTTACAGCAGCACTATCAACAATAGCCAAAGTATGGAAAGAGCCCAATGTCCATTGATGGATAAATGGATAAAGAAAATGTGGTATATATATACAATGGAGTATTGCTCGGCAATCAAAAAAGAATGAAATCTTGCCATTTGCAACTACGTGGATGGAACTGGAGGGTATTATGCTAAGTGAAATTAGAGAAAGACAAAAATCATATGACTTCACTCATATGAGGACTTTAAGAGACAAAACAGATGAACATAAGGGAAGGGAAACAAAAATAATATAAAAACAGGGAGGGGAACAAAACAAAAGAGACTCATAAATATGAAGAAGAAACTGAGGGTTGCTGGAGGGGTTGTGGGAGGGGTGGGCTAAAAGGGTAAGGGGCATTAAGGAATCTACTGAAATCATTGCTTCACTATATACTAACTAATTTGGATGTAAATTTAAAAAAATAAAAAATAAAGTTAAATTACAAAGTTAAAAAAATAAAATAAAATAAAATAAAATAAAATAAAATAAAATAAAATAAAAAGAAAGGGACTATAATGGGGCACCTGGGTGTCTCAGTTGGTTAAGCGTCCGACTCTTGGTTTTGGCTCAAGTCATGATGTCACGGTTCGTGAGTTTGAGGCCTGCATCAGGCTCCATGCAGACAGTGTGGAGCCTGCTTTGGATTCTCTCCTTCTCTCCCTCTGCCCCTCCCCTGCTTGTGTGCTTTCTCTCTCTCTCAAAATAAATAAATCAACTTAAAAAAAAAAAAGAATGGGACTATAATCAAACACCTCAAGCCACTTTAAAATTAATAACCAGGGGCACCTGGGTGGCTCAGTTGGTTAAGCGTCCAACTTTGACTCAAGTTATGATCTCACGGTTTGTGAGTTCAAACCTCTCGTTGGGCTCTTTGCTGACAGCTCAGAGCCTGGATCCTGCTTGCGATTCTTTGTCTCCCTCTCTCTCTCCCCTTCTCCCACTTGCACTCGGTCTCTCTTTCTCTCAAAAATAAACATTAAAAAAATAAATAAAATAAAATAAGTAACTGAATGATTTTGTGCATGATTTATAAATTTTTGGGGGAAAGAGTGAGATGAGGACATGAGAAGTCTTAATTAATATAGGTATATCAGCTCACCCTTGTGAAATTAATAACATTTTATAGAATGAGGTTTAAAAGTTGGCTAAAAAGCATCAGTGTTTCAGGCAATCTCTCACCCATAGCTCCAGAAAAAGCAAAGAGGTATGTGGATGCAGATCTGACAATAAGACTCCCACCCCTGAACTTATTCGCTTTAGACCTGCTTCTCCCAACTTTTCTCCATCTCAAAATATTTGGGTTTGGGGCGCCTGGGTGGCGCAGTCGGTTAAGCGTCCGACTTCAGCCAGGTCACGATCTCGCGGTCCGTGAGTTCGAGCCCCGCGTCGGGCTCTGGGCTGATGGCTCGGAGCCTGGAGCCTGTTTCCCATTCTGTGTCTCCCTCTCTCTCTGCCCCTCCCCCGTTCATGCTCTGTCTCTCTCTGTCCCAAAAATAAATAAAAACGTGGAAAAAATTAAAAAAAAAAAATATTTGGGTTTCTTTTTTTTTTTTTAATTTTTTTGTGTTTGTTTATTTTTGAGAAAGAGGGAGAGAGGGAGAGAGAGACAGAGCGTGATCAGGGGAGAAGCAGAGAAAGACAGAGATACCGAATCCAAAGAAGGCTCCAGGTTCTGAGCTGTTGGGGCTTGAACCCACAAACTGTGAGATCATGACCTGAGCTGAAGTAAGACGCTTAACCGACTGAGCCACCCAGGCACCCCTCAACATGCTTGAGTTTCTGATCTGTGGTAACGCACATCTGGTCAGGGCAGAGAGACCACAGCCTTCCTCATTGGTGAAAATGTGGCAGGAGTGGTAGTTGAGGGCAATGAATCTATAGCAACCTTTACAAAGAATTCACTCATTAAACTGGAAGAGGGAATCCTAATATGAAGCAGGTATTCTAGATACAGAGGGTCTGCACCAAGTCACTACATGCAGGCTGACAGGCCATAGGGTGCATTTTCTCCAGGAGGAGCTGCTCAGGTTTGAGGGAGCCTACATGTCTCATGTTAACTGGCACACTTTTACAATCGCGATGTTACTGACAGTGACTACAGACCCTACAGGCAGCTGCTGGTGAAAAGAACTAAGAAAGCTCTATGTCCTTCCTCTCCCTGGCACATGAATTTCTTCTCTAACATTCATGGTCATCATGGAGGTAGAACATTCCAACATTACCTGCCTTTCCCACGATTGGTCAGCTTGTCCTGTGTCCCCGCAGATCTCAGCAAGGCCATAATGCTTAAAATCCTTCTCCGAAGCTTCCTTCTTCTCTCACTACTTTTAAAGTGACTTGGGGTATTTGGATGTGATCCAGTGCTTCACTGGAGTGTTATATCTTAAGCATTCACTAAGCAAACAATTACTGTGAGTATGAGATGTCAAATCGTCCTTGCCTTAGAGTAGTTCTGAGTTGGGGAAGAGGGCATGATTAGAGACAAATAAAGAAATGTGCTGTATAAAAACCTGTGAGCTTCTCCATACTATTTTCGCAACTTCCTGTGAATTTATAATTATTTGGACATAAAAAGCTTTTAAAAAACACACAAAACTATGGGAACAGGAGTGAGTACCAAAGTGTTGCTTTCTGCACAGATACATCAGTTATGTTCCCTATGTTCCAGAGTCTCATTGCTGGCAAGTGAGCAGGCTCATTTAGGGTGTTCAAAATCTCTTCCCAGGCTCAGCAGGAGCTGGTGAAGCAGCTGTCCATCCTTCCTCGAGACAACTATAACCTCCTGAGCTACATATGCAGGTAAGAGTCCCCTGGTATCAGTTTCCAGCCATATCAGAAAGAAGCACCTGGTTAGAGGAGGAAAGAGTGTCCCTGTGAACTCAGAGCTTCTGGTCCAGACTTTGGGAAGGTCAACTGTATTCACACAGCACTGAGTTTGTTCCCTATGTCCACAAGATAATTTAAAAGATCCGCTGAAAATCTGATTGGCACATGAAGTGAACATGTTCCTCTTCCAGGCCTGCCCAAGTGCTACCTGGAGTCCTGGGACATGTATTAAAACCCAGAATCCTTATGAATGTTTCTAGAATGATCTTCCATCTTCCTGACTCTGGACCATAACTTAGTGCCCTAGATTCATTCCTGGCCACCCTTCTTATTTCCCTTTCTGAGGACCTGCGTGCCTTCTCTGCGGCAACATGTAATGCGTAGATGGACCCAGGTCTGTCTGAGCTGGGAATCTGGATCTTCTTGCCAGACAGAGCTGAAATTTGCTTTTATTAAAAAAAATTTTTGTTGTGGTTTCTAGATTATAAAAGTGATGCATGCTTTGCAAAAGGAAAATACAACATACCATAAATAAGAAATAAAAATAATGCCTTTTCCTCACTCAGCAAAGATCACTATTATTATTTGGGCATGTTTCCTTCTGGACGTTTTTCTTTCTATGATAGATCTTTACATACATCAATATAAATATAGGGGAACAATTTCTTGTACATATTTGTGTCTTGCTGTTTTGGGCTTAATATTATATTGTGAACATTTCTGCCTGTCCTAAAGTAGGATTATAAACGCATCTGTAATATTTCATAATGTTTCCTCATTTGAAAACACCATCATTTATTTGATAATTTCTATGTATTTGGAATTTTATGTTGCTTCAGCCTATTCATTTAAAAATGGTTTTTAGAGAGAGTAGAAATTCCTTTGCTGATGTTTTCAGTTTTTTTTTTTTAATATAGTGAATCTGAGGAGAGCTTCATGTCTCCAATGGGTAGAATTATAGTAAAAATTCATTGCTAGTTATTGAGCACCCACTGAGAATTTGAGATGCTTGGTGCTATAATCAGAGGATGAAGCAAGAGTCACTTCTTCATTCCCCTCTGTGACATCTCCTCATGAGAAAGTTTTCTTCTCTGGAAACTTGGGTGGGATGGATACTGAGAACCTGGGAGATAAGCCTAGGAAATTGGGACTAGGGATAGTCAGATACCCATTTGAGTCCTTCTAGTTTCCTTTTAGCTCCCTGCATTGGACCCTGCCTCCTGCCAACACTCCATTCCCAGCCCCAATGCCACCACCAGAAGCTGGACAGACCCCTCTTGGCTTCTCTTCTACCTTGATCTTGAGTCTTTCAAGGTGAAGCTAAACTCATGTGGGCAGAGCAGACCAGACTGGTCCCCTTCCTGAGACTAGAAGGAAGGAGATGAGATCCATCTCTGAGATCTCATTGATAGCTGGAAGTGCTTCCTTCTGGCAACTTCCTGTTTCCTACTATGGGATTTCCTGGTTGCCCACAGGTTCCTACATGAAATCCAGTTGAACTGTGGTGTTAATAAAATGAGCGTGGATAACCTGGCTACTGTGATTGGTGTGAATCTCATCAGGTCAAAGGTTGAAGACCCTGCTGTGATCATGAGAGGTAAGACTGGTCCTGTGGGGAAGTTGAGTGCAGAGGAAGTAACGACAATTACACAGCTACCGAAGTGCTCTGCAAATTGCCAAACATTTTCTGTTGACTAACTTGCCCAAATTGTGAAATAGCCCTGTGAAAGGAGCAGGGCAGGAATTATGTCCATTTTCCGGATCACAGCACAGCAGAGAGATTCAAAATTTACCCAATGGTCACACAGTACAATAGGCTAGCACAAAAACAGCTAGTGTTTCTTAGTCTTTAATTACTTTTAAATAGCCTTAGCCAGAGAAAGCGGATTTGCAAGAAAGTGGAGAAAGCAAGTTTGACTTTAGAAGACAATTCACAAAAAGGCCACTTGTAAGAATTCACAAAAAGGCCACACTTGTGGTTGTGTCTTGGTTCAGTGAGCAAAAGTCCTGGCATAGAGTATTGATGTCTACCATGGATTTGGGAAGGCAGTATTCCTAGCACATATTTATTATGTGTGCAATAAGAAATCAGATGTCATGTTGAGGACCACATGAGGGGAGAAAGATGTCTTCATTTTCTCTACTATTATACTGCCTATTTTCTGATCAAAGACTGACTAAAGGACCATACAGGCTGAAAATAACCCTCTTTTACCCACTCCCGTATCCTTCTTCTATCTCTTCTCTTCCACCACAATCTTCTACCTCAAGCAATTCAGAAGTGTCCCATGAGGAGCAAAATGACATTTTTTCGGACTCTGTGGTTTTAGAGCCAAGTTTAGAGACATCCCATGATGGAGACCCTTAGGAATGTCTGCCTCCTGCCATGGTACAACTCTACAGATCTCTTTCTTCTTTCTTTCAGGGACTCCTCAAATCCAAAGAGTGATGACCATGATGATCAGAGACCATGAAGTTCTGTTTCCCAAGTCCAAGGATACACCCTTGTCACCCCCTGCTCAAAAAAATGACCCCAAGAAAGCTCCAGTGGCTCGAAGTTCTGTGGGCTGGGATGCCACTGAAGACCCCACGATGTCTAGGACAGACAGCTTTAGTAACACGGTAAGTGCCGAGAGCCTTCTTTTTCCACCTGACTCTTCCTTTAGTCCAAGTCGTTCTATGTAAGAGCTTGTCTAGTGTGGCAATATGGGGGAGTTTTTGATGATGCTGTGGCAATGGGCACAGATGGTAGATACCCATTTGAATACGTTTTGAAAGCCTGGCCTCTTTCAAATCTAGTCTCTGTTGGCATCCTGGAGGTGGGATTAGTGACATGTGTGCCAATCTCCTAATGGCTGAGCAATGGGAGTCCTCAGTAAAGTCCGCTCAAAAAGGGAAGCCATTCCAGGCACAGTCCAGGGAATTTCAATAGGGGAAATTATATATCACATTGTAAGTGTTTTAGCAAGAGTTGTTGAAAACTCCGGGTGAAAGTCCAGAGAGAACTGGTTTCCTGCTAACCCATGAAACGTGATTTCTTTCTCAGCGTATGTGATGTGTTCGTGTAATATTTCTCATTCCCTGATAAGCTGTCTCAGCAATGTCAACCCCCTCATTTGTACTGAAGTGTTGGGGCTCACGTTCCCAATGTCAAAAAACTCTTCAGCCTCTGAAATGTAGACTAGTTACAAAGCTCAAATATTTTTATATATTGATGGAGACAAATACTTTAAAAAAAAACCCATGAACTTGATGTAGCAGCTTGGTTCTTTATGTGTGACCAAGAAATGAATTTAAAATTTCTGACTGACCTGGTAATGTCAGTTGCCTGCAGTACTATTAATCCTGAGGATAATTAAGAAAGTATTGGGAAAAAAGGTAGATAGTGGTACTGATTTTTCTTAGGTGATGTCTATACACAGTGCATTTTACTAACACTCTCAAATGAAATTAATATTTAGAAATGCTCATACTTCCTTTAATGAAGTCCTACTAGCAGTCCTTGAGAGTAGTCATTGTCAGGCTCATATGACAGGTTTCTGCTATTTATTGTAATATTGTGGGTAACTATGAGCAGCCACTGTGATGACAAACATAAATAGGTCACCTCTGGGGTTCTCACCGTAACTCTGTAGGGCAGGATTTATCATCCACATTTTATCATTCAGGAGCTGAGTCTCAAGGAGGTTGACCAGCTGGCCCAAGGTAGCAGCACTAGGATGTTGAAGAATGGGATTTAGCTCTGGTTCTCACCTTGAGGCGCAGGTGATTCTGACTCCAGGTGGGGTTGCAAAAGCTGGTGATTAGCTAGAGGGATTAGAAGGAGAGCTTGAGTCTTGTTTTCTGATTTTAGGGCTCATTCTTTTTCTTTTTCCTTATCTTTTTTTTTTTGTTTTAAAGTTAATTTCAAAATATATATACACATGGTTAAAAAAAATAAAAAAGAGAAAAAGATATAGATTGAGAAAGCTTGCTCCCTCTGCTATCTCCATCTACCCCATCCTTCCCCACCTTCATTAGTTTCATACTTACCCTTCCAGTGTTCCTTTATGCAAATACAAGCAGATATGAATGTAAATTATTTACTTCTTTTTTTTTATACAAATGTAACATCTCTTACTCTCTCTCTACACACACATGTACACACACATACACACACGCTGCTCATGTCTTGCATTTTTCTACTTTAGAGTATATCCTGGAGACCCTTTTATGTCAATACATGGACAGGTTTCTCATTTGACCAATTTGTTTTCATTCCTTTGTACAACAAACAAGGCTGCAATGAATAATATTGACCATACTTCATTTTATACTCAGGAGATGTATTTCTAGGATAAATTCCCAGAATTGGGATTGCTGAATCAGAGGGTAAGTAGATTATTGTGTAATTTTTATTAAAATTGTTAAATAGAGGTTGTGCCATTTTGTACTTCCACTAGCAGTGCACGAAAGAACCTGTTTCCCTACAGTTTCACTAGCAGAATGTGTTTTCAAATTTGGGGACGTGTCCTATCTGAGAGGTGTAAACTGATATTCAGTAGTTTTAATTTTGATTTGGGTTTCTTTGATAATGGCAGAAACTGAACATATTTTCTTATGTGTAAAGGCTTGTTGCATTTTTCTTTTCCTCTGTGAACTGTCTGATCTTGTCCTTTGTCTAGATTTTTGTTGGTTGCTGGTCTTTTTCTTTTCGAGTTTTATGAACTTTATATATTAGAGAGAGTAGCTTTTGTCTGTGATATGTATTGCAAATATTTTTGCTAGTTTGTCATTTCTTTTTTGATTTTATATGCAATTTCTTTGTTTATTTTTTTAATTTAGGGGGTCATGGAAACCCATGTGGGTTGAATTTATCAGACTTGCATTTTATGCCTTTTGGATTTTGAGTTCTAGCTAGCAAGATCTCCTTATCCTAAAGCTATGAAAGAATCCTAGTTTGAGACTCTCTTAACCACTAATAAACCATTGATTTGAGAGCATGAATTCCTCTTAAGTGCAATATCTTCTTAAAGAAACACCACACAGATCATGCACATCTAACTAACGTGATGAATTAACAGATGGTCTTCTAATTAAGAGTTTCACGGGTGTGCAGCCAAGTCACTACTCCTTATCTTGGGAACATGA
This sequence comes from Lynx canadensis, assembly GCF_007474595.2. Classification (NCBI taxonomy): domain Eukaryota; kingdom Metazoa; phylum Chordata; class Mammalia; order Carnivora; family Felidae; genus Lynx; species Lynx canadensis. The sequence continues at coordinate 85,540,199 of NC_044305.1, forward strand.
TACATATGGGAAAACCCACATGACATCCGTGGCCATTTTTTTCTAGACCAGCGACTCAGACGCAGGAAGCCCCACTGGACAACAGCCGAGTGATGGGTATTTTGAAGAGAGCAGTAAAGCCCCCAAGGAAAAGCTAGGAGATTGGAAGCTGCAGTCAAGAAAAAGGACTCAGACGCTCCCTAATCGGAAATGCTTCTTGACATCGGCGTTTCAAGGTGCCAACAGCAACAAAGTAGAGATCTTTAAGAATGAGTTCTGGTCGCCCTCTTCAGAGGTAAAGGCAGGGGAAGGGCACCGGAGAACAATGTCTCAAGGTATGCCCCACTTTTCTGACTCCCAGCGGACTTCCACCTATGATAACATCCCTTCCCTGCCTGGGGCCCCTGGGGATGGGGCAGCTGCTGTCTCTTCCCATGCTTGTGACTCCAAGAGAGAAACTCTTGCCAGCCCAAACTCTGAAACCGGACCTGGAAAAAAGAACTCTGGAGAAGAGGAACTTGAATCCTTGCAGAGGGTGGTCCAGGAACTGCAAAAGGAAATAGAAACACAGAAGCAAATGTATGAGGAACAGATCAAAAAGTAAGTCACATGCAGAGGGGTCCTGAGCAGCCACCCGGCCTCCATCTTCAGCAGTAACAGGGACTGTTCTCATCTGCTAAGAAATGATACTAGAAAGCTTGAGTTTAGAGAACACACTAATCTACAGCAATTGGGCTTAATTACAGGAAGGGGTAAAGGGAGTAATGAGATGACCAAATTAGTGAAAACTCTATTTAGGTTAAATTCATGAGAAGTTAAGTATGTAGCTTACAAGGCTTAAGCAACCATTTCCAAATAGTTGTTCCTTAAGGATCGGCATGCTGTAATGAATGAAGAGGAACTTTAAATTTTGTTCATCTTAATGTAATACATCCATTCTGAAAATATTTATTGAGCACCTATAGTGTGCCAGACACTATCTTGGCTGTTGGGAAACAGCACTGAACAAAACAAACAAAAGTTTTGTCTGTGCTTATAGAATTTTCCTTCTATAGGAAGGCATAGCATAATTAAAATATATGCTATGTCAGAGGATGGAACATGCAATGGAGAAAAATAAAGCAGGGCAGGAGTTGGGGAAGGGCTCAAGAAGAGGGACCACATTATGTTAAATAATGTGGTCAGGAAGGCTTCACTGAGAAGGTGGCATCAGAGCAAAGGGCTGAAGAGAAGAGGGAATGAGTCAGGTCCACATACTGGGGAAGATCAGGCCAGGCAGGGAGAAGCAAAGGTGCAGAGTCCATGGAAGGGAGCAGGTCTGGCATGTTAATGCACAGGAAGAGCCGTGGTGAGCTGGAGAAGCAGGGGGTGACTGAGAGGAGAGAGGGCAGACAAGTGCAGGAGGCCTTTCCAGCCCCCTGAAAGCCTGTGTGGAGCAGAGTTTCTAGGAAGATCTACCTGACTAAAGCTTCACTGAATCACTGGCTTCCTACGGAGTACAGGCCGCAGGGGTGAATGGAAGACCAGTGAGGCAGCTCATGCCACAATTTTCATGCACATCCCAAGATGCCTGGACACAATTTGCTCTCTTGGGTAGATAAACTACTTTCTTGAAATCTTTTTCACACCACTGACTTTTCATGAGAGGAAGGCTCAATCCGGCTTAATCCATATTAACACTAATCATGACAATGAAATATGAACTAGTAGGGTTTTCCCAATCATGACCGCTTTTCAGTCCATTGAGACTCAGGTACATGACAGGAAGACTTTTGTGAGCCCTCATTCTTTGTTCCCTACATAGAGGGGTGCCCATCTAAAAGCAAAATGGAGATCCTTTGTCTAAGATCCTGAAGTCAATCATCTGTAGGCCTACAACACTCATGTGCCATCTTGACTCTGAGGGAAGCAGCCCCAGAGAAGTTTCCCACTGCACTCTGACGTGAATGTCACTGACAAGGTAGGGAAAGACCCAGCTGCCATGGAAGGGCTGCTCCTTCTGAATGGAACCAAGTTCTCTGAATTCACCCATCAGAAGGGTCCTCCATTTTCAACAGAGGGAGAGTTAACAGTCCATAGTGCCTGCTCTGAACTTTGTGCCCCAGATACACATTTTCATGTAATCCCCACAGAAATCCTGCAAAATAGGTAATATCCCCATTTTATAGAAGAAATAGGGGCTCAGGAGGTATTAAAAGATTCCTCAGGGTCACACAACTGATCATCAGTATTTGATGTAATCAGGTATTTGAACCTGAATTAGTCAGGCTCCTGAGCCCACTCAGATTCTACCTCTCCACTGGAATCAGTGGTCAAAATCTGGCAGTATTCTCTCAATTGAGATTTCTCCCAAAGCAAGATGGAAGCAAGAGTAAACTCTGAGATGAAAACTAGATTTGTAATGAGAGGGCCAGAAGGAATGAGACTAGATTATCTGTAGGAAGAGATAGGCAGGGGTAGGCAAGGCTCCAAAGATGGGCTGTTACATGCAGAATGGGCCAAAGCCCCTGAAGATAGAAGCCAGGCTGGGCTCAAATGAGAGCTCAATTTTCTATACAAAATATGCCATTTGGAGGGGGTTGGGCAGAGAGGCAGCATCTCATAGAATGGAATTCTGAAGCAAACTTCCAGTCACACAATCTCCCCACAGTCCTGAAATTTCCTCTTTGGGCTTAAAAATGGCATTGTACTCTCATTCCTAGGAGTTAATTCAGCATAGCCTGCAGAGCAGGGAGCACCTGGGACTAGACTAAGATTTGGACCAGTAACAGTGAAAATTCTGGGAATTCGGGAACCCAACAGATTTTTCACCTGGAGCAGATTCAGAAGTGGGGGTGGGGCTGTCAGGACCTCTGCTTCCAAATGGCAGTTCCCCACACTTCTCCAAACCTCCACCCCTAGGGGGTCTTGATAAGAGATGGCGCTGGTACTCTCCATGGAAGCAGGATGAGCAGGTCCTCATGTGTGCAAAGGTGTTAGGAATCTGGAATATGGGGCCTCAGCAGTCAATTAACATTTCTGTTGAGCAGGACACGTGCAAGGTGCTGTGGAGGTGAAAATATACATATGTTAGAGGTGGTTCCTTCTTTCAAAGACTATTATCTTCTGGAGGATACAAAACATAGAATGACATGAGGAGGAACAACACAAGAGATGTCACAAGATGGTGTTAAAATGACAAAAGAGAGGTTCAGACATGCCCTGGGAATTCAGGCTTACTGAGAAGTCTGCGTGTGTGGGGGTGGGTGGAACATTAATAAGAGGTTCAGGTTGGCTATAGGTCTTGTGATGTAGAAAGGAAAATGGACAGAGGGTGTTGTGAGCAAGGGTGAAGGGAGAGTCTAGAGGTCCTACCCTGTTCTTTCATTCTGCTATTTTCTTCCTTGCAGCCTTGAGAAGGAAAATTACGATGTCTGGGCCAAGGTGGTGAGGCTCAATGAAGAACTGGAGAAGGAGAAGAAGAAATTTGCAGCCTTGGAAATCAGCCTCCGCAATGTGGAGCGCTCCCGGGAGGATGTTGAGAGGAGGAACAAGGCCCTGGAAGAAGAAGTCAAGGAATTTGTCAAATCAATGAAAGAGCCCAAGGCCGATGCTTGAGGGTCCCAGGCAAACATGGAGACAGCCCACAGAGGCCCACCCGACACGCTCCCTTTCTCAGCGCTACCTGATGACTGAGAGGCAAAATTACTCCCTATGAGGGAGAAGAACACATTTTGGGGGGAAACACCACATTTCCCAGTAAAATAAATCAGTGGAATTTGCAGGAAGATGAGGGTGAGCAGGGACATGTGGGGACGTCTATGGCCCCCTGTGGCTGTATTCAAAAGGATTGCATTATTCCACCGTGGTCTCAGGCTGAGTGAGATGGAACCTTCCATGGTTGGGTGACTATGTCCAGTGGAGACATTTGAGGCCATGTGCCAAGGACCTAGGCAACATGTTGGCCCCAACCGATGGTGGACTGAGGCGTTAGTTCTTTTTCTTTTTTTCTTTGTGGAACAATTCATCCAGTCAGATGGCTTCATGGTGTCCCTGAGACATAGGGGCAGAAAATGATATTTAGCTTTCTTGTATTCACCTGTGGTGAGCTGCGTTTTGGGGAGCTGCACCTGTTGACTGGAGCCCCATTCTGCCACCCCCTCCATGATGCACACTTTCCAGGGTTTGGAAACTCAAAATTATTATTAGACTAAGACAAAACAAGCAATAAATGTGTATTTATGAGAGCAGGGCTATTGGTAATCCTGACAAACACCTTTGTGAGCCTTAGTGAAAGGTGCCCCTTCCTTGAAGCAGACACACCCCTCTCCAGGCGCAAGGCTTGGTGAGCAGGACATGGGCTGGATTACATTGCCTTTCCATGGCCACAGTTGTGTGTGGTAGGCCTGTGAAAGAGGCCTTCTCACCACGATGTGACTTCCTCAGAGGCTGGCTGGGGGTTTTAGATAGTAGTAGTCCCAATAATATTTTTTCTGTTTCACCAAAATGCCAGTGATTTCACTCTTGTTAGGGATAAGAGGCACTAGAAAGTAGCTAGGAGAGGAGCCTTCCTGGCAGACTTTTCCTCCTAGAGTGAAGCCAGCCTGGCAGAGGGCCTGGGTGAGGCCCCAAGCCTCGCTAGGAAGGATAGTGGAGGCTTTAATAATTTTTGTCATTATCCTGATTAAGTGGTCTCCAAACTCTTTTGACTATGTACTCCATGAGTAGAAAATATTTGAGCAGACACCCCCCCCCAATATATTTCTTTACTTATAAATTATATCATGTACTGCTACATTGCTATATCATGTAAATCATAAAACATATACAGGACAGACATTGAATAAGGGTGAGAACAAAACACAGACAAATAGATATTCTCAAATGTGCTTTCAGCTTTGGGGGCCACTGGACAGATTTCCCAGCAGGTGTTACCTGTTCTAGTTTCATATACGTCATCCCCATTGCTGTCATACATTGACTTGACTCTTGAAACCACATGGCTTCATCAGAGGTCTGAAATCCATGGTTACTGTGGTGAGAGTTTAGTCTTCGCAGCGTGTGTCTCCTCAATTATTTCTTTTTCTCCCTTTGTTTTCTCACTTTTCCTCCTCTTCTCTTTGTTCTCTTCGCTCTGGTTGTTTCCCCCTGCCCCACCCCTGCCTGTGGCCATGACACATTAGCTACAGACCTAGTGGTACAAACAGTGACATCAGTGTTGCTCAGTCCTGCTACTCAGGTCCTGTTTCTCCTGCCACCAGTCACCAGACTGATGGAGGGCAGGGACAAGACCTGGCATGTTTGTTTTAGAGACCTGCTAATGAAAGATCGGGGTGTGGGAGGGGGTTGATTTGGAACATCATTAAGTAAAGCAATAAAACGTTTGATTTCCTGGGGTTTACTTGTTTTTTAATTACAGAGTGGCAAGCAGGGAGACACTTATTGAACACCTCATTTATACCGATGAGAGTCTACAATTCTGCCAGACATAGTGCCTGTTTTCTCCCATGGATTCCTCACCCGGACTCTTTAGGTGTTGAAACACAGCTGAGCATGGAAGTAGTCGGCTTCATAATTCTAAAGGGAACATTTGTTTGAAGGTGCAAAGAGGAGGACCTGAAGACTGTTTGCAGGTCCATGTTACAGGAACTAGCTGGGCATGGGAGCATGAGCTCAGACTGAGCAGAAGGGCTGCATTTGAATTCCAAGCTCCTCCTGGCCAGGTGATGCCTCTTGTTCTATTTCTTCCACCAGTACTATGAGATACCAGAGTGGCCTCTCCGCTCAGCCCGGGAAGCTGGAGTGTCTATTCCTCTTCATGAGCAAGAGGGGAACCTGGCTTGCCTAAGCTAACACTGTCCATATAAAGAGAACATAAGAAAGCACTCTATACCCTGTGAGTGCAAGGAAGGGCCAGGGAAGAAGATCTGGAGTCTGATGTCACTGGCTTCAGTGCCCAAAAGACTACATGTGAGGTAGACAACAGGATAGCTCCAGATCTCACCTGGACCAAGGAGCCAGGATCTGGGAAGCAGCACCCAGAGATAGACCTCTGTCTTTGGTGTTCTGCTGACCCTGGAGCCCCCACCTTCAGCTCCTCCATGGACAAGATCTACTCAGTCTGCCTTTTTCCAGCCACCCACCCCCTCTTTCCTTTACCTCTCTTCTACCTGTGCAGATGTTGAGAAACTAAAAAGGATCTGCAATATGTACTTTAAAACCCCTTGCCATCTTCCCTACCAAAATTTTTCATTTACCACACAGCCCCAGGCATGGTGCTTATCAGGTCACTTTTGTCTCGAGTTTGAGGCAGAGCTGATGGGTCTCCCAGTAAGTCTGTGCACTGGATAGGACATTTTGCATTAAGGGATTGGCTGAGATGATCCCTGTCTTCATGCATGCAGGCTGCTATAACAAAATACCACAGACTTGGTGCCTCATAAACAACAGAAATTTATTTCTCACAGTTCCAGATGCTGGAAGTTTGAGGTCAGAGTCAAGTGTGGACCTCTTTGGGGTTGCAGACTTCTTATTGTGTCTTCACATGGTGGAGGGATTAGGAATCTTTCTTCTTTTATAAATCATTAATCCCATTCATGAGGACTCCACCCTAAAGATTTATACACCTTCTAATGCCATCATCTCTGAGGGTTAGGATTTCTACATATGAATTGGGGGTAGGGGCACAAACACCCAGACCACAGCAATTCCCTTCCAGTGAATTCTGGTCAGAGTCTGAGGCCTGGAGACATGGAGCGTGACATTCCTAGTACAGAGCCTGTGCAGAGGCTGTAAGCACCAAACGTGTTTTTGTTTTGATCAATTCCTTAAGCCCTGTTTCACAGCCCATCCATTGAAAAAAAGCGCAAAGCAGGAGACTCCAAGGCAGCTCAAGGCTGCCAAGATGGGGCAGACAGGGAGCACCATGATACAGTTGCTGTTGGCTGGGCTCCCTGGGCTAAAGACAGGAGGATGTGCGCACACTGATATCGTGTAAACTTCCGCATTCCAGCACTTCCTCTGCAGATAGCATCAGTGGTCAGGCGTGTGCTTGCTGGGGAGCAGAGAGATCACTTAGAGGTTGCCCCTGCAATTCAAATGAGTTGTCTTTATAAGAATTGCACACAAGTCTTCATCCTGCTAGAGAAGGCCTCGTGGATGGAAGTCTTGCTACTGCTGGAGGAAGCCAGGGTGGCATTTGGCCAGCAGCAGAAGAGCTGGAGCTGTAGGGCCTGTGGTTCAGTAGGCTTCCCAGGGTGGGTGACCTCAGAGGAGGAATGAGCAGAGAATACCAATGCGTAGGTGCATCTTTCCTGTGACGCTCAAAAATTATCTTAGAATCAGAGAATTACAACATTGGAAAACACCCAGGAGCTCAGGTAATCTAATCAAATCTGCTCATTTAATGGATAGGGAAACTGAGGCCTGAAGACAAGCTGAATTGCCAAGTGCTCACATAGCGATAAGGAAAAGGATTAGTTAGGTGGTTTTTGAGCCTCCTCTAGCACACTACCTACTGATTCTTGGATTCTATCCAGGAGTTCTTTCCCCCAGGCCATGACCACCATGTAAAACCCATTGAACGTCACTTGCTGAGTACTTCCAGAATAGAGAGCCAGTCTCATATCTTGGTCACAACCAACGTTCATCTAATATGATGCTAGTTTCTACCTCCTTTATATTACTGATGCTGTTTTAAGACAGTGGTTCTCAGTCTTGGCTGCACTGTAGAATTACCTTAAGGAGATTTTCAAAAAATCTGATGCTAAAACCCCATCCTATGTTAATTGAATCAGAATTTTGAAGGGTGGAGCCTAAGAACTTTTAAAAAACATTTTTTTTAACGTTTATTTATTTTTGAGAGACTGGGAGAGACAGAGCACGAGCAGGGGAGGGGCAGAGAGAGAAGGAGACACAGAATCTGAAGCAGGCTCCAGGCTCAGAGCTGTCATCACAGAGCCTGATGTGGGGCTTGAACCCACAAACCATGAAATCATGACCTGAGCTGAAGTTGGACGCTTAACCGAATGAGCCACCAGGCATCCCAGAACTTTTTTCTTTAAAAAAATTTCCAGTTAATTCTAATATGCAGACAGAATTGCTAAACATGTTTCTAAAACTGATAAGTTTGGCTCAGGTCATGACTAATGATAATATTAAATCTACCTACTCCTTTTTTCTATCCCCAGGCAACACAACCACACGCTCTGTCCCTCCTATTTGCTAGTTTATCATGTGTCCACCCATTTAGGATAAGAGATGCTTAAGCAATGGAAAATGGATCTATGATATATATCCATTTTTCAAGTGGGGAAAAAAACGAACCCAAAGACGTTACCTAAAAAATCTCAATATAATAATAGCTTAGTCATGAACAAATTTAAGGATCTTGAGATTTCCTTAATGTACAGGAATTCTCTCGACTTGCTTTAAGCCTTGATCCTATACATAGGCAAAGAAGGTCAGTACTGGAGGACTTGATTTATAGAGTCTCAAGAAAAGCTCTGATTAAAACCATCTTCCTTTCAAATTCATAGTAGGTTGAGAAATTTCTATCAGGAGCCTTAGGGGAATTAACCATGAATGTGATATATCTGGGAAATAACCATGAAGCTTCCATTAATCATTAATACAATCTTAATATTAGTATACTGATTCCAAGCAGAGAGCTGTGTAATGAAATGATGACAAGAGGATAAGATGCTTGTGGGTGGAGGGATAGATGGAGAGTGTGAGATGTCACCAAGGAATAGTGTCATGTAGGGGCACTGGCCACCTGAGAGCACAGGGCATATGATCTGAGGTGAGGTGAGGGGGCAGGGCTTTAAAAGGGGTAAGGGGGATTTAAGTAGCAGGGTGGAAAGCTGACTTGCCCTGCAGAAAATCTGACAACTGGTCCGAGTTGGCACTTGGACTTCTTTCTCTGCTCTCTGTTCTTGATTAGCACCATTACCAATATCATAAGAGGAACTACCATTCATAAGCAACAAATACCATTTGTTCTCTGTCAGGTACTGTGCCAAGCATTCTGTGAGTGTCGTATCCTTTAAATCTTAAGTAGACTCTTTGGATTAAGTGCTACTCTACCTATTTTACAGATGTGGAAATGGAGGTTTCAATGCAGGAGAGCTAAGAGCTAAGTCGGTCCAATTTGTTCAATGCTATGTTGGCCTCACCCTCATGTGGGGAGGGAATGCAGCACAGCTATCTCTAAGTGATGATGGACCAAAATAAAATTTCTAAGGTCTTTTTAATTTTTTAAATTACTTTGGTTATTTTTTATTTTTTAACTTTATTTATTTATTTAATGTTTGTTTATTTTTGAGAGAAAGAAGGAGTGTGACTGGTGAAGGGACAGAGAGAGAGACACAGAATCCAGAGCAGGCTCCAGGCTCCAGGCTCTGAGCTATCAGCACAGAGCCTGATGGGGGGCTTGAACTTAAGAACCGTGAGATCATGACCTGAGCTGAAGTCAACGCTTAACTAACTGAGCCACCCAGGTGCCCCATGGACTTATTTTTTTAAATTTTTTAACTTAAAAAAATTTTTTTAATGTTTTATTTATTTTTGAGAGAGAGAGAGAGAGAGAGAGAGAGAGAGAGTACACGTTGGGTGAGGGGCAGCGAGAGAATGAGACACAGAATCCAGAGCAGGCTCCAGGCTCTGAGCTGTCAGCACAGAGCCTGACATGGGGCTTGAACTCACGAACCGTGAGATCATGACCTGAGTCGAAGTCAGATGCTTAACGACTGAGTCACCCAGGCATCCTGGGGACTTTTTTTTTTTTAAAGAATACTGGTGCAGATCCAAGAAAGAACCACTAATTTTGCTCTGATTCAGCATCAAAGGGGAGAAATATCTGCAGGCAGATACCTTTGCCACAGTCCCAAGACACAGCCTGCCTGCTTGTCCTGAGAGTGGCTGGAGGCCACACGCCACACCAGGCCCTTGCCTGGAGTAGGTTCAGTGTCCTATGTTATTAGCTCCACACTTGAAAAATCTCTTGGGGGCGCCTGAGTGGTTCAGTCAGTTGAGTGTCTGATTTCAGCTCAAGTCAATCTCATGGTTCATGAGTTCAAGCCCCGCATTGGGCTCTCTGCTGTCAGCGTGAAGCCTGCTTCAGATGCTCTGTCCAACCCCTCCTCATCTCTGACCCTCCCCTGCTCATACACAATCTCTCTCTCTCTAAAAATAAATAAACATTAAAAAAAGAAAAGAAAAGAAAAGTCTCGGGAGTAACTCTGGGATCAAGGTCTCTCAAGAGTCTCTGCTCCACAGTGCTAAGGAGTGAGTGCCTCACATATTCTCTTCTCTCCTTTCCATTTAGAGAATTTTTCTCTTTCCATGAACTTAGAAGGGCCCTCAAGTGGACTTGTTGGATAAGCTTGAAGGATGTACTGCCACTGAATCCTTTAAGAGAGAGAAAAACCTCTTCCTATTCCACGTAGAAACTTTAGGGCTTCTACGCGAAAGAGGTGGTATTGGTGGGAGGAAATAAAGACACAATTCCCCATCCTTTCCGTATCTTAAGATGTGTCGTAAGTTAAATATAGGCTCTGCCCTGTGGATGTTTACAGCCTCAAAGAGCCCATTCTGCCTGGAGGCTTGCAGCTTCTGAGCAAAAAGGCACTGGAATGTCTTCAGCTTGTTTCATGTGGTCTGATTGTTTTCAAAACACTGCCAGTAGATCAGCGAGCAGAGCAAGTGTCAATACATGACTCCTTGGGAGACGAGGCCCATCTAATGATGCATTTACTTGGACTGGCCGTCTCTGCTTCTTGCATTTTGTCATTACTTATTTCCAGCTAAGGTACGAAAGCCTTTATTTTCCTTAGAAGTCACTCTTTCCTGACTGTGAAAGAAAGCAGTGGTTTGCCGGTCGGTGTCCTTTTAGGGAAAGAGCTAGATGAGCACGTGGCCCAGCTCAGCTGGCTGGGTAGACATCAGACACATTCTGTGGGAACTTGAACTTGATTACCAGGAAGCAGGTGGTTTGGATTACGTACTGTGTCTATTTTAGGGCTGGATATTACCTTCAATGGAAAACCAACCCCAATCAGAAAAGGCCAACACCATGCTCTGCAATACTGAGTTTACTGAACTGTTAAAATGCAAAACTAATACCCTCAGAATTCAAGCTACAGCCTTCATTAGGATTTCCTACATAGGGTTTCATAGACTCGGTTGGAGTCAATCAGGTGCACATCAATTGTTTGGCTTGCTATTCATGCTACTTATTTAGTCACTGACAGTCACTCTTGTGTGTCTTTCTTACTCTTCTGAGCGTATTGGAATCTATCTCCCAAAGAATTTGAGGGTTACTGGAGAAATAAAATACATGAAAATCACACAGCATCTGGTAGCTGCCACACCAGTCTTGAGAAAGCTGATCTCTAGAATCTGGAGAGCTATGTTGCCAATGATATCTTTACTTACCACAAGCAAACTGCACTATGATACAGCAAAATGTTACAACACCAGTTCTTCCTCCTGCAGGTAAGTGTTTTAGAAGAACTACATTTAACTAGGGACATTTAAAAAATACACTTATTGAGTGCTTTCTATTCCTGAAGCATGATATAGTCTGCTTTACCTGCAATGTCTCGATTAATTCTCACAGGAAACTATGAGGTGGTTGCTAGCCTTATCTCCATTTTACAGATAAGGAAACTGAGACTTTGAGAGGTTAAGTAATTTGCTCAGACTCGTAGGTAATGTCTTATTTCTGAGACACATTTTTTTTTCATTTGAACACTTTTGAAATTAGTATGTCCAATGTGTGTTTTCCCCAACATAGCCAAGCAATTACCTCAAGACTGACACTATCTACCTGGAAACAGCATCAGACCCCACAGGTTAAGAGCTCGGTCCTGCAAGAGTCCCCCTTGCCCCAGATATTTCAGATGCCAGTTGGGAGTCCAGCTTGTCACCTTCTGACCAACTGGTTATAGATCAGAAGTTCCCTCGAATTCCTCCTCCAGTTTGATTAGTTTGCTAGAGTGGCTCACAAAATTCCGAAACGTTTTACTTATTAGACTACTGTTTTATTATAAAATGATGTAACTCTAGGGAAAAAAATGGGGAGAGTGGCACGGAGCTTTACTGTCCCCACGTGTTCACCAACTTCAAAGCTTTCTGAAGCCTGTTCTTTGGTGGTTTTACGGAGGTTTCATTACATAGACATGGCTGATTAAGTCATTGGCCATTGGTGATTAAACTCAGTCTCCAGCTCCTTTTCCCATCCCCAGGTAAATGATGAAACCAAAGGTATGGACCACTGAACTGGCCCTAGTGATTTCTATCCATCCTCTTTCCCAACATTCCCATTTAAATTTGTTTTGCTTTATTTTGTTTTTAAGTAGGCTCCATGCCCAACGTGGGGGCCTGAACTCATGATCTTGGGATCTAGGAGTTGGACGCTCTACTGACTGAGCCAGCCAGGTGCCCCTAAATTGTTATCTTTATTTTTCATCTAGCATATAGTTTAATTCCTATAATTTAAATGCACATGAAAAATTAAAAGTAAAATTGTTAGTAATAATTGCTAACATTGGGTGCTGAATATTGCCTGCCAGACTATTCTAAGTGCTTTATTTGTATTAACTGAGTTAATCCTAACAAATCTCCCTGAGCTAGATAGTCATATTCCCTTTACACAACAAAGTAAATTGCTTCTGCTTTTGCTCCTGCCTTTGACTGTGGCTCTGCTAATTGTCTCCCATTTGGAGGAAAACATTTTTCTGACAGTTTCTAGGGTTAGAGACAGAGCTGGGGCAGGTTTAGGGCAATGTTAATGCTTCAAAAAATCTCCAGTAATTGGGTGAAATGCTCATCTGACAAATTGGCTTTTGACAAAGTAGTCTGCTTTCACATATTAATAGCCAAGCCGGCCAACCAGAAACAGAGATTTACTAGAAACCAGAGTGAAGTGAAGAGGTAGGCAACAACATAAGTAAGTTTACACCTGGTGGAGAGACACACACAGTGTACAAGGCAAGGCCGAGACCTCTTCCAGCACCACTGAACTGAAGGTCTGGCCAGGGGTGGGGTTGGGTGGGGCAATGGTTAGAACCCCCCCCCCCCCCCAGAAGGCAGAAGGAGCTTGCCATGTGGAACTGGGGGTGAGCGCTGCAGCCCTGTGCAGTTGTACAGCTGAGGGCATGAGGGCAGCTCCCACTCTGCCCACACTCTGCCCCTGAAGCCATGGGCCAGACTACTCACCCAGGGGGAACTTTCCTCCACACAGAGGTACAGCCAGCTCGCTAAGCCCAGTGCCTCAGGGCTGAGCCAGCCCACAGCGGGAAGTTTTCAGCTCACACCAAGGAGCTTCCAGCAGACTCTCCAACAGACAGCCTCAGTGGAGCAGAAATGGCAGCATAGCACGTTGAGAACAAGGAAGTTCAGGCCCGCCACCCTTGTTGTAAGTAACTAGGTAAAAACTCAGAGACAGAGGGGATAAGAGGATTCTTAGATCTCAAGAGATTTTCTAAGAAGTCCATCTTAAGATAACTCTTTAGAGGCGCCTGGGTGGCTCAGTCAGTTAAGCATCCAACTCTTGATTTCTGTTCAGGTCATGATCTCACAGTTCATGAGATTGAGCCCCCACACTGGGCTCTGCACTGACAATGCAGAACTTGCTTGGGAATCTCTCTCTCTCTCTGCTCCTCCCCAGCTCATGTTCTCTATCTCTCTCTCTCTCTAAAATTAAAAAAAAAAAAAAAATAGCCTTTTTTAAAAAAATTTTTTTTTAACGTTTATTTATTTTTGAGACAGAGAGAGACAGAGCATGAACGGGGGAGGGGCAGAGAGAGAGGGAGACACAGAATCGGAAGCAGGCTCCAGGCTCTGAGCCATCAGCCCAGAGCCCGACGCGGGGCTCGAACTCACAGACCGTGAGATCGTGACCTGAGCCGAAGTCGGACGCCTAACCGACTGAGCCACCCAGGCGCCCCAAAAATAGCCTTTTAAAAACCATTATTTTGAAAGTCGTTGTTTCAAAGCAGCCCTAGGTGGTAAACAATTAATAACATTTGCCATATATGGAAAGTCTCCAGAAAGAGAATTACCTGAATTTGAATCCCAGTTCTACTCTATTCAATGGTATTATTTTTGACTTGACATCATCATTGGTGATGAAAAACTCCCAACCTTGGTGCATTAGTTTTCTGGGGCTGCCATAACAAAGTACCATGGACCCGATGGGTTATTTACTTCCTCACAGTCCTGGAGGTGGGAAGTCTGAGACTGAGGTGTCAGCAGAGCTGCTTTTCTCTGAGGTCTCTCTCCTTGGCCCCCAGAGGCCACCCTCTCCCTGGGTCCTCACATGGCCTTTCCTCTGTGTCTGTCTGTGTTCTGACATTTTCTACTTATAAGGACACCAGTCATATTGGATTAATGTCCAATGACCCGTATGACCTCATTTTACCTTAATCACCTCTTAAAGCCTTGTCTTCGAATGCAGTCACATTTTAAAGTACTGGAGGTTAAGATACCAACGTGAATGGGGAGGAAGGCGCAATTCAGCCCACAATACTTGGTAACATTTAAAAAGTATCATCACTTAGATCTCCAATGAAGAGAGATCCTTATCTCTCACAAGTTCTGCAAATCAGTAAAAATTTCAATATGTTCATAACTAGGAACTGTTATTGTTGCATTTTGTTTAAAATTTTCTACACAGAAGATCAGTAGGAGTAGAACTCTAAAATCTTGCTGACCCATGTGTGCTGTGAAAAGGGCACTGAATGGGGGTCAGGAAACCTGGCTTTAAATGATGATAAAGAGAATTTTTATTAGATTATTTATTAAACTATTATTATTAATACTTTTATTGGTTAGCTGTAATGAGGCAGTATCTAACTTGGCCCAGGAACCCTGAATGCTGAACTTATACTTACCCAGTTCTTACTGTGGTAGATTTGTGGGGATGTGCCAGACATAGAGCACATTCTTTATTTCTACCAAAGTTTTGGCCCAAACTACAGTTTAATCCCCCTGTGTCCTGGGCTGGACATCATGGCAGCACCAGGCCCTTGGTCCCTGGGCTAGAGGTGGGTTTGCAGCCTGTACTCTGAGAAGGCTGGGCGGCCTCCTTGGCCCCTTCCTGCTCCCTGCTCCCCACCTCTGCCAATCTCACCACCCTGACACTGAGAAAAAGCAGACCTATGAAGAAGCATCAACAAGAAAAGGAGGGGGTGGGGGAAGTACTTTTCTTAATCCCTGAGTGGAGCTTTCCTAAGCCACTCATTGCAGACCCCCCCAGCAGCCCTACCTATCTCCCTGCTGGTGGAAGGCAGTGTGTGTGTGTGTGTGTGTGTGTGCAAACTCCACATGTCTTGATTCTGAACAGTCCCCATAAAAAGAAGGGAAGAGAGGGGAGGTGGTAGGGATACGGTGACTTTATACTTTACTCCTAGTAGCTTTGGCTTTGGGGGTCAACAATGGAAGTGACATTCATAAAAGCCTGGAGCCATCCATTGTTCCCTGAAGGTCTATAGAAAACTGCCAACATTTGGGTAAATGTCCACAGAAAAGTGAAGGCGGCATTTTTGAATATTTCTGATAGATCATCAGCCTAGCTGGTAAACTGAATAAGAACGAGGGAAGAAACAAATGGCCAGTCAGGCAAGGGTGGTGGCCTCCTCTTGCCACTAGTGGGAGCTCTAGGTTCATGTCTCTCCATCAACCCGAGGAGAGTTGGAGCTCAGGGTGAAAATAATTTTGGTGGGCCTAGAAAGAGGGGCTGAGAAGCTCAGGTCAAAACTCTCCTCTGCAGCATTGTCTTCTGCGAGTCATTACTGCACACAAGTAGTTTGGTAAGAGAGACCTGGGCCCTTCCCTCGCCTCTTCAGCTCCTTATACATTGTGAATTTAAAAACTACAGACTTAGAGAAGAGGACAAGAGCCTAGTGTACAAGGGCTCGAGATGCCAGACATCCGAAGAGGCCCAGACATGCACCCTGGCCAGACCTGTAGACTTGTTGCAAAAGCCTTGTTGAAATAGTGATTATTCCCCTCTGAATGTCTTCCCTGAGAACCAGGGGTAATGAGATAATGCTGAGGTAGGTAGAGTATCCTTGACCCCACCAGATGCATCTCACTAAAGCTGACATTGCTATTTTCAATTTCCTAGTTCTAGGCACACCAGTTTTCTTCTCTGTCCAAGTCATTGTTTAGGACGGATGGTGCTGAATACAACTGTAGGTTTGTAGCTGCCAAAGGAAATACCTGCTGGAATCAAATGAGGACAGAGTCTCCTCTCAGGTCTGAACACAAGGCCCAGCCAGGAACAGGCTGGTTTCACTTCACTGCGCTTGGTTTGTAATAATGGACTTTTTGGTAAGATTCTTTGATTAATGTTGGTCTCATCCAGTAATGTGTAAGAATCATGGGGCACAGACTGTATCCATCTGGTTCATGCATTAGATCCAGTGCTGGCAGAGTACCTGGCACATGGCAACAGACCCAACTGGTGGTTCCCAAACTGTGTGCTGAGGCACCCTGCCCTCGGAGCTGCAAGAAATCCACAAGGCACCACAATATCTTACCTGTCTGAGGGAAACACAGTGATCCTCAACATCTGTGGGACCCAGAGCAGACTGCCAGCTGGAGGTAGTGCACAGTTTCAATGTCATATCATCTGCATTCCTTTCGATGACATCAATGACATCATTTTTGAACCTTGGTTTTTGGCTGTTGCTGTGACAAAATGCGAGAGTTGCACAAAATCAATGTGAAACAGCAAACGGGGGTGGTGGGTCCGAGCTCATGCCAAGGTTTGGGAAAGCAGACAGTGCCCAACAAGAGCACAGCCCGCTAGTAATTGTGGTGATTTAAAAGTGAAATTAAAAATAGTATTGTTTTTGTTCCAATGTATGAGCATTTTTTTTTCCCAAACAGCTACTGCATTATTAGATAAATAAATAAATGCTTACTAGTTTGTTTGTACTTAACTACTCAATAAATGGTGCCATTAGGTAGTTCTTTTGGCCCAGGGACACGGAGAACCACTTACTGAGAAACTAATAGCACCGTGAACTGAGAAGGTCTGGGAACCTCTGGCTTGGTCAGGATTGGTTGATTGACTGATGGCCTCGGGATTGCAGTCCTGTGTCTACAAAACAACTCAAAATGAACAAAAAGACACTGTCAGAGAAAAAGGGTCCCTGAACTCTTTCCTCCCAGAGGAGAAGAGACTTCTGTCGCTGAGCTCTCTCTTTGAGCAACTCCCTGTTTATTGAACACTTAACTATTAGCCAGGCCCTAAGCTTTTACTTATTTGTTTTTAACTTGACCTCCCTTTATCCTCGCGCAGTCTTCTGAGGGTGATTGTTGCTCCTATTTGCATAGGAGGAAAAGGGCACAGAGGTGGTAAGTGGTAGACAGAGACTCAGAAGCTGGTTTGCTTTATACCAAAACTCATTCTCTTAATAATTATCATAACAAGGATGATGGTGGTAAATCTTGACAACTTATCATGCATGATTAGCTATCATTTTGACTAATTGTATTTTTTTATTACTAGTGCTAAAATGTAAGCTTTAGCGGTACATTAGACGTGGTATAACCAGTTTATGTGGAGTATTCCATTTAATAATAAAATCTTAAGAAGTAGGTATTATTAGGACAATGACTCCTACTTCACTAAGTAATAATACACGAGCAAACAAGAAACGAAGGAGGTTTGGCGAGGCCACATGCTTAGCCCGGCATCGCACCCTGTTGCAGGAGCAACCAGCTTTTAATTTCAGACTGAGTGTGCTCTGTGCTAACAAAGCAAAATATGAGGAACTTCTGGCACGAATTTGGTTACCAGACAGAGAAATTAACTAGAGGCAAGTAGTAGCTACTCATGTCAAGAGTGGGGGATAGAGAAGTAAGATTCATTAAATTCTAGTATTTTGACGTAGTTCTGTGTGCTGCAGTCCCAAATGAGCTGGAAGTTTCAAGAAATATGAAGGCAAGGGAAGTCGAAGTTCTCTTCTTAAGAGTTCAGTGGCTCTTTCAGAGTTGTAGAGGCATCTGGGAGCACACGGCACTTAATCTCAGCACCAGGGCACTTAATCTACGCAGAGACTTCTTTGTTCTGGGAGAGTGATTTGTGTTGAAGTGACCAGGTAAGACCAATGAGCTGGGCATCCTTGGGGCCTGTCCTCATCCCACCTTCTTCTACAATCTCCTGGGCAGTACCTTAAATGACAGTTATACTAAGAAAAAGGTACATAGAAAAAAAATCATGTCTTGTCTACTCCATGGTGATAAACAATATTTCTCTTTGCTGGAGGAAATATTGAGGAAACAATCATTTCTTGAGTTCGTCATCCGCACCTAAATAGGTAAGTGGAGGTGAGATCGTAGATCAATAGGGTATGGAGCGTGGGGCTGGAGTGAGCCTCACAATTACACCAACACTGGTTACAGGATAGGCTCCTTGGGCCCGGCCCCTGCTCTAAAACCTAGAATGGAATGCCCAAGGGTGTTTCCAATAGTTTTAGAAGGAAGGGATTTTAAAGACAACATGTTTTGTCTCAAAGCTCTGAAGAGCCAGTACTCTCCAAGAAGCGTGCCGCCCTTGCCACTTGCAGATGCCATCACACCGAAAAAGCCTTTTGCAAGGTTTCCACCTAAACGTTTGTGTGTGTGTGTGTGTGTGTGTGTGTGTGTGTATCGTATTAATGATATTGTGATATTGGTTGGCATGAAATAAGAGTTTTCCACAACAAAAAAATACAGATAATTAGCTTTTGGAAAGATATGCAGTAAAGCAGCTCTGGATTGAATTCTAGGCATTTTTTACTATTATGCATGTGCAGGGCATGTTATTATTTATTCTAGCTAATATTTTTGGAGCACCTCGTGAAAGCCAGGCCCTGTGATGGAGATGAGAAAGCAAGGTCCTTGCCCTCACCCAAGGATCCTTCCAAGGGGAGAGAGAGATGGATGCTAGAAAGCTAACAAAAGAACTGCAGATGATGATTAATGCTATAAAAGAAGTAAATAGGGCACTCTGCAAGGGAATAAACGGATTTTCAGAGTGAGCCCTAAGAAGGGCATTCTGTCAAAGGAGACAGCAGAGACAAGTTTCCTGGTAGGTATGGGATGAAATGATTAAAAAAAACAGTCCTTGTGGGAAGGCTTTTCCAGGTCAACAGGACAAGTACTGTCATGGAAACATGTACAGGTTGCAGATAGGCCACACAAAAAAGAAGAACCCAACACCAACTGTGGGGGAGCCACCCAGGGACTATGGCACTTGAATGGTAGTCTTTTGGTGGGTAGGTTAAGGGTGGTTCGAGGTGGAGAAGATGACACCTGCAAAGCAGAGCAATCAATTAATTCAGAAACCAGCCATCCATCTGGCTGGATGGTTCTAGGTCCCAGAAGGAGTAAGGAAGATTGGATTGAAATAAAGGTGGCAGGATTTCATGCCAATTATTCAAAATTCACATCTCTGAAGAGACCATTCACAGTTCTATGCCCTTACTTCCCAGCCCAGACTTTTAAAAATTGGCCACTGAGTAAACTGGTGCAAGTCTGGAATTTCAAGGCTTTATTTTCCCTTTTTTGCTAATTGCCTGGTGCCAGCCAGATTTTTTTCTTTCTTTGACTCCACTGTCATCTCTCTTCACTCTGCCTGTGGTGATGCAGCTGGAAAAGTCAGATGAGGAATTCTGGGGAATAAATAATTACCTTAAGTAAGTCCAAGAGCAAGTACAGTCAGTGAAAGTGAGGCAGAGAGAGCACTAAAAGAGTGGACAACTCAGCCAAGTGGCTAGAAGGGCAGACCAGGCAGAATCCCTTACAAAATAAGAACTAAATACAGTAAAACCTTGGACTGCAAGTAACTTGTTCTGTGAGTGTTCTGCAAGACAAACAAACATTTTAATAAATTTTAACTGGATTAATGAGCCATGTCTTCCAATATGAGTAGTTATGTGAGTAGCCTAATGTCACATGATCACAACTGAGCCAATGATTCTTAAAATTCACTTTAATATACAAGTGCTTTGGATTACGAGCATGATTTCATAACAAATTATGCTCACAAACCAAGGTTTTACTATACATCTGTTTCTATCTGCCCATGTCACACATCACAGATCTACTTGGTTTGACATCTTCTGTTTCTAAAAAATTGTTCACAAGTGTCCATTTTTCTATCAAGATTGACAAGTGCCCACATATTTTTTTTAATGTTTATTTATCTATTTTGAGAGAGAGAGAGCATGAGCGGGGGAGAGGGAGGGACAGAGAGAGAGAGAGAGAGAGACAGAGAGAGAATCCCAAGCAGGCTTTGCACTGTTAGCACAGAGCCCGACACAGGGCCAGAACCCACAAACCGTGAGATCATGACCTGAGCCAAAATCAAGAGTCAGACACTTAATGGACTGAGCCACCCAGACACCCCCCCCACTTATTTCTATTACATTTTCACAGATATGTTCCACCTCCTGTCACCTCATCAGCAGAGCCAAGCCTGATAATGCTAGAACCCCTGCCTCCTCTGGGATCATGGTCAGGGATGAATCTTTAACTGAGGCTGGGCCAAGTCCGGTGGCTTGACCTGTCTTTCCCACTGAGACTGCCATAACCACTACCTTACTTGACCCAAAGGCCACAGGCACTGTGGTCATTTTTCAAGAGAGAGGATCTAGGGTCCCTACCCCAGGATCTTGGGTAAAGAGCCAGGTAGACTATGAACAGAACATACTTCCAGGGGTAATTGGCAGTTTCCCCATATAGGTCTCCAGCCCTGACCTGTCTCCAATCTCTGCATTCATATTTCTAATTGCTGGACACACACATCACAGCAGTGGGGATCTCACACTCAATATTTTAAGACTGGAGCTCTTGTTTTTCCCCTTCATATATCCTCCTCTCTTTCATCATTCTTAGTTAACAGTGTCCCCATTCAGGCAGTCATCCAAGCTACAAAACACTGAACTGTTTGGGGTTCTCCACACCCTGATCTCTATTCCCACCACATCCATTCCCTCACCAAGCTTAGGTGACTCTCTTCCTCAAAATATTTCTGGAATTCATCCTTTACTCTTCTCAAGCACTTTTGCTGACTTACATCAGGCATCCCCTCCCCCCTTTTTTTTAAATCGACTTCCTTGCTGGACTCCTTACCTCAAATAATTCTCAACTAGGAAATAAGACAATCCTGGGCATCAGTGACCTTGGTGGTAAGACATGGCCAAATAGCCTGAGTCACAGTGAGGGGCCACCGGGTCTGAAGAGTCAGTGACCTGCATCTGTTTTAGCTTCTGGAAGTAGGCAGCAGGAGACACTGGCCTGTTTCTGGTATGAAGTGAGTTGCTGATATTCTGCCAGGCCAAGCACCGTTGTTTCTGGATTGGAGCAGAGTAAGCCAGGCATCTTCAATGACTACTTTGCTGGGCTTGGGAAATTGAATCCTGTTTTAATTAAACACTATTTATTACCTACCATGTTCTAGGTTCTGGACAAGGCATCAGAGATATCAGGTATTGAGACCAACATGAACCACGCCTCACAGAGAAAACTGACAGCGTAGCTGGGAAGGCAGACACGAACCAAGTGCGTTGAAGGCTACAAGTTAGGAGCGCAGGTTTCAATAAAGCATAAAACTGGAGGATTTCTCTCAGTCTGGAAGTCCAGGGAAGCCTTTCTTGGGGACAAAGTAAGAAAAGGTAAAAGATTATGTAGTTAGGTGGAAACGGGAGGAATTTTGTCCAACAGAGACAAGAGAGACAATGTTCTTATTCATCCCATTTCAAAATACAATGGATTTGGGTAACATACAGAAACATGGGGCACATGGCCACAGTCTAGCTGCTTCTTTGAGACACCTGGTTTTAGCATCACTGTGGTGTTCTCAAATATTTCCACTGACATATCTCTAAGGCCTTTGTAAGCTACATTTTTTGATAAACTGTGCACATAGCTGCATGGCTCAAGGGGAGCACATGGACCCCAATTTCAAGAACCCTGGAGCAGGTAGTAAAAAGGGTTATGGTTTGGACGTTCTTGGCTCAGTCTTGCTATGAAAGTGATTTCTGACCAGGACATTTTCATGTCAAAAAAATAATAGATTTCAACTAGATGAATTCTGCGGCCATCTCCAGTCCTGCAAATATATAAATTTATACATGTACAGAGCTGGAAGAGACCCTCAACTTGAAGACACCCTAAATGCATCTTGCCCATTAAGTACTTAAATTGGTCATTAGTAGTATCTTGAGGAAAGAGTAGCTAAGTGTCTGGGCCACTCAAAAACAGACATGAGAAACACAGACCGAGAAGCTCTACTCAAGAGTGTTTATTCAGAGACACACATACACAAACATACAGAAGCTTTGCTGTGAGATCACCTTCCTCTTATCTCTGCAACGCGGATGGAATATACACATCTGTCAGAATTCTTCTCTCAGGACTCTGTGAGCCAGCCGGAAGTCAGATTGCAGATAGGTCCACAGTCAACCCAAGAGGTAGGTGCCTTTGCTTTCTTATCTCTTCACCACCCTCATTTCTCTGGTGATGTGAAAGTGCAAATTCTCTGGAGCCCAGGGGGAGGTTCTGCAAAGAGCAGAGTGTGCAAATGTAAATCAATTTCCGTCTTTCTGGAGGAGGAAGAGGAAGACGGTCGACCTCCAGGATTCCCCTCCAAACCTTTTCCAATGCTTACTGTGGAAAAGTCCTGGCAAGGTGGTCTCCCTGTTAAATCTGGAATTTTCTTCTCACTGGTCATTTGCGAAGCCAAACATCTTGGGAGTTCCATTTTGGTCTGTTTCTGTGGGATTTTCATTGCCAGCAGAGACGATTTCAGATCAGCCCCATTTAAACGTGTGTGCTCCAATCCCCCCAAATTCTGGTGCACCAGCTCTACTGGGCTTTGGGAAATGTCCCTGCCTTTACTTAGCGTGGACATCAGGAAAGCAGCCTGAGATCTCTTCACTGAAACCATCCAGGGTTATAAACATGGAGTTTCCCCCTTTAACTGTGCATGTATTCACATGAAAGTATGATAAAGTCAGCTTTATAGTCAGCCTTATGAGAAAAGAATGGAAAAAATGTAACAAGGAAAGGTAAACAAAAGTTTTTGTTCAGAGGGGGATTTTCAGCAGAGGGCAGTGGGCTTCCTGCCTTTACTTATTAACACTATCAGTTGACATGTATTGCTTCCTTGCCCACTGGCACACGTTGTTCCAAATACTTCGTATACATTAGCACACTTAATTCTCACAGTAGGTCTATAAGGTAGGTGCTTTATTTTTCTCGCTTGGCAAATGACGGAACACAGGCATAGGGAGTTTAAGTAACAGGCAGGCAGGCTGGCTCTGGCACTCAGGCTTTTAGTCACTTCACGCACTGCCCTTTCAGGAGCAGAAAGAAGGCAGTGTTGGCTGAGGGATGTTTATGTGGCTGTCTACAGGTTCCCCAAAGTTTGGTAGTCTAGGGAATCTTAGCTCTCTCTTCCCGCCCCTCTGGTCAGCTGCACAAGTGATTGTACAACACACTATCAACTCTTAAAGATTTTAAGAATTCTTAGTTTGTAAAAATGAGGCAGGAGAATGTGAATATCTTTCCTACCCCTCTTTCCCCTTCCTACCCCCACTCTCACTCCTCTAATTATGTTACCTTCTATGTCACTAGACCAAAATGGTCATGAACATTTGTTCAAGTCAGGTATATTTTAAAAAGAAGTGCACATGCACCCACTCATGCACACATACACACAAAAAGCAAAGGAGAAATTCAAAATATGTTAAATTATTTTAGGTCATTTTCTCACTTTTTAATAGAACTGGTTTCAGAATGAAAAGGAAACTTGAAGTTCATTTAGTACACTAGATCTCAACTGGAGGCAATATCGCCCTCTAGAGGGTTCTCTCCAGGGTTCTGGGTGTGTTACAAGGATTAAATACGGGCTGTGGTACAACTTGTGTTTCATGAGGGATACAGAGATGTTAACTATCTCATAACACGAGAGACAGTTCCTCACAACAACACATTTTTCTGCCTTGAATGCCAATGGTGCCCCACTGATAAACACCAACTCCAGTTCCAAACTTCCATTTTAAAGTTGAGAAACTGCCATAGAAAGGTGAGGAAACTGTCTTAAGGTCACTTAGCTAGCTTGTAGCACTATATACAGTAGACTTATATAGTTCTAGAAAAGGGCTCTTTCTGATACACCAGAGGGTCTGTAGAGGTCAAAACCATGTTTGCAACAATCCAAGATATTCCCTGTTATTGTTTTCATTCTCTCATGGAATGTGCAGTGCACTTTTCCAAAGGCTACGTGATGTGTGATGATGTCTATGTATAAGGAAATGTGTCAACATGTAAAAGATCTGTGAACAAACATTTTCCAAACGGCAACGTGTGATGTTATAGAATCATTCTTGGGTAAATATGCATTAAAAGTGCAAGAAGACCTCCAGTCATGGAATGAATAAGGCACAGAAATAAAAGGTACAGCATGGGGAGTATGGTCAATGAGACTGTAATAGTGTTGTGTGGTGATAGATGGTAGCTACACTGTGGTGAGCACAACACAACATATAGAGGTGTTCAATCACTATGTTGTACATCTGACACTAATATAACACTGTGTATCAACTATAGTCAAAACATTTTTTAGAGTAGAAGAAACCAACACTGCTGACACCTTTATTTTGGACTTCTAGCGTCCCAAACTAATGTGAGACCAAAAGAGAAAGAAAGAAAGAGAAACAGTGCAAAAAGGTCAGTGGATTTTAATGTAACTAAGTTCAGAGTTCATTAATATAAGATTTCACTTTGCCATTAACATTTAGGAAACTATCACTCACTGAGTTTTAGTATAGTATCAAAGAAGAATATCCACAATGATCTGAACGGGCTATTAAAATGTCTCCATTTTTTTAACTGAAAATTTGTTAGGAGGTCAGATTTTCTTCATCCTTTCAACCAGAACAACATATAGTAATGGACTGAATGCAGAAGCAGATAGGACAACCCAGTTGTCTTTTATTAAGCCAGACATTGAAGACATTTGTAAAATTGTGAAGCAATGCCAATCTTCCATTAAGGTCAATTTTGTTTGGGAAAATATATCTATTATTCACAAAATACATTCTTTTAAATTAACATACAATGAGTTTATTAATTTTGAAATGGATCAATGAATATATGTTTAAATTTTTTCAGTTAAAATTTTAATATAGTAAATATAAATAGATATAACCCACATAAAGTTCTTTGTAATTTTCAAAGATGCAAAGGGGTCTTGAGGATAAAACATTTGAGAACAGCTGCCCAAGATCATACTCCTTTGACTAAATCTGATTCTCCTGGGTAAGACCAGAGACTCTTTCTTAGAAAAATATTGCTCAGATGATTCTGATGTAGCCTGAGAACAATTGGAATAGAACGCCTCTTTGTTGGAGAAAGTCCCATCCTAATGTTGAGCTGTAGGAACAATGCCAGGATCAAGATCAGGCTTTAACAGGTTACTGGGACTCTAAAGATCCTGCTGACTTTGCATCACCAAGGAGCAGAGGTACTCCCCAGCACTGGGGAGCAAGGAATTACCCAACCCAACTCCTGATTCTTCTTAACCAAGAGAAGCAGCTGACAGTCAAAATGAGCCTCAAGAGGAACAGTTCCAGCTCTGGACACAATTCCCAGAGTATGGGCTTGGTAGGAATCAGGGGGATTGCAACTCTACCATGTTTCCAACCTCAAGGCCAGAGGGGTAGATTGTGGGCCAAATTTGGCTCACAGATATGCATCATTTGTACTTCCCAGAATGTAGACACTTTCTGGAGTCAGATGGAAGCATTCAAAAAATTTTAAATTCCAGATTCCTAGTTTGCCTTAAAAATTGGAAGATCTGGTATACATGGGCCTAAACCCTACCATGGCAACAGTTGCCTGGAACTGTACTGGTACTGTTGCCAACAGGTAGAACCTAAGCCCTCCACAGCCTCCAGGCCACCTCACTGCTTATGTCACTTGCTTGGCCCCTCGGGTTGCCAGCCCTCCTCCAGAAAGCTCAAAGAGAATGATGGGATCCTTTGGTGGTCTAAGAAGAAGACAAGGACTAGGGCTGTACCAGTCCCTATGCCGTACATGTCCAGAATGACAAGATGGCCACACAAACTCAGGGTGGCACAGCACAGTCTAAAATCTGGCACTAGAGCTTGAGGTTGATCTAATATGTGTGGTGTAAGGGTTAGAGGCCAACAGTTTGACCTTTCTATTATTGATTTTTTTTTTTTTTTTTTTTTTTTTTTTTTTTTTAGAGAAAGAGAGCATGAGGTGGGGAAGGGCAGAGAGGGAGAGAGAGAATCTTAAGCAGGCTCCATGCCCAGCAGGGAGCCCAAAGCAGGGCTTGATCTCACAACTGTGAGGTCATGACCTGAGCAGAAGTCCAGAGTTGGGTGCTTAACCAACTGAGTCACCCAGGTATCCCTTAATAAATAATAATAATCAATAATAATTGATTTTAAGTTATTGTGGTAGTTATAGCACTAGTAATAGCTCTAAAGGGCTCAGATTAGCTGTATGGATTAATTGCATCTTCTTTGTGAATATAAGAGCTCAGAGAAACCAGTATTCTCTATTTAGTGTCTTTTTGACATGAAAAGAGCAGTTATAATATACCCCTTAATATCCTCTTTCTAGAAATCTCTTTCTCTGTTGCTTCATTTTCATCTTCGGCCTTTGTCAATCCAGTTCAGAAAAGCCACCTCCTCAAGTGTCAGCTGTGGATCCAAACACATCTACCAAAGATAAGCTGTTGTCATGGCAAAACACAACAAACCTAAAGGTGATGCATCACGGGACTTGGTTACCGTACTTGCCCTGTGAATCCACACTGCCTCCAACCTTTACTTAACTCCACATGTAGCTTTTCAACACCATGCTCCTGGGTTGTTTCAGAAGCACTTTGCTTCTCACTTTGCAACCCCTCAAGCCAATGGCATTCGACCACATTATGGAGATCCGTACTCTAAATAATAATGCTTGGCAATATTTACTTGTTAAAATCTGGCTTTTGTTCAAATACATTCATAAAAGCTTGGAAAATACAGAAGATAGTTTATTAGGATCTGGAATTTTTTGTTTGTTTTCTGCTTGTTAAAAACAACAACAATCAAGTATTGAGGCAAATCTTAGGATTAAAAGTTTGCTAAAAACATCTTGTTCGCTTGAGGCTGAATCCTGATGTAAGAAGTTACAGTGTCTAGGTCTTAATGATTAATTCTTCCATTGACTAACTAGTTGATTTTAGTTAACTTGATTTTTCTGTTATTCCTTTGTCCAAACAGCAAGAATTCCAAATTAGAATTTTTTTTTTACATCTAGTAAACAAAGAGAACCAAAAGAGGCCTACAGCTCTAGATTAAACATAATGCTTACCATGTAGAGACACCAAGGTTTTAAAACCTATCACAATTTGACTTGATTTCAGAAAATATTTTTCTATGAAGGAAATATTTTCCATGCCTACATGTATGCAAAACATGATTTGTGACTGTGAATTCATTTGGACTGTCTCTGCATTTTGGAATTAAGGGGAGGGAAGCGTGCCTGCCCTAGACTTGAAGTTGAGTAAGAGTTGCTTCAAACTGTGCCTGGCAGAGAACTTGATAGGCTATTCCTAGGTTGTGAGGAGGGAGATCAAGGACTCAAGTCTGAGCCCCACCCAGGAAATCCAAGTTCAGGAGCCATGATGGTGACTCCCTCTGGTGGAGGAGAATAGAAGTTACTGTTGAGCACCAATGGGC
Source organism: Lynx canadensis (assembly GCF_007474595.2). Classification (NCBI taxonomy): domain Eukaryota; kingdom Metazoa; phylum Chordata; class Mammalia; order Carnivora; family Felidae; genus Lynx; species Lynx canadensis. The sequence continues at coordinate 85,567,918 of NC_044305.1, forward strand.
TGGCTCTCTCAGGGCTAACAGGGCAAGGAATTCAGGAGTATCCCATGGACCCAGGAAGGGCAGTGCACAGAAGAGAGAGAATCAGTTTAGAGATTTCTTAGATACTATTGATGGGGGTTTTCTAGGATGTCTGAAAAAATCATCAACATACCTCTATTCAGAAGATGGGTCTAATTCCCATCCCACTAATCATGAGCTGGCCTTAGTGACTCACTCCTACCAAATAGAATGTGGCAGAAGTGATAGCTACATGTCTTTCAAAGCTAGATAATAAAAGACAAAACAACTTCTGCCTCACTATCACTCTTGGGACAGGCACTCTGGAAACCTTCTGCGACCATACAAGAAGTCCAGTTACCCAGAGGTAGCCATGTAAAGAGACAGAGAAGTGAGAGAGACTCAAAGAGCCACTGGCCAAGTGCCACCCCTGTGAGTGAGGAAGGCTTCCACTTACTGTTACTGCTCTGAGCACTGTTGGGTATGGTTTGTTACCCAGGGACAGATAATGGGAACATCCTTCAGTAAGACCACCTAAAGACATGATGGAACATTACCACAGGAGAACCCGGGGTTGATTCCTGGTTCCCTGGGCATTGTAGGAGGAGTAAGCAACCAGCTCCCAGGTCATAGGGACTGCAGACTGAGAGGCAATTGCAAAATTGGAGATTTTCAAAGAACTTAGAAGAGAAAGTGAGACTTTAAACTTCTTCCAGGCCCAGCATGAAATTGGTTTATGATGGTCTGAGTCAGGAAAAAACTTTCCTATTCCCTCCACGTCTTCTTCCTTTGGCTGTTTCACTAAGCTAGGCCAAACGTTCCCTTGCTGAAAAAACATGTCCATAATTTTGAGACGGAAAAACCATTTCTGAGCAAGATGCATAAAACCAAGAAGCCACAAAGGAAAAGACCACATAAAACTGTAAAACTTTTGAGTGGCAAAACACAATATATTTGAAAAGTCAATAGATGAACAACAAATGGGAAAACAATTGACAGCATATAATCAATTGATTGCATACAATATATATGGCATAACATGTGCCAATGAATCAGTGAGAAGAATATGAACAATGGGTGAAAGTCAGGAAGTCTACTGATAGAATGAAGAGAATTAGTCATGAAATATACGCAAATATATTTAGACTCACCAATCATTACAGAAATACATTTAAATTTATTCATATTTATTGTACTTAGCATCTGCATTAGTCTTCTAGGGCTGCTGTAACCTAGTACCACCAACTGGGTGGCTTGGAAAACAGAAATTCATTGTATCACAGTTGTGGAAGCTAGAAGTCTGAGATCGAGGTGTTGGGAAGGTTCGTTCCTTCTGAGAGCTGCGATATAAGATCTCGTCCATGCCTCTCTCCTAATTTCTGGTGGCCTGCTGACAATCACCAGAACTCCTTGGCTTGGAGATACACCATGCTGACCTCTGCCTTTATCTTCACATGGCGTTCACCCTGTGTTCATGTCTGTCTCTGTGTCCAAATCTGCCTTATTTCATAAGGACCCCAGTCATATTGGGTCAGGGCCTGCCCTAAAGACCACATTTTAACCGACTACTTCTTTGAAGACCCTATTTCCAAATAAGTTCACATTCTGAGGTACTATGGGTGAGGGCTTCAATGTATGAACTTGGGGGACACAATTCAACCATAGCAGCATCCATTAAGAAAAGGGGTAGTGTTGGGGCACCTGGGTGGCTCAGTCAGTCAAGCGTCCAGCTCTTGGTTTCGACCCAGGTCATGATCTCATGGTTCGTGAGTTCAAACCCCGCATTGGGCTCTGCACTGACAGTGCAGAGTCTGCTTGGGATTCTATCTCTGTCCCTCCCTCTCTGCCCCTCCCCTGCTCCCCCTCTCTGTTTCTCTCTCAAAAATAAATAAATAAAAACTTTTTTAAAAATTAAAAAAAAAAAAGAAAAGGGGTAGTGTTGAATGTTGGAAACTGTATAGAAACAGTACTCTTGTATACAGCTGGTGGGGTATAATTTGTGTAACATTTTGTAGATGAACTTGCTAGTATCTCTCAGGATGATATATTTTAAACGTGCATGTCTTTTCTCCAGCAATTTCATTTTAATGAATATAACAAAATCTGAAACAGGCAAAGTCACCATGAAAAAGAGAACCTTTAAAGGTAAGATCTGGGGGGAAATGGGGGAGGAGGGCATGTTAGGTAATGCTACTGTTTTTGGTATAGCATGTATCACGCTCAAGTAGATTTCAACTTCCAACCTCAAAGCTGTTCTTTAACAATGAACTCTGCCAGGCATGATTTGTGGTCCATGTGGGAACAGAAGGACAGTTACTTTATTTTCCTCTGACTCTTTCCACTCCTGTAACCTGCTGAGCAACATCTGGCTAAGGCTGAAATTTGAATTTCAGAAAAACAATGATCCTGTTTTCAGTGTAAATATGTCCCATGCAATATTTGAGACATACTTATACCAAACAAGTTATTTATTGCTTATCTTAGACTCAAAATTCACTGGACACCTATATTTCGTCTGGCAACCTGATACTTGGCTCCATATTGCATGAAGCAGGTGGGCACGGCCCTTGGGAGCTAGGATGCTGTGATGTGATTCCACTATATATCCCTTATTTGGGCAAGGTCGCAGTTCTGCTTTTGCAGGAACTTTATAAAAAAACAAAGAATGAAACATGTGACAGTTGCAGCAAAAGATGTACCAGGAGCTGGCCTCATGTAAATATTATGTTAATTAAAACAGATGGGCCCACTGCATAAACAAAACAACTGCAGGGGGCTGGTTTTCGTTCTGTCTGGGTTTCTTAATATAGTAACTCAGTTCCCCTCTTGTTCGCACTCTTTCCTTATCAAGCATTGAACTGGGGTATAAGGAAGTTTAAATTACCAGGGATTGGAGATCTGTTTTCTAAACAGTTGAAACAGATGGTTGATTGCCTGAAAAGCATTCTTTTCGGGGAATGGAGGGTTGAGCTTGGTTCTTTCAGGAAAATGTTTTGTTGCAGTTCATGTACTGACGTCAGGTTTGCCACGCTGATTAAGTGCCCCCCCCCCCCGACCCCGGCTCTGTTCCTCCCATTGAGTTCGCCTACTGGGCAAAGGTTTCATTTTTTAGTGCAGCCTGCTTGCTTCTTCAACATCAAATTGGTCAAAAGCCTGCTTACTCCTCCCACACAAACCTCTTACAGTTTCCAAAAAAGAGCAATAACCATGCAGGAGATTTTTGCAGGTGAATGTCACTCGAGAGTCTACAGATGATAAAGCTGGACACTCTCCCAACTGAGCTGCAGTGAGCTTAACAAAGAGATAATTTCCTTTTTGCCTATTTTTTAGCGATCTGGGATCAAATCCAGGATCACACGTTCCAGTTAGTTGTCACATCTTTTTCATCTCTTTTAGTCTATAACAGTTTCTCAATCTGTCTTTGCCTTTCATGGATGTTTTTTGAAGACTACAGTAGAATGTTCTTCAAATGGGCTCATGTGATGTTTCTGCATTCTTGATAAGGTTAGGTGAAGCATTTTAGGCAGAAATACTCATAAGGTGTTAGAACCGGATTTTCTAACACTATTCCCATGCTGCACCAGAAATTTGGCCCTGTGTCCTGTGAGTGAAAATTTTCTGCCAAATCCTGATTTGACCGTGGTGCTTCGTGCTTCCCACCAAAAATCTCAACTTGAACTGAAGAGCCTAAATCTTGTGTAAGATTTTCAGAATCACATTTAAGAGTGAAAAATGGATTGAGATGTCCATGTGTTTTGGGGCTTCCTTCTTGGAAAGATGAGAATTTTGGATCTGTGCTAACGGTATGAGGAAGGTTAAGAGAGGGCAGGAACTGGTTCTTGTAAACTGACAGTTCGGGAGAGTGAGTTGGAGATAATCGCATAATCCATTTATAACCACCCAAGTTAACAAGCTCTCACCTTCTCCAAATAGGCCCCTTATTTACAAATAGTCACTTCTGCGCAAAAGTGGGCTCTCATCCGTGTGACTGGAGTCACATGCAGCCCGTCTCATGGCATTATTTTTCCCCAACACCACGAAGTTAGACACTAATAATCTGAGCTTTGAAAACAATTTTTTCTCTTACTTTGTAAACACACCACCCCCCAAAATAACTTGCAGCCGTGTCTTCCCAAATCGGTCCCATGCTCTCTCTGTAGATAAGAAACTCCTAGAGCAATGGTGGCTGGTCTTATGCTGCCATGGTCAGGTCGACCACATATGGAGAATGGGTCCAGGCACCATGCTGTGAGAGACCACTGTAAATGGAATTATTTACAGAACAGAATGAACAGGTTGCTACAGAATTCAAAATCAAGTAATAATGATGGGTTTCCAGGCCTTTTTAGTCAAGGCTGGCCCATGACTCATCTTTGGTTCTTAGCTCCCTTTCCTCCATGACTAGAACTCTTATCATTTCCTCTGATACTGAGGGACAAGAGCTGCGTGCTCTCTGTTGAGGCACTTGCCAGATAAACCCTGCCAGTGGGAATATAGAGGATTCACCCCAAAAGCGGTACAGGATGATGGTCCGATGGAAGGAATTTTAGCTCACGTGGCTCTGTCCCATGCCCTTCAAATCCCACATTTTGCCACAGAAATGAACTTCCTTCCAGAGCAGGCAGCGGGATCTTCCTGGTCACCAGGCCTGCTACCCACTCAGGGGGCAGGTCTAGTCCAGGTACAGACATTCCATCTATTTCCATCTGGCTGAGGGAGCTCACTACGTGTGACTGTGTGTTCAGACGCACACCGTTGCAGGAAATGGGGAACAGGGGATCCAGAAGAACAGGAGAACTATTTGCACGCCAAGGGCTGTCATAAAGATGGTTTGGATGCATACGTGCCGCCCCAAGAGTTGTGAACTGGGAAGTTATGAGGGACGACAGGAGACACATCAATTTCATATGAAAAAGAGCTCCCAACTTTCTGCTTATCTTTGTTTCTCCTTCAGTGACCTGTGTGCATACTGACCTACACCATTGGTTAAATACAGTACAATTGAGGCGGTGCCTCTAAAAATGTAACAGGTGCCTTTAAGGAGGTAGGGCACTCTCTTCTCTTTACTGATATTTGCAGTAAAGATTAAAAGTGCTTTGGTCGGCTGCTGGGGGCAGTGGAGCACACTAAATAATGTTTACAAGTCCCTTGTAGCCTGAGATTCAATGAAGTTCAATAATCATATTTCAGTGAAACTTAGCCTGAATGTTCTTCCCAAAGTAATCGCTCTTTAATCTGTGTCATTCTAAATTCGAAGAAGAAATATTTCCCAGTTATTGACAAAGAGGAGCTCATTTCATTTTCTAGGTACGTCTCTGGCATTCATGGGGTTTACAGAAAGTTGTGTGAAATGGGATAATCACATAACACTCACTCTCTGGTGAAACCACTTAGAATCTAGAGCCAACACATTGTTTTCTCAGGCCATGTTCTACTAATATAGCATGAAGTTTTAGCCCACCTGGATTTACTGTGAAAGAGAAATGTAAAAAAATAAAGGCCAAGGGTGGTGGGTGGGGGAGCGCAAAAGACATTTCATCTGAAAGAAAAATAAGTTGCAAATAATAATCGCCAAAATAATGGTTCCATTTTATTTAACAAGATGACTCTGAATGTACACTTTTGGCTTATGAACACAGTGTAAAGTATCTCCATCTTCCTTTCAGTCTAGTAATTACTACATACATTTGGAAATAAATGAACACATTTTACACAAGAAAAGAAATGCGTGTGCTTCAGCTGGTTCCGTGTGACTGTGGCGTTAGCTGGTTTCCCGTATCTGTGGAAGTTCGTCGGGTGGGCACCATCACCCCCACTTCCCAAGTGCAATCAAGCCAGACACACACAAAACAAGCGTTCATGTGCTAGAGAAGCGTGTTGATCACAGCAAACGGTCATTCCTAGATGAGGTTATTAACTTACGGGTACATTTCCACACCCAGAAACACTTTTTTCTGCTGCTGGTGTACAGTGTTATATACTTCCCTTCCACTTAATGTGTGAAGTCAAATGCGTTTGTTGGGAATGAGAAAATGCAGAGAAAATGCACAACAGCGTTCCTTTTTCACCGGAACTGCAAAGGGCCAAGTATGACCCATGGTGACTCTATGAAAAGATCTACAGTCCTTAGGAAAGGCAATATCCACTATGCATTACAAACTGTAAATGGTTTTGCCACAACACTTCTGGGCTTTATAGGCTGTTGATGGGTCCAGTAAGAAGTAATATGTAAAATTCCATTCTGTGAAAATCTTTTTAACTTGAAGAATATAGATTCCAAAGAATAGCAAAACATTTACTCACAGTGCTGGGAAAAGTATTTACCATGAATTCCTTGGGTCAAAAATTACACACAGGGAAAGAATGAAGCATTTCGAGGCTGATTCTTGGGGGAATCACTAACTTAACATTGTTTCTGCTTATAGAGTAATTGGACTAATTACAAATGGATTTGTCCAACTGGGTCTCTACATTTGTGGTCAGTGAAAGCAATGGATACGGTCAGGAGGAAGCACCTAGTTTGGGGAATGAAAAACCCCCATTAAACACTGCCTCCGCTCACTGGCAGGCAGTCACAGTCCCTCACAGCCTGACAATATTTGCCTGTTGTGGAAAAATGACAATGTCAGCTCAGGAGATGACATGACAATGCATTGGTTAAATGTTTTCTGGAACACCTACACTATTCAGTTAGAACTGTACTATTTGCAAATGAGTAAATATGCCAAGGGGCTCACAGCATGCCTACCAGACGCAAATATACACAGTTATGGCAAGCTTATTGCAAGTCCTCTTAAAGTAACAGGAAATTTTGATGCAAAAAAGACAGATGAAAATACAGGCCATAAATTGTAAAGGAGCCATACTCCGAGGAAGGTATTATTTGAAAAGCACAGAAGACTACTTTATCCGAGAGGGAATCACAAACATTAAAAATAAAATATTTGGTATTCTACACTATATTACAAAAATAAATATATCCATCAATAAATAGTAAGAAGCCTAGAAACTTTTACAGGAATATTTTGGTTGTGGACTGTCAAAATCCCTCTGCTACAATCCTCCTCAAGAATCATTTAGGTGTCAACTTCAGTGATGATAATTCTTCCATAATAGAGTAAAAAAGACTGGCGCAGGATGCAGCCAAGCTCTGTGACCAGCAAGGACGTTAGTGACCTCTACCTCCTGAGGATCTGACAATTTCACGGCTTCGTATTAGCGTAGGGATATAGGAGAGGTGAGACACATTGCAAGAGGCCTGATGGGGTCCCTATTTAAGGTTTGTGCCTTTGCATTTCTTGATGAGAAAAAAAAATGCAACTAGCAACGTTTGAATAACCAACATATGACTTGCTCTACTCTTTTTCCATAGTGAAGAAGCAACATAGAAATGCATGATTATGTCTGGCCTGTAGTAAAAGGACAAACATCTGGGATACACAGCCTAATCACTGACAACCTAGACTTTCACATCTCTTTAACAGAAGAGTGTGCTTGCCACAAGATTTCCCCCCAAACCTGGCTGAGTCAGCAGAGGGCGTGAAGGAAACAGGCCCTGGCACATCTTAGTGTTCTACATCAGCACTCTAATAGCAGCGGGGTGTAGGGCCTGTGCACGTGGCTCCTGAGAGCAGCCTGCTGAGTTTTCAGGAATTTTGCAAGCCGTTTGACATCACACTGGTAGCTTGAAATAGGCTACAGTGATTCTGGTTCAGCTGAGATTTTGCTCTATGTCTATCATAGACAGTGTCCTTTAGAAAAGAGAAGCAGTACCGTAGAGTAAGTGAGGATACAGTGTGTACCGTGGATATAAAGGATGCACTATGTCCCTCTGAGGGCTCTAAGTGTCACTATCCAAAGCCAGTTACCCATGTGCGCGCGCGCACACACACGCACGCACACACGCAGACATGCACACCACTTTATATGGAAGCTCTTTCATAAACGAATGATCTGAGTTGCGTGGCCAACTCAAATTGTCAATCACTGTATACTCACTGAAGGTCAAAATTCCACTTTTCTGGGGCAGTGATTTCCCAGAATCTGCCCTCTGGACATCAGTGGACAATGGATATACAGAGCAGAGGTCCAAATCGGACAAAATGTCCTTCTAGCTTCCCGTACCTCTATTTTCTAGTGCAATTTGAGTTTATCACCCCAAGAGGTTTGTGAAAGGGAGGCTGCTGGTTTCCCATGGTAAAAAAAAAAAATGCAAGACTTCTTAAGGAAGCATTCAATGGGGTGAGTGGGGGACAATGTACTGGAAACCACATTCCTAGAAGTGTGAACCTTCAGTGTCGGCTTCCTGGAGGAGTCAAAAACAATTTGAGACCTATACTGCTCTCGTTCTTCCTGCACAAAGCCCATGATATCACATGGATGTTGGTGCTGGGGGGAGCTAAGATCAGAGCCTCAGTGTCCCTCCATGTAGCCAACTGCTGGCAAGCCCATTGGACCATCTGTATCAGGAACACTTCCCCATTACCTTAGTCCTGGCCAGTTCCAAACTGGGAGACTGCAGCATGGGAGAGTTGGGAAGCCTACCAGGGGGCAAACCTGATTTCAGAATTGAGGCTTAGCTCTTGAGTCATTAGCTTGTGTGTCTCTTTATGGATCCATTTATTTAGATGTATCTGTTTGGACCCTGGTTTTCTTTTTCTTATACTTAAGTATTCTTCATGAACAAAACCTTTCATAAAGAATACTTATTAGAATAAAGTCAAATTAAATCTTGGGAGGAAATCTAGAAATTAGAGCACGAACCCCACTCACCCTGACAGCAAATGCTTTCAGGTGTTCCCTCCCAACCCCACAGCAAGGGCAATAAAGGCCAATGAAGACAGGAGAAACAAGAATGACAGAAGGATATGAGACGCTGGGGCAAGAAAAGAAAGAAGGAAGGAGAGGGGTGGAAAGAAGCAAAAGCAGGGGTGGAGAGGCAAGGGAGAAATAGTAAGAATTAAAGAAAAATATTAAGAAGAGTCCAACAAACAGATCCCTTCTGATTTTCCTCCTCTTGGTCTTGGGTAATTTTATTTTGTCCAAAAGATTTAAATCTCCAGTTAAAACTGCTTATAATTTTACAAACACATCCTAGGTTAGCATCTATATCCTTTTCTCTCTTCTCCTGCGAGCACCGTCCCACCTCCTCTACCCTCTGCAGCAGTAAAGGCCAACACACATGGCCTTGCTGTCCTGTTATCTCAGGAACATCCTGAAGTTCCTTCTGTTTGTTTTTTCTTTTTTTTTTTTTTCTTGACCAGGCGCTGCCCTCTAGAGCGCAGTGGTGTTCCAGGGACTCATTCTTTGGTAATGTAGCTTAAGGCCACTGCCTCTTGAAGCCCTTTGATTTCTGTATCAGATAACCCCTCTCCTTAAACAGGCAGCACCCTTTACCTGGTCCTGTTGCCCTGAGCAATGGCACAAACTCAACTGATAAAAGCTAATCTACATTTCCGGGCGCCTGGGTGGTTCAGTCAGTTAAGCCTCCGACTCTTGGTTTCAGCTTAGGTCATAATCTCGCAGTTTTGTGAGTTCGAGTCCCACATCGGGCTGTGTGCTGATCATGCAGAGCCTACTTGGGATTCTCTCTCTCTCTCTCTCTCTCTCTCTCCCTCTATCTCTCTCTGCCCCTCCCTTACTCACACTGTCTCTATCTCTCTCAAAATAAATAAATAAACTTTAAAAAAGTTAAAAAAAAAGCTACACCTACATTTCCAATACTATTTAGGAAATGTCATACTTCATAGGATGGTCAAATTCCTGGTGCAAATTATCTTGACATAAATCCTACTCAGAGAAGAGTTGACTGAGAATATACCATCAGTTTTTAATATATACACATTTGATTGAGTCATGCATATGAGGGAGTATAATCTACCTCTATAGAACCAGGAGAATTTTGTAAGTTTATCTCTGTACACATATACATACACAAGTATCTATCACTGACACTCTATTTCTGCTTAGGGCCTGTTGTTTTCAAATTGACATAGAGGACAATTAGTGTGGCTTGCCACTTGCTATTGGAAATGGCATTGACAAGAAATGGCAAGTCCAAAGAAAAACATATTGGAGGGATGATATTGTATTAGCAAAACATGCATTTCCTACAACAAACTGACCTGCCCATTTCCCTAAGGCAGCAAGCCTCTATCATCTGTACACTCTTATTAAATAATCTCATTAAATAGGAACACAAAATATACACATTTACAGTTATTAAATTAGCACAGGACTCCTCTCCTATCTACAGCCACATTCAGAGACTGCCATGCCTTCATATTTGAACTTGTAGGTGACCACGCCTTTGTCTAAGTAGAGGATGGAGATGGGCTCTAGCTTGGTGGGCACACAGCAGGCTTTGGAAGCCTTTTGGGAATTCTTGAGGTGGACCAGGGCCTGGATAATCGCATGCTTTGTGGGTGTGAGATGCTCTGCAAGGGGGTAGTTGCAAACCCCACGGCATTCGTAGGCTTCATATCCAGGTGGGGCGATGATCCAAGAGTCCCAGCCAATCTCCTTGAAATCGATGTAGAGCGGGGTCCTCTTGCAGTAGTTTCCTTTAGCATTCCTTCTGATGCGGGCAGTGGAGTCATAGATGATGTTTGACCTCATTTGCAGCAAAGCTTCTTCTCCGGGTCCACTGGAATAACTGTCCATGCCCAAGTTGTCAAACTCCAGAAGTTGCTCATGGGCGATCATTTCATTCAGTTCTTCTGTCCGCTCCTTCTCGCTGCTTTGGTCATCAGAAAACACGACAAGCAAAGGGACATGCTTATTCCTGGCACTGGTGTCTATTTCCAGTTGTCCCCTGCCAGCATCCTCAACTCCGTCGTGTCTACTCTCAATGTGGACCTCCAGCTGGTGGGTGGATGAACCTGACTTTTGCCAACGTCTAATGGCCTCAGTGACATCAAAAGTCTCCCACTCACTATTGGTTCCATAGATCTCCCCTGACACCAAGACCAGCATGCTTCTTTCACCCTCACTGTCCCCTCTGCTCTCTAGTACCTCAAAAATGGTAATTTTTCGGTCTACTCCATCATAGATCATGCGATCTCTTTGCACCAGCGTGTACAACCTCAGTTCAGCCATGATAACCTCTTCATGGTGAGGAATGGACACATTAAAGAGGAGAGGGTATTTTCGGAGCCCATTAAAACTGGCTGGCTGGGAAAACAGATCTGAAAAAAAAAGACAAAAATCAGAATTGCTGTATGTCACTGAGAAAAACAGATGCTTATTTATGTGATAAAAGGGCCTGTCTGCACGAGAAGCTTGACACTGAGAAATCAATGAGAACAAACACAATGTTAACATTCTCTGACAGAAAACACTGAAAGGTCAGTGGTAGAATACTAAGCTGACTTTCGCGGCCAAGGCTAAGATGGAAAATGGCTGCCTGATGAATGGGACACCGCTCTCCCGGCCTTGCTTGCGTAGCTTATCAGCCACAGAATGACAGAGCTGGGAGGAAGCCTGGAGACTGTGCAGGCAAGCCCCCAGTTATTCCAACTAGTGAGGAGCCGTCAAATTGGACATGGGGTGGTTGTTCTTTCTTGGAAGTTTTTCAGAGATGAGGACTTCATGGCTTTTCACATGTGCATTTGTAATGGGTGGAGATTGCCCACATGGTTGGCTGAGCATTAAAAGACCTTCAGCTATATTGGGGGTTGGCAAACTATAGCCCATGGGCCATATTGGGCTCTACCTCTGGAAATAAAGCATCATGGGAACATAGCCTGACCCATTTATTTCTGTGTGGTCAGTGGCTACTATTGTACTACAATGGTAGAATTGTGACAACAACATGGCCCCCAAAACCTAAAATATTTACTATCTGTCTGGCCCTTTACAGAAATATTTTGTTGACTTCTGCTCTAGACGCCAAAATCTGACAAGGTAACCAGATAGCCAAATACCAAGGGGGTCACAGTGGATGAATTTTGGGCATGTGGTTGTCAACAAGGAGGAATGGGACGAAAGGAAACTTGGTATAGAAGTCTTCTATCCCAAGGGTAGTCTTCTACCCTTAGCAACCATCACGGAGTTTGGTACATAAGAATCACTCGGAATGTTTATGAAACAGATTTTTAAAAGTCCTTTAGTCTCAGAAGCATGCCTCCAAATGTTAGCATGTTGACTTCCTATCTGAGAATTTTACGGGAGCCCAAAGCCTCTATACACTTGCCCCCAGGAAATACATGATTACAAAATGTCCCTGAAGGCATTTGTCAACCAGCAAAGGGGTCCATGAAACCAGGGTACTAAGGACCCACCAATGGAGGGGTTCTTTATCACCTCTAGCAGTTTTCCCAACTCTGTAACCAATTCCTGATTTTAGTGTGGTCCTTGTTCCAGACTGTACCCTTTAATATTCTTATTTCACTTTATAATATTTTTTTTTAGTACTTAATATCTCTTTTAGTTCTGTCCTAAGCAACAACATTTATGAAATGAGGGCATTGAGGTGATAGCCATGTGGACTTTTTTCTGATCCACGTTAATGAAAATATATAATAAGGTTTCATAATTTATAGCTTTCTCTGGGTACCACTAAAATCATCTCAAACACCAACAGTGGGAAATACTGGTCAAAGGAATGAATTTGAATTCTCTAACATGACTTTTTTTTTTTTTTTAATTTTTTTTTTCAACGTTTATTTATTTTGGGACAGAGAGAGACAGAGCATGAACGGGGGAGGGGCAGAGAGAGAGGGAGACACAGAATCGGAAACAGGCTCCAGGCTCTGAGCCATCAGCCCAGAGCCTGACGCGGGGCTCGAACTCCCGGACCGCGAGATCGTGACCTGGCTGAAGTCGGACGCTTAACCGACTGCGCCACCCAGGCGCCCCTAACATGACTCTTAAAAGCAGCTATAACCAGGCCTTAACCTCCTGATCGACATATGGCTGCCATTCATCCCCTACAGTACATGGAACATTGTAATTGGCCAACTGATATTTGTTGAAAGTTTAAATCATAAAAATTCCTATAGAAAGGAGACTGGGGGGTGCCTGGGTGGCTCAGTCAAACGCCCAACTCTTAATTTCAGCTCAGGTCATGATCTCACGGTTTGTGAGTTCAAGTCCCACATTGGGCTCTGCACTGACAGTGAGGATCCTGCTTGGCATTCTCTCCCTCTCTCTCTGTTCCTCTCCCACTGTGCTTGCTCTCTCTCTCTCTTTCTCGCTTTCTCTCTCTCTCTCTCTCTCTCTCTCTCTCAAAATATATGAATGAATAAAAACTTTAAAAAAATAAAGTCGGCTGATATCTTCACCATTTGCCAAAACATTCCTTTGCCTTGTTGTGTATTGTACCTTTGGAGATGTTCCTCTGACTCTTGGAAAGTCTTCTCCCCTTTTGGGTGTGTGGCCCTTCCTCGTGGGGTTTTCCCCCTCTTCACATCCCTATCTAGAAATTCACTCCCTTCTGGGTCCCTTGAATATTTACTCTCTGTCTCTCCTTTGAGCTTTGCCATTTATATCCTTCCATTTCAGGTTTCTTTTTATGAATGGGTCTTCCCAACTAGATCATGACCAAGCTGGCAGGTACTGTGCCTTAAACTCCTTCTGTGCCTCCATGCTACCGTGATGCCTTAAACAGAGGCAACACTTTCAAAATATTGATTAGTTGATGATTGTGAACATCAGATCAAAGTGATTTATGGGCATGGCATATGTTCTTAATACATCAAGTAACTTGGGAGTTGTCCCTCTTATAAGAATAGAGAGACTTGACTCTCCTTGGACAGGGAACATGAGAAGATCAAAAATAGGAAGGTAGACTGGTTGCTCCATCCATGACAAAAGTGCAGGATAAAAGCTTATGGTGGTGGGTGGAAGAAATTCCAAAGGAGCACAAGGAAACTTTGGGTGGTGATGAATATGTTCATGATCTTGATTGTGGTCATGGTTTCAGCAGATGTTTATATATGTCAAAACCTGTCAAATTATATACTTCAAATATGTGCAGTTTATTGTATATCTATTATACTTCAATAAAACCATTAAAAAAATAAGTCTGCAGAGCATGTACAAATATACTAAGTAGTGGATGGAGGTGTTGCTTTCTAGGCAAGGGAACTGACGTTAGTTGAGCATATTGTAACGTGCCAGGTGTTTTGAAAGCATTGTTTTATTTAGTACTTACAATGACTCTTTATTGCTATTGTGCTCATTTTACACCAGAACAAATCAAGCCTCAATGCAGAGGACTGACTTCCCCAAAACGATGAAGTGAGGTCAGCAGTGGTAGGAATTAAAGTCATGTTTTTTTTCTACCTTAGAGGTGCGCTTGTTTTCCCCTGATTAGTTAGATTTGGAGGAGGTTTTTTTGTTTTGTTTTGTGGGGATGGAGGGGTTGGTCTTTGTCTCCTAGGCAGCTGCACTGTGCAGACCCAAAGAATCAAAGGAGGGACAGTTAACAGCCACTAGGGCTAGCCCAGTGCACACTCCACCCGCAGACTGGCAGAGGACGCCACAGCCGGGGCGTCCACAGAGAGGTCCGCTCCGGCTTTCGCTGGTGTCCAGTGATCAGATGCTCTGTAAACTCCACTTCCTGACCTGCCTCACGCAAATCCTCCACGGAAGAAGGGAGAACTGAAGCACTCCTGTTTTCCCAGGGGATGTGAACACTTTCCCACCTGCACTCTCAGCCAGGCACCCAGGGCTCAGTGCTCAGAAACACTAGGAAGGTTTCCCATGGAAGGAAGCTATTTATTTTCAATCCAGACTCACCGGCAAAAGGAATCTGTAACTTCAGTTTGCCATTTCCATCATGTTACTAAATGTTACTAAGTAACATTTCCAATGTGCTACTAAACATCTGAAATTTGGGCAGTTACCTAAGTTTTAAAGGCAAACGATATCTTTAGGACTGAGCAACACCCACTCCCCATTTCCTCCAGTGCCTAGAATTTAAGGAATTCATTCGTAATATCTGACGTTTATTCAGCAATTCATAGTAAATGCAGTGCTTTCTTACTCCGAACCTCTTTGAAATAGCTCCATTATGTTACATAGGTATATTATCCCCAATTTACAGATGAGCAAATTGAGGCCCAGAGAAATTAAACTAATTATCTCTAGCTACTAAGTCAACCATGTCTCAAAATTCCAAATCCTAAGCTATTGCTTTGCTATTGCCTTTCTGCTTTTAAGAACGTCTGGTCAATATCAATCAAAACCCTCTTTTCTACCTGGTTAATGATTATGGTAAATATTAAAGAATTCATTTCTTTGGATCTACAGCTTTTACCATACATATGCCTACTAGTACCATATTAACTAAAAGATTAACTTGCTAGGTCATTAGATTTAGTCACTGAATAAAGCTGGGGGAGATACCATAGGTTTCCTACTGATATTTAAAACTTGCACATTACTATTCATAAAGACATTGAAATAAGGTGGATCATTAACTGGGTCATACATTATTCCTGGGCATTATAAACAGTGATTCAAGGATAAACATGTCACACAAACACACCAAAACTTTAGGAAGAACCTCTAAAACATACATTTTCAGCCTGTTTGAATATTTCTTCAATAAGGTCAGAAAATAGAAACTCATTCAAAGTTCGAAAGAAGCACAAATCACAACTTTTGGGTGTTGTCTGTTTTCACCATTTACATTCCAAGCAGAAGTTCATGCATTTTTGAGTCAATCAAAAGGCAAACGGAAATTGAGACGTATCTGGAAAATGACACGCACAAGTATAGTGGTCAACCAACATAATTTTTTTATCACTTACTGTTCAAACTTAAAAAAATTTTAACAACCCAATCATGAAGTCAAAATGGCTTTGGATTAAAAGATATTCTTTAGTACCTTTTAATAACATTTGGGAAATGACCATGAAAATGGTATAGACCCAAAATGTGAATTGTTTTTGAGTATCTATGTACATACACCCTTATACAGAGGCATTCACCCTTATCTATATTATTCCCACACATTGTAAATTTTCTTATCCACCTCTTGAAAAAAAATCCCAGCAGAATCTATCAATAATATGTAAACTTACCTTCATTTTTGAAGCTCCTAATGATGTTGGCAGATGGCATGGAGGTCCGATCTGTTGCAAATTTGTTGTAGAGCTCCAGCATGTACTCTGGTGGGTCAACCTTGGCTGAATCCTGTGAAGGGATGTCGGAGAGGTTCAGTGTCTTGAGGAATTCATTCTTCATGCTCTGCAGCAATGTGTTAAAGTCGACACCATCTTGCTCTGAGAAGACATCATCGAAGAGGGGCATATCTTCTTCCAGAGGTGACTGCTCCAGACTCATGATGGGGCTGCCAGAAACTGAGTGAACCACCAGGCAGACGAGAGCGCACAGTTGCAGGGCCAGAGAACCCATGACTCTGCTCAAGCCCCCAGGCCAACCGGGGAAGGTTTAGCTCTCCTGGGCTCTAAGTGGCAGTTTTATCTTGTAGCGCGTTAATGTCTCGTGTCACTGGAGACAAGTTTGGAAACCCTTCCCCTCTCTCTCCCTCCCCCTATCACTCTTCCTCTCCCCTCAAAAGTCAGGTTGCAGTAATTGGATAACAAAATCCCCTATAGGGGCCTAGCCTTTCTTATCTCCCCAGTGTAAACTTGTGCACCAGATTTTGTTTCTATCTTGCGATCCTTTTTTCTTTTAATGAGCATTTTGTAAACATTTCCACATTCTGACACTGGCGAAGAGATAGGACAATTTTCTCTTCACAGAAGCTCTGCTTCTCTTCCTTTCAATCCACTTCCTTTTGGCAGGAATGTCTAAGTTCTGCTTTTATGCGGTTCACTTTCACACATGCCTAGAATAGATACTAAGAATCAACACAATACACATCAGTGGCAACACGTATTAATTCCAGTGATACGGCTTCTGTCCTCACATCAACATTTCTGAAGTCAGATCAAATATCCAGCATCTCTAAGTTAAGCTAATAGATATAAATGAATTTATATAAATTTTTAGAAGCTTACGTTTTTAGAAACAGGGAAGTATAAACTTTGTGGTCAAGGGCCTTTTCATACAGATTTAATCTGGTTAAATGGCTTTTGAAACATAGGGTGAGTGTTTCATTATAATAGCAACTAAAATTTCTTAGGTGCTTTCCTATAAACAGGCGTTGTGCTAGGTGCTTTGTGTATATCACCAAATGTGCTCCCTCTAATAACCCTATTATTATTCCCATCGCAGGTATGGGTCACTAAAATTCACTAACTTGCTAGAGGTCACAGAGCTACAAGGTGATAGAGTCAGGATTTGAACCTAGGCCTTCTGACTCTTACACAAAGAAGAAAACAGACTTTTCAACCAGTGTTCCCTGAGGTTGGGGCAAGGGCTAAGTAAGCCCCAGCCGAGCCTTCCCTAGAGAGTCCACAGTCAGGAAGCAGGCAGCGATTTGCAGCTGGACGTGAAGCCCAGGTCCTTCACCCAGGCAATGAAGTAGCAGGATGGCCAAAAATCTCTGCCAAATCCATCTTTACGGCTAAACCAAACTGATCAGGTGGTTCCAAATAAAATTTTGGCAAACAGCATTATTAGGCAGATGAAAAATGCCAAATGCCTTTGTCTGAGAAACTGGTGAAACTGATTGTGTGCCTGGTTTAGGAAGGACAAATCAAGTTCATATCACTTTCCAGCCCTAGTTAGTGGCAGTATTGGTGTGGTGCGGTCAGGGCGGGTGGAAAATTCCAGGGAGTGCTCTCTCCCCTGAGGTGGTGGGACTGGTGTCTCCTGACTTGTTCAGTGCACTCCCTGTGCAATTACAGGCAGCTGGCGTTGTGTCCAGAAGACTGGTTCCAGGTATTTGATACACTGGAATACTCTCCTAGTTTCTGAGTTAAACTTTCCTATGTTTACCCCAATAGGTTAGCTACAATATCTCCGCTATCCTTTTTCTTGTGAGCTCCCTGTGCAACCATCTTCTGATCCTTTCCTCCCCTAAAATGCAACTTTACAGTAGTTTTCTTGAACTACCATAGAAAGACTTGTATTTTGAGGGAAAGTCTCTCCTCAAAATTGTGCCTTTGTTGAGTAGTTGTTGATTTTGATTCAGTGTTCCATCTGGGTTGAGGCTCCGGCTCCCACATTAAAAAGACAATTGTAGAGTAGAAATAGATTACACCCTAACAGGTCCATAAGCAAGAGAGTCCAACCCGCCCCGGGGATGGGCTTTAACATGAGGTTTCTGACAGCATACCAGCGGGGCCCTTGTATCATGTCCTGCATCAAAACAAGCACCCGTTTCTCTTCACACACACACAGAGATGTCAACGCACACTCCAAAACTCTGAATGGCAGGCATGTGCGTGTAACTGCCTCAGGACAGCAGAGTAAGTGACGGTACTTACAGCCCGGGTGCACTGGCTTCAAAGGTCAGGAGGAGGGACGGACATCCCACATCACAGAACTCCAGCGTTTTGCATTCTTAGGGGGAACACTTGCAGCTGAGATTTCCATGAATCCTCCGTATTCGGTGTTGGAGTAACTATTGGGGTTGAACATCTGGACCAGTTGCTGCATCAAGAATGTTTATATTTTTGGCTGACTTAAATATAAAATAACAAAATGTCTATAACCACATCTCAATGCCTATGACTTCTTGAAATGCAATGTCCCTAAGCGCCACATCTGCGCTGGGGGTGGACAAGGAAGGAGATTGGACTCCATGCATGGAGGAGAGAGGCAGAAGCCTCACCCTCTTCTAGGCCTGGGATACTTTGCATTTTAGCTGCAGAGTGTCTTTATCCACATGATTTTACCTAGCAGCTTCTCCTGATGGCTCTCACCTGACTTTAAAAGGTCCAAATATCTCCACATTCCTTCCCCTATCTTGATTTCCCGGACATAGTCTATTCTATTACTTTGCACTGGCTCATTATTTTGGATCCCTTTCATTTGGAACGTGTTATAACCCGTTTAGAGTAGATGGAAGATGACTATTTTCTGAGTCAAAGATGAAAGGCATGTCTAGATGTTTTAAGAGAAACTCCATGGGTGGAGAGCAAAATATTAACTAGCATCATGCTTATCAAACCCACTGTAAAATGCTCCAGAGTCTCCACTTTACAAAGTGTGGGCCAACTTTTAAGACTAGTTCTAGTTACTGTACATACTCAAAGGATCTGACTGAACTCCATTGGAGTTTTCAAAGGGATCTGTGATCCAGGGAAGGTAAGATCCATTGGACAACACCCATGTGAATGCTGCTGTCCCCTGTTAGGACTGAACAGGTCCTGAATAAATGCGATCAACAAAATTGTCTTGACTGACAAATGGTCAGTGAAGTCAGGAGATCTTTGGACATGACTCCACCTTCCACCTTGGACCCTACTTCAGAAGCCTGACACTACTCTTGCTACTTAGGAATTTTCAGGACTTTGAGGTATACCTTCTCAAACCAAGTATGATAATAAAAACATTCAGCAAGCCATATAACGGGTCCAAGCCAATCAAAACAGATACAAGCCAGAGGTCCAGAACAGGATTGCAGAGGCCTCAAGCTTCCCTTAATGAGCTCTAGATCTTGGGGGGTTTGGGGTGGGATACTGGTTTGGAGGGGCTTGGGCAACAGCTATTTACCAACCTGTATGGAAATATTTTGGTATTTTGGCACTACATATTACCGTTGTACTATGTATAACAGGTGCACGTTAAGTATTGCCTAAAACTAAGCCAGAGCTCTGCAAGCTACATGCCGTTAGAATTTGCTAACTCAACACGAGGATAGATAGCCTGCACTGATTATTCCCTTGCCTGCTACTAGAATCTGCTTTCTGGCTGCCGTCTCGCTCTCCAGTCCAGATCTTGCCCATAGTACCGAAACTTAGGAAACCATTTGGGCTGCCTTTGTCCCTCAGCTGGGTCAGAGAGCTCCTGCTCTTCTCCTCTGATGTCATCTCCCCCCAAATCTCCTCTAGGATTGGAAGCTGCCTCGACGGTGGCATTTCTCATCAATTCATGTTTCAGAGTCCACATTTTCAGTCAAGGAAGTGTTTCCTTGCTTCTTCTGAGCCCTCAGCATTTAGGTTGCTACTTACCTGAGGCTTGTCTGTCTACCAAGTGGTTCTCACACAGCAACACACAGGGGCCATCTCCTCAACTCAGCTCCTCCAACGTCTGTGGTTTAAGTAGCCCCTTACCTCCTTCTTTCTATAACCTTCCACATGAGCCCTTCATTCACCAATCAGGCTTCTCATGTGAATTTTCATCAATAATTAGGCTAGTAATAGGGGCGCCTGGGTGGCTCAGTCGGTTAAGCGTCTGACTTCAGCTCTGGTCATGATCTCACAGTTCCTGAGTTCCAGCCCCACGTCGGGCTCTGTGCTGACATCTCGGAGCCTGGAGCCTGCTTCGGATTCTGTGTGTCTCCCTCTCTTTCTGCCCCTCCCCGCCCCCACTCATGCTGTCTCTCTCTCAAAAACAAATAAGCATTTAAAAAAATTGTTTTAACTAGTAATTAGGCTAGTAATAAAAAAATTCAGTTCTTTGTCACAGTTTTCCCCTCAAGATTTCTTGTACATACCTACTATGTATGGATCAAAAACAAAACCTAAAGAAAACAGACCAAACCCCTGACCTTATGGAGTTTACTTTCAAGCTGGGAGAAGAGAAACAATAAACAAATATACAACTAAAATGAAGTGTCTGTTTGGTGGTGATAAATACAGTGGGGGGGAAAAAAAGTAAGAGGACAAGGAATGCCAAGGGAAAGGGGTTGCTATTTAATTGTCAAGTCTAGGGAAGGCCTCCCAAGTGGAGGTGAGGGAGCCAGCCATGCGGGTCCACGGAAGGAAGAGCATTGCAGGCAGAGGGAACTGCCCATGCAAAGACTGTAAAGTGACAGCATGTTTGGGAGGCGCAAGCATCAGCAAGAAGGGCAGGATGGTTATTAAAATCAAGTGAGGGGGAGAGTTACACAAGATGAAGTCTAAGAGGAAGCAGGGGCTGGACCACTTAGGAGGTCCTGGATTCTTAACAAAAAAATTTTTTTAATGTTTATTTATTTTTGACACAGAGAGAGAGAGAGAGACAGAGCATGAGTGGGGGAGGGGCAGAGAGAGAGGGAGACACAGAATCCGAAGCAGGCTCCAGGCTCTGAGCTGACAGCACAGAGCCCGACTCGGGGCTCGAACTCACGGACCGTGAGATCGTGACCTGAGCCTAAGTCGGACGCCCAACCGACTGAGCCACCCAGGCGCCCCATGGATTCTTTTTAAATAGCCATGCTACACAGATACGTAACTTTGCCTTTTCCTTTTTTGTCACTCACCATTTCATCTCAAGGGTTTTTCACATTCCCACATGGTCTTCACAACCAGTAATGTATTCATATATTTTGTTTACTTGAAATTTGGGTCTGTAAAAGAGAAATTATGAAGTGGTCAGATAACATTTATTCTCCATACAATACGGCCAGTCTCAGAAATACATGGAAACATACATGGATGTGGTCTGTGCCACATCACCTCTTGCCTGGATTGTGGTAATAGGCTACTAACTGCTTCTGTCCTCACCTCCTAGCAGTTCATTCTCAACATGGCACCTAGATCCTGACATGACATCATATCATCACTCCTTTCCTCACTCAGAGAAAAAGACAAAGTCTTACAAAAGCCCACATGGCCCTCTATTACGTCTCTGATGTCATTGCCTCTTACTAACTCCACACCAGCCCCAGTGGCCACCGTGGTATTCTTTAAACACCCCTCACGTGTTCCCGCTTTACAATCCTTGCTTCAATTGCTCCTCTGCCTGAAACAACCTTCCTCCCTCCTCCAAATCCACATAGTCACTCTCACCCCCTTCTAGTCTTTGCTCAGAAGTAACCTCCTCCATGAAGCCTGCTCTGAACAGTCTATTCACAATGGCAGTCTGCCAAGCAATCTTAAACGTACTTACCTGCTCTAGCACTCCTAATCACCTCCCAACATAAGATAAAATTTATTAATATAATCACCTCCCAACATAAGATAAATTAATAAAATTTAATTAATATGCACACGTTTTTCTATCTCTCTCTGCCACCTGTTCTTTATCCCCTGGCAGGAATACACGTTCCACAATGTCAGTAAGTGCCTAGAGCTTTACCTGGCACATAGTAGTTAATTAATAGTCATTGAAGGAATAAATCATAGCGAACATCCAAATATTTTCTTCCTTAAGATTACTTACAATAATTTCATAACAGTACAAATTCCATTTAAAATAAGTATCCATTATTAAAGTAGGCATGCATTTTCTTGAGACCCCCCTCGACATATCTGGATCGGTTTTTGTGCCATCTATACTACTCATCTAAAACTGCAAATAATTAACTTGTCATTCTAAAATCTTATTACCATATACACAAAGTGTTTATATGAAGTATATAAAAATTAAAAATTTTTTTTAACGTTTATTTATTTTTGAGACAGAGAGAGACAGAGCATGAACATGGGAGGAGCAGAGAGAGAGGGAGACACAGAATCTTAAGCAGGCTCCAGGCTCTGAGCTGTCAGCACAGAGACCGACGCGGGGCTCAAACTCACGGTCCGTGAGATCATGACCTGAGCCGAAGTCAGATGCTTAACCGACCAAGCCACCCAGGCGCCCCTAAAAATTTTGATGAAAATAGTAAAACTGAAATAACCGTGGAACCAACACCCAGTTTATAAGTGGAAAAGGCCTGGGGCACTTGGGTGGCTCAGTCAGTTAAGCGTCTGACCTCGGCCTAGGCCATGATCTCACAGTCCATGTGTTCGAGCCCCGTGTTGGGTTCTGTGCTGACAGCTCAGAGCCTGGAGCCTGCTTCAGATTCTGTGTCTCCCTCTCCCTCTGCCTCTCCCCTTCTTGCACTCTGTCTCTTTCTCAAAAATAAATAAAACATTTTTAAAAAGTGCAAAAGCCCAGTTACCTTTAAAACCTACAGTGAGGGGCGCCTGGGTGGCGCAGTCGGTTAAGCGTCCGACTTCAGCCAGGTCACGATCTCGCGGTCCGTGAGTTCGAGCCCCGCGTCAGGCTCTGGGCTGATGGCTCAGAGCCTGGAGCCTGTTTCCGATTCTGTGTCTCCCTCTCTCTCTGCCCCTCCCCCGTTCATGCTTTGTCTCTCTCTGTCCCAAAAATAAATAAACGTTGAAAAAAAAAATTAAAAAAAAAATTAAAAAAAAATAAAACCTACAGTGAAACCCTTCCCAATTTGTCTCCTTCTCTTCAGTAGATGTAACTACTAGACTGAATTTTCTGCTAATCAGTCTATTACATTTTTTATGATTTTACTACATATGAACAAATTCCTAAAAATATGAAGTTTAGTTTTGCCTATTTTAACTTATATATAAATAATCACGCTGTAAAGTCTCTTATGTGACTTGATTTTTTGCACTCAACAGCATGGTTATTGGTTTTATAAATATGTAAGATTTATTTGTTCATCACTCTGTTGATAAGACACTGGGTTGTTTCTTTTCTCCCTATTCCATACAGTGCTACTACGAATAATCTTATTGCCAAAGTGTTTGCCAAATGATTTTCCCAGTTCTGTTTCTCGTGGGAGTTCTTATTTTTCCACATCCTTGCCAACATTTGTGTTGGTTGACTTCAAGGACTCTGGTTGAGACTTGGGGGCTCTCTCTTCTCTTGCTCTCCCCATTCATTCCTGGTATCTGCAACAGAGCATGAGATCATCTTCTGGACAAAAGGCATAATTTGAGTTGGGAAGCAAGCACTGTTTTAAAGTATTGTGTTGGCTCCCACAACTCTATAATGAATGATTCAACCCATGTAAATCGCAGTACCCAGGAGCAAAAAGTAATGTCATTGAAGGACAGGAAAGGAGACTTACATGAACGGAGCAACATTCCAAATTCACGAATAAGGCAATATAATAAAGATGTCAATATTCCCTAAATCCCTACATAGATTCAATAAAATTTCAGTGGCAATCCTAACAGGACTTTTAATAAAACTTGGAAAGACGAGCCTAAAATTTAAGTGTAGAAAGAAACAAAGGGTTAAGAATAGCTAAGGCAATCTTGGGAGAATTCAATGGCAGAGTTTTCTTGCCAACTATTAAAACCCATTAAAAATCAGCAATAATCAAGACGATGCTGTGTTTTTGTAGGAAGAGGTCAAAACAGAAAAGAGCCCAGAAAAAGACTTCCAAATATGAAAAAATGATACATAATGGCTTGCATTTTGCAGGTAAGTGGGAAAAAGATTGATGATTTGATAAATGGTGCTGGGATCATTTATTGGAAACATTGATTGCCTACTTCACTCTTTATGCAAAAATCAAATCCAAATGGATTAAGCCCTTACAATGAAAGAGCAAGTTTGAACCTTTCTCTTGGTGCTCTAGAAGCCCTTGGGAAAAGTTCTGAGAGAAGGGTGCCTCTTTTCCTAAGAACTAGTACCCCATCTGCTATCTCCAACTCTTGAAAATAACAAGAAGATAAATGATTATCTTATCCTCCTTTGCTCACAAAGGAAGAAAAGACAGCCCACATTCAGAAAAAGTATATAAATTGATCCAAAAAGATAAAATATTATGCTGATGATTAGCTCAAAAAAAGCTTCACAAAGAATGTCTTAGAATAGTGAGGGGGCCCCTGGGTGGCTCAACTGATCGAATGTCCAATTTCAGCTCAGGTCACGATCTCGCAGTTCGTGGGTTCGGGCCCCACGGGGGGCTCTGCTGACAGCTCAGAGCCTGTAGCTTATTTCGATTCTGTGTCTCCCTCTCTCTCTGCCCCTGTCTCGCTTGTGTTCTCTCTCTCCTTCTCAAAAGTAGTAAATAAACATTTAAAAATTAAAAAAAACAAATAGAATAGTGAGTTTCCCAGTTGCATTTTAAATCGAATTTCTCACCTTTCACATTTATTCATTGAATGAAGCGAGCTTTTACATGTTACAGAAGATTGTATTATCTGTGCCTTAAGTGACATTTTCACAGTTCTTTGAGCCTAACAAAATCTTTTTGGGCATGTGCTCCTTAAGGAGTAAATACTAAAAATGAAAATGCCCACTGGCCTAGGAGATCCTACGAGCGGAATAGGCCATCCGTCAGTGTGCTCTTGGGATCACTCGAGGTGTTTGACAGCTGTGGTAAGCAGCCATACAGGGTGCAAAGGCAAAGACGCACACCCAGCCAGGGCTCTCTGCCATCACACTGAGATAAGTCAAGCCCTTTAACACCAGAGGCTGCTAAGGGTTTATTCCACACTCTCAGCAAGATAAGCTGCCATTCACGCCTCACAAGACACTCAGACCTGGCAAGCAGCTTAGAAGAAAAACTAAGAGACACGAGGTAAGGAAATTAGTGGATTTCTAGTTGTTTGGACTCCAGTTCCATGAGGAACCATGAAGAGCATGTTTCCTGGGCTCTCCAAACATGTTAATGTGGAACAGGGGAGAGGAATAACCCCGGAGTTCTACACTAAGTCCCGCAGGGTGTCAGCCATCTGCCCCCGTGACCTAAGCCTCATTTTGTGAAGGTGGCATTTGTTTCCCCATTTTACAGATGAAACTCAGGTTCGAAACAATTGAGTGAATCCCCCTGACATCACCGAGTTAGGAGAAACTTGGATTTAAGCTAACTTCTTCCTCTGATTTGTCCAAACAGGCTGATAGTCCATATAGTTGGGCTCTGAGAAGGTGGAGAGGGCATGACCTAAAACCTTGACTGCATGGTTATATGCATAAATCAGGTGTAGGGCTGTGGGCTTCTCTGTACTAGCTGTTAATGTGGTCTCCCTGAAGGCAGAATGCGCACTTAAATATTTTCAGATTTCCTAGGAATGTTTCAGTTTCAAATGTTCTCTCCTGTTTCCCAGAGGGACAGGCAAAAAATGAGTTCCCCTTTCTTTTTTCATTAAGAAGATAGGGTCATGTCTATAGAATTCGGTGTGCATATATTCAGAAAAAGTGACACACACTCCTTCTTTGAGATTACCACCAGGACCCCCCCTAGAGAGCTGCAAGGTCTGGGCAAACACACACTCATGATACTGAACTTGGAAAGTGACTAGTATAAGATGATGGATACCTGGAAGAAAAAAAAAATAACACATGGTTTTATTTAAAAAGATTTGTTTCAGCCAGATCAGCGTGTGAATATCGGTGTCATAGTCTGAGAATGTATAACCATATAGAATGTTACAAAGTAACCCCTTGTTCCCCAGTCTCCCGAGCCACTGAGGCAAATCCCGTAACAGAATCGTTGCCTCTCAAAGTGGGAAGGAACATCAGAGGTCAGCCCAGCTGGACTCAGACACTCTGCAGGAAGAGAGAAGGAAGGAGAGAGAAATAACTGAGACCCCCTTATCAGTGGGCAGCCACTCTTCTGAATACTTTCACTTGACAAGTTCAGAAGGTTGCATGCCAGAAGGGCTTCTTGGAGAAGGTCTTCCGTATCAGCGTGATAGCCTAAGTGTGTTGTGACAGAACCGTTGCTGGGCATCATACATTTCCTTGTGAACTCACGGTCTACATGTGACCCATCTTCATTAAATGTCATGCATACAACAACAACAAAAAAGAAACTTGAAGCAATGAATAACCTTTGGATTTATAGGTAATGTTGGAACAACAAATCTATTTGCAGAATCCAACTTCTGTTTTCTAAACAAAAGGAGATGGTCACTTCTGCCTTAAAAGGCTCAGTCACTCCCAAGTATATCTCTTTTTGTTACTTCCCTTCAATGGAAAAAGGTCAGATCACAGAGTCAAGTTCCAACCTAATTATATGATGTCATAAGACAGCAATTCTGTGTAAGCAATCTTTACAAAGCGATGTGAATATATGACTGGAAAAATGATAAAGTGAATTTTAGATAAGTCCTTTCAGTGAAGCCTGTTCTGATGCAATTTACTTTGTGTGGAAGTCCAGGAGACCAAAGCCATTTATATGGACCTTCACACGCTCTCCAAAATTATTATTAGTGATAATAATTATTATTAGTAATAATAATAATATTATTATCAAGGTTTTATGTTTAGGACTTGTTGGTTAATTGTCCCTGGGGATTTTGTGCAGTTGGGATTGGTAACAGCATCTAAAAGGAATTCTAGTGAAGAATAACAACAGAATTCTTTAAATAGTCAACCAGACAGCTAAATGGAGTTTGGATAGATGAACAATAGACAATTGTAGGATTTTCTTAAAGGAGATTTCTGTGGTCACTTGATTCTGCCACTCTCCCCATATAGCAATCATTGGCTTAGCTAACATGAAACACCAGAGCAATAAAGCCAAGTGACCAAATCTATGATAAAGCAGATTCCAAAATATGCAGACCCAAGCTGTTATTCTAGGCACAAGAATGGTCATTCTCTGTTGCATGGTTAACATACTTGTGAGTTGTATCAGCTTCCCTGAGATAAGGTTAGAATGCCTGTCTTAGAATACCATGGACAACTTAAGGGCAGAAGCTGTATTCCATTCATTTATCCTCGGAAACTAGTATGAAGCTTGGCACATAGTATCTGCTCAATGAAACCAATAAACAAAGGAGGACATTTTTGATGTGGCGCCATCCCATATTTGTCTGCTTGGGTTTTATATAGAAAATTAAGCTGAAGGTTGTTCAGAAGAATCTATATTTAAATTAAGGATACTAGCATCGCTAAATGTCTCGATCTTCCTCAACTCTATGGATGCATTCTAACCTCTAAAAGTACTTACATCTCTTAACTCTTGCCATCCATCCACCCACTTTCTGTCCCAGGCCATACCTACCTACTCTCCTTCCTTAGAGGGGTCTCCTTTGAAAATATTGAGGTTCTCTTTTTGACCATTTTTAAAAATTGATTATGTTAGTTATCCTGGCAGGGATTCATGAGAATTCTGGTCCTCACGTGACTGATGAGACAAGAAGGGTCTGGGCATCTTCCAATTAGGAGGACACATCCTTCCCAACCTACCACTCCTTTCCCTAAGTCTTAAAGATTAAGGTCTCTGGACCCCTTTTTGTTCTTTTGCTAAAATTAATTAATTTCTTTATTTGAAAGAGAGAGAGAGAGAGAGAGAGAGCATGCGCGGGGTAAGGGTAGAAAGAGAGAGGTTGAGAGAATCCCAAGCAGGCTCCTCTTGGGATTGTCAGTGTAGAACCCTATGCGGGGTTCTAACTCATGAACCTTCAGATCACCACCTGAGCCAAAAACAAGAGTTAGACACTTAACTGACTGAGCCACCCAGGCACTCCTGGACCCCTTCTTGTCCTTAATGTGTTTTCTACGTGGTTGTTTTTCTTCTCAAATGGATTGAACTGTGACCCACGGGGAGACAAGGAGACTGTTGCTGCCCCCTGAACTTTGAACCTGTATACAGCCAGAGAAAAGGTATTCTTCTGCTCGGTCTAGTCCAGCTCACCAGGAGACTGCATTAGGTTTGGGGAAAAATCCTCATAGAAATAAAATGATTTTGGTTGGAGCATCCCCCTGCTGCATAAATGCTGCTCTCTGGAGCTTGCAGTGGTGACATCAGGCAGCTCTCTGAGGAGTCAGGAATCTTGAGTCCCAGCCAGAGGCAAGTTATCATGGCTAATAATTCATCATTCACCACCACCACTAGAACAAATGTTTGTTAAGCACCTACACTGTGTAATGCACAGTGGCACGAGGCTGGCAACCCTAACAGACATAACAGTAACAAAAACAGCTGCTATTTATATAGGTCCTTCTTTGTGCCTCGCGTTGAGTCCCACGCTTTTAGGATCAAGGTGCTCCCCACCCATCATCTCCATTTTGCAGATGAAGAGTCTGGTCGGAGGGCCAGGGAGAGGCAGATCTAAGATTGACACCAGCTCTCTTCAATTGCAAAGCCAAGTCATTCCCTTCAACACCGCATCCCCCAGGAGGGGGCAACTCGATGGAAGGAGGCGGGTAGCAAAGATAGCACAGCCAGGAGGAGGAGGAGACATCATAGAAAGGGGAACGTTGGCTGTGATGGAGGGAAAGAGGAAAAGATGGGTGGAGCCAGAGTTACACTGGAGGTGGTGGAAGTTAGGGAATTTCATACCTAATACCCTCCATTTCCTCTGGGAAGTAAGAGGCAACACCATAGGGTGAGTAAAACGAGTGTAAGGATGGAGCAGGGATGATGATGGTGATAGTAATAATAACCATAATAGCAACAAATGTTGAGTCCCCTGTGTGTCTGGTAATGTCTCATTTCTTTTTTTTTTTTTTTTTTTTTTTAATTTTTTTTCAACGTTTTTATTTATTTTTGGGACAGAGAGAGACAGAGCATGAACGGGGGAGGGTCAGAGAGAGAGGGAGACACAGAATTGGAAACAAGCTCCAGGCTCCGAGCCATCAGCCCAGAGCCTGACGCGGGGCTCGAACTCATGGACCGCGAGATCGTGACCTGGCTGAAGTCGGACGCTCAACCGACTGCGCCACCCAGGCGCCCCTATGTCTCATTTCTTTACACGAGTGATTCTCTTTCATCCTCACAATGCCAAAAGATAGACACCATTTCGCCACTGGAGGAAACTGAGGCTCAAAGAGGTGAAATAATATACCTACTGTGGAACATGTACCAAGTGGTGGAACTGGGACTTTAACCCAGTGGATAGTTTGCCTCCAGAGCCCAAGCCACTGAAGGGCAAGTGACGAGCCTTTTGGGGACCTGTGGAAAGATGACGCCTAACTTGCTTTTCACTTAGAAGATAAAAATTGGGGAGCACCTGGATGAATCAGTCAGTTGAGTGTCCAGCTCTGTTTTTAAAATTTTTTTTTAAATCTTTATTTATTTTTGAGAGAGAGAGAGAGGCAGAGTGTGAGCTGGGGAGGAACAGAGAGAGACACACACACACACACAGAATCCGAAGCAGCACAGAGCCCAACACGATGCTCAAACTCACAAACCAGGAGATCGTGATCTGAGCCCAAGTCAGATGCCTAATCGCTGAGCCACCCAGGTGTCCCATGAGCATTCAACTCTTGATTTCAGCTCAGGTCATGATCTCACAGCCCCGCGTTGGGCTCCACACTGTGGAGCTTGCTTAAGATTCTCTCTCTCCCTTTGCCCCTGTCCCCAGCTTGTTTGCTCTCTGTCTCTCTCTCTCTCAAAAAATAAATATAAATAAATAAACATTAGAAAAATAGTGGTCTGAGACGTTGTGTGGAGGGCAATTTTTAGCTTAGCACACTTGAACTGAAAACGGCGCAGCAAGGTCGGCATGCCAAGGAGGTAGCTGAAACTGAAGTTCAAGACAGAAATGCGATGTAGAGTTTGCACAGTGATGCCACGTCATATACGTAGGATACATTGTAGGTTCCAAGATCTCAGCTTAGTGAGCAATACAATTCAACACATACATAAATCCCAACCTTCGTGAACACCACTAAAACCTATTTCCATCCATAAAATACAGTAAAACGTAACGTAAATTTTAAGCAACCCCTATAGAATCTTAACCAGTCCGTACAAGTAGGACCGGAGACAATTCTATATTTACCAAAGCCAGCCCTGCTTTGAATTTCAGTAACACCGTAAACTTCAGGAGTAAACTGGGCCTGCGGAACCACAGGGATGATAGCAAATATTGTGGGCTCCTCTGAGAGAGTACCTGAGCTGAGCAGACAGGTGAAGAAAGTAGACTAATGGGCTGTAGCACCAGAAGCAGTCAGCTGGCCGCAGGAGGCAGCCCTCAGTGGAAGCAGCCAGAGATCAACAGTGAGGAGAGGAGGAGGGAGGGCAGCTGGGCAGGAGGAGGGCATGGGCCAGAGGCCTGGAGGGAAGGTCTTCTCCAGGTAGCAGATAAAGACAGGCTCCCGCTTTATTTCCTTCACTACTTGCTGTTCGTTACTTGGTATGGAGCCAACGAGAGGTTAACTTCCCAATAAAAAGTTCATCTTCGGGGCGCCTGGGTGGCGCAGTCGGTTAAGCGTCCGACTTCAGCCAGGTCACGATCTCGCGGTCCGTGAGTTCGAGCCCCGCGTCAGGCTCCAGGCTGATGGCTCGGAGCCTGGAGCCTGTTTCCGATTCTGTGTCTCCCTCTCACTCTGCCCCTCCCCCGTTCATGCTCTGTCTCTCTCTGTCCCAAAAATAAATAAACATTGAAAAAAAAAAAAAATTAAAAAAAAAAAAAAAGTTCATCTTCAGTGCTGGATTATTGTGGATGAAAACGCCAGGTTCCAGTGTCACTCGCTCAAGTGTTTTATTAAACTAATGAACATCTCAGGTAAGAACTGGCAAAATGCTTTAACACGATCTTCATTTCTTTTTCTTTTTGTCCGTATCGTTGCCATTTCTCAGCCTGTTTCCACGTGCTCCTCCCGGCCACCCTCCACCAATCTCCCATTGCTCCCAGACAAGGCCACAGACCCCTCGGGCCTGCACACGTGCGGCACACCGCTTTCTGAGCTCCGCAGAAGGAAACTTCTGCAGGGCCTCACTCCTTCCGTGGGGTTCTCAACAAGCACACGGCATCCCGATGTTCTTTGCCACATCTCAGTCTTGGTGAGGCCAGCATGTGGTGGCACTCCCACATCAGCTGTTAACTGAATCTGTAGATAAATTTCTACTTTTTTGATTCCTAGGAAATTCTTCTGAAACTGTAAAGATTTTATTTTCACCTTCATGGCTTGAAACCCCAGTGTGAAATGTATTGCCCAGCGTCCGACACAATTTAGCTCAGGACTTCCTGCCCTTTGGCGTGTAACCCTGTGGCCAGGAAACCTTGATCCTCGTTCTGATTGAGCAACTTTCTTAACCCCTCAAAGCCTTACTTTCATCATCAGCAAATAAGGGGAAATGGTGTTGGAAATGATAAGGCTTGGTCCTAATTAATCATTGTCATTATGAAATTAGAGATCTATTCAGCTCCATGCTTTGAAACTATTTATTCTCCCTTTTAGGTATAATCTTATTTTAAAATTTACTACCTTCTCTATCTTCTATCATGTCCTAAGTTATGAATCAAACCCTTTTTAAAAGTCCTTAGAAAAAAATTTTTAAATCATCAAATGAATACACAGCTGACTCTCATTTAATGAGATGGTTTCATTCATTGGAACAGCCTACTTCACTCATGCTGGCTAATGTAGCCATTAGGATATTCCACACAAGAGAAGGTAAAACCCTGAACTCCAACCAAGTCTCCATTTTGTGTCTGCAAAAGGAAAAAAGTTAATGAAAAGCTCAGTCTGCAAACCCAGGAGAAGTATAAAGCATCTACCACACTGTCCTCCCTAGCTGTGTGGGTGAGAAGGATATGATCAGAGCCAACAGAGGGGAAGTGAAGGATGAGGGTATAAGAAATCCACAACCTTTACTGTATCGGCTTAGGAGTAATTTATTTGTTATATCCTCTCTCCCTCCTCTCCTTCCCTCTTTCCTGCCTTTTCTCCTTCCTTTTTCCTTCTCTTATCTCTTTCCTTCTATCTTCCCTCCCTCAATTCCTAAATATATGCTCTGAGTGTTTCAGGTTGTTAATTTTTTTTAATGTATACATTAAGGAAGGAAAGCTTGCCTAGTACAGTACTCTCTGTTCACTTCCATGTCATTGGACGCTTACAGTAATCCTATGGAATAAGCAGGCCAGACAAAATGATCCTCTTTATGTAAATAGGGAAACCAAGATGGCAAAAGATGAAATGACTCTTTCCCAATAAACCCCTTGTCAAAGACCTCTTATAGTGATCATAAAAGTCAGGACTGAGGGTTAACAGTTAAACTAGATCTAAGCTAAGTGAATGAGGAGCTAGGCAGGGATTTTTTTTAAGTAAAAATAAAATGTTCTGGACAGCATAAGAATAATAAATTTAGTAGGCTGGTTAATGGTTTTAATAATTTCAGATACTTGATATAGGTTTCAATATTCTCCAGAATGTTTGCTGACTGTATTTTAACACTTGAAATCAATAATTCGGGCAAAACTAGCCATAATTACATCCCATCTCCCTCATATATATGACACCTGACTTTTCTCATATTAATCTACAGATATATCTCACATACTATGTTTCATATAAGCCCCAATATAAGGTAATTCCCCCTGTTTTTTCAATGAAAGGTTAAAAACAGAAATACACTGGGGGGAGGCATCTTGAATACATATCTTTAAGAACATAGATGATTGTAACAAGAACCATAAAATTCCTAGGAATAAACCTAACCAAAGATGTAAAAGATCTGTATGCTGAAAACTATAGAAAGCTTATGAAGGAAATTGAAGAAGATACAAAGAAATGGAAAAACACTCCATGCTCATGGATTGGGAGAATAAATATTGTTAAAATGTCAATATTACCTAAAGTAATCTACACATTCAATGCAATCCCAATCAAAATGGCACTGGAATTCTTCTCGAAGCTAGAACAAGAAATCCTAAAATTTGTATGGAACTACAAAAGACCCCAAATAGCCCAAGTAATACTGAAGAAGAAAACCAAAGCGGAAGCATCACAATCCCAGACTTCAGCCTCTACTACAAAGCTGTAATCATCAAGACAGCATGGTATTGGCACAAACATAGACACATAGACCAATGGAATAGAATAGAGACTCCAGAATTGGACCCACAACAGTATGGCCAACTAATCTTTGACAAAGCAGGAAAGAATATCCAGTGGAAAAAAGACAGTCTCTAACAAATGGTGCTGGGAGAACTGGACAGCAACATACAGAAGAATGAAACTAGACCACTTTCTTACACCATACACAAAAAATAAACTCAAAATGGATGAAAGACCCAAATTTGAGACAGGAAACCATCAAAACCCTAGAGGAGAAAGCAGGCAACAACCTCTTTGACCTCAGCTGCAGCAATTTCTTGCTCAACACATCTCCAAAGGCAAGAGAATTAAAAGCAAAATGAACTGTTGGGACCTCATGAAGACAAAAAGCTTTTGCACTGCAAAGGAAACAATCAACAAAACTAAAAGGCAACCAATGGAATGGGAAAAGATATTTGCAAATGACATATTGGAAAAAGGATTAGTATTCAAAATCTATAAAGAACTTACCAAACTCAACACCCGAAAAAAAAATAATCCAGTGAAGAAATGGGCAGAAGATGTGAATAGACTCTTTTCCAAAGAAGACATCCAGAAGGCTAAAAGACACGTGAAAAGATGCCCAACATCACTCATCATCAGGGAAATACAAATCAAAACCACAATGAGATATCACCTCACACCAGTCAGAGTGGCTAAAATGAGCAACTCAGGAAACTACAGATGCTGGCAAGGATGTGGAAGAAACAAGAACCCTCTTGCACTGTTGGTGGGAATGCAAACTAGTACAGTCACTCTGGAAAACAGTGTGGACGTTTCTCAAAAAATTAAAAATAGAACTACCCTACAACCCAGAAATTGCACTACTAAGAATTTATTCAAAGAAACAGGAGTGTTGATTCGTAGGGGCACATGGACCCCAAGGTTTATAGCAGCACTTTCAACAATAGCCAAATTACGGAAAGAGCCTAAATGTCCATCAACTGATGAATAGATAAAGAAGATGTGGTTTATATACACAATGGAATACTACTTGGTAACGAGAAAGAATGAAATCATACCATTTGCAGCAACGTGGATGGAACTGGAAGGTATTATTCTGAGTGAAATAAGTCAGTCAGAGAAGGACAAATATCATATGTTTTCACCCATATGTGGATCTTGAGAAACTTAACAGAAGACCATGGGGGAAAGTAAGGGGAAACAAATAGTTACAGAGAAGGAGGGAGGCAAACCATAAGAGACTCTTAAATACAGAGACCAAACTGAGGGTGCATGTGGAGGTGGGGGAGAGGGGAAAATGGGTGATGGACACTGAGGAGGGCACTTGTTGGGATGAGTACTGGGTGTTGTATGCAAGCGATGAACCACGAGAATCTACCCCAAGAACCAAGAGCACACTTTACACACTGTATGTTAGCCAATTTGACAATAAATTATATTTTAAAAAATTTTAAAAAAACACAAAAAAAACCAACAAAAAAGAATATAGATGAAACATTGGTATGTCTGGGTGGTTCAGTAGGTTGAGCGTCCGACTTCAGCTCAGGTCATGATCTCACGGACCGTGAGTTTGAGCCCCGGATCGGGCTCTGTGCTGACAGCTCTGAGTGTGGACCCTGCTTCAGATTCTGTGTGTTTCTCTCTCTGCCTCTCCCCCTCTCATGTGCGCTCACTCTCTCGTTCTCAAAAATAAATGAACATTAAAAAAAAAAGAATATAGATGAAAGGGTCAAATGCTTACTTGTAATTTCATTTAATAATTTTAATGCACATACATTTTTAAAAATTTTTTTAAAAATATTTATTTACTTTTGAGACAGAGAGAGAGACAGAGCATGAATGGGGGAGGGGCAGAGAGAGAGGAAGACACAGAATCGGAGGCAGGCTCCAGGCTCTGAGCCATCAGCCCAGAGCCTGACACGGGGCTCGAACTCACGAACCGTGAGATCGTGACCTGAGCTGAAGTCGGATGCTCAACCGACTGAGCCACGCAGGCGCCCCAATGCACATACATTTAAAATGTTATGGGGCACCTGGTTGGCTCAGTCAGTTAAGCGTCCCACTTCGGCTCAAGTCATGATCTCAGTTTTTAGGTTCGAGCCCCACGTTTGGCTCTGTGCTGACAGCTCTGAGCCTGGAGCCCGCTTCTGATTCTGTGTCTCCCTCTCTACCCCTACCTCGTTCACACTCTGTCTCTTTCAAAAATAAACATTAAAAAAAATGTTTAAAAAATGCTACATAAAATAAAATGTGAGCTTAGAATTGTTTCCATTTTAAAAATGCGTTCAAACTCTGCATGTGAATCTTCAACATCAGTATCATGACTTGAGCCATTTTGGGGGGCATTTAGCATGGCCTCTAGACTTCCCCGTGTCATTTGAGACATCTGCAACATCAGCCTTCCCCTAGAAAACTGATCCCAAACATGAATTTGGGTAACACTCGCTGTTAGATTTTTCAGCTGTCCTGTGGGTATATGTTTATGACTTACCTAAGGTAACTACTTATTTTATTGTTTTTTAAGCTGATCTTTAAAATTCTTCCCCCCCCCCCCCCACTCTTGTAACATTCAATGGTTGCAACTGGGAAGCATACTTCCAGGAATAATTACACAATTTGGGTTAAATTTCTTTGCCTCTTTTTTTTTTTTTTTTAACTAATATAAACAGACCTCAGTACG
Organism: Lynx canadensis; assembly: GCF_007474595.2. Lineage (NCBI taxonomy): Eukaryota > Metazoa > Chordata > Mammalia > Carnivora > Felidae > Lynx > Lynx canadensis. Next base: position 85,604,036 of record NC_044305.1, read on the forward strand.
TATCCGCCTGAGGTTGTTACACTGTCTGAGCAGTACTTTATTAGTCACAAAAAAGTAACTGAGGCACTAAGTGTAGCACGAGACTTCGTAAGACCTCAGGATCTCAGTTGCTTCTTCAGAGGAGTTGACACCTAGGTCTCTGAATAGGGATTATTTCAGAATGGACCATGTATGGGGAAAAATGTGGATAATGACAGTCATCCCAGAGAAACAGAAATGAGGATCTCAGATTGGAAACTAATTTTAGTTATCCTGCACATGCTCAACCCCCTGTCACACTCCTCTGTATCTCTCCTCTTCCTGAATGGTTCGCTCACGTAGCAGGCAGTGCCTGATAGCATTTATGGACATCTTCGCGATGCTCTTCCCAGAATGCTTTGAAAGAACTTAGCGTTGCCCTTTGGTACTAATGACTTATGAGAACGACTTGTATCATTCCATTGCCCAAAAAGCATTGATAGATGTCAGGATTCTGAAATAGCTGCAGAAGCAGTTGCCAGCACGCATCTCGCAAGCAAAGCTTATAGAGTGGTGGATTAGAATGCCAGAACTTTGGGAAAGTGGGTTCATCACAAGGTGGAGTCAAGTGGCTCACACATTGGTGTTTTATCAGTTGTTGACTGTTGTTAATAAACGCAGAGGTATCCTACCAAGCAGATCGCCTCTGCCCAAAGACTGCCTGAATCATAGATGCAGTAGAATTCCAGCCAGGATGTATTAGTCAAGATGGGACCCCTTCACAGTCACATATCTCTTCTGATGTTTCAAACTGCTCCTCAATTTTCATGAGCATATATCTCATCTCTTAACTAGTTTATGGTTGGATCCCAGGACTGTCTGAGGCCCATTGGAAAGAGAAAAGCTTCCTGTGGAAACTCTTGCCCAACAGGTTGAAGATTCTTGGTAGTGATCAGAGATTGCTCACTAAAGGGGAATTGAGTGAAGCCTCCATTTTTCACAAACTTTGGGAAAAAAATCAAATGGAGGTGGTGCCCAGTGGGAGATGTTACAGTGTGAGGGGACAATGTTCAGTACCTTTTGGAATATAAAAGAAAGAAAGTTAAGGAAGAGTTTTCATATTTGGGCATTTTTTATTAGCATTAGTCATGCCTTACTCTGGCCTCTAATTGTATTAAACACACATTACACACCAGACACTTGGATAAGAACTGCTCTATTACTTAGCCTTCGCTTCTCTCCAACTCCTTGAATGTTTTCTTTAGTACAGTACTTAAGAGCATAGTCTTTTTGTGTCACATACAGTTTTTTGTGTATCATGCAATAAGACTGCTTATTGGCCCTATGAACTTGAACTGATTACTGAATCTTTCTGAGACTCTGTTTAGTCATCTGTAAAATGGAGATCAAGAAGCACCTGGCTGGCTCAGCTGGTGGAACATGTGACTCTTGATCTCAGGATTGTGAGTTTGAGCCCCATGTTGGATGTAGAGATTACTTTAAAAAAATAAAATTAAAAAAAATAGATAAATAAATAAAATGGAGATCAAAATACTCCCTACCTCATGGCGTTGTTGTGAGACTAAATGAGATAATGCCTATAAAATAGTTTAAGCCCAATGTGGGTAAATGGTAAGCATTGGTTTTCACTATGTAGTGCAAAGTTTTCATTTTTCTATTAGATTGAGCCATTTGAAATTGCCATTTTCATATGTCAAAAATGACAGGATATTGGTGACTTCATATGGTTCAACTTCATGTATGTTGTGTTTCCTAGAAAGACTTATGTGGGTTGTCATTCCAGTCAACTAGAGGTCTTTTGTAAGTTTGTTTCAAATTGTAAGTCTGTTTCATTCAGGATTATTCTTCTTTGTACAACTGAGTACTTAGCGTTCTTTACGTAGGGGATGAGTAATAAATATTAGGGCAATGAATTCATATATATGAAAAATCTGCACTTTAGGAAACAGGGAACTACTTTTTTTAAAATGACCCTATTTCCTTGGTTATAAAATTCTATTTCTGATACCTAAGATCAAATTGACACAATCATTTCAAAAACATGAATATAGGGAATATTTCTGATTTGAGTTGACCTGGCGAGTTTGGGCACTAGATCTGTCATGTACAAACCATTTCAGTCCAATACAGTGATTCCTGATAAAAGATAAGGCCGCACAACCCACAGCATGGAAATGAGTGTCAGGTTAAGGGTGAATGTTGCAGTCATATCCCTGCTCCTCTCCAAAAAAAAAAGAAGAAAGAAAGAAAGAGAAAAAGAAAGAAAAAGAAGAAAAAGAAAAAGAAAAGAAAAAAAAAAGAAAAAGAAAAAGAAAAGAAAAAGAAAAAGAAAAGAAAAAGAAAATGAAAAAGAAAAAGAAACCCCAGATCAGGAATAGAAGAAACCAGAAGTTTACAAAGCTCTGTCTCCAGCCAGGAATGAGAGTACCATGGGAGATCAAAGTGGGCTTAGTTTCTATACTCCTCAACCTACATGCCAAGAAGCATTACTGAAAGGTCTAAAACCACTCATAATAAGAAATGCAACTTTGGTCCCTGGTTTTGGCCCAGAGGAAACAGTTAAGTGATGGTTGCTTTGATACGTGATCATTAGATGCATTCAGGTGAGTTCCAATGAAAAGCAAATTTAATATATAAATGTGAATTTAGGATATAAATCAAGAGGGTGTTGGCAAATCTATAGAGACAAAAAATAGATTAATGGTTGCAAGGGGATGGGTGGAGGTAAGGACAGCCAAAGGATGTGAGGTTTCTTTTTTGTGGTTTTGGAAAGCTCTGAAGTTGCACAGCTCTGTGACTATCCTCAAAAGCCCTGGATTATACACTTAAAAAATTTTTTTTAATGTTTATTTATTTTTGAGAGAGAGATAGAGCATGAGTGGGGGAGGGGCAGACAGAGAGGGAGACAGAGAATCCGAAGCAGCTCCAGGGTCTGAGCTGTCAGCACAGAGCCTGATGTGGGGCTCGAACTCACGAACCATGAGATCATGACCTGAGCCGAAGTCGGATGCTCAACCAACTGAGCCACCCAGGTGCCCCTGGATTATACACTTTAAATGGATGAGTTATATGGTTTGTGAATTGTATCTCAATGAAACTTTTTTAACAAGCAAAGAAAAAAGTGAAAAAGAATTTTATTTTACAAACGCTTACCCCTACCATGAAGATATACAACCTTGGTAAGCATTTTGGTGTGTAAGCCTTTTGGAATTTTTTCTCATGCTATGAGCACTGCTTAGTAACCTGTCTTTTTAAACTTAACAATATAATTTGAATATTTTTATGCCAGTGTACATTTCCATTATCATTAAATGGCTGTATAAGACTCCACTTATTTATGTATACCTATATTTGCCTAGCCAATATCTTATGATTAAATATTTAGATTGTTTCCTCTTCTTTTCTTTACTATTAACTTAGTTCTTTGGACCTAAAAAAGATTAACAAGGAGAATCTCTGATAAACAGACTGACGAACCCATAACATTGTCAGTGGCACAAGCAGAAAAGTTGACGTTCTCTTCCTTTCAATGCAGCTCGCACATATGCACATGTCTCTATAATACTAAACATTTAACTGTGTTCCAGGCATGGTGCGGAGAATTCTACAAATCACAGTAATTGTCTGTCCTTAGTTCAAGCCTAAATTACCACTTCATAGACAATTTTTTTTTTAATGTTTATTTGCTTTTGAGAGAAAGAGAGAGAGAGACAGAGCTCAAGCAGGGGAGGGGCAGAGGGAGAGGGAGACATAGAATCTGAAGCAGGCTCCGGGCTCCAAGGTGTCAGCACAGAGCCCGATGGAGGGCTCGAACTCATGAACTGTGAGATCGTGACCTGAGCCAAAGCTGGACACTTAATCAACTGAGCCACCCAGGCTCCCCCACAGGCAATAATTCTAATTCATTTTAGGTAACAATTCAGGATAATAGTACATCATAAACCAGACGGTAGCTCATTTTCTAAGGCATATTTTGCTATCACGGTCTACACCATAGAATCCAAGAATGTTAGTGACCACAGATCATCTTTGAACCCATCATTATATTGTAGATGTGAGCCTTCAGGCGGAAAGCTTTTCCCACATGACTAAGTCTCTAACAGAGCTGAGATTTGAACCTAACTCTGTGAGTCCAGGGCGTCTCCACCACATCACATTGGCATCCCACAGCTAATTCCTGCTCTGGGTTACCTCTCCTGCCACTGCCTGCCTCTGGAACCCCTCTCACCGTCAACTGGTGGTGTGAGAGTAGAAGCTGGATCTGAAACAAAATTCTCTTTTTTCCACTGCTAATTATAGTTACGAATTGGGAGAGTGCTATCTGCTAATGCAGTTAACACTAAGATGTGAATGATAATAGGTTTAAACCTCCAGGAAACATGCGAATTTTAGGAGAAGTCACCAGTGATAATTAATACTTCTTGCATATTTGTAGCCATGGGCCACTTACAAAGCACTTTCCTATTAAACTGAATCATAGTAGGATATTTATTGTACAGATGGACTAATCTGAGGCTCAGGGGCAAGTCTTCCTTTTCCTGGACAGAAATAGCAGGTGGCAAAACTGGAGCAGACACCAGATCTTCCCTCACTTGACCCAAAGCTCTTTCCACTAACAAAATATCCTAATGGATGCGTGGGATGCCTATCAGGGCATTTTTGGGTGGTCTACACTTTCCCTTCCAACAAGAATAGGAATCAACCACCTGGCTCTTTACTTCAGAAAAGTGTTTCCCCCCACTGCTAACCTGAAAAATCTGGGACCTGTGGACTGCTGTCTTGCAGAATAAGATGACAGACCATTTCTCTATCTCAGCAGGACTCGTGTGGTCTTTATAAAGTTCGCCAATGAGCGTACCAGGCATTGCTAACCTTATGCTTATTTAAAACTCAGTTTTAGTGGAGGCCAGGTTGAAAGAGTCAAGGAAAATGGGTATGAAATGTTAAGAAGAGATAGATTTTGTATTTCTTTAAAAAAAAAATTATGCCCAGGGAAGCAAGAGTCCCTAAGCCTCTCTGCATTCTTCCCCACGACCCCGGCCGCCACTTACTGCCCGCACGAGGATCACGCCCTTTCCATCATGGGGAATCATCCGCCCTGACACGTCCTGGGCTCTGCTTCTCCTTCCAGCCTTTCAGCACCAAATATTGGACACACATTCCTTGAGAGGCTGCCGGCTGCTGCCCCGTGCGACAAACGGCCGCGCATTTTAGATGCACAGCACAGTCCACCACGAGTGGCGGAACGGGTTATCACAGATCAAATTCCTGCGGCAGTCACTTCCTCTCCTTATCGGGGAATCGGGGCTTTTTATGAGAGATGGGCTGGATGGAAGCCCTTGCAGTGCACCAGCAGTCCTAATAAGCGTGACTTCTCGGCAGTGCGGTCTGGGAGGGAGCCCTCAGCTGTGCTGACAGTGGATGCTTCCAGAGAGGGAGACCTGGCCAGCCTGGGGCCATCGGTTCTGCACTCACCCACAAAAGCCAACTGAATGCTTGTGTTTGCCAGAGCCCAATGGGCACAGTGGAGATGACATTGAGGCCTGGTTCTTGCCCTGCAGGAAGGTGGGTGAACAGTGTGATAAACGTAGAGTGCCCTGGGGATCCTAGACCCTCTGACTGTAAGGGGATCTGGAGATTATCAGGTTTTTCTCACAAGAAGATGGGCACTAAGCGGTTAAGACTCTGTCTCCTGGCCTACTTGAATGGGTTGCGCAGTCAAGATTAGAACCCAGAGCCCAATCCGGCTAAGCACACTTCCTACCTTCGCCTCAAACAGCGGTGGAGGCCAAGTCTGAAGGACAAATCACAGAGAGAGATTCTCACAGGGTCTTTATTCACAAATTGCTTTTTATCATTCCTGGTTCAGGTCATCACAGCTTGTGGAGGCTGTCTTTTGAACAAAGCTTATCTTCTTGGTAACACTTTTTGGTGTAAAATTGTCAGGGTGTCATTCGCAGATTTATTCCCTTCAACTCCAAGCCAATTCAAGCAGTCACCATTACAAACATTCAAGTAATACAGTGCTAAAGAAGAAGAACTCTCCTCTCCTTTATGTTGCAAAAAATAAATAAGTGTGTTCTTTCTAGTGTCTTTCCTTCCCTTCCTGAACAATTTCTTCCTAAATCCATTAGGTGGGGCCCAGCAAAGTAGGCCTCCATGCCAGGGAGCATGGAGAGAGGAGGGAAGCTTGGTAGCCCAGAGCAGGGATCCTGGGTCTGAGTGGGGTGAGGGGGTCATCCCACTGGGGAAGGAGTGGTGGCTATGGGGAAACAATCAAATAAGCAAATATATTAAAAATAACCAGAGCCAGGTCCCTCACGGTCAGAGAAGGGAGTTACAAATATGGAAAGTAAGAAACTAAAATGAAATCTGTGGTGTTAAATTTAAACTGGAGGTATTGTTATGAACTACAGTTTTCCACAGATGTTGATACAGATATGAATAATATACGGTTGATATGGATGATATATAAATTATCAGCATCTATAGAAATAAAATGGACAGATTTACATCTCTATGTCTCCATCTAATTCTAACTATGTATGAATATTTCTACCTATGTGTATACATACATATACTCCCCAGCTCTCACCACTGAGAAGACCTGAGAGCAGAGGCACTGAAATAACAATGGGCACATCTAGACCTCAGATCGGGGCTTCTGAATACCTCCTCCAATAAAAGGAACCAGTATCCCTTGAAGAAATGGCTCCAGGACTAGACCAGAGAAATGACAAGATGAGCCATCTCAAAAGACAAAAATCGGTGCTCAAGGAATGATGGGACACCTAAGAGGAAATAGAAGCCAGTGTGAGGCACTCCCTCTGGCCAAACTGGGGAGAGTTTGAGCATCAAATAAGTAACAATTGTGATGGATTTCAACCCATTGAATAAAATAGGAAAACAGAGTCCATACAGTAGAAAGAAAGAAAGAAAGAAAGAAAGAAAGAAAGAAAGAAAAAGAGGTAGGGAGGGAAGAAGGAAGGAAGGAAGGAAGGGAGGAAGGAAGGAAGAAGGAAGGAAGGGAGGGAGGAAGGAAAGGAGAGAGGGAGGGAAGGAGAGAGGAAGAGAATATTCGATGAGAAATGGAATATTTACATAGTTCCCAAGAATCTCTTGAAGGAATCCTCATTAAGTATAAAGAGGAAAAAGAGTAACCATGGTGGAAAAGCTTGGCAGAGGCCACCTTAATCGGAGATCACAGTGAGCATGGTCACTGATGGGTGCAGCAGGAAGAAAACAGCATCACTTCAGTGATGCTCCTACCAGTGAGGTATACTATGAAAGTAACCATAAGGAGACATCAAATAATCGCAAATGGAGGGATGCTCTACAAAATAATTGGCCTATAACCTTCAAGCATGTCAAGGTCATTAAAGTGAAGGAAATACGAATTGTTCCAAACTACAGAAAACTTAAAGAGACATGACAACTAAACGCAATTTGTAATTCTAAACTGGGTCCTTTTTCTATAAAGAACCTAAATTTGACAGTTGGCAAAAAGCGTTTGAGGGCTTAGGGTTAGGATAATAATGTGCCAATGTTCATTTCCCGATTTTGATGGTTATATTGCATTTATGTGTAGGAAATACAAATAAGGTTTTGCGGGTAATGGGCATCAGAGTGGTAATTTACACTCAAATTGGTCAGGAAAATAAAGTGCTATTTTCTCTGCTTGCAACTTTAGTATAGCTCTTCTATTATGTGAAAATAGAAATAAGTTATAAATAAATAACATGGAACTGGTACTCACCTGTGGGCAAATGTAGGCAATGCTCTGCCTATTGTCCTGTATTTACATTTGCATTTGAACACCATTGTTCCCAACGAGTGAGACCATCAAAATGGGATGTTAATTCATTTGATCAATCTTGTGGTATTACTTTGGACAATGAAAACCCCTAAGTGTTAAGGGTTATAGCATTTACCTTTTTAACAAACGTATGAGAGGGAAGAACATTTGAGCAGCCCAGTATTCACTTTTTAAAATTAGACCTCTCAACCAAAGATAACTAGCTGTGGTTCTCATTTTTGTCTCAACACAGGTGAATAAATCTGAGTAGACCTCTTGGTCGGGATATAATGATCAACATGGGAACAGAGTGGAGCTCTGTTGGCTCCCTGAGAATGTTTTTCTCTATGGCAGATGACATTGAAAATCTGTACTCCATGTGTGTGTGTGTGTGTGCACTTAGGGTCATTGTAGAGGAAAATAGGGGTGGTGGGGAGGCCCTGTAGTGGCAGGCACTCAATGTCTTCCAGCTCTGACATTCTAAAATTCTCAAATCTCTTTTTGGTTGTACAGGATCTGAATTCGCATGTACATGGTACAGGGTAGCTCTCAGACTTGATTTCTGAGTTTTATAACATGGTATTATAATTTAAAAATTTTCCAAGTGTTTATTTATGAAAGAGAGACAGAGTGTGAGCGGGGACGGGCAGAGAGAGAGGTAGACACAGTATCCGAAGCAGGCTCCAGGCTCCCAGCTGTCAGCACAGAGCCTGACGCGGGGCTCAAATTCACGAACCGCAAGATCATGACCTGAGCCAGAGTCAGACATCTAACCGACTGAGCCACCCAGGCGCCCCGGTATTGTAATTTTGTGATACTAAATTTTATAATACAACTGTATAGAGTGGGTGATAGAATCAGTTATGGAATCAGATTTCAAGCAAGCTATAAAAATTTTCAGAGTCTCAGTTTCCCCATCTTCAAATTAACAATAATAAGACTCACTTCACATAGCTGGTGTAAGAATTAAACGAGATAATTGGGGCGCCTGGGTGGCGCAGTCGGTTAAGCGTCCGACTTCAGCCAGGTCACGATCTCGCGGTCCGGGAGTTCGAGCCCCGCGTCAGGCTCTGGGCTGATGGGCTCAGAGCCTGGAGCCTGCTTCCGATTCTGTGTCTCCCTCTCTCTCTGCCCCTCCCCCGTTCGTGCTCTGTCTCTCTCTGTCCCAAAAATAAATAAACGTTGAAAAAAAATTAAAAAAAAAAAAAAGAATTAAACGAGGTAATATATGGCAAGAGGTTAACGTGGGATTGCATCCATAAGGAAACATTCAATAAATTGTCACAGTTATTATTATTTGGCTTGAAAGGAAGCATAGAAATAATAGCCATGTGGCCTTCAATAAGTCACATGACCTCTCTAGCTCTCGTTTTCAACATGAACATGTATTTAATGTTATTGAAAGCTATTGTCCTATCCCAATGGAACAGCCTAAACCGATAGCTTTAGTAGCTTGGGGTGGAGGGTGCCACGCAGTGGTCTGTTTCCACCACCACTCAGTCTTCCTGGGTTAGTTCCTCAGAGGGAGGGAAACGTGATTGCTAAGTGAGGCAGATGACACATATTGATCTTCTAACTGAATGGACCTGGGCCAAGAGGTGTGAACCAGAGGTGCAGTCCAGGACCTCTTCAACCATATATTTGAGTCCTTATTTTGGGTCATTGAAGCAGTTTGCTGAGGGATGTCATGGCAAGTCAGAAACACGATGCCTTCTGAGTTTTTATCCATCACAAACAACAGCCCTATGATCCCCTACATGGGCAGGTTCTTTTCTCCTGCGGTCAGGACAGTAACAGCTGTCCAGCGTGTGCCCTCTAGTGTTTATGGATGGCCCACAGATCCCCTAGGAACAGCTTTAGGGATGTCACTGAAGCTATATGAGAAGATGGGGGAATAGAGTTGGATCACATAAATGTTGTATATTGGAGTCTTAGGGGGCAAATATATAACACCACTGTTTCCTAGTTCAGATATGAGAGTTAGACACAGGACCAGATATATAGAGATTAAAATATCATCTTTTCATATTAAAAGCTGGGTTGGTTTAGATGTCTTCCCACAAGACTTCTTAGTATCTTACCAACCAACTTGCTGTCACCACCGGTCACCACAGGCCAGCTCCACAGGGCCTATTCCTGGGACTTACCCACACAGCTGAGTACAGGAGATGCCAGTTCCCTGTAGACAAACAGATCCTGACAGGAGCCTGGAAAGAGTGAGCTGCCTATGCCAGCCCATCTCCCTCGTAACAATCAGATAAGATACATCTCTAGGGAAGAGGCTGGAGGATGGGGGGGAAAAGCTGGGAGTGTCTCTACTATATTGCTTCCCTGCTGAAGAATGGAAGAAATGGCTGCCCCTCTGTGCAAACCTGAGGAGTTGAGTCTGTGCATCCTCCTGCCACCATGCTGCAGGAATAAACAACCCCAAAAAGCTGAAAACAAAAGTGTGTTTCTTGTTCATAATGTATGTCCGTCATATGTCACCTGCCTATCTACTTGTCATCTTCACTCTGGGATTCAGAGAGACAGAGAAGCCTCTGTTTGAAATTCACTATTGCTTGTGGCGGAAGGAAGGGGAATGTGGTGGAACGAATCTGGCTCTTGAAACTTCCACGTGGGATTCCCACTTGCATGCAGGGGCCAAAACGAGTCATTTGGGCAAGTCTGACGTCAATGGGGCAGGGAGAGAAAATGCTTCCCTCCATTCCCCGGAAGGGCAGTCAAAATTTGGAACAATAATAATACTCCTATACTATCCTTACACTGAGATAAGGGGAGATCTGGCTGGGTGAGCACAAGATGACATCGATAAATTCTTCTGTGATGAAGAGGCTGGAACAGTCCTATGGGGGCAGATGGTCTACCCTGGAAGTGTATCTGTTAGCCTGTGGATCGCTTCCCTTGACAATTAGTCTGAAGGTCACAGGCAATGGACTGATAATTGTGAAGGACCGTGAGCAGCACTTTCTAAACCAGGACGCAAACTAGGGACAAAGGTTGGATATTGAGTAATGTGGAAATCCTGGGGATAAAAGAAAGGGGTGGAAGAATATCACACTAACAAGGAGTTGCAATGTGTGGCTAGGCAAGGAGATAAGATGGACTTTCTTTATAGGAACAGTTATGGGAGAGTATTGAATGTTGTGTGGATACCTTGGATCTAAGATATGAAGGACAGATATCTCTGGACCATGGATATGGGCAAGGCATGCAGCCATTGTCTGGGATGCCTGAGGTGGTCCTTGACCTTGAGCAGGGACACAGGTGGAGCTGCACTGGCCACAGCTGCCAAAAGTCTCCATAGGCCACACCCAGTGGTTTGAATGGACAACACTGTCTATGCAGGGAAGTGACCTGACCCAGGAGAAACACTTGGGTTTGGGTTTCCAGCCCTAACAGTTCCAAACCTCTTTGTCCTTCTCCAGGAGCCAGACGATTCCCCGATTAACTCAACAAATCATCTAGGACCTGCCACTGCCAGGCCACAGAGAAAACTGGATCCCAAAAGAGAGGGGGAAAAGGCTTTTTCAATCTCTTTGTTTTATTCCACTTACCTACGGTACTTGCTAAATGATGCCAAGATTTTGAATACAGGGCTGATGGTCCTGCACCCATTCTCCTGCTGTTGCTTTGGATTTGAGTTTCCATTTATTTTGTATTCCTTTCAGACACTGTGGAGAAGGGAAATCTGAAATTTGCAGTTGGATGCAGTGGAAAGAGCGATAGGCTTGATGTGGGTGGATGTGGGTTCTGCATAATACCGTACTGGCTGCATAGCCTAGAGAAGCCGTTTTGTTCACTTCTCTCGGCTTCATTTTTTGTCTCTAAAATGGGGAAATGTCATAGCTGTTGCCTATTCCAAGGGAAATAACAGAAGTGAAATGTTTGTAAGGTAAACAGAGTATAAGGTATCCTGTGCAGATAATTCTAACCTCATTCCATCCAGGGCACTCATTTTCCTCTCAGAGTCTCTTACCAGGCATCTGAAGATGGGACTGAGCTACACCTTCTTTGTTCCTACACCCACCTTGTGGCTGCTTTGTAAATGGCATTCTCCATTTAAGGGATGAGAAGGAGGGAGAAAGAAGAAAATGACAAAATTTATAACAGGAAAGTATATCATTCTCTCCAAATTAGTTAATCAATCAATGCATTGCTAATCCAAAGGTCTTGATAACTTGATTCCAGATTCATGTAGAAGACTGAATAGGAAAGAACGGCCAAGACAAATCTGAAAAATAGCTATAAAGCGAAGGGGAAAAATAAATTAGAAAGACATAGTTCTAAAACCTGCGGTATGGTCACAAGAGCAAGCAAATAGATCAATGTAGCACAGTGAAGAGTCTGGAAGCATATCTGCATATATCGGAATTTGGCATGCAGGAGGGATACAATTTCAAATCGGTGGGGAGAGAATTTAATATATGGAATTGGAACAACGGACTGTCCATTAAAACCTAAGTCACACATTCATAAAACTAAATCCTAAATGAATTATAGATCAAAACTCACAAAAGTGCTAGTATTAACAAAAAATATTTTAGGGGAAGGAAAGGCTTTTAAAGAAAACAAATTTTTCAAACGCAAAACTAAGCCTTATACTAAACAATTGATAAAGTTGATTACATCAGAATAAAAGAATTCTGTGCAACAAAAGATCATAAACAAAGTTAAAAAGATAAGTGAAATTCAATAGAAGAATTTTGCAACAAAGGAATAGTATATCAAGAAACTCTTACAAATTAATTTTTAAAAGGCCCAATTGAAGAGAGCTAAGGATATTTTTTTTAAAGTGTAAGCAATTTACAGAAGAAAAGTAAATGGCCCATATAATTTTTAAAAGACCCAACTGAAGAGAGCTAAGTATATATTTTTAAAGTGTAAGCGATTCACAGAAGGAAAGTAAATGGCCCATAAACTTATGAAAAGATGTAAATATTCACTGATAATCAGAGAAATGCGAAGTAAAATAATTGTGTCATTTTTACCAACGTGATTGGCAAAAACTGAAAATATTGTCTGTAACTGTCAGAGGGAAGCTGGAAACTGGCATTCTCATTCTCTGTGGTGACTCAGGGAATTATTCAGTAAATTATGTTCTATCTATATGATGCTCAGATGCAAAGGATAAAATAGATCTCAGTGTGTGACATAATACAATGTCTAGACATACTGAGTGAAAAACCCATTGAGGGGTGCCTGGGTGGCTCATTCGGTTAAGCGTCCAACTTCGGCTCAGGTCACGATCTCGTGGTCCGTGAGTTCGAGCCCCGCATCAGGCTCTGGGCTGATGGCTCAGAGCCTGGAGCCTGCTTCCGATTCTGTGTCTCCCTCTCTCTCTGCCCCTCCCCCGTTCATGCTCTGTCTCTGTCTCAAAAATAAATAAACGTTAAAAAAAAAAATTTAAAAAAACCACATTGAAATGAGATACATATAGCACGATACTATTTATGCGAAACGTAGAAACACACTACAGATTTTCCATGCACATACAAACAACGTCCACCAAGCAAACTACGGCGGTCACCTTTGGAAAGGAGATTGGAACTGAGGTGCTGGTCAAAAGAGACTTTAGGCTTAACTTACATGTTTTAACAGACTGCGTTGTTTGTGCAATTAGAGACTTAGCTAAAGATAAAAATGATTACTGTGACAGATGGTATGTTTCCAAAGATGGCTAAAACCATAACTCCATTTCCCCTCTCTCTTGGCAGTGTGACCTTGCCTCCACCATCAGCTTCCAAATGTAGAGCCAACATCCAACACCAGGCTCAATGACATCCAAGGTAAGCTTGGAAACATCACCTAACCCTGCTTGATTAGTCAACCCTCACAAAACCCTACAAGCTAATGCTGCCGGTATCCCCATTTTACAGAGGAGCAAGCTGAAGCTCATTTCAGGAATCAGAGAGAGCAAGCAACCAGGAAAAAAAGAAACAGGAAAAAATCATATGGAAAAATATTCAATCCTCTCATCAATCATCAAGGAAATAAAAGCAAAACAAAGTTTTTGTTGTCACACTTATTAACCCATAAAACTAAAAAAAAAATGATAATATTTATTACTATGAGATTTGTATGCACAAACATAGGTGGAAATGCAAATCAACACAATACTTTGGGAAACAATTTGGCAATGTGCATCAAGAATCATAATGTGTTTTGGGGTGCCTGGGTGGCTCAGTCAGTTGGGCATCCGACTCTTGATTTACATTCAGGTCATGATCTCATGGTGCATGGAGCTTGCTTAAGATTCCCTCTCTCCCTCTTCCTCTGACCCTTCCCCACTCACACTGTTGCTAAAAAAAAAAAAAAAAAATTTAAATCATAATGTGTTTCAAATAATAGATTTCGATCTACTTCTAGGAGTTTATCTTATGGAAATTATACAAAGAAATAAAAACGTTTTCACACAAAGATGTTCTTTGTATTATCATGCATGTAATTAGGGGAAAAAAGTCCTCTTTGTCCTGGATTTGTGTATTTCCCCCTTCTTTGTTAACTGCTTTTAATGATTAATTGAAATATATAACTATAAAAATTCAGGACACACATTTTTTTTTACGAAAGTTGGGTTTTTTTTTTTTTAATAGAAATGATGTTAATAGTTGAATGCCCATAAGAAAATACCAGGCGAGATTACACGAGAATAATCAAACTTTATGAGAGTGTTAGGGTCCATTTTCTTTTCTTTTATTTAAAAAAGTATTGTTAATGTTTATTTATTTATTTATTTATTTTTTAAATTTTTTTTTTCAACGTTTATTTATTTTTTTGGGGACAGAGAGAGACAGAGCATGAACGGGGGAGGGGCAGAGAGAGAGGGAGACACAGAATCGGAAACAGGCTCCAGGCTCCGAGCCATCAGCCCAGAGCCCGACGCGGGGCTCGAACTCACGGACCGCGAGATCGTGACCTGGCTGAAGTCGGACGCCCAACCGACTGCGCCACCCAGGCGCCCCAATGTTTATTTATTTTTGAGAGAGAGAGAGACAGAGCACGAGCAGGGGAGGGGCAGAGAGAGAGGGAGACACAGAATCTGAAACAGGTTCCAGGCTCTGAGCTGTCAGCAAAGAGCCTGAGGCAGGGCTCGAGCTCAGAAGGGTGAGATCATGACCTAGGCCAAAGTCAGACGCTTAACTGATTAAGCCAAACAGGCTCCCCGTGTCCATTTTATTTTCAAGAAGCTTAGTAATGTTGTCATCCTGCTTAAAAATTTATTTTTAAAAGGACAAAATTGTGTGGATGTTGCTTTTCTGTCTACCAGTCTTTCTTCCTAGATCACAGCTTATGCCTGAGAGAGTCCACACCAGGATATCTGTCCCTACAGTCCAAAGCATAATGGGTTTCTCCCTGCCCCCTACGGTAAAATGATGGCAGCAGGACAGTAGGTGCCCAGGCCCATCTGGGAGTTCAGGGCCCTGCCCCTGGGCCCATGATGGGGAGCCGGGCCTGGAACGTCCACGGTCTTGCTGCATGAGTCTGGCATTCTTCATCATCCAGGCCTGTCTGCTGGCGGCTGAGGTCCTTGACAGTTGGTTAATCTGCAGTGCGGTTTAAAGCCAAAGTCTGCAATTGAATTATTCTGTTATCTAGATTGAGGATTAACACCTCTACTGATTTGATGTAGAAAATGGCTCAGAAATCCCCCTTGACAGTCTCTCTCTTTATCAAGAAACCACTCCGATCTCACCCACTTAGCAATTCACAGTGTCTATATTAACCGAAATTAGGTAGGTCCCAATCTGCCCACTCTGTCCAACCCAAGGACAAGGTAGTAATAACATACACCTGCCACCTCCCCACCCCCCACCAGGGCCTGGAATGACTCTGACTTGAAGTTCATAAAACCCAGACCCTTTCATAACCCTTGCTACCAGGAGATAACAAGCCTCCACATGGCACTCTTACCAGCCTTCCAGCTCATTCTCCCAGGAGAGCTGAAAAGGATTTTTTAAAGATCCTCTGGTGGCTTCCCATTGCACAGATAACAGAAACCACCCCTGGCCCAGCCTCCAATGGTTGACCGGCCTGGCCCCTGGGGCCTCCCCGGCAGGCATTTCCACTTGTCCCTGCCTCTGCTGGGACAATCTTCCCTCTCTTCCAGAGTGACCAGGAAGCCCTGGTTTGCCTGGCACTTTCCTTTTACCACTGAGGAAACCTCTCAGTCTCTTGCAAACCAAAATGGTTAATCAGGCTTCTTCTCCCCTCTCCCCACACTAACCCACACTCCTAACCAGCCATGCTCATGCTTCAGCAGGTCTTAGACCTAATGCCACTTCTCCGAGAGGCCAGATCCCTCCCTATCACACTCCCTACATCTAAATTGGGTCCTCATTGTGATTCTCTCTCCAGACACTCTTTTCTTTTGCTTGAGGGCACTTATGCTAATCATTCACAGTCATTTATTGAAGGTCTCCTATGTGCTATGCACTGTGTTATGGGCTGGGGATAAAGTAGTAAATATGCAGAAACTCCCTCACTTCATGGACCTTACTTACATCCGAGAAGAAGAACCGGGTCTAATTACATAGGTAAGATGACATGGTATGTTAGGGTGTGATCAGTATGACAGAGAAAAGTAAAGCAGAGAAAGGGACAGAGGGTGTGAGGAGTGGAGTCTGCAGTTTTAAACAGGGTGCCCAGGGGAGGCTGACTGAGGTTACATCTTGATCCTAAAAGATGAGGGGGGCAAATGGGGGAAATATTCCAAGCAGATGGAACAGAACATGCAAAGCCCTGAGCAATGAACAACAAAGAAGCCAGAGTGACTGGAGCAGAGTGGTGAGAGGAGAAGCAGGAGGTACAGTCAGAGAGATAATGGAGGTCTGACCCTGTAGGGCCTGGTAGGTCCCTATAACTCGTGTGGTTTTTACACTGAGGGAGACAGGAAGCTATAGCTAGGTTTCGGTGAGGGGAAGAACATGATCTGCCTTAGGATTTAATAGGGGCACTCTGGCAGACACCTGATAGGAGGCTTTTAAACTATTCTGGTGGCAGATGGGGGTGAATTAAACAAGAGTAGTAATAAGAGAGTTGAATTTGTCTAACCCTGTATTGTGAAGGTAGAGGTGAAAAGGTTTTCTGATAGATTGGATATGGGTGGGAAAGAAAGAAGAGTCCAGAAGACTCCAGTGGCATTGACTTTGGTGAGCAGATGGTGCTTCCATTTACTGAGATGAGTGGGAAGGGCTGTGGGCTGTAGACTGGTTGAGAACAACTGGAGCATGTTGATCTTTAGACAATTCGATATCGGGGAGAGAATTAGATAAATGAGGCTACAGGTCAAGAGAAAGATGGAGTTGTCAAAATATAGATTATATTTAAGGCCATAACACAGTAGATGGAGTCATTAAATGAGCTAAATGTAGACAGAAAAAAGAAATGCCCAAAGACTAAGGTCCAGGATGCATCCACATTTTGAGGTTAGAGAAATGAAAGGGAGAAGGAATGGCCACTGTGGTGGGAAAAATGTTGTCCTGGAGACCCCCTGAGGGAAGGGAGGGGGCTCCATGGAGTCAAATGCTGCTGCTTTGTCCAATAAGAGAAGAGCTAAGAATTAACCCACAGTCATTAGACTTGTTCAAGGCAGTTTCAGTGGAGTGTTTGGGGTTAAGCCTGATGGGAGTGGGCTCAAGGGGAGTAGGGAAGAGATAGTATGGATCTTTTTTTCAAGGAATTTTGCTCTAAATGGAAAGAGAGAAAAGGAGCAGTATTTGGAGGAGGAAATGCTGTCAGGAGAGGAATTTCTTTTCTGTTTTATTTCTGTCATTTATTTCTTTTGAATGTGGGAGACACAGCAGGGTGTGTTTCTGCTTATGGGAAGAATACAGAACAGAAGCAAATATGGATGACGCCGGAAGAGAAATTGATGAGATAGAGACATTCGTAAATGGGAGGGAAGAAAGGAGACCTAAATCAGAAGCGGAGGTGGGCCTTACGTGGGAATGTGCAGAGTCAGTCCTTAGGACTAGGAAAGAAGCTCGAGTGTCCCGGCCACACACACACACACAAGGTGGTGGATGAGCGGACCCGGCGGTGGGAGCATATGGAAATTCTTTCCAGATCGCTTCCATATTCTTAATGAATAAGGAGCAAGGTTTGTTAGCCAGTGTCCAATATGGAAAACAGGAAACATTCTCAAGCAGAGAGAAGTTTAATGCAAAAAACTGGAAATGCTGAAGAAGTGGTCCCTGTAAGGGGACTGTTGGTTTGCTGGTGAAGTCACTGCCAACGCTGAGCAGAAGTCACCCTCTCCATTGGCTCCAGCAATGCTGATTGCCTGGGGCCTGCACCTGTGAGCAGCTGCTATTGCAGGAGCCCAAACTGGGATGACCTCTCCCCTCCTCCTGCCTTGCAACCTAGGGTCAATGCCTCCTCTTGGCAGAGGCTAACAGCAAAGCAGCTAGAGAAGGTCTGGGAGACGTAGTTTTGAAACTTCCTGCCTGCTGCAATCCAGGAAAGATCTTGGAAGACCACGAATGGAGTTAAGTACTACCAACCACACAAGATCATCATCCGAGAGTGAGGATGAGGGAGAGATATTGGATGTTTAAGGAGAGAGACAAGGGCACGCGGTAGTTATCTAGCAGAGAGAAGGCATGGCTGGGCCTAAGAAATACAATACAATTGCTTGCCAGTTTTAAGGGCACACTAGAGGTCAGTGAGCAAGCTTTTAAAACTAGAACACTTAGTGTATTCTCCTCCAGCTCTGTGTCCTACTCAGTGGAGTAGGCAAAGATGTGGTTTAATCAAGAGGTTCACTGCAACAAGAGTAGGGCAAGGGAATTGAGGGTGTATTTAAGGTAGTGATTAGAATACCTGGCTGGAGAATTTAAGCTGAGTAAGGGAGGACGTGAAGACACAGGGAGGGTCAGACAGTGGACATGTTTATGTACTAAGTTCCTATCTCTTCCATAACCGAGTTTCTTGTCATTAAAGACCATCCTATTTAGCTCACCGCTGTATTCCTAACACCTAGAATGTTGCCTACCACCCAGTAAGAATAAATATCCTTTGGATAAATAGCCAAGGGGGTAAATGGATGAATGTGTCCAATCCTATGGCCCCTTCTAGAGTGTCAACTCTGTGAAATCACAGACCATGTCTGGCTTGTTCATTTCTGTGTCCTCAATATGGTCATAGCGCCTAGCACATTGTAGGTATTCAAATGTATTTGTTAAAATGAAATGAACCATTTTGAAAGGCAAGAAAATGAAACTCGGCAAGCAGAAGCAGATTATGTCATAAAATATATGGGCAAGCTGTATAGGACCCATAGACTCCAGCCGGGGAGGAGGGGACAAATGGAGGCCTGGTAGTAATCAGCATAAGCAAGTCAAGTGCCAAATTCAAGTTCAGGGTAAGCACACCTTACAATTCCCAATCCGTTTAAACTAAAGGAATGAACAGAAATATGGCAGCACCAGAATAGGCAGGGGTCACTTTTGTGCAAAACTGTGTTAGTGGCAAGGATGAAATGGATGAAGTGTGATCTAAAGCCCAGGCTCAGGGTTTCGGAATTTGGAGTTGGTGCAAAAAAGCCAATTCTTTCTCCCACTGACTGCCCCAACTCTAGACCAACTCTAGCCAAGCAGGAGTATTGTCAACCGATCTGTCTTCCAGCACAGAGAGAGCCAAGTCCAGCCCAGGTGAGTTGAACGTGCCAAGAGGTGGGGGAGATCTGAGGTGGGGTGCCACAAGCACGTGCCCATTCATTCAGCCTGGGAAGGTCTAGCCCTGGACAAATTTGTGAATTTGGCAATGTTGCCTCATGAACTTCTAGAATCTTGGCTCCAGGCTTCCACCCAAGTTTTTTATCTGGTCTCCTTAATGTGAGGTTAAGTCCGCCAACACTTCCTCACATATCCTTCAAAACTGCTTGTAGTCAGAATAGATTCGAAATTCATGTGAAGTTAAACACCTCATTTCCCCGGTTGACAGCAAGCTTTTTGGGGGCAAAGACTTCACCTTATTCACCTTTATTCACCCTGCCCCAACTCGCATTCTATTTCTCTCTCTCTCTCTCTCTCAAAAAAAAAAAAAAAAAAAAAAAATTAAAAAGAATTTTCAATAAAAAATAAAATTAAAATAAAAATTAACTTTGTAGAACATGCTATCAGCTGCCTATCAAGATAGGGTGCACTGGTGATCCTGGCTGCCAATTTGCCTGAAGTGAATTTCAGGAAGAAGTGGGAGCAATCAAGCAATTGCAAGTTGGGTGGATGTGGGGAGAGGTAAGTAGCTCAGGGTAGATATAAGATGTAGCAAGATAATGTTTGCTAGAAGGTTGTATCTGCTCAAGAAATAGAGGCTCAAAGGTGCCTGCTTTGGAGAAAATATTTGAGTCTGGGGTCCAGGGAGAACAAAAGAAAGGGCAGAGGCAACATCCAGGGAAACTGAGGCAGACAGGGAAGAAATAACAGGAGCAGAGGGGGGCCTTGGCAGTCAGTGTCCTGGAAAGGCAGATCCTGGATTCCAGGATGTATGAAGGGATGCTCTCCTCCTCATAACAGGCCCGTGGGAGAGGGTCCCAAATTCTTGCTTTACAGATGGGAAACTGAGGCTCATGGAGGCAGCTGAGGACATTGAAGGCTGCTCCATGGCAGACAGGTGATGACCACCGATGCCCCTGCCCCTGACCACCATCTTCCAGGCTGAGCAGTCCTGCAGCACTGGACAGGACCACGGGCCCCAGGGGCAGCAGGGCTCTGTGTGCATTACCAGTCCTGAGGCTCTCCCTTCACTGGGGAGCACAGGACCACACTCTGTCCGGTGCCCTATGTCACAGTCTAAAGAACAGCGATGTGCCAGCACTAATGGTGAGTGGGAGTCCACCAATATTGTGACTGAGTGAATGACATGGATCTGCTATGTTGCTTTAAGGACCTCTGGGCGGCTAAGCTGTTTAGCAAGATGGCCTGTGTCCTGGCCGAGATGGACCAAGCTTCCTTCCCAACTTTGGCTGACAAGGCTCTGGACCACCAGGTAAGGGAGACCAGCTCACTGTGGCCCCCTCCTTGTTTGGTACTTTCAACTCTGCCTCCAGACCTGCTAGGATGATGCTGGACACATAAGGAGATCTCAGTTTATAAATACATACACACATATTATCTTTGGTTGAAAATAAGCCCAGGACTGCTGCAGCTCTCTTCCTCCCAGTCTCTTACATGACAAGGGTAGTCAAACAAATTAAACATCAACAGAAAGTCCTTGGCAAGTCATTGAAATCTGCCATCATTTGCTTAAGTAACCTGGCCAGCATATTTGGACAACACTAATGTCCATGGCAGGAAGGTCACTGATTCTTGAGAAAAAAAATGCACTTCAGGGCACATAAAAAAAAAAAAAAATATATATATATATATATATATATATACCCAAATATATGGTAGAATTGTTTTGTCATTTCTAAAAAGGTGGTTTTGAAGTATTTAAGTTTACCTAAAAAAATAATTATCGAATTTTTAAAGAGAGAAACTATTCCACTCACCTGATTTATAGCAAGTAAAAACATAATATAGATGCAAAAACAATTTAAAAGCATTCTATGTTGTCATTAGAGATGAGAAAAGCATTGGAGGCTGGAAAAGTTGAGAAATTAAAGGTAAAAGGAATATACAGGAGTCACGAGGATATGCAGGCTCACGCGCAGATTTTTTTTCCTAGAGTAAGGTCGCCACCTTGTGGCCATATAGGATATGGCTGCTACAGACAGAACAAGGGCAAGTTTGAGTTCCTGCCAACTTTTACAGATTCAATCCTCTGGATGCACTGGAATGTGTTCTCTCTTCCTCCTTGCTGTACCACTTCTACATACGGTCTTACCGTTTTGAAATGCTACCTATTCCAGGCTTTAAAGCATTAGCCATGCACCTGTGGCCTGACCTACACTATATTCACTGCTCAGCCAAGTCAAGAACTTAGCCCAGTATGGAATGCCTTTCAAGGACATGGGCCAAGTGGTCCCCACCTACTTTATCCAACAGCAGGAAGAAGGTGTGTTAATAATTTGATTAGAAACCCAAGACCATTGGAGAGACCAAAAAATGCAAATTTTAGGTCACTGGCAAATTCTAATGAGCATTTTCTGGTCTATTTCATTTCTTTGCTACTTGGTATAAAAATAATGTGGCTTGGAATAAATTTCTCTCTGGTGGCAGAGATAACTTCCTGATACCAGAGCTCATTGAGAACAAGCGACAGGGTTATCTTAGCTTTCCCAGAAGGTCAAGGACAGCCCTCTCATTTGTGGGATTTGACAGTTGGTGGATACCCTCCCCTGACCCAAAGCTTCATCACCATCCCACCATTAGAAGCCCATTGCCTTGGGGTTTGGGGTCCTCCTCTTTCTCATGCTGCCCAGAGGTTGGAAGGCAGGACCCTAATAGTAGATTTCACTGGGAAAGGAACATCTCAGTGGCCAGCATCCCTGCTGGGAAGACGGTGGGAGATCAGTGGTGACTGGCTTGGAAAGCTATGGGATAGGACTTCAAAATCTGCCTGCCATTCCAGATACAGTCAGTATTCCATTAGGCTGCTGCCAGTCACTTACATCTTAGTATAAATTAACCTAATGAACAAAGCTTCTTCGTAACGGAAGGGTCCAGCAGAACAGGGAGAACTGGCGGGGCTGAGGTGGGGGAAGGGGTCAAGGAGGGTGATTACATGTCAGTAAAAGAAATAGAAATACAAATACAAATACAAAGAATGGTGTGAGGCCATTTACTGCAACACAAGGGCAGTTGTTCCAGGTTAAGCCCACAGTCTCTTGATAGTAGAGCTGTTCTGATCACCTCATCGGATTTAGGTGCAACTCAAAACATATCCATTCTACTTTGGGGTCTTAAAGCAATTAAATGATCTTTTTTATAACATGCTTCTCTTTCTCTTTAAAGGTACTGCACTGGAAACTGACCCTGGTTCCTGTTTTGTAATCCCACTTCTGTCCTTTATGGGACTCTCCATCTGTGGTGAGGTACTTGGGCTCTGAACCTCCAGGAGGGCTGCGGAGAGGATGACCTCCCTGGACGGGGCGACCGGCTTGGAACCAGCGCTCAGGGCCCCAGTCCCACCTCTGCTGATGGGAAACTGCTCTCTTCAGTCCTCTACCTTTTCCTTTCGACCCCGGATCCAGCTTTGTAATCGGGAAAATTGGGTATGCTTTCTCCCTCCAGGTTAGAACAATAAAGTTTCTTGCCTCATTGGGCCATCCAGTGTATGAGCGCCCCCGACCTGCACTCCTCTCTCTGGACTTACCAGCCTTCTCAAATGCATGCAGTCCATGGCAGTGCATGCCAACGCAGTGTGAAGAAGGAGGTGCTGCTCTGAGAACGCCTCCTTTCTAAGGGCCTCTCTCCAGGATGTCCCTTGAGGAGTCCCTCAAGAATTCAGAAAGGCAGAGCGCAACACAGACTTAAGCCATTAGGTCTGGGACCACATCTCCGTCTCCGGTGCCAAGATTCTGCATAAGCCTATTCACTGTGGTGGCCCAGCTGCAACCATGAAAGCCCCTGAGAGAGATCCAAGTGAAATGAGGCCTCCCAGACCTCCTCTTTGGAACTGGCCTAACCCCCTTAGTGGCAGCCCCCTGGTATTTCTCTCTGTTACCAATGAAAAAGGGACCTGATCTCTTAGCACTGGTTCTTTAACTGCCCATTCCTACAGCTGGAGGGACAGAGACAGCCCCACCCACCACACAGAACACCCCCGGCTCCTTTCACCCCAGAAGCAAGAATAAGTGAGGAAGGAGTACTGGGGATACAGACAGATGTCCATGGAAGATCGTGTTGGAGTTTGGAGGACTTTACGTAGGGTGGGGCTGGGAGGGGTGGGGTGGGGATATGTGTGCATGGAGAGAAGAGTCTAGGTGGTCCCAGCATCGATTTGCAGGTGACAGAGCTGAGCACCAGGTCTCAGAGTCATGATGTGGTGTGGCCACCTACAGTCATGAACTGGCAAGGCCAGAGATACACCTCTAATTGGGCTTACCCAGGGTCTGGAGGAGCAGGCTAGAGGCTCTGAACCTGTGGATTCGGTCACACACAGCTTGTCAAGGGTAAGGAAGGTGGGGATATGTGCATAAACACAGGGCAAAACCATCACATGTGACAGGCCAAGGCTTGGTCAACGACAGCCCTAACTGGATCTCAAAGCAGGGCCTGGGCTCTCACAGCTCTGTCCTGAGAAACAGCAAGCACAGTCCTCCAGACCTGACAAGGCTTGTCAAGGTGGCTTTTGGTCCTTTGGGTTACAAGCTCAATTTTTGTCTTATGAAGAATCTTCCATGCATGCACCAAGATTAAGTCCTTTAGGATTTGGCACTGGGGTGGAGAGGTGCAAAATTCAAAAATTCCATGCATTGGGGCTTACAAATGACAAACATTTATTCCTCACAATTCTGAAGGTGGGGAATTCCAACATCAAGGCACCAGCAGATTGGGTGTCAGGAGAACTCTCTTTCTACAGACAAACATTCAGTCTACAGCCCCCATCATGCTGATGACCACTGTCAGTGTTGGTCCTTGAGGCCATCCAATCTAGCACTCAATGAAATTTACCATATCGGAATCTCAAGCCAGCGTCCCTGCCCGAACATATTGCATGTTTATGAAGGCCACCAGCCTTCTGTCTTCAATATGATCACACTGCCATTAGTAACAGACGGTGTCCTCCACTTGTGACGGAAGGACCCTATCTTCTTGCCAAGTCCATTGTACTAATCTCAGAGCCTCCCCGGCAGTGCCTAAGAAGTGACTAAGACTTGTCCCATTGATCTTCCAAGTGGGAAAATCTATTTTCTTTCCTTTCCCTCCCGCCCCCCTTAGGGCGCTTGTTGTCACTGATCTCTGAGAACGGGGAGAAGGGGACTGGGAACCCGCAGCCCCCAGTGCCCTCAGCTGAGTTGCCTCCCTGTCTGCTGTGTGGACCACCATGCCTTCCCCTGATTGGGGAGCCGCTAGGGGTCAGAGGAGCAGAAATCGGGAGAGGGCTTTGACACCATTGGTGTGCATGGTTCACGCTGCTGCACCACGTGCCTAGTTTCTTGGAGAAACTGTAGTGAAAAAGGCTTTCTATTCTGTGACTTCTGTGGTTTCTACTTCAAGCCCCACTCACCACCCTGAGGCCCCTAGCATGATCCCACGGGGGACCACCGGGGACAAATCTGAGCATGAGACCTCATGATGTGACTGGCCTCCTGCAAACAGGCACGGGGAGGGATCACCAGAAGTCTTCTGTCAGGACTAAATCCCAGCTGGGGCCACACAAAATGCTCCCTCCAAGAAGTCGCTGAGATTCTTGCAAAACTTCCACCCTTGCCCACAAAGTGCTTCTCAGCGGAGATCCAAGACAGAGGTCAAGTGCCCTGGCCTCCTTGTTTGGAGAGTGACACTCCACTTGCAGACTTCCCTTCAGGGGAACGGTCTTATCCCTCTGTTGCCCTTGCACCCTGGACAGTGGTGCTTCTAACTCTTGCCACCATCCTTCCTCTCTGCAGCTGAGGGAAGAACCAGCTGGCCTGGAGGGAGCCTTGGGCCTGAGGGTATGGGGGCCGCCTCGCCAGCCAGGGGTAGTAGCTGTTGCATGTTGATTCTCTGCTTCCCTGCCTGCTCCATGCCTCGGGTTCCCAAGGGGTTGGTATGGAGCCCCTTATCCTGCCTGGAACGTGCCTCATCTCCTCGTCCCACGGCGGCCTGCTCGGGGCAGAGAGACTAGCTCCACCGTTTTCCCCCGGCTCTCCCGGCAGCTATTCCTATGGAGCCTTTTCATCGGCCTGCGCCACGTTTGATGGTGCTTTCCGTGCAGGCTGCCCCCAGCCATCCTCCTTGGGCAGAGCTGCTGCTGCCCATGGGCCCACAGTCCCCTCACTGCACTCAGCCCTCTGGCCTGACTCCAGGCATGAGCATGAGCCTTGAAGCGCTGCTGTGGCCCATCTACAGCAGTGGCCACCTTGTGGTGTCTCCTGAGACTGCAGCAGACTGGGTAGGCCTTCTCTGTATTCAACTGCACTTTAATTTGAACAAATCAGGAGACTATAGATGCTGGAGAGGATGTGGAGAAACGGGAGCCCTCTTGCACTGTTGGTGGGAATGCAAATTGGTGCAGCCGCTCTGGAAAGCAGTGTGGAGGTTCCTCAGAAAATTAAAAATAGACCTACCCTATGACCCAGCAATAGCACTGCTAGGAATTGACCCAAGGGATACAGGAGTACTGATGCATAGGGGCACTTGTACCCCAATGTTCATAGCAGCACTCTCAACAATAGCCAAGTTATGGAAAGAGCCTAAATGTCCATCAACTGATGAATGGATAAAGAAATTGTGGTTTATATACACAATGGAATACTACGTGGCAATGAGAAAAAATGAAATATGACCTTTTGTAGCAACGTGGATGGAACTGGAGAGTGTGATGCTAAGTGAAATAAGCCATACAGAGAAAGACAGATACCATATGGTTTCACTCTTATGTGGATCCTGAGAAACTTAACAGGAACCCATGGGGGAGGGGAAGGAAAAAAAAAAAAAAAAAGAGGTTAGAGTGGGAGAGAGCCAAAGCATAAGAGACTGTTAAAAACTGAGAACAAACTGAGGGTTGATGGGGGGTGGGAGGGAGGGGAGGGTGGGTGATGGGTATTGAGGAGGGCACCTTTTGGGATGAGCACTGGGTGTTGTATGGAAACCAATTTGTCAATAAATTTCATATATATAAAAAATAAAAAAAAAATAAAACCAAACAAAAAAAGATGTATGTATACATATATATGGGGGGGGGGGCTTGGGTGGCTCAGTCAGTTGAACATCCAACTCTTGGTTTCAGCTCAGGCCATAATCTCATGGTTCGTGGGTTTAGGCCCCATGTTTGGCTCTGTGCTGACAAAGCTGAGCCTGCTTGAGATTCTCCCTCTCTCTCTGCCCCTCCCCTGCTCACGCTCTCTCTGTGTTCCTCTAAAATATATACACACATGCATATATATATGTATACATATATATTTGGTGAGGTGAGATATAAAGTGCATAGATGTTAAGCACGCAGCTCAGTGAATTTGTACACGAAGAGACCCTTGTATAGCTGTCACCTAGGTGAAGATGTGGAATGTTCCCACCACCCTAGAAAGTTCCTTCCTGCTGCTCCCGGGCAATGCCCACCCACACCCTGGTCTCAAGGGAGTGGAGAAGGCCAGTAATAGAATATTCTGAAGATCTCCTGGCAAAATTCAAACACACCCTGGCAGGATCCTTGGCGTGGGGGCCAACTTCAGACTGTTCCAGGCCGGCAACTACCCCAGGATCTCCCCCTTATAACAATTGAATCGGGTCAAATGGGAGGAAAGTGAGGCTGCCGAAGTTCGTTAATAAGAGAACAGGATGGTTGGCCATTGTCCTGTGTACCTAAGACCATGCCCTTATGCATGTGGCAAAGGGAACTTTTCAGAGGAAGGCCAAGAGGTGGTCTGCATCATTAAAAGCATGAGGGGGTGACTTCTCAGGGGATTGCTTCATAGGTCACGTGTGACAGCATGAGCAGGAGAGATCCCTGCTCCAGCCAGAGGGTCCTCCCTTGCAGTTAAAAGCACACTGAGCAAGTGGGCTACCACCTTACAGTGAGGGTAGACCCCAGAACTCCAAGAAGCATTTGATTCAGTTCCTGTATGTGTCCTGAGTCCTTTGCAAGAGGCTTGCTGCAGCCTCACACACTTGACTTGGAGCTGAGGGAGTAGCCGGGGACGCTGTGTGGACCAACAGAGGGAACAGCAAACAGGCAGAGCCCCCGAGTACAATCCGTTTCTCGGTTGTTCCACGAGAGGTGCATAGCATCTGGTTTCTGCAGTGTGAGGGCAAGCATGTGGTAAACCTGGAACTTCCAAAGGAGTCGTGGGGTGAATAGAATGGGGGCACTGGTGCTGGGTTGGGCCCAGATCCTGAGATATGTGTGCCGAGTGGACTAACTCCACCTCTTTCGTGTGTTTCTGTAAGAAAGGCTTTTAGCTGCAGTCACAGTGACTCAAGCATCGAGACTTTGTTCTGTCATGTGAATCCAGGGAAAAGATAGTCCCAGCTGGAGCTGCTCTAGAATGATGTAATAAGGCACCCTGGCTCTCTCTTCCCGGAACCTTTCCTCTCCAGGATTGTTGCCTGGTGGTCCCGAAATAGCAGATGCATCTCGTGGAATCAGCGTCCTGTCCACGGTAAAGGAAGGATGATGGGAGAGAAGAAAGGGCAGATCTGCATGTCGGCTGAGTCCACCTGTTTTTATCAGGAAAGAAAGACCCTCCCTGGAAGTCTCCTTTTGCAAACTTCCACTTAGATCTCCTTGACCAGAATAGGGTCACCCACAGACCAGCAACAGACTGAGGACACCTATCCTACCTTATCTTCTTAAGGGAAACAAGATAGATGTAGCCCAGGCCCATTTGAACAAATGGAGGTTCTGTTAGCAGGAAAGGGGGGCAGGAATAGAGACTAAAAGGGGGAATGAGTACTCAGTGGATTTTTGTGCTGTGTAATACTGGAAAACTCTGATCAACAATAGATGATGGGGTGCCTGGGTGGCTCAGTTGGTTAAGCATCTGACTCTTGGTTTGGGCTCAGGTCATGATCTCATGGTTCATGAGTTTGAGCCCTGCGTCAGGCTCTGTGCTGACAATGTGAAGTCTGCTTGGGATTTCCTCTCTCTCCCTCTCTTTCTGCCCTTCCCCTGCTCACGTGCTCTTTCTCTCTCAAAATAAATAAATAAACTTTAAAACCACAACAACAACAGATGGTGAACGTTTCTTTCAAAGGTCTTATCCTCTTTAGTTTCTGCTGCTTTGGGTCACTCTCCAGTGCCCCCAAACACCTATATTTTTAATGTCTTGTCCAGGTTTGTAATTGTTATGTCAGTAGGGTTAGCCTATTATGAGTTAATTCATCATTATCAGAAGCTAGAAGCCTCCATATTTTTGTGAGTTCATCAGTTTATATTTATTACGTTCGGGTTAACTAATGCTTAAACTCATTCAATCAGTTGTCTAAACAATGACTTTGCATAATAAAGTATTTGATTGGGCTCACATATTCTACTCCTGGGAGCTCTGAATGAACAAATTACATTTAGTGCTACCTCAAGGAGACCAAATGAGTATACGGGACGTATCATTTACTGTGAGGAGAAAAATGTCATAGGAAATAAGATCTCCACCTGCAAGCCTTACCAGGATTCCTAAAATCCTCCGTTGGCACTCGTGCCATGACCATGCCTGCTCTCTCAGGCCAGCTCTGGTAGCCATATCAACTCTTCCAGTAGCCTTGATGTGTGTTGTGTTGGGTCCAGACTCGCTTCTCCTCCCCAATGGCCTGGAGAAGGTCTGTGCGCAGACCTTGGGTGTATAGTGACTTAGCAGAGTAACTTAACAGTAACTTAACAGAGCTGATAGCCCAATAAAAAAAATACAGGGTAGATAAGTGGACACACACCAAAAAATCCAACTATATGCTATCTACATGACACTCACTTTAAATTTAAGCACACACATAAGCTAAAGGTGAAGGGATGGAAAAAGATATTCCATGAAGATGGTACCTAAAATAGAGTAGGGGTGGCTATACTTATATCAGACAAAATAGACTTTTAGTCAAAAACTGTCACAAGAGAAAAGAAGGCCATTACATAATGATAAAAGGGTCAACTCACCAAGAAGATATAATAATTATAAATATAAGTGCACTCAACATTGGAGTACCTAAATATAAAATGTAAACCTGGGTAGATCCGAAGAGAGAAATGGATAGAGATACAATGATAGCAGGACACTTTGATATATCACTTTCAATAACGGATAGATCATCCAGACAGAAAATCAATAAGATGACAGCAGACTTGAATAGACCAAAGGGACCTAAGAGACATATACAGATCATTCCATCAACAACAACAGAATAAGATTATTCTCAAGCTCACATAGAATATTCTCCAGAAGAGATCATATATTAGGCTACCAAACAAGTCTTAACCAATTAAAGAATCATTTCAAGTATCTTTTTCAACCACAATGGAGTGAAACTAGAAATCACTAACAAAAGGAAAACAGGAAAGTACATAGAAATTAAACAGCACACTCTTGAATAACAACCAGATCAGAAAGAAGTCAAAGGGAAATTAGAAAATATCTCAAGACACACAGGAATGAAAATAGTTGATATCTTCCCTCCCCAGCCCTTAAGAAGGAACTTCTTTTAAAAAAATTTGTTTTCAAGTGTATTTATTTTTTGAGTGAGAGAGAAAGAGTTCACATAGGAGGGGAGGGGCAGATAGAGAGGAAGAGAGAGAATCTCAAGAAGGCTCCACACTGTCAGCACAGAGCCTGATGCGGGGCTGGAACTCATGAACCATGAGATCGTGATCTGAGCTGAAGTCAAGAGTTGGACGCTTAACTGACTGGGCCACCCAGGTGCCCCTAGAAGGCACTCCTTTTGAAGAAGGTTTAATGAAGCCCCACCTTCCTTGTAACTTCTGTTTGGACGCATTCCTTTTAGGCATGTGCTGGCTCACTCCACCTGCTGCCCCTAACAGGTATGCAGCATGATACCAGCACTGAGCAGGGTTGACTGACCTAATGAAAGCAGAGTCAGGAGAAAGCAGAACTTAAAAGTTCTGCTTTAACAATGGGACTAACTTTGTTAAAATTTGACTGATGTTGTAAAAATGAATGAGGATAACATACTTCTAAGCAGTAAATTCCAGAGTAGGTTGCCAATCATAACACTCCCTCTGCCCACCATCCTCCACCTCCCACCAGTCCTGGCCACAGGAGTAAGAATGTGCCCCAGGTGGTTCAGTCAGGCTCCTTTCCAAAGATTTTTAAAATTAAAACTAATTGGAATGAAGAAAAACCCCTTCCTTTCTGATGATGACACTAGGAAAGTAGGGATGTTGGGGCTCCCGGTGGTGGTGTTTCTATCATCCTGGAGAAAGTTAATATAAGATACCAAGGTTGACATGCAGAGGGGAGGAGAGTCCAGAGTGGGAGAAGAGTCTGGCCACCTTCGGGCACCTAGGTCTAGCCACCCAAGACCAGAATATCCCTGTCTGTCTACAGCAAGATAAGACAATAAATTCCACCCTCCTTGCCTTAGTTAATTTGACTTGGGTTCCATCACTTGCTAACACCAAGCTCCCAGCTAGTACACTGTGCCACTCATTTGGCATGTTATTATACACTCTTTACTGTTGCTAGCAAATGCTTTCATGTAAATGTCTCACTTCCCCAACAAGAAAATAATTGCCTTGACAATGGTAGTTCGGCCCTCATACCTATCCCAGTGCTGAGCACCACACGGGTAAGTGCTTGACATATATTTATTAAAGGTTACTATGAAGCAGATGCACAGCGTTAGGAATAGGAGCAGTCGACAACAGGAATTCTCGTTCAAGTAATTCCTCTGTGTTCTGAACCTGCGCCCAGGTGGCCAGTCCACAGGAGAACAAGCCATGTGATCTGGGAAGGTGCCCACATGACACAATTTATTTGGAAGATTGGGAATTGCTTTCCTTCCATATCGTGACTTGGCATTCCCAGTTTCTCACTCCTGTCAAGATTTTCAGTAAGGTTCATCTTTCACTGGGTGATGGGTGTTCCCCACGACCTCTCCCCTCACTCTAAGACCAAATATATTATAATAGTATTTATTAAGGTTGAGTCTAGCGTTTTGATGAGCTAAAAGGCATTTTCTGAAAGGCATGTGAATGGCCCTCCAAGTTGGGTGCCTTGTCATAGGGGATGGTTTCCTTCACCTGAGTGGTCAAGACGTTTGTTAACAGTACGGCAAACCCACCCCCCTCCCAGGGTGGAGGCCGCTGCCTCCTGCGGCCTGTGCAAGTGGTTGTTTTTTGTTATTTTTAATGAATATTTTGTTTTCTTATTTTTTTATTCAAGTACAATTAACATACAGTGTTATACCAGCTTCACGTGTACAATGTATTGATTCAACAATTCTATACATTCCTCAGTACTCATCAGTATAAGTGTACTCTTAACTCCCTTCATTTTGGTGGACAGATGGGTGGCTGGTCTGGTGGGCAGAGACAAGACGTACACTTGCACCCAGCAGACCAGCCTGCAATGACTCAGCGTTATTATCTGGGAGCTTTCGCACCTTTTGTGCTTCACTTGAAGTTCTGGCAAATTCTTTCCTTCTGTAGGTTGACATCAACATTGTTTGGCTTCCCGTTGCTGTTTACAAAAAAAAGCAAACACCCATATATCTGGAAATATAGGATTTATGTTTTACTACTGAGTCTCAACATTAGTTGGGGTGTTGGGAAAGAGCTTAATTTGGCTGCTGAGTGGAAACCAAGGGGCTGTGTCTTTGAAAAGATGACACCAGTGGGCTCGGTGCCTAAGCGTCAGTGCCCGCGCAGATGGAGATTCCAAGGATACCCAGGAATCCGGTCTTTGTGCACGCTTCCGCATGGATGTCATCTGAAAAAGGGAGAGATTTTTAAAGAAAGAGCACTAAGAAATATATTATTAGAGTGCAGCAAACCAATGCCTTTTTGTTAATGTTTTGACCGGGGGTGGGGCTGTACATGTATTTTCATGATCCCCAAGTTTTTAGCTATCCTTGTATTGCAAAGGATAGTAATACCTTAACTTAAAGAAGACTGACAATTCCTAGAAGTGCTGTCTGGCTCTCTTTGATTGATGCTATGACATTCTGCATTGGTGACCTGCCTGTGTGCTTTTACTTATGAGTACTAATGACCCTACCAAAAGAAAAATGTCTTAAATTTTTTTTTCCTGGAGAGTAAAAATGTAATAAATGCTAATTATTGTCTTTTTTTCTCTACCTTCTACTGTTCTGGGGAGTTTACCTTTTTGCGTTCTCCATCTGTGGCCTGGCCTCTCTTTCCCTCTGGCCACTCTCCTGTGTTTGGAAACTTTGTATAAAATGCTAGTAATGACTGGTTACCTGGATGAATCAGGGCTTTCTACCTGTTGGTCAGTGCACTCTGCTTGCTCTTCCTAAGACTAGTTTCTAAGACTATCCTAGATTCCTAAATGTTTTTTTTAAACTTTTTTGAAGAATAATTGACAAATGTATTTGCATGCATTTAAAGTGTACAAGGTGATGATTTGATATACATGCATATTGTAGAATGATCACCAAGATCAAGATAACACATCCATCACCTCACAGAGTTAACATAAGTAACTTGTTTGTATGTGTGTGTGGTAAGAATGCTTAAGATCTACTCTCAGCAACTTCCAAGTATACAGTACTGTTTTACTGACTCTGGTCACCATGCCTCATATTAGAGAATACAATAGTTTTTCCTTGGCACCCAGGACATTTTTAAATTTCATCCTCTATGTTAACCCATCAACTTCTCCACCAGACTATGTGTTCCTTAGGGGCAGAGTTGTATTCGTTTCTGCATCTCCCTAACATTTAGCACAATTTCCACACATGGCAGGGGTATGAAATTCCCAAAGTAAACCGAATTGGGTCATGTTCCACGTTGATTTGCATTTCACACAACACCTAGCAGAGCGCCCCGCACATTGGAGCTTTCAGAAAACACGTGATGAAGGATTATTGGTACTCACGTGTCTTCTCCACCACTTCTCCCTTATACAGGGGGACATGACTGCAGAGCTGCTTGATGGGGGAGCCAAACAGGAACCAGTCTACGTGAGTGATCAGAGACTGCAGTGGGCTGTACTTGACCCAGATGTATTTGTCTGAGTACATGTTTTTCAGAGCCTATAGTAATATGGTAGGAGAGGATAGGATAAAGTAAGCTGACATCATCATGTGTGCCTTATGCTAAACTGACTTTTTCTTTTTCGTTTAATTAAGCAGAAGGCGGTCGGGAATCTCAAGACACCATCACTTTCTGAGCACTTAGTCTGCAGAGGGACCTCATTATTACCAAT
Source organism: Lynx canadensis (assembly GCF_007474595.2). Classification (NCBI taxonomy): domain Eukaryota; kingdom Metazoa; phylum Chordata; class Mammalia; order Carnivora; family Felidae; genus Lynx; species Lynx canadensis. Next base: position 85,637,731 of record NC_044305.1, read on the forward strand.
GTTATTTTACTGCCGGTGACAATAAAACCCAGAGAGGGTAAATCCCACGGCAAAGGTAGCACAGATGGGAAATTAGAGAGGGAGAATTAAACACCAGGTTCCTAGCCTTGTGTAGGGTTTGCTTATTCTCACTACCCTGTATTGTTTCTTTGCACCTTCATGTTGTTGGATATTATAACTTCACTCATTTTTCTGCCAATCACTATTTCTGAGAGTCCTGCTGTTCAGTCCTTTCTACAAAAACACTGGAATTTATTATAGGCTCTTGTATCGGGGGCTGTATGGTAGAAGTCAAGCTAAGAGGGGTGCCTGGGGGGCTCAGTGGATTAAACTTCCAACTCTTGATTTCAGCTCAGGTCATGATCTCATGGTTTGTGAGCTCCAGTCCAGCATCGGGCTCAGTGCTGACAGCATGGAGCCTGCTTGTGATTCTCTCTCTCCCCCTTATTCTCTGCCCTTCCCTTGCTCTCTCTCTCTCAGAATAAATAACCTTAAAAAAAAAAAAAAGAAATCAAGCTAAGAGATGCACTCCTGCTCCCAAAAACAATAAATGTGAAAACACTTTAACAGGTGGAAAGTACATAACCATGGTAAGATATATATCATGACCTTCCCCCTTACTCTCTTTGTTCCCGTACAGGTACCAGTTTTCCCCTGCTCAAGAACAGGAAATATGCAAGGGTACCGCAGAGTTACCTTCCTCTCATAGATGTATCGTTTTAGTTGGTCCAGAGCAGGGATGGCTTTATGTTTCATGTCCAGGATGTAGCAGGCTCTTCGGGAGAGCACCCTGGATGCGATGTAGCGCTGAGACAGAAAGAGCACAGTTACTGGCCTTCCTGGTTCCCTGGGTTCTGAACTGGTGGGGATGGCATTTGAGCCTTGAGCTTGAACAATGAGTGTCAGTGACTGCTTTTCAATCTTCAATCCATTCCAGCCATGACTTCTTTTACACGGTAGTTTTGTTTTTTCCCTTGCCCTTTCTATCTCTAAAATTGTGCACCCCACTTGTCATGCTTTGCAACGAGGGCCTGTAGTTTGGGTTTAACAATTAAGAAGCATCAGCTCTCCGGAAACCTGGGTGGCTCAGTCCGTTGTGCATCTGACTTCAGCTCAGGTCATGATCTCACAGTTTGTGAGTTCGAGCCCCACAATGGGCTCCCTGTGGTCAGCGCAGAGCCCCCTTCAGATCCTCTGACCCCCTCCTACCCCCGTCCCTTCCCTGCTTGTTCTCTCTCTCTCTCAAAAATAAATAAATATTTTTTTAAAAAAGAAGAAGCAACTCTCTGTCTCTTTCTGTTGATGTTGTTCTGCCTTTTCCTCAATTTGGAGTAAATTCAGTATTCTTTAGAACTGTGCTTTCCAATATGTTAATTACTAGCCACATGTGCTATTTAAATTTAAATTCAAGTTAAAGAAAATTTAAAACGTATTTCCTCTGTCACATATCTCAAGTGCTCAGTAACCACAAGCAGCCAGTAGCTTCTCTACTGGAAAATGTAGATACAGGACATTTCCACCACTGTAGAAATTTCTACTGGACAGCGCGGCAGTCCTTGACATAACTCACTCACCGCTAACACACACACACATGCTTCATCTATTCTCCCCTCCTTCACTGTCTTCTCTCCATCCTTTCTCCACCTCAGACCCAAGCCGGCCAGACAGGTATGAGCTGGAGGAAGGTAGGATGAAAACAGCAATGGTGGGTGGGGCCCGTGGAGCCAGAAGGAACCGGAAGCCATCTAAGCTTCATCCTGAATGGAATTCTCTCTATGGAGTTCCAAATAATTATACAGTCTGTGAGGCTGTAAATAATTAACAAAACAAATTCTTCTAGTTCCTATTTTTCAATTCTCACAAACTGACAGTTCCTAAAATTCAAAAATAGACTGAGGCAAAGCCTGATGACAGTTGAAGAGGCTTAAACCAAGTCTTTACCACTCTTTTTTTTTTTTAAAGACCTTTTGGGGATTTCCTTGAAATCTGCTTTTAAAAACAACTTCAGTACAGCTTCCTTTAAAACTGTATCTTCCAAAGATTCTATACTTTCAAATGTGTCCTAGAACTCCCAATGCCGATGAGGGGGAGGAATGTACGGAAGTTTCTACAAGAAAAGGAAAAAGAAAGCGTGTTCAAATGGTCAGTCAGAGGGACTACAACCACAGCACATAGCTCTCTCCTGTAGGTCCCTAGTCAGGTGGTACAAATGGAAAACAAACAAACAAATAAATAGATAAAGGACCTAATAACCTTTCTGAGCACGTTTGAGACTTGTTGTTAATACCAGCAACTGAAACTTGAAAATAGTTTGGAGTTGTTGGTTAACATGCTTTCCTTCTTCCCGAAGAAGTATGATTTATTGCATATTCTACTTACATAGTTAAATGTGTACAGTTGTTCTGGATTTCTGCTATTCTGTGATGGTTTATTCTATAATCATTCTTTTTCTGCATAAGTGTCTGTATTAGAAGCCCTAAGTCATTCATTTATTCATTCAATGAATATTTTTGAGTGTGCCAGGGCTTGCTTTGGGCTTGGTCACCCTTCTAGGCACTTTCTGAGCCTGTAGTGAGACAATATCATTATGCTTCCAATTTCCACCTGAAAAGATCAAACAAGTGTGTATTTTCCTGTCACACTTTTTTTTTAGAAATGGTTTTGTTTGTTTTTCCATCAATCTCTTGGTTATCTAAAGGGAAAAGGAGAAGTCAGAAAATTCTGAAAGCATTGCCAGTATAGTTCTTGGAATTCAGATGCATAGGAAATGGCTACCCCATCATCCTTGAGAAACCCAGTCTTGGGGAATGCAAAAATTCCCTTGCTGCTTACATGTTTATAGTCAAAAACCGTGGTAGAGGAGCATGATCCTGCATGGATGTTAATGATGGCGAAATGGTTTTCATTGTCAACTGTCACTGTCTCCTGAAGATTGCCGCCATTATTGTTTGGGCTGATGATGTTATAAACCTAGATCAACAACAAAGACATAATGGTTTCTCCGTAAATCATATGCATTGGAAAGGCAACCCACCAGGTAAAATAAAGTCATCCACTTGCTGTGAATGGGAGATCGAAGCCTGAAACCTCTTCCCTGGCATCCTATACCAAAAGCCCATGCTTAAATAAGAATGTGAGGCTCTTCTTCATAGTTCACTATGTTATATATGGGAGAAGTAATGACATCACAAGAGAAATGAAATTGACCACATTTTACAGCAATGGGTTGCATTTTTGAAGGCATTCCAGTTAGAAATAACCAACCTTATTGATTGCACTATTGGGTATTTCTGGGATTCCATCCCAAACAGGGCTCTCTCCTGTCCTTCAGATTATCTTGTATCTTCCTTTTCCTCTCCCAATATCTCCAAGATATAAAGTCCATAATGAACCAACTTACGTCGTATCCATGAGATTGTGTCCCAAAGATGGCCAGCACCAGGCATACCACCTGAAAAACAGACCAGTTGCATCCATTCCACTGAGGGCAAAGACATAAGGAGACACTGGACAGGACAAATACAAGTATCTCACATAGTATCTCACACCTAGAGACACAAGTGGGTGGTCATGAATGGTCAACAGTACATTTCCAAAATGTGAAAACGCATTCACTCATTTGACAGACATTTATAGAGTTCATGCTATTTGTCAAACATAAGATTCTACCTTTAATACCCAATTCCCAACCCTTCCCAACATTATAATCTTCTAGGTAGCATATGTTCTTACACCAAGAACAACTTGGAGCAGGTGAATAGTGAGGAAGGATTTATTTTACTATGGGAATACCCTGGTGTGATCCACACTAGATTTGGATTATAGGAGTCAAGTTGTGTTTTCTGGTTAAAAAAAAGAATTATTTAATTCCTTGGGGTTGAGAGGGTAAAATAGATTTAAAATGGATTCATGGGTGACAGAAATACAATGGATTCCCAAGGAAAACATGACAATAGGGTGCTTGGAGGCATGGTTAATTTTTGAGGCTGACATTAAGGAAAGTTCTATATTCTTCTTAGTGATGCCATCAGACAAATAAATGTTAGGTTAACCGGCTGATACTGACACTGAGGCAGTTCTGAAATTTTGCTGTAGTTATGTTAAGAGTTATCCAACATGTTGATCCCAGTTTTGTGCTCTTTTCTGAACATCACAGTGTATGGCACTTTCATTGCAAACCGCTTATGAAGGGAATCTGCAGGGAAGCAGATATTTTTAAGAACCATCAGTAGGACTTTTCTACTCCCCTAACAATCACCAATAACATTTCTCTTCTGATGACTGGGGGTGAAGTGTCTGACGAAAACCTGTGTGGAGATATCCAACCTGCCTACCTGCATAGCCACATACCTTCTCTGACTCCAGGCCAGCTCTAGAAACCTTTGATGCTCCTCTGGATACTATATAATGGGTCTACAGAGGTTTGAACAGATGGGTGGAGGACTGACCACCATAGTGATATAATTAGAGAAAGCTCAAAAAGTGTCCCCTGCCCCCAAATAACCACCCAATCAACATCATGATTAATACACCACGGTTACAGCTTTGTTTCGGTGATAGATCTCCTCTTGGAAAATCAAGAGACGCCTGGGGAGAGGGAACTTTTTAAGTCAACCATCTTGAACACTTGATGGGGAGGAACTTATCATTTTGCTTTTTCCCTCAACAACTAAATGAGAATAGGGGACACATGACTGGGGAAAGAGTTCCATTCTGGATCAAAACACAGTCCTCTGTTCATGGAGCACGGCAGTGTGGGACCGTGGGAGACTGAGACCAGGGCTGAGATTGGCAGGAGGAGAGGTGGTCATAGCAGGAATGTTCCTGCCAGTGGGGTCTGAGAGGGGTACATTTCAAGTCTAAACCTCACATTTACTGGCATGGGAAAATCACATTCCTCTGTGCCTCGGTCTCCTCATCTGTGGAATGGGGTAATACTACTCAACTCACAGAGTTGTGGAGTGAATAGATCAAAGTATTTATGTGAAGTGTGTAGCATAGGACCTAGTATGCACTTAGAAAAATGACAGCTGCTATTATCTTTTTTTTAATTACCACTTCTTTTTTAAATAGTAAATGCTGCTGTCCTAAAATGCCTACAATCTTCCCAAGCTCATAATTATTTAAAATTCTCCAAATTAAAATTCTCTAGGTATTTCCAAATTCTTTCCTTGCATTTTTAAATAAACATCTCAGAAAATAGATGATGGACAAGTAAATATCTGACTTAATATTCAACACTATCGCTGCCAAAGACACTAATTCAATCATAGAAGCTTAGAAGCATGCACAGTGTTCATCTAAGTCTTCTGAAATCGAAGGCACATTGAATTTGAACATTCTCTGCAAGAGCCACCACAAGAGTATAAAGAAGCATAAGCAAATACTCACGAGGATTTTCATTTTGCCTGATGGGAAGAAGGTGCCCAAGCAAGTGAGGCTACCGGTGCAACTTCCACCCTTTATATTAGCTTTAAGGTGTGGAAATCTCTTTCCAGAACAATTAATTTGGAAAAGGCCATGTCCATATATCTGACACACCCCAGCAAACACCTTTATCAGGATTGAGACCCAGTCACATAACCTGATATCAATAAAGTTCATTAGTCAGTAGTAAAAATTTACCACTTGGTCACTCAGTAAATATTCCTTGCTTATCTGCATTATGTTGCAGTTAAGATTTCAATTTCCACCCTTTAAAAATATTACAGGATGCTTGTTCTAAACCAACATCTTATAGACATACAAGGACACAGTCCTACTATCTGCCCTAATGTTAAAGTCCTCCCTTAAGAATCTTCAATGTCTTTTCAGGTCTGCCCTGCATTTTGAATTCTTCTGCCCAAAGACTGGACATAAGACAAGAGTTGAACACTGGCTGGGAGGGGGGGGGGGTCCCTATGACCTTATTTCTTCTCCCTTTGGAAGTTGGTCCCAATTTCCAGAGATTCATGAGAAACAAGATTCAGATAGCACTCTGCCCAATTACCAGGATTAGCCAAATTTTTACATGTAGCATTGCCCAAAACTCCATAAAAACTGTGTTATATATCTCTAGTTATCCTGAAATGCACTGGAAATTTCTCAAATTCAAAAAAAATAGAATAAAGTTGGATTTGTGTAATTTTTATAATGCCACGATAAAAAAATATTTGGCTAGTGTTACGGTAGAATCATTAATTCAGAAGGCGGGGAAATACAAAAACAAACAGTACCTGTAAATGACAAAACTGTTAAATATTGAGAATCACTATGGTCAGCAGAGAAATAACGTAAATGATGTTCCTGTTCTACAGCTGGAATCACTTCCTAACTAGCTGCTTAAAATAAGAGGTTTTTCAAAAGCAGACATTGGGCATTTTGGGGGTTGCCGACTTTACTGGAGTTCCCCTACCCTGGCTGGTTAGCTGGCGTGCATGTAAAACGTGCTGCTTTATTAAATCTTTTTGAGATACTGGCAGCAAGAAGGATTACAGTGTTGTAGTACAATTGCAAATTTTCTCCCATATCTGGTTCCCAAGCCCCCCAAAATCAAGCCAGCTCCCACACCTGAGGCAGACAGAGGTATTATGTACTTGCATTTCTTCCTATTTTTGTCTGCCTTCTTTGTATTGATAAAGACTTCACATTCTTTTTTTCCCTTTTATTTCTGGAAGTTTTCAACTTTTTTATTATTTAGTTCTAACTTTGATATTCTAGCATGCATACTTAATTTATCACATTCCTTACAATCCAAAAGGTATCCTGCATTTTCATCTTCTCAACAAAGACAAGAACTCAGTAACCTTTGACTAATTACTGAGCATTTTTCCATCCCCATATTGGTATATTTGTGCAGCATTTTACTTTCACCTTTATTAATTTATTTTTATTTTTTTTAATGTTTATTTTTGAAAGAGAGCGAGAGAGAGAGAGCGCGCGTGCGCGAGTGAGCGGAGGAGGGGCAGAGAGAGGGAGACATGGAGTCTGAAGCAGGCTCCAGGCTCCCAGCTGTCAGCACAGAGCCCGATGCAGGGTTTGAACTCACCAACTGCGACCAACTGCGAAATCATGACCTGAGCCGAAGTCAGATGCTTAACCAACTGAGCCACCCAGGCGCCCCTTACTTTCACCTTTAAAAAATAGCACAAAGGGGTGCCTGGGTGGCGCAGTCGGTTAAGCGTCCGACTTCAGCCAGGTCACGATCTCGCGGTCCGGGAGTTCGAGCCCCGCGTCGGGCTCTGGGCTGATGGCTCAGAGCCTGGAGCCTGTTTCCGATTCTGTGTCTCCCTCTCTCTCTGCCCCTCCCCCGTTCATGCTCTGTCTCTCTCTGTCCCAAAAATAAATAAACGTTGAAAAAAAAATAGCACAAAAATACTTGTTTCCCATCAATAGATAATTAAATTAATCAAATTTTTGTGCTAATTCTCATTTTTTATATCCCCTAAAGTTTGTTTCCTCTTGGCTTAAGTATATCTTTTATAGTTCTTTTATTGAGATCCAATAGATACTAATTTTTTTTGTCTTTTTATGTTTAAAAATACCTTTACGTTTTTATCATCCAATATTGTATTTATTTAAGAAAATTTTTTTTAAAGTTTGCTTATTTTGAAAGAGAGAGCACAGGCAGGGGAGGGGCAGAGACAGAGGGAAAGAGAGAGAATTCCAAGCAGGCTCTGCACTATCTGTGTGGAGCCCAACGTGGCACTCGAAATCATAAACCACAAGATCATGACCTGAGCAGAAGTTGGACACTTAACCGACTAAGCCACCCAGGCGCCCCCCCCCCCCCCCCCACAAAACAAGATTTTATTTAAATTCAAGTTAGCATATAGTGTATTGTTGGTTTCAGGAGTAGAATCTAGTGATTCATCACTTACATACAACACCCAGTGCTCATCACAAGTGCCCTCCTTAATGCCCATCATCCATCTAGCCCATTCCCCCACCCATCTCCCCTCCAGCAACCCTCAGTTTGCTATCTATGGTTAAGAGTTTCCTATGGTTTGCCTCTCTCTCTTTTTTAATCTTGTTTTATTTTTCCTTCCCTTCCCCTATGTTCATCCGTTTTGTTTCTTAAATTCTACACATGAGTAAAATCATATGGTATTTGTCTTTCTCTGACTGACTTATTTTACTTAGCATAATGCATTCTAGCTTCATCCATGTCATTGCAAATGGCAAGATTTCATTCTTTTTGATGGCTGAGTAATATTCCACTGTATATTCCACTATATATATATATATATATATATATATATATATACATACCACTTCTTTTTTTTTTATATATGAAATTTATTGACAAATTGGTTTCCATACAACACCCAGTGCTCATCCCAAAAGGTGCCCTCCTCAATACCCATCACCCACCCTCCCCTCCCTCCCACCCCCCATCAACCCTCAGTTTGTTCTCAGTTTTTAACAGTCTCTTATGCTTTGGCTCTCTCCCACTCTAACCTCTTTTTTTTTTTTTTTCCTTCCCCTCCCCCATGGGTTCCTGTTAAGTTTCTCAGGATCCACATAAGAGTGAAACCATACGGTATCTGTCTTTCTCTGTATGGCTTATTTCACTTAGCATAACACTCTCCAGTTCCATCCACGTTGCTACAAAAGGCCATATTTCATTTTTTCTCATTGCCACGTAGTATTCCATTGTGTATATAAACCACAATTTCTTTATCCATTCATCAGTTGATGGACATTTAGGCTCTTTCCATAATTTGGCTATTGTTGACAGTGCTGCTATGAACATTGGGGTACAAGTGCCCCTATGCATCAGTACTCCTGTATCCCTTGGATAAATTCCTAGCAGTGCTATTGCTGGGTCATAGGGTAGGTCTATTTTTAATTTTCTGAGGAACCTCCACACTGCTTTCCAGAGCGGCTGCACCAATTTGTATTCCCACCAACAGTGCAAGAGGGTTCCCGTTTCTCCACATCCTCTCCAGCATCTATAGTCTCCTGATTTGTTCATTTTGGCCACTCTGACTGGCGTGAGGTGATACCTGAGTGTGGTTTTGATTTGTATTTCCCTGATAAGGAGCGACGCTAAACATCTTTTCATGTGCCTGTTGGCCATCTGGATGTCTTCTTTAGAGAAGTGTCTATTCATGTTTTCTGCCCATTTCTTCACTGGGTTATTTGTTTTTCGGGTGTGGAGTTTGGTGAGCTCTTTATAGATTTTAGATACTAGCCCTTTGTCCGATATGTCATTTGCAAATATCTTTTCCCATTCTGTTGGTTGCCTTTTAGTTTTGTTGGTTGTTTCCTTTGCTGTGCAGAAGCTTTTTATCTTCATAAGGTCCCAGTAATTCACTTTTGCTTTTAATTCCCTTGCCTTTGGGGAAGTGTCGAGTAAGAGATTGCTACGGCTGAGGTCAGAGAGGTCTTTTCCTGCTTTCTCCTCTAAGGTTTTGATGGTTTCCTGTCTCACATTTAGGTCCTTTATCCATTTTGAGTTTATTTTTGTAAATGGTGTGAGAAAGTGGTCTAGTTTCAACCTTCTGCATGTTGCTGTCCAGTTCTCCCAGCACCATTTGTTAAAGAGGCTGTCTTTTTTCCATTGGATGTTCTTTCCTGCTTTGTCAAAGATGAGTTGGCCATACGTTTGTGGGTCTAGTTCTGGGGTTTCTATTCTATTCCATTGGTCTGTGTGTCTGTTTTTGTGGCAATACCATGCTGTCTTGATGATTTCAGCTTTGTAGTAGAGGCTAAAGTCTGGGATTGTGATGCCTCCTGCTTTGGTCTTCTTCAAAATTCCTTTGGCTATTCGGGGCCTTTTGTGGTTCCATATGAATTTTAGGATTGCTTGTTCTAGTTTCGAGAAGAATGCTGGTGCAATTTTGATTGGGATTGCATTGAATGTGTAGATAGCTTTGGGTAGTATTGACATTTTGACAATATTTATTTTTCCAATCCATGAGCAGGGAATGTCTTTCCATTTCGTTAAATCTTCTTCAATTACCTTCATAAGCTTTCTATAGTTTTCAGCATACAGATCCTTTACATCTTTGGTTAGATTTATTCCTAGGTATTTTATGCTTCTTGGTGCAATTGTGAATGGGATCAGTTTCTTTATTTGTCTTTCTGTTGCTTCGTTGTTAGTGTATAAGAATGCAACTGATTTCTGTACATTGATTTTGTATCCTGCAACTTTGCTGAATTCATGTATCAGTTCTAGCAGACTTTTGGTGGAGTCTATCGGATTTTCCATGTATAATATCATGTCATCTGCAAAAAGCGAAAGCTTGACTTCATCTTTGCCAATTTTGATGCCTTTGATTTCCTTTTGTTGTCTGATTGCTGATGCTAGAACTTCCAGCACTATGTTAAACAACAGCGATGAGAGTGGGCATCCCTGTCGTGTTCCTGATCTCAGGGAAAAAGCTCTCAGTTTTTCCCCGTTGAGGATGATGTTAGCTGTGGGCTTTTCATAAATGGCTTTTATGATCTTTAAGTATGTTCCTTCTATCCCGACTTTCTCAAGGGTTTTTATTACGAAAGGGTGCTGGATTTTGTCAAAGGCCTTTTCTGCATCGATTGACAGGATCATATGGTTCTTCTCTTTTTTTTTGTTAATGTGATGTATCACGTTGATTGATTTGCGAATGTTGAACCAGCCCTGCATCCCAGGAATGAATCCCACTTGATCATGGTGAATAATTCTTTTTATATGCTGTTGAATTCGATTTGCTAGTATCTTATTGAGAATTTTTGCATCCATATTCATCAGGGATATTGGCCTGTAGTTCTCTTTTTTTTACTGGGTCTTTGTCTGGTTTAGGAATCAAAGTAATACTGGCTTCATAGAATGAGTCTGGAAGTTTTCCTTCCCTTTCTATTTCTTGGAATAGCTTGAGAAGGATAGGTATTATCTCTGCTTTAAACGTCTGGTAGAACTCCCCTGGGAAGCCATCTGGTCCTGGACTCTTATTTGTTGGGAGATTTTTGATAACCGATTCAATTTCTTCGCTGGTTATGGGTCTGTTCAAGCTTTCTATTTCCTCCTGATTGAGTTTTGGAAGAGTGTGGGTGTTCAGGAATTTGTCCATTTCTTCCAGGTTGTCCAATTTGTTGGCATATAATTTTTCATAGTATTCCCTGATAATTGTTTGTATCTCTGAGGGATTGGTTGTAATAATTCCATTTTCATTCATGATTTTATCTATTTGGGTCATCTCCCTTTTCTTTTTGAGAAGCCTGGCTAGAGGTTTGTCAATTTTGTTTATTTTTTCAAAAAACCAACTCTTGGTTTCGTTGATCTGCTCTACAGTTTTTTTAGATTCTATATTGTTTATTTCTGCTCTGATCTTTATTATTTCTCTTCTTCTGCTGGGTTTAGGCTGCCTTTGCTGTTCTGCTTCTATTTCCTTTAGGTGTGCTGTTAGATTTTGTATTTGGGATTTTTCTTGTTTCTTGAGATAGGCCTGGATTGCAATGCATTTTCCTCTCAGGACTGCCTTCGCTGCGTCCCAAAGCGTTTGGATTGTTGTATTTTCATTTTCGTTTGTTTCCATATATTTTTTAATTTCTTCTCTAATTGCCTGGTTGACCCACTCATTCGTTAGTAGGGTGTTCTTTAACCTCCATGCTTTTGGAGGTTTTCCAGACTTTTTCCTGTGGTTGATTTCAAGCTTCATAGCATTGTGGTCTGAAAGTATGCATGGTATAATTTCAATTCTTGTAAACTTATGAAGGGCTGTTTTGTGACCCAGTATATGATCTATCTTGGAGAATGTTCCACGTGCACTCGAGAAGAAAGTATATTCTGTTGCTTTGGGATGCAGAGTTCTAAATATATCTGTCAAGTCCATCTGATCCAATGTCTCATTCAGGGCCCTTGTTTCTTTATTGACCGTGTGTCTAGATGATCTATCCATTTCTGTAAGTGGGGTGTTAAAGTCCCCTGCAATTACCACATTCTTATCAATAAGGTTGCTTATGTTTATGAGTAATTGTTTTATATATTTGGGGGCTCCGGTATTCGGCGCATAGACATTTATAATTGTTAGCTCTTCCTGATGGATAGACCATGTAACTATTATATAATGTCCTTCATCTCTTGTTACAGCCTTTAATTTAAAGTCTAGTTTGTCTGATATAAGTATGGCTACTCCAGCTTTCTTTTGGCTTCCAGTAGCACGATAAATAGTTCTCCATCCCCTCACTCTGAATCTAAAGGTGTCCTCAGGTCTAAAATGAGTCTCTTGTAGACAGCAAATAGATGGGTCTTGTTTTTTTATCCATTCTGATACCCTATGTCTTTTGGTTGGCGCATTTAATCCATTTACATTCAGTGTTATTATAGAAAGATTCGGGTTTAGAGTCATTGTGATGTCTGTATGTTTTATGTTTGTAGTGATGTCTCTGGTACTTTGTCTCACAGGGTCCCCCTTAGGATCTCTTGTAGGGCTGGTTTAGTGGTGACAAATTCCTTCAGTTTTTGTTTGTTTGGGAAGACCTTTATCTCTCCTTCTATTCTAAATGACATACTTGCTGAATAAAGGATTCTCGGCTGCATATTTTTTCTGTCTAGCACACTGAAAATCTCGTGCCAATTCTTTCTTGCCTGCCAAGTTTCAAAAGAGAGATCAGTCACGAGTCTTATAGGTCTCCCTTTATATGTGAGGGCACGTTTACCCCTTGCTGCTTTCAGAATTTTCTCTTTATCCTTGTATTTTGCCAGTTTCACTATGATATGTCGTGCAGAAGATCGATTCAAGTTACGTCTGAAGGGAGTTCTCTGTGCCTCTTGGATTTCAATGCCTTTTTCCTTCCCCAGTTCAGGGAAGTTCTCAGCTATTATTTCTTCAAGTACCCCTTCAGCACCTTTCCCTCTCTCTTCCTCCTCTGGGATACCAATTATGCGTATATTATTTCTTTTTAGTGTATCACTTAGTTCTCTAATTTTCCCCTCATACTCCTGGATTTTTTTATCTCTCTTTTTCTCAGCTTCCTCTTTTTCCATAACTTTATCTTCTAGTTCACCTATTCTCTCCTCTGCCTCTTCCATCCGAGCCGTGGTGGTTTGCATTTTGTTTTGCATTTCCTTTAAAGCGTTTTTCAGCTCCTCGTGACTGTTCCTTAGTCCCTTGATCTCTGTAGCAAGAGATTCTCTGCTGTCCTGTATACTGTTTTCAAGCCCAGCGATTAATTTTATGACTATTATTCTAAATTCACTTTCTGTTATATTATTTAAATCCTTTTTGATCAGCTCATTAGCTGTTGTTATTTCCTGGAGATTCTTCTGAGGGGAATTCTTCCGCTTGGTCATTTTGGATAGTCCCTGGTGTGGTGAGGACCTGCAGGGCACTTCCCCTGTGCTGTGGTGTATAACTGGAGTTGGTGGGCGGGGCCGCAGTCAGTCCTGATGTCTGCCCCCAGCCCACTGCTGGGGCCACAGTCAGACTGGTGTGTGCCTTCTCTTCCCCTCTCCTAGGGGCGGGATTCACTGTGGGGTGGCGTGGCCCATCTGGGCTACTTGCACACTGCCAGGCTTGTGATGCTGGGGATCTGGCATATTAGCTGGGGTGGGAAGGCAAGGTGCACGGCGGCAGGGGGGGCAGGCTTAGCTCGCTTCTCCTTAGGTGATCCACTTCAGGAGGGGCCCTGTGGCAGCCGGAGGGAGTCAGATCCGCTGCCGGAGGTTTGGCTCCGCAGAAGCACAGAGTTGGTGTTTGCGTGGAGCGAGCACTTTCCCTGGCAAGATTTCATTCTTTTTGATGGCTGAGTAATATTCTACTGTATATTCCACTATATATATATATATATATATACATACCACTTCTTTATCCATTCATCAGTCAATGGACATTTGAGCTGTTTCCATAATTTGGCTATTGTTGATAGTGCTGCTATAAACATTGGGGCTCATGTGCCCTTTTGAATCAGTAGAAAATGTCTTTATTTTCTTCTCACTTTAGAATTGTAGTTATAGGTTGACAGGTATTTTCCTTCTAGCACTTTAAAGATGTTACTCCATTGCTTTCTGGCACCCACTGTTGCTGATGTGAAACATGATATCAGCATGGTTGCAATGTTCCTAATTTGTTCTTTTCCACAGTAATATGCGGTTCTATTTCTGCCAATTTTATTCTCATAATTTATTGTTCTTTTTTACAAATTTAATGCCTTCATTTATATCTGAAAGTATCTTAAACACATCCTTAGTTAATGTCTTTTTCTTGCTATTTTGTTGTTCAAACCAAATAGTAAATCCATTTATTTCCACCTATTTACTGTATTAGTTACCTTTATGTAAGTTGAAATCCACTTTAACTCTTACCTTCTTTTTTATAATCTTTTCTTTATTATGACTCTTGCCATTCTTTATCATGGTGCAGCCAATGAATTCATTACCAGGTCATTTTTGCCATATCTAAGAAAGGGCTGAAAACCTGCTGTTAGGGGGGAAAAGATTTTCAATTCTAAATGGCCCTGGGATGAGGGTGTAGTTATTTAGGCAAGCTAATGTAGATCCTACCATAAGAAAAAAATTAATTCCAGGTTAATTTTTTAAATACATATAAGCCTTGTACATATAGTAAAAGAAGTCAAAAACAAAAAGGAAAAAAGAACAAACTAGAGGAAAATACAGGTGAACTTTGATCTGATTTTCGCAATGTGAAAGATTTCCTAAGCCTAAAAGTATTGGAATATATCACAAGAAAAAAATGTATAAGCCTCACTAAAAACGAATGATCATTAGTTATTAAAAAAAATTAAAGGCACATTTGGGACACCTGGGTGGCTTAGTCAGTTAAGCCTCCGACTTCGGCTCAGCTCATGATCTCACAGTTCATGAGGTCAAGCCCCACTTCAGGCTTTGTGCTGACAGCTCAGAGCCTGGAGCCTGCTTCGGATTCTGTTTCTCCCTCTCTCTCTGCCCCTCCCCCACTTGTGCTCTATGTCTCTCTCTCTCTCAAAAGTAAATAAACATTAAAGAAGATTAAAGGCACACTTAAAACTCAGGAAAAATACTTTTAACACATATGAGAGACAAAGAGTAATATTTTCTTTGTTTTTTTTTTAGGGTTGAATAACCTTTCTTATTTTTATTATTAAATAAACAGCCAAATGTTTGTTAAAAATCTCCAAAAAGTAATAGTTTCAAGTTATAAACGGCTTTTACAAATTCAAAAGAAAATAGTGAATGCATGCAATGTTTTTTAATGGGCAAAGAACCTGATTACAGGAAGGGGCATTAATAGGAGATGATACAGAGTTGAAGCTTGGAAAACACCCTGCCCAGATTTGAATTTCGAGTTCTCTAATTTCTCACCATGTGCCTCAAAATCTTCATGAGGACAGAAGGAGAACAAAGTGCCTCTTCAGAGCATCCTTGGGAACATGGATGAGCTCATACACAACATACTTATAGTAGTCACTGGTGCAGAGTGAGCTTGCAATAAAATTTGCCCAATATTATTAAACTATCTTCATCAGTAAAACATATTCAAACTTGTAAATTATTAAATAATTGAAAATTCAAGCAGCTTTATTAAATTAAATATAAATGGAACTAAGATATCTGGAAAATCCCTAATTATCTGAACACTTTTTAAAAAACCACTTCCAAATAAATCATGGGTTAAAGAGGTAGTCACAAGGAAATTAGAAAATATTTTGAAGTTAAGGAAGTGAATATGCAACATATCAGAATTTGTGGATACAGAGAAAATCGTAGCACTGAATACTCATATTGGAAAAAAAAAAAGGCCTAAAATAAATGATCAAAGTATTCACCTTAAGAAACATGAAAACAAATATCAAATTAAACCTAAAGCAAGCACAAAACAAGAAATAATAAAGATAAGGATAGAAATAAATGAAATTGATTATAGAAAAATCAGAAAAAAAGTCAATGAAAAACGCCAGTGGTTTAAGTGATCAATTGATAAATCTCTAGCCAGACTGTTCAAGAGAAAAAAGTCATGAATTATTAATACCACCAATAAAAAGGGAGCATCAATACATCAGTGCTGATTTTATACCCATTAAAAGAATAATAAGAGAATATTCCAAACAACTTTATGTCCAAAATCAACAATCACATGAATATGAAATAGACAAAATTCTTGAAAACCACAAACTATCAAAATTTACTCAAGAAGAAATAAATACCTTGAGTGAGCCTATATCAATCAAAGAAATTGAATTTGTAGTTAAAAACTTTCCAGGGTGCCTGGGTGGCTCAGTTGGTTACTCTTGATCTTGGCTCAGGTCATGATGTCACAGCTCCTGAGATGCAGCCTTGTATTGGGCTCTGCACTGATGTCACAGAGTCTGCTTGGGATTCTGTCTCTCCTTCTCTCTGCCCCTCCCCCACTTATGTGGTTTATTTTCAAAAAAAAATAAATAAATAAACTTCAAAAAAAAAAAACTTTCCCACAAGGGGTACCTGGGTGGCTCAGTTGGTTAAGTGTCCGACTCTTGATTTCGGCTCAAGTCGTGATGATTTCAGGGTTGTGAGATCGAGCCCCATGTGGGGCTTCACGCTGAGCATGGAGCCTACTTGGGATTCTCTCCCTCCTTCTCTCTCAGCCCCTCCCCTGCTCACACATGCAAGCATGCCTGGGTGGCTCAGTCAGTTGAGCATCCGACCTTAGCTCAGATCATCATCTCATAGTGAGTTCCATCCCGCATCAGGTTCACTGCTGTCAGCACAGAGCCCACTTCGGACCCCCTGTCCCCTTCTCTCTCTGCCCCTCCCCCACAGGTTCTCTCTCTCTTTCAAAATAAATAAATAAACTTAAAAATAAAATAGGCAAAAGATTTATACGGTGGTTTACCAAGAAGGTATACATATGGCAAATAGGTATATAAAAAGATGCTTAACCTCATTGGTAATCAGGGAAATGCAAATTAAAACCACCATACACCTATTTTGAATGGCTAAAAATCACAAACAAGCAAACAAGAGTGAACATTCCAAGTGTTGTCAAAGATTTGGAGCAAATAAAATTCAAGATGTTATGACCACTTTGAAAAACCCTTTGGCAATTGCTCATAAAGTTGATGTAATTATCGTAAGACCCAGAAAACTCACTTCTAGGTGTTTACCCAAGGGAAGCAAAACTATACGTATACGTTTTTTATAAATAAAAAACATTCAATACCATTAATTATTAAGAAACTGAAATTCAATAATTTAATAAGATACCACTGGTTTTAATTCTATAAAAAAACCCACACACTCAACATATACATGCACATACTAAAAACCAGATTTAAAAAAAATATGCAACTTCAGGTTTTCATTCCAACATATAACAGTGCTTAGACGTGACCACTCCTCTCCTTGCAAGAAATAAGCCAAATGAAGATCGACCAACTTTTCTTGAAGCCATCAGAGAATTGAAGTCACTGGGCACACTGCCATGGCAAAATCGGAAGAGACAGGTGAACACAAAGAATCACAGCTGAGATAAGAGTACCTGGAGCTGAAGCCACCACAGCCAAACTGATGGGAACATCTAAGTGGTAATTTTCACAAGCTTTTGAAGTCTGAGTGTGGACCAGGGTGAGAGTGACAAATTCCTGAACACCAAAACCATTTGTGGGTTTTCACTCCGGGAACCATACCAGGTTCTCATGGTGAAAAGACAAGAAAACCACCTCGGTTCTCTGTCAGGGAGAGAGGAAAAGTAACCATTTTGAAATATGCCAAGAACATTCTCTACAGCAAGACCTGATCTCCAGTGAAAAAAAATTTCTCCAGAGCCTTATCTCATCTAGATAGAAAAGGGCAAATACCCAACTCCAGTGCCCTCTCGCTTTCTTGTTTCATCTCATCTAAGGAAAATAAGAAAAGAAAAACCTGGGGTGCCTGGGTGGCTCAGTCGGTTAGGTGTCCGACTCTTGACTTCGGCTCAGGTCATGATCTCACAGTTCCTGAGTTCGAGCCCCACATCGGGCTCTGTGCTGCCAGCCTGGGATTCTCTCTCTCCCTCTCTCTCTCTGCTCCTCTCTCTCTCTCTCAATAAATAAATAAGTAAACTTAAAAAAAAAAAGGCTAAGAAACACTTGTGAAGGTCACAGCCCAAAGACTCAGGCCCACTAAAAGACTGAGATTCAGGGGCGCCTGGGTGGCTCCGTCGGTTAAGCGTCTGACTTCGGCTCAGGTCATGATCTCACGGTCCGTGAGTTCGAGCCCCGTGTCGGGCTCTGTGCTGACAGCTCAGAGCCTGGAGCCTGTTTCAGATTCTGTGTGTCTCTCTCTCTGACCCTCCCCCATTCATGCTCTGTCTCTCTCTGTCTCAAAAATGAATAAACGTTAAAAAAAAAAAAAAAGACTGAGATTCAAATTATAGAATGCTTCTCTTTTGCAACTTCTTACTACTTCATTAACAGGGTTCAAGTTTAATAACAGTGAATTACAGCTTTAAAAAACTGCAAGGCGGGGCGCCTGGGTGGCGCAGTCGGTTAAGCGTCCGACTTCAGCCAGGTCACGATCTCGCGGTCCGTGAGTTCGAGCCCCGCGTCAGGCTCTGGGCTGATGGCTCAGAGCCTGGAGCCTGTTTCCGATTCTGTGTCTCCCTCTCTCTCTGCCCCTCCCCCGTTCATGCTCTGTCTCTCTCTGTCCCAAAAATAAATAAACATTGAAAAAAAAAATTAAAAAAAAAAAAAAACTGCAAGGCACAGACTCTAAGAAGAAGATTTTAGAGAAACACAAAGGTGAGGGGGGGTGGGGACAAAAACTATGGGACTAAAGAAATTTAAAGCCCCTGAGGAGCAAATCTTAGCAACAGCAAACAGTTAACAGAGCCCAACTCCAGCCACATTAACATAAAGCCTCATGCAAAAGGCTTATTTACCTCAAATCCTGATACCTTATGTCCTGCTTTCAACAAACAATGAAACATGAAGAGAAGAAAAGAACTAAAAGAAAAGATGGTGGAGAATATCCAAGAACTGTGGGACATTCTCTTTTTTTTTTAATGTTTATTTTTGAGAGAGTGCAAGCAGGGGAGGGGCAGAGAAAGGGACAGGGGATTCAAAGCAGTCTCTGTGCTGACAGCAGCGAACCTGATGCAGGGCTTGAACTCACTAACTGTAACTGTAAAGTCTGGACTTTGGGTGATAATGAGTTGTCGGTGTAGGTTCATCAGTTGTAACAAATGCACCACTCGTGTTGATGTTGATAATGGGAGAGGCTGTGGATGTGTGGGAGCAGGGGGTATACAGGAAATCTCTGTACCTTCTGCTCAATTTTGCTGCTAACCTAAAACTTCTCTTTTAAAAAAAAAGGCTATTAAATAAAACTGTTTTTAAAAACAGAAGGTGAAAAAGAAGAAACAAAAACCAAGGGCAACAAGTACAAAACACACCTATCTTGATTGTCTAGCAGTTAAAAATGGTAGATAATAGTCCAGCTATACCTATAATCCCTTAAATGTGAATGATCTAAATACACCAAGTAGAAAACAAAGGCTGTTTGAATGGATCAAAAAATAGGGCCCAACTGAATGCAAACTGGTGCAGCCACTGTGGAAGACAGCATGGAATTTCCTCAAAAAGTCACACTATTGGATATTTACCCAAAGAATACTAAAACACTAAGTCAAAGGGATAACTGCACACCTATGTTTATAGCAGCATTATTCACAATAACCAAGATATGAAAGCAGCCAAAGTGTCCATTGATTAATGAGTGGATAAAGAACAACTGATACATATATATGTATATGTATATGTATATGCATATATATATGTGTGTGTGTGTGTATGTATATGTGCATATGATATATATTATATATATATAATAATATATAATAGAATATTTTTCAGCTTTAAAAAGGAATGAAATCTGGCCATTTGCAAGGATGGATTTGCACAGGTGGACCTAGAGAGTATCATACTAAGCAAAATAAGTCAGTCAGAGAAAGACAAATACCATATGATTTCACTCACATGTGGAATTTAAGAAACAAAACAAATGAACAAAGAGGAAAAAAGAGAAAGAGAGAGACAAGCCAAGAAACAGACTTTTAACTATAGAGAACAAACTGATGGTTGCCAGAGGAGAGGTGGGGGAGGGGGGGCGGCATGGATGAGATAGGTGATGGAGATTAAGGAGGGCACTTGTGATGAGCACTGGGTGATGTATGGAATTGTGGAGTCACTAAATTGTACACCTGAAACTATTGTAACCGTGTATGTTAATTATACTGGAATTTAAAATTTAACAAATAAAAATAAAAAGAAGACCGAACTACATGCTATATACAAAAGAAAAAGCCATTTTAATATAAAGACACAGATAGGTTAAAAGTAAGGAGGTGAAGAAAGATATACCATCTAATGTTAATTTTTTTAAAAAGCAGAGGTGCTTTTTTTAATATATTAATTTTAGACAAAGCTGACGTCAGAACAATAACAACAGCAACAAAAAAACATTATCAGGGATAAAAAGGGTGAATTCTTCAGGAAGATATGATCTTTGATACACATGTACCTAACAAAAGAGTATCAAAATACAAGAGGTTAAAAAGTTAAGGGAAATGCAATGAGAAACAAAGAAACCCACTCTTTTAGACTTTACTACCTCTTTTTCAGTATTGATAGATCAAACAGGCAGAAAATCAATAAGGAAATAGATGAACTGAACAGCACCATCAATCAATTGCATCTAATTGATGTGTAGAGTATTGCATTCCGTAACGTCAGTATACACATTCTTCTCAAGCTCTTAGGAAACATTCACCAAGAAAGACCATATTCTGGGCCATAAAACACACCTTACCAATTTTAAAGAGTAGAATCATACAAGGCATATTCTCAGACCACAGTGGAATTAAATTAGTGATCAATAACAGAAAGGTAACCGGAAAATCCCCAAATATTTGAAACCAAAATGAGATACGTCTACATAACACATGGATCAAAAGAGGCTCAAAAAAAGTTAAAAGAAAATATGGTACGAAGTTAATGAAGATTATTTCTCCATTGCAAAATGATATGTCTATTATTTGCTTTGATAATTTTCCATATTCTCTACAACTTCCTATGAGTTACTTTTATGATCGGGGGGAAAGGTTTTGATTATTTTTAAAAAGAAACACTGAAAAGGTAGCATTTACAGGCTCTGGGGACCAATTGTGTAAGGGAGAGAGGTGGTGAGGAAGCAGAGTTGAGGACAGCTGAGGTGCTTGTCTTGATGGGCTGGTAGTTAAAAATGCTATGAAACTAAATATAAGTTATAGAAACACAGCATGTTGGGGAACTAATGAAAATGTTTTGGTTTGGAGTCATCTAATATGCACATTTGTAAACTCATATCTGAAGCTTGGTAGGGTCTGATCTGTTCTTCAATCACATAGAGGTGGCTCATGTGTTCAGAATGGAGGAGCTTCCAGGGAAAATAAGAGGGAGGAGGATCAAGGGTAGGTCCAACACCAACATTAAAGGGACAGATGGAAGAAGAGAGGCAAGCAATTGTTCGGGTGGTGGAAGGAGCAAGTGGAGAGCAAATAGGAGAAAGGCGTATCACAGATGTTAAGAGAGAAGAGAATTTCAAAAAAGAAGAGATGATCAGAGCGAAAAAGGAGAAAGAGGTCAAGTCACATGAGTACTGAACAAATTGCAGCACATCCGAGGTTTCAGGGTCAGGCTCCCTGCCCTGCTCGCTCTGAGTCCCAACATCACCAACTGTGCCTGGGAGGTGAGGAAATGGAATCAGAAAATCTACATGATTCTTTTAAGAGATGTAAAGGGAAGTGGAGGAATAAGCTTCGTATATGAAGAAGGCAGGGTTAAGGGGAGGTTTTTATGTTTGGCTTTGGCTCATTTTTTTAGTATCGGGGAGATTTTCCATACAAACCAAAAAGAAGTAGCAAACCAACAGGCAGATATTGAAATTTGAGGAAAAAAAGACATTTACCTGATGGAGAAAGGTGGGAATCAGCGGTGGAAGAGACAGAAAGTGGAATCACTTTCTGGTGCATCCTCCATTGTCCCATTGGATTTAGTTATAAAACACAAACCAAAAAAAAAAACAAAAAGAAAAATTTCCAAATGGTGACTGCAAAGCATTCAACTCAAGGTATGGGGCTCTGAGTGTGAGTGCCATGTGACTGCACTGGTCACATGTCCAGGAAGCCAGCCCTGTCTCTCATATGGATTGTAGGATCTTGGGGCATGAGCACTGGTTGTTTGGCAACTTTGAATCTTCTGTGGCATTGCATTAGCTGGAGCATGGCGAATTGTATTTAATTAATTATTTTTCAGTATGAGGAAATGAATAAAAGGATTATAGGCTTGGTGACCCACTGCTGAGCAGCAAATTAAAAAATTTTTTCCTGGCCTGGATGAGGGGAGTTGGCTCTTTACTTAAACCCTGTGGGATCTCAGAAGAAAAAGTACACTCCAGAATAAGCCCCAGTGGATACGTTTCATTAAGCATTTCCAGGAATTGGAGGCTGGGGTGTGGATAGGAAGAGTACATAATTGAATAAACATGGGAGCTCAGAATTCCCTGAGATACCTCTGAATATCCAATATGTTCATCTGAGCATGTGTTCCTCCAGAAGTGAAAACATACACATGTGTGTATATTTTCAACCTGGGATGTAGAAAGGAAAACCATTTCAGGTAAGTCACCCTGCACGAAACAATGATTCACAAAATCATGCTTTGCTGCTCAGTGGCCCTAAGGCAAGTCCTTTACTTTGGCCTTCTTCTGCCAGGAAAGCCATGGAGGCAGTTCATTGCCGGGGTGCTGGGTCCTCACAAGACCTGGGCCCCAGGAGTGGCCCTCACAGCTGCTGCACGGTGGTCCTCCCCATTTGGGATCAGATTTGCATCTTCCCGTGTTGAGTTGGGCTCTTCCCACACTTCCCTTCCCACTGCTGTGAAAGAACACACCTTCCGCGTGAGTGTTTTTACACCACTCTCTCTGAATTACTTCAGGGTGAACACTGAACAGGGAATACTTGTTCTTATTTCTGAATTATCTATGAAAGAATTATAAAAGCAAACATGTTACTTATCACTTTGTGATTCTGTTCCTCATACGGTCATATTTTCTCCGACTCCTTTTTAGGATAGAAGTACTTAACCAGGTTCGATTACCCTTCCTGATGATGAAAAATGAAGTTATTTACCAATTTTATCATTATCTCTATTTTCATATATTTTATACAGGTGATGTCATCACTCAGGAGACCTTTTGGCGAGAATTTTCCAAACCATGTTCAAAATACTCTAACGCTCAAGGTTAACGACCGATCTGAGGCATAATATATCATGGGCTGCCTCGAAGAGGATCCCAAAGCTCTGGCAAATGCAACTGGACAGACATGCAAGCAATGACAGAAAGGCAGAGTTACATATATTTTGGAAAGCAGTGGTCTCTTGGAAACAACAAAAAAAGAAGGTCTCTAAGATGCCACAGGGGAGAGCTTCCTCCACTTTGCTGTAATTTGAAAAGAATTTCTTTCCTATACAAAAACAACTATGTAATAAGCATGGCTTTTTTGGAATTAGAAGCTTTCTAGCAATGATTAGTAATATGCTATTTTACACGTCCTTATTGCTATTTTTTTAGACATGACGTTCCTGCGGCCACAAGTGCGTATGGAATATTTGACACCATAGAGCACTGGCCAGAGCCCTAGAAGCTGCAGCCACGGAACCATAAGGAGGGTCTGAGCTGCAGGCCAGTACAGCGAGGCCTTGGGAGCAGGCAGGAGTTTCCTACTCCCCCAGGGAGGCCAAGTGTGTTCAGACCTCACAGTCACCACCTGACTTGGGACCGTCACAGGAATGTCAAACGGGTGTGAAGGGTGCTCAGAAAACAACAATAAAGGCAAAGAAACTGAAAAAGAATCTTTGCAGGAAGGGGCTTCCACACTCAAGCCAACACATTATAGAGGAGGTCAACTAGGCCAAAAGCTAACTGAACCCTAAATTTTAGAAAATGGAGGAAGGGTTAAAGGGAAAAGCAAGATTACTAAGGACGTCATGGATGCTAATCACTGCAAGGTCCGCCCATTAACACGTCGACACAGGGGAGGAATCTTGAATGAGGAGACTTAATGATGGAAAGGGCCCTGTAAGTAAACATTCCCTTCTACTCAGAGAAAAAGAAGGAAAATAAAAGGTTGATTTCTGGGGGGAAGTTCTGAAAGGCTCTCCAGATCTATGGGATGAGCATATCACATGCAGACTGCATTCACTGTTTGTTCCACATGTAGGGAGTTCCCACCCAGCTTGACACGATAGGGTGTGGGGTAAAATGAGACCTTGGGTGTGAGCCCTGAGATAAAATGATGATAGAGGCCTGCTCCGTGATGTGGCTCAGCAGCCAGCTCTGTGGGCAGGGCAGGCCCTATTTACTCATGGGCTGGTTTGCCCCACACTAATCCTGGGGCACTGGGCCACACCATCTTCTGGGACTCCCTGGGTAGGCAACCACAACCAATGTAGGACAGCACCTCTTCAGCTGACTCCAAAAATCAGAATAAGTAAACATAATGCACTTTTAATTCTTCTAGCCTGAGCACCCCCTTTAAGCAATTCTGTTTTGTTTTTTTTTTAAATTGTCATTGGGAGCACCATGCATGTGCCAGTATATTCTAGGTTCTATGGAGGTGACAAAAAAAATTCACATGTTCTGTCTTTCTCCCATGGAAGGACAAGAAACATACAAACATAGGTGGGAGGGAGCAAGAGACTTGCTCACACTTCCTTAGGACTTTTGGCCTTAGACGAGCCAAGGGTCTTGCGGTTAGGGTTGATCCCCTAACCCTCCATCCACCGCCCAACTCTGGCACATTCATAAATACCACACCAAGTACAGAGGAAGAAGTTCTGGTTTCTGGAGCCATTGAAATAATATTGTATATAGGAGGAACTTCTTCTCTTTTACCCATAGGGAAACTAAGGCCTCGAGGGTAAAGGAGACTCCTAGAAAGGAAGCAGAACGGACTCTAGGTCTCCTGGCCCTTGGTTCCAACCAGTAGCTCCCCAAATGGATTTTCACATCCAGGATACATCCTCAGAGGCAGCACAATTTGTTGTTTCCCTAACGAAGGTACCCCCCAGGGATACTAACAGGTGTTAGGAAAAATAAGTCAATAAAAAAGAAAAACAACCAGGTTCTATGGTCCACTAAGTTTAGGGGAATCTGAACGAAACAACATGACATAGATTTATCCCCTAAAGATTTCATAGCACATTTGATATATGAATGTAAATTGTCAATCTCTTAGGAGGGGCATTATTGGACTTTGAACACTACCTATCTATCTATCATCTACCTATCTATCTATGTTACTATCTGTCTATTTCATGGAGTATCCTCCACATCAGCATTTCACAGACCTACTGGAAAAAACGTCAACCTTGAATCTTTGGTAAGGTATGGCATGCAAAAATTGTACTAGAGTGTACCCATATACCAAAGTGAGCTGGGCTTGAAGCCACCATGCTGTCCCCTCTTTGACTTTGCAGTGATGTGGCAGTTCCTGAGGCAGATGAAAATCTCTTCACATATGTCTTCACACATGCTTACTGATCTTTTGCAGCTAAAGAATAGGTTTGAAAGAAATTAGTGGACACATTAAAAAACAAAATTTAACCACAGCAATACTAATCCACTTACCTTTTCAAACAGGTGTTGCTAGTGAATCAAGATTTTTGACTATGTAACCCCATCCTAAGGTTCCAGTCCACACAGAAGAGGACAATCATGAACTCAAGAAGACTTTCAAAGAGGAAACTTATTAATCAGTGATGACTGAAATACAGTTTTCCTCTTTAGCAAGTTGATTCACTAGGGTCAGTGTATCAGAAAAGGTAGAAAAAAATAAAAACTTTAATTCAACCCCGAGACTGTTTTGAGCATTTCCTTGCTAGCCCAAGTGACAGTTTCTACTCTAGGCTTCTGATGAAAACATTTTTTAATCACTTTAACATAATTTCTGAAAAGCAAGTTTTCTATAAGTGAATAAAAGAACAGAGATTGCTTTCATAGCTCCAGGAAAAAAAGGAAGGTCCCCCTGAGATATGGGGAAGGTGTGTTGGGAGCAGTGGTATTTAAGCTGGGCTTTGATGAGTGAAAGGAAGTTTACTAACTAAAGAAAGCCAAGGGGGTAGCTCTCCAAGGTGGGAGAACAGCATGTGCAAAAGCATAGAGGCATGAAACATCCTGAATATTCCAGCAATAGTGGGAACTCTGGTGTAGCTGGAATATAGGAGTATAGCATGGAACAATACAGCTGGGGGAGGGGCTTTGGAAACATTATTAGGGACATTCTATGCCATTCCAATGAGTATCATGTCCATCTCGCAGGCTGCCAGTGAACATTTCTAAGCTTCGTAGAGTCATGTTTATTTATATATGTACTTTAGAGAGATAACTTTAGGGAAAATGGAGACGACTGTGCTGGAGTATGAGAGACTGGTGACCAGAGTGATTCATCACACAACTATTATAGAAGTTCTGGTGAAGGAAGCTGTAGGCAAGACCAGAGTTGAGAGGCAAATCTGGGACCAAATGACATGGTTTAGCACCTGACTGGATGTGGTGGTCAGAGGAAATTGCTGAAGACAGCCCCCAGGTTTCCTGGCTGGAAGTATGGTACTCTCTGTGTACTATGTGTGGTACATGGAACCACTGAGAGAGCTCAAGATTGCAGAAAAGGGTATAAGTTTGCTGGGAGTAGCTAGTAGAACATAGTTTGTTTAAGCAAAACCATCAGATGGGTTCGCATAAAGGTACAAAGAGGAAACCATTCCCACATCCTTATAGGAGCTATCTGCAAGGCCCAGCGTGCCCACAATTTCTCATCTGCAGTCTTGTTTGATTTTAGGGATTATTCTTCTCCTGAATCTGAGTGATCCCAATACATAAAATGTCCACACCCACAGCTTCAGTTGGCCCAGAGGCTATCATTAATCATATTGAGTTTGTTGTGATATCTTCAACTTCAACCAATGATGAGTCAGCTCAGCTCCATGTCAAAATGCCTTGCTGACCAAGGAGATATTCCCAAAGGCTTCCTGGTATGCTGGATCATGGCACAGATATGGAAGCTAGAGAAAGATAAATCTTTGACCCCACCTAGTCACACCTAGTTTGAGTAAAGCTGGTTAAGTACAAATATGAGAAGGGCTCTCATCTGAGTTCATGCCTGCCTTCTTCTCCACTCCATTGCTTTGGTGAAGCCAAGATGAAGCTCATAGTGAGTAGATTTTTCCTTTTGAATTCATTATCTGATGGCTAGAGACTGTTAATGTTCTGAGCTAAGTGGGTCTGCTTCTTATGACAATCTCACCATAATGGAAAATTTATTTTGAAAAAAAAAAATCTCCTTTCTTTTCATTGAATTGTGGCAAGTGAAAACATCTCTGAGGGCAGCCATAGTTATACTGGGAGCAGACAGCTCTGTGAGCATCATATACCATGCTATCTTAATAAAATTACCTTTCAGTTCTCCTTGTTCAGGTCTGGTCATAAAGCAAGCAGTCCCTAAGTCCTAGAAAATATCTAATCTTTCCCCACATTGCTGAATACCTCTTTTGACCAAACTCCTGAACATGTTCAGGCAAGATAAAAGCTCATTATCAAATTGGATGGGTGAGAGACTTATTGTCACATTCTCTGCTGTGAAACAGAGGTCCAAGTGAGAAAGATTTGCTTGAACCCTGTCCATAGTCATTTACCCATGAAAAATACCTGAAGCGTGAAGCTAGTACAGTCTCTCACCTCTGGCTCCAGATAAAAAGCTAAGAGTGGAGTAGGTACACCATGAAATTCCACCAAAGGAACTGGTGGTGCTGTGTGTCACTTATAACAAGATGCAGAGGGGCTAGAAACCCGATGAATATTTTCCTGTTTCAACATACTAAACACTATGTTACAGCAGTGTCTGCTTCGTAGTGGAGTTGCAAATGTAACATAATTATCTAGAAATTAGTTCTAATAACAGCAAGGTCAAAAAATTAAGAAAAAAAAAAGTTCCCAACCCAGGTCAGATCTGGTTTCTCTCTTGGTTCTGCCGTGAACAAGGGGTACAATCTTAGCTGATACAACCTTGGCCACGTTACTGAACATCTGAAGCTCAGTTTCCTCATATGTGAATGGATTGTTATGTACTAGAGGATCGCTAAGATTTCCCCCATCTCTCACTGTTTAGGAGACTAATTTTTACCTCCTTCTTAAGCTATCAGGAGAAAAATTAAGCAAATAAAAGAATTACCTTAAATCACCAGGGCAGATCTCAAACCATTTTGTCCCAGGTAAAGGAAATGAGGACAGGTACTCAGAATTGGGCCCCTGCATAAAGCTCTGTGTTCTGACAACTAATGTCATGTACCCGATGACAAATGACTAACCTAGGTATCCCGGGACAGTTACTGACTGCCTTTCTGCTAACCACACTTGACAGCCGGACCTCTCCATCCTTGGTCTCTCAATAGCAGCAGCTAGCCTGCTTACCAATCCATTGCTTTAAAAAAATTGTTTTTGATAAAAAGAGTCTTTTTTTATTAGGAGGTCGATGAAGGGAGGAAAGTATCCCAGATCAAAGAGGAAAAATAAATCGTTTTCAGACTTAATTCTCAGAACGTATATCCATCTTCATATTGTATATGCTATTCATTTTCAAATGTACTTTTCAATGTACTGATACTACATCAGTTTTTTATAAGACCTACATTGACAATTATTATTCTTCTTTTTTTAAAAAATGTTTATTTATTTGGAAAGAGAGAGAGTGGGTGTGAGCAGGGGAGGGGCAGAGAGAGATGGAAAGGATCCCAAGCAGGCTCCGCACTGTCAGCACAGAGCCCGACATGAGGCTTGAACCCACAAACCGTGAAATCATGAGCTGAGCCGAAACCAAGAGTCAGATGCTTAACTGACTGAGCCACCCAGGTGCTCCTACATTAACAATTCTAAAACTATATACCACAATAACATGATTACTACAGTAATTAAGCTATAATCTTACTTTATCATTAAAACTTTCTATGGTTGAAAAAAAATACAAGGTCAAAGAAGAAAGACGGATCACTTGAGACAGTGGTAAAATCAGTATTTTTTATAAGCTTGGGTAGAGAAAGAAGAGGACATTGTTTTGCCATGTGATAGTAGACCAATGTTATTTATGATTTTTAGATTGTCTTTGCCGGACTTCTTGGAGTCTTCCTGACCCCAGCCCTTGCTTTCACTGTAAGTATTACACTTTTTAAAGCGTATTATTAAAATGCATTTGCAAAGAAATGTGGCATTAAATCACTGTCAATTTCTTGTAAATTTCAGGATATCAACATTGGCGGTGACAGCAACAGTGGTATAAGTGGGCAGCAGTCAGTGAGTGTCAACAATGAACACAATGTGGCCAATATTGACAATAACAATGGATGGGACTCCTGGAATGCCCTCTGGGATTACAATACTGTAGGTAGCCAACATGCAATTTCCGTTCTTTACAAATATGATGTTTCTTTTTTTATAACAACAACAACAAAAATGTCTGCTAACCATAAAAGAATTTAAAATAAAATAATTTCTAACTGCACATAAGCATAGAGTTGTAAGTCAAAGTGCCTACTTTGGTCACCCAGTTTCACTACTAGATATAATACTATTAATGTTTCCCACAATCAGTTAAAATTCAAAGCAATGAACGGTAATTAGGATCCACTATGCCCACAGAATTGTGGGGCTGTTAGACAAATACGAACAACCTTCTGCCTTCTCTCGAGATACCTTCAGTAATGAGGAAAAACCTGCACAATATTACTGTTCCCTATTTCAGTCTATCTTCAGTTTCCTTCCAAAAAGCCAGAGATGGACATTTCACCTGTAACTCGAAAGAAAAAAAACAAAGGAAATGTAGGTGACAATATTAACTGGTAAGAGAAACACAAAACAAAAACCAAACAAAAACAACACTTGACTCTGGTTAGGAGACCCACCTCTGCAATTACCAGCTTTGTATGTAACAAATTCTGTACTTTTAATAAGCCCATTCTTTTCAGTTTTATCCATGTGGTCAATTAGAAAACTAATCCCTGTCTTACCTGTCTCCTAGAAATGTTGTGAAGATCAAATGAGACTCAACTGTGATAGCAATTTGAAGTTTATTTCAGCAAAATGGACATATGTAGAATGACTCCTTGTTAGAACTTGAAGAGAGAGCAACGAGTTAGACACTAGGTTCTTACAAACGTTAGCTATAGACATGATTGCAAAACAGGGGCAGATCTGATGTTCTTATCTAGGTTCATCCTTGAGTTCTATTTCCCTCTGCTGGTAAAACTGATGTCTAAAAAAAAAAAAAAAAAAAAAAAAAAAAAAAAAAAAACAAAACCTCCTTGGAAAACCTACTTCCTTCCATCTACCTTTTTCTTTAACAGAACTTTGCTGCGATTAGACTCTTTAAAAAGAAGATATGCATTGTGCACAGAATGAACAAGGATGTCATGCCCTCTCTTCATACTCTTGATGCACTGGTCAAGGAAAAGAAGGTATAAATAAAAGTCTTTTTGATTTTGTTCAAGGGAGGTCTTTTGGTTGCCAGTAAATAATGAGGTCACAGTCATTTCCTCTTGACCACAGTACGTTGTAACGTGTAGCACAAAAAGGGAAGAGGAACTAGTACTTTCCTGAGGAGAGGCAGCTGCCACCACACTCAGTGCTGTGGCTCACACCTGTCTTTACTGTTCAAGGAGCAAAGCTCTGCTCAAGCCAACGGGAGCTGCCTGCACTTCTCCACTTGGAGTTACACAAAGTTACACAAAAGTTGGGTTGGGGTTATTAGATTTAGAAATAAAAATAGAGGATACCCAGTTAAGTTTGAGTTTCAGATAAACAATGGATAAGTTTTTGTTTTTGTTTTTTTTTAGCATAAGTATATCCTATGCAATATTTAGGACATACTCACACTGAAAAAATGATTTGTTTATCTAAAATTTAAATATAACTGAGTGTCCTTTGTTTTATCTGGCAACCCTAGTTGGGTGGGGACAGAAGATGCATTGCTCTTTAAAATGTTTGCTTGAGTTCATATTTCTGTAACTGACAGATAGGTACCTTTCACTGACACAGTAGAGAAGATAAACTCCATTCTCAGAATCTGATTATTATATAGCTCAATCCAAAAAATACCAAATGACCAAATGAGGTCCAAGCTTCAGAATAAATTTAGCCTCAGATTTCTGCTTTTATGAGAAACTGAGGTTTCACACCAGCTAAATCTTTTGGGACACAGAAATTCTGAGATACATGGGGTTGGAGTTGGCTCTTCAACTCCAACAGCCATTTTGATTATGAGAAAACGGTAGCCAAGCAATACCCCGTACTGGCCTTGTACCCATCCCTCATCAACAAACTACTGAGCTGGGCATTCATTTCCTCTTTTCCTTTCCACACTCAGCTTCAGGGTAAAGGACCAGGGGGACCACCTCCCACGAGTCTGATATACTCAATCAACCCTGAGAGAGTCAATGATCTGGAAAAGTTAGGGAAACCCATCGCTGGCATGTGCAGAGGGATTCCAACATACACAGCTAATGAGCTTGAAGGTAAGTAGGCTTTCTATGGTGCATTGTGAGTTATTGCTGCTGATATGGTCAGACTATTCTCGGGCATGTCTACAGAAGACACCAGTTACTTAGCACTAGCTCTGTGCTTTAAGCGTGTGAAATTATTAACTCCTGCCAGCAGTCTTATGTGATAGGTATTGTTATTCCCACTTTCTGGATGAGGAAACTGAGGCACAGGGATAGGTCACAAATCCTTTGTCTGGGTCAGTCCCACCCATTTTGGGGTTGGATTCTGTGCTCTTCACCATTTGGAAATACGACCTTTCAAGAGTGGATCTGGAGTTACCACAAAATATATTTAAAGTGTTGCATGAATTTCTCAGTGAAAAAAGAATGCTAATAGAATCTATTGACTTGTTATAGCTCATTCACTTAATTTCTGGGCCTTCAAAGAATAACTTGCACAAAAACAAAGTATCCACCTACTTAACCTAATGGCAACTTTCCAGATCTCTGAAGTGATTGATTTAATCTAAATAGATAGATGATAGATAGATGGATAGATAGATAGATCTTGAAATCTGTGCATAGCTAGTTTGCAAACTGTAACACCCCCCCCCCAAAAAAAAAGTCCTTGAAAAGACATTGATATCAGTTTCTTTTCTTTTCTTTTTTTTTTAATCAGGGGCAAGCCTGTTCTTTTACTCAAAAGCATGCGTCCGTGCTGATATACTCTGGATTCTGAGAATTTCCTTATGTGGAGAATTGGAGGTGTAAAAAGAAAAAAAAAGTCACTTTGAATTTAATGATCAGAATATTTTATGCAAAAAAAAACACATTGGGTTCTAAAGGTTTTTATCATGTCATTCTGAAATGTATTCTTCCAGTTATGTTTGGCTTCTTTAAGTTTCAATAAATCTACTCAGCACTAAATTCCTTATGATTTCTGTTTGGAATGCATAGGATCAAAAGTGCCATGTGGTGGTGGGTAGGCCGTCCAAGTGTATTAGACCCAACTGTTAGCCTATATTCAGGGCCTGTCCCTTATAAAGAACCCCTTCAGATGCTTTGGATACTACTAACCACGGTTCTGGGAATGAATCCAAGGCAATCTGACTGCTCTAAAAACTGTTCCACAGTTGATGTGCACAGTAACATTTCAGATCAGCAAGGGCAGAAATCCACTCAAACAAGCTTACGCCAGAAAGGGAGGTTTACTGCAAGGATATTGGAGTATCTAAAATAATCTTAGGGCAAGAAAATCAAAGACACTGGAACCAGGAACCATATTGAGATCAAGACCCAAGTCTCCTCTCTCCTGGAAGCCACATATTAGTTCTTCTCTGCTCCTCTTTAAATTCTGCTTCTCTCTCCAATAAACATTTTTTTTTTTAAATATTCTTTAGGGGCGTCTGGGTGGCTCAGTCTGTTAAGCATTTGACTCTTGATTTTAGCTCAAGTCATGATCTCACAGTTCATGAGATCAAGAACCCAAGACAGGCTCTGCTCTACAGCACAGAGCCTGCTTGGGATTCTTTCTCTCTCAGCCCCTCCCCTGCTCTCTCTCTCTCTCTCACTCTCTCAAAATAAATAAATAAATAAATAAACATTTAAATTCTGCTTCTCTCCTCTTTCCATCTCGCAGATGGCTCTTTCCTTACTCATGCCAGAAGACGGCTGAGCCAAAATGTTAGCCTCATCTCCGTATTTCTACCTTTCCAGCTCAAGAGGTGATGTCTTATTCTTTTGACTCTCAATTCCAATTTTCCTTGACCCTGTTAGGTTCAAGGGCCCACAGCCTCCACTCACTGGCCAGGAAAGTGGAGTCACATAGTACAGATATAGCAATGCAGTCTCCAGTGAAGGAAAAAGATCTCAGAGAAAAATAGTCTCCAAATATTGTATGTGACGGTATGAAACTACCATTCAGTAAAAAACAAACAAACAAAAAAAACCCCAAAAACTCCTACGCATACTTCTTAAATCCTGATGCCATAAGAGGATAACTAATCCACTCTAATGTTTTCAGATGGGATACCCCTAAATAGTCATAACAACAACAAAAAAATGAGGACACGGATTCTCGTCATTTGTAAAAATGCAACATTTACCAGGCCTTATTGGAAAGCAATTATAATAATTTTCTTTACTTTGAGGCAATTTTATTGATGTTCACATGATGTGTACTACCAGAGCAGTAGAAATTTCAAAGTACCCTGAAGCCATGAAATGTGGACACCCATCAAAGATCAAGGCTTAGATACTGCCCTATCACTGTGATCGAGAGACAAAGAAACCTGTGAGTCACAAACTGGATACAGTGTCATGTAACTGACTTTTGGGAGCTGATGAATCCCATGTTTCCTAGAATTGTCTAGTCACTATTTCAGGAGAAGAAATTAAATTCACTAGGAAGATACAAAAATTCTAGATTATATACACCTCTCAGAATATATTACAGAAAAATTATACAAATTACAGGAGAATTTAATAACCTAACTGTTCTAGTTAAAGATTTTAACACATATTTTTCAATAACTTACAGATAAAGCAGCTAAGGATATAAAAACATTCAACAAAATTAACAAGCTTATTTTATTTTTTTTTATTAAAAAAATTTTTTTAATGTTTATTTATTTTTGAGACAGAGAGAGACAGAGCATGAGCAGGGAAGGGGCAGAGAGAGAGGGAGACACAGAATGTGAAGCAGGCTCCAGGCCCTAAGCTGTCAGCACAGAGCCCGACGCGGGGCTCGAACTCACGAACTGTGAGATCATGACTTAAGCCGAAGTTGGACGCTTAACCGACTGAGCCACCCAGGCGTCCCAACAAGCTTATTTTAGTGAACATATGTATAACACTTCAGAATACATATTATTCTAAAGTACTTATGGGACATTTGCAAATACTGATCACATGCTAAGACAGAAGTCAGATCTCAAAAAATTTCAAATGATTTGCATTATGAAACACATTTTTCTAACTTCAATTTCATTAAGAGAACAAATATTCCCTTCCAAATAAAACAAGATAGCTGCATTTGTTTTGAAATTAGGCAGCATATTTTTAAATAACAAATGAGCCAAAGAAGAATTCATGATGAAAGTGGAATGCATTTGAAACTGTGCAATAAGGAAAGCAGTACGTCGCAAAACCTGAGTAGCGGCTACAGCAAAGGATAAAAGAAATATTATTGTCTGAAATGTTCTGTTCATCAAAGAAGAAAAGCTGAAAATTGAGTCAAAAATTCAACTTTAAAAATGAGGAAAAGCATAAAATATCCAAAATAAGTAGGAAGAAAGAAGTATTATTGACAATATCAGAAGTTAATAAAATAGAAAAAAAATGTGCAATAGTAAGACTCAACAAACAAAGTCAAAACTTGGTTCTTTGGAAAGGCATAAAATTGACAAACTTTCGATAGAATTGACCATAAATAAAAATAAATAAGTGGAATCTAAACAAAAACAAAAACAGGAGCTCCTTGGTGACTTAGTTAAGTGTCCAACTCTTGATTTCGGCTCAGGTCAAGATCTCAGGGCTCGTGAGATTGGGCCCTGCATCCGGCTCTGTGCTGACAGCACTTAGGATTCTCTCACTGTCTCTCTCTGCCCCTCCCTCTCTTTCTCTCTCTTACAAATAAGTAAGTAAGTAAAATAAATAAATAAATAAACATTTGAAAAAAGTAAAAAAAAAAAAAAAGCTTAAAAAACAAAACCAAAAACAAATGAATAAACAAACAAAAAGCAGAATTAGATCTAGAACTACAGAGAACAAACCGAAGGTTGCCAGAGGGGTCGGGGTAGGGAACTGGACAACACAGAAGGGGAGGGGGTGGCCCAGGCTTCCAGTTCCAGGGTGAATAAGTCACAGGAATAAAAGGCACCGCGTCAGGAAGACAGTCAATGATACTGTAACAGCAACATAACAGGACAGAGGGTAGCTGCACTTGCGGTGAACAAAGCATAATGTACAAACTTGTCAAGCTGCTGAGTTACGCATCTGAAATTAATGTAACATTGTGTGTCAAGTACACTCCAATTTTTTAAATTAATTAATTAAAAAAAAGAAACACTAAAAAAAAGGAGATAATTCGCAAGCAATGCTAAAAAGAAGAAAAGGATACCGAGCTACAGATGCCACAGATTTAAAGATGTTCATAAAATGATATTGTGAACACCTTTATATCAATGAATTTGAAAGCTTAAGTTGAATTTCTTTTTTTTTTTAATTTCTTTTTGTTTTACTGTTTATATTTGGAAGAGAGACAGAGAGCGAGCAAGGGAGGGGCAGAGAGACAGAAAGAGAATCTGAAGCGGGCTCCAGGCTCTGAGATGTCAGCACAGAGCCCGACGTGGGGCTTGAACTCACAAACCACAAGATCATGACCCGAGCCGAAGTCAGGCTCCCAACTGACTGAGCCACCCAGGTGCTCCCAAATTTCCTAAGAAATAACCTACCAAAGATCACCCAAGAAGAAATATAGAGCCTGAATAATTCTACAACCAGTAACGGAAATGGTTCAGAAGTTTAAAAACTTTACACAAGAAAATTCCAGACCGAGGTGGTTTTTATACTGAGATTTAACAAACGTTGAAAATACAGATTATTCTAATCTTAAATAACTATTCAAATGTATAGGTTGGGGAGGAGGGAAGGGCGGAGTACTCTCCAATGCATTTCAGGAGAATATGAGTAACTCAATTCCAAAACCTGACAAGGATTGTATGGGAAAAGAAAAATACAGAGCAATCTTTGTTATGAATACAGATTACAGATGCAAAATGCCTTAACAAACTGATAGCAAATGAACTGAGCAAAGTGTTGAAAAGATTGAATACAGCACGAATATGTTGGATTTTTCCTAGTAATGCAAATGGTCTGATACTAGGAAATTAATAATGTAATTTGTCACATTGAAAAATCAACAGACAACAATCTTATGATAAATCTCAATAGTAGCAAAAATAGTAATAAACATAATAAAGTTAAATATTCATCATAATAAACAAGTATTCTCAGAAGACTTAGAATTAAAAGAAACTAATCTAAGATTATCTGAAAATAAAAACTACTGTATCATGTAAAACAATGAAAACATTCCTCTTAAGGCAAGAAATAAGACAAATGCCCATCATCAAAACTTCTAGAAACATTGTACTGAAAGTTAGTAAAGAAAAAAAAATTAAATATAAAGATTCGAAAGGAAGGAGGGAAGAAAAAAAAACTATCCTTATGCCCAAATGACATAGTTTTCTGTGTAAAAATACAAACAAATCTGTAGATAATTTATGGGAATCAGGGCATTTAGAAAGGTCCCTGCATACAAAATTGGCTATCAAATATAAGCTGCATTTCTATATATCAACAACAAACATATAGAAACTTTATTTTGTTTGGGTTTTTTTTTAAATGCTTACTAATTTATTTTGAAAGAGAGAGAGCACACACACATACACAAGAGGGGAGGGAAGAAAAAGAGGGAGAGAGAGAATCCCAAGCAGATTCTGTGCTATCAGTAGGGAGCCCGACATGAACTGGATCCCACAAATTGTGAGGTCATGACCTGAGCCAAAATCAAGAGTCAGATGACCAACCTAATGAGCCACCAGGCACCCCTAGAAACTTTATTTTGAAATAGTGTTTATATACCAGGAAAATATACGACAAAATTTGGAAAAAAATTACTTAATTTAAGTAATGTTTCTTAAGCAGTTTCTACATGCATAGCACTATTGCACACACTTGAAATCCATCAGCAAATAGAAATGCAAAAATCCTTGCCTCGTGTAGCTAATATTTTAGTTAGAGGAGGCAGAGATAAACAATCAATATAATTAAAATACAAATGAACAAATACATAAATGAATTGTGGGAAATTTTGTAGGATAGTATACTGTCCTACTATAGGCATGTGATACTATCCTACCAAATAGAAAATAACAAATACTAAGGGGAAAATGCAGAGCAGGGTAAGGGAAATCAAGAGTGACAGGAGGGAAGAGGCAGTTTGCAATTATTAACAGGTATGTAGGATAGGCGTCATTGAAAGGTGACCTTTGAACGAAGACTAAAAGAGATTAAGCAGTTAGCCATGCCAATATTTCTGGGGAAAAAAAGCATTATGGGCAAAGGAAATAGTGCTACACGCTAAGGCAGAAGTGTGTCTGGACAAATTAAAAGTACAGCGTGGAGGGCACCTGGGTGGTTCAATCAGTTAAGCATCTGACTTTGGCTCACTTCATGATCTCACAGTTCATGAGTTCGAGTCCCATGTCAGGCTCTGTGCTAACAGCTCAGAGCCTGGAGCCTACTTCAGATTCTACGTCTCCCTTTCTCTCTGCCCCTCCTCTGCTCACACTCTGTCTCTTTCAAAAATAAAAAAATTAAAAATAAATAAATAAATAAATAAAATAAAAGTATAGCATGAAAGTCAGTGTGGCTGAGGAAAATAAGTGAAACAGAGAGCAGAAGGAGATGAGAGCAAAGAGGCAATAGGGGACCAGATTGTGAGGAGTCCTGCAGGCCAGTGTTAGAACTTCAGGTATTATCCTGGGTAAAAGAGGGAGACACTGCAGGAATTTGAGCCAAGATAGGATATGATCTTACCAAGTAATATATTAAGGAAAATATGTGCTATACTTCTCTGGAAACTTTATTGAGACACATTAATGTAAGCTAAGTAAATGCAGAGAAACCATGGCTATGAATTAGAGGACGTGTTACTAAAAGAATGTGAGCTCTCCCTCAATCTATAGATTCAAAGCAATTCAAAACAAATTCCCAGCAGGCCAGGTGTGTGCATGTGTATGTGTGGACACAACAAGCTAAATTTATAATATGCATTCAAGATCAAGGGGCCAGTTGGAAGACAATTCTCCATGCATCCTTGATGGTTCTATACATCTTATGAGTAGAAGCACTGACTCCTCTTTGTTCTCAACTTTTTTTTGTAAGGATGTTTGTATAATAAGCAGTCTTGGAATATAGTGATAGTGTGTCTTTGGAGAGCAAAAAGTAGGCATGTTTACTGCCCATTATAAAATATTTGAGTTCTATAAGCTTACACCCTACTATGTAATATACCCCACTGTGTGTGCAAGCTTCCCTCTGGGTCCACATGCACTGCCCTGTGAAGCTCATGGACAAGGAACCCTGACACAGACATGCTCCAGTGCAAACTACTTGCTGTGCTGTGGCTAACAAAGTCCTTTGTGTCTTAGCCAGGGGGCTCATGTCTTCTGTCGTCAACCATGAAACTGCAGCAGGCAACTTTACAGCTTTCAAGTAGGGTAAAATCTCAGACCCTTCTTGAAAGGGTCAAGAATAGCCAAATTACTGCCGTAGAACAACAAAATGGGTGAACTTGACCTACCATAATTATCATAAAGACATAGTAGTTAAGACAATGCAATGTGAGTACTGGGATATACAAATATATCAGTGGAATAAAATAGAAAGCCCGCAGATAGATCCACACATCTATAGGTGACTGAAATAGGATATAGACTGCCTTCCAAGTCTGTGGGGGAAAGATGGGCTTCTTCCATAAGTGATGTTAAAATAATTAGGTAGCCATATGGAATACAAAGAAATGGGAAAATACCACCAGACACCCTGCCTTATACCATATATTTAAAAAACAATTTCATGTATGTTAAAAACCTAAATAAAGAAGGCAAAATAAAAAGCCTTAGAAGATAATATAGAACAATAACTTCAGGACTATTGACAGAGGGAAGGATTTGCTAAACTTTACAGAAAAAGCTCTAGCCATAAAGCAAAATATTAATAAATTTCTCTACATTAAAGATAAGAGTCGGGGCGCCTGGGTGGCGCAGTCGGTTAAGCGTCCGACTTCAGCCAGGTCACGATCTCGCGGTCCGTGAGTTCGAGCCCCACGTCAGGCTCTGGGCTGATGGCTCAGAGCCTGGAGCCTGTTTCCGATTCTGTGTCTCCCTCTCTCTCTGCCCCTCCCCCGTTCATGCTCTGTCTCTCTCTGTCCCAAAAATAAATAAACGTTGAAAAAAATTTTTTTAAAAAAAGATAAGAGTGTCCTTTTATCCATAGACACCAAAAATACAGCAGAAAGATAAGCCACAAACTAGTAGAGATATATGCAACACATAAAGTGGATAAAAGTTCATTTAAAAAATTTCATAAAGAAGTCCTACATATCAACAAGAAAAAGATGAATAAGAAGTAGAAAAGTAGATACAGGTATGTTTCTAGAAGAGGAACCCTGGATGGCGAATCTAGATAGGAAGAGATATTAACTTCATTATTAATAAGAAAAATGCATATTAAAATCACAGCAATAGATCATGTTATATGCAACCTATTGGCAGTTGAAAAAGTCTAGTATCGGGTGTTGGAGGGGGGTACAGAGTAACAGTACATGGCCAGGGCAGGCATGAATTGGCATGACTGCTTTGGAAGACAATTCAGCATTGTCCAATAACCTGAAGATGTGAATTTCCTGTGATCCAACATTACCACTCTTAGGTATAGACCCCAAAGAAATTCTCGCCTATGGGCATCCAGAAACATGTACAAGAATGCTCATAGCAGCAGTGTTTGGAACAGCAAAAAAAACTAGAAACAATCTGAATCTTTGCCAATAGAAGCATAGATAAATAAATTGTGATATGTTTACTTAGCAGAATACTAAACATCACAAAAAGAAAACCAAATTAATCACAGCCATACACAACAACATGCATGACTCTCTGGAAAACAATGTTGAGCCTGCCAAGCAAATCATATTTACATAAAGTTCAAAAACATGTGAAACTAAACAACACATATATTCTATTTTAGAAATACCTTAATATGTGGTAAAACCATGACTCAAAGCAAAGGAATGATAACACAGAGCTCGCTATAATTGTGCACCCCTGAGGGGGATGGAAGGGTCCATGGAGGGGCAAATGGAAGGCTTCCAAGGTAACGGTAATGCCGTCCCTCTCCCTCAAATTAGATCGAGGGGAGGGATGTTCATGGGTATGTGCTGTGTCATTATTCTTTATACTCGGCCTATATTCCTAAATAGTCTTATGCACTAACTCAAGACTTAAGGACAAGTTTTAAAAGTTAAAAGCACAAGAAGTAAGATAATGTTACGAAGACAAACAAGGGGTAGACCTTTGGGGAAAGAACTGTCCTTTCTTTCCAACATAAAGCAGAGACCTCTCGCCTCTTGCTCAGCTCTGAGGCTTGTGGTTCCGAACACACAGCCTTTGAGTCACGTCCCTGGAAGAGTCAAGTAAGTGAAAATGTGTTCACTCAGCACCAGGATGCCAAGAGGTCCGCGGAGAGAGGCCACCGTCCCCATGCTGTGCTAGTGCCAAGCCTGCCCTCTGCAAGGCTCGAAATCCCTGTTTGGAAGCTTGTCACACAGGTTCCCATTTGCAGTTTCGTCTGCCTTGTGGATAACCCAAGTGACTCATACCAAACCCCGGCCCACTGGGGTCAGGAAGAGATGTTGGGAGCATGCAGGGCTGGCTTGCAGGGTCTTCAGAAGTTTTAGTGACTTCATAACCCCAAGAGGCACCAGAGAGGAGCAGACAATATCCCGTTACAAGCCCTTGCCCATTATTAGAATATCTTTCTGGACCTCCTCCCAACTGCACTTCTGATGTAACTGAACAGTTTAAACCAAACCTCCGGGGAATGATCCTTCTAGAACATCAACGAATAAATTTTAACCTAAAGTCAAATTTTCCAAGGAACTTTCATATCAAGAGACACATACATCCATTAACTTATTTTTACACTCACCAC
Source organism: Lynx canadensis (assembly GCF_007474595.2). Classification (NCBI taxonomy): domain Eukaryota; kingdom Metazoa; phylum Chordata; class Mammalia; order Carnivora; family Felidae; genus Lynx; species Lynx canadensis. The sequence continues at coordinate 85,678,990 of NC_044305.1, forward strand.
ATATCCAAAATAACCAATCAAGAATATCAGGAAGTACAACCAAATTAGAGCAAAAGTATGCCAAACCTTACAGTTAAATCATTGCTACCCAGATGTTCAAATTAGGCTTTCATCATCCTCTTTCCTGGTATTGCTTTGGTCCACAAGATTCAAATCAGACAATAAAAATCATGGCTCGGCCCCGTTAACTAAGAGCATTATCAATAGCACACCCCATTTCAACTCTATGCCATTTATCTATCTATCTATCTATCTAACAAGTATTATTGAGCACCTCCTATGTGATAGACTTTTCTAGGCATAGAGATAAACTATGGGGGGAAAGCCATTAAAGTGCCTGACTTCACAAAGTTTACATCCAGTAGTGAAGAGAAACAATAAATACATAAATACACAATACAAGTAATGATGAAAACTCTTAAGAAGGGAACAGAATAATATGAGGGAAGAAGAACCATCAATAGAAAGTTGAGATGGGGGAAGGTTGCTGTTTTGTACTAGACAGGCAGGTGTATAATAAAGAATTTGGCTGGCCCCTGTCCCAGTTTCCTGGGAGGTGTTTTTTAAGTGATTGAGCATCTTTGTTATTGGTAGTGGTCCTCTCAGACCACACCTGATAATTTATCTTAATGATGTGACTCAGGACCAGAGCAAGTTATGCCAGAAAGATTAACTATGTGATTAGACACTTGGGTCTATAAGTCACATGATAACAGCCAGGAGGCTAGAGACTGAGTCACATGACCAATGATTTAATCAATCATCCCTATATAATGAAACCCCAATAAAAACCAGGGACACCAAAACTCAGGTAATCTCCTCTGGTTGGCAATAGTCCACGTCAATGTCACGAGGGTGACAATTTTGACTATTGAGAAAAGCAAAGGTATTAACTCTACTGAGAAAGGACAAAGAAAGCTTCATGTTTGGGACCCTCCCAAAACTTGCCTTATGCATCTCCCTTTGGCTATTTCTGCTTTGCATCCCATTGTTATAATAAAACTGTTATAGTAATAATGCTTTGCTGAGTTCAGTTGTTCTAGTGAATTATTGAATCTGTAGGGGCAGTGGGAACTGCTAAATCTGTAGCCAGCTGGTCAGAAGTGAAAAATGACCCAGAGACTCTGGAACTCAGAACTTATATCCAAAGTGAAGTCATTCTTGTAGAGATAATAAAATGTACAAATTTAACCATGTTGCTTTCTTTATTACATCATTTATATTCCATCTCTTCCCCCTCCCCTGCCAATTGTATTGGCTAGAACATTAGGAGAAATATAAAATACAAAAATAATAGCAGATATACTCAACTTATACCTCCATTTTTTTCACCATTAAACAGCATGCTAACAATCAGTTTCTCAAAGATGCATTGTTTTGTCTCATTTATGTGTAATAATTGTTAGATTGCCTTAACTTGGAAAAAGAGAAATTAATAAGATAACTCTAAAAAGTTTATATTTGGAATAAACCATCTTAAATGATATAGGAGAATAAAACCTTGGTCAAATAGGAAAATGTTTTTATGATTTCAGCATCGTTAAAAAGTCTATTTCACAAAGCAAGATAAAACATGTAACTTAATCAGAAATGGGTCACAGCTTCTAATGAATTGTTCTTACATAATTTGACTGGCCTGTTATGGTGCAAATAATGGCTCCCTGGTCATATCTCAAAGTACCATACTTAAGCCCCTCTTCCAACATTAGCAAAATTCCAATCTTTTTATCTCTATGGGGTCTTTCCCCTTCTGTGTCTTGACTGTGCTGGGGGTGTACTCACATTAAAGAGTTTTATTGGTTACTCGTACTTCTGCATGGAACCAGAGCCCCAGACATGCCTCACTGAGCCTAGAAGACTCTTCTATGGCTACTAGAACTTACTGAATTACAACTACCACTGTGCCCAAACAAGAGGTCTGGTTTGATGTGAAAATCTGGGTACTCAAAAGAGGTGTCTTTGCTCTCACTTGCCACTCACAATGGAGTCAGTGCTCAAAGCTAATTCTTCCGAAACTTGTAACTGTCCAATGTGAGGCTAAGGCTGAACCTCCAGCTCTGCCAAGGTTTGGCTCCTGGTGTAGATTCCTGCTGAAGCTGCAATATAGTTCATCCAGATGACTTCTACAACCAAGTATGTGTCATCTGAACATTGGGCTCTGCTCCAAACCAAAGAATTAGCTCTAGGGTTTCTTTATTAGTTCTTCGCCTCAGTTTTATAATTTATCAAATTGTGCTTTTCAAAATATTATTTGGTAATTCTTACTCCCCTTAAGTTTATTTTGTTCCTTTCCTAAATTGTTGAGTTGGCTACTGAATTTATTTTTGCCTTTCTTTTCTTGGTTAAAGAATACAAAAATTTACCATTATTAATTTCTTCCTATATGTAATTTGACCTCCTTCCTTAATGTTTGATATATATTCTTGACATTATAGTTATTTATTTAAATAACCAATAATTACATTTTTATTTCCTCATTGACAAAAAGACAGTATCTTGAATTCTCAGTTTTTAATATGTTATTTGTTCTTTAATTATTAATTTATAGTTTTATTTAATTGTGGTAAATGAATGTACCCTGTGAAATTTCTACTAACTGGAATTAAAAGAGTTTTTTTTTAAGCCTAGGCTATTAACAACTTTTGAAAACATTCCAGGAATGTTTCTTTTTTTCTTTGTTTTTTATTTTATTTTAGAGACAGAAAGTACATGTGCATGCACATGTGCAAGTGGGGTACAGGGGCAAAGGGAGAAGGAGAGAGAGAATCTTAAGCAGGCTCCACACTCAGCAGGGAGCCTGACATGGGGCTCAAACCCATAACACTGAGATCATAACCTGAGCCAAAATCAAGAGTCAGATGCTCAACTGACTGAGCCACCCAGGCTCAGGCACCCCCTTGAAAAAGAATGTGTGTCAGCTCCAAGATTCGTAGTAGAATGCAGAGTTATAGAAGGTGGATCCCTTGAATATGGTTTGACTCAGTGACTTGCTTCTAATAAACAGAGCATGGAAAAAGAAAAAGAGTAACTTTACAGACACCACCTTAATTAACTAAGTGATCATGGTCGACATCACCAGTCATGTTGATATCATGTACCCTCTGATATGGTGTGTCTTTCACCAGTCTGGTATTCCTCCCCCAAATCCATAACCCCAGGACAATCATAAGAAAACATCAGACAAACCCAAACTAATGGACGTTTTGCAAAGCATCTGGTCGCACTCTTCAAAGTTGTCAAGGTCTTTGTATTCGTTTTTCAGAGCTGCCACAACAAATGTGGCTTAAAATAGCACGTATTCAATCTTTTGTAATTTTGGAAGCCCAAAGTCTGAAATCAAAGTGTCAGCAGGGTCACCTCCTTCCAAAGGCCGTAGGAAGTATCCCTCCTGGCTTCTTCCAGCATCTGGTGCTCCTGGTATTGCTTGGCTTGTGTCTGCATCACTCCAATCCCAGCCTCTGTCTTCAGGTGGCTTTCTTCCTTCTGTTTCTATGTCTCAAATCTTCCTTTCCTTTCTCCTATCAGGACAGCAGTCATTGGACTTCAGGTCCACCCTAAATCCCAAATGATCTTATCCTAAGATCTTTAATTACATCTGTAAAGACTCTTTTTCCAAATAAGATCATATTCACAGGCATCAAGGGTTAGAGAGTGGCCATATCTTTTTGGGAGACCCAATTCACTCTACTCCAAGGAGTAGGAGAAACTGTGACAGATTGCAGGAGACTAAGGAGATAGATGAGTCAACGCAATGTGGGATCCTGGATTGGATCCGGGGACAGAAAAGGGACATTAATGGAAAAACTGGTGAAAGCTAAATAAACTCTGCTGGTTAGTTAATAATATTATGGCAATGTTAGTTTCTTAAATTGTTTAATGTCATCTTTTTAATATTGCCTAAACATAAATTTCATGCTTCTGATCATCATGTTCTCTGAAAGATGTTCAGAAAGATGTTCTGAAAGATCATCATGATCTCTGAAAGATGTTCATTTATATCAGAGGAAGCTAAGTGAAGGGTATATAGGAACTCTCTGTACTATCATCACACTCTTCTAAAAATCTAAAAGTATTTGGAAATAAAAATTTTTAAGCGATCAGATTAGACTATTTTATTAAAAGATAAAGACTCAGATTTTGTTTAAAAATCCAGGTAGTGGGGCGCCTGGGTGGCTCAGTCGGTTGGGCGTCCGACTTCGGCTCAGGTCATGATCTCGCAGTCCGTGAGTTCGAGCCCTGCATTAGGCTCTGTGCTGACAGCTCAGAGCCTGGAGCCTGTTTCAGATTCTGTGTCTCCCTCTCTCTCTGACCCTCCCCCGTTCATGCTCTGTCTCTCTCTGTCTCAAAAATAAATAAAAACGTAAAACAAAAAAAAATCCAGGTATTAGACAAGAAGAAACTAAAAGAAATACTGATACATGAAAAAAAATGGCAACAATATAAAAGTACATTTTAAATAATAAAGTTAGGGGGTTAATATTATTGTCAAAAAAGTACAATTTAGGGCAAAATCAGTAAATAAAATAATAGGAAGTCATTTATGATGCTAAAATATGCAATTCACATTGAAGACCTACCAATCGTAACATTTATTATAGACCAAATTATGTAGATTCAAAGGATATAAAACAAACAAAAAACCCTATTGGAAATGCTAATAGAAGTTAGCAAAAGTACAAAAGAGGGGAGACCTTATCATACCTATCATTTTTGACAGATCAAATACACGAAAAGAAAATATGAAAAACTTTAATATTTAGGTGTTTTCACCTGGACATGGAATCACCGTGAAATGCGGACTCATATAAGTATCTGCAACCAATAGTGGGAATAATATGAGCATTGGTGACATGATTATCGTCAAGTGGCAAACATTTCCTGATAGAATTCTAAACTAAGAAAGTACTGTCTTCCTTCAATTTACACCCGTTCCTGCAAGTTACAGTGCCAACTAAGTAATTACAAAGTATCTTTATGTTTAAAACAAGTAAGTATCCAGACTCAGAAAACCATAAACAATCACAAAGGACAAGTCTTCACGGCAGTGCTATTAAGAACAACTGAATGGGGGTGCCTGGGTGACTCAGTTGGTTAAGTGTCTGACTTTGGCGCAGGTCATGATCTCTCAGTTTGTGAGTTTCAGCCCTGCATTGGGCTCTGTGCTGACAAGCTCAGAGCCTGGAGCCTGCTTCAGATTCTGTGTCTCCCTCTCTCTCTGCCCTTCCCTTTCCCGTGCTCTGTCTCTCTCTTTCAAAAACAAACATTAAAAAAAAATTTTTTTAATGAAAATTTTAAAAAAAGAAAAAAATGAACTGAACAGAGTTCGCAGAGCATCCCTCCAAATGACGTTAGTATGAGTTTCCCCCAATTTAATTTTGACAAATAAAATTCCCCTACAATTTTCTTTTCTTCTTTTTTTTTCTTTTAACTTTCTTCATATGTGTTACCTGTGAGTAGTGAGGAGGAAGCTCCAAAACACAGCCTTAGCATGGTTGGGATATTTCAGTTGGGCACAAGGTTTTCTTTTTATGTTTTACTGCCTGAAGTTACCTGGGTCTTCTAATTAATAGGATTCTCTAGTTAGGGGATCATTGAAGCAATCGACATACTTGTTTTCTTATCCTGCTTTACCTGGTTGGCCTGAGTGTGAACGCCCATCGCACTCTGTATGTCCTTTACTATTGAGAACCCTGAAATAGCTGGCAGAACCAGGCTTTGCCCCAAAGCACCTGCTCTCGGCTCCATCCTCCGCCATTCTGAAAATGGCAGTTTTTGCATTGGGATAGAGATCTGGCCAGAGGCAGCCTTGGTTCTGGAAATGTCCACACTCCACCAAATGTTTTCTTTACTAGGCTTTGGTGGTAGTGCTGAAGTTAGCTTGGGCACTGGGCACTTCCCTGCCTGGAATGGCAGTTCTCATTACAACTCTGTGGTTGAAATGTCTTGCAAGCCATCTGAGTGAAATGGAAACTAGGTTTGTTACTGTAGTCAGATGTTCTTGGGCCAGCATGGACCCATTCCTGAATCATTTTTATATTAGAGATTTGACTACATCTAAATATGCTCCTCATTACACCTTCACTTCCAGCCTCCTGGATCTGGATATTTCTTTATGTCCCATAAGTGCACTGTTTAGGCAATGTTTTCTTTTCTTTGCTGGAATCATGAATTGGTGGGTACTTCTCTCAGCCTGATCCTTTATCATACTACAGGTAACAACATCCTTCCGTCTTTTCTACTGCTAAAACCAACACTAGAGTTTGGAGGAGGACTTGGGAAGGAGAGCCTTCATGGGGTTCCCTCAAGCATTTCTCGGATTAATGTCACAGCTAAGGAGACATTCAAGTATCAAATCCTCTAATGTAAATGTTATCATTTTCTTGAGGGGACTCTCAATGCTATGATTGGACTAAGGGGGTCTGGGTTCCTAATCCCTTCCAAGAACCCCAGTGTTCTGGAGGAGATTGATTGGCTTTCCCAAGGTCCATAGAGATAGATAGATAAGGTTTAGAAGTAACTCCTCTGTCTCTGAAACTCAATTTTTTGGATTATTTGGTCAGTTCAAAGGGAATCTGGAAGAGACAGGAGCCAATATATAGGCTTTAAATGCCACCTTGGACCAAGAGCTGAAGAGGAACCTGAGCCAATGTCAGATCCCACCAAGGCCTTGCCAAGGGGCTTTGAGGATGGCAAATGGCCAATGGGCCCAGAACCTAGGACAACCTGTGGTGACTCTGGAGCTGAGAGATGGGAGGGACAATTGTTGGAGCTGCTGATGTCTCTGTCTACAGGTCTTACCTGGCTTCAGTGGACAGTGACCATATTAGCATTGGCCTGAACAGACTGTGGCCAGATAACGATAGAGGTAAGCCCCAAATGCATTTAAAAAAATTTTTAATGTAAAGTAAGATAATTAAAAATCATCCTTCTGGGTTCTTGATACCCGTTAATAATTTTTTTCCAGAAATATACAGATTCACTCACCCACTGGCAGTTTGATGAAGGTTTTATTTCTCCATCCAGGCTGTCGTTTGCCCTTCATGGTGTTAGGTAGTTAAGGCAAGCATCATGATGCCTGAGTGGAAACTGAGCCCCCATGAGGTTAAAGGATCCATTCAGAACCAGGTAAAGGGATTTCTCTCACACACTTCGTCACATAACATCATTCACTGAGAGAGCAAGCATGAGATGTGGAAAAGAGAGCTTTAATCTGCATAAATATTAAAAGCCAAGTCTTAGATGAAAGCCAGCTCCTCTGTTTATTCTCATTGTGTAGAGTATCAATGTTAGAGCTATAAATTCCCAATCACACACACACAGAGTTATTCTTTATGAGACCAATGCCTTCCCAGGGCGTTCTGAGTCTTTTAGTTAACCACACAAGGCAGTCAAATCAACAATGCTGTCTTTCATGCTTGAGCTCTGTAGACGGGCCCTCCCTCCTCAGCTGTTCATCTCTTCAGTGGAAATTCCTCAGGAAACAACAAAACTCAGTGCAGCAGCATCCCCCCAAAACCACACACCCCCCAAGATAAAAGTGCTCAGCAATCTTTAAGAACTTCCTAGGGAAGCAATACAGAGAGGAGCCTTCCCACTCAGATCTCCTCCAGCTTCCCACTATATGCCCACCAGGGCTGGGTAGGAGCTTGGTCACACTACCTTAGCCCATTTCCCAGAGTATCAGTGTAGCAGACAGTATGGGCTGCTAGATTAAGCCTAGCTGGATTTAAAAACTGATCGGGGCCTCAGGGGGAAAAAAAGGAGCTAATAATGCTTACTCTATTACTCAACAATGACAAACAACCACAGAATCTGAGTAGCATTCAATAATAAGCATTTATTTTCACCCATCTATGGTCAGCTAGCTGGGAATTGGCTGACCTGGGCTGGGCTGGGCTGAATATCTCTGCTTCGAGTTATGAGTCCAGCTGGCTCTCCAGTCTGTTCCACCTGTCTGCTCCAGCTGGAAGAGGCACCACCTCCCTGGGAGGAATTCTCATGGTAAGGACAAAAACACCAGAGAGCATAGCCAACCATACTCTCAGAAACAATGCAAGCATATTTCAAACCCCTGTTTGCATGACATCTCCTATCTTTCCATGGGCCAAAGTAAGTCATATGACCAAGCCAAAAGTCAAGGAAGTACAGGGACGTACAAGCCCTGTGCTTTTGTACAGGGAGATAATCCCCTTGTGAATTTCTCACGTGAGAAGCACTGAAAGGTTACATTGCAGAGAGCTTGGATCCAGGGCCCAGTGAAGAATTGGAGCTGAAAAAAATCAATCTGCCACACTACTTTTTAGGGCTGTTGAAAATATCAAATGTAATAATGTATGCAAAGATGTTGTTGCATCATGAGCATTTAATGACCATTTGTTTCATTCCATTCCATACATATGCTGTTACTCTCTGACTGAAGTTTATTCAGGCTGCAGTAGATGCCTGAAATCTGGCCTCCATCGGTTCCTGACCTCACTATTTGGGCATGTTTTTCCTTGCCTCAAAAAGTAGAGCTTAATTCTCACCTTTCAGATCTAAGCTGACCTTAATGACTTCCCTTAACCCACAGAATGAGAATCAGAAGTAATGCTCTGAGAATTCTGAAGGTCACATATAAGAAGACTTCCCACCTTTGCCTGAGTCCCTTGGAAAGCTCACTCTTGAGCCACTTTCTCAGAGAACCCAGTCACCAAGAAGCCCATGCCACCTGTGGAGGACACATGTACACCTGAGCTCCCAGCCGGCAGCTGTCATCATTTGCCAGTCTTATGAAGGGGCCATTTGGACATCCAGCCCAGTTGATCCTTTCAATGGCTGCAGCCCAGCTGATACCTTGCTGTGATCACATAGGAGACCCCAAATTAGAGGTGCCCAGCTGAGCCCAAGTCAACCCACATTGCTGTGAGCAATGATAATCAATTTCCGTTAAAGTCATTACATTTTGTAGCAGTAGGAGACCAGAACGCTGGCCAATGCTAATATCTCCACTGGCCACTGAAGTCAGGTAAGACCATGGTGGACAGAGAACCTGACACTTGATAATCTTCCCTTTCATCTCTGACGCACCGCAGTTCACGCCTCGTTCTGGTCCTGCCTCCTCTTTACAGGACTGCCAACGTCCTCTGATGGAAGTTTTAGCACTAGCTCAGCTCCTTCCCCAGCCATTTTACTTCAAAGATAGCGACAGTGTCCACAACGTGCGAAGTAAACACGATTTGTTTGGCAGAACTCAGGGACAAGTGGACACACACAGGTTCAGTCCTCCCAGGAGCTGAAAGGGGACGGCTGTTGAGAGTTCTGTAAGCATGTACGTTTCCCCGTCACTCCTCCTACAGGAAGACTCAGCCTCAGATGGACTGAACTGACCCTTAAGGCTTTTGACTCGTAGATAGTCTTTGCCTTTGACCCCAAACATACTTACTGCCATATTCAAGAGGCACTCTGAGAAGCTGATTCTCCAGAATTCTACATTGACCTTTCCTGTTTGATATGAGCTCTGAGAAACACAGGCTGACTTATGCGCAGCCATACTGGGCCCCACGGAGTGTGTGGCAGCACCAACAAGGCCCTGGTGGATCTGGCTGCCTCTCAGACTCCATGAGGCCTCACCCGTCAGACTGGGGGCAGGGGCGGGGGTGTCCACAGGAACGCATTGACATTCTTGGAACCTGATGCAATTAGAACGCTTACCTTCAAGGGGTTCTTCCCTGTTTGCTTGCTCTGTAGATCTGCTCTGCAGAAATGATTTTGCAGTAAAGAAAGCAGCAACCCCATGTTTGAATTCAAGGATGTTTGGCCCTGAGATAGATAAGCCAAAAGAAGGAGCTTCTTCATCCACTTGCCTAAACGCAATACAGTCATTTAAATGATTGAAAACATTTAGGTAGACTGTAAAATGACGAGACAAAACCAATGTCCTGGCAGTAGAATAAAGAAATGTTGAAGTAAACACTCTGTTATGCCAAAGCACTGTGCTATAAATGGAATCCAGAAAGCAAGTTCCCAGGAACTCAAGTAGTGGATGAAAATTGCACAAAAAAGATTATCAGGTTTAAACTTAATCTTTCAAAACGTCTTCTGTTCCTCATCTTCCCTCTTACAGATTTGTCTGCATCCTGCACACCGTCTCAAAGGGTCACACGGTGGAAAGAGCACAGATGAAAAAGCACAGGCCTGCATCCCAGCTCTATTGCCTATGGGCTGCATAGATGTTTAAAGAAAGTTATTTGACCTCTCTGAGCCTCGGGTTTTCACTCATGAAATGAGGATCGTAATGTCGAAGTCATAGTTGTTATGAGTGTGACATGAAATACAACATCAGTGACCTCCTAGTAGAATTGCTGACATATACCAGTTCATTTCCTTGGCCCATGCTAACCTCTCCTTCTGTGCTCTGAAGGTCACCTTCCTCTTCATGCCAGCACTGCCTCTCTCCCCATCTCGCTCAAGAGGAAGAGGGGGGGAGAAGAAGGAGGAGAAAGAGAGAGAGAAAGGAAGAGGGAAGGAGAAAGGAAGAGGGAGGAGAGACTGAAGGAGGGAAGGAGAAAGGAAGAGGGAAAGAGAAAGGAAGAGGGGAAAGAAAAAGAAAGAGAGAGAAAGAGGGAGAGAGAAGGGAAGAGAGGAAGAGGGGAAGAGAGCGAAGCAAAGGAAGAGGGGAAGAGGAGAGAGAAATGAGAAAGAAAAAGAGGGAAAGAAGGAAAGAACGCGAGAGGAAGAAGACGAGAAAGAGAAATAGAGAGGAAGCAAAGAGAGAAGAAAAGGAGAAAGAGAGGAGCACGGCGGGAAGAACAACGAGAGAGCCCTCTTTCTCTCTTCCTCCCTCTCCCTCTCTCTCTCCCTCTAACCCTCAGCTTATACATTCCCTTCCTTCCTTCTCCAGTCCTGAATAGCAACTAAAGCAATCTCCCAACTTAAAAAAAAAAAATCACATAAACGAGCAAACACAAAATCTCCTTCAACCTTGCAGGAGCGTTTCTTTCCCCCTCCACCTCCGTCACCCCAGCCGTTACCCCTTTACAGCTACACAGTTAACCTGTGACTAACTACATCCACTGTCTCTCCTTCAATTTACTCTTTTTGTTTCCCAAACTATTTGATTTGTAAAACTTACTTTTGTGCTCTTATCTACATGAATATTTTTCCTACTTGCCATCATAACCTACATATATTCTAAATGTTTCATGTAGGGCGCCTGGGTGGCGCAGTCGGTTAAGCGTCCGACTTCAGCCAGGTCACGATCTCGCGGTCCGTGAGTTCGAGCCCCGCATCCGGCTCTGGGCTGATGGCTCAGAGCCTGGAGCCTGCTTCCGATTCTGTGTCTCCCTCTCTCTCTGCCCCTCCCCCGTTCATGCTCTGTCTCTCTCTGTCCCAAAAATAAATAAACGTTGAAAAAAAAAATTTTTAAATGTTTCATGTAATAATGCACCATGAACACTTCCTCATGTTTTAGTCTTCATGTGTTTTATTTTTAATAGCTGAGTAATATACCATTTTGTTAATGATCCAAAACTTTTTATTTATTTTTATCATATTATTTTTTTTTATTTGAGAGAGGGAGAGAGAATCTCAAGCAGGCTCCATGATCAGTGAGAAGCCAAACATAGGGTTCGATCCCACTACCCTGGGATCATGACCTGAGCCAAAATCAAGAATTGGATGCTCAACCAACTGAGCCACCCAGGTGCCCCATGACCCAAAACTTTTTAACTTTTGAAATCATTCTCCTAATGTTAGGAATTACTTTATATTTTAATTATAATTGGGTGTGGTTTTGTGTGTGTTTACTTATTTATTTACATATATTTACATATATAAAAACCAGTAACTTATAAATATTAAAGGCAACACTAAAAATCATGTATAGAGTCATATATACTATGTATACCTATGATATATATGTAGATATATTGTTTTTATGTTGCTTTTTAAGGTTGTATGTTTCCTTTAACATATACATATGATATATATGTGTGTATGTGTATAGATATGGTTTTTATTGCTTTAATGTTTATAAATTACTCTGTGCTCCATTTTTCAACTTTTCCATTTTTTAAACCATATTTTATAAATATCTCTGTGTATTGATATCTGATCCATATGATTGTTACTTTTAAAGACAACATGGCATTCCATTGTGCTAATAACTATATAGAATGAAGCAAACTTAGCAGAATCTTTAGCAAAATCTGAAATATCCCATTTTAAAAAATATTTTAAGTTTTTACTCAAAATAATAAAAGCACATAGTTTAAAAACCAAACTGTCTAAAAGTACTATAACAGTGTTGCTGTGTTTTGTCCCATGAACCTCCATGGCTCCCAGGCCCCATCCCCTTTCCACAATTTAGCTAATTCTGGCATTTACACATTGCCATGTTTCCAAATGATAGGTACACACTGACCTATTTTGATTCATAAATCTCCAACATTCTCCACTGACTTTCTATTTTAGAGGTAAGATTTAGCTCACCTGTGTCAATCACATCAAGGTAACTATCGATTTCTTTTTCCTCTGTGGCAGCATACTTTTAGATCTTTGTTCTCCTATATGGATTGGTACCATCAGCATCCTGGGATGTCCCTTTGCTGTCATTCTAAGAATTCTTTGCCTTTGTCTTGAGTTGGTACATTAGTCAGTGTTCTCCAGAGAAATAAAACCAACAAAATGTATATATAGAGAGAATCTATTTTGGTGAGCTTTCTTTTAAGGAATTGTCTCATGCAATTGTGGGGGCTAGAAAATCTGAAATACGCAGAGTAGGCCAGCAGGCTGGAGTCCCAGGGTAGTGTGGAGGCAGAATTTCTTCTTTTTCAGGGAACTTCAATCTTGTCTCTCAAGATCTTTAAATGATTGGACAAGACCTATCCACAATATGAAATGTAATCTGCTTTATTCAAAGTCTATTGGTTTAAAAGTTAATTACAACTAAAAAATACCTTCACAGCAACATCTAGATTGATATTTGACCAAACAACTGGGCACCATAGCCTGGCCAAGTTGACAGATAGAATTATCCGTCACAGTTGGGCTCTCTGTTTCCTTGGTATTATATCTTCCCTCTTTGGTTTACTCCTTTATGTTGCTGGAGCTCCTCCAGTACCATCTTGAGAAAGTATAGAAATATGTGGCAGGAAAATTTCTTGATATCTTCTGTGTTTGAACATGTCTTATTCTATGCTGACATTTTATTGATAGTTGGCTGTGTGTAGAATTCTGGGCTGTAAATCATTTTCTTCAGAAGTTCAAAGGCTCGATTAACTAATGGATTCAGATGTTACTGTTGAGGAGTCCAAGGCTGTTCTGATTCCTGTTCCTCTGTGTGTGAGCTCATTTTTCCCTTGAGAGTCCTATGAAACCTTGTATCTGTCCTAAATTTCCTTAAATTTAACAATGAGCTTGAAGTAGATCTATTTTTTAGCCCTCGTTCCAGAGACTCAGAGGGTCCTTTCCAAACTCCAAACTCATGTCCTTCATCCAAGAAATTTTCTTTGTGATGATTTCTTCTTTTCTCACATTTTATAATTCTGTTATTCAGATGCTGGAACTCCTGCCTTTGTCTGTTACTTAGCTTATGTTCTCTTGTCATCTTCATCTCGTTACTTTTTGTTTGTTTGTTCATTGTTTTTTGGTTTACAGTTTTTGGGGTTTTTTTTTTGTTTTTATTTTTTTATTGTATTTGTTTGTTTGTTTTGCTCTGTCTTCAAGACTATTTTCCATTTTTTCCGTTGATTTTTTTCTTCGATTTTACAATTGTGCTTTAGTTAGTAAGAGTTCTCTCTCTCTCTCTCTCTGAATGCTCCTTTTTTCCTGGCATCATTTCTACCTAGCTCTTTTCATGAAGGTCACCAAAGAACTCCTCGTTGTTAAATATTTTTTAAAGTTTATTTATTTATTTTTGAGAAAGAGAAAGCACAAGTGGGGGACAGGAAGAGACAGAGGGAGAGAGAGAATCCCAAGCATGCTCTGTGCTGTCAACACAGAGCCTGATGTGGGGCTCGATCCCACGAACTGTGAGATCATGACCTGAAATCCCAAGTTGGATGCTTAACCAACCGAGCCACCAGGTGTCCCTCCTGGCTGTTAAATCTAATGAATAGTTTTCAGTTTTTATATTCTCATACTCTCTACCCCAACTGAGACTCATGACTATTCCCTTCTAGAAATGTCTTATTTCCCTTCTTGTTTCCTCTCTGTGGAGCTCCGTAAGACTGCTAGTATATTCCCCTGGGCTCTATCCTTGACTCTCATTTCTTACCATTGTCTTCACTAGCCCAGGGTAATATGCAAGCTTCCACTTATACACTCATGGCTTCAGCCTAAGCATCGTCCCTGTGTGTAAGAATCACATATATAAGTGTCTTTCACATTCTAATTTTCCAATTAAATATGAAGGACTATCAATTAAGAGTGAAGGAGGGAATATTGAAAACTTTGAGAGTTTGAAAAAACTTTCTCAGAGAGGAAGGAAGTAACCCAACTAAAGATACATAGTAGGACCATCAGTATATAGCTGAACTATCGCAGTGATGAAGACTAAAAAATATAGCTATTGCTGCTTGCATTTTATGTTAGGAGAACCTGGTTTAGGGGAACTATCAAAATGTGGAAAAAGTATTCCAAAACGCTACTATATATGCATAGAGTTTGCCAGATTTGGATGTTTTTCTTCCTCTTTTTTTCCCCCTCTTTCCCACAGTCTCGGAATTGACCACGTGATTAAGAACAACATTTTAAGCTGATCTTATTACTAAATTTGTGATGAACTCCCTCCATACTTCAAGTTTATAGTTTCTGTTTTTGAGACACCAAATTATAAACTTTTCTTTTCTACCACTTGATTTCCGCCTGCCTCTAGGCAAATCTGATTTGTAGAGGACAGTATTCTGGGAATGGGTTTTATTTCTTCCTTGTTAGCTCTTAGATTTGTAACAATGACACTGGATTTTTCCTCCATTTCAACTCAAGATAATTCTTCTGTGCTTTAGGGGCTTTTAGTCATTTTATGTGTTTATTGACTGACTTTGCTATGTTCTTTGGCTTAAACTCACACTTTAAGTGCCTAAATTTATGACCATGATTAAGACTTCACAGTAGATCAGTCCTCAAACCTTGATGACAAATATGATTGAAAAGAAAACAAACCTGGGTAGTAGCACCATCCATGTCTTGAGCTCTACCTATTTTGAAAGGAGACGTCTCTAGCTTCGGGGATCAGTCCTATCCTAGCAGGTGTAGAGGCCCTCTCACAATGAATGACATAAGACTTCCCCACTGTTACTTTGGCCACAGTAAGGGCAAATGCTTTCATATTTGAGGTTCCAGGATGAGCCTGCTTCTTAGACATCTACCTTGGACACACATTTAATGGAGCCTGAAAACCTATGCCAGAAAACTAACCTAGGTCTGACTACCTGCCACGCAGTTCCCTAAGGAGTCAATGCTCAGAGGCAAACTCATGAGGTGAATGCATACCTTGTTACTAGTTACAGCTGTACTAGTGTACACCCCAAGCCCTTCTGTACCCTGGTGAGCTGTGATGGATTATGAATAGGGACAAGGATCCTGGGGATTCCTTAAGTAGCCCAGGCCTTGCTCTCTTTGCCATGGGCTCCTTCCTGATCACTTTTGGATCTACTTAAGGAAGGAGTATCTCATAACCAGTAGGAAAAAACATTTGTCATGTCTTAACTCATTCACATCCTGAGACAATCCAAAGAGTTATGGTTCAACAGTGCATCTCTGAATATTCCATTATGTCAGACCTAGTTATCCTTGGAATTGGCATGGTAGGGCAGAAGGGACATGTTGAGTTTCCTCTAGAAGAGAGATTAAACACACTGTTGTACCAATACCTTCTTATGCATTTGTATATCCCAAGTAAATTATGCAAAGTCCAAGTTTTATTCATCGTTGTATCTTCATGTAGGCATAGGGCCTGCCCTAGAGTAGGTATCCAAAAACAATTTTTTTTAATGAATGAATGAGTTAATAAAGAGACGGAATAAAGATTCTTTTCTATGGATTGTTAGATCTCAAAAAAAACAGCACCAGAAAAGTGTCAATTATTATAACATTAGATCTCAAAAACCAGCATCAAAAAAAAAAGCACCACTGATTATAACCATTTTCTCAGACGTTTCTTTAGAGTTTAGCTATGTAGCATTCTTGGCTAGCAGAAACAGCATTGCTGCCAATAGATTTTTGATAGCTCCAAAGTATTTTTTCTGTTTGTTTTCTGCATGTATCCTAGGAAATCTTCAATTCCCAATAGTTCCTAGATGAGCCCAAATCTTCACCTTTGCATTTCTCAGAGTTGATAATATGAATGTCCATGGTACAGAAACAGCTTTGTTTCATGGGTGGTAGAAAACTCAAACACCCTGAAAGTGGTTCTTCTAAATTATTCTTCCCAACTTTAGAAGAAATTCACATGCTATTTCCCAGAATCTCACAATAACAATAAAAGCCAACACTTACTGTATGTTTCCTGAGGGCCACACATGACATGCATGATCTCACTGAAACCACGTAACAACCCAATAAGGTAGGTAGTATTGTTAACCTCATTTTGCAGATGGGAAGCTATGTTATGGACAAGTCATGTAACTTGTTAGTAATGTCACCCTGTTAGTAATTTGCCCCAAACAGGCTGGTGCGCAATTACGATGTTAATTAGTATGCTTTCCTGACCAGTACACAATTTATGGGAATTACCATTAATTCAACAATAAATCTAATCAGAGCTGTGTGTGTGAGGCAAGAGGGAAAAGAAATTGGTCACTGTAAGATTGTGTGTGTCCCTGAAACCCCCATATCTATTTCTGATATTGTACAGATACATGAATCTTGAAAAAGCTTCCATTGGTTATTACAGAGTGAGTAAACTTCTTTGTCTCCATCTTCCCCGTACCCCTTCCAAATATTCTTATCCATACACATATTCACACATGGTGAGAACCACTGGATTATCTGGCTTGGGCCTTGGACACATTAGCAAAAGTGTCAAAGGAGTTATGGGCTTGACAGGCTTAGGTAGATTTCTTCTGATATCTTCCACAGTAAAGTGGTCTGAAGTCTCTGAATAAGACTTTGGTGTTAAATATGCTTAAATATGCCAGGGTTGAGCAGAACTAGGCAAAAAAAAAAAAAAAAAAAAAGGCTTATATTGGTCTTGTGTTTAGCTTTTTGCTAGCCTTGAGTTGTCTGATATAGTCTTTCATTGGGCATTTGTAAACTCTGGGCTTGTCAAGACCCTAGACTATACTGGTCCATTTTATCCCTCCTCTGGGTTCTAGGTTGGATTGGCCTTGTCTCTGATCTAGATGAAATGAACATTTTATTCAGCGAGGTTTTGAGTCCTTATGAGGATCTGCAATGGATTTTTAGGATATGTTGGCATGAGTTATGGATTATTCTCTTGGTTGAGACCTTGTAGGAATGTACCTTCCTGCAAGCAAGCTGTGTTTGCTGTGTTAAGCTTTGAACTTTGGCCAGACTCTAGCTAGATTGGGCTAAGAGTGAGTTGGTGATTAAACTTCATGCTGGGCTTAGATGTGACTTAGGATGGATTGTGATGGTCTATAGGTTTAAGTGAGCTGTGTTGTAAACCAGATTAAACAGGATCTGTCTCTGGGCTGACATTGAATAATATATGAAATTAGCTCATTTTTTTTTTACTCTGAATTGATCAGAGTTGGGTTGAGGCTGTGTTTAATAAGTTCTACTTATGCATTTGGGTGGCTGTTAACAGGATTTCAGGATGTGTATGGAACTGCCCTAAATTGAATCATGGGAGGTACTGGATTAAATTGATTTTCAAGTTAGACTGGGCTGGGCTTTGGGTAGGGTTATTAATGGAATACTGGACTCAATGAGGCTTTGACTGTTTCTGAGCTGAGGTTGTGAATAACCTGGCCTATGCGATGCCATCAAGGTATTTGTTCTAGGTTATGATTTTGCCCTTGGGCTTAGAGTCATTACTAGTACCTTTGCTTTTCCTTTGACCAAAAGCAATTATTTAGCTAATTTAGATTCTTTAGAAACTTTGTTGTTCTGAATGATAAATTCCTTCTAGGAAGGCTGCCTTGGCTTTTTGCAAACAGAAGTCCTATGGAGGACAAGCATGAAGGAAATATCATGACAATGAAAGACTATTTTTACTAACTGATGTTTTGCCTTAGGAAGTTTTGGGGTGCCACCAAAACCCAAAGACCAGTGGGACCTGCAAGAACTTGGCAAACATTGGACCTACTTGGTTGACCCAAAATATGGTACAGGGTGTCAGATATGTACACATTCTGTTCTTATTGTGGACAAATATTTCTAAGGAAAAAATTTCCCAAGTTTTCTTGGGTAGTATGTGTTATCTGCAGCATTTTCCAGAACTTGTGTCAAGAACACAGACAAACGATTTAGTGTCCCTGAGACTCTTGAAGGTTTTTTTTTTTTTAACTTTTTTAAAGTGTTTATTTATTTTTTAGAGAGAGAGAGACACACACACAGAGCATGAGCAGGGGAGGGGCAGAGAGAGAGGAGACACAGAATCCGAAGCAGGCTCCAGGCTCTGAGATGTCAGCACAGAGCCTGACGCAGGGCTCGAACCCACGAGCTATGAGATCATAACCTGAGCTGAAGTCGGACACCCAACCGACTGAGCCACCCAGGCGCCCCGAGACTCTTGAAGGTTAAATGGCAATGTTATCAAGACAACAAAATTTGCTTTTTGACAGCTTGGCAGAAGGGGCTTAGTCACATATTGGAGGTGGGGGGCAAGTATGGGACAGCAAGTCGCTGGAAGCCTGTAAACAGGCAGGTCATTCTTAATTTCTACCTCAAAGAAGGGAACCTGGAATAGTCAATTACAACAGTAGTGCACGACCAAACCCTTAAGATGATCAGTCTTGTAAGGCAAAAACTCTCCAATCTTTTGGAAGGCAGGAAACTTGAAATTCCTGGTATCCTTAAGTATCCTGGGATCCTTCCTTATAGCATTCAAACATTCAAACATTCAAACATTCACAAGTTACCACTTATCCCACTCTATACTTGAAAGAGAAGTTCCCCTTCCTAATAACCCAGAACAGTTCAACATCCAAAAGCACTACATCATTGGAATCTCCTTGGTGACACAATGACACGTTTCACATCATTGGGTTTTTCTTGGGGCTTATGCCCTTGACTTACACAACATGCGACACTCTTGACTGCTTCTTCCTCCAGGAAACTTTCCCTTGCCTTAGTTTCCAGGTTACCATTCAAATGCTTCCATGTACATGATTAGTTTGCCCTTGCACTTCTCCAACTCCATAGCCTCAGCATCACAATCTATACCGTTCTTCCACTGACTTGACTTTGAGGGGCAGAGGAGTTACTTCTAAACCTTATCTACTACTTCAGATTCCATGTCTCCCCCTCTCTCTACCCCTCCCCTGCTCACGCTCTGTGTCTCTCTGCCTCTCAATAATAAATAAACGTTAAAAAAAATTTAAAAAGTGGGGGGGGGGCACCTAGGTGGCTCAGTTGGTTGAGCAACCAACTTCAGCTCAGGTCATGATCTCACAGTTTGTGAATTCGAGCCCCACGTCAGGGTCTGTGCTGACAGCTCAGAGCCTGGAGCCTAATTCAGATTCTGTGTCTCCCCCTCTCTCTGCCCCTCCCCTGCTCATGCTCTGTGTCTGTCTCTCAATAATAAATAAACGTTAAAAAAAAAATTAAACCTTATCTATCTATCTCTGTGGACCTTGGGAAAGTCAGTCAATCTCCTCCAGAACACTGGGATCTTTGCAAGAGATTAGGAACTCAGACGCCCTCAGTCCAATCATAGCATTGAGAATCCCCTCAAGCAAATGATAACATTTGCATTAGGGCATTTGATACTTGGATGTCTCTTAGCTGTGACACTAATCTGGGAAATGCTAGCAGGAAGCCAAAGAAGATTCTCCTTCCTAGGTCCTCTTCCACCCCATTTCCCGACATGCTTTAATTATAAGGCTGCTATACCCCAACAACCAAAGGAAAATGTTGCCAGTTCAAAGAAGCTGATGTCTCCCCCTGCAGACTTGTTGAGCCATCATATTGCTAGTATACCAGGAGCTTCATTCACCCCTGTTATTGACTCTGGATATCTTTATTCTACTTTAAAGATATGGAGGAGCAAGAGTTGTGCAGTTTAGAGTATTTTAATCTTCTCCCAATTATTTTTTCCTGAGAGCAGTGATTCCCAAAGTGTAGGTGTCAATAGGTGTTATTTGAAAAGAACAGTTTCAGGATTGAGCAAGTCTAGGAAATACAGTTAAAGTTTAAAAAAATTTATCAAAGCTTTAATGTATAGGTATTTACTAGTTATCTATTATTGCATAACAAATTAACCCCCAAATTAGAGGCTTAAAACACTAATAAACCATAATTATCTCAAAATTTCTGTGGGTCAGGACTCTGAGATTGGCTTAGTTGGGTGGTTGTGACTTGGGGTCTGTCATAAGACTGCAGTCAAGATGCTGACCAGGGCTGCAGTCATCTCTCAGCCTGACTAGGGCCGGAGGGTCCACTTTCAAGATGAGTCACTCACATGGCTGGCAAATTGTTGCTGGCTATCAGCAGGGCATCTCAGCTCCTTGCCACATGGATGCCTCCATACAGCTGCTTGAGGGACCTTTTGACATGGCAACGGGCTCCTCAGAGCAAGTTATCTAAGAGAGCTAGAAGGAAACCACAATATCTTCTGTGACGTAGCCTCAGAAGTCACACATCATTTCTGCAATACCTTATCAACTACACACAAGTCAGTCTTATTCAGTGCGAGGAGGGGAGGGTGTGTTTGAATACCAGGGAAGGAAGGACATTGAGGATCATTTCGGAGGCAGGGTAGTGCAATGCTTTATGAATCCCCGAAACTTATCTGACAACAAAATTATTGTTTAATGAAGCATTCCGAGGCACTAGGATTCCATGGTACACTGGTGGGGGGAAACCACCATGGATGGTAAGTGTCTTAGAGGATCACAAATGGAGGGGAGAAATCATGCTGGAAAATGGAGTGTTAAGTGTGCACTGAGGACTCTCCAGGGGGCATCTATGAAGCTAAAACTGAGTTCCTGCCTTGATCGGCTCTTCCCTGCCAGTCCCAAACTATTCGGAAGGTCTATACTCTTGTGAGCTGTTTACTCTCTCTGCCCTAATAGGGTGAAAAAGTCAAAGTTCACAGGCTGAAAAGAAGAACTTCTCACAGAGTCTCCAAAATCTGGAGATGGAGACAATCTAGAATGCCCGGCTGTTCCACGCCGGGAGCAGCCTTTTCTTTGGGACTGTTTATGCTATTCCCAGCCACGTCACTGGACCCCTACAGTCTCTTTTATGATCTGCACTAATAGTGCAGTAAGGTCACTGGAATGAATCAGATCACAAAGGCACCGTTCATCTCTACTTCATTTGCACAATGGCTCCTTTGCAAAGGTCCCAGCCCCAGGGTCGGAGCCAAGGTGCTTGGAGGAAGTAATTTCTCATCAAATGTTTACAGTGACCTTATCAACAGACGCAGCGTAGGAAAGCAGAGGACAGGGATAAAAAGGCTAGAGAGTGAGCAAGAAGTAGGAGTGGGGAAGAAATAACGGAGAATGAAAGGGAAGGTGCATGAGAAGAAGGAAAGAATGAGAAAACACGCACAACCACACTCACGCGAAAGCCAAAGGGCGCTTTCGCCATCTTCGGCCACAAGGTGGCACCCTTTGAACTTTCTTTCCGCCCCCCAAAAAAGGAGAAAGGGAGGAGAGAGGGGGGCAAGAGGAGGGAGAAAAGGCAAGGCAGTCTCCCAACCAAGAACAATCTGAAAACCCACCCCATAATATTTAAAAGCTGGGACAAAGAAGCGTCAGGACGAAGCTGCTTCCATTGCAAAACGTCAGCGCAGCCTCCCGAGCGGTCCGCCGCCAGAGTCTGGAGCAGCCCCTTTAAAAAAGCGGAGTGCAGTATTGGGATTTTTGAAAACTGAAACCTAGAAACAGAATCGAAGCGGAAACCAGAAGGAAAGCCTTGAACTCCTCCAGACAATTGCTTCCGGGGAGTTCCAGGAGCGCGAGGGGGAATAAAGGGCCCGCGAGCAGGGCCCCTCGGATGGCGCGTCCCTGAGGGTCCAGACGAATTCGAGGCGCGTGGGAAGCAGAGGTCCCTACCCTCTCCCTGGGCTGCAGGTCATGGCCACCGTGGAGCAGAAAGCCCTCGGCATTGGCTTCAAGTGTCTCTCCTTGGCCACTTTTGTGCTCATCTGCGCCGGGCAAGGGGGACGCAGGGAGGAAGGGGGTCCAGCCTGCTACGGGGGATTTGACCTGTACTTCATTTTGGACAAGTAAGTGCCATGAGTTGTTGCACCCTGGGCTCGGCTGATGATGCTCGCTGCCGGGCTGGGCTTGTTGGCAGCGAGGCTTTGAGACAGGCACGCGTCTCCAGGGACCCAGAGGGACCGCGGGGGTGGCCGAGGCCCCGCGCTGCGCCTCTGTCGGGGAGCGCGCCTCCCCATCCTTCTTCGCTGCAGCGGGAGCCCGCAGGGGCGTCGCTGCTGGTTCGAGGGGAAAACCTACTTTCCGCCTAGCTTTCTGTGAATGAGGAGCCTGCAAAGGAGTGTGAGGATGTGTTGACCTAATACGTTTCTGTGAATCTTTTCCATTTGCTTTAGAAACCTGGTGAGAAGGGCGTGCTTTGGAGAGGCAGAACTTCCAGGCAAGGCTGGAGTGGGCTTTTGAAAGTCAGTCCTGTCTTTGAAAACAAACAAACGACAACAACAAAAAAAAAACCCCACATTCTGTCCTGCATAATGCATTGCCTTTGTTCCTAATAATACAGTGCACGCTGACTGGGCAATTAGTGAAAATATAAGGCGGATTTCTCAACTTAGACACTATTGGGTTTTAGGCTGGGGAATTCTTTGTTGGGCACCCTTGGCCTCTCCCAGTAACCCCATACTTCCCCGCTCCATGCTCCCTCTCTTCTGCCCCCTTTCCCCCCTGTCCCGCATTGGTAACAACCAAAATTGTTGCCAGACATTGCCAAAAGTCCCCTGTGTGTAAATTCCCACCTGCCCTACCTTGGCTTGGGACCTCGGATACAGACTGAGTCAAGTTCTTGGTAATTCCACTGGTGGGCTACCTGGGAGGTGCAGGAGCCCTGGTTTCCTTAACAAAAAGGATAAGAGTTAGACTTCAGGTCTGCTCAAGGGAGAGCTGAACTCTCACCAATTAAACATTTCCCAAATCCCCTTAGATTTGCCAAGCCCACAGTCATTCCAGGAAGCTTTATGCTATCTACTAAAATCCAGCTTCAACAATAAAAAGCCCCTCAGAGAAGATCCATGCTCATTAAAACTATGTGAGCTCTCCGGTGCCAGGAGAGGAGCTTGCTGTTAACAGTGGTGGGGAGATGAATTTCACAGACTGGAAAGTATTTGGGAGTTGGAAAAAGAGTCCCGCAAAATAAGCTGGCCAGCTAGACACCAAATGTGCTTTGCAGTTGCCCCTGGAGTTTGATTTTTCCGTAAGGGCTGTTTTGAACTCCAGATTCTTTGGATGAAAAATGAAATCTCTTTCTTAGAGATTTATGAGAAGGTGGATACTGAGAATATACTCTAATACTAAGAAATGGAATTTCTTTTGTTACTTCTAGTGGCTGGGGGCAGAAGCTCACAAATTCAGAGACTGTCTGAAAGCAGTCAGAGGTGCCCATCATGGTGCTTCCCCCCCCCCACCCCAAAAAGGCAGTTCAGAAGGACAAACAGGAAGACTTGAAAAAATGGACAGAACCACCATGCCCCTGAATGGATTGACTCCACACGGGAGAGATAATCAGTTCTCCCCCAAATTAATTTGAAGTGAATTAAACATTTAAATCAAAGTTCTGTAGGAATTTATTTTGGTGGTGAGAGGAATTTAATAAAATGACTCCGCGTTTATCTTAGAGAACAAAAAAACCGGTGAAAAAGAGGTAAAACATTTTTAGAGAAAGATAATGAAGAAGTACTTATACCTTCAAATATTAAAATGTATTACAAGGCAAATGATTACAAACAGGATGGTAAAGGCCAAAGAATAGGTAGACAGAATAGAAAATCTAGAAGGAAATCCAAGAACATGTGAGCATTTAGTGGAAGTTCAAGTCAGTGGAGAATTAATTTGTTACTTTAAAAAATGATTCTTGGACAAATGGTTGGTAACATGGGGGGGGCGGGGAAGGTGACATTTTTGTTTTACACCACAAACCAAAGTAAATTCCAGAAGGACTGAAAATTTAAATGTTTGCAATGAAAGGATGAAACAACCGGAAGAAAATTTAAACAAATATTACTGTAACCTTAGGTTTAGAGCTTTTAAAACAGGAGGACAGAAACAAAGAAAACGATGAAAATATTTAAATATGTTCAAATTTTCCATTTCTATAAGCGAAAATGTGTCAGAAATAAAAGATAATAAGAAGCTACAAAAACTTTGACAGCATAAATTATTGCTTAAAGATTGACCTTAATATATAAAAAGCAGTTTTAAACAGATGATTCCAGGAGAAAATAGGCTTAGTACATAAATAATTCACAAAAAAACATATGAAAATCAGTAAATAAACAAAAAATTTCAACGTCACTAGTAATCAAAGAAGTGAAAAAAGCAACCAAGATGTAATTTTTATTAAGTTAGTGGAGATTTTTTTTAAATTATAATATTCAATATCGGCCAACTTGTGGGAGGAAAGCACTGTCATATCTTACTAAGGAAAATACAAATTTGCATGGTCTTTCTAGACTGGTGATGTCCAATAGAACTCTCTGTGATGATGGAAGTGTTCTATACCTGCTCTGGCCAGTATGGTGTCTACTAGCCATATGTAGCTATTGAGCCCTTGAAATGTGGCTAGTGTGAACAAGGAAGTGAACTTCTTATTTTACTTATTTTTAATCAATTTAAGTTTAAATAGCATGTGGCCACTGTATTGGATAGTGCAGGCAAAGAGGTAATTTGGCAACATGTATCAAATGCTTTTTTAAAAAATGGGGTTCTACTTTTCCATCTAACAATTCTATGTCCTAAAGGAAAAGTCAAATATACTCTCCAGCGAGTGACTAGATGTATGTTCATGGCAGTGCTGTTTATAATAATAAAGCTGAAAATTACCTAAATGTCTAACAACAGTGGATTTCTTAAGTTAGGCATGATATTAGCAAAGCATTGAATATGCAGACTGTGCATGCTTGTAAGATATTTTAGGAGAAGTATCTAATGCTCATGATGTGCTCTTAGGTGAATATTATATTATTATGTACTCTTAGGTGTATTAATGTACCAATATTATGTACATTAAGATTCTATCTTTGTAAAAAAAAAAAAAGGTAAACACACACATGTGTATTTCTTGATTTACCTAATATGTAATAGTATTCCTGTCTGGAGGATAAGATTTTTAAATTCTTTTCTTGTGTTTTTCTGAACTCTCAAAATTTTCTACAATGGGCATATGTTACTTCTATATTCAACAAAAATAAGTTACTTTGACTTAAAAAAATTATTTCAGGTGTGAGGAGGTCTCTAACCAGCGTGCTGAGCCCCAAGCATATGATAATTATAGAGGCTGCTGCTTCTTTTGTATTTAAACCTGGAGAAAATTTCTAAATGCATCATGGGATGCTCTGCAGTGCATTGGGGACCCAAAAATGCTCTATGAAAGAAATAATGGGGGCCCCTTTGGAGGCACCTACCTTTATATTGAGGTGGACTCCTCTGACTTCTTTTAGTTGTCCAGTGGCTTGAAAAGAGAGGGTATTTTTGTGCTGAATGAAAAAATTGCTAGCACTTGATGGTGTGCACACTTCAGCTTGTGCTCTTGACCCAGGCCAATTTATACGATTGTTGAACATAGGTGGGGGATGAGCCCAAAGGCAGTGATTGCAAGAGGCCCCTGGTGGTCTCTAAGACATGGTCCTCTGTCCTAGAAAGAACAGTGCTGTCCAGCACCCAACCACAGCAGAGCGGAAGGGAAAAGAATGCTGACTCACTTTTTCCTTGGGCATCTAAGATACTTTGGCTGGCTACACACTGTCTACAGGCTGAAACTAAGGAATCCCAGGGCACCGAATTCACCTTTCTTCTCCCCACCCCTCAACTCCCTTTTCCCTGGTGAATGGTCCTCTTTTTTTCCATGACATTAAAACTCAGCCCATTCCACCTTTAAGCAGGATGCATCTCTGGCCTGGAGAGAACCCAGATTGTACATTTAATGGAACGTCGTGTTTTCCCAACCAGGAGCAAGACTTCATAATGATAACCTAGACTACCACAGTAACACAATAGGGCATTATTAGCGGCTTTGGCGATGGGGCTGGTGGACTGGGCTTCACAAGGCTTTATACTGATGGAATTTCATCTTCATTTAAACATGCTTTTCTGGTTACAGTCAGGAAAAGTAGATTGCTGGGAATTCAATCAGGGATTTGAGGAGTCAGATTTGGAAGGTTTTATGCAGAGAAAAACAAGGAGAAGCTAGCTTCCTTTCACTTTTCCAGGGGTCCTCTAAGATTCATGCATCCTGTTGAGTGGTCCATGGACATAAATGTACCTTTCCTCTCTCCCAGGGCTCCCCTGCTATGATACTATACATTTATGTATGATACATTGGTCAGTTTTATAGGGAATGGTTAGTTACTTAAATGGAAAAAGTGGATTTTCCATCATGAGTCTTGGGGAAGTGCTGGCTATATTCATGAGTGCCCTAAAGACTTCAAATAGGGGCAACTGGGTGGCTCAATCTGTTAAACATCTGACCAGCTCAGGTCACGATCTCACAGTTCATGAGTTTGACCCCCATGTCGGGCTCTGTGCTGTCAGCTCAGAGCCTGGAGCCTGCTTCTGATTCTATGTCTCTCTCTCTGCCCCTCCCCCCACACATGCGCGCGCGCGCGCGCGCGCGCGCGCGCTCTCTCTCTCTCTCTCTCACTGTCTCTCAAAAAAAAAAAAAAAAAACCACCACATTTTTTAAAATAAAAAAAAAGGACTTCAAATATAGGATGATGTCGGTAGCAGGAGGCGTGGAGGAGACAGGGGGCTGGAGGGGACAGTAAGCACCAAATAACTTTATTGATAGGACTTTCCAAAACCACAGCCAATAATATATCCTTACATTTGTAAAGGCTCTCCACAGGCTCAGCATGTCTTCTTTTACCACTAGAGCCCTCTGCTATTTCCTTCCTGTTTGGTAGGAAGGAATTTTCTCTTTCTCTTCTCCCCATACAAGGAGACCCCATTGCCACTCGCCCAGAGTTCTACCCTCAGCACCACAATTGGATGATTCCATAGTGGTGATGATCTGTAGGACCATTACCATGTGTTATACTCCAGGGACATGGCCGTTAAATAGATTCTTGTAGCATTAGACTGGGAACTTCACCACTGGGTATGGTATTGTTTTCCTGAGAAAATACTTCTGGGTTCCCAACTACCAACTTACAAAAGAAATCTTTAGAGTCAGAACTGAAGTCTCCTGATACTTACACATTCTCACAAGTGCCCCAAAGACAACTTTTCTTGGTAGCTAAGGCAAGCACTAGTGTCCTTAGTTTACTGATGAGCAAACCGTTAAACCTTTGTTCAACCCACTGGATTAAGTGACCTGCCCGAGGACCTAGGATTAGCTCATGACAGAGCTGGGCTGATGTCTGATCCTGACTCCGAGCCCCGCTTTCTCCACTCATCGCTGCCCTGTGTACTTGGGTTATAATGAGAAGCACATGGCAGTCCAACTAGAGGAACTGGGTGGGTTCCAGGAATGAAAAATCCCTGCATCAGAGTTTCAGTAAATGATGGTACATAAGGCAACCAACATTACTTAATTGAGGAACTACTGCTTTGCTAAATCAGCTATAGTTGATTGAAAGTTTCAAGGACTCCAGCCCCCTGCAGCCCACAGAGATGAGAGCTGATGGCTAGGACTCTAAGGTGCATTCAGGATATCTGATTAGGATGCAGTTAACGGTCCAATAAATTGTTAATTTGTTCAGATTGAATCTGATGGAAAAAGGAAATTCAACTCTTGTAGACGTGTTGAATGTTTTCAGATGTAGCTTGTTTTCAGGAATACCTTGAAAGAGGGCTTTGAGTAATAAAAATGCAAAATTAGCTCTGAATAAGGAAAACAAAAAGTCCATTATAAGATATCTTGAAAATGCTACAATAATAGTTATGAGAGGCCTCATTTAAAGAAAAAAAAAATTTCCTCAGGGGCCAGGAATCAATCTCTCCCTTTCTCTTCTTTTTCTTCCCTTCTTTTCTCTCCTTTTTTCCCTCCTTCCTCCTCCCTCCCTCCCTCCCTCCCTCCCTCCCTTCCTTCCCAACTCTTTCTTTCTTTCTTTCTTTCTTTCTTTCTTTCTTTCTTTCTTTCCTTTTTGTATTGAAATGGATTTTATGGTTGGTTTTAAATGTTTCTCCAGTTAGGCTCCAGGTTTGAAAAGGATGTATTAGACTAGTTAATAGTTGGTAGAACTGCCTACAATTTGGAGATTGGCATATGGGTCAAAAATAAAAATAAATAAGGCATAGGTGTTTTGTTTTGTATTTCTGTCTGGATTAGCCAAGTAATTGCTTCTAGTTTCCTTAGCTATGGAGACCTGGTAAAACCCAGTGTCAAGTTGAGAATAGAATCCAAGAGTGTTGGAGGAAGGCGCCTGTCCTAAGATAACCTGTAATTATCTTCAAGTGCTAAAGGACTCCCAGAGGTCCAGAAACAAACTCTGGCATCCCTTAGCAAGGTTTGGCTGTCACATAAATGCAAACGGGATTTTCTCTCTGCTAATTTGGAATGTATGTCTATTTTTGATTTGTGGCCAAGAGACTGGATTTTGCCTTTCCCAGCGATCACTCAGCAACAAAAGACAAAATAAGTATTTGGACATCTCCTGACATGTTTCCCAGACATGCCAGTTTCATACTGAAAAAAGTAATCAGGTTTCTTCATTTTGGCTGATTCTTTCATTCATTTGGCATAAATACTTTCTCAGTTCCAATCACAAGTGTGTACTCAATTAAAGATATAGGTAACGCAGTGTCTATTGCAAGCATGTCCCGTTCTGGGAGCTGCAAGGAATGGAAAAGAAGCAGGAAGCAGTTCCAGACTATTTGCTTTTTAGGCTGAAGGATATTAGAAGGATTCTAGGCAGCCAAAGCTAAAGGCTCCTGAGGATTTGGGGCAGGGGGCAAGTAAAGTCAATTTTAGATCAACAATAAAAAAAATAGTAAGTAACATTTACTGAGCCCTTGCTACCTGCCAGACACTGTGGTAAGTGCTTTTCTTGTATTACCCCATTTAGTTTTTACAACCACGTAAGGTTAGTACAGTCATGATCACCATTTGACACATGAGAAAATTGAGGTTTAGAAAGGTTAGCCAAGGTCACTCTAAGTGGTGAAACTCAGCCTCAAACCCAAGCCACTCTGACTCACGATCTACGCACAAAGCTGAAAAAGATCTAAACATGCAAATGAACGTTGAATCAATCAGGATAGGTTAAGTTATGCTGTAATAACAAACAATTCCCAACATCTCAGTGACTGAAAGCAACAAAGGTATAAACTTTTGTTTATAATCTCTGCCTACTCCACATGTTGGATGGGAGTCAGCAAGGGCTCTCTGCTCAGGGTAGTTGTTCTGGGAGCCAAGCTGGTGGAGACGCCATCTTAACACCAGCTTCCACCATGACAGCTACAAGAGAAGAAAATGCTGGAGGGTCTCTCACTGGCAATGAAATGCTCCAGCAGAAACCGATACACATCCTTCCACTCACAACACATTGGTCAGAACTAGCTACTTGGCCTCAGCCTATGGAAAGAGGGTGAAAAAGGTCATCTTCCCATGTCTAAAAGGAGAGGAAAGCCAGATATGGGTGGGCATTAAAAGCCTCTACTGCAAACCTATAATTATACACAGGTTTGGCCTGAGTAAGCAAGAAAGGAGTAGTCACTGAGAGAGGGCAGAGATACGTAAGACAGATGGGAAAGGGTTGGTTTTGAGCTAGATCTTGTATTTATTCATCAACCTGGGATTCCTGTCAGACATGATAGTTCAATCTGCCCATGAGGCAGTGATGGCTCCTGCTCTTTTCCCCTCTTCCCCATTCTTCCCACATCTTAGTGGGTAAGGAGTTAAATTAGATTAAATGGAAAGCAGAAATGGAGATTAGACAAGCTTTCCTGCCACCTTTGTATTACATGAACGTCTGAAAACTAAGAATCTCTTTTTCCATAGTTTATAGGATATGAGGGAACTTGGGAGGCTGGCAAGGGAGAGCAGCCCCCGGACACTGCAGCAGCTGAGCCCAGAGGATGCCCATGTATTGAAGAAACTTATTCAAAGCTTAAATCAAACACCAAATGTGTTTCTCAGTGAGGGTGCTATTGACAATGTCAGTAGGACATTTTTTCATTGTGGGGATCTGTAGGATGCTTAACATTACTGATCCTTGCTTTGTAAATGCCAGTAGCCATCTTGATCATTGTGATAACCAATAAATAAATGCTCCTACATTTATTTCTGAATGCCTTCTTATGAGATAGTACTGCCCAGGTCGAGAACCCCTGACTGAAAGACGGTCAGGTAGAGCAAGGCATGGCAATGATGTTGATTCCTAGCATCCCTGGACTGCAGCTGAGCAGGACGAGCATTTTGTCTGGAAGAAATGGGAAGGTTTCATTGATAAGGACAAGTGGAAATTGTAGACCTTGGAAATGAATGTGTTCAACCAGTAGTTCTTTTTTTTTAATGTTTATTTATTTTTGAGAGAGACAGAGTGTGAGCGGGGAGGGGCAGAGAGAAAGGGAGACAGTCTGAAGCGGGCTCCAGGCTCTGAGCAAGGTGTCAGCACAGAACCTGACACGGGGCTCCAACTCACAAACTGTGAGATCATGACCTGAGCCAAAGTCAGACGCTTAACCGACTGAGCCACCCAGGGGCCCCTCAACCAGTAGTTCTTAACCAAGGGCCAGATCAGAACTTGAGAAGGCCAAGGCAAGCATGTATATTTTGGAAAAAATGTCCAGGTGATTCTGATGTGGGTCTCTCCCTCCCACAATAAGTGGTAAGAGTGAACAGGAAGACAAGGAAATCTGCCCCATAATGATGTCCTTTCTCCTCTATGGTGAGATGTCACTGAGGCAGCAGGCACCTCAGAACTGGAGACCAAGCAGAGTTCTTACTTTAGGCAGTGGTAGAAAAGTCCAACCTGATGAGGAGAAGGAAGAGCAGAGATCAGACAGACTATGCACTGCCCTTTAGTGTTACCAGGCCCTATCATGTGTGCATATATATCTAAGCCGTGTATTTGCCAGTACAGTCCTTTGTTCCCTTTCTATTGAGATGTCACACATGAAATGTGGCTCCAATGCCTCAGGAGAATGAACCAAGGCTCAGACATAAGCGTTAAGAAAGCCAGCTTTGGGGGCGCCTGGGTGGCGCAGTCGGTTAAGCGTCCGACTTCAGCCAGGTCACGATCTCGCGGTCCGTGAGTTCGAGCCCCGCGTCGGGCTCTGGACTGATGGCTCGGAGCCTGGAGCCTGTTTCCGATTCTGTGTCTCCCTCTCTCTCTGCCCCTCCCCTGTTCATGCTCTGTCTCTCTCTGTCCCAAAAATAAATAAACGTTGAAAAAAAAAATTTTTTTTTAAAAAAAAGAAAGCCAGCTTTGGAATCAGACATCTCTGGCTTTAAACACCAGCTCAGCCTTTTCACCAAGCTTTGTGACGTTGTTGAAAATTACTTAGCCTCTCTGAACCTCAGTCTTCTTACCAATAAAATAGGCCTTAAATTTCTGCCTCACAGAAGTGTTATAGAATAACATTAGATTAAAACCTGTAATGAAGCATTTGGTATGTGAGTACCCAAATGACAGATGGTAATGGTGATGGTGATGCTGCTGCTGGTGGTAATTACCCCTGGAGAAAGAGGATGTGGGTCTCTAACAAAAGACACCTCCCTAGATTCCAGGCAGGACTACCTGGCTAGGAGAAGGGATACACCAATTTAATGCAGAATTTTCAAACCATGCTAAACTTCTGGAGGTCTCTGGTTCTCAAGGATTTCACATTTTAGTAGAAGAGACAAAGGGCTAGGGAAACAGAGTTGGTAAAATAATTTTGGGTGAGATGTGAGAGGCCTAGGAGGCTTCATAGAGGAGGTAACTTTGGAGCTGGAACTTGAACACTGAGCGGGATCTTGCCAGGTAACCAAGTAAAGAAGAAGACATTGTTCGCAAAGGGGTAACATACAGGATAGCAAAGTGACCCACCTCCCTTGTGGTGTAAACATGACAGGGAGAGTGACAGGAAAGAATCTAGGAAGAGTGGATTTTTTAATGTCAGCAATAGGTTATGGGATTAAAGTTTTCTAGAGACAAAAGTGGCAAGCTTCTATCTATATCCCACCTATTCTTGTAGTAGGAATGAGGAAGAGAATAGATGAAATTGAGAGCTCTTTTGTAGTGAGGAGCAACAGGACCTGATGAACATGGGATGTGGAAGAGGAAAGAGTCTTGAGAGAGTAAGGAGGAGGTTTCAGAAGGAAAGAAGGCTTGGTGTGGATGTGTTGAGTCTGAACACGTAGGGCATTTGGGTGGAGATGCTGAGCAGGCAGTTGGATTTATACCCTGAGACTGAGAATAAAGATTTGAGTGTTGTTAGCCCAAGGGTAGTAGTCGAAAATGTGGATATGAATAATAAATAATACCGAGATGATACCAAGATAATCTCAGGATTTTTAAAATGTCAAGAAGAGGTGGAGTTTATTGACAGAGATGGCCAGGGTCCAACCTTAGAGGAATTGCCAACAGGAATATCTGTGCCAAAGAAGAAACTCCACTAACTGAGAAGAAGTTTCCAGAACAGTCAGAAGAGAACCAGAGAA
The DNA here is from genome assembly GCF_007474595.2 of Lynx canadensis. Taxonomy (NCBI): domain Eukaryota; kingdom Metazoa; phylum Chordata; class Mammalia; order Carnivora; family Felidae; genus Lynx; species Lynx canadensis. The sequence continues at coordinate 85,711,897 of NC_044305.1, forward strand.
GAATTGTACTACCGAGGCAAGGGGAGAGAGAATTCCAGTGGAAGAATAATCCACTGTTTACCCCTTTATGTCATCTTTTCCTCTATTCTAGTCTTGGTGAATGACATCACCACAAACCCCAGCCACTTACACCAAAGATCTGGGAGTATCTTTCTCATACTGCAAGGCTGGACAACACCTGCCCTGACATCTGTCCTGTGATCATCCCACATGACCCATTCTCTGCCTCCTCGGTGCCTTAGCTCAGGCCTTTCCCTTTTCTCAACCAGTTCACTGAAATAGTCTCTAAATTGGTCTCCTTACCTACTTTCTTCGCCCTTCCCCCACCCCATGTATTCTTGACAGTGGCACCAAATTAATCTTTTTAGAACACACATCTAATCTTGATATCATCTGACCCATCCTTTGACCTTTAAACACTTACCCAGAACTCTTTTAGGGTAAAATATGAACTCTTTAGCAAGGCATTCAAGAGCCTTATTGCTCAGGCCACTATTTCCCTAGTTTCATCTCTTACCACAACCTACACCCTTTTAATTTCCAACAAAACTGTACCATGTGGTTCCCCGAACTAACTCATGCACTTTCTTGCCTTTAGCTAATGCCCTTTATCACCACTCCCATCTTTACATAGGTGATGCCCTCTCACCCTTATGAGATGATCATTAGTACTTGGCCCCCTCCTATCACTAGTTGTGGGCTCCCTGTAGTACAAAAAAAAAAAAAAAAAAAAAAAAAAAAAGAACAATCACCTCTCTACATCACATCTTCATTCAAAATCCCTTCCCTATTCAGAATGTCTCAACTCCATAACAACTCACATTGCATGATAAGCAGCAGGATGGTTGATTATCAAGAGATGGAAAGGAATAACCCTTAGTGTTCGTCCTCTGGGATCTCATTCAGTGGCCTTATCTTCTTTGCCTCAAATCCTGATGCTCAACCATGTACAGCTCCAGTTAATAAAAACCTGTAGGAACCACCTGGAACAGAGCTTTCCCAAGATCTTAGTGGCAAAGGATTATGATCAGAATCATAGTCATTCTGACATCATTTCTCACATACAAGGTAATGCAAATACCAAATTTATGGAAATCACATAGAAAATTTAAAAAGTGAAGTATTAAAAATAATAAAAGGAAATTCAAGATGCCATTGGACAGCCATAATCTAACCACTAATCAATAAATCATGGCCCAGGACATTACTGGCTTATGCTTCTTGTCCCAGCACAATTATTAATGGTTTCTTATTTTACTTTTGAAAATGTCTGTTTGGATTTTAACGTATATGGCCATCCGGATTGTTAATTGTCATAAAAGACAATATCAAAGAAACAAAAGGGGAGATGATTAAAGGCCAAACTGGTGAAGCTCCTTGTATGCATTACTCCATTAAAATGGTCAACCAATACAGCACTCCTGGTTTTCCCCAAGTGCTCCAATTTTAAGCCTAAGTTAGTTAATTAAAAGAGATGAGTACTTAGGTATGTCCTTGTGATCATTTTTAATTTCAAAGACAAAAGAAAAATTTTATGAGCGGTAAAGTGGGTATACCCACTCCTACATTCCCATAAGAATTTGTGGAGATTTTCTAGTACTTCTCAGTATTAATAACTAGCATTATAAATTGTAATTGTGCATTTCCTGACCCCTCCATGGGGAGGCAGTGTTGCATAGGTGTTAAAAGCCCAGGTTTAAACACCAGAAAGGAGACTGAACAGTGTTTAGACTAAGAGTGTGGACTCTAGAGCCAGACCACCTGAGTTCAGATTCCAACTCTACCATTTAACTAGTTGTGTGTCCTTGAGCAAGCTACTTAACCTCTTTGTGAACTCCGTTTCCTCATTTGTAAAAAGGGAGATAATATTATCACATGGGGTGGTTGTGCCTAGAACAGAACCCTATGAGCATGTAGAAAGTTCTCATGAAGTGTTAGCTACTATTACTAAGTGGTAATGCGGGTAAAGTGCTCACCACAATACCTGCTGCTTAGTAAGTACTTAATAAATATCAAGGGTTGGAATTATTAACCTTTATAGGTTCGAAAGGACCTAGTAGCATTCAAAAATCCATTTGTTGAAACAATAAATAGAGTGTGTTGTATTTATGCATATTATAAATATGTCCAGCAAGATGAGAACTGAGAGAGGCCATATATTTTAGCAGAAATAAAGCATTGGCGACTTTTGGAAGTGCACTTTCAGGGTATCATAAATGCTGGAACTAAAATTTAATGAGCTGATGGTCTTAGTAGGAGATAAGAAAGTTTGTTTAGGATTTCTGAAAAGAAAGATGAACATACACAACTTCTCCTTCACCACCTCCCCCACTATCATCTACAACTGCCCCAATCCCCTAAAAGAGAAAGTCTTAAGGAGGCATGTGGGGGCAGCCTGCATCAGGTCCAAAGACTAAAGATAGTGACATTGACATGCAGCACACTTGTAAGAAATTCCACTAGAAACAAAACAGATGGACTGAGTTTGAAGGATGTTAGCCAGGCTCTACTTTCAACTCTGTTGCCAAGTTGTAGAAAACACGGAGAGTAAGATTTGGGAGAAGCTACAAAAACAATCCCAAATCTAGAAGTGAGTTTGAAGTAAAGAGTGGGAAGTAAAGAGTGATGAGAACCATCTCCCTGGAGCCCTTCTGCATTGTACAGAAGCCGCTACACTGGATAAGGAAGGGGCAATTAAGCCACAAAAGAGAGATCCCATGAGCCCCAGTCATCTTCATGACCCTGGTTCTGTCCAGCTTCACTGAGTCCTCCCCATAGATCCTGGACCTTCATAGATCCTGGACCTCCAGGGAAATGGCAGAGTTCTGTCTTTGATTCTGTGGATACAGTAAGGGCCAGGAAAGATGTCTGGTACAACAAAATATGAACCTGAAGTGAATACCAGGCCAAAAACCCCTACCAATGACAAGCCGGAATGGATGTAACCATGTCCAAATAAAAACATGCAAACCTTGTGAGGATGAAATTCATCTGTGGCAAATGATAAGAGTCTATTCCATTCCCTATTCTTCTCTAAGTGATGGAACAATAACCTAAGCTTATTTTAGCCATCAAAAGCAACTCCCTTCTTCCGGATTAAGTTCTTAGAGAAGTTTATGAGTGCGAAATGAGGCAAAACAAAAACAAAAACAAAACACCACAGGAAACTATGTCGGAAGCAAATACCAGATCCAGCAACACCTTCCCACATTCAAGGATAACAATAGGGCCTATAAAATTTCAGCAACTTTAAAAGGGGATTAAACAAAATTCCCAAGGTGAAAGAAGAACATGTTTATACACAAAGAATTTTCAAAGCAAAAGAGGACAGTTTTGGCACCATATGTTTTGTAAATTAAATGATGTTAAATAAAATAAGAAATCTGTGAAATAGATAAAATATGAAACAAGGAGACAAGGAACCTAGAGCAGTTAACAAAATATGAAATAATAGGGAAAAATGTAAACTCACCTTAGAAGCAGTAAAGAGCCAAACCAACAATGGAGAAAATGAAATGAATTGATGAAGCCTTGTTTGAGAAATTCTCCAAATTTGAATAGGAAAATGGGTTAGATAAAGTGATAAGAGAGAAGGTAAGAAATACTGAATGATGAAAATAGATATCCAATTATCCAACATACCGGATAATTTCAGTTGCTAAAGAATAGTCTAGAATAAACACTCAAAGATTGAATAGAACTTTCCTGATTTAAGAAAAACTTGAAAATGAAGATTGAATAGGCTTATCAAGAGGCAATAAAAGTTAATTAGTTAATTAAAAGAGATGAGTACTTAGGTATGTCCTTGTGATCCTTTTTAATTTCAAAGACAAAAGAAGAATTTTATGAGTGGTAAAGACACAGGTTACCTACAAAGGTTCTGACACATTAAATGGTGGAGAATTTTGATGGATAAATTTATGACCTACAATGTTATATTCAGCAAAGATGTCACATGTGAAGAAAATAGGAAAACATTTTCAAATACATATGGATTCTTCTAAAAAAAAGGGAGTAGGGATAATTTTCAGGAAATTACCAAAAAGTGAATCAAGATTAAAGAAAACTTTAAATATAATAGTTATTATATAAAAGAAGTGGCAATGACCATTGAAGCCATTTAAGCAAATATATGTCCAGTTAGTATTATCAGTAAATTTTAGATAATAATACACCAACAAACAAGAGCAGCCTGTCAGGAAGAAGGAACATGCTGAAAATAAGAAGATTTTGGAAAGTATATTTCTGACTATTCAAATCCATTGGAAACAATGACCACCATATTGCAGAAAGTAAATTCAGTTCATCAGAAGACAGTTTAAGAAGTTTTTCCCAGAACTCAAGCAGAAAGAATATAGAGTTGAAAATGATGAGACAGGAGATAGGTGCTAGGAACAGGATATATAAACACACACACACACACACACACACACACACACACACACATATATACACAATAAAAAATATATCTATATAAACTATATACAATATATTTACTATAAAAATTCTAGGAAGAGAAAAGAGAACATTTAGAGGACCTACCAAATACTCAAACTAATTAATTCTTAAAAGGATCCACAACATACACAACCTTATAGATAAATTCTTAAAATATAAGATTAAATAGAAATGTCTACATTCCTCCAAAAAAGAAAAAAATTAGGGGCGCCTGGGTGGCGCAGTCGGTTAAGCGTCCGACTTCAGCCAGGTCACGATCTCGCGGTCCATGAGTTCGAGCCCCGCGTCAGGCTCTGGGCTGATGGCTCGGAGCCTGGAGCCTGTTTCCGATTCTGTGTCTCCCTCTCTCTCTGCCCCTCCCCCGTTCATGCTCTGTCTCTCTCTGTCCCAAAAATAAAAAAAAGAAAAAGAAAAAGAAAAAAAAAAAAGAAAAAAAAAAAAGAAAAAAATTAGATTTCCCTTCCCCCCACAAAAAAAGCAAGACTCAGACTAATGTTAAATTTTTTTTTCTTTTTGGCCTACAACATTAAATGCTCAAAAAAAAAAAAAAAACCTCAGTAATTATAGAGTTCTGAGTGAAATGTGATATTTAAATTTCATAACTAGGCTTTCAAAATTCAAAATGTATGCCATCCACATACCCTTACTGAGAAAAATTGCTAGAAAATATTGACATCAAAATGTAGAGTATATTGGAAATAAAGAGCAAGAAAAAGATGTAGCATAAAAGAAACAGAGGTAATTGGCCCCGGAGAAATTAATATGAGGTTATACAGACACGTAAAACTTAACGGATAGATTCTCAAAAGAGGAAGTGAAAAATAGAAATTTTTTACTCAGGCTATAAAAAAATTACTTCCACTACATTCATATACAAACAAAACAAAACAACAACAACAACAACAAACCAAAATGTAGTCTACTTTTAGCTCCCCAAACCCCCTTCTTCCTCCCAGGTCCACCTACTGAGTAGTAAGAGTTATGGAAATCCCTAAATTTTGAACCAAAGTGATAATAAGAGTCCAATGTTGCGATTTTAGAAAATTCAGTTAGGCAAAATGCTCGATCTTTCCAACTTTGCCTCCCCTAACCCCTCCCAGTAGAATGTGGACATTTGAGAGGGACTAGTTTGCCTTTGTGAGTAGGTCCTTTGGTTTTGGACCAGTGAGGTTTCATGGAAAGTTCTAGAAAAGTTCGTCTTCAAGGAACAGAAAATTTCAGTATCACACTTTTCCAGAAAACAGAAAAAGATGGAGTCTCCCAGTTTATTTTAGGAAGCTTGTATATATCTGATATCAATATCTACTAAAGATAACATGTTCATATGCAAAACTGCTGACCAAACTGAATAAAAACTTTAAATCCAAAATCAGATATCATCAAAATAATACTAACAGTGTAGTAGAAGAAGAATATACCAAGACCAAGTAAAGTTTATCCTAGAAATGCAAGGGTGCTTCAATATTTAGGGAATATATTAAGATAACTCTCATCTATTCTTGACTGCCAAAGATGAAAAACAAATCATTTTCTCAGTGGAATCTGAAAAGACATCTCTCTGAATACTTAAGTGTTCAAAGGACATAGAGGGTATGAATAATGAGGCTGTTTTAATACATATATTTTGAACCATATACCCCACAGAGAATAAACTTTCTTTTCAAATATCCATGAAATATTTATTAAGTTGCAAAGAATGCCTCCGTATATATCCCAAGGCACAATTTTTCTAGTCCACATTCTCAGCAATAAATAACAGGAAATAAGTAGCAAAAGCTTAGCAGGAAAAATACACTAAAGTTTAGCTACACTCAAACTTTAGCTACCAGGAAAAATACATCGATTTTTGTGATGAGAAAAACTGAAAGTCACTGTCTAGGACAGAGGTTGGCAAACTATGGCCTGCAGACTGTTTTTGTAAATACAATTGTAGCATCACCACACTTTTTAAATTTATGTATTATCAGTGGCTGCTTTCAATGGTTGCTTTTGTGCTACAACAGCAGATTTGAGCAGTTGCCATGGGGACCATACTCTGCAAACCTGAAGTATTTACTGTCTGGCCCTCTACAGAGAGTTTGCTGACCCCTGAGCTAAGAAAACATTTGCACCCCAGTAGAAAATGGGCAAAGGCTGGGGCGCCTGGGTGGCGCAGTCGGTTAAGCATCCGACTTCAGCCAGGTCACGATCTCGCGGTCCGTGAGTTCGAGCCCCGCGTCAGGCTCTGGGCTGATGGCTCAGAGCCTGGAGCCTGTTTCCGATTCTGTGTCTCCCTCTCTCTCTGCCCCTCCCCTGTTCATGCTCTGTCTCTCTCTGTCCCAAAAATAAATAAAAACGTTGAAGAAAAAAAAAAAAAAAAGAAAATGGGCAAAGGATATTGATGGCAGGGTCAGCCTCACGGGCACATGGGACCTCTGCAGTCACCCAGGAGCCCGCACTTACAAAGGTCTGGCACTTGGTTTAATGCTCTGTTGTCACCATCTTGAAATTTTTAGTAATTTTTGAACAAGAGGCTTTCCTTTTCATTTTGCACTGATTTCTGCAAATTATGTCGTTGGTACTAATTGATATTCAAGGGATACCTGGGTGGCTCAGTCGGTTAAGTGTCGGACTTCGGCTGAGGTCATGCTGAGGTCATGATCTCACAGCTTGCTGGTTCAAGCCCCATGTCAGGCTCTGTGCTGACAGCTCAGAGCCTGGAGCCTGCTTCGGATTCTGTATCTCTCTGTCTCTGTGCCCCTCCCCCGCTCACACTGTTTCTCTCTCTCTCTCTCTCTCTCAAAAATAAACATTAAAAAAAGAAAAGAATGCTTATTGATACTCAGTGTTTTTAAAACAGAAAGTGCACAATAAATATGAAAAAAATCTGTGGCTTATAATTAAGTCCATCCAAATAAAAATTGCAGTGAAGATCCATTTTCATCTATAAAATTTAGAGATATTTCAGAAAGAGGTAATCCCAGGTGTCAGTGATGGATAAGAAACGAGCACTTCAGATCTTACCCCTGGGACTTTAATAATCATGATGGCAGGAAGGGAGGTAGAGCGGCCACTGTCCTGTGTGCTCACTGTGTTTCAGGCAGGATACTTGGCACCTTGGGATCATTAGATTTAATCCTTAAAACAATCCTTATGAGATAGATACTATTATCCCCATTGTATAAAGGAGGAAGCTGAAGTGTAAGAAAGCAAAACATCTTGTTCAAATGCCATACTAGTAAGTGGAAGAACAGGAAGGAGTCTGAACTCAAATCAGGAGTTTAAACTCACATGGGCATTCACCAAGTCAGTGTTCATAACTGCTGGTCTGAACAGCCTCAAGAGTAAATTTCTGTATAAAGAAATGCAGTAATTACAAATATATGTATCCCAGGGTAGGAAAAAAAAAAAACCCATTTTTACTATACTTGGATATATAGAAAATAGTTTAGAGCTGCTTTCTTAATCCAAGAAAGACCCTCCTGCTGGGTGCAGGTGTGGTGAGCAGAAGATACCACTTTTTTCCAAACTGGAAATCTTAGCCCAGTGCAAGAATTTAAACAGTCAGTATATCAAATTTGAGGTTTTGTCCCTCCCCGGCCTCCACTTCTCTCACTCACATGGCTTATTGTGTCCTCCTGGCATATGCATGTGAAAGGGGCCTCTGACTTCCCTGGCAGCCATGTTACTGTCCTTGTCTGGTCATGGTCACCTAGTGGTCATCCACACATCATGTTGGTGGCTTTGGCTGGTAACCTGGGGGGGGGGGGGGGGGGGGCTCCCCTATCACATCTTAGTGTTCATTTTAATGAGGGGAAATACCTTTGGACAAGTAACCAATTTCTGTTTTCCAAACAACTATAGTTTTGTGTTAAATTTGCACCAAACGTACGAATAGTTGGTATCAGATAATATTTTAGGTTTTTCCTGGTGTGTGTGTGTGTGTGTGTGTGTGTGTGTGCTGGAAAAGTCAAATTAATAGAGATGAAAGGAGTACTTATTTTGCTATAATATCCTTTTGCTCTGATTTGCAAGAGAAAATACAGTTTACATCTATCTATCTATCTATCTATCTATCTATCATATTACTTACATATAATTGACAAAAAGTTCCACACAGAATTACTTTCTGTTACAGCATGCAATAGATCCTAATATTTCTGTTCCATTCTGCTTCATTTTGTTTTTAATGTTGGCAATATCCTACCAAAATGATTTCCCAAATCACTAATAGGTTGCATTCTGCAGCTTGAAAGTCATTGTTTTTACAGCCATCAGTCAGATTGACTAAAGGAAAAATTCCTCATAAGTCAGTAGGGTGGGGCTGGGTGTCCTGGGCTGGGGTCTCCACAACATAGAGAGGAGCCCCCAAGCTCAAAGTGGAGTGCTCAATGGTTTGGTTTGGGTCTGGACTGGTATCTGAAGAAGTTGGAATAGAGGCAAGAGTCAAGGTCAAGCTTTTTAAGCATGAGGAAGGCTTGGCCATGAACCCTGTCAGTAATAGGAGGATAAGGCGTGGGCTGGGTTTCGGGCTCCAGCCAATTTGAGTGCAATGTGAGGTTAGGAGGAATGAGGGAGGCCACGGAAGAAGCTGGGGAGCAGAGGGAGGGGGCCAATGAATGCTGGGCCTTTGACGGACTAACTAATTGCTTGTCCCACTTAGTGGCGCCTGAGCCTGCGCACTCTTCCAGGATTAGCTGGGGACCTGAGTGGGTCACTTAGGACATCAGTGACTTCAGTTGGGTGGGGCTAAGGAAGAGTGGGACTGACAGTTTTATAATTTCCATCGTTAGAGCAACTCTCTCTTCCAGGATTAAAAGACTTGTGGGTGATGGTTTCAAAAATAAGCTCTGTTTTCCCTTTTGTCTTATTCTAACCCATGTGCAAAAGAAGGGGAGACAATTTAAACTCAGTTTGGCCCACTTGATTCTTTCTGACTCTGGTTGTGTGTGTGGCTAATGGAAAGAGCCTGTGTTTTCTAAGGAGCTTAACCACAGGGAGGTTTGGAAACTCACATAAGCACAAAAGAATGTATTTCAGAAAACAAATCAGAATGAGATTTAGAGTTCTTATTTTGCTCCTACTCTTTGCATATTAGACCTTTGGAAGTAATTGAGCAGAAATCTGAGGGTAATGCCAGGTTACATGTGAAATCCCTTGCTGGGAACTCATAATGAATGCAATGACACAAAAGTTTGTTGATTTCTTACTATGTTCCAAACATTGGAGAGGGCATAGAAAAACAAAAATAAGTAAGAAACTTTGGAGCTGCCCCCAGCACTTACTTCTTGTGGAGCTAGTAGTAAGGACTGGTGGCTTTGCCATCCCATGATCTGGGAAACCCTTCTCAAAGTCAAGTCAAAAAAATGGTGTGAAAAGGCATTGACTCTGATTTTTAGTGGACCCATGTATATTGAATGGATCTTCAAGCACGGAACTCTGTAGGACTGTATTCAAGCAGAATTCCTGGAAGCCCCTTGAATTCCAAATTTTGCTGAGACTTATACTGAACCAAGGCACAAAATCCCAATAAGGAGCCTGAATCCTCCACATTGTCCTGATACCCAGCTGAATTATGGAAATCTTCAGGGACTAGAATTGTATTTGAATTAAGATTTAATTAAATCAAATATCAGGGACATTTCACATCTGCTGATTTTCTACAACATGGACATTTCAGCTCTCCATGACTATAGTTTGCCACCGACTTTGTCTTAAAAGCAGTTTTTTTAAACCCATAACAGAGTCCAGTGAAACATTTGCAAGCTCCTACATAATCTGGGCTAAGAAGCAGTTTTTATTTCTACCTTGGAGCTTTGGTAACAATGGCTGGGTGAGCCATTACTGCCTGAAGAGAACATCAGGACTCCATAGCTGGGATTTTAAGATCATTAACTATTAAATAGGTTGATATGATTAATGGTATGTTTTATACGTTGTAGGGTGGATAGAAGCTGGAATTTAATCCACTCTCTACCATTTCCCCATCTAACACCCTATTTCTGGCTATGACCAGGAGGAATCCACTTAAGTCCTCAGGGTTGAGAGGAAGCCAATGATCCAAATATGGACACACCACCCTGGGTTGTACCTACTAGGTACAACTAGGTACTGGGAGTACCTACTAGGGCATATTCCAAGCCAGAAAACCAATTTATAAGGCAAAGTACAAGTGACACATGCATCTTTTAACACAAAGTCCAAATTCAGTCAAAGACCTATATCTATCCTAACATATCTATCCATGTGGCAGAACGACAGAAGTCTGGATGAGGTCACAGTGGATGGTTTCCAGAGGCCCCATGAATGATGTATTTAGAGTTCAGGGTTAGGAAGTCTAGCTATGACCACTAGGTGGTGATGAGGCAGGGAGCAGGACTATGGCACCAGGCAGGTAAGCCTTTTGCTCCTGCAGATTTGGGTTAAAGAAATACGAGCAGTACCCCCAACAAGCTCACCTCCATGGCTAAAACCACAAGCAACTGACATGGGGTTCTTTCCCTTCCCAGGGGGTAATATAACCTTGGGGTGAGACAGAGTGTGATTTTGCCAGTTAAGAAGACTCAGTAATAAGGACTAGAAGGATTCCAAGGCAGCGATATAGATAACCCTATATTCCTCTGCTCCTTGAGTAGGTTAGACCCCTTGGGGTCCCATGGTAACCCAGAGAAGACAAAACCAGTTTGGTTCCCAGAATATGAGGTTATATTTACCCACACTTGAGGTAACAGACTAGGTACATTTCAAGTGTGTCCCCAAAACGGTATATTTTGGTCAAGGCTTATATAATTGCATAAAGAATGATGATGTTTAAGTAAGAAACAACAAACTTCAACAGTCTCCGGGCAATTATTAGCAGAGTTGGGATAGGAGAAGCAAGCCTATCAAATATCTCCTTGCCTCCAGTTTTGTCTTAGGGGTCTCATTTTATTTTCTTCTTGAGAAAATACAGTCCCTGCCCATTAGCAAGAAGGTTTTCAGATAGATACAGACTTTTCTTTAACACCCAAGGTGATTTCTCAGATCTTGCCCTATTTGTGGCATCAACAAATCACATGAATACCAAATTGTGTACATTTTACATGTCAGTCAGATAGAAGAATCATGAAAAAGGAATGTTTTAAGACAGCGTGAAAGTGTGAGTTATTATTGAATGACCTATTTAAGTAAAGGGATGCAAATAGATTTGTAGCTGTTAAACAAAGACCATCCTTGAGAACAAAGAAATGGTAACCTGAGAATTTACTCCAAACCTCTCCTCCTTAGGCAAACAACCAAGAATGGTGCCTCAATTCTGATTCAAGTCCCTATTTCACCAACACTTTGCCTCCTCCTCTCCCTCCTATAGAATTCCCATGCTGTAGGACTTCTCTACTAATGAGAAAATCAAACTTGGGATGAAGGAAGTAGGGGATTCCTCTCTAATCACTAGGCATCTTACACTACCCCTCAGATAGACCTTGTCCTGGTCACCTGGACCAACATACAACACTACATTTCAGAAGAGGTCACAGATGACCAGTGTTCAAGGAAATCTCTTGGTTCCAGTGAAAAGGATTTGAAAATTTCTAGATCGGACTATGGCTTATTATCAGTCATGTGTTGTCTCTTCTGAGGCACTTATATAGCATTAACCCCAGAACCAGACCATTTACCCCATGGCTGAAGGAAAGCAGCTAGGACCAGTCTTTGAGATTTGAAGTATACAATTGAATCTTGTCCAGGATGATGTCCTGGATTCTAATGAAAGAGGATTTCCAAAGTTTTAAAAGCCCAGGGCTAGGATATGCAGTTCTGGTGAGCTCTTGGGAGACTTCCAGCTGCCAGTAGGTTCTTCTGTTGATGATTAGGTAGGTCCATTGACCAAGGAGCTGTGCTCTAGAGTCACTGGCCCATATGGGAAGGCTTCTTGGGTTCACACAGGGTCACAGGAATTGGCTGGAGAGCTGGTGTCCAGATGGCAAAAGATCAAGAGGCTTCCTTGAGCAATCAAGGCTTCTTCTTTTCATGATCTTCTTTCTTCTGCTGTACAAACAGGTTGATGCTGGAGAGGCAAATATCCCTAAATCCCTCACAGAGAGAGCAGATAGTAATGACTGAGAGATGTACATGGTGCCCCGAGAGCATGGAGCAGGGGTGATGGGCCCCATCTATGTCAGTCAAAGGCAAGAGGCACAGACTGAGTTGAGTCTTAAAGAATCAGTAGGAGCAGTGTGGACCTGGAGTGTCCCAAGCAGCTGGAATATGTATAAAGGCTAAGAGGCCAGAATGGAAAAGGTTTATTTTTGAGAGGAGGGGTCCCCACCCCTCTCCTTGCCAGATTCCTTTCGCCATCTGTCCATCTCCTCACCCCCAACTCTGCAGGGCTCTATGCTGCCACCAGAGGAAATTTCTTGTTTTTTCCCAAACAATTGTTTAAATATGTATTTCTGTATTACCTAGAAGAGTTAAATGTTGTTCAAATGCTGATTTACTATCCTTTAGGGGATTGTGTGTTCTGATCCTTTGTCTATTTTTCTATTGTTTGCTTTTTAATATTTACTTGTACCAATTATTTACATATCCTGGACACAAATTTTGTCTTTTTTATTTGCTGCAGACATCATTCTTTTCTTTTCTTTGAACCTGTTTATGGTACCAATTTGTCATTCAGAATTGTAGATGGTTCAGGTAGTCAAAATTATCCTTTTCATAAAAAATAATTCCTACTTTCTGTACCTGGCTGGAGAAACCCTTCACTAACCTGAGGACATAAAAGTCTCCTTCTATAATTCACTCAATGGTTTAAAGTTTTGTTTTTCCCATTAGGTTTTAATACATCTAGGGTTACATTTGGTATGAGACAGTGATCTAACTGGGTTTTTTTCCCAATTAGAAATCCACTGTCATAACATCATTATTAGGGGGTTAGTTCTCTGTCCTCAGTCTGAGTCACCTTTTTCACTATATATATAGCAAGACTTCATGTAGGTTGAGGTTTGGATTCTCTCTTCTACTCCATTGGCTCTACAGTTATTTCACGTGTCATGCATATGGAGTCATTATATCGGATAGGGCAAGCTTTCCAGCTTTATTATTATTTGTCACAATTGCTTTAATTATTTTTAGACATTTAATCTTCATTTCATTTTTAAAGTCAGTTTTTGAGTTTTACAAAACATCCTTTCAGAATACTTCCTAGAATTGAAGTTACAGATTAAGTTGGGAAAAATGAGATAGCCTTATGATACGGAGTCTTTCGCTGTATGACCATAACATATTGTGCCCCTTTCTTCAGGTCAGATAAACACATCATTTTTGGATGTGGGGCAGAGACAAATAAATTCTCCTTATAGAGATGGAATATACTCAATCAGAATGAGAATTCTTGGGTTGTTGTGCCATGAAAATGAAAGCACAAAATCTATTGCACAGATCCATCTTAAATTTCCATAGGCTAGGGATGCCTAGGTAGCTCAGTCAGCTGAACGTCTGACTCTTGATTTCAGCTCAGGTCATGATCTCAGTCGTGGAATGGAGCCCCACAGTGGGCTTTGCATTGAGCATGGAGTTGCATGAGTCTCTCTCTCTCTCTCTCTCTCTCTCACTCACTCTCTTTGCCTCTCTCTCTCTTTCTCTCTCTCTCCCTCCCTCCCTCTCCCTCTCCCTTTGCACCTCCCCTGTGTGCATCCTCTCTCTAAAAAAAAATAAAATAAAAACATTAAAAAATTTATAAAATAGCCTGAAACAAAGGAAAAATAGCAACGAATAACTCTTTAGAAGTTAAAATTAAGGTAAATGAGTGAATAAAGTAATCTGAAACAAATGGAAACTCTTTGTACAAAATGTCAGGGTAGAATGAATAAACTCTTAACCTCAACAATTATTAGAATGACAGGCAGAAATGCAGTGCTCAGCTGAAACATATCCTCAAGTGAAAGGAAGTGGCATTGTAGCTACACAAAGAATGAGTTAGAACAGAAAAACCTACTATAAAGTCACTGCAACAGATTGAGAATATTGGCATTGTGGAAAATACAAGCTGAACTGAAGCAGTTAATAAATGATATCAGTAAAACAGAAGTCAATCTTGGGAAGTAAAGAAGCCCCCTTCCAAATCTAAAATTCTATAATTCCATATGTCCTAGAGAAAGTTTCCCTCTGCTTTAGGAAGAAGATTCCTTTTGAATATAATGAAAGGCTGTATAGTTTTTCTTCGTTTTTTATTAGTATGAATAGTTACATTAAATGTTCTTAAACGTTGAACCATCCATGCATTCCTGAAATAAACTCCACTGGTTAATTAATTATTATTCTTTTGGATTCCTGCTGGATTTTTTTTGCTATCATCTTATTTAGAGATTTTGCATCTGTATTTGCAAATGAAACCTGACTCTTTGAGGAGGGAGATTTGTTTGTCTTTGTGTCTTTGGGCATCTAGTTTGTGCTAATTTCTTTAAATAAACTGGAATTGTTTTTCTTCCCTAATCAATGAATAATTTAAATTGCACAGAAACAATGGTTTCTTAAAGATTTGAAACCGACCTGTGAATCTGGATATGTCCAGGTATTGTTTTAGTGCATTAGTGTGTGGAGTGGGGGTGGAAGGGATGGAAGGGGGAGGGAAGGAAGATTCTTTAACAAAATTTTCAAGAACGCTAACATTGAGTCTAAACACCTTTCCAAATGATTGCCAAAGTTATAGAAGCTTCTGATAATGAGCCCAATTAATGTAAGATAATAGAACATAAAGAGAAATGATACAAGGTAAGGATGAATGAACACTTGATTAAGTGCCATCTGCTTTTGTTTTCCCAGATCAGGAAGTGTGCTGCACCACTGGAATGAAATCTATTACTTTGTGGAACAGTTGGCTCATAAATTCATCAGGTGAGAAACACAATGTATATATATAGTGCTCTGCCATGAGTAAAACTAGCCTACGTTTGCTATTCTGCTAACTACTAACCACTTTGGGCATGCTTTTTGACAAAGGTAGACTCTCAGATCTTTGACCAAAGACTTGACTTTGTTTTAATCTTTGCCGTGTTAGAATAACTTTTGGCTTTGTGTTTTCAGAAGGACCCTGATTTGGTTATAAGACCAAAATTTTACCGCTGTCTCTCTTATTGAACAATATATTCTTTCAGAAGGATCATTAACATTTTCTTCCACAGTGCACCACACTGGGCCACTTGCCTTACTCTAGCTGGACTCAGGTGTAAAAGGTGTAGGGTGAAAGGTGACCAATTCATTCCAGTGTGCCCAGAACTTTCCCTATGATAGCGCTGAAAATCTCACATTTTGAGAGCTCCCTCAGTCCCAAGGAAACCACCATGTTGGTCAGCCTGGCTGTGTGTCCTAACAGGTAGAATTCTCCGAGCATTCTTTGTAACACTTTCCAAGGGAGGACAATGCAGTTTTGAACTGCACTATAAACGTTGCAGAGCCTGGGAGGTCCTACTTTCCAGTAAGTATCAATGTCCACTGGTAAAGAAAAGGAGGTCATTTTACCCTCCTTGGGTACAGTCTCCAAGGGAAGACACAACTGTGATAGCTTTCATGGATGTGCTTGAAGCCAGTTGTAAAATTGGTAAAATTGTTCTGATTATCGTGAACTCTAAAGCAGCCCCACTCCTGTGTCATGGCATCGGTAAAGTCTTCCAGCCCATGTGAGTAACCATAAACTTCTTCTTTGAATAAGATTCTTTATCTCAGAAGACGCCTGAGACCAATATAATGACAAACACATTCCCTCCAAATTCAGTTGACCTCTTACCTGCTTGCCTGATTGGAGGGGAAGGGTTAGGAGGTATCCTCTCTGTAATGTCAAAAATTAGAAGCTGCAGCAGGCAGCATCTAAACCCAGATTGTTGGAAAAAGCAGATGCCAAGAGGAGAGAGAGGGAGGGAGGGGAAAGAAACAAATACATGAGCGGTATTAAAATCAAAGTATTTGGGAGAATTGTGGAAGCCTACAATTGAAAACAATGACTTCCCAAACTATCCTAAGAGACATTCGCTACCCTTAACTTGAATAGCGTTGGTGAGAAACTGCTACCTTTGGAGGCAAACAGCTCAATAGTTGGACAATTCCAGTTTCCAGAAAAGTCTTTTTGTCGTTGAGCCAACATGTCCTTCCTATACTCCCTTCCATTATATCCATTATATCCTTTGAAGTGATATAAAACAAATCTGCCTCCAGACACTTGACAGTATCTGCTCTGTTTCTATTTGCCCTTCTGGTCTTCTGTTCTTTCTGAAGCAGAGGAGTCTACTGGAAAAGGATTTGAAGTTAGGCAGATGTGGACTTGAATCCAAGCTCCATTGTGCAACCATAGCAATTGACTTACCTTGGTTGAACCCTGGTTTGCATGTGAAAATTAGAAGAGAAAACATGTGCAAACCAAGTAGCCCAGCACCTGGCTTAGAGTGGCCACTCAGCACTTCTCTCTCGTTGTTCCTTCAGCAATTCCAGATGCCTCACTGTCTTAGAATCAAAGACACTGAGAGGTAGGGGTGGAGGAACTAAGAAACCACTTAACCCAATCCTTTCATTTTATTGATAAAGAAACTGAGGAGGAGAAAAGTTGACATGGCTTAATCCAGACCACAAGACACTTTCCTCTGGTTGTCTCCTCTGGCCTTTCTTGTCCATGGACCCCCTCAGAGTGTAGCACCAAGATATCACTGTCACTGTCATGCAAATTCCAAGATTCAGGTACTGTATTTTGACTGCTGCAGCCCAAGTGCCTGTAATAGTATCTGACACATAGTACATGCTCAATGAATATTTTTGAATAAATGGGTAGATTTTGAAAAGGAATGAATGATTTTTGTTTATTCACTCTTCTCTGTTTCCTTCAAGACCTCAACCCACACCTCTCACCCATCACTCTCAGCAAAGAACTTCACCTCCCGGTTTCACCAAGAGCCCTGTGAATAACAGAAAAGTGATTTCCTAAAGTTCCAGTCCTACTCTTAAAAGATGCATGCATGTCCTTCCCCTTATCTCTGAGATTCAAGTATTCCCCCTTTGAAGGTGACCCCTCCATTTTAGTCCATTTTGTCCCATTGTCTCCAATCTTTTCCAGATCTTTGTTTTCCTCTTGTATTTTTCTCTACCATTTCTACGTCAATAGATGTAAAGAAATCTCACCTGCCCCACATCTGAAAAAAAAAAAAACAAACACAGAAAACAACAAATCTCCAGACTATGTTCCTCTATAGACACTATAGATACCTATTTCTTTGCTGGTTTCTCACTCAAATATCTTTAAAGATTCAGTATCACCATATCCTTACTTCCTATTCATTCCTTAACCCACTGCCATCTGGCTTCCATCTCCCCCTCCACCTGCTTTCTCTCACCAAAGTCCCTAACTAATACCCTAAGAGGACAAAGACAGAGAGTGTCTTGCAGTGCTTATTCTGCTGGATGCAGGAGCTTGGTTTGATTGAGAGTTCCCTCTCTTCGAAATTCTTTCCTCCACCTTCTGGTTCTCCTTTCATCTCACTGACTAGAGCTGGGCCTTTAAATGTTAGTGTTGGTTCTAGATTTGGGTCACTTCCCTTCTCACTGCTGACACTGTCTTCGAACAATTCCACTCACATTAGTATGCTGAAAACTCCCAAATTATGTCTCTAGCCAAGACTCATATATCAAATATACTAGTTGCCTCTTGGAGCTGTACATTACCCACATTTCAAATTCAATTTTTCTAGAGCTGAACTCTGTATAATTGTTTAGGAGCCCAAGTTCTAGAATCAGGAGCTTGGTTTTAAGTCCTGGGTCCACTACTTTCCCACTGTGTGACCTTGGGAACATTACTTTGTCCTTTAGAGTCTCAATTTCATTTTCTGGAAAACAGGAACAATAATAGTACTGATCTCATAAAGTTGTTACTGGTTTAATGAGCTAATATGTGCGCATCACTTAATGATAGTGCCTGATACATAGTGAGCACTTGATAAGGTTGACTGTTATTATAGTATTATGATAATTATGGTGTTTTGCTGATTAGCTGCAGTGAGGTGGTAATAGGAAGAATTGTGTCATGGACAGAGAACCGAGGTCTGTTTCAAGATACTGGCATTCAATTCATACTCCTTAGGCTCCTACCAAGTATTAAACACCATGATAAGGGTTTCCAAAGATGCATCAGATGTATGGTATTGAATGTAGACTTTATCCTAGAGGCAGTAGGAGCCATTGGAGATTTTTATAGCAGATGGATGACAGGTCTGACTTATATTTTAGGAAAATAGCTCGGGAAGCAGTGTGGAGAATGAATTGGAACAAAGACTGTTGACAGGCAAGGTCACCGGCCAGGAAATAACTGCAGTGGTCACATAGTTGAGGGCAAAGTCCTAAGCTAAGAAATGGAAAAGGAGGGAGGGTTTAGGAAATGTTGGAGGAGGTGGGAACTATAAGATATGGGGGCCAGATCAGGGGTGGGAGGGTACTGCATGGTGAAGAAACAGGTTGACATTGTGACAGATGAACCAGTTGGCCACCCAGAGACAGTGCCTGACAGACAGCACTCTATTGGTGAATCCACTACAGTCTGATAGTCCATCTTTTCTTTTCTTTTTTTTTTTTAATGTTTATTTTTGATAGAGAGAGAAAGAGAAAGCATAAGCAGGGGAGGGGGACAGAGTACCTGAAGTGGGCTCTACACTGACAGCAGTGAGTCCAATGCGGGGCTCAAACTCATGAACCATGAGATCATGACCTGAACCAAAGTCGGACGCTTAAGCAACTGAGCTCCCCAAGTGCCCCATCTTTTCTTTTCTTTTTTTTAAATGTCTGTTTTGCTTTTGTTATTTCTGGACAGTCCATCTTGCAGACAGAGAAACACATTTGGTCCTCAACTGAGAATTGTTCTGCCTCTAAGAGTGTGGATTTTACCCAGGACAAAGCTCCTGAGCACTGCCATAAACAAGCCATGCCACCGTGTTCATTAATAATGAGAAGTATAAAACTACCAAGTGGAATAGATATTCTTATGGCCCATCAGCACCTTCTCTCCTTCTGGGATCACCTCCTTGGGAAACCGAGCAGAAATTAAAAGTTGATGGTGATCCTGCTTTCAGAGCAAAGGTGTTTATAGTACGATCTTAGCGGCTGATGGCACCAAGCTGCAACAGGTTTAGCCACTCCCCTCGTTAGAGGATACACTGGACTGCCGTGGAGACACTATCAAATTTCACCAATCAGGGTCCCCTTTTTATAAACACCATGCAGACCAGTCGTCTTCTAGAGTTACACTTCTTCAGACAGAGCATGGGGCAGTGATGAATGTTAGCTTTCCTATTTGTCACCCGCTGTCACTGAGCGGTGGTGTCAAATCAGAAGCAGCGCCCCCGCCCCCGGAAGACACCGCAGGTGTTCCCACTGGTCCATAGTTTCAAGTCGGCTACTGGCTAAATACTTGCGACACCAGCTGCGGGGTCTCTCTTAGGGTTGTAGGTCCTCAGCTCTGGCAGCCAGATAGGAGAGGAAAAACAGGGAAGATGACTGGAAGGAAATGGCATTCTATAGTCTTTCTATCTGCCCTAATAGAATTTCTTTTCCTTTCCAGCCCACAGCTAAGAATGTCTTTTATTGTCTTCTCTACTCGAGGAACAACCCTAATGAAGCTAACAGAAGACAGGTAAGGATGCTTCCCTTCCCTGTTGCTAAAAAGCCCACCTTTTCCTGAGTAGTTCTTGTATATGTGCCCTAGTGCCAGCCTTGACTGTCAGTCATTTTAAATTTAAATTTTTTTTAATGTTTATTTATTTTTGAGAGAGAGAGAGCACAAGCAGAGGAGGGGCAGAGAGAAAGAGGGAGACACAGAATCCGAGCAGACTCCAGGCTCTGAGCTATCAGCACAGATAGCTCGAACTCAAGAACTGAGAGATCATGACCTTAGCCGAAGTCAGATGCTTAACTGATTGAGCCACCCAGGCGCCCCATCAGTCATTTTAATCATATAGTTCTTTCTTTCCACTGAAGCCTTGAACTTTGTACATTGACCCATCTGCTAGTTTACTCTGTGATGACTGATAGAATTTCCTGATGTTGGTGAAATTCTGTAAATGACTAAATCGCATTAAGGTAAATCTTACATTTGATTGGCAACTCAGTCTCCTAACTTCAAGCAAAATGTTAGCAAGCCAAATCCTTGGAGGATTATAGTTTCTTTTATTTAAATTAGATTTATTTTGTGGGTTAAGGTTTCAGAGATATAATAAGCATACTGTGAGCGAAGTAAGAACGTGAAATATTATTAAACATAATTGCCAAGGCAGGGAATAGAAAGGGAGGGTTTATGGTACCATGGAAAAAAGGAAATTTGAATCAGGTGTGGCAAAATGTTGTTGACATACAAGGATTACTTAGACGTAGCTTAACAAAGATAT
Source organism: Lynx canadensis (assembly GCF_007474595.2). Classification (NCBI taxonomy): domain Eukaryota; kingdom Metazoa; phylum Chordata; class Mammalia; order Carnivora; family Felidae; genus Lynx; species Lynx canadensis. The sequence continues at coordinate 85,732,719 of NC_044305.1, forward strand.
TATTTGGGGTTTTACCACTTACCCATGAAAACTAGCAAAAATAGAGACATACCATTTGTTCATAATTAGGATGGTATGTTGGAAGTGGAGATAACAGTTTTCTTGAGTTAATAACACTTTTGTCCACTTTTTAAAAAATGCAATAGTGACATGAGAGAAACATCATGGGGTGGGGGAGACACATGTGGGACTACTGACAGACTGTGTATGGACATGTAGGGAAAAGGAAAGGAGGAAGGGCAAGCACAGAGGACAGGGAGACTTTATAACATTCTTCTTCCAGAAATCAGACTAGGACTAACAGGATGGAGTAAGGTTTTCTGGATTTTGCACTAACACAGCAAATCTGAGTTAGTCCTCATTTTTCTCCATGTCTTTGTTTCCCATGTGTAACAAAAAGAATTCTCTGTGCCATGTAAAAGTTTTCAAGTCCTATTTCTTTTTTTTTAATTTTTTTTAACATTCATTTATTATTGAGAGACAGAGAGATACAGAGCATAAGCAGGGGAGGGGTAGACACTCCCCTCACTCTCACTCACTCCAGGGGTAGAGAGGGGGAGACACAGAATCTGAAGTAGGCTCCAGGCTCTGAGCTGTCAGCACAGAGCCCAATGTGGGGCTCGAACTCATGAACTATGAGATCATGACCTGAGCCGAAGTCAGTCGCCTAACCAACTGAGCCACCCAGGCGCCCCTCAAGTCCTATTTCTCCTTCAGCAGTATCTATTATTCATGCATGCCATTTGAAACCCCATTTTAAAAACAGGGGTTTCTTATTTCCTATTAACAGAAGAAGAAACTGAGGCCATATCGTATTCCTAAGGATACCAAGCAGAATGCACACTAGATGCAGGCTCCACATTCCTTCCACTCTCCCTTGCTGCCTTCTGTTAAACAGAGAATCCTAAAGCTCAAGAAACTTGAGAGATTTTTCCATCACTGTTGGCCAAGGATTTTAAGAAGCTCTGAGAAAGTGTCTCTAGCCTATGAAAGACTCCTGCTCTCAGTCTTTACATGATGACATCCTTTATGCAGAGATGGCTTTGTTCAGAGAAGACTCCCCTCTCACCCATTCTTCACATCCTCCTACAACCCAGGCCGCCTGGTGCTGCTTCGTGCTGACCCCACTCACTCCATGCTTGAGTTTGGCCCAGAGACCTAGATCTCACACCTCTTGTGGGTATTTTGTGTGCTACTGCTCACAGCCTCTGGGAAGTGGGGAGGGTAGCCGAGGGGGTTACAGATTTATAAACGTTGTTAAAATGCTTAGGCTTTCAGACTCGTTTTGGTTATGCTAGCTCAAATTAGTCACCTGAATCCAATGTTTTTCACTTGAATCTAATGTTTTATGCCTTAACTTCACTACTCCTAGTTTCCTGTACCAAGGAGAAGACAGAGGTTATGATCTCCACTTTGCTAGAAACAGCATTTAATATTTAAGGGCTGAATATGCATCAAACAGCCAAAAAATGCCTTGCTAAAAAGGATGTTTTGGTTTCATGCGGTGACTGCTTGGCCTAACCTATGGGTCAGCTGGCAAAGCATGAATGGATTACTGACACATCCCCAACATTATCAGCCTAGGGAGAAATGTGGACAAGCCTTCTCTCTCCAAAATACTTTTTCATGAGATTGGCTGAAAGAACTAGGCTTTCAGAGCTTCCAAACTGGTACTGTTTCTGAAAGATATGACTTCCAGTGTTTTAGTTGGTCACAGGAATGTTTATGTTTTTCTCTATATCTCATCAGATTTTCACAATATCCCTATAAGACAGTAATAGATGCATTATTGTACCGATGTAATGACTGAGGAACCGTGTAAGTTAAAAAAAACTTGCTCAAAAACAGGACGTGAATTCAGAGACTCTCATTTCCACAAGAGCAAGAGATTGTGGGTAAACCACAAGAAATAATATCAAAGACATATTTGCATCCAGTTCTTGGGATCAAATCCATATAAAGGAAACCACAGGAAGGCTGAAGAAATATAATAGAAAATAAATATGGTGTGTTGAGAGGTAGCAAAGGAATTACAATTCGAATAACAATACTTACCATTTGTGTCTTTTATCTGCTGAACATTTTACATATCGTTTCTCACTTAACCTCATATAACCATTCAATCTCTAATGGGGTCTCCTTATTTTATATGGAATATACTATTTATCACTAACTGCTTTCAGCATTTTTTTCTTTAGCTCTCAGCAGGTTGATGTGATCTATCTAGGCATGGTTTTCTTGGAGTTTTTCCTATTTTGGATTTGCTGAGGTTCTTGAATGTATAATTTGTCTTTCACCAAATTTGAGAAATTTGCAACCCTATTTTTCAACTATTTTTTCTGCACCACTTTCTCCTCTCCTTCTGGGACACCAGCGACAGAGATGTTAGACCATTTGATATGATTCCACATGTGCCTGAAGGTCAGTTCAATTCTTTTCCAATCTTTCTTCTTGCTATTTTTCAGATTAGATCATTCCTATTGATGTATCTGCATGTTCACAGACTCCTTCCTCTGTCATCTCCATCCTGCTGCTGAGCTCATCTATTGAATTGTTTATCATAGACATTGTGATTTTTCAGTCCCAAAATATCTATTTTGTTCCTTTTAAAAATTTTATTCCTCTGCTGAGATCATCTATCTTTCCATTTATTTCAAACGTATTTACCTTTACCTCATGGGAGCATAATTATAAAATAAATATATAAATACTTAAATATATAATATATAAAAACATATAAGATATAACATATAATGAAATATATCATATATAATTAGATATACAATGAGATTACATATGAGGTAAATATTTATGAGATCAACTATATGTAATATAATTAAATGTAATATATAAAAACTATAAAGTAAACATATAAACCTTATATGCTTTAAATTCTTTGTCTGACAATTTCATAAGCTCAAGATTGGCATCTTAATTGTTTCTTTCCTGAGAATTGGTGCATTTTCTAGGTGCTTTGTATGTCGAGTAATTTTAGATCATATCCTAGAAACTTTTAATATTAGGTTGTTCAGACTCTTGAGTCATTTTCAAATCCTCTGGAGAATATTAATTTGTTTTCTCTGCACGAGGTTCAGACAACATGTTCTCTCTCTTCTTCTGTGGTTGGTGGTTTTTTTTTCAGTTCAGTTTTCAAAGCCTTTGCTAAGCAGCTTCAAGCCTGTCCTACGCATGTGCAGCTCAGAGATAAGCCCAGGACTTATACAGCTTCATACACAGAAGTATTGGGACCCCCTTCTCCAGCTCTCTCTTCTGCAGGATTCCCCACACACTGGTTCCCACTGAGGCCGCCCTTTCCAAGTCCTTTAGTAAGAAAAGTGGGGTTTATCTTGGAGTTTGGCCTCCACATTGTCTCGTGTAGTTCTCTACTGAGGTCACCCATGGGGCAAAGGCAGAAGTAATCAAAGAGAAATGAAAGTTGGGATTCTCTCCACATTCTTTGAGTCACAGGGGGTCCCTTCCCCAGGGGCCTGATATATGGTGACCTCCCAGGCCACTACCATGTGACTGAGACCCACCCTCAGGTTAAAGCCATGAAAGAAAAGAGCAGGGGGAATGTGGAATTCATTCTTGTCTGGGTTATTTGTCCAGGTTTTAACTACTCTTCCCAATCCATCTGCTTTGTTTACTTTTCATAGTCCTTATTTGTTTGCATTTTTATTTTGTCCAGAGGTTTTGGCAATAATTGCCAGGAGAGATGAGATAGCCAGTAGCAAGTTTACTCCATCTTGCCTGCTATTACTTCAATTTTGTAGATAAGGGGCACCGAGAATCTGATTTTAGATAACTTGCTATGGCCGAATAACAAAAATGGCAGAATTAGTAGTATGATTCTGGATTCTGGAATCAGTCCGACTCATATGTTTTGCATCATATCATGTTGCTCTTCCAAGATTTCATAGCTTCATCAGTTTGCAAAATGATTGATAAACTGTAACACATTTTTCAGGTTTCTTCAACAGCATAATAAAGGATCTAATGTTAATTTAAGTACTATTGGAATACATTATTTTAGTGTTAAATACTACATACGATTCCCTATGTACTCCCTTGACAGTCTTTTTCCTGATCTTGATTTAAATATTTTAGATGTCTCATCATTTGGAATGAGATCATGTCAAGGAAGTCCAACTCTTCCTTTAAAAGAAATCAGGAATAGATATTCAATTTAATCAAATGCATTTTTGGCATATATTAAGATGATCCTATTTTTTTCTTTGACCTACTAACACAGTGAAATGCATTTAAAATATTTTTTTTAATATTGGATCATTCTTGCATTTCTGGTTACACTTGGTTGTCATATATTATTATTTTAACGTAGAGTTGAACTCTGTTTTCTGCATTTTATTTAGAAATTTAACATCAGTGTTCATAATTGTGATTGGGTTGCTATTGTCCTTGTATGACTACTTTTACTTACAGTATTTTTTATACTGTTTTTTACATGTGGATCATTACTTCTAGAAATTCATCTGATGTAAGGTATAAGGCCAAGATCCATCCGTTTTCTCCGAGTGCTTAGCCAGTTTTTCCAACATCATTTGCTGAATAATCATTTACTACCAATTTGAAAAATTAAACTCTTTTGTAGACGTGGATCTACTGCTGTGTTTTCTATTCTGATACACTACATTTCTGTTCCTAGCTAGGGCCACACCATTTTTATTAGTTTCAGCATCTGGAAGACCAGTCCTTCTTCATTTCTAATCATGAGTGAAAATCTCCCTGGTCTTTTGTAGTTTGTTTTTTTGTTTGCTTGTTTTACCATGGGAATTTACATAATTTGCTTAATGTACCAAAATATTCTTGGGGTTTTCACTTGAATTGTATAGAAAGTACAGAATCACCTTAGCAAAATGGCATTGCAATTTTATTGTATATATTTTCTTATTTAAAGATATATCCCTTCACTTATGTCTCTTACTAAGGTTTTATTGTTTTTTATTCAAATCCGTCTCATACAGTGTTAAGTGTTTTCCAAAGGCATTTTTAAGTTTTCCTTCCATTGTGAATGAGTTTCTTTTTTGTTTGTTTTATTTTCTAAAATACTGGTTTATGTAATTTCTACTTTTAAAATTTATTAATTTTTGTTGGTTGATTAGTAAGTGATTAAATTTTACTTATCATCCATGGATGTTAGACCATATATATACCTGATGGATAAAAAATTTTATATAAGAAATGTATTGATTAAATTCATCAAATAGCTTATATTTTTGTTTACTTGATCTGTGAGGACAGAGAGGTATTTTTAAACTTTCCACCATAACTTTTATTTGAATCTCCAACACATTGCTTTATAATTTATGCCATATTGTTTAGTTCACATGGGTTTTCATTATGGACTATATGTCTAATCAACATAGAATACCTTTTTGTTACCTTTCATGCTTTTTAAGTCCTTTGTCAAAAAAAATTTTTATAAACTTAAATTTTTAAAAACATTTTTCTGCTATATCTGTGTCCACTCATTTATCTTTTACCCTTCTTTGATTTTTTTTAATTTTGCACTAGAAATTTGAAAAGTAGAATTTGTAGAAGTATAATTTCATTTTTATTCTAGCAACAGTTCCCAATGAATTTTGCTTGTCTTTACAGTGGCAAGAATTAAGTAATCTCATTTATTCTCCTCACTGAATTTCTTTTTTTTTAAGTTTATTTATTTATTTTGAGAGAGAGAGAGAGAGACAGAGAGGCAGAGAGCACGTGCATGCAAGCAGGGAAAGGGCAGAGAGAGAGGAAGAGAGAGAATCCTAAGCAGGCTCAGTGCTGTCAGCATGGAACCCGACATGGGGCCCAATCCCAAGAACCATGAAATCAAGACCTGAGCCAAAACCAATAGTCAGAGGATTAACCAATTGAGCCACCCAGGCACCCCTCCTTGCTGAATTTCTTAAGAACTATTTGCATTATGTCTCATAAATACATACACATGCACACATACACATACATAGTTCCTTTCCAGTACTTGAAATTTTTACCTGATTTATTTTCTAATTTTTTAGTTGGCTGAGTCTTTTTTCAGGTAAAATCTTCCTGAAACGTATGTCAATATTAAGCTTTCCAAGTCCCAACTTATTTGAGAATTATTGTTATTTACCTCCATATAAACATTTTAATTGAATATGAAGTTCTTATACTCTATCTTTTCCCCTAAATTTATTGACAATGAGACTATGCCAACTTGCGTATATCCTATTCTACATTGCATACAGAAAAATGCCAATTTAGTACATTTCTCCTTGTGAATAGTCTTTTTCTGCTTTTCCTTAACTAAATTAAAATTAATTTCCTTAATTAAAAAAAATCAAGACAAAATATCTAGGTGTATGTTCTTTCATTAATTTTGTATAATACTTTGTATAGGATTTGAACCTTTTCATCTGATAACAAATATCTTGAGCTTAAGAAATATTTTTCTGTAATTTTTTATTATTACTTTTCTTTCGTCCTTTGGATTTTTAAATGTATTCTAAACTTGTTTGTGTTCTAGGTATAATTTTTTAATCTTTATCATTTTTCTTTGAGTTCTTGGAGAATTTTTCACTCTTGTCCTGTAATTCACCAATTTTTAACTTTGTTTGTATTCAACTTATTGTTTGCAGCTTCCACTGAAATATTTTTATCATAGTAAAATATACATGTCATAAAACTTACTATTTTAACCATTTTAAGAATACAATTCAGTGGCTTTACGTTGTGCCACCATCACACTACTATCCATCTCCAAAACTTCTTCATTATCCCAAACTGAAACTGTTCCCAGCTCCTGGTAACCTCCATTCTACTTTCTGTCTCTATGGATTTGTTTACTCTAGTTATCTCTTATAAGTGGATTCATATAATATTTTTTCTTTTCAATCTGGCTTATTTCACTTAGCATGTTTTTAAGGTCCATCTATGTTGTAGCATATTTCAGAATCTCATTCCTTTTTGAGGCAGAATAATATTCCATTGTGTGTATGTTCCACATTTTGTTTATCCATTCATCTGTCAATGGACATTTGGCTTATTTCCATCTTTTGTCTGATGTGCATAATGCTGCTATGGACATTGGCATGTAAATGTCTGTTGAAGTCTCTGCTTTCAATTCTTTTGGGCATGTACCTAGAGGTAGAATTGCTAGATTATAGGGTAATTCTATATTTAAGTTTTTGAGGAACTACCAGACTGTTTTCCGCAGTGGCTGCACTGTTTTACATTGCTACCAGTAATGTACAAAGATTCCAATTTCTCCACATCCTTGCTGACACTTGTTACTATGCTTCTTGTTTTTGTTTTTTAAATAACAGTCATTCTAGGGGCGCCTGGGTGGCGCAGTCGGTTAAGCGTCCGACTTCAGCCAGGTCACGATCTCACGGTCCGTGAGTTCGAGCCCCGCGTCAGGCTCTGGGCTGATGGCTCAGAGCCTGGAGCCTGTTTCCGATTCTGTGTCTCCCTCTCTCTCTGCCCCTCCCCCGTTCATGCTCTGTCTCTCTCTGTCCCAAAAATAAATAAACGTTGAAAAAAAAAATTAAAAAAAAATAAATAAATAAATAAATAAATAACAGTCATTCTAATGGATGTGAAATGGTATCTCGTTGTGGTTTCAATTTATATTTCCCTAATGTTTAGTGATATTGAGCATCTTTTCATGTGCTCATTGGCATATTTGTGTATCTTTAGAGAAATGTCTGTTGAAGTCCTCTGTCCATATTTTATTTGAGTTTTTTATTGTTGTTAACTTCTAAGAGTTCTTTATATATTCTGGATATTAATCCCTTAGTAGATATATGATATGCAAATATTTTTCTCCCATTCTGTGGGTTACTTTTTCACTCTGTTAATGGTGCCCTTTGACACACAAAAGTTTTAATTTTGATGAGTCTAGTTTCGCCAGTTCGTTACTTGTTGCCCATGCTTTTGGTGTCATCTCCCAAGAAACTGCCAAATCCAACATCATGAAGCTTTTTCCCAATGGTTTTTCTAAGGGTTTTCTAGTTTCAACTCTTACATTTAGGTCCCTGATCCACTTGGAATTAATTTTTGTATATGCTTTAAATAGTGTCCAACTTCATTTTATTGCAAATGGACATCCAGTTTTCCCAGACCATCTGTTGAAAAGATTGTCTTATCCCTATTGACTGGTTAGCACCCTTCTTGAAAGCTACTCGACTATATATGCAAAGTTTTCTTTTTGGGCCTTCTATACATCTGTTCTTATTCCAGTACCACACTATTTTGATTACTGTGGCTTTGTAGTAAGTTTGAAATCAGAAAGTGTGAGTCTTCCAACTTTTGTCCTTCTTAGACAATTTTTTGGCTATTTGGGGTCCCTTGAGATTCCATATAAATATTAGGATAAGTTTTTCTATTTCTGAAGAAAGATGTCATTAGAATTTTGATAGGGATTGAATTGAATCTGTATATCACTTCGGGTAGTATTATCACCTAAACAATTTTAAGTCTTCTGAACCATGAACACAGGCTGTCTACTTATTTATTTATGCTTGCTTTAATTTCTTTCATCTTTCATTTACTGTTTTCAGTGCCATTGCATTTTTTACCTGACAGATAATCTCTTTCAACCCTATGAATATTTTTCTGATCCTAAATTTTTCCTTTTGTGTATGTGTGTGGCACCCTGCTATTGTGTTGGAGATGGAATATCTTCATCAAGAATATGAATTAGAATTGCTTTATGTGCCCCCCTGTTTTTCAAATGAATTTCTTTCAAAGGGGAAATTTTCTTAAATTCCTCAAATTGGTCCTCTTCTTCCCAACTCCTGAGACTTTCCTTAGCATAGTGACTCAAAAGAGGAGCAACTAGGTTTTTCAGCACTGGCATTTGGGGTGAGTTCTGTCAGGGGTCATGAAAAAATCTTTGTTGAAAATGTGAAGATCCCAGGCGAAAGACAATGGGCTAACTTAGATGTGGTATAATTTTTGCTTGGAAAGAGTAGAGACCCAGTAGTGTGTCCAAGGTAAGGGGGAAGCTGGAGCCAAAAGAAGAATGTCAGGTGTAGGTTTTGGATCACTGTGGTAAGAAATGAACCCATCACCAACTGCGGGCTTTTCATGTCCTAGAATTCCAGGCTGCTAGGCCCTTCCTCAACTTGATCTCAGCAACTCTCCTTCTTGCAGGAATTATCCCAGGTACCTGGCATGTGTGTGGCACTCTTACCTATTTTCCCCCATGGAAAAAACATTTCCCTGTATTAAACTAGTTTAGCTGTTTCTATAGCCTTTTGGAGGGAAAAAGGGGGGAAGTTAAATGTGTAGACCCAGAGCCACAGTTTTTACCTGGAAATCTCACCTTCCTTCTAAACTTTGCAAGATTAAAAAACAAAGCATAAGCAAACAACCATGAGTCAAAGAGTTATTACATCTTATCCAACTCTCTCACTGGCCTCATTTCACTGCTCAGGAAAATTATTCTCAGAGAGATTGAATTATTTGCCCAAATTCATACAAGTCGTCAGTAGTGGTAGGATTTTTTTTTTAACCAACAAAATTAAAAATTTTTAATCTAGTGATTTTTTCTATTACATTATTATATAATCCACCCAATTTACTGTGCTGCTATCTTTGGTTTCTTGTTTGTGAAATAGTTAAACAGAACCAGCCACTATGTATATGTGCAAATGCATAAGTAAACTTACTTTTGTGTCTATATACAATCTTTTATTAATGAATTATAATGTACCAATAACCTAGAATACTTTTCTCAACTATAGTAAGAGAAAATTGATAATACCTACCCTGTTAGGTTGTTATGAGAATCATTTATTACATGTATTATGTAGATGGAGATAGTAAGTCAATGAATGCACAAGACCACTCTGCTGTAAAAGTGTAGGAACTTGGATTTGAATCCAGGCATGCTGTCCCCAACGTCCACATTCTTAATCACTATACTATAGAGTTTCCCACAATTTTACAATTACGTACAGTTTTAAGTTAAAAACAATTCCTAGCATAGACAATTCACCACCCAAACCCTCAGACTCCTTCCAGAAAACACGTCTCTGAAAACACATGCCCTCTACACATTTTATCTTCAGGATTTTGTAACAACTTGAGCTTGGAAATACTCCTCACAAAGAGGTAAAGAGGTAGTATCAGCATTTCACAGATGGGGTTAAGAGGTTAAGCATTTTGCCTATTGCTTAAGGAGTTGGAGTGAAAGCCAAGAACTCTTGGCTCAAACTGCTGAGTGGAAACCAAGAGACCACACTTCTCCATCCCTCTCAGTCATCCTTTGGTTTGGTTGAGAGTGTGGTTTTGCCATTAGTGTCACAGGGGAAAATGACATATTCTGAACACATCGCTTAATTCCTGGAGCAGAATGATTACAGGCTGTCATTACCAAGAGACATAGTTCTAAAAGCCTTTTCTAAATTTAAAAATAACAAGAGAGAAAAAGAATCTCCAGATACTTTGCACTTGAAAGAACCTGGATTTGTTCCATTTTTAGGTACTCTTTATTTAGGTACAAGAAGTTTGGATGGCAAAATTAAGAGAAATAGAGGGAAGCATGTGTTTATTCTCTTGTCCTGTTGACTGAGAGAGAATATCCCAGGAGCTGGGTCCATGGGAAAGTTCCTTACCTCTCTGTGCCTGTTTCTTCGTCTGTAAAATGAATAGAATGATAGTCTCTACTGCATAGAACTGTTAGAAGGATTAACAGTGCCAGGCACACAATAAGTATTGTTACTGTTGTGGTTGGGGTTTTGACAAACAGCTAAGGAATCACCCCAAATCCTCCTGGACACACCCTACTCAAATCATCATAGTAAACCCAACAGCAATCCAGAGAGCAAGCTCCCAGTTCTCCGTGGCTCACATCCTTCTCCGAAGTTTCTAACATTTGGCCAGTCTATCCCAATATAGTGGGATATAGGTAGAAAATACTGCTTCAGCATGAGGCTAGAGAAAAGTTTTTTTTTTCCTTTGTATAATGGTTCTAGCGAGACTTCTTCCAGACAGGAACTCACAGGCAATATCTCTAGAGGAAGTTTGTCTAAGGCCTCCTTATACTGAATCTCAGTGACGGTAAAAAGAACCCACCTTGAAGCAATTCAGCTGTTCTGGGAGCAGACTGATTTGTGAGAGTAGTGAGGTCCTGTACTTCTCACACTCTTCCTCTGGGGGTACCCCTATTAGGAGAAGAAAGTAAAGTATACCCCTGGGGCCCTAGCATATAGTTTGAATTGGCTTATCAAAAGCAAACTTTTTCTTCAATACCCTTTCATCTTTAAAATGCATGTACATTTGTATCCTATTTAATAATATACCAATGTTTAGATTTTATATAAAAATCATGTTGAGGTCTTTCCCAAATTATAGAGTACAACTTATACTCTGAAAAAAATACATATACATAGTGTGTGTGTGTGTGTGTGTGTGTGTGTGTGTATCCTGTGTCTTTGTGTACAGTAAGCTGTCCTAGTCCAAGTATGGACACCCCAGATGCAGTAGAGACAATACAGACTTTGTACCCAGATCAGTTTGGGTTCCAGTCTGGGCTCCCCCAGCACAGCATGTTACTGCACTTCCCTGAATCTCTTTTCTCAAACGTACAATGAAGATAATGACGCCCACCTTGTGGTGTTGCTGTGAGGCTTTTGTAAATTACTGTATGGAAAGTGCCTGGCAGAGACCCTGGCACAGCCCAGATGCTCAGGAAATATCACCTCCCTTCCTCACCTGCTGTCCCGCGTGTGGCAGGCACACAGAAATAATAAAATCTGACAGAGCAGCTTGCAGAAACATTCTTGTCAGGATGAAGCCAGCAGGACAGACGACCCAAGTGGGCAGTGGAACCAGAGAACGGTAGGGTGCTCAGATCTGAATGAAGCAAGACAGCCAAAACCAACTGGTTCTTGGTGGCCTGGCAACGGCAAACCGCTATCGGCCGACATAGGCTAGTGCCACAGCACCGCCTGCCCATCACCTCATAGCCCTTGGCCTCTAGGGCTAAGCCTAAGATGTCCTGCTGCCCTTGAGCAACTCTGACTGCCTCCTCATGAACTGCGGGCTCAGCCGCTGCTACTCACCCTCCACAATTTTTTTAAATTATTAAATATTTCAAATGTAACAAAAGTATACCAAAAAAGCATAGTAGACCCATTATCCACCACCAATCTTATGAAACAAAATATTACAGGGGTTGACACCTCTGTGTACATTCCCCTTTCTTTTTCCTCACTAGAGGTAATCACCATCCTGAATTTGGGGCTTATCATTCTAACGGATGCTGAATATTTTTGTATACCTGTGAGCAATACGTTATATTTTTCAGATGAAACTCTATAATAAATGGTCATATTGTATGCATTTTTCTTGAACATGCTTTTACACTTAACATCATGTTTTTAAGACTTTTTCTGTGAAGATACACATAGCTGTGCTTGGTTCATCTTAACTAATATATACTTTTCTCTTGCATCATACTGTATGGCTATGAGGTACCATCAGGTACTTATCTGTTCTCTTCTTCATGGACAGTTAGTTTATTTCTAACTCTTTGTTGTCATAAACAAACTTGCAATCAACATTCTTATACCTGTCTCCTTGGGGGTCAAAAGCAAGAATTTCTCTCTGATATACAACTAGGGATTGAATTGCTAGGTCTTGTGGTATGTGAATGTATAGCTTCACTAGGCATGATTTCATTGTTCTCCAAAGGGGCTGCACCAATTTTCATTCCCATTAGTGATTTATAAGAGTTCTCATTGCCTGTCGACATTTGTTTTACCCTCCAACTATTCTTTTCAAACAGATTGTGCCCACCTATGACTTGTGGGTTGGATTATCTGGTGTGAACACAACTTCTACCTCCTCCTGCCACCAGCCCAACATTGCTCCAAAGTGTGACAGGGAAGTCTTATCTTTGGAAGAAACTGTAACTTCCACCAGCCTATACTTAAAGAAATGTGGTCTGACCAAAACAAGATGCTTGCCTATCATCTCCCCTGGGGCACTTTCAGCTTCCATCCAAGAAGGCGAATCTGGGCTCCACAGTCTCTGTTGCACAGGACTTGGCAGAGTGCCATTCCATCTTATGCCTCTGCAAACACTTGTTGTGGTCAGTGGTCCTGGGCTCAAGTACCTCAACCTGACCATTTTAGTTACTACCAGCACCCAAAGAGACCTAGTCCTTATTGAACTAAGAGGAACATGGAACAGAAGGTTCTCACAGGAGAAAGCTATGTATTTGTGAAACCCTGAATACAGAACCCACTTTCCACCACTCCCACCTGCAGAATTTGGCTCAATAGGGGAAAAGGGATTTAGTGATGGGAAAGTTACAGAGATTCATTTTGAAAGTGAAGTGGTACCATAGGGATCTGCATGGTGAAAACCACTGCATGAATGAATAACCAACCAAAACAGAGTTGTGTAAGGAGGAGTTTGTTTGGACAAATTCATCATGTTGCCCTGTGATTAAACCATCACTCCTATTCTTTATGCCGGCTTAGGCTTAAACCTTTGGAAATTCCCTGATGGGCTCCTCTTAGTGAACTTCAGTTACAGGTTTGCACTTGACCCTGTGCCACCCTGTGGACTACTCCTATCTGCCGAGTATAGCCTTTCCGGTTCCCAGCAGATGCCCAGGCTCTTTAGTCCCTGCATAAAATCAGATACAGTATTCTGAGCTGGAAGGGAGCCACTATATCTTACAGTTCCACACCTTCATTTTTACATTTGAGAAATCTAAAGTTGACATCCCTAGGAAGCGGCAGAAGTAAGATTGAATCTCAAGTCTACTTCCGCAGGGCATGCTCCCTTGATTAGCACCAAAGTCTTGGGAAGAATGAAATTAACTACCTTGTAAAACAGTGTAGGTGTTGGGAATGGGGGAAGTCTGAGGGGAGTTCTGGGTCACTCAATCTTCAGAGTTCTAGAGGAGAAGGAAACCCTACAAGTGAAATATGAGAAAGAACAACTGATGAGGGAGATAAAGAGTGCACACCATAATGGAAATCAAGAAAAGAAAGCATTTTAGCTTGAAGGAGAGGAAAACTGTGTCTGATGTTATAAGAGGTTGAGTAAGAAGAAGCCAGGGAGGTGACTATTGGGTTGGCAACGTGGAGATGTTTGGGGACCAGCAGAGACGTGGAGATAAAAGTCAGAGAAGAATGGGTTAGAAGGGAAGATCTTCCATTTTCGAATGGGGATAAAGACATTTTTACCCTTTCTGTCATGAAAAGCACCCCAAAACCAGGAGAATGTGAAACAAAACCACAAAGCCCATCTTTGAGGACTCTAAGAAATAGTAAGCCATAAGAACACTATACATATGAGGGCAGAAAGAGGACAGAGGAGTGACAAAAGAAGCAAGCAGTGTGGAGAAAAGTCAAATATAATCCTGCAGAATGAGATGCTGAAGAGAAACAAGTCTGAAGCCTAGCAGAACCCTAGAAAGATCAAAACCTGGAACTGTCAGATACTGCAGAAAGCAAGGAAGGGCTAACAAGGTGAAAACTGGACTATTGTTTCAGAGTTTATATAAGGAGCTGTTCAACCTTAAAAACAACCACCTCCACTACCTGTGAAAATTACCTCTTCTCTAGCTGCACCAAAGAAGAGAGGTTTATTCTCTGGCAAAATTAGACAAGGATGGTTTCACCATCAGACACCAGGCCAGGGAAAGTTATGAAGACATCTGCATAACAAATGTGATTGCTTCCAGCCCTCCCCCTTGTCAATTCCAGACTAATAAGTAAGGAAAGAGTTTGAAAACTACTTTTATGTAGAAATAAATATCTCGGGGTGGGGGGTTGGGGGGTGGAGGAATTTATATACACTGATGTTTGAGGGTCCCCAACCAAGAAGCCTGTTGAGAAAAGCTGGCCATCCACCAGTTGGCATGCCCCACCATGCACGCAAAGCTTTCAGCAAGTTTTTCTGTCTTGCTCATGTGCTGTGAACAGACAGAACAGTAATCTCTGGATCACTCTACATTTGAAGAAAGTCTGCACCAAGAAAGACAGGGAAGTGGGGAAGCAAGTACTACTTCAGGAAGTGCTGTGAAGAGAAATGCAAACAAATTGGTCAATAGCTAGAAGGAGATGTGGGGTCACAGATGATTTTTTTTTAAGATGAGAGATACTAGAGTATATTTATATGCTGGTAGTCAGCCTCTAGTTTTTTTTCTTCCTGACTTGAAACAAATGTGTAGTCACAAATATTTAGGAAAAGTCTTCACAGTATTTCTGCTTCTGGTTAGGATGTAGAGGAATGTGGAGAACCTTCATTTCCATGGTCAACCAGAAAAGTCCCGATGAAATAAAATTCATATGTTTCTATGGGGCTAGCAGACACACAGGAAGCACTGATGAACAAGCCCTTTATAGCTGAGCAGAAATCTACAGAAGCTTCCATACTTGGTAATGGATGTGGTCTGGGTATGGGCAATTGGAAAAGTAGTTTAGCCATGGACAGAGACTTCTCAGAGATGAGGAAAAGTCAGCTGAACTGACATTGTTAATCAACAATGTGTGCCAGAGGGATGGATTATCTGAAGGAGCCCCAAATGAAAAAAAAAAATCTGTCTGATAATTCTCCAGCTCACCTGCACCTCTGCATTTTTTCCAAGAAAGTAGCAGTGGAACTGCTTTTTTACTTTTTTTGCTGAAAAGGAAAGAGAAATTGCATGATCCTATGGATCCTTGCAGTGCTTGAATTCTGGAGTTCTATCAGGGTTGAATCCAAAAGCCAAGCAAAAAAATAACTGAAGCTGCACCCAGCTCACTCCCAACTCAAATACTGAAAAGACCACAAAGGCAGGGCAGGGCAGAAGTCTGAGAATTAGGCTAATAACAGGGAACATACTCTAATTAAAGCTGTGACCCAACCCAAGCTCAACTTAACTCAAGGAGGAATCTAAATAATCAGCTCTCCCAGCCCCCACCACCCTAGCTCACAAAGATAAAAGAGTCTGCAGTGAGTGAACAAAACAAATCAATGTTGTACCTAAGTTTCCACTGTTTTGTTTTGGTTTTTTTTTTACTCACAATGTTTGAAACACAAATTAAAAGATTATGAGGCATGGGAAAAGAGCAGGAAAATGTGACCCATAATCAAGAAAAAACACAGTAATGGAAGCAAACCACAGATCATTCAATGGTTGGAATTATCAGACAGGGATTTAAAGCAACTATTATAAACATGTTAAAGAATTTACAGGGAAAGGTGAATATAATGGAGACACAGGATATCAGAAAGAAAAAAAAAAGAAAATTCTGAAGAACCAAGTGAAAACTATGGAATTGAAAAATACATCTGCAGAAAAGTGATTGATAAACTTAAAAACAGGTTAATAGAAATTATCGAAACTGAAAGAGACACGGAACATCTTGATGGCAGTCAGTTAAGTGTCTGACTCTTGATCTCAGCTCAGGTCATGATCTCACAGTGAGTTCAAGCCCCACATCAGGCTCTGTGCTGATGTTGTGAAGCCTATTTGGGATTCTGTCTCTCTTTCTCTCTGCCCCTCTCCCCCCCCCACCCTCGTGCTCTCTCTCTCTCTCTCTCTCTCTCAAAATAAATACACTTAAAAAAATTTTTTTAACTGAAAGAGACAGAAAAATGATCAGGAGGCAGAGTGTGGAGATGAACCAGCTCCTATGATTTGTGGGATAATATCAAGTGGTCTAATATATGTGTAATTGGAGTACTGAACATGGTATTCTGCACAAAGATTCAAAAATCTCAAAGAACCCCAAGCAGGACAAATACAAAAAATAAGAACAAATAAATAAATAAATACCATCACCTAAGTCAAAATAGTTGAATTTCTGAAAACCAGAATAAAGAGATAATCTTACAACATAGGGAGAAGGGAAAAGATATATTACAAAGAGAGAAGCAACACTTACTTTTCATCAGAAAAAAAAAAAAAAGACATGCAACCCAGAAGACAACAAATTGATGTCTTTAAAAAGATGAAATGAAATAAAGACAACTTAGAATTCTATGTCTAGTGAATAACCTTAAAATTACAGAAAAAATTAAGACATTAAAAGGAAAAAAAGCCTGAAAAAGTCATCACCAGCAAACCTGCACCAAAAAAAAAAAAAAAAAAAAAAAAAGACTGCTAAAGGAATTCTTCAGGCTAAAGGAAAATGATACCAGAGGTAAACTAGATCTACAAAAAAAGGAAGGAGTAATAACAGAAATGATAAACATTTTCTTAGTTTCATAAAATGATGATTGTTTAAGATAGATATAATGACTGTATTTTTGAGCTTATTTCATATACAAAAGTAGAATATATGACAATAGTAGCATAAGGGGTGAGAGGTGATATATGGAAGAATATTAGAGGGTTCTTTAATTATATGAGAAGTGGCATAATATTAACTTACGGTAGCCTGTTATATAAAGTAAGGATGGAAATTGTAATCCATAGAGCATGCTACAGAGAAGATGTTACTACAGATCCTACAGATGTTAAAAGGTATTGAAGGAATATTATGACAACTTTACAGAAAGAAATCCAGCAATTATAAAGGAAATGAATAAATATCTGTATGGATTACTGTATATAAATTATAGCTCACTAAAAATATATATACAGAGACAGAAAAGGATCTTTGGTTCAGCATGCATCATGAAATTATTAATCATGTTGGCCTCTCCTTAGGTAAAAGTCCCAAAGAGGCTATGATTTATATACATTATAAACAAATGATTAGAGTTGACTGTAAAACATTATGACTCCAAAAGTAGCAAGAAAATGTCTTTAATTAATCTATGATCTCTTGTTCTGTTCACTCTGTTCTGCTCACTCAGCAACTGGAGGCACAAGTCCATCTGGAAATGTTGTAAAGGCAGCATTAGTGGTAATAAATAGTGATGTGTGCTTACAATATAAGTTGAGGCTCTGAAGCCAATAACTGCCGGACAGTTGAGAAAAGTCCAATTCCACAGAAGCTGTTTTACTAAGAGGCAAGAAGTCGACAATGCAGAACTGATGTTGGGTTATTTTGGGGTGGCAGTGGAGATTGTTTTATAGACTGAAAATGTGGTAGACATTGCATAAGCCCAAGGAGGATTTTGCAGTAGGAACATCACTAGGACACTTAGGAGAAAAGCTTGTTGAATGAAATGCTTCTTGACGTGCTTAAGTGTGTCGATCCTTTAATGTTTTCGTCGGAAAATAATATCTAAATGTCACATCACAACCAGAATCTCGGAAAGTAATCTTCATTAAGTATGGGAAAATTCACTGTTCCCAAGGCAACAGAAAGTACAGCAGATACTGTGACTGTTCCTCCCACCTCCTACCCCTACCAACCAGTGTGGTGACGGGTGCATGGTGCATGCTCAGCAAATAGTTGGGGAAATGAAAGAATGGATGCATGGATGCATCTAAGCTGGAACCATTCATTCGACAACAGATCATCTACTCTGTGCCCATCATTAAGTGTTGCAGGGATTGTACAAGAAACGCAAGACATGTGGCCTGAAAACCCTTCACTTATATGTAGGAACACTGGCAGACATGAAACCGCTAAGGAAAACAGGAGACTCTTTAATAGCAGCCTCTCTGTAGGATTCCCTGCCTCTCTCATTTCCCAGGAAGATAACATTTCATTTGGTAATAACCAAATCCTCAGAGAGGTTCTTATCAACCCCTTTCAAAGATCTTTCTCCCAGTTTGCTTCCGTTTCTAAGAGAGCATTTAAAAAAATAGGCCCTTATTAATAGTTCTATTGTCCCACAATTAAAACCAACCCACCATTCCCATGAAACCGTCTGTTTTGTTTGCTTAGATGTTGTAGGTGCTTAGAGAAGACGAAGGGAGTAGGGAGGTGGGGGCCATAAGTCATTTGATCTTCTAACGAGGAAGGGTATTTTATGGAGAGATTGTGATCACTGCCTGGGCCTCGTGAGCTCCTATCTTGCCAGGCACCAAGTGTCAAGGAGAAGGACATTTTCCAAAACAGCTTTCGCTTGTTCTGGTACCAAAAAAATGGAAAGCTCAAGAAAATACTTGTAAAGTAAAGGAAATAGGCTTAGAGAAAACACCCCGGTTCCCAGACTTTATTTGGCAAAGAAAAAATACAATGAAGCCAAGGAACCTTTTCCACACCCCCAGGATGCCTTTTTTAACCCTCTTTTTTTAAGCTTCAGCCTTAACGTAATATTCCAATTTTAGTGTTGCCAAAATGTCCCAAACTTCACAAAGATAAGACCACATTTGCTTTTCTTTTTCACATTTACTTTTAATTCCCAATCTTTCTCACCTAATTATCATATTAGCCCCTCCTCCTTAGTGCTCCCAACTATTCTGAAGGGCTCCATGTGCCACCTCTGTGTGCTCAGGAACAAACCCCCATTTTCCTATCCCAACCTCACCTTCATATCCCAGTCTCACCCTCTTGCCACACTGCCATTGTCATTACCCTCACGAAACTGCTGACTGGCAGGGCAATACTGCCTCCTGCCGGGTGACTGATAATGCCACCCTCTTCCCACCCAATGGTGGCAGCAGTGAGGGGCACGGCTTTCATCTTTATCTCCCCTTCTAATGTGCAGATATATGCCCTTTCCTATCACCAAATAACAGCGTTGAATTCGAGTCTAGAACTGGTAAGGGGAGGGTGGTAGCTAAACAAATTATGACATAATCAAATGTTATTGGTTATAAAATGCCCTAAGTGCTATAAACGAAAATTGTCGGGTGCCATGAGAAAGCCTAATTGAGGGAGTAAATCTGAATAGGGGAAGTCAAATAAAGAAAGCTACTTTGAGCAACTGGCATTTAGGTTGGGACTGAAGTCTGGGTAACAATTAGCCCAGTGAAGAGCTAGACAAATGGTATCTTCGGTCCACAGGCAGCAGTGATTGCAGGCGTCAAGGGCCTGTTGAAGAAAGTTGCTTGGGAAGACTTGGGTGGGGGGCAGGGGCTCAAGTGAGGAGACTGGGGGCAAAGTCATACAGATAAGGCTGAACAGGGATGCAGAGAAGTCATCCCATATAGACCCTGGAAGCCATGGCAAGGATTTCAGATTTTATACCAAGTGTAATCAAGTGCTATTGAAGGATTTTGAGGAGGAGAGTGAATGGCATGTTTTGATCTGTATTTTAAGAATATTATGACAGCTATGTGGAGAATGAATGGAAGAAGGGCAAGAGGGCAGTCAAAAGATAGCAAGTGTCTTAATGGTCTAGGAAAGAGATGCTGATGGCTCAGACCATGGCATTGGCAGAAGAGATAGAGAAGTAGAGAAGTAGTCTAGAGTAGCACTGATGGACTTGATGGCAGATTATGTAGGGGAGAGGAAGGAGAGAGGAGAGTGAAGGTGGACGATCCAGGAAGGCTTCTGGTTTCTGACTTGGGCAACTGGGCATGTGGTCTGATATCTGGGCACTGATAAGAAAAGTAGACAGGAGCACCTGGGTGGCTCAGCCAGTTAAGCATCCGACTCTTGATTTGAGCTCAGGTCATGATCTCATGGTGGTGAGATGGAGCCCCACATTGGGCTCCCTGTTGACAACTTGGAGCCTGCCCCACTTGGGTTTTCTCTCTCCCTCTGCCCCTCTCCCCTGCTCATGCTCTCTCTCTCCACAAAAAAAAAAAAAAAAAAAAAGGAAGGAGGGAGGGAGGGAAGAAGGAAGGAAGGAAGGAAGGAAGGAAGGAAGGAAGGAAGGAATAAATTACACTTTCTCGCCCTTTGAGCATGGTATGGAACTATTTAACAGACAGGAACATGGATATAGAATCTTAAATCCCAGAGAGAATGGTCCACAAAGATTCATTTTGGTCCCCAGACCATCCACATTTCCCACTACCAGTTGGACGTTTTCCCAGTGCCATAACCACTTCCCCTTTCTACCCTCCCCCACCACCTTGAGCAACCAGAGTAAGAAAACACAGGGACCAGCCCACAGAAAACACTCTTGGCTGTCCTGGAAAGCGTAGATTGCCTGGACTTTTATTTTCAAAGCTGACTACATGTTTTCCTTTGGCACATCCGTGCGGGTGGCAGAGTTTGCTCCGGACGCCTGCCACTCCCACCCGCGGTCCCTGTGGCAGCCTTGCCCTGAGCTCTTGGTGTTCCCCTCTTTCCAACTCACATGAGCCATTTGCATCTTGATATAAAGTTGCCTGAGTTGTCGTGTGTCCCCTCAGGAGCAGTTGCATTTTAGGATTCATCTCCAATGTAGAATGAAAACTTTGTCCTGTTAAGGACAGAAAACTCTTCTGAGCAGGTGGATATTCCTGCAAAAGGCTCCTTTCTCTCAATCCTTGAGATTTCACTTACCCCGCACTACGGCTGACCCTGAATGGATAACGTACTATAAAGACTTTTTCTCCGACAGGCTTTTGGGGGACCGTTAGGATAATATGGCAGTACCCACAGAGATAAGATAAAGGTTAATGCATCTGTCTATCCACAGGAAAGCATAAGAGGCTCTAAGAAGACTAACAGGGTGTCTTTGGATTTCAGGGAACAGATCCGTCAGGGCCTAGAAGAACTCCAGAAGGTCCTGCCGGGAGGAGACACTTACATGCATGAAGGATTTGAAAGGGTAATTTTAAAACCGTTTTCCACTCTAAATATAAAGTGTGACAGGGAAACATTAGCATAAGGTTGGCTGATGAGATAAGACACATGTACCAGAACAACACCCAATGGCAAGAAGGTAAACAAATTTTTCCCGCAAGCTTGTACACTGTTAACCCTATCCAAAAGAAGTGAGTTTCCTTGATTCTTCCCTGATCCTGGTAAAGGACTTGTTAGCTAATGCTTGGCTGACACTTACCAATCATGCCACACACAAGTCCCCGGCATTCCCGGGGTAAACTTTTCTATATGGTGCATCAGTGGTTGAGACAGAATGTCAATGACTTCAGTCTTAAGGAAGATAGGTCCAAGTCTGTGACAAGTAAGACATGGATCCATGTTCACAGGTATATGGGTTAAGTGTCAGGGTAACTTCAGATGAATGCCGTCGATTGGTATTTGAGGGAAGCCTGGGTGCATCGCATAAAGAATCAAGACCGAGCCAGCCTATATATCGAGCACCAGAGCCCGCTGCCCACTATGGCGCTCGGAATGGCAAACAGAGGCTGTGTGTCTAATGTCTCTTCCGTGTGTTTTTCAGGCCAGTGAGCAGATTTATTATGAAAACAGTCAAGGTGAGACAATAATATGAATCATCAAACTTTTTTTTCTGTGTTTGCTTCTGATAAAGTGTCTCAGTAATTTCATGTTACAACAGGTTTATATGACATTGCCCATAACCCTACACAGATCATCACATAGAAGGAAATGTATAGCAAGGTGACGCACACCAGGTCAAATTCTGTCTTGTTGATGCCAAAAAAAGTTATATAAAAATAATGAAAAAATTATGGGTCACAGTCTATAATGCCCATGAACAGCTTGCACGTTGAATTCATTAAACTAATAAATACTTGGAAAGGTTAGTAAAGTCGTGGATTCTTATGTCAAATTTAATTTTTTTTGTCCATTCCCAAGCTCCAAGCCTCTTCACTACTGTGATTGGATATGATATTAAGATGAAGATACCAGTGTGATTTACATGAAAAAAAAATGCATACGATGTACTTAACAGAGTATTTAACATACAGAAAAAATACTTGTTATAATTTTAGCTGTTATTACTATTACTGCAGTGTCCTTCATGGATAGTATTTCTTTATCTGAGGCAAATCTTTTGAAAGAGATCCAATATTACAGTGGGGACTTTTCTCCCAAGCCTGTAGAGGTATCTACTTCCTATTTCCCTCTCAACTACAACAAATAGAACAGACCCAGTATCGACACAAACACTTGTTAGTATAAACCAATCATCAGCAATGTTACTAGAAGTCTAAAAATCACTGAAAGAATTCTAGTAGGTTTTGCCAACTGCTATGATAACTTCCATTCATCTTGTAAGTCATGATGGCTATAACTCCTTGCCCACTTCCTCAAGGGGTGATGTATAAGGTCAACTACAGCATGTGAGAAAGACTCCTGAACAGCCCAGGTGGTAGAGTTTCCTCCCAGGCCTTGACCTCAGTCACATGGACTGTTAATAGAAAATAATAGAAATTTGATTCACCGAAGCTACTCCCAGATATCAGTCCAGGGACCATTTCAGCAGGTTTGGCCGTTTTTTGAGATAAGACTGAGAGATCCACAAACAAAACCTACTCCCCCAAGAGTGGTCCCCACACGAAGATGCATGCTTCTCCATGCTGAACTTGCTTCTAGTCCTGAAAAAAAAGTTGCTGGTTCTCACGATATTGACCTCAGGTGACTGAGCTTATAAGAGATCAACCCCAGGGCTGAGGGCGTTTCCCTGCGTGCGGCGGGATGGACTGAGTGGGTCTGTGTTGTGTTGAGCAGGATACAGGACGGCCAGCGTCATCATTGCTTTGACCGATGGGGAACTCCATGAAGACCTCTTTTTCTATTCAGAGAGGGAGGTAAGCAATGGCCTGGGCTGTATCTAACACAGACATGGAAACAAGGCTTCTTCCTCCTCAAATGGACTGCAATCTTTCTACTCAGACAACATGATCGGTGTCTTTGTAAAATCCCTGGGTAAAATAGGTGTCATTTGTAAAAATAATAATAATAATAATAGTAGTAATAATTCATTTTTAAAAAGTGAACCCTTGTATCTTACACATGATAGATATTTTTCCCCTTTCAAAATATTCGCCTATTACTCTGTGTTTGGAGGGATAAAAGTTGTCTACTATGACTTTATTGAAAGCATTATATTTATCCGGCAGTTTTGAAATACTATATATCACTTTTAAACAAAAACATTGGTACCATTTTCTCTCCATTTCTCCTAAAAACAGGAGGAGGGAAAAGAAGTATTGACATATGTAAGAGCCAGTCTTGTTAGAACATATTAATCATGGAGATTCTCACTCTGAGAAGCAAAGTCGAACATTAATTGGTACAAAGGACATTGTGATTGCTCCTGCGGTGTTTCTTCTTCCTTTTCTTTATGTTCTCAAAAAGTACTCTTCAAAGCAAGTGAAAGAAAAAAGTACTGTTTAAAGCAAGTGAAAGATTCTACATGAAGCCTTCGGTTTGAATAAAGAGTTTCAGGAAACTCTTTTATATTTATGTATTTATTCAGGAATTGAAAAGTAATGCTTATATTTAGGAAATCCTTTCCTTTTTAGTCTTAGATTTGAACTATGTGTATAATTGGCCCAAGAAGCTAGTTCACCATTACCGACAAGGTGACAAAGGTTCATTCGGACCAAGTTAGAAAGAAATACAATAAGGAAAAAGGCAGTGAGGAAGGACATGCTGGCCTCTGGGGGAGCAGTTAATTAGAGCATTACACTTACCTCAAGTTCTTGACCATTGTTTGATTTAAATTCAGCTCTCTTGGCAAATAAGTATACATTCATTCATTCGTTTGTTTGTTCATTCATTCATTCATTCATTCATTTATTCAGTGTTAACTGAGAGCTCAGCATGTGTTGGGCACTTTGCCTGATACTAGGGAAATAGGTGAAGTTGCTGCCCATTACTTACCATGTAATGATGTTTGGTTTTTGGAAGCCTCTTCTAGGAAAGGGCATGAGGAAAGGGCAAAGGTAAACACGTTACTTCCCCCCCTACCCATAACTAGTACAAAAGATCTTTCACAATGGGGAAACACACAAGTAAATGTGACAGACCCTGCCTGAGCATTTGAAAAGTAATATATTTCTATATTCTGAAGTTGAAACTAACTATACAATGGGAATGCAGAATGCTTATTTTGGGTGCTAAACTATCATCAAAATAAAGTAAAAACCCTAATAAGGAAGTAACTGAATATAAAATAAATGATGGATGTCAGAGGCTTAAAATAGGGGTTAGTAGAAAAGAATTTTAGGTATGGCGCATACAAATTTGGAAAAATATTTGGAGTGCCAGTGCCAAGAGAAGGAGGCTTTCTGAAAAAGAAAGATAAAGCCCAAGATATATAAAGAAATAAATCATCCCATTTTTGATAATCCTATATAAAATCCAACTAGAGGGGAAAAGTCACAGAAGTTATTACAGATAAGTCTGAAGCTAGACTGTGTCTAAACGTTTGTTTTATCCTTAAAGCAACAAGGCATATTTGGAACATGAAGAAAAAAAAAAAAAAATATATATATATATATATATGAATACCAAGTAGGTCTGAATACTAAAGTGAGGGATGGGAGAGGAGCACAATTCAAATCAGTATGCATACATTGAGCACCTACTACATGTTTACTACCAATGATTTATTAAGCACCTACTATGTATTCCAATGATTTCCAATTTTTATTTTCTATTCTGAAACACAGAAGAACCTAGAAATAAGATATCAGAGCCTTTACTAAAGGAAATATTAAAATCAAGCCAAAATATGGATGTTAATTCATTATGTTGTCCTCGCAATACTTAATTGTAAATAAGGTCATGGGTTCACCTATTCAAATATAGACCGTAATTCCCATACCATTAAGCCAGTGTATTTTATGGTAACGAAAAAGGCCTTATTCACAAAGGGTGCTGACATTTATAAGTATCTGTGTTGTTCTAGGCCTTGTATAGGGAGTTCTACATATGTTATCTTGTTGAATCTTCAAACACTTTGCAGAGCAAAGCCAAACCTAGGTATATCGAGTTCCAAAGATCACATCCTTTCTATTAATACCATGCTGCTATTACAAAGGAAGAAAAATATGTCAATAAAAATTCTTCAGAGGAAAAGAATAATGATTTCCCCAGAATATTTTATAAGACTTACCTTAGCCTACAGTCCCTTTTCCTACCCCCCCCCCCCCCCCCCCCCCACCCCCCCCCCCAGTCTTTCAAATCTTTTCATCAAGACTCTACTTCCATGGCTCTTTCCTAGTGCTTCCTGTTAGACTAATCACTCCCCTCATGTCCATCACACATTACATTAGGTTGTGATGTTTACTGGAGAATGAGCTCCTTGGGAACAGGGATTGCCCTCCCCACGATGGTATCTGGCACATAGGGAGTGCTTAATAAAAGCTGATCATTGGGGCTCCTGGGTGGCTCAGTCGGCTGAGCGTCTGACTTCAGCTCAGGTCACAATCTCACAGTTCATGAGTTCAAGCCCCACATTGGGCTTTGTGCTGACAGCATGGAGCCTGGAGCCTGCTTCAGGTACTCTGTCCCTCCTCCACTCGTGCTCTGTCTCTCTGTCTCCAAAATAAGTAAACATTAAAAAAAAGTTTTTTTAAATAAATAAATAAATACCTGATCATGGAAGTTAGTCTGGTTAACCCAAAAGGAGTATGTTTGCCACTTCTCTTTCTAATGGCTTTTCTTCATTGACCCAGGCTAACAGATCCCGAGATCTTGGTGCAATTGTTTACTGTGTCGGTGTGAAGGATTTCAATGAAACACAGGTATGTGCATGGATTTCCTCAGGTTGGGGAGTATACTAAGCTTGTGAAGATAGAGAACATGTATTCATGCAGAGGGTATATCAGCAGCATAAACACTCCTTAGATAGGTTATTTTTCCACAAATGTTGAGTAGGTGAGAATTATTGGATGTGTAAGGGACATGAAGCCACGCCAATGCACTTGGGGCCTTTGCACACAGACTATCCAGGCAGCATCTTCCTTGGTTGACTTTCTTGGTAGATATTAAATTGCCAAGGTGTCAAAACAGAGCTGAATAAAATTAGAAAACTTGTTGGTTGGGTTTTTTTTTTCATTTAATTTAATGAATCTAATTTTGTTTAAATGTCAAACATCTCTTTTCTCCCATTAGAAATTCAGTGCATTTTCAATACGAGAAAATAAACATATGGTTGGGTCTTGAACAATGCAGGGGTTGGGGTACCAACCTCATGGCAAGTCAAAAATCCATGGACAGCTTTTGACTCTCCCAAAACTGAACTACTAACAGCCTACTATTGACTGGAAATAATATATAAACAGTTGATTAGTGCATATTCTGTATGTTATATGCATTATATACTGTATTCTCATAACACAGAAGCTAGACAAAAGAAAATGTTGTTGAGAAAACCATAAGGAAAATGCATTTGTAGTATTGTGCTATATCGATTTTTAAAAAAATCACATGTTAAGTGGACCCACTCAGTTCAAACCCGTTGTTCAAGGGTCAGTTGTAATTGGCAAGTGGACAAAAAGTATGTACTAGTATATATATGCAAAATGTGAAATTTTGCTAACAACTTATATAAATGTTCCTTGATGTAGTTCATCATTTCTTTTTGCTTTAATGACATGGAAGAATGCTTATAATAAGTTATTAGGTCAATAAAATAGGGTTACAAAATAGTGGGAACAGTATGAGTACACTTTTAAAATAAATGTGTACCTTTGGGTAGGGGAAGTATGAGAGACTACATAGTGTATCAAATTAACAGTAATAGAAAAATGATGGATGGATGTTAGATAGATGATAGATAGGTAGGTAGGTAGGTAGATAGAAACTTTTTTCCTTTATAACACTCCTGGGTTTTCTGAAACTTCCCATTGATTATGTGTTACTTTTGCAATCACTGAAAGTCCTGGAACTGACTATGACTTAGCAGTGACAGAACTATAGAGATTTGGAGTAGAAAAGTCCACAGATCAGATTTTCCTTTGTCCTGTCCTCTGCTCCATAAAGCAGGAGAGCCAAACCAACTGCAAGGGTCCTTTCCTCAATGAGCAATTTGGGCAAAAGGTAAGGGTCTCCATTCATTGACCTCACCCAACACCAAAGCTTGAATTTATTTTTAAAGTTGCTCTGAAAGGAAATTTGAGTCTATTTGATTCAAGCACAGTTGCCAACAGAAATTTGAGTGAATGGGAGAAAAATGAGCCAATGGCCTGTCCCCAAATCCATAAATACATCAACCCAGGCCAAATGTTCATCTAGCTGAGCAATCTTACCTCTTGTCCCAAGGAGAAAAGTATTAAAACAAATGTAAAAGCTGGAGCCAATCCTCTAGTCCTTCTCCAGAGAGGCTGCTGGTAATCTCATTATTACTAAGGGCTTTTCAGTGAGGCCCAAGGCCTCAAGTTCCTCCGGGTTCTAAAAGTAGATGGAGCCCCCTAGACTAAATTCTCTGTGGCCAAGCCTGACATATCTCCATGTGTATTTGTACGTTTGCTGTGTTCTCAGCTGGCCCGGATTGCGGACAGTAAGGACCATGTGTTTCCTGTAAATGACGGCTTTCAGGCTCTGCAAGGCATCATCCACTCGGTGAGTAGAGCACTTCCTCTAAAACTGGACATTGGGCACATTCTGACCCTTGATCCACTGAAAATTCCCCAGTCTCCTCCCTGGTGTTCTCTGCTTGAGACAGCACTCCTCTGAACATCTTTGTTATCTGTTATGTCTCACTTCTCCCTCCTGCCTTTCATGCATGTCTCTCTTCTCATTTTCCTGTGCCAATTCTACCCTACAAGGTAAATTAAAAATTGAAGGAAACTGTGCTGTGGCAAGCCAAACTTCAGGTGCCTCCAGTTCTCATACTAGAAACATTGGTTGATGGTGTGCACTTGACCTCAGCTTTCCCAACCATGACTGAATGCAAACTGCCTTCAGAGCATTTGCAGGCTCAATCTATATCTTTTGATCACCGGAGGTACTTTTGACCAGTGGTTCTTTACCTTGGCTGCCTACTGAGGTCATCTGGAGCAGGATTTTTAAGATCTTCTCAGGTGATGTTCCTGAAACCACAGCTTTAGACCTATCGTCCCCACACATGAGGGCTTCATTGTTCTCCAGGTTTCACAGTCACCATTCCTTCTTTCCACCCCAACCTAGGTTGGATGGAACAATCCCTCACACACAAAAGTGGTTTTTTAGCACCCCTTTCCTGTCAGTGAACTAGACACTGGCTTCCATGGTCTCTCTTTTCTACTGCCATATGTAAGCCAGGCCCTTGGTTCAGCTGGACTATTGGATGATGCTGGTCTTGAAAGCCACAGCCAGAAGGCCTGTTTGTGTGCTGGACCTGTAATGAAGTCTAGAAGCACTGTTTCCTCCACTTTTAGGTTTTGTGATTGGGCAGATGGCCAGCAGTTTCTCTAGTGGAAGCCCACCAGACTCTAGACTCAGGGTCCAGGATGCAAATTCAGAGCTCAGAGGATCACCATCTCCTTCAGATGTCAAGGGGGTCTTAATCCAGAGGTTACTAGACAGTACCAGGATCTGTCCAGCTCCCCCAGACTGACCTAGGAAACCTCCGACGTGGCTGTACCATCAGGCCCCCTCTCTCTCCCTCCAAGGTTTGCAAAGAACTCCTGCAGGGTGAGAAATAAAACCTTTGGAGCTGGTCATCTGAGTTTAAATACTAGCCCAATGGCTTAACCATTTGTAGATCCTTGGATGGGTTATCTCACTTGTTTCCTTATTTTAAAAAAAGGGATTGGTGGTAAGTCCTGTTTGAGGATCAAAAGGGATAACACTGGTAAAATTGCCTAATATTTTTCCAGGCACATAATAGGTACTCAAGACATATGAATCATTTCCTCTTCCACTTCCCTTCCCCACCATAAAATGGACGTTAATGTCAACTTCCCCCAAACCTCTAGATTTTCTTGAACATACATAAAAATCACCTGGGAACCTTGTTCACAATACCAATTTTCAGGCCCTACCCCAAAAGATTCTATTGCAGACAGTATGAGATGGTGCTCAGGAATCTGCATTTTTTGAATTTTTTTTGTTAATAAATCCCCCAGGTGCACTTTCAGAACATTGATACATGTGACCTTAAATTTTCAGAATTGTGAAAAATAATCTCATCTCAGGTTGGGAACTCCTACCTTAAATACGTACAGATGACAGTCATCTTATTCAAGGTGTGTTTATTTATAAGGAACAGAAATCAACTTGAACTACTTTCACCAGAAAGTGGCAATTATTGAGAGATAGAGAATTATCTGTCCCAATAATGGATCCCCAGGTGAGGGAACCTTGCTCCGAATAATTTCTGGGATCAGTGTGGCATACTTGGTAATGTAAGCAACAAGAACTGCAATAAACATATAAAACAATACCCACATGGTGCAAAACATGATTAATAGCAGGTTTGGGGCTGATCATGAAGCTTAGAAGTGGATTATTGTGGGCTTGAGCCATCATGAGAAGGTGGGGCAGACCTGAATCCATAAAAGACCAAGGAGGAATGATGGGTAGCACCAGGGAAGAGATGACATGACCTCAGCCCAAAGTCTGGGAAAAAGGAAAGGTATACTCTGAGAATAATAATAATAATAATACCTGTGTGTCTGGGGGTAGAGTTTGGGTAAAGGATCAGGAGTAATAAGAAATAAGCCTAGACATTGGTTTGGAACCAGACTGATAAAAGCTTTGAAGGAGTTTTGATTCCAACTTAGTAGGTGTGATCACTGAAACATTTGGAACATCTAACAAGTGATATTTAAGAAGAGAATCTGATGGCGGTGTCCATGTGTATAGGAAGAAGAATGGGAGGGGGTGAGGGGGGACATCTAGAGGTTAAGAGCCCCCTGCAGCTACTGCACAGTCCTGCCTTCAGATGGCCGGATTCTGAACAGGGACAACTCTTACCTCTTCAAAGGTTCCTATGAACCATGTGCCCACATCATTCAAGAGTCAGTTCCTACCCAAAGGATTAGAATTGTTTCTATCTGCACAAATTGATGTTGTCCTTGAATATTTCAACCTTAGCAACTCACCCAAGCTCAATGTGAGCCCGGATGTTTGGAAAGCTCTTCCCACCCCCAAAAGGAAATAACTCCAAAGTTGTTTAAGGAATTTCCACAAAATGGTCTCCCAAAAACAGGGGGGGGAAATAATAACTTGAGACTCCAGTCTCCAAACTTGAGCTGAATGATAACATTCTTATGAGCTTTTATCTGGGAGTTATGCTTGTGGTTTCCTTCCTTCCAACACTTGAAACCCATGTTTATGGCAGTTGTTAATTCATTTGCTTGGACAGAGAAAAGGGGACAAGTATGGCAGGGCTCATCTTTCTCAAGCCAGACAGAAATAATTAAGGCCTACAGTTGGCTATTTTTAAGACGTGGGTTCATTTCTCCTCTGGATACTAAAAAGAAAGCTCTTGTTTTCTCCCACCCCCCAATCGGAAGCATCTACTCCAGATTGTTCCCATGGATGTTGTTTTGTGGCTGGTTATTTTCTCATAATAAAATAGGGCTGGGCTTAATTTTCCAAAACAGGAGTACAGAGCAGCTCTCAGCAAGCTCAGATGGTTCATACGGTTTCCAGCCCGTAATGACCTTATGTTTAAATCCCAAATCAAGATGCAGAAGCTAATATTTACTCTTTTATCCAGTACTCGCTGAAAACCTTCTAGAGTACACTCTTGCCATTCAGCTACAAGTAAAGTAGATGGAGCCCTTGGCCTGGTGGAGGGTACCAGCTAGTGGGAGGGATGCATAGGAACAAGTAACTAAACAAATATGTATAGTTAACATTGTGATAAAAGGCATAACAGCAGTAACAAACTACCAAGATGGAGAGTAAAGGGGTTGCCAAAGAGCCCAGGCCCCTTTGAAGAGATGACCTAAAAAAAGCAGTAGCACCATCCCCCGGAAGAGCATGGGCATGTTCATTCCTGGCCGAGCACAGCCCTATGATGGAGCACAGCAGAATCAAAGGAGAGCAGTGCTGAAGCAGAGAATGGCAGGACCGGAAGTGAGAAGGCAAAGGCTCCATCCCACACAGCCTAGAGGGCCATGCTATTTTACTCTAAGGACGGTGGGAACCTGTAGCCTGTAGCCAATACAAAGTCTGACAATAGAACAGCGATGCCTGAAATGAAGACTCTCAGGGAATCTAGAATCGTGGCAGTTTATCCGTATCTCCTCTAAATAATGAATAAACACACACTCAGTATCAATAGTGACGTTAGCCTGTGAAGAAAGGAAAATCACAATGCCTTATAGAGCATCTTCTGTCCACCGGCATTTCTGCTACACGCTTCCACAGCCACTCTCTGAAGAAGGTTTTATCCCAGTTGTACAGGCGAGGAATCTGAGGTGCAGGAAGGTCGGAGAAATTGCCCCAAGTCTGCCTGCCTATAATGGTTGAGAGGGGGAATTTGAACCCCGGCCTGGTTCCAGAGATCCTGCTCTTTCCATAATACTTAGCCGCGAATGTCAGGAAGTGGAAAATTACCACTGGATTACCAAGAGCTGATTATCCAGGGCCTGGATTCAGCAAATCCCAGGATTCTCTGCTTCCACAAACTGGTTCCTATGTTTTGGTCTCTCACCGTTCCCCAGTCCTTTCTACTCTAAGGGAGATGTACTTACCTACTAGATTTGTATAATGTGTTATTTTCACGTTCTCACTTGTTTCCCGTTTTAGTCTTTCTTCATTAGGACATAGGGAAAAGGCAGAGAGAAATCGACAGCTGCAGATAACGTATTTGGGACCAGACGTTGTTCTTTTATCCCATTTCATATGGTCCCATTTTAGCATCATAACAACACTGTGAAGAAAATGTTCTTATTCCTATTCCACAGATGAAGAAACTGAACCTCAGATAACTTTCCCAAGAACACATAGCTGTTAGGGGTCTGGGTTTGTCCTGCCTCTATTGCCTTAGGAGAGTAAACATGACAGTGAGTTCTGAGGTTCTAGACACTGTGCAGATCATTTTACATAGGCATCTCATCAGATTCCCATGACCACCATTTAGCGTGGATTCCATTATCTCTTCTACAAAAGTAGATGCCATAAGGACAGAGATTAGCTAGCTTATCCAAGGCCACATGGCAGTGAACAGTGATCCGGAATACACTCACCTCCATCTCTAATGCCCACAATGTGAATGGCCAAAGGGCTCTACTCAATAGTGTGGGTAGGCCAGGAAGTAGCTCCATTTCAGAGAAAGGGACACTGAGGACCAAAAGTGTGAAATGAATGATGTGATGCAGTGCACATAGGCACAGCAGAGGCAAGGCCAAACCCCACGTGGTCTGACCAGAGTGCACAGTGGGTGGGCAGGGGAGCTCCTCACCTTTTACTATTAGATGGGAGAGCACTTTGGAAAATATCGATTTCTGCTCAATAGATGAAGTTCTACCACCACGAGAAGCTGGCAGCTCAACACAGGCTGAAAAGAACGTCTTTCCTTCCACACATGCTCAGGACTCTACCTCTGAGGACAGAATTTCTACTTGCTTTTGCAGAATACGGTTGATAAATTTTAAGACAAACTTTGGGTGGTTGAAAGATTGTAGCCTTTAAAGCCAGTAAAACTGTAAAGGAAGAAACTATTCCTTTGCCTTCCCTTATTGTGGCTTCTTCGGGGAATTTCCACTGACCACAACTGGTAAGTGTAGCGCCAGCCCTCAAGCAAAAATATGAAGCAAAGGTCCAGCAAGTCTCCTGGGTCTTTGTTTGCCTTTGCAAAAGTGCTGCAGGCAGTGAAACGGGAACCTGCATGAAAGCTGGGTTCAGACACCACTGAAATAGGTCTTCAACTTTGAATCCCAACACTTGGCCTGGTTACCATGATGCCAGCTCCTCCCCCAAGCTGTGCCCACTTTGTGTGCAGTCTATGAGAAGGAGAACCCAATGGCCGGCACCAAGCCATGCCCATCTAGGAGTATTTCCCTGGAATAAATATTTCAGCCTGTCTTGGGCTTCCTATTAAGCGAGGGTAAATCAGTGCATAGAACATTCTGCATGTTTGATCAACAATAAACAAGTATTGAGCAAACACAACTATATTTGCAAGGATTTCTCACAAGTTTTGGCACAAACATTCCAGTTATCAAGGAAGCTGTAACATCAGTGAAACTGAAGAATAAATCTATTCCGTGATGCATATGAAATAATTTTATTTATGAAAACCAGATTCTGTGCTGATTTCTCCCTTTCACTCATGGGAACTAGAAGACCTGTACCCCCTAGTCTGGCCCAGGTCCTAACAAAGCTATGACAAAAGGCAAAGCCCATCTTCCAAGACCTTTTCAGGAATTGCTAAGGGTTTTCCTCCAATCAAAATCTACATCAGATTCCCACAGTCCTGGAAAGTACCTGACTTTACTGAACAAACCCTTTTTCTAGAGCTAGCAGAGGGTGAGGCCCAATTCAGCAACAGCAGCCGTCCTCTTAAGTCAGGCTTGTTTGTGATCGGAGGAAATCCCCTTCTTTTCCTTTGCCCCATCTGAATCCTGTCCCAAAGCCTGTCTGGACCTCAAGGCCCTACTGAGTCCTGTCTTCTCCAAGGAGCCTGCCCTGGGCTCTCCTCTACTTTGAACTCTCCCTGCCTTGAACCCCAGTGGCACTAACTGTTGGCATCATTGGCTTGGCACTTGGACCTTTTTCATGCTATCTGCCGTTCATCCTGGTCAGATGCTAAACAGTGCAATCACAGAGACTGCCCCATTTGTTATGTTTTTCATGGTGTCCAAAGCTATGCTTTGCATATTTATTCATTAGAAAGCAGCCCAGAGGGCTGCATGGCATTTGTGACCTACACTTCATGACAAGTGGGCAGCTTTGTGGCTGTTTCTTGCAAAATCCTCTCGGTCCTCCCCCCACCCTCTCTTCCAAGATTGCATCTATAAAACGATGGCATTTGGGGCTCCGTTCACATTAGCAGGCCTGGATACAAAACATAAATTAAGAATCAACTGTAGTTTCTGTAGTGAGCAGAAAATCTTTCTAAAAAACATTTGCCTCAGCAGTTACTAATTAGACTCAGGCATTGCAGACATTCAGGCCATTTCAACTAAGCTATTATTTCTATTTGGCTTATTGAAGAGTCCAAATGTAATAAAAATTCCCATAGCTTGACGCAGCTCCCAAGGTTGCAGAGGGGATGTTCGGTTACTCCTCAGGTCACCCCCACTCCTCCAGCAGTTCCTCCTCATATCTAGGAATCTGTTAAGACCCATTGTAAAAGCAACACCAGAATTCAGAACAAAAACCGGTGAAATGCTGCAGGGTTCAGCTCTCAAGGAGGGCCACTGACTTCCCCAATATTCAGGAGGTCAGCAAGCTCATCTTCCTAAATAAACCACATTTTGGAGTTCACAGCTATCTGAGCTTTCCTCCTGCAAACAGGAGAGGAAAGTAGTTTAGTGGGGTTGGGGGGTGGGGGGGGAATGAATTTCCTCGGTTTCATAATCTTGTTTGTGCTATGCTCCTTCACACCAGACCCTCACTGAATGTGAAGCTAATGGAGAGAAGAGTCGTATTTATTTAAGTGAGCTGGGTCCTCTCCCCTCAGACAAAAACTTGTGCATATTTTGAGGATAAGCCTTACTGTCTAAAATTCAGTAATCCATTTAAATTGTGTTTCTTGTGTCTTAGAGTATTTATTCGGCGTAATGTCTGAGTATACGTAAAATCATATGTGAATTCCAGAAGGATGAGGGTATAATAGTAGGTTTTTATTTTAAATGCAGATTCTATACAACGGACAAGGATCTAGGATAATATCCATAGTTAACAATAGCTCTGATTATTGGTTTAAAGTATGGAGTGGAATTTAATTAGGAAAGGTGACTATCTTTTTTAAAAGACACTTTGTTAGAGATCAAATAAAGTGAAAATTCATGGAGGCAACATTGCAAATCCTGAAGGCATGAATGACACAGTTGTATGTCCTAAGCGTTTTCTAAAAGCAGTGGTCCCCAGGCTTAGCCAATGTGCATTCTACCATCAGCTATAATAGTGTATGTGGCCCTCTGTGAGAGCCTGAGTCTCATCTCCCAAGCCCAGAGCTCTCCATTTTTCTCAAGCAAAGGGGTCAAGGCCTTTTACAAAATGGGCCAGTTTAGATCTTAGACATGGGGACATGATAGACCTATAGCATTACTGTTTGAGAAGATAAGCCATTAAAAAAAAAGTTATTGAAATAGGTCATCTGGGAAAGCAGTGCCCAACAGTGGTGGTGCTTAATAAGAAAAGCGATGTGTGGGGGGTCTGGGTGGCTCAGTCAGTTAAGTAATCGACTCTTGATTTCAAGCTCAGGTCACGACCTCACGGTTTGTGAGATCAAGCCCTGCATCAGGCTCTGTACTGACAGTGCAGAGCCTGCTTGGAATTTTCTCTCTCCTTCTCTCTTTGCCCCTCCCTAGCTCATTCTCTCTCTCTCTCTAAGTAAACATTTTTTAAAGATTAAAAATAAAAGAAGAGGGAGGTGTTACAAGTATAGAATATGGCCCTGTTATTTAAAAGACCCTAAAATTGCATTTATAGAGAAAAAGGAAAACCAATACCTAATATGCTAGAATGCCAGTTTATGAAGCCATGTAGATACAGCATTTATTCATTTATTCAATAAATATTTATTTAGTGCCTCCTATGTTCCAGGTAGGCATTGTGATTGTAGTGATGGCTAAAACAAATGCAGTCCTCACCTCTAGAGTTCATAGTCTAAGGAGAAAGATAGACAATGACCA
The DNA here is from genome assembly GCF_007474595.2 of Lynx canadensis. NCBI lineage: Eukaryota > Metazoa > Chordata > Mammalia > Carnivora > Felidae > Lynx > Lynx canadensis. The sequence continues at coordinate 85,769,119 of NC_044305.1, forward strand.
AACAATCAAAAAATATATATATAATTATAAACTACAATAAGTCCTCTGAAGGATGGCAATCTATACGAAAATGTGGATGGATGCAGAAATATTTTATTGGTAAAATCACTAGGGCATAGGTGGGGTAGCAAAATCTATATTCAGTTTGAAGGGTGATGGTGAGGTTAAGGACAGCTGCTAAGTTTTTTCTTGGAGAACTACATGGACATAATCAGTCAATAGGTGGTTTAACCACACTTGGACCAGCCTACTTCATGCTCCAGACACATTAAAACCAGAATGTGCCTTTCATGACAATTAAGGCACCAAGGAACGTGCTCTGAAAGACTTTCTGACAGATGCATGGAAGCAAAAGGCCCTATACTCTGAATGGGTGAAAGAGGCTGGTCTTTATTACAGGCACAAAAAAATCTTTTTTAAAAAATGTTTATTTTTGAGAGACAGAGAGAGAGAGATAATAAGCAGGGGACAGGCAGAGAGAGAAGGGAACAGAGGATCCAAAGCAGGCTCTGTGCTGACAGCTGAGAGCTCAACGCAGGGCTCAAACTGACAAACCTGAGCTGAAGTCAGACACCTAACTGACTGAGCCACCCAGGTGCCCCAACAAAAAAATATTTCAACAGGAAATGACCAAGTAGATAAAAATCGGTTGTTTATTGGGGAAGGAGGCAGAGCAATTAGGGGGAAAAAAATTAGGTGTGTGTATGGTAAGGGAGGGGTTCCTGATAACTCTATGTGAATATCCACAATTATTTAAGGATTCTTGAGAAACCTCTGCAGAAACTGCAAACTTTATAAAAAAAAAGGACACTACAGTTTTAGGAACCAAAAAAAAATAATAAACCTTTATATACAACCTGGACTGGTCCACAATAGATTTCACTTTAAATATATTAAGTAGCTCTTATTACTTGGCAAAGTTCTTTTATATCTGTTGTTCCTCTTACTCCCCCAACAATCTAATGAAGTGAGCAAAAGTAACCATATCACATTGCATTTATATAGTTGTTTGTGGATTTCAAACGTGCCTCCCCATATCTCTTCTTTTTGAAATTGGTCCAAAAGGTGGCAGGAAGATACCATTAGCCATCTTTTGGGTTTCTTTTTCAGCAGATACGATTAAGCAGGAGCCAGGGATGGGTGATGGGATAGAAGCATAGAATGAGCTACTGACTGTCTTTGCCCAAGAGAAGTAGAAATAATAGTAGTATTAACAAAAGTAATAATAACAGCTACCATTGTTTGATGGTATATATGTCAGACATTCTCCTAAGTGCTTTACTATTAAGATTGTTCTGATCACATTTCTTGGTACCTTATTTTCATGAAGGACACTTGTTGGCTGGTGGCCCAAGAGTCATTAAATGACTATCTACTGACCCTTTACATCTGTCTAGATCTGTCTGTAAGACCAAAACCCTTGCCAGTTTTCCTTGAACTCACTCCCTTCCTGACTCTCCAATCTGATATGAATTTGACCACCAAAGTCCAGTTGAATTTACAAACTAAATGTCTCTGCATTTATGTCAGTCATTCATTTTACCATCATACAGCCCTTTGAGGTCAGTGTATTTCTTAATCCCCCTTTTACGGAAAAGGAAACTGAGCTTTAATAACTTGCCCAAGTCCACACGGCCAGTAAGTGGTAGCTCAGATTTTAACATAAATCTTTTCAGAGCCCAAATCTATCTCATCTGTCTCCAGGGCCCAAGTTCTTCAGAGTAATAGTTACCATTAGTTGAGAACTTTTGGGATTCCAGGTACTGTGCTATGGGCACTGCTGGTATTCTCATTTAACCTTCCCAACTCAACAACCTTATGCAGTAGGTACTGTTTATAAATGAGGAAACAGAGACTCAGAGAGGTTATGGAACTTGCCCAAGGTCACACTGCTCATGAGGGAGTTAACCCAAGCCATTTGATTCCAGATTCCAAGCTATCCTCAGTATGTTAAACTGCTCTCCAAAATTGGGATTCAGAGAAGTGAAAGGATTTGTATGATGATAGTTCAGGGCTTACAATCAGGGCCAAGACCCACTCCTCACGTTGAATTATACTTGAGACATATAGTGGTCTTAGCCCAGTCTCCATAAGAAGCCAGTTATACTGTCACCTCTAACACCACCCTGACCCTGTATGAGTCCATTCCACTCCCTCAAGCAATTTCCCAATGTTCTATGCGAATCCTCCATGGCTACCACTGTTCAAGGTGGGGACAGATCCCCTGCCCCTACCACTCCTATCCAGTCTCCAGACCCTAAACTAATCTATTGTCTACTGCAGCTCAGACAGACTGATTATAGTCTGGGCTGCTAATAACCAAGGGAACCCCCCAAATCCACCTACTGCCATTGTGACTTCCTACCTTTTGAAACCAGACATTTCAAACTAATATAAGCTGCAGTCCCAGACAAATCCTGCCCATCCCCCTCACTGATAAATTTTGCTCTATTGGCTGCAGTGTATCCCTTCCAGATGTTTTAAGTTAAGATTGGGAAAGCTGTGTTTTTACTGGATTGAATCATAGAGCTTGGCTGACATTTTTTGGCCCTTCATACACTCCTTAGATTTATCAACTAATTGCAGACGCTTTGAGAGAATAATACAGCATGTGTTTATTATGACAAAACCTGCTAGTGTGTCTTTGTGGTCAGAGATTCACGGGTGTTTCCTCTACCGACCCCTGATTCAGTATTAAAGTTGGTTCAAAAATGTTGGTTCCAAGTCAGGAACGTACATGGGTGAAAATTTCATTTGTGTGTTTTGATGGAGATTGGGAATGGGGACAGGATAGATCCAATAGCTCAATTTTTATTCTTGGGCTATTTTGAAATCTTTAGTTGTGGATGATAAAACGATTTATTAAGAGATGCCATGTGCCTGAGGAATTTTATTTAAAACATAAAAAAAAATAGCTTTGTGTTGTTCTGATGCCACTGTTTACTAAGTTTCTCCATATGGATTAATTCTGTTTCTTCCAATGTGGCCTGTTTGGAGGTTTGTGCCTCAGGACATGTGGAAAGGGGTGGCTACCTCCCTCAGTCAAGGCATCCACCAGCTGAAAGCAGGAAGAGCCCACTGGCAGCAAATGTGGTTGGGAGTAGACAGTCATCATGATTCAAGTAGGACAATTGTCTTCTGGGATATGAGCCCCTGCACACCAGCATTCTAGCAAGCCCCAGCCCTAGAATGTTGCTACCTACATAAGAGACCTAAAGGTCTGGATAAACCATGGAATGGGAAAGGTGGAGAAGGCAGAAGGGAAATACAGATGCCACACATACATCCTCGGGGGCCCTGATCTCAAGTCAAAGTGACAATGAAGGGGACTCAGGAGCTCAGTGGTGATACCAGGTACCCAGAGCCAGGTGTGTGAGGACCACTCACCCTACCCAAGATGGACATAGACGTGGGAATTTCGTTCTGCTGTCGGAACAGTCCCCGGCACTGGTGGGGATCTGAGGCTCTACCTGTGTTTGAGGTGGGCAGGAATGGCTGGGTAAAGCAGAAGCCAGAGAAACAAGGCAAATGCTGACAAAAAGGAACAAATTGCTTCCTACTGTGGTATCCTGTAGAAGCTGAAAACAAATAGAGAAATCAATGTACGACAATGCCTTTAAATTGTACAAGAGCGGGAAGGAATAAAAGTAGCTGGAAATCTGAATTCTAGAATTGTCAAAAAAAAAAGATATTACTTCTTAGGACTTTTGGGTCTATAGAATTACTTAAAACACATGATTGTGAGAAAGCCTGTTTCAATGACTAAATTTTAGTGTGTTGTCATCTGCATGTGAGATAAAGATTTTCTGAAGTATGGTCTTCATTTTATTCATTTCCTTTCACAATGCTTCTCTATGAGGATGCCCAGATTTCTCTCTGGAATGGGTAAATATTATCTCTTCTGAGAAACTGGTTTGTTTTTTATTCCGGTGATTGAGAATCTCATAAAAATTGCCTGTCCTTCTCATTTGCTACTGGAAAGCTTAGAACTAAATCCATGAGCCATTCCTAGCAAGGACATAAGTTCTTCACAGCATATATTTTTTATGCTCTTCTCATTCCTTACTTCATCTTCCCCTTATTTTTTTTCTTTAACCCATTTTCTCCCCTTTTGTAATTTATTGTATCTTATGGTGTCTGTATCACTTAAGCTGGAACAAAGAAGCATATATAAATACATCAATGCAAACAAATGGGTGTTTCCTAAAGCCAAAAGAAGCTTTTTTCCTTTTACAGACTTTAAAAAGACTCTTTTTACAGAGTCCATTTTCATTTAAGGGAGGCTATCAGGGTCCAAAGAGTGAGGCACAACAAGCAGCCTTAAGTGTCGTCTCTGGAAACTTCTTTCCAGACTTTTCTAACAAAAAGGGAATTCTGAATGATCTGAAAATGATTCTCCGTCTTACCTCTCCAGCTTTATCTATTATCACTCTTTTATTTTTACTTTTCAAGCTCCTTGAAAGAGGTTCAGCTAAAGAGGTTTATATATTTCCACTTCCTTGCCTTTGCTTAGGCCATTCCATGCCTGGATCCCAACCTTCCCCTAAACTCACTCCTCTCCACCTGACAGAGTCCTACCCTCAGCACCCACCTCTTCCATAAAGTCCTTCCCAATTACTAGCCCTCCCTCAGTGATTTTTCCCCCATGAACTCCACAGCTCCTAGTATCTGCCCTTTCACCCTGCACCTACCACAATGACAAGGCATTGTTATTTATCTTTTCAAGTGTAAGTCCCATTTCCCCAACTAGATGTTAAACCTTTCATAACCAAGATTGGCATATCTTAGACTCCCTAAGTATCTGCTGAAAGAACAAATGAATGAATAATTCTCATGGCATTTGGGACACCCAGAGGCATCTATCATAATGTTGGCTCATTAAATGTTTGATGTTAATATTAGTAAAGATGTTACCACCTACCCACTACAACATAATATCCTTGAACCTTCCTATCATGGTAACTAAAAGCAAAACTCTGCTTCTAATAAAATAAGTTGTGCTTTGACTTTTTGATTTCCTCTCTTTCTAGATTTTAAAGAAGTCCTGCATTGAAATTTTAGCAGCTGAACCATCCACCATATGTGCTGGAGGTAAATTGAAATTAAGTGTTAATTGGTCTCATACAAATGATGGTATTTTGAGTTCAAATCACATGTTTATTTCATTGGTGGGGAGAAGAGGACGGTGGAAAGAGGAATAGAAATTGCTAAATAAATTTGCTCCTAGGGAAAAAAGAAAAGAAAGAAGCAATATGTCAGTTGTTTGACAAAGTCTGTCCAAATTCTCTTCTTTCACGGGAACTAATTACGAGAGTATCGCAGAAATACTGCATTCCCACACATCACCACCAACATCCTGCTCTGACTAGAAGTGGAACTGATCCAGAAGAACCTGTTAAGAAAAAGAATTGAAAAATCCTACCTTCTCAAATTTGACAAAAGCGTATGACCACATGTACCCAGTGCCAGGGCCTTCTAAGAGGTCTGTGCAGTGAGGAGCCTCAATTAGGGGTAATAGCTCAAGGTAAATCCACCTTCCCAATTTTTATACGTCCTTCATTTTAAAATAATTAGAAAATAGGGAGGTTCCTTAATTACGCAATTACCGCATTCATGAAGAAAACCCAGACTTGCAGTTTAGCAATGTGCAAACTAGGTGTGTTGCAACCTTTTAGTGAATCAGAAAGTCTAAAGACAATTAAAATAATTCCTGTTAATTCATAACATAATCAATTCCCCTTCTGTAGGATTCTTGCAGACAGAGAAAGAATCTTATCTGCCTAACAGAGTACCTGGCACTTAATAGATGGTCAGTCACTTAATGTGGGCTGAGTATCTTGATTCATTATTTCTCCAACAAACAATGCACTGATTTTTTGCCTATTTGACCCTTACTAACTCCTTTCACTTAACCACAAGAAATTAACCTAGTACCTTTGAACCAATTAAAAATGAAGCAAAATCAGAAACTAATAGTCAAAGAGAGAACAAGGCCAAAGCAAGCAAACAACAAAAATCCCAACTACTTGGGCAACAGATAATAATTCTTGAATCACAGAGTAGTCAACCAACCTCTCCTTTATATATCATTGAGATTTGAGACACTGAAAATACCACATATATAAACTTGATGAAGATGGCACAGAAATATCAGAGTCTGATCCCAGCAAATTCACATATTTCAATGTTTCTTATGAAATGGAAAAGAAAAATAAGGAATTAAGAATGAAGTAAAAGATTTTTTTTAAACTAAGGAACTACAAGAAAAAAAAATTAAAATGCATTAATAAATTTAAACAGATGAGACCAATTCAACTACAAATCATTGCAAGAGCTATTTCTTTGGTAGAACCCATAAAATAGACAAATCTCTGGTCAATCCAATCCAAGGGAGCTTTCTTTTGACATTTTTTAAATCTTTGGCATATCTGCAATACTGCATATTTTATAAACAAACAGTAATTTCCTGTATTAAACTACCCAATTCGGTTTTCTTTTATTTTTTATAAAGAAAAAAAGATAAGACACAATAATGGAAGCTAGCCCTTGCTGTTGAAAAAGGCAAGCTCCCATCTCTCTTAAATGAGAACCATAAGGATTGAAACATGCTAATTAGAGAATAACGTTACTAAGGAGAAGAGGAAACTTCTGAAAGAAAGATACCCTTACACCAAAAGTTCTTCCATGGATTTTCCTGAAGGGCTACTGCTGATCATTCTCTAGAGTAAGTTGGGCTTTCCTGAAGCACTGGCACCCTTTTTATTGTCCACGGCAGTGAGCACCTGTCAGGTAGACCTGAGCATACCCACTGTGTGATTTTCATTAGGCTACTGCAAAGACCCAGGGATTTACATCAAAGTGCTTTGAAAAACATAAACTGTTGTACAGAGCAAGGTGACATTATTATCATCAACATCATTGTAATGAGAATTGAAGGTCAATGCAAGAATCGTGATGTTGATAACATACTTAGATGAGAAAAACATGCCCATTTGTTTTCTTTACTTTATTTCTTTTCTTTACTTTATTTCTTTCTTTACTGAAAGAAAATTGGGGAGAACATCAATAAAGCTCAGAGTACCTGCAAAAGGATGAACCCAATATGTGTGGGAGGTAAAAAGAAACAAGAAGTAACTGATTGTTCACATTTCTAAAGTAGAATGGTGGGACTGAGCCCTAGAAAAATTTGTGAAAAAAAGTAAAATTCACTTTCACCAGAAATCTTTCTTCTCAGCCCCCTCCCCTATGAATTGCGTCCCTTCCCTGGTCCCCAGAGCAGCCCCTGCTTCGGAGCTCCACCCAGGCCTGTCCTGGTCAAGGCACTCTATGCTGACAGTCTTGTTCCCCCAAGACAATGATCTCAGCTGGCTCTCACCGACAACTCAGCAACAGCCATAGTTCTGACAGCAAACTGAGCTCTGAGAGAGGCAGAGAGATAATGCACTGGGCAGACAACAAAACTGAGATCCAGCACAGATCTTTATATGTCAGGCTGCAAATAACAGGGTGAAATTTAATGGGGCAGATACAAAGTGTGGAATTTGGGTTCAAATGCCAATTTAGGGAAACCTGACTTAGTAGCAGTTCATGCAAGGAAAAAGAAAAAACAAGGACAGATAGCTATCTTTATAGCCAACAAGAATACCTCTGAGGGAAAAAAAAAAAAAAGCTGACAAGATCTTTGGGTAAGTGTCCAGGGTAAGAGAGCTAATTTCATGTCTTCCAATTCCATGTTTTTTTTTAATATGAAATTTATTGTCAAATTGGTTTCCATACAATTTGTTTTCCAGTGCTCATCCCAAAAGGTGCCCTCCTGGATACCCATCACCCACCCTTGCCTCCCTCCCACCCCCCATCAACCCTCAGTTTGTTCTCAGTTTTTAAGACTCTCTTATGCTTTGGCTCTCTCTCCCACTCTAACCTCTTTTTTTTTCTTCCCCTCCCCCATAGACTTCTTCCCCTCCCCCATAGACTCCCCCATAGACTTAAGTTTCTCAGGATCCACATAAGAGTGAAAACATATGGTATCTGTCTTTCTCTGTATGACTTATTTCACTTAACATAACACTGTCCATATTTAGACCATGGCCCAAGTCACACATTTTAAAAATGGCATTGACAAAGGCATGCCCATAGAAAAGGTGGTGGTGGATCTGGAAACAATACTAAAAATTCATTCACAGATTCTTTCCTTCCTTCCTCCCTCCCTCGTTTCCTTTTTTCCTCATCCTTCTTTCCTCCCTCCCTCCCTCTTTCTTTTCCTTGCTTGCTTTTCTTTTCCTTTCTTTCTTTCCTTTCCTTCTTCTTTTCTTCCTAGCTTTCTTTCCTCTTTCTTTCCATCGATTCTTAGTGTCTACCATGTACCAACCAACATGAAAAGACATGAGTACACAAATGCATAGAGCTTGCTCCCAACCACCCACGAAATTCACAGTCTACTCTGGCAGATAGTCTTATGTTCAGATACAGTAGAAAACCACACATGAAGCTCTGCCGTGGAGATCTGCTCAAAGAGCAGTGGAACAATAATGAGATGCTGGTGGAATGAGGAAGGTCTGAAGTAACCATGGAGATTCACACACAGGATTGAGACCCTGGCAAGAGCATCTTCAGAAACTCACAGAATTCCCATGTGGAAAGGAATTATTATGCTTACTATGTGTAGCTTCTGGAGACCACCATGGAGAAGTTGGGAAGGATATCAGGGAGGCGAATTTGGGCTTAACATTTACAAGGGAACATTTACAACTAAAGCTTTCTAGCAATGGAATGGATGGTCTAAATTTTCCACCCTTAGAATTATGTGAGCAGTGGCCATCTGTAACTAGATACTATCCCCCTTTGGGTGTCCTTTATAATTTTAAGTTTCTAAAGTCTTAATTCAATTTCAGCTAAGGCATAATTTCAGCTAATGGCTGATTTTTTTTAATGGCAAAGAATCCAGTATACCTGGAACTATTTTGCATTTTAACACAAAGTCTTAATGGGGAAAGGGAGTGAGAAGAATATTAATCTGCTCTGATCAGAAAGAATTTCATTCAGGGGCACCTGGGTGGCTCAGTTGGTTAAAGGTCCGACTCTCAATTTTGGCTCAGGTCGTGATCTCATGTTCATGAGTTCAAGCCCTGAAGAGGGCTCTGCACTGACAGCACGGAGCCTGCTTAAGATTCTGTTTCCCTCTCTCTCTTCCCCTCCCCCACTCACTCTGTCTCTTTCTCAAAATAAATAAACTTAAAAAAAAAAAAAAAGAATTTCCTTCAATGTCATGGGTTTAACTACTTGGAGAGAGAACCTTCCCCGAGGTTACAAATGGGCAGCCTATAAGCCCTCTCTCGTCTCCACACAGGTTCTTTTTGATACACACTACATTTTTAAAAAAATCATAAATTTATTACCAACATTTAAGAATCTGATTTTGCCTAAAAATTCAGATTTCTATCATGTCTTAAAAAATCACATCTAGTAACACTGGGCTTGTATTTATTGCAAGATAAAGATTATTGGAGACTGAATAACTTCCCTTTAAAAGAAGCATGTATTCTTTCCAGTTCACCATACTCCCCACCATTCCCCACTGTCACCCCGAGACACGGGCCAAGCATATGGTTACTATTTAGCACATGCATATGTCACTGTATTTATAGTTCGTGTTCTAAAACATGTAGGAATTCATCTGCTCAAGCACCCTTGACATTACCTGCATTTAAATAATTCTGTTTCCCTTCCAACATAGACTCTTTTAAAAAGTTCCTAATTAATATTTTTACAGATTAGCCTCTGTAATTAGGAGAGTTGACCCCTTGTTAGAGTGGCCCTGCCTAATTTAGCTCCTCCTCAGGAAATGCATGCTTTTGCCTAAGTACAATTTTCCTCTGGTCCCACTCAGTTGGCCTCAAACTTGAATAGCTCACAGTGTTCGATATAAGCAAGTTCTCCAGGAAGGAACTAATTGGAATCAAGTGTGCAAACTGCCAACTGTTCTACATTTGATGTTGTTGTACTCCAGAAACAGAAGATCATATTTAACTCCTCACATTGTCCTCACCATTCCTACTGTGCTGTTTCCCACCGTTGGTAGTAAAACTGCGTGGGTTTGCACAGAAAGAAGGTAGTTTTAGGCTTCATGTTTATCATTTGGAATTGGATGCTTAAAAGAGACACATTTAAGCAACATCAAACAGTGGTTTCATTTCTTTGACGTTTCATTGTTTTTCAAAGAGCTCGTGCCTGGCCCTTAGGCACCTCTTGGGAATGGCTTACTTAATTCTCTGCTTGGCCCTTTCTTCTCATTTAAAGATGTTTCTGTTTGGAGGAGGGACTCTCACACACTATTAGTGGAAATGTAAAATGACACAATCACTTTGGAAAATAGTTCTGACCATTTTCTTTAAAAATGAAACATACACCTATCATACGACCTGGCTGTTCTACTCCCAGGTATTTATCCAAGAGAAAAGGAAGTCTGTGTCCAGACGGAGACTTGGACACAGATGTTAATAACTGCTTCATTTTTAATAGTCAAGAACTGTGAAGAACTCAAATGTTCATCAACAGGCAATGGACAAACAAATTGCGGTTTATCCATATAGTGAATGATAGTCAGCAATAAAAAGGAATAGACTATGCATAAATCTCAAAATAATTATGGGTGAATTTTTAAATAATTATGCTGGGTAAGAGAAGCCAGACAAAAAATGTATTTACTGTATGATGCCATCTACATAAAATTCTAGAAACTGCAAGGTAATCTACAACAAGAGAGGGGATCAGTGGTTGCATGGTCATGGGGAGGGGCAGGAGGGAGATCTTACGAAGAAGCACTTGAAAACTTTTGAGAGTGATGGTTGTGTTCAGTGTCTTGATTGTTGTATCGTCCCATGATTATATACATATGTCAAAATTTGCCAAGTAATATACTTTATATGCAAGTTACTTATGTCAATTATACCACACTAAAGCTTTTATAATTAAATAGCTATAAAATCAGAAAGTTCTAGAATAATTAAGACATCAGAAGGTACTTCATACACACCAGTCTCTATTATATTTATGTTTCATGTCACATTAAGCATCTAATAGGAAAGAAAGACTAACTCACAAGGTGAAATATCAGTAACAATAATTTTGCACAAGTCTTAGGCAACCAGAGCAAATGGAGAATGTAAAGATGTCTCATTTTCAATACAGTGAATAATAAGTGATCTTTACTGAGATCATCGCAAAACTATGTGTTCCACATTTCAAAAAGAAAGAAAAGAAAAGAAAGGGAAGGGAAGGGAAGGGAAGGGAAGGGAAGGGAAGGGAAGGGAAGGGAAGGGAAGGAAAGGAAAGGAAAGGAAAGGAAAGGAAAGGAAAGGAAAGGAAAGGAAAGGAAAGGAAAGGAAAAGAAACAAAGGGAGGGAACAGAATAAATTAAGTTTATCCAACTATTCATGGACTTTATTTTTTATTTTTTTAATTGAGCTATAATTCACATACTATAAAATTCACCCTTTCAAAAAGTGCAATCCAGTGGTTTTTGTTATATACACGAAGTTGTACAACCATAACCACCATCTAATTCCAGAATATTTTCATCACCCCAAAAAGAAACCCTATACCCATTAAGCAGTCACTCCCCATTTCCCTTCCCTCCAGCCCTGGCATCTGCCAGTTGAGTTTCTGTCTCTATGGATTTGCTGAACTTTTCATATGGAAATGAAATGGAATGGAATCATGCATTATGTGGACTTTCACGTCTGGCTTCTTTCATTTGGCATAATGTTTTCAAGATTCATCCATGTCATGGCATGTGTCAGAACTTCATTCCTTTTATGGGTGAATAATATTCCATTGTATGAATACCATCTGCATCAGTTGATGAACATTTGAATTGTTTCTGCTTTTTTGCTATTATGAATAATGCCATTATGCACATACACGTACAAGTTTTTGTGTAGACATGCACTTTCAGTTCTCTTGAGTACATACCTAGGAGTGAAATTTCTAGGTCATAAGATAATTCTATGTTTACCTTTTTGAGGAGCCACCACACTATTTCACAGAGCAGGTGCCCCATTTCGCATTCCCAACAACAAGGTAGAAGCGTTCTAATTCACTCACCAATGCTTGTTTTTGTCCATCCTTCTTATCACAGCCATTGTAGTGAGTATGGAGTGATATCTCATTGTGACTTTGATCTGCATTTCCCTAATGACTAATAGTGTCAAGCATCTCTTCATTCATTGACCTTATTAAGCCTCAGAAAACAAACAGGATTAGATCTGACTGTACATGAATAAATGACCATCTTTTCCCTCCTATTTATTCCCTTCCTGTACCAAGATGTGTCATTTATTTATTCTTTCAATACTGAGACTGGCTCAGCCCTGGATTAGGCACAGTCAAAAATTTTAAAGAACTAGGAATGATGGCCTCTACTCTCAGGAAGTTTAAATTATAATTGAGAATGAAGTGAAGAAAGAATCATAATAAACATATATCTTAAAGAATATATATCTTAAAAGATGAGATTAAAGATCATTTCCAAGTAGAAATTCCTCCCTAAAGCCCTACAATCCCTAGGCACTTCTTATAGGAGCAGTTACCCAACAGGCAAATTGCCTAAAAACACTTGGCTGTACATATTGTGAAAGGTGGGTTCGGGGCTCTCTGGATAAATGAACTTAAATCATCTGTCCCGGTTCTCACTTACTGGCAGATTCGCGAGACAGAGTTTTGTTACATAACTTGCATGTGTGAAGAGCTGACATTCCAGTCAGGCTGCAGGGGCAGATGTTTGGGCCCTTCTGGAAACCAAATGTGCGCACGAACACAGAAACCATACCCGGCAGGGTGGGAGCATGCCTCTGCTCTGGTGTGGTTCCCAGAGCATCATTTCCTCCATTTTCTCCCCGGGCCGAGGGGGTTAAGTTGTTCGCTTTCCACCATCGCCACGTCATGGATCGTGGCTGTCTTTCTTTCTAAACACCCTGAGGTCAGGCCAAGCAGACATGTGGGCAGCCTTTTTTATAGAGGACTCAGCAGCTGAACTGGTAATGCTAGAACATGGTGTTAGAGAAGAGAGCTTGGCATGTGGCCTGCATTTCCAGAGTCTTGTCTCCCACTGATGTTTGAGGAAACAAGAGAAGTAGCACAGCAGTGAGGCCGAAAACATTTTGCATCAGCAAAAGTGTCCAACTGAGGATTCCTGGATGTCTAACGTTCAAAATAAAAAATAGGAATAGGTTTCTATAGGCTTAAATGAGTAAAGGAGATACAATAAGATTCTTCCACAATGTTTGACACTTAATAGAATGCTCGTTGAAGTAACTGCGTCATCAGTCACATGCCCAGCAGACATCTAGAGAAAATCAAGTCCATCCTTCTAAACTTAGCAATTGCAGGGGCGCCTGGGTGGCGCAGTCGGTTAAGCGTCCGACTTCAGCCAGGTCACGATCTCGCGGTCCGGGAGTTCGAGCCCCGCGTCAGGCTCTGGGCTGATGGCTCAGAGCCTGGAGCCTGCTTCCGATTCTGTGTCTCCCTCTCTCTCTGCCCCTCCCCCGTTCATGCTCTGTCTCTCTCTGTCCCAAAAATAAATAAACGTTGAAAAAAAAAAATTTTAAACTTAGCAATTGCATAAAGATGCATATGTAAATTCTTAGTATTCATAGGACTTGTGGTCCTGAAAAACCATTTGCCCATGACCTTAATTACCATAGTTCAATACTAAAGCAGTGAACACTTGGATAGAGTTCCAGTTTTGCTGCTTACAAATCACATGACCTTGGGCAAGTCATTTAAAATGTCAGAATCTCAATTTTCTTATCATTAAGGTCCTTTTTACTTCTACAAAGCATTCTGTTCTAACTTGTACTCTTTGTGGCCATGTGGTGCCTCTGGGTTCTCTTGCTTGGGTTTTAATTTCTTGCCTCCCTATCCAGGCCAGCCCCACTTTTCTGCAAAACAGCAAACCCGTCTAAAACGAAAATAAAACAAACTTTTTAAAAATCACAACTTCAGTCTCGAAGCTGATCATAGGTCACAAGACAATGAAGATCCTTTTCAGCCTAATGGCTGAGTCCTAGGGGGATGGCATTTGATGCCTGCCTGACACACTGTGATTCCGGCTCACCTCTGACAGCTGCTAGCCTGTGATGTGGGACCAACTACTTAACCTCACTAAGATCAGTTTTCTCACTTGTACCTCTCTGGACTGTGGTGAGGCTGAAATGACATTGGACATATACAAGGCTTATCACAGGGCTTGGCACACAGTGAGGGTGCGATTAGCATCCAGTATTATTATCTTGGCAAACACGATCTTTAAATTCGCTTCCCGGGAATGAAGGGGACTTTCACTCATGACATTTATTAAGTCTGGGAGTGATCCCTATGCTAGTTCTCTAACCCCCTTCTTCCTCCAACAAAAATGTCCATTTTGTATAGCAATTTACCATTCAAGATCCACTTTCACAAATATTGCGTTTTCCTCTGACTTTTAGTCTATTTCTTTTTCATATATCACACATTTTTAAAGTTTATTTATTTTGAGAGACAGACAGAAAGCGAGCAGGGGAGAGACAGAGAGAGAATCACAAGGAGGCTCTGTGCTGTCAGCTCAGAGCCCAATGCGGGGCTTGAACCCACAAACCTGTGAGATCGTGACCTGAGCCGAAACCAAGAGTCGTATGCTTAACTGACTGAGCCAGCCAGGCACCCCCTAAGCCCCAATTTTTATACACAAAAGAATGAGAAAGAAAGAAAGAAAGAAAGAAAGAAAGAAAGAAAGAAAGAAAGAAAGAAAGAAAAAAAAAGAAAGAAAGAAAGAAAGAAAGAAGAGCATGGACTATTAGTTACTAACAAACTTACGCAAATATTTCTAAATATTTAGTTAACAAATTAGCTTTTTTTTCCTTTTGTAAGACTATCATAAAGGATCATGATTTTTACTTCATAAGAATTTTCTCAACCTACATGAGTTCTACATGCATTATGCCAATGTGAAATTGATAGGCAGGGCCAGAGACCTGCAAAATATATTCTTTCTATATAGAGAAAAGCAAGCACTACATTGAAGGGCCAAAGTCAGTTCAAGCAGATAAGGCTGGACAATGACCACTAGATAAGCAAGATTCTAATTTGTCGCTAAGTATAACTATTCCTACATAATCCTAGGTGTGCCCAGTAGAGACAGGAGGACCTGAAGCAGCATCAAGTAATTCCTGACCTAATGTACCATTTTGCTAGTTGTGGAAGAAAAGACACCACCTGACAGTTACATAATCACCTGCCACATCGTTCAGGACAGACCGTGAATGCCATAAGGCAGTGATTTTCAAAAAATTTGAGGCACCTTGGGCTCTAAAGAAAGGCTTTCAAGGGAACCCAGTATGTAAAACAGACACAAGAAATGCTGAGTTGATTGGAGGAGAGGTGGAGAGCCCCCTCCTCTGTGCCCCCACCCCAGCTGCAGAGATCACGGTTTCTTAAGCTGCCAGGACTTGAGAGATAGGTAAGATTTGAAGGGACAGAGAAGCGGGGAGGAGGGCATTCCAGTAGGAGGAAGAAGGCAAAGGCAAGAAGGCAGGAATTTAAAGCAAGAAATCATACACCTTCCCCATGTGCACCTGGTGAGACAGATGTGGTAAGCAAGTGGTAAAAAGGCACCCTCGTGGCTGCTTTAGGTTTCCAACCTGAACCAACTTCCTAATATTTTAAGCCTGGTGAAACAGTTAACAAATGCCCTGCATCAGGGCAGATGGCAAACTTAAGGTTAGCGGTCTGCAGTCAGATGACATGGCTTGTCCTTCCTCCTTTCAGAATCATTCCAAGTGGTCGTGAGAGGAAACGGCTTCCGGCATGCCCGAAACGTGGACAGGGTCCTCTGCAGCTTCAAGATCAACGAGTCAGTCACGCTCAGTAAGTTCTTGCAGACTTGTGGGTTTCTTCAGCCGGCTTTGGGGAAGGGTTTCCCAGCTCTCCATCTGCCAGCATGGCCTCCCACAGGGGACCGCACAGAGAAGGGCCTTCCCCTCCAGAGAGGCGTCCCGCAAAGGCATAGGTAGCCCCTAAGGTGTCCCATCAGGAAAGGCAGCAGGGCTCTTGTTTCTCAGTCCACTGACGTCTATGCTAAGCTACTCCCTCTTTGGTGGCCATGCCGGTGCTGCTTGGTTAGAGCTTGGGAAGCTTGATGTTCCTGAACAAAGTACTAGGTGCCGTCAAGAGTGAAAAATAGATGGTCTGAATTCATTAATTCTGAATAAACCAAAAAGCCAAACTGTTAGGCTTGCATGTGTAGATTCTGGAAGTCTTTCCAATCTGGATGATTCTTGCCTGGAGTAGCCAAGAAACTCTCATCATGGTGAATACCTGACATGAAATACAGGAATACGGAAGTAAAACTAAGGGCATTTCATGCGAACAATGAATTATTATAACACTGGCACTGTTACAAGACATTTGTAGCAGGCAAGTTCTTAATTTAAAGACATGTGTGATTCATGTAGCTGTCCAGGAGAAGTGGGGAAGTCTGGTTATGGAGGGGACAGATGGCCAGGAGCCCTGGTTATTATTCACATCTGGCATCCATCACACAGATAATTATTGATTCAGTATCTACAGTGATAAATGGTAATAATACACTGCATTTTGTGTAATGCTATGTCCTTTTAAATGCTTCACATCTTTTTGCCACAATAGCACTAAGAGGTAGAAAGATCAAGGAGTATGGACAGACACATGTTTACTGACTCAGCAGTGGCTCTAGTGTCGACCTGATAGCCTTATAGCACAGGTGCTATTCTGCTTTTAAAAAGGAAGAATTGGGGGTGCCTGGATGGCTCAGTCCACCTCTTGATTTTGGCTTGACCTTGAGCATCCACCTCTTGATTTTGGCTCAGGTCATGATCCCAGGGTGGTGAGATCAAGCCCCACGTCAGGTTCCACAGTGAGCCTGGAGCCTGCTTAAGATTCTCTCTCTCTCTTGGGGCGCCTGGGTGGCTCAGTCCATTAAGCGGTCGACTTCGGCTCAGGTCATGATCTCACGGTCCGTGAGTTAGAGCCCTGTGTCGGGCTCTGTGCTGACAGCTCAGAGCCTGGAGCCTGTTTCAGATTCTGTGTTTCCCTCTCTCTGACCCTCCCCCATTCATGCTCTGTCTCTCTCTGTCTCAAAAATAAATAAACGTTAAAAAAAAAAAAGATTCTCTCTCTCTCTCTCTCTCTCTCTCTCTCTCTCTCTCCTCCCCCCCTTTGCCCTTCTCCCCTGGTCATGCTCTCTCTATAAAATAAAAAATAATAATAAGAATTGAGGGATATGTTTTTTTTTTTCCTCCTTAACATCTTAAAACCCACTTAAATATTTAAACAGAGATAGGCAATGGCTTCCTTACAAACATCTGGAATTCCTGGCCTTGGAATAGTTCCAAACATTTGAAACATTCAGTTAGTTTTCTTGATACTTGCCTTGAAATGCTCTCACATATCTAAAATGTACATGCTATTTGAAAACATTTTGAAAAGTCCTTGAATAGCCATAGTGTGAAAGCTAAATGTGTGCTCTCTACTGAGTTCTTCCTTTTTCTCCCCTTTCAACTGTGATGTTGCTCAAGTACACATTCCCTCTCTTCTTAGCCAAAATCTCAAATCTAAGATCAGAAACTCTTGAGGGTTTAAGCTCCAAGACATCAAGCCTTCAAAGAAGGTTTCACACACAAGTGAGCCTTCAGACCCAGCCCTTCTCTAAAGATGGGTGGAAATGGGGTGTAGTGTTGCTGTTGCCTGAAAGGTTAGACAGAGATGCTATGTTAGCATAACATGAAATGCAAATTTACTTTGGATTTGTAGAGTGACATTCTGAAGGCCTGTTTTTCCAGCTTGTCCAGGAAATTTTCTTTCTTGGGAAACCCAGCTCATTCTCTTTCCCCTTCTTCCCTTCCTTTTCTAATATATCCTTGTAAACACCTGCACAGGCTTTCCATCTCATTCATATTCAAAACAAATAAAGGCCATAGCAGTAGGGATTTGGCTGAGGCCACAAGCCTAATTGTGCTTGCTGCACAGTGCTACCAGTTTGGAGCAGAGGAGGGCAGTGACTCAACCATATTTCATCCCACAAGCAACATTCCCAAACTCAAACATATGATTATTAGAAACATTCCAAGGGGGAGGGGGCGCCTGGATGGTTCAGTCAGTTGAGCGTCTGACTTTGGCTCAGGTCATGATCTCACAGCTTGTGGGTTGAAGCCCCGCATCAGGCTCTATGCTGACAGCTCAGAGCCTGGAGCCTGTTTCAGATTCTGTGTCTCCCTCTCTCTCTGCCCCTCCCCCACTCATGTTCTGTCTCTGTCTCTCTTTCTCTCTCTCAAAAATAAACAAACATAAAAAATTTTTTAAAAAGCATTCCAAGGGGAAAATGTTAGAATTTGAAAAAAAAAATGTCCTTCATATATTAGTTCACCTGCTCATGTCCATTCAGTAAAGAATATGAACAAGAAACTACGGTGGACAGAAAAGATAAATAAATTTTAAAATACAACATAGTCAAATCTACATTCTTCTCTCAACCTTATGAATGTAACAGTCTCTATTGAGTCACCTCTGTGAAATAAAACAAATTTAGACCCCTTCACTTTTCCCATTCTCCTTTCCTATCTCTGTATCCCAAGTTTTAAAATGTTACCCATTTTCATTTTTACAGTATGCATTTCCTCTTTCAAGATTTTTTCCTAAATGCTGCATTACCTTTTGTAACAGAAAGAGGACACAATGCCATTATTGATCAGAAAAAGATTAATTGATGGCTCAGTAATGAAGCTAGGGATGTTGTGACTCCAGCCAATTCAAACATGATTCAGGCCCTGGAGTCCTCCACAAATAACACAAGAGCAGATTATATGAAGCCAAACTGTTAAACAGAAAAGAACAAACTGAAAAATTATATTTATAGTGGGAGATGCTAACATGACTTTCCAAGTCTTTGAATGAATAATAAAAAATTAAAGATAGAGAGAAGATATATAGATATGTTTTTAAATGGCTATGAATATCCTTAAACATTTATGGCACTGACACAAATAAAATGCCAACATAGTAATGCCAAAAAGTAGAAGTTATTTAAATATGGTCTTTGATGATAAACATAACCAGAAAATAAAAATCATAGGTTAATAGCTACTTCTCTCCCACTTTCCTTGCTTTCGCTTAAAAATAAAATCAACAAATCAACCACTTAGAAATCTAAAACAATTTCTGGACTTGCATTCAATATAATAGATCCAGGGGCGCCTGGGTGGCTCAGTCGGTTAAGCTTCCAACTTCAGCTCAGGTCATGATCTCGCGGTTCATGGGTTTGAGACCCATGTCAGGTTCTGTGCTGACAGCTCAGAGCCTGGAGCCTGCTTCGGATTCTGTGTCTCCCTCTCTCTCTGCCCCTCCCCACTCATGCTCTGTTTCTCTCTGTCTCAAAAATAAACATTAAATTTTTTTAATATAATAGATCCAGAAATTCTGGATGAAATATGATTTTAAAAATCGTAATGTATGGCCCTGCTCAAAAGAAGGAAACCCTCAGGTATAGGAAACAAAAAGAAGGGAATGCAAAATCTAAGCAGGAAGCAAAGCCATGGAAGGTCCAGTCCTAGTGGTCTGAAGGCTGTGATCCCAATGCTGATGCAGACATAGAACATCAGCCTGTGCAAGGCAGTGGGCAAGAGCAGAGCCCTTGCCCTGCAGAAATCCAGCTCTAAGGGGCTGTACTGTACGTTAACTAAGACTGGAAAAGTTTCTCAGTGACTCAAATAAGCAGAGGAATAAAGGTAAGATATTATACTACTCACATGATACGGAAACACCAAGTCAGGGCACAAACCCCAAAATGTGTCCATGATCATTCTGATCCCTGTGTCCCTGGCCGTGGCAATGCACAGCTAGTCCAACCTCCAGCACTCCTACAGACAACAACCCCCTCTGAGGTAGGGCTCACAGCACCAAATGCAAACATATGAAGTTGGATGGAAGAAACAAGAGAACAGGCAAGAAAAAGGGACTGGAGAACAATTTGAAAGAGAATATAAATAAACACATTTGAAGTATGTAAAGCGATTGCTTAGACCAAAGGGGAAGAATGTTCAACAAAGGCAGAACTGCAAAGAACCTAGTATAAATTCTAGAGCTGAAAAAATGTATTCACTGTAATACAACTTAATGTATGAATTTAGCAGTGTGATTAGACACAGGTGAAGATGAAATGCATGAACTGGAAGAGAGAGACAAGAAAATCCAGCCAAAGCACTGAAGCCAGATTTGTTTTACCCAAGTTCTACAAGACTTTAAGGGACAGACGACCCATATCTAAAACATACAAAAAATAGAGAAAAAGCATCTTAACTCATTTTATAATAATTATATAATCTTCATTTTTTAAAAATTGGACAAAGACACTAGAGGTAGAGAATATTTGAGGATCAAGCTCGTTAATGACAAACATCTAATAAAATACTGACAAAATCCAATGATGTATCTAAAAAGAACCAGAATCGGTAAGACAATTTTGAAGGATGAGTGGGAATTTGTCTCTCACAGAGAAAAACTTTTTCATGCCAAGAAGATATGAAAATTCATTATCCATTCCAAAATTTAAAAATATGTGGTTTTACAAAACTAGGAATAGGGTCAAACTTCTTCAGTATAATAAAAAAATATATCTAGATATTTGAATTCAAAACTCAACATCATTTCATAGTAAATCACTATGTAGAGGTATTTATAGTTGGGAAGAAAAAAGCAGGACAACCCGTTTCACCATTATTATTTAATGTGGATGTGAAAGTTTTAGCAGCTGTCCAGTAGAACTTTCTGTGATGATGTAAATGTTCTAAAATGGTAGCTAAATGGTCGCCACAGGCCACATGTGGCCACTGGGGACTTGAAATGTGGCTAATACGATGGAGGAACTCAAGTTTTAATTTCATTTAACTTCAATGAAATTTAAACTTGTGTCAGTAGTCACGTGGCTAGTGACTGTTATCACTAACCAGTAGTCACTGGGCAATGCCATAGGTATCACGAGAACACAAGAAAACTAGCAACAGGTGTCAGTACAGGAAAGAGGTCCAAACATCCTTACTTTAAAATGATGGTTGTATTCTTCTGAAAAACTAAAGAAAATCAATAAACCACTAGACTAGTTTAATAACTGGATGATTTCAAAATAAATACCTTCCTTATAGTAATCAATAGCTTTTCCAGAGTTCAGTAATAATCAGTTAGAATGCATCCCAGGAGAAATAGAGCCACAACATAAAAAATTTAGTAACAACTAATATAACCAAACTTGTGAAGATATAGAGGAAGAAAATCACAAAAGTTGGTGAGGGGTAGGAAGAAAGTGTAAATAAATGGAGAAACAGTACAGATTCATGCACAGGCACTGGAACCAAACCACCCAGGAAAAGAATCCTGGCCTAAGCCAATGTGACCATGGCGAGGTATTTAACATCTCCATGCCTCAGTCTCTCTCTCTCTGCAAAATGAGGATAGCAGTAACCGCACCTCTCATGGATTGCTTTGAGGTTTAAATGTGGGAAATAGGGCTTAGAACAGGGCCTTGCACACAGAAAGCAGTCGGTCAATGTTGGCTGCTGGTATTAATTAATAATTATGATTATCACTTTTATTATTAAATTCTTATTTAATCATTAAATAGGGCAGCAAATGAGTATTGTGAAGATATCGATTGTCTTCAAATTAATATTTACTTTTAAAACAATCTCAATGAAAATTCCAATGGGACTTTTTAAGTTAACAAAATAATTCTAAAGTTTATATGGAAGAATAAACATTTAAGAAGGGCCAAGAAAAATGTGGAAACCTGCCCTTGTTGATTTTAAGATGTATAAAAGAACTGCGGTAATTGAAATGATGTATAAACTGGTGCCACAAAAGGCAAACTGAGCATTGGAGCAGGAAACAAAGTCCATAAACAGAGCCAAACACTTATGTGAATTTAGTATAAAATAAAGTGACCTTTACAATCAGCAGGAAAGAAATGGATTATTCCCCCAAAATGGTGTTGAGGCAACTGGCTAACCACTTGGAAAAACAATTCAGTTAGATTTTTATCTCACACCTTACATCTAAACAAATTCCAGATGAAAAATTTTAATGTGAACATGAAACTATAAAAGTTTTAGAAGGAAAAGAAAATAAATATTTACATAATTTTCTAGTAGGGAGAGGCTTTTTAAGCCTTGGAGGGGAGATAGAATAAAGGGAAATTTTAATAGTTTGAGTACATATCTTTTGTTTTTTATGTTTCTGTTCCCTCCCCCTCAAAATCTAAAGGAAAAAAGAAAACTACCAAAGTCTCTGTAGGGCATATAACACACAAAGAGTCAATAACCTTAATATATAGACTGCTTTTAAAATTAATAAAAAAACAAAAAACAAAAAAGTAAGCACACCTCTGGGTAAAAGATATGAAAAGGAAATTTACAAGAACCATAGTGGTCAGGAAGCATATGGAAAACGCTTATCATAACCAAAAGAAATAACCAAATTGAAATAATCTATCAACCTGGCAAAGATTAACAAAAATACAATGCCTGGGTATTAGCAAAAATATAGAGGAACAGGTGTTTTCACTCATCATTGGTGAGACACCACTAAATCTTTTAGAAGGCAACTCTTAAAATGAAGCAACTCCTTTTATACATTTTTGACCCAGAATTTCCCTTTCAACTTCATCAAGAAGAAATGATTGGGAATGTTTACAAGGACTTGGGTACAAGATGTTCGTCCTGATACTACTTATGATAGCAAAAGGAAAAAGAGAAAAAGAGAGAGAGAGAGAAGAAGGCGGAGGCAGCAGAGAAGGATAAGAAGAAGAAAGAGGAAGAGGAGGAGGGAGAGAAGAAAAAAGGGAGGGAGGGAGGGAAGGAAGGGAGGGAGGGAGAAAGGAAGAACTGGAAGGAAGGCTGACCTGGGAAAATGTTAATAATATAGTTACAAAAGTTACAGAACAATACCTCCATGTTATTTCTGTTTTACGCACATACATTTATATACAGAAAGAGACTTGAAAACACATCAAAATGTTAACAGTAATTACCTCTGAATGAGAACACTGTTAATTTTTTCTGTTTTCTAAGTTTTCTACAATGTGTCTCTTATGTAACAAGAAAAAAATCCACAACAGTTGTTTAAAATTTAATTTTCAAATTCTTCTTAATTATTTAGGCCTAGCACACATCTTTAGCTCTCCAATCACCAGGCTGAACTCACTCCTGTCCAAGAAACTATCTTGGAAATCTTCACACAAACTTTATTTATTCTGGCTGCACTTTTTCCTACTCCAAGATTCAGCATATTGTGCCAAGAAAAGATCCACTTTCAACTGGAAATCCATTTGCAGAGAGATCAGAATGCTAAAAAGGAGACACTGGGATATGAGCTGAGAAATGATCCACTTTAATAAACAGTAAATTAAAAATGGGGTTTTTATTGATGCAATAATGAAAAACATATATATATATGTATATATATATATATATATAATGAAAAACAACCTAGACCATCCCGGTGCTGTGTGGTAAGGTAGGAAGTAGGACTATAAACAAAGAGACTGATTTTTTTTTTTTCAACGTTTTTTATTTATTTTTGGGACAGAGAGAGACAGAGCATGAACGGGGGAGGGGCAGAGAGAGAGGGAGACACAGAATCGGAAACAGGCTCCAGGCTCCGAGCCATCAGCCCAGAGCCTGACGCGGGGCTCGAACTCCCGGACCGCGAGATCGTGACCTGGCTGAAGTCGGATGCTTAACCGACTGCGCCTCCCAGGCGCCCCACAAAGAGACTGATTTTTAACAAACTCACTAAAATTCAACTTCTAGGCCATGTGAGAAATCAGTTTCCTGGTTTTGTAGGCACACTTACTTTTTGATACAAAATATTATTTCCCAGCTTGATCTCCAATCTTATTCACTACGCATGGCTCTGATTTACCTTTTGTTCACACTCAAAGGATAAAACTTTTCCTCCTTTGAAGATATTTTTTTCAAACTGAACATTGGTCATGGAGACAGTTCTAAGAGTTCCAAAGAGGGGCTCAGCTTCCCAAAGGGACGAGAGACAACACTCACTCAAATGCAGAAGTTCCAGTGTGTTTGTTTTT
Source organism: Lynx canadensis (assembly GCF_007474595.2). Classification (NCBI taxonomy): domain Eukaryota; kingdom Metazoa; phylum Chordata; class Mammalia; order Carnivora; family Felidae; genus Lynx; species Lynx canadensis. The sequence goes on from NC_044305.1 coordinate 85,793,267, forward strand.
TAAAATCTGTCCAATTATCCAGAAGCTATACTTCATCTTAGAAAACATCTGGGCCGTAGGGCTGCAGTGGGCACCCTAAGGAGATCATTGATGTGCACCTATGGTGGCAGATGGGGAGGGAAGACAGAGGGAAAGAGAATATTAACTTCCCAAAGTTTCCCTTCTCACTGGTTAGAGTATTGCATCTGTTGGTCAAAGGTACTTAGTGCAAGGTGGATGCGTCCCTGGGGGGTTGATGTCATATGAGGATGGCGGAATGTCACTTTGTGTAACATAAAGGAGGATCGCCTCTCGTGATGCCAAATCAGGCTGCACATCAGACTCTCCAGAGACCTTCATCTAAGTGACAGCAGCAATTGATTGCTGGGCCCTGTGCATTCACTGTACTATCTCATTCCATCCTCACAGCCCCCCAGTGAGGGATGAGTTATGTGTATTGCTTTTTGCTAAGTAGGACATGAAAACTCAGAAGTGCCCAAGGTCAACCAGATGGCCAGAGGTAGAAGCAGTTTGGACCCTTGGGTGATCCAGAGGCTTTTGGCTACTTCTTTACTTTGCTTCCAAAACGAGGATCCCCACAGATCCTTGGGTCCCCTGATCCCAAATGCCCACATAACTCTGATGTATACCTGATTGGGAGGTGCTGATTCCCATGACTCCCCCACATTTTGTAGACAGGAAACCTCAGCTCAGAGAGATTTAGCTATTTGGCCAAGGTCACAGAGCACATTAGTAGGGAGCCAAGACTCGAACCCAGGTTCAAGAAAAAAAGCCCTGGACCAGGGAAGGAAGAACCCAGGCTTCAGCATGTCAGTGTGTGCAGCTGACTGTATGTTCACAGGTAAAGCACATCTTCCGATTCCCTGACTGGCCTCTCTTTCTTGAACGTCAGGAGTTTTGTGTTATCTGGCAGTGTTTCCCTCTTGCTCCCACTTTCAGAATGACTGGCTTTGCCAGTCATTTTGAAGTGGCTCCTGCCAAGACTGTATTAGTGGGTGTTCCCATCTTTAAGGTCCAAATAAAAATGTAGATAAGTGGAAATTTACTGGAGTTTTGCTTGGTCAGACAAAAGCCCCGGTAATCTCGGATGGAGTAGAAATAAAGGAGGAATTGCTACCGGAGGGTAACTAGGTGGTAAAGATTTTCATTCTGGGGCAAAAGACCTTCTTGCAGGGGTGAGTTGACACAGCCCAAAGTTAGCTACAGCAGCGCCTGATAGACTCACCCTTGACAGTGCCCCTGCTCTACCACGTGGGCAGTTGCCTCCGAGCGAAAATTGTAAGCTACACATGGACTTAGCGTGCAGTGCACTTCTTTTGAGGCATGCCTAGAGGAGAGAATTGCTTGTGAACTTCCTGAGACAGTCATTGCCCCAGCCCTGCCTATCCTGCTGGGGAAAGTTGGCGCCCTCGACTTCTGCACCAGATGGCTGGACTTTCATGAACGCTGCTTGTTCTCACAGAACACTGCTCCTCTGACACTTCAACACAACGGGGGAAGAGAAGGTGGCAAACACAGAGCTGGGCCAGACTTGTGAGAACCCCAGGCAGGCTAACAATCCATGCCACCTTCCAAATGACATTCTTTAAATATTTGCCCAATGCCCATCTAGAGGAAAAGTTGGGGGCAGCTAAGGGAAAGGAAGAAAAGGAATGTTCTCTGTGGACCTCTTCCCCATGCCATTCAGCTCTTGCCCCCAGCATGCACACTGCAGCAGCTTGCTGGCACCCACTATTATTCATATGTGTGCCTGGGGTCTCCTTCCCACCTCTTCTTTGAGTTTCTATATAGGTTTGTGTTCTTTAAAAGCAGTCCACATTTGCCATAATTAATAGTCATGACTGCATGGAGGGCTCTAGCGATTTTGGTAGACTTGCCCCTCAATACCAGTTCCAAAGGTAAAACCCTCCCGAACCTAATTGGGCACAGCTGCAAGAGTTTGTGTGTCTGGAGACACATACCTTGTGCATGAAGCCTGAACTGTCTCCAACCAAGTGAAAACAAAGCCTTCAAAAATACATTTACTCTTAGTAAATTATAGCTGTCCTGAGTGCACCACTTGCTCTGACCTCAATTTTTAAAGGTTGGTGCTTCGCTTAGAAGATAATTTGTAAATTTTATAAACGCCAACCAGTCAAGAACTTTTTTGGTGTAGATTTATTGAGAGGACAAAATATTTTGCAAGAGTCCTGGGCCCCGTTACTTTCATTTAGTTTTCTTGCAATAACCCAGACCGCCCCTTTTAACTTCAGATGAAGATGAGTGCCAGATACCACATTATGGGTACTATGATCCCAATTACGCAAGAAATGATACGCATAGAAAGCAATTCTGGAATAGTATATCCCAAAGCATTAACAGTGTTTGTCACTGGAAGTTAGGATTACCAAAGGTTTTCATTTCTTTTTTGTAAACTTCTCTGTATATCTCAGACTTCTCACTTCTCACTTCTCTCACTCTTCTTCTGAGTCTTCTATCACTAAACATGTATTACTTTTATAATTAATACAAATAACAGAAAAATATGAGCAGGAAATAATTTACATCCCGAGAAATCAAACTAATTGTGCCAACAACCAGTTCCAAAAGCTGATGAGCCTAGGACCACAGAGGTCATAAGCATGTGTGGGACTGGGGAATGTATAAGCCCAAAAAAGGCAATCTGGAGGCCAGCAAGGCTGCTGGATCCCATCCCCGCACTCCTCTGGGAATGGACTCATGGTCCCTTGCTATTTACTTCCTCTCTTTCTGGGGCCATGATGTAATCTTGATCCTCATGTACACAGTGACCAGGATGACACTTCATTTTCTTCTAAGACTGCACTCAGCTCTGAGTCCTATATTGCTATTTATAGATAAGGTGTTCTGACTCTACAGCCTTCCCACTCACAGCAGCTTAGAACCTTGGGCAGCAATCTAAGCCCCGCTTCTGGAGTGCCCCCATTTCAATTATAAAGCCCCACCAAGCAGAGTGGCTCAGGTGCTATCCCACCTACCTACCACCAGGAAAATCTGGACCTATGAAAGCCTGCATGGAGGCACTGGTCCTTACCCCAACCAAGTGTCTTGCTACTCCCTCCTCTGTCCATCACTTTATGACACCTCTGAACTTGTCTGGACATTCTAACAGTACCCTGGGGGCTGTGAACCATCCAGTAATACATAAAGGACCCTCTACAATGGGCAAAATAGGTATATAAAGCCATGATAGACATTATACCAGGATTTCTGACCTTGGTACTATGGGGCCAGATAATTCTCTGTGGAGGGAAAGAAGGATGCCCTGTGAAGTATAGGATATTTAGCACCATCTCTGGTCTCTACTCACTAAATGCCAATATCACTTCTCCCCCAGTTTGGCAACCAGAACTGTCTCAGACATTGCCAGTTGTCTCCTGAGGTACAAAATCACCCCATCAGAGAACCACTGCATTATATACATGTCCACACATCCTATTTGGATAGATGACTTTCCTCTCGTCACGCCTTTACCATATAGCCCTGACACAAGCTGGTAGATAAGTTATAAGACATACTCAGTTTGCGCACGCATTCACATCTTGTGTTGTACAGGTGCCTCAGAGAAGGAGCCTAGTGGTACCTCACTTTAGTAATAATAGTTGACATGCAAGTGCTTATTAAGTGTTGAGCATTTAATCATATCATTTCATTCAAATTTACAACAACTTATGAAATGAGTATGATTCCCATCTGATAGGCGAGAACTCTGGGTTGCAGATAGGGTGACCTAGGCAGTGGGTGGCAAAGCGGTGATGGAACTGAGCCTTGGCTCTTCATGTGCTCATTATTTCTCCATCCTAGTGCAACCTGCCCCAGAGAACAGGGAGGGAAACTAAAAGACATATCCTGGATACCCATAACCTACAGGAACTGGTAAAATAGTTACATGTAGGTGCACGGGACTTATCTGGGACCTGTGGGCCAAGCTCTTTGCCTGAGCCCATAGTAGTAGCCACTGAGGGCTTCCAAGGAAACCTTGCAACAATTCCAGGCTAGGGAAGGGGTGGGTAGATGTGGGTCATGCCTGAGGCAAAAGATGGTGGCCAACTCAGTTCTGCAACATTCAAGGTACTCCTCTGGCTTCAGCCGGGCATGAGAGGACATGCCAGTGGATGTGCTATGTTCTGAGGATTATTCCCAACTTAGTCCCACCCACCTGCGCTTCACTACCATCTCTTCCCATTCTGTTTTGACTCTTGTTTCTCATTGCTCTGACCTCAGAACCCCTGGTCAGCCTCTCCAAGTAGAAGCCACTCTTCCACTTTCAAAATCTCTGCTCTGGCCCCTAATGTAGTTTACTGTTTAATGTCTTTCACAAAAAAATCCATAGGCTTGGGGCGCCTGGGTGGCGCAGTCGGTTAAGCGTCCCACTTCAGCCAGGTCACGATCTCGCGGTCCGTGAGTTCGAGCCCCGCGTCAGGCTCTGGGCTGATGGCTCAGAGCCTGGAGCCTGTTTCCGATTCTGTGTCTCCCTCTCTCTCTGCCCCTCCCCCGTTCATGCTCTGTCTCTCTCTGTCCCAAAAATAAATAAACGTTGAAAAAAAAAATTAAAAAAAAAAATCCATAGGCTTGTTATCTCACCCGTTTATGAAAACCTCCCCACCCAGGGCCTGACACGTAGTACATGCCCCAAAAATATTAATCTCCTTCCACTCTAAGCAGTAGGTTCCATTAAGCTTGGCAGTAAGATCCCCGTGTTTGTGAATTATCATCGCAGGAGCCCCAAGAGGGCAATCAACCACCTCCTTTCTGGCTGGGGCTCCAGAAAGCTCAACCCAGATGCTTTGAATTGCACCAACTTGGAGTCCTGCTGAATATCAGTTTATTTCAGGTTTTTGCACAGTATTTTAAAAACTTAACTTTTTAAAAAGCTGGTTACTTGAGAATTCAGTGAGAAGGTAGAAACATCCAGCCTAACTCCAGCCTGTCTATTCTCCATTCGGACACATTCCCAAACCAGCTGATAATTTGGTGCTGAACAGTTATGCTTGGCTCGAGGATGCCATGAAATGCTCTCTAGACCCAGTGGAGATTGGGAGAAAGAGCAGAGTGAGCTCATTTAGTCCCCTAACTTTCATTATTTTGTAACAGTAGGAATGTAAACTCTACTTTGGAACTTACATCAGCTTTTGGAGGGTTTCAACAAGCTCTCCCTGATAAGGCTAAAGGTTTTTCTTGTGCTGTTGGCCAGAAATAAATATTTATATCAAGAAAAGATTGCCAAGGCTTGAAAAGCATTTGAATTATTTAATCAGCCTGTAAAAGGATTCACTGTGATTGGTGTTTGAATTAACTAATGAATTTTAATCCTGGTTTTATCTCAAATCCATTAGATAGTCACCAATGGCAGGGAAGAATTCTGGGAATTCCTTCAATCGTCTGAAAAGAATTACATTGATCCAAGGTCAAAACCTGGGAGTGTACATATTTGAGTGTATGATTCTGGAACATGGGTTCATTACAGTAGATCACTGTCTCTCAAAAGGTACCTGAACCTTACCACAGAGCTTTTCAATTCCTGTTCCCCTCTCATAGAAGACATGCCTCCTACTATTATCCAGCCTCACCCATGGAGCATCTTGACCATTTGCCTCCAAAGTGGTCAGGTATAAAAAGACTTAGCTCCTAGTATACTTCGGGCTAGCTGTATCACAAAATTAGCTGTGACATTATGACAATGTAAGATGGCTAACTAGTTTAAATTACATCTGTAAAAAAACTAGCTGGGTTGACCTTGGGTAAATCATTTCAACAAAACCTGGGTTTGAATTTCAGCCCTGACATGTACTACATGTACTAGTGGTGCAACACTGATTCAATTAACTAACCTCTCTGAGCCAGTTTCCCAAATTGTAAATAATGAATAATAATAATGTCAAATGAGGCCATGAGTATCGTGTCAGACAGAATCAGAATAAATATATAGATATGGATTTAGATGTAGTGGATATACACATTTGTGAGAATATAGACTGCGTGTGTGTGTGTGTGTGTGTGTGTGTACTCTGCCCCCCTCTGTGCCCTCTGTACTTATCTTCAGGGATGCCCAGCTCTCAAGCCTTGGGTGTTTGGCAATTTGGTATAATGATACTCATTGATACCCCAAACCTGGGTTTAAATCAATCTTCTGTTCTATTATTAGACTCTTATAAGCAAGTGTTTTAGATTAACCTATGTCGAGTGTATGCACTGAATTCTGAAATATCTTTGGTAAAAGGCAAGGAAATTTATATTTACAGATCATCTAAAAATTCCCTTAACTTCTGGTTTCAAACTCCCACCCCTCCCTAATTCTCTCCCCCTGTTGCCAACAAGCCAAGCGCTGGTCTCCTAGGTCCTGGTCTCCACTCCCCTGCCCACTCAATGCTAACGAACAGTGAAATGGCTGCCCACTGGACAGAGGAGCTGGGACTCAGTCGTCCTTGGGGTGGATTATGGCCCCATAAACACCACTGGCTTTGGAAGAAGTGGCGGCAAGGTTGGCAGGGTCCCTGAGCCAAACGTGGCTCAGCCGAGGGGGAAGGCTTTGTGCCCTGCTTCCCAAGAGGATGTTCCAGGAAGAAGTCAGATGATCTGCGTTATGGAAACCAAATGGCCCTTCTTTGTTTAGAAAGAGAGAGAGAAAGAGAGAAAAAAAAGTCACTCATTTTTGTGGTAAAGTGAAAACAGGCTCCAAATCAAACAATCCCTCTCAGAGCAGAAGATGCCAGCTCCCCAGAGCAGGCCCACAGGCACAGAGGCTGATAAACTGACAGAAGGCAGTGTTAAGGCTGCACCACAGCCTCAGCAAAGTGTCCTCAGTCCTCCCAGTGAGGTTTTCCTCTGCTTCGCTCCAGAAATATTTGGTCTCCTAAGCAGGAAAGGAAAATGAAGGGAGGGGAAAAGAACCAACTGATTGACCTAGGCCAGTCTTGTCCTCTCACCCCCTTCCAGTGGGATGGAGGGCAGGGAAGGAGCTGTTCAGAGAAAGCTCTAGAAGTGGCTTGGGCACTAATAGCCACATGGGCATACTGGGCCCGGAGCCTCCCTTGTGCCTCTGACTTGGATGCCCATTCTGGGTGACCAGCTCTTCCCACAGAATGCAGCCAAGAGTCACGAGGCCTCCTGTGGCCACTCTGTGGCTACCCCGTGGCTCCATGGGCAGGGATCTGCACTCCCAGGTATTACTAGTGCATGTGAAGCAGGATAAGCCATGGCCAAGAGAAAATAAATACAGTTTCTAGTCAGCCATGCCTGTCCTGAGTTTGGTTTATTGTCTAATACAAGCCTTTCCTGGAATGGAGAGGCTCTTGGCAAGGGAAGAATAATGGAGAATTCACATCTAGTCCTGGCTTTGCCTCCGACTTGCTGTGCAACCATGGGTCACTGTTGCCTCTCTGAGCCTCCATTTTGCATCTGGGAAATGCGCCCAATGCCCTTGCCTTGTCTCAGTTCACAAGGTCTTGTAGAAGGTGATAACGCATGGCTCTTATCAAGAGGTGGTAGCCAGACTGCCTAGGTGTGGATCCAAGCTCCCCTGGGTAATGTTGGGCAAGTTTCTTCACCTCTCTACGTCTGTTCCTCACCTTTAAAATGAAGGGAAGTGTGACGCTTGAGTGGCTTAGTCGGTTGAGTGTCCGACTTCGGCTGAGGTCATGATCTCACAGGTTGTGGGTTCGAGCCCTGCGTGGGGCTCTGTGCAGACAGCTCAGAGCCTGTGTCTCCCTCTCTCTCTCTGTCCTACCCCACTTACTCTCTCTCTCTCTCTCTCTGTCTCTCTGCCTCAAAAATAAACATTTTTAATTAAAAAAATCAATAAAATAAATAAAATAAAATAAAGGGAAGAATATTCTTTCCTGGGAGCACAGCTAGCAGGTTATAAATTCGATTATGTAGCATGCTCAAAGTGCACGGAGAGCACCGACACACAGGATGCCCTGGGAGAGTCTCACTGCCATTATTGTCACCAGAGACTGGGAAACACCTTGAAAATAAAAATGCTCAGTTCAGGATTGTATGATCCACCACTGCCACCATAAAGCTTCATTACTTCCATTCAACATGCCTCCACTGCCCCAGCAACATTCCGTAATCTGCGAATGCTAGTTCTAAATATGAGGAGGGACCTCCAGTACCTTCCCGTCGCCCCACCATGGCCCACAAGGCCTTGATCATCTGGCCCTGCTGCCTTTTCTAGCCTCATTTTGAATCACTGTCTCACTCAACTTCAGCAGCCTTGTTGACCTCCTTTTAGCATTCAAAGCTAAAAGGCTCCTTCCTGCCCCAGGACCTTTGCAGGGCTTCCTGCCTCACTCCATGTCCTCTTCACCTGACAATGGGTGTTAGCTTATATGGCTTCTCCTCTGGGAAGTATTTCCTGACCTTCTTTCTCTTTCTTTGCGCTCACCACAATTATAATGAAATAGTAACTTGTGTAGTTACTAGCATGTCAGCTCCTTAAGCGAGGTGCTTTCATCTGTTTTGTTCATTGCAAGGCCCTGACATGTGGAAGACATTCAAAAGAATATATTTTTCAATAAAAATGAAAGTACTCAATAACTGTCCCCCCCTGCAGCTCCTATAAAATCCATTAAATCAGAGACCATGTTTCTCTTCTCGAAGCCTATGTCTCTAGCTCAAAGTAGGTCTTTAATAAATATTTGTTGAACGAATGAATGAACAAAAGAATGAATGAATGAATGCATGCATGAATAAATTAATGAATGGTTTGGAATAACCGAACTTTTCACCACTTGAAAATTTGCTTAGACATCAGAGGAGACTGTAACGGACCATCCTCTTCTTCCTGCTTCCATGGAGACACAGTGCTTAGCACTCAGACGTGTCCTCTAACTCCCACCCCCGGTGGCTCTGCTCCTTCAACTCAGGCATGGAGGGCATGAGGCTTCCTAATTCCCACTCAGGCAAGCATTTCGTGTCTGCCACAGTCCAATGTCATTAGACACATCAGTTTCATAACATGCCAATAGCAGAATACTGTTCTTCAATTATACATGTATTCCTTTCTGTCTTCTAGTGCAGGCATTCATATTCACAGCTGATTAAAGGGACTCATTTTATTCATCTCCATCTCACCCACAGGTCCTACCACAATTCTTGGCACAGAGCATGCACTCTTAAATGTTGCATCATGAAGGAACAAGTGCTATATACTGACTATAGTCAGTAACTTCTCAGCCCTGCTTCTGGCCCCAGAACCTGGGACACAATGACAGTTTTAAGGAGCTCAAGATGAAACCTGCTTAAGATTTCCCCAGTCAACCCATAGAATAAGAGCAAGAACTTCCCACCTCTAGTGTCCCCCCACTTTCATCCATCTTTCACAGCTGCATCTGCTGAAACTTCCAAAATCATCACTTCAAGTTTTTCTCCCAAAGTCTCCAAAGATCTCTTCATGGCTAATAGACTTATGTCCAAATTCCTCAGTCTCACTCAAACTTCTTCCTATACTGATCTTTTCAAATCCTACTTCCCTCCTACCTTGGCATATGTCTTCTTTGTGCTCTGCCTTTACTCATGCAATTCCTCTTGCCATTCTCTTCACCAAAGTACATCTCAGATTTTGTGTTTCCTGTCGCCTCACCACATCACCCACCTAAAGGGAGCTTTCTGTCTTCTGAAGTCAAATGATATTTTGGCTTAGCCACTTCTAAATATGTCAGCAAACTTTTTCTTTTTTAAAAAATTGAGATACAATTGATAAATAGGTTTATGTTAGTTTCAGATATACAACATAGTGATTCAATATTTGTGTAGAAGGCAAAATGATCACCACAATAAATCTAGTTAACATCCATCACCATACATAGCTACAAGTTTTCTCTTGTGATGAGAACTTTTAAGATTTGCTATCTTAGCAACGTTCAAATACGCAGTACAGTATTGTTAACTATAGTCACCATGCTGTATATTACATCCTCATGATTTATTTGATAACTGGAAGTTTGTACCTGCTGACCACCTTCTCCCATTTCGCCCATCCCCCACCCCCACCCCCACCCTGGCAACAACCAATCTGTTCTCTGAATCTATGAGTTCATTTTTTTTCTTTTTTAGATTCAACAAAAAAAGTGAGATCATATGATATTTGTCTTTCTTCATCTGACATATTTCACTTAGCATAATGCCCTCCAGGTCCATCCATGTTGTTACAAATGGCAAGATTTACTTTATTTATGAACGAATGATATATGTTGTGTGTGTGTGCACACACACAAGATATATCATTGTGTATATATACATATATATATATATATACACAATGATATATATATATATATACTATATATATATATATACTATATATATATGCCACATTTTCTTTAGCCATTCATCCATGGATGGACAGTTAAGTTGTTTGCTTCCATGTCTTGGCTATTGTAAACAATGCTGCATCAGCAAACCTTCTCCATGAATATGACTTCTCTCTCAAACTAGACTCAGACCTGAAGCTCCCCTAGGGACCAGTCTTGTATCTTCTGGTTTCCCCTTGGTTATGCTTGGTCTATGGTAAGAGCTCAGTTTCTGTTTGTTCCCTGATTGACTCATCTGGATGTATGAAGTCAGAGACTAGTGTTCTGGCAGGAGACTGTAAATGCGTTCACTGGTGTGGATTTTATGGCTCAAGGATAGTTTCTATTTCAAATAGTTACTGCTTTTCTAGTGTCTCCCAGGAGTCGGTCTGTAGGAGTCACTGAATATGAAATTATAAAGTCACTTCACTCCTCTTAATCCAGTGACTTCCTTTTTACAGATGAGAAGCCCTTCACTGTGGAAGATACTTATTTGCTGTGTCCAGCACCTATCTTAAAAGAAGTTGGCATGTAAGTTTCCACCAGCAACTGAACCTCACAGCCAGGGAGGAGAGAGAAGGTAGAGGGGACAGAGGGAGAAGAAAACGTCTCTCTTCATTGTCATAATGCAGTCTTTGTCTAGACCTTTCCAGGTAATGATGATGGTGCCCATGTTTACAGTGAGCAGGGCACCAGGACAAATGTTTCACAAAGGGGATCTCACTTTATCCTCCCAAGTTCCCAAAGAACCAGGTACTCATGTCATCCCAGATGTGCAATCTATGGCTGAGAGAATTTAAGTAGAATTTAAGTAGAATTTAAGTAGTTTGCCCAAGGTCACACTGCAGTAGTGGGACTGTCTAGATTTGAATAAAGGTGTGTCTCACACAACTACATTTCTAGAAAGCTCTCACACTTCCCTCTCACAAACTTTACCTTGCCCCGTCATCGTAATTTCCCTGCTAGATGATTATCTCCTCCTTAGAGATACGGAAGCTCGGAAAGGAAGCTCAAAGGGGCTAAGTGGGTCCAGAGCTGGTTGAAGACCCCAGGTTCAGACCTTCTGAGGCCAAGCTCAGTGCTCCTTCCTCTGAGCCTCTGCAGGACATTGGGTGTTCACCCAGACTGCACAAGGTTCTGTGAACTAATTTATGGGGGGAGATTCCATGGCGGTGCTATTATAATAGGTGGTGGTGAAGTGTGATGAAAATATTCAACAGAAGGAAAACAATTAGTACCTAAGCAAGAAAAGAACTATGTGGGGAAGCAGAGAATCTGTGTTTGTCAGAGAACACAAACTCATTTCTCTGTAAACATGTCTACAACAGGCTGAAGATAGAATGGTGGTCTTGAGGAAACAATACTAAACATTTTCATCTAAATTCTGCTTTTGATCATTTGTTCTAATGGTAAAGCCTCCAACTCTGGTTGCCTAACACTGGTCTCCAAGTCCACTGATTCCACCAACTAACCCTGTGTCCATACGGCCAAGTACAAGCAAAATGCAAGCTCAGGTTTCAGTGAGTCTCACAGAGATGGAAGGTGGGTGGAAGGTAACTCATCCACTGCTGTACCTCCGTGAGTTTGCCAGGATGGTCACAAACACCCTCGTCAGAATCAGTTACTGATAGCCCCAATAATAACAACAGAACATTAAGTTTACAGCGTGACAAGTTTATCCCTATAGACTCGAGCCATGTTTGGGGAACACTTCTTCCTATGACAATGTGACAGGTAAATTAAATGGCAGCAAGCTTTTCCCATTCAATGCAATTTGCTGCAATGTAAGAAGGGCTTAATGCAATGCCTTGATACACTAGCCAAGGGTATCCTGACGTCTCTAAAAGTTTACAGTGGATGGGCCCTAGAGACCTCCTCTACATTTTACAGGCCCCAGGGGAAGAGACCACAGTCTTTCCCCTGGGTAGTGAGGAGCAGGGCTTACAGGGGACCTCGGTGTCAGCTCATGGGCCCCTGCTCTTTGCACACCTTGCTGAGCATCTCTGGCTCCTTTGTCATTGCAGGAAAGCAGCGCTTCAGGTCAGCATGAACGATGGTCTCTCTTTCATCTCCAGTTCTGTCATCATCACCACCACACGCTGCGTAAGTCACTTTTCCTTTCCTGAAGGCTTTATTGTCATTCTCATTTCCCTGGGAAGTTTCCAGTTCTGCATTCTTTTCACTGAGCTTTGATCCCAACTCTGCAGGGCCAGCTGTAGGCTGGACCCCAGAGGGTATCGGGAATGCCTGTGCTGGGCTTCTCCAGGTTCCTCATCTCTGAGCAAGGGTGAGAGCTGAACACACCTGCATGTCTGGATGGTAAGATAGGGCCATTGTCTGTGCAGTAGTGACGGGAGATATCTGGGTAGACTGTGTCTAGGAGGAATTGTGCAGAAAGAAATTGGATGGCACACACAGAAAGCACATCTTAGGGAGTTTTTCTCTAAAAGGAAGCAGGGCAATAGGGCAGTAACTAAAGGGCAATGTGGAGTATAAGGAGAGTCTTGTTTAGAATGGGAGAAATTGCAGCTTGTTATTATGATGGTGGAAATAATCCTGGAGAAAATGGAAAATTGATGAAGCAGGGTGGGGCTATGCCAAGGGGATTGTGAGGCACGAGTGGGATTGTATTCTACCAACTCTTCAGACACTCCTTCTCTGGATCCTTAATGGCAGGTGTTTGTTTTTTTTTTTTCTGGTTACATATAAAATCACCTGGAAGACTTAAAAAAAAAAATTATGATGCCCCCAGACTCATGCCAGAACAATTGAAGCCAAGTCTGGAGTGGGCCCTAGCTTTGGTGGTTGCAAGGCCTCCTGGGAAGGTTCTTGTGTGTGACCATGGGTGGGAACCCTTGCGTCAGTGCAGCTGCTCCCTCCTGCTGTCAGTATGTCAGAGCTCAGCCCATCAGAGGACTGTCAGGGCTAAGGGAGCTTTTATACAGTCCTCAGCCCCTAGCATGAGTAGTTCCAAAATAACCTTTGTCTGAATATTCAGTTGTTGTCACCAAGTGCATTTCTTCCACTGAATCATTCTGAAGGCTAATGTGTTTGACCTGATGGTCAGCGTGGGCAGATACTATGGTCACATTCTGCCTGGGCACTGGAGGACATGTCATTAGAGCCCCCCACTAATTGGGGCTTGTATCCCTCATACTGTCACAGGTGGACAAGAACTAGCAGGCATGCACTGAAGCCAGACAAAATAAAAATGAGTCATCTCATAAATGAGCAGGAGATCCGGCCTCAGGATGGACAGTCTTCCCTCCCAACTTGCCCCTCTGCCCGCCTCCCACAACACACATTTCCATCCTGTGTTAGGAGCAAACCAGTTTTCTTAAAAGCAGGCTAAGCCAGTGCAATGGGTATGGAAAATGGAAAGGTTTTACTTTTCTTTTTTAATGTTTTATTTACTTTTGAGAGAACACAAGTGAGGGAGGGACAGAGAGAGAGGGGCAGAGGATCTGAAGTGGGTTCTGTGCTGACAGCCCCAAGCCTGATGTGGGGCTTAAACTCATGAACTATGAGACCATGACCTGAGCTGAAGTCAAACACTCAACCAGCTGAGCCACCCAGGTGCCCCAATGGAAAAGTTTTATTGGACCAAAGTAAGAAATTAGGGTTGTCACAGAAAAGTGTCACCACTGAGAAATGTCTGAGTCTCAGACACCCCTCAGTGGAACATCAAATCTGGAAACCAAATATGAAAACTTTCTGGAGAAGCAGTGAAATTTCAAGTGTACCCGCCTGCTTCTTTTAAAAATTGACCCTTCTGGAACTTGCCAACCTGCAGGAAATGATTAAAATACCCCAAACCTAACAACTCCATTCCAGATTCCTCCCTGCTTTGGAGTGATCCAGCAGTTTGGGCCTGCATTTCTCATTATGTCTGACCATACCACAGAGAAACAGCCATGCCCTTAAGGCCACAAGGGCATGAGGAGGCGGAAGGGAAACATCTCAGGACCAAACTTGTGGTATGGCAGATATAGGACTATGACTGATGGCTTAAGTCCTGGGCCTGTAAGCCAAGAAGAAAGGGTGTCCTCTAATGTACTGAAAAATGAAAAGAGCTCAGAGCCAAGTCCCCTCTACCTTCCCATCCCACTCCAGCCTTCATTTACATCTTATATCTCCCTTACCTGAGTGCTCATCGCTCAGTTTTCTGCTCAGTTGACCCTTGATAAACACCACCCCATCACATCTTATGTGCTATTGCCCTTCTCACCTGAAAATGTTATATGTCTACAACAAAATTATGAACACCCTAAGATTTGAGATCCAGGACCATTCATTCATTTATTTAACAAATATTCATTGATCATGTATAACATGCCAGGCACTGTCCTGGGTATCTAAGTTGACTTTCACTGTCAATTAGTTGTGTGGCCTTGACCAAGTGATTTAGCCCCTTTGTGCATCAATTCCCTAATCTGTAAAACTGGAATACTACTACTTTATCACTCTTAGCAGCATCATGAATATTAAATGAAATGAAAAAGTTCTTGGCAGAAGGCCTGGCTCGTAGTAAGTGCTTAATAAATGTTAGCTGCTGTTCTAGTGGAAGCTGAGTTAAAATTATTGAACTCTTTTGGAAATTCTCTCCAGAGAGTTGGCTCCCACTTCAGAGTCCCATAATAATAAAGGAACTCTTCTTCGATAAGATGGACCCCTAGGGGTATATGTTTGTTACTCAGCCAAGTCCAGGTGATTGAAAGGAGGTAGGCGAGATGGTCAAAATCATCCAGAGAAAGAAATGGACCTATATTCAAACATAAAACCCCCATCCCCAGCAGGACCCTACACAGAAGCTCCAATTAAAAAGACTGAAGCCACCTCTGGGCAAAACAGAGATGCAGGTGGAACGTGTGGTCATCCAGAATATGAAGTAAGGTCCTGGACTTGACGTTTGTTTCTTCAGCAGCTGGTTTGGAGGACAAGGTTTTTAGATCAGAAGTGATCCCCTGAGTTTGAGTAAAGGGTTAGTCCTGTCTGTGCCAGTCACAGCCTGCCCAGCCCATCACCTGGAACCAAAAATAATTCTAAAATATGTAGTTGAGTCTTTTCTTTTCTCGCTTTATTTGGTGCCCATTTGGATAACCATGCCACAGTTTTCAAGATCCACAATGAATAACTGTCGCCCCTGCCAGGAGCAGAAATTCCATGAAGTTTTACAGGAAAGAGTTTTTTCCATCCAAGAGCTAAAAGATTCCTATACAAATGGTAAACTTTACTGAGCTCCAGGACTCTAGAAAATGGTTTAACATCCAAAGTCCTCTTTCACCAGCATATGTGAATACATCCCCTTTCTTCCCCAACCTCTAGCATTTGGGAGGGGGAGGATCACTACTATGGTGCTGCTTTAGGGGAAATAGTTAAAAGAAGTTTGTCCTTTTTAGAGCAGAGCAAGCAAATGTTAGCCCCTTAAAGAAGTGTTCATGAAAGATTGTCCTCATTTAGATAAATGCCTTCAAATTTGATGATTTCCCAACCAAAGTGTATAAAAATCAGAATCATTCAACAAGTATTTCTTGACTTCCTACTGTGTCATCAGTGTTCCATTTACTTTTACAACATTGCTACCCTTAAGGAGCTTAAAATCCAGTTGGAGAAAGGAGCCCAACAAACACGTAAAAGAATATGTGAATAAAGAACACAATTGTGTGAGCCAGGTGTAAATGCAATAGAATTTCAGAGCGGGGAACAAGGAGTGAATTCAGGAAGAGACACAAGGGCTTCATGGAGGAGACAACCCAAGTGGGGACTTGAAAATGCTAATTTCAGTTCGTGAAGGTGGGAAGAGGCCATCCACTAAACAGAATCCAATCTGAGCAAGGACTAGATATGTCTATGAGCACAGTTTGTTTGTGGTCCCTCTAGGGACCATTAACTCTTTTTCTCTTTTTCTCTCATTTTGTATCAGTTTCTGGTGCCTTCTGATTTGGGGCCGTTTCTCAGGTTGGCAACCATTTTCCTGGGATGCCCTAGTTCACACAGTATGTACAATGAGACCCAGCTGATGCTCCTCCCTCTTAACTATGATCAGGCTTTGATTTGTGTTGGATTCCAGTGTATTAGAGCATCACCATCTTTGAAGAAAGGAAAGAGACAGAACATAAAGTTCTAAAATCAACACTAAATCAGCCGAGAATCCTGCCTTTTCCCCACCAACTTATATGGAAAACAGCCTGGCTTCAAGGGGCAGCAAGGTTGAGCAAATTTGAGAGGACCCATGTCAAGTCACAGTTCAGAGAAATTCTTTTCGAATGAAAATTAAAATGCCACCTACTTAGCCTTGAGAGATCACAACCAGAACAACTGCTTTGTAATTGTAGCACAATGGAGGAATAAAGAATACAGGATATTGAGTCAAAGTCCTAATTTCGAATCCCAGCCCCTCCACCTTGTAGGGTGATCTTGGGCACATTTGCCTGAGCTTGTCTCTGAGCCTGTCTGGCATGGTTGTTGCAAAGATTAAAGGCAAAGTGTATAAGGGGCTTAAGGTACCTGGTAATAAGTCAAAGAATGACAGTCGTTTACTAGTTTATTGAGATTGTCTTTCTTTGCCAAGTAAAAGTCTAATGGCCTGTCTCATTAAAACATTTGCTGCTCATGCCCTGCAGAATATAAACAGGCAATGTTTCCCTGATGAAAAGTTATGATTCCTTTTGGGTCTGTGATAAGCCTGTAATCTAGGAAGAGGCTAGGGAAAACTTTGAAGATGTTGCCTGCAGGCTAACTAGGGGAAACACCAGTAAATTAGATCTGGTGGTAAGTCAAATAGGATTAGGTTGCAGTCTCTTCACCATTTTTGAAAAAAGATTTTCTCAGTAAATGAATCATGTAAATAGTAACATAAGGGGAATGTTTAGACCATTTCAAAGAATGAATTGAAACAACTATTTACTAAGGTTTATGCATTACTACCAAGTAAAAACTATTATCATTTAAAATGTTCTATCACGCCGAGCATGTTGGGGGGCATTTTATCAGAGGAGGTAACATTTCATGCAGAAGAGAAACACAGCTTCAGAAGGCATTTCACAACAGACTGAATCTTCCAGTGTTCCCCAAAATAGCCCCAACTCACCATGGTTTGGGAGTATGGTTTGGTTTCTATGAGGATGAACAGGATATTAACTTATTTCCCAAGGATTTTTTGAACCATTTTATCCTTCATATTTTCATGAATTCACACTGTTCTTTCTGAAGCTAGTAGTATTTTTCTACTTATATTTGTTTGAAAGAGAGAGACATCAACAATGCACAGGAGGGCCCCACCCAAAAAATTATCTTGTCCAAAATGTCAATCTAAAGAATCAGAATTTCTTGGAGGGAGCCCAGGATTCTGCATTCTTTTTTTTTTTTTTTAAGTTTATTTATTTATTTTGTGAGAGAGGGAGCAAGAGAGAGCATGAGCAGGGGAGGGACAGAGGGAGAGGGAGAGAGGATTCCAAGCAGGCCCTGCACTGCTAACGCAGAGCCCAACGCAGGGCTTGATCTCACAAACTGTGAGATCATGACTTAAGCCAAAATCAAGAGTCAAACACTTAAGCAACTGAGCCACCCAGGCGCCCCCAGGATTCTGCATTCTACTAAGCTTGCCAGGTAAATCTTGAACACACAGGACTCTTACATTATACTTACCTGACACGAATTGTCCTCCAAAGTTTAAAAAAATCATTAAAATCTATTTAAGAAAAATGATTTATTCTCTTGATTCACTCCCAATCCCATTCATTTAAGAATCCCAAGATTTTAAAATCAGACCCTCTGTTTTATGTTGCTTCTTTTGGACAATATTTTCTGGTATAAAAATAGGAATTTGCTGAAAAGGATAATTTTAGCTCAATGTGACCAGTCTAGGATCTTCTCCCTTTTGGGTTGCCAGGCACAGACTGTAAAACTTTGTCTCCAAATGCCCCTTTCCCATGTTCCAAGTCTTCCCTTTGTTTCCACCTCTCACACTAAGGCTTAGGGAGCCACAGACTTGGCTTCTTGTTTCAGGAAGAGAGAACCCAGTTAGCCTCAGTATTGTTTTTAACATTGAATGGCTCCCAATGTCTCACGAGAAAGTGGGCCTCCAACTGCCAAACAGAGATAGATTATAAGTTTGGAAACAAGTGAAGACTTGAAGTAAAACAAACAAAACAAACAAGCAAAAAACTCACAGACATTGGAAATAATAATTGTCTTCCATGCACAGCATAGCACATGTGCTTCTTGAGGAAAAAAAGCAAAGATTGTGTCTTGTTCGCCATTGCAACCCAGCACCTGGCACAATGCCTGCACATAGTATTCAGCAGATAGTTGATGGTTGAATGAATGAATGGACTCAATCAAGGGTCATACTGAGATCATGATGGTACCTGATGGTAGGAGAGAAAGGGAGCGAGAACACAGCAGGATTAGAACAGGGAGCACTGAGTTGGTTGAAAGATAGTTCAACAAAGAGGATGGCCAGCCAAAGAGCATGGTGCAAGATGCACATCCAAGGAGCATGGGGAGCTTGAGCATGATTTAAGAGGGACAAATCTATCAGCTGAGAAACTACAACCAGTGATTCCAGACAGGCCAATAGTCAAAGACCTCCTCAGAACAGCACCAGCTCCACTAGGAGCAGACTCTTGTCAGGGGGTACAGACCTGGAGAAGGGGTCTAGAAATAGCCTTTTTAACTGGATCAAGATTCAGGCAGGCACCCAATGCATGAAGGTGTATAGCACCAGGCTGGAAGCAAGGCAGAAACATAGAGACTGATACAGAACCTAGGTAGCTACATTTTTTAAATTATTATTTTATTTTTTATTTTTTAAAATTTACATCCAAATTAGTTAGCATATAGTGAAACAATGATTTCAGAACTACATTCCTTAATGCCCCTTACCCATTTAGCCCATCCCCCCTCCCACAACCCCTCCAGTAACCAACTGTTTGTTCTCCATATTTATGAGACTCTTCTGTTTTGTCCACCTCCCTGTTTTTCTATTATTTTTGTTTCCCTTCCCTTATGTTCATCTGTTTTGTCTCTTAAAGTCCTCATATGAGTGAAGTCATATGATTTTTGTCTTTCTCTGACTGACTGGTTTCACTTAGCATAATACCCTCCAGT
This sequence comes from Lynx canadensis, assembly GCF_007474595.2. NCBI lineage: Eukaryota > Metazoa > Chordata > Mammalia > Carnivora > Felidae > Lynx > Lynx canadensis. Next base: position 85,812,691 of record NC_044305.1, read on the forward strand.
TCCATCCATGTAGTTGCAAATGGCAAGATTTCATTCTTTTTGATTGCCCAGTAATACTCCATTGTATATATATACCACATCTTCTTTATCCATTCATCCATCAATGGACATTTGGGCTCTTTCCATACTTTGGCTATTGTTGATAGTGCTGCTATAGACAGGGGGGGGCATGTGTCCCTTCGAAACAGCACACCTATATCCTGTGGATAAATACCTAGTAGTGAAATTGCTGGGTCATAGGGTAGTTCTATTTTTAGTTTTTTGAGGAACATCCATACTGTCTTCCAGAGTGGCTGCACCAGCTTGCATTCCCACCAACAATGCAAAAGAGATCCTCTTTCTCTTCATCCTCGCCAACATCTGTTGTTGCCTGAGTTGTTAATGTTAGCCATTCTGACAGGTGTAAGGTGGTATCTCATTGTGGTTTTGATTTGTATTTCCCTGATGATGAGTGAAGTTGAGCATTTTTTCATGTGTCGGTTGGCCATCTGGATGTCTTCCTTGGAGAAGTGTCTATTCATGTCTTTTGCCCATTTCTTCACTGGATTTGTTTTTTTTGGGTGTTGAGTTTGATAAGTTCTTTATAGATTTTGGATACTAATCCTTTATCTGATATGTCATTTGCAAATATCTTCTCCCATTCTGTCGATTGCCTTTTAGTTTTGCTGATTGTTTCCTTCACTGTGCAGAAGCTTTTTATTTCGATGAGGTCCCAGTATAGGTAACTACATTTGTTAAGTCCAAGGAACACAAAGATATGAAACATGGGAAATAGACAAATCTGGAAGGAATCGCAATTTAATGTGATAAGTTCTCTAATAGACAATTTAGCAATGAAGTAGAGTGTCTAGGAAATCCACAAACAGAAGAGATAATAAGTGAACTCAGTCAGGAGAGAGTAGGCATGGGCAAAGGCATGCTTTGCGCCACCATGGCTGTGATTGGTTGGGATGGGGTATTAGAAGAACAGGTCAGAGATGAAACAACTGGGCCCAGTTGGAAAGGCCTTCCTTATCTGCCATAGTTTGGAGTTTCTTTAATATTTAATTTAAACATTATATGTGATGCAGTTTTCATGTTAACTTCCAGTCTTTCCTAATTCAAGAAATAAAAACCTCTTATCTTCAGAAAAAAAAAAAAAATCTAAGTAACTGCAGAAAAGCTGTGACTTGGAGAGCATTGGCATGGCCCGAGCTCACAATGGAATACCAGAAACTTAGGCTGTGGCAGTTTACCCAGTCTGGATGCTGCCGGCAACAGCTGAGGGGTGCACAGACTGCCCTGGTTGGGGCTGGCCCTGAAGGGGGTGTGCTGGAGCTCACAGGTAGAGGCTGCAGTGGCTTTACCTAAGACAGGCTGCAGAGAGGGGGTAAGGACCATTCCCCAGAACTGTCTTAAGAGTTCTGTCCTAGGCACCTTCCCAGGTTCACTTTGTAAATCAGTTCAATTCTGTTACCAATTGCTTTGAAATAATTTGGGAAAATACAAATCCAGCCTGGTTTTGTAGTCATATGGCTATCTAGGTAAACAGACAGTTGGCATGGCTGTCCTTGCCAAAATTTCTTGAATTTCACCAGCCTGTTAGGGAATGAGTCCAGCAGCCTGTGCTGAGTGGCAATCTAGCCTTCCAACATAATAAAATATTATTGCATACTCCTCAGAAAAAAGTAGAAATCATAGAAGACTTTTTTCTTCTATTTCTTTTCCAAGGTCAGCAAAACAGTCCATCAATCAAAATAGGTAGCTATCTTTGGGATAGATACTTCATACCAATAGCTATGTAGGTCTCTTTAGTAAGGAAGGATGGGAAGGAAGGAGGTTGCTGGTGGCAAATGGAGCCAATGATCAGGATCAATGGGTATTAAAACAGTACTATAGGCAAAATGTTAAGGACTCAAAGAAGAATAGCCAGTCAATACCCTCCAGAACCCTACAACATAGGTGCCAAGGCAAGATATACACTCCAAGAGGTAAATATTTTACACTTTGGGGTACAAAAGGCAAATATCACACAGGAATCAGAAATTCCTCCAATCTGTTCCAAAGACTCAGGAGGCTCCTCACAGGCCTTTGGAAAACTCACTTGATACACGCACTACACATTTTGAGGAGTGTCTACTTACTGGACCTAGTGCATTACATCACAGTTACCCAAGAATGTGTTCCCCCCATTCTTGCAAGAGAGAGCTGGACAAATGATTCCAGAAATTCAGGGAGAACAAGTAAGAAGCTCATGATTTTCTCAGCCCAAAACCTTTACCCCATGAGTGTCCTTTCCCCAGTAAGACCCTCCCCAAACTGTTCCCAATTCTAGGAAATGGCCCCTGGAGAAGACAAGTCCTTTCCAAACACCCAATCAAGGAGGACAGGACTAGGGCCCACACTCTGACTTTCCCCTATAGGTTTCTTCATCCTAACATCATTCTGGTTCCTGTGCAACTCACTCCCACACCCACCTCTCCTTGTTCATTGAGCTGCTGCCTATTCACACGGCCTGGAAGGGTAAGGGGAGACTGGATTGGAGGGGAAATAAGAGACTGATCTTGAAGAGGGTTTGACTGACAAACAGAAGGTGGAGTTTGGACAATGGGAAGTCATTCAAAAGAAGCAAAAAGCAATATTTTAGGAAGATCAGTCCCTCATTTGTATGTTCCAAGTATATTAACAAAATAGCATTAATTTGGATTAATTGATTTATAAATGTGTTCATTTGGAAAGGGAATAGGCTCTAGTTTACTTTTACATTATCTGAAGGGAACTTTGTAACAAAAATGGCCAACCCACAGCCCCAGGGCTACAGGTGACTCATTAACGTTTCATACTCAGCCCTGAAAAAGGATGGCCTTTACTTCATTGTTGTTGTAATTATAGGTAATATGTCCTTTGAAAGATGTGGCTTAACAAAATGTAGGGAACAGACTAGTTGGAGAAGTAAAGTGGGAACAAACTTGGGATCAGATCAATGTGGTGGCTGAAATCCTGGCCCTTAAACAGCTGGCCTGGTACACAGTAGATACCCAGAGTTAGCTTCCTTACCCTGATGTTGTAAGCTCTGTGAGAATCAACACAGTGATGTGGTTTCCAAAGAGGCTCTGGCTTCTGAATTAACAGAAGTATCATATCCATGACTAAAAAAGTGACAGAACCTCTCAACTTGGTAGAGGTAAAATCTCATTTGCGTATTGTATGAAATACCAAGACGCTTCAAGGGAGATCCTAGAGAAACTGAATATGTGAAAAGTATTACCAAGTATGGTAGGTTATGTAGAATATTCTATGGAAATAGAATTCTATTCCATAGAATTCTATGGAATATTCTATGGAAATAATAATAATAATAATAATAATAATAATAAAGAATATTCTATGGAATTGGGACTCTTTGATCTCAAGACAAAGAAAGATTTGGCTATTTTTAGCATTTGCAGGGCTGTCCTGAGACAGGAGTGTCTGCTTTTATTGTATAGATCCAAGGACTAGAATAGGCTGATAGACAGTTTGTGGCTCAGTTTTTAAAATGGTCTTTATAACTGGCTGCTTCAGGGGGGAGTGAGCTCCCTGTTATAGCTGTAGTCAAGCACAGGTGAGTTGACAAGCTGGCAGAATTATGTAAACACCATTCATGTATCAGACAGGCAATTGGATAGGAAAAGCTCTCAGACTCCTTCCAACACTGAGAGTCTATAATTCTAAACCTAAAAATCAGCTGGTGAAGGAGTAAGGTGAACATTATCAGTCCTATATAGTATAACAACTGAGTTTGGCTTTTGTATTCTGAAAATAAATATGAGATCCTTTTGTTGGCAATGCTAGAGACAGTGGGTCTTAGTGCAATTCAAATTGGCCAACCTCCACCTAATACAAAAAGAGATTATACTTCAGACCAAAGTGTGGTCCTTCTGAGCTCCTTCTGAGAACATCTTGTTTTCAAATAACCTCAAAACACACTTTCTAATTAACAAACATTGATATCCTAGTCATAAATCATTCTCATCTCTTTATTAGTCTCAGTAAAGCCATACTTAATGCAAGGTCTTTTTCACAATATCTAGTATTTTTTATTATTATTTTTTTAACAAAATGACCTGTGGTTTCTTGTACTGTCATTAGAAAGGGCAAAAGACCACAGGAGTATCAGAAGGCAGAACTCAGATATCGAATGTTGTTTATGAACTGAAATAAAAATAGTTTGCCAACATCTTTATTTTGATAACCCTTGTATGCGTAAAAAATATCTTTTCAAATATGTTTTGGAGGATCCGAGCCGATTTGTTTTTCTTGGATGTTTGAGCAATTGACTTTCAATATTTTTATCTCAAAGTATTTTAAAGAATATGTTTTCCCTAAGTTTGAAATTTCCTTGTGTTGAGAATAAATGAGGGGAAAAAATTTTCTGAATCTATGCTCTTAAGAAACTCTGAGATAAGCACATATAAGATAGTAAAATTTATTTTTAGAATTAAGAGTTAAATCCAAATAATCCATAACCAACATAAATATAAAGGACCAAACTCAACAGTTAAAACACAGATTGAAAAGTTGTGTTTAAAAAATACGCCACTGTACACTGTTTACAATAAAAAAATACATTCAATAAAATATAAGGGCACAGAAAGGTTGAAAATAAAAATATTAGAAAATTTATATCAGGAAAATACCAATGGAAAGCTAGTGTGGCTATATTAATATGAGATAAAACAAACAAACTTTATAGTAAAAAAAAAAGTTATTGGTATAAAGAGAACCATTATGTAATGTTAAAAGGAACACTTAACTTAGAAGGTATAATTCTGATCTGAGCTTAATGCTATATCCTCAGCATATATAAAACAAATATTGACAGAACTACAAAGAGAAATTGATAAATCGCCACCACAAGAGATTTAAACACAACTCAGTAATTTATAAATTAAGCAATCCAAAGAAATGTAATAAAATATAAATGTTTGAATAATGCAGTTAAACATGATCTAGTAGGCACACAATGAGGCTACAGTAAAATGTTCTAAGAAGGGTCCAAAATTTTTTGGTTGCATAAAATAGGGCCTATGCAATTACAAGATTAATGGGAAAAAAAACTTATTTTATACATTCTGAGACCCACTTTTTGCACATTTTAACATCTCTAAAATTAGGATGTTTCAGATAATCAATAATGTATCATGATTTAATTGGCCGTGTTTTTCCCTAATGGCTAATAATCGGTTATCCCACAAGGATGCATTTTAAATTCAGTGAAATATTTCCCGTCGGTCTATACTGTGCCAAAAGTAAAACAAAACTTGAACAAACGCTGAACAAAACTGATCAGTCACCTCCTCTCCACCATCCACCCCATCCTCCATGGAAAGAGAGAACTCTAGCCACTCTATTTTGGAGAGTGAGAGATAGACAGAGGGCAGGAGCTGATCACCTACCACATTACAGCCAACTTCATGAGATAGCCAGTTAGCACTATTACAGGGCTTACCATACTTAGGAAAAGCTCACGTTTTTTGAAATACCAAACAGACATCTAACTTTGTTATAAGTCAAAGCAAAGTCATAATGGAAATTAGGAAATACTTAAAATTAGTCAATTATGAAGATGCCACATCACAAACCTTGTGCATGCAAGGTGGTTCTTAGAGGGAAATCTATAGTCTTAAATGTTTATATTAGAAAAGAAGGAAGTTGTAAGTCAATTAGCCAAGCACTGAACTCAAGACATTAGATAACAACAGAGTAAACCCCTCTAAAAAATAGATAAAAGTATGAAAGTAAGAACAGATTAGAAAACAAGATAACTGGAGAAGGGGGCACCTGGCTGGACACAGTCAGTGGAGCGTGTGACTCTTGATTTCAGGGTTGTGAGTTCGAGCCCCACACTGGGTGTAGAGATTGCTTAAAAATAAAATCTTTTTTTTAAAAAAAGATACATAGAGAAGTACATAGAGTAGTACATAGAGAAGTAATAGGAAATATTATTTATTATATGTATGTAATAGGAAACTATTAGTTGGGGGCAAGGTAGATAAAAAAGAAAAATAGACAGTGTGTCTGATAACACACTGGTCAGTTCTGGACGGGGGACAGGTCACACTCACTGCTGTTACAGGTTGGATCAGTGCTGGAGGGAGATCATTAACCAAGGGAACCAAGAAAACACATGCTGATTGAGTTTATCTTTCACCTATGTCTGGGTCTATGGAAGCCTTTGTACACAAAATGGATGTTATAAAATACTGTACGATGTTTACATGTTACTCTCCACCATTCTTATCATGAGCTATAATTTGCCAGGTTACTACAAAACCCCCGATTTCTGAGGCCGCTTACCCTTCCAATCACTATGGTTTTTGAAGTTTATGGTTCTGCTTTTTCCAGCCTCTCATCTCTCAGTATTATACATGTGTCTTCTATTCTAGATGTCCTCTTTCTAATTTGACAGCTTAAGATATCAGATATCAGACAAGCTTCTATAATTTGTACATAAAGTGAGAAGTCCTAGTCTCTAACTAAGAAAGAACTTGAGACAAAGTGTATGCCCTAAGTATACAACCTTTAGTGTATGATCGGTGTGTCCATTCGTGCCTGCTCCTGGGTTATTGAGGTTATTACGAATGCTTGAGTCTTTTGGGTTGAGTGTTCTAGATTAATGAATCCAGTTGTGACAGACACAATTGTAGGAAGAAGTGCACAATTTAAAGAGGATCCAAAAAGTGTGTATGAGTGGAAAGGAGGAGAAGGAGAGGGGGAATGACAGGGAGTGGGAGAGAGAAAGAGAGAGAGAAGAAGGAGGTGGTGGAGGAGGAGGAAGAGAATAGAGGTGTTGTAAGGAGAAGGAAGGAAGTGGAGGAAGAGGAGGAGGAAAAAGGAGGCGGAGAGGAAGGAGGAGGCAGGAAGAGGTGGAGGAGGAAGGAAGAGGTGGAGGAGGAGGAGTGGAAAGGAGGAGCAAAGGAAGGACTGATTACCAGTTTGGGAAATGGGCCAAAAAGAAGAGAGAGCCTGAAAGGATCTCCTTTCTGCCAACACTGAAGTAATTGCCAGTTCCTTAAATGGTCCAAAATTGGCAAAATCCATGGACTAGGCTATCACAGAACAGGAGGAGACAGCAGCCAAACCCAGACCATATCATCCTGGTTGGCAATTTATGGTCACATTGCACCAAATCACAAGCTGTGCCACGGTCCTCACATGTCTTCGGATCTGGACATTGTTTGGGACTGATATGACTTACATCGTTTGCAAGCTCTTCCTTCTGCTTCCTACAGAATGATAAAGTCTCACAAGAGTATATAAACACCTTTCCTTTTGCAAAGCAACCAGCTCTCACCTATTCAGTAGGAAATTCAAAGGTCAGTGATTTAATTTATATTTCCCCAAAACAAGAGTCAGTCTGTGCCACAGGCAATACATAACTAGCATTCCTTTGCCATTACTGTGGTTGCTAGAACAGATGTTAGTGTAGTGCCCAAAGCAGTGGGCTTAATGTTTTGTTTCTTTAAAAAAAAATTAAAAAGTATTTGAATAAGTGACAACTAAAATATTCCTGGGTTTCTTTTACACACAACCCAGTGTCAGGAGAACTACTTCATTTGCAGGCCAAGGAAATATGAAAGGTAACTTATTCTGAATTTATTAAATTGCTAAGGCAATTTATTTTACCTTCATTGCCCAAATTCATAGAATTGGAAAAAGATATCTAAAAGCTCAAGGTTTTGAGCTTGTGTATAAAAGGTACAAACTCAACCTAAATGAATATATAACAAATGTGGCTGATAGAGTCCAATCTGGCAACCTCAGGTGGCCTTTACCTGCTAGGCTTAAAATTTGTGAATGCACTGACTCCTAATAGATAAAGATGTTTGAGGATGATCAAAAACTTATATTCCATACTTCCTCACTCTAAGTGATGTCTGTCCCTCCTTCGGTGCCTTTGATCACATTTCACTTTCCTTCTGGAATGCCCTCTCCTTTTCTCCACCTACCCACATTTCACTGTGGCTTCAAGGCCTGCCAAGTACTGCCTGGACCTGCCCCAGGATGCCTCACTGACCTTGGCAAGCCTCCTGAACGCTCTCTGCTCTGAGCTCAAGCATTGTGGTTTGTAGCATCATTTCAAGTTTAAGCACACATACCCCATACTGCTCCTTGAGCGAGCCCTGTGAATCAGTCCTGAATAACTAACTGGACACTGATGACATCTTCCAAGAGCGGAGACTGACTGTGTTCATCTTTCTGTGTCTCCTGCTGCTGACCATGTGTTAGAAACTCAACAGAAAATGATTAGTTGGTTTCCAGATACTCTGTAATTCAGTTTAGAGACATAGTTTTGAGAAATCAATCATCATGGTCACCAATGGTAAAGCATCTATCTCCGTGAGGCACCATCCAAATCATAGGCCTGGCTTCTACCTTTCCAAGTTTATAATCTAAGGCTAACAGTATATAGTAGGTATGCTTACTTGCTGATAATAGGTAATAATGATACTAATATGGGAGGGATGGCCAAGAAGGCCAGTTGAGCACATACATTAAATAAAGAGCTACATTAAAGGCAAGTAGACCAGTCCCTGTAATGGAACAAAAAATGAAAACGAGAAATTAGCCTTTCTTTTCCAGTGTCATCATATTTGAATATTACCAAGTAACTTTCTCTCTAATCCTATTTCAACAGCCCACTCACAGGAACTAAGGCATTTTGAGTACTAACGAGCCACATCTTGTCTGCATTATTCTCTAAAAACTGGTTTTGATTAACGAGCTATATGCATTTTAGGGAGAGAAAAGAAAGTGCTGAATGAATCCAAGATATACTTATTATCACCCTTCCCATCATAAGTGAGATGAAGTGTCTCTACTAGGTCAGGGTGACAAGAAGACCAAGATGATACTGGAAAACCTTGATATGGAGGGTCCTTCCATGACAAAGGACCTCAGAGCTTGAGTTTGAAGGAATACAGCATCAATCTTTCCCTTAATTGCATACTGACGATGGCTTATCTAGTGCTTCTGGTATTATTCATATAAGCCATAAGATTTATAGCAAACTACAATTTGCATGTCCAAATGATTGCTGCTCCTTCAAAATATTTACCTTGGAAAGCCATATACTTTGTCCAACAACGCTGTCACAATGCCAACTATGTTCTGCACTCCTGCTCTGAAATGACCATAACTTCAAAGTCACATAACTTTGAATATCCTCAATAGGGGAATAGGGAAACATCATCATCTGATATGAAAACCACCTCTAATAGTTGTGGGAACTGGGTCTAGTGAATGGTAGTTTATCAAGCTGGGAACCTCCTTGGTGAAAAGAAAAGCATGACTAAGAAGGTATAAGATTTTCTTTTCGTGGCCTACAAATTGGTTTCAGAAACAGTTCCAAGGGAGGTGTTTCAGAATGGCTTTGAGCAATGGCTGTGTCACTGGAGAGTCTCCAGCATCCAAAGCCACTAGTTTAGAGGGAATTAGATTCACTTGGATGTGGGGGGTTTGCTATGGCACTATAAGAACAACCTCATTACTTTACAGCCACACTTTTTAAGAAGAGTTCCACTAGGGTTTAGGTAATTCTCACCTCATATTTTCTCTATACTGCTTACTCTGTGGGTTAAGGAATCCAATGTCTTCAATACCTATCAATTTGATTGCCATTTCTAGCCCAGGTAGATTACCTCTCAGGTGGCAGGAATGAAGCATAATGTTTGCTTATGTTTTACCAACATTAATTTTGATCACCTTTAATGAGAGCTATTAAATTTACCATCGGGAAACCCACTTGGGCTTCCCTTTCCTTGACACTGGTATGGATATCTGAGGGCATGTGGTTTCCCAAATACCTAACCTGCAACCACCTAGTGACACCATAGCTCCAGCCACAGTTAGCAAGAGATTGTTTACAGGAATCAAATTCATTTGCCTAGGCCAAGCCTGGGCACATCACCAGGAACATGACGTGGTGTTGTGTGAAGCAAGGGGTGAAGCAAGGGGTGAACAGAAAGGGAAATCAGATCTATTGAAGGATGGCCATGTGCCAGGAGCTTCACATCTCTTACCTCATTAAGGATCAAATCAATCCTGGGAAGTAGGAATTATCTCAATTTCATATATATAGGGAAAAGGAAGTTTAAGAGAAGTTAAGTAACTTATCTAAAGTCTGCATATTAATAAGTGGAAGAATGAGGATTTAAATGATCTTTTACTGGGGTACCTGGGCAGCTCAGTCAGTTGAGCATGTAACTTCTGATTTCAGCTCAGGTCATGATCCCAGGGTCATGAGATCAAGCCCTGCGTCAAGCTCCACACTCAGCGTGGAGCCTGCTTGGGATTCTCTCTCTCTCTCTCTCTCTCTCTCTCTCTCTCTCTCTGTCTCCCTCCTTCCCTCCTTCCCTCTGCCCCTCTTTCCCACTTACACTCTCTCTCTCTCTTTAAAAAATAAATCAAATAAATAAATAAATAAATAATCTTTTCCTGATTCCAAAACCCAAGCTCTTTGCACTGAAGTTAGTGAAGTTAGTTTCCAGGGACGGGGCCATGGTGGGAGAGGTGAGCAGCCTCGGGCGACATCGGCTCCAGTGCCACTTCTGCCACCCACTAGCTATGGAAGGTGTCAGCCTGCTAAATTCTAATTTTCCTCCGTCGAATAAATACTTGAGTGACTAGCCCTTTAATGTTTGAAACACTATGCTATGTCTCAAAATTACAAAGATGAGTAAAGTCAGACTTGAGTCATCTAGGGGCTCAGTGAGAGAGACAAATACGTAATGATATCATTTCTATAATACACAGTAGATGCTAAAGTAGACATATAAAATGAGAGCACAGACTCAGAGTTCATTGGTAGTATTTACTTGTCTGTGTTCCCCACTCAACTACAAGGTCTGCGATTGCAAAGACCATGTCCATCTTTTATGCCAGTGCCTGTAGAGGGCCTCACACAGTAGATGTTTAGTAAGTAGGCAAGGGAGGAATTAAAGGAGTGTTGCCTGAGCTAAGACTCGAAAGATGAGAAACAGCTACCCAAACAATACAAGGAATAAAGGGTGTTTCAGGGAGAAGAACGTGAGAGAACAGTACAGTAAGGTGTGCCTAGGTTTACTTTTGTCAAAGCACAAAGTATAAGGAGGGAAGTGAAGAGGAGAGGAGGTTGGAGGAATAAGAGAGGCCAGGTGGTGTAGGGCCTTCAGGTAAGGACCCATAATGAATTCTGGGGATTTGATGGACACCCTGAAACTGTCATCAAAATTTGTGAGCTTGTGCGTAAACGTGAATGTGTACTTTTCTGGGCAAAGGGGTGTATCACTTTCATCAAATTCTCAAATGATACAAACCTGTGCAGACAAGGAGGAGGAGCTGTTAGGGCTATCAGAACAACATTCTAGACAGATGACTCTAGATGCAGCTGTAGAGGATGGAATTTGGGATAGCAAGATGGTGGTAGAGAAACCAGTGGAGAGCTGCCACTGTCCAGGAAAGAAATAGTAAGGTTCTAACCCTGATCCGTAGTGTTGAGGGGGAGTAGACAGGGGCAGATCCAAGAAGAGGTTAGGTTGGTAAGTAGTGCCATTGAATGAGGAGAGGAGAACAAGCAGGCTTGAAGGGGAGAACAATGAGCTCAGTTTGTTGACTCTGAGGCATCAGTAAGACCTGCCAGATACTTGAATGACCCCGATTGTAACACTGAAGCATAAAGAGAGATCTGGGCTAGAGATAAAGATGCGAGTCCTCAGTATTGAGATGAGAGTTTAAACTCTGAAGGGAAATGAGACAGCCCGCGGAAAGTGTCACACAGAAAAAAACCAGCACAGATCAAGAGTGCATCCATGGGTTGCACAACACTGTAGATGTACTGAACACTCCTGAATTGTACACTTGGAAACGGTTAAAATGGCAAATTTTACGTGTATATTTTTCACCATAATTTTTCAAAGCGAATTTAAAAAGCAGACTCACTTCAAGCAAAATAAAAAGTATATACCTTTCTAAAAACAAAAAATGGATCCATAGTGCATGCAAATATTTAAGGGACTGCGTACAAGGAGGAGCCCGTGAGGAAGGTGGGTAAGGGATAATCAGATAGGAGGAATGAAGTTCAGGACAGTCCAGTAACTGTCACAGATGCCAGAGGAATAGGACTCCAATAAAAGTGCAGGGCGGTTTGGGTGGAGATGTTAGATAATCGCTAAGGTTGCTTCCAGAAATAACAGTCAGAATATATAAGCTATGAGAGAGAGAATCTTGGTCTCTGGGGCTTGCCTATCCGGAACGTCTCAGCAGCAATAAAATGACTTAAATTTCATCTTACAAAATAAAACCTGCCCGTGCTCCGCCAGTTTTGTCTGGGCAGGAAACAGAGCTCAGAGCAGCTGCTGAGAATGGTTCTATATTCCACTTCAGAGCACTGGAATGTGACACCTCCCAAGCGCCAGCCTGTGCCCTGGGAGGGAGGAAAGGAGCCTGGAGCCAAGGGGGCTGCAACAGGGAATGTAGGACCCCACCCCCCACCCCCACAGCCTCCGTGGGGTCTCTCATCTGGAGAGGACAAGTCTCTTTGACTCTGCACATTTCCCTCTCGCCACGATGGCCTCTTCGGTATTTAGAACAAGCAGATTGCCATGAGATCACAAGGTCATAGACCAGAACTGCCCCTGGAGAAAGGGTCATTTTCCCCTCAGGGCTTTCCAACAGTGCTTCAAACTCACCCTCACTCAGTACCAGAGAAAGAGGGTCAGGGGCTGGGGCGGGGGCGGGGGGAGAAGATGAAGAGGGGCCACTGGGTAGCCTCATGCAGTAGCAAACTCACCTCCTGCGTCCTGGACTGCCCTGTGGCATCATCGGTTACCAACTGAATCCAGGGAAATAGCATTGCCAGCTTTTAAGAAGCTTGAATGGATCATCAGCTATTTTCTTGTCATATTTTTGGCAGGGTTTGGCTGAGAGCCCTTCAATGTGGCAGAATAAACCTGCTAATTCATTCTTTCGTGTTAAATGTTTAAAAGATAGCCTAGTCTAACCACGTGGAAGGATCTGATATCTTCAGTAATTCAGTGTTAATACTCAGGATCTGTTAGACCTGGCATAGATCATTTAGAGCGACCGCAAACCCACCACCGTCACTGAGGCTCTCATAACCACTTGGTTAATAATCCATGTGAGCTGTTGTCAAACATAATAGTTACCATTGCCAGGGCCCATCCTGGGAGAAGTTAAAATAAGATATTAGAGGGGACATTGTAGTGGGGGCAATAAAGCATGTGAACAAACAGAAATGAGACACCCCCCCTCCAAAATGATATGTGAACTTCAGTATTGCCTTTATTATGGTAGGCTAAAGACTGGCTGAGTGTGGCAGCAAATGGGCTGGAAACTGAAGCCCAGGATTAAATAGGTTTACCAGCCTCATCATGGGCAGGGGGCCTGTCCAGGGAAGACTTCAAGCCAGCAGCAGAGTTACTGGACAGCCGAGGTTTGAGCTGCAAGGTTGCTTATTTGAACGGGTCCCTCCTAGTTCTCCTACAGCTCTGGGAGGGGCCCTCATAATTGTGCAATTATACTTTTATGTTCTTTCTCTTAAAGAGGCACCCCCCTCAAAAAAATTGTATAAGCATCAGACCTCCTGGCAAAACCAGCTTGATATTGCAGAAGAGGAGAGAAGGCCCTGTCTCAGATAGCTAGCTCACAAGTTCAGTGGGAGCCAGCCTCCCTGGGGGCTGCTCCCTGGGGGCAGCATGTTCTAGGAGTGACAGGGGGAACAGATCACATCGTGCTTGGTTCACTCTGGCCTTCTTTACCTAATGAGTAAAGTGGAAGAGAAGGTCTGCACACATAGGGAGCCCTCAACATGGAAAGACGCACAGCAGTGGGGAAGAACGTTCCCTCCTTACCTAAGACACCTCACTGGCCACATAATAACCCATGCCGGGCAGCGGGCAGGATCCCAGTCCAAACCCAACTGTGAGATGGGGAATAGCACAAAGTTTCTTTAATTTGAGTCTCCCCCAGTCTCCCAATGATTCTTCTCAATGTTATCCTCCTCTCTTTACCATGGCAACCCACAAGACAAAACCAAAAGGAGCAGCAATGCTTGGTGCTCTGTTGTCCAGAGGCCTGCTTCTCTCTCATCACAGCACAAACAGGCCCAGGCCAAATCCCTCACGCTCATGCCCTGCATCAGAAATCCAAAATTACCTACAACCTACCAAGTAAGAGATGCTTCCATTATTCAGGTTTCCAAATCTATATCCTTGAAGACAGTGCTTCCTTGTCTTAAAAGAGATGCCCTTATTTGGTGAGCTGGCAACAGAAGGAACTAAAGAAATCTATGATGCAGGGATTTGGACTGTCAAGCCAGGCAGCCCTCCGGGATGGTTACCCTAGCAATGAGGACCTGGCTGGAGGGAAGGAGCAGGGCTGAGCACCGCGCCTTCATATTTAAGAAGGCATGAAATTATTCACCGAAGGAAATGGATGATTACCCTCCCCCCGAACTGGAAGAAGCACCACCGTAGGCTGCCTGCGTTCCCACCTGCCTTTCAGCTCTATTCACATACCCCAGAACCCCCCCACCTGTAATTATTGTTTAATTAAAGGGCCCTGTTGGTGTTTTACAACTTTTCATTTTTTAAATAAAACAAGAATTTAACTTGTGTTGAGATTTAGGCTGTCAGAAAAATCACAGTGGTAGGAATCAATCTTTGCTATTTATCTGCTTCTTTTTTTTCTCTGAAATCTTTTGAAGGTTTCTGGAAAATTACACACAAGAGCTGCCCAGCAAGGGCAGGCATCATAGTCTAAGAGTTTGCTAAGCAAGTCAGCTCCTGCTCTCTTGGTGTCATAAAATCAGGTCCCTTCCCCTCCCCAGTGAGGGCTCTCAGAGAGCTTGGAGTATGTGTCTATGTCACCCTGGAGGCTGGTACCTGTTGAAATTACGAGGTCTCAGAAGCCACTTTGCTCTCTGTCAGCTGGCCATCCACAACAGGGCCTGTACAGACACAATTCCGTAACAGGGCCACTGACCTAAATGGCCCCACTCAGTCCTGTGGTGCGACCGTGTGGGCCTGGGGGCGAGAGGGTCTCTTCAGTCTTGACCATCTTTGCCCTGGTGAAGGGGGAGAGCAGAGGCTAAGCCCATACACCTGTCCTAAGTCAGGATGAGAGAACAGACAGCCCGCGACCCTCCTGGAATTATCCAGCAATAAGCTTTGGGGAGCAGGCCCACGGGGCATGCCAGCAGACCGTGAGCTGGGACACAGGAGGGCAGGCCAGTGGCTAGAGCCCAAGGAGTCAAGGCAATTGGTACCAGAGCAAAAGAATGGAGCCGGGCTCCATTGTGGGGGCTCTGAAACATTCCACATGCCTTCCAGCCAATGGCAGAGCCTGCTCCTTAGCACCCAAGAGGGTTCTTCATTTTGGGACTTGGTAAAGATGCAAAAGAACTGGTTTAGAATAAGCGACTGATTTTGTGAATGAAGCAAATACCATTTACTAAACAGTGCAGATGTGTACGTGTTTGTATGCTATATACTGATACATATTCAACAGGTTCTGTAGGGCCATCCTCACGTATGTTGTCAGTCCCTCCTCAACAAGGTTACGGAGTGAAACTGCAAGCCAAGACTATAAGAGGAAGGCGGGCCCTGCTGTGGTCCATTCCAGTTTTGCAACATTAAAATTGTGGGCATATAAATGTCTGTAAGTGGTTTGTATGTGGGAGGTCCCAGCTAAGGTCTTCGCTGAGTTTCCATTTTCCTTACCTGCAAAAAGGGAGTAACAATTCCTACAAGACTGCTTTCACAAGGCGCATTTAATTAAATGAGATAATACATACATACGCTTTACATAGCACCAGCAACACAGGCAGCACACAATAATGGTCAGCCATTGTTAGTAAAATCAGGGCCAAACTTGTCCATGAAAATGTAAACGTTTCCGAAGGGTGACCCTGTAAAGTGTCATCCTGAAAGAACCGGACAGCATTGCGGCAGACCTCCACCTGGGCCTTTGACCCCCAATCTCTCCCTCCTTGAGGCCATACTCTAGAATGTCAAAAGCACTTGCTTCCCAAGAAACAAATCCAATAACGGTGCACCGGAGTCCCCTTGGCTCCGAATAGAAGCCATGCTCCTCTGCTCAGCTTGCACAGCCTCTCACAGTGACGTCCCCACTTCCCTTCCACTCCTACCCAATGCCTTTCTCTGCAGGAATGCCAGCTTCTCCTCCACCCTGCAGGCCCAGAGCTCAGTGCCACCTCCCAAGCACTCGGTTCTTAGCACTTGCTGAAAGACTGCTGGTTACACCTGTGAAGTGTGGAACCAAACATCCCAGATTCAATTCCGCTCTCTTCCTGTGACGTAGCGAAGTTTCTTTACCTGTCCTTGCCTTAGTATTTCTATCTATAAGATGTGAGAAATAATATTATTAAATTCATTTGGTTGTTAATGAGAATTAAGTGAGGTAACATACAGAAAGCATGTTAGTATATACAGTTAGTCCCTGACACATAGTAAGTACTCGGTAAATATTACCTGCGCTTATAGTAATTATCATCATCATCATCATTCGACAAGAATGTAAATTCTTTTTTTTTAATGGTTATTTATTTATTTTGAGGGAGAGAGAGAGAGCAGGGGAGGGTCATAGAAAGGGAGAGAGAGAATCCCAAGCAGGCTCCACACTATGGGCACAGAGCAGATGAACCGTAAGATCATGACCTGAGCCAAAATCAAGAGTTGGATGCTTAATCAACTGAACCACCCAGGTGTCCCCAAAATGTAAATTCTATAAGAATAGAGACTGTCTATATCATTCACTGCCTGACACATGAAAGGTGCTCAGTGTACAGCTGTTGAATAACACCCAGCCCCCGGCATGTGGTTCACTGTTTCTACAACTCCCTCAGCAGACTATGAGCGCCTTGGTTCTGTCTAATCAATCCTGCATCTCTGAGGTCTGTTCAGTGGGCACAAAACAGATCCTCAATAAACGTTTGCTGAATGAGTATGCGAAGGAACTCTGAGGTTCCATGTGCATGCTATATCCCAGGAAAACATTGGCTCCAGGCCGAGGTTTATCAAAAATTCATACCCTAAGTTTGATGGTGACCCTTTTGCACTCGGTATATATGTAATGGTTGGGGGAAGATCTTGAAAAGCAGGCAGTGCATTTGGGGGCTGCTTCTGGGCCTGTCTCCAGAGCAGGACAAAGTGCCTCCAGGAGCTCCTGGCCCTGTGCATGCTCACTCCCCCTCCCCCTGCACCTTGCCCCCTCTGAGCGCCACAGCTGTGCTCCTCCACAGCCGGGGAGAGCTGTGCCTGGTAAGGGGCAGACCAAGCCTGGCTGGAGGGAAGCCAAACATAGGTGGCTTCCTGGTCTCAATCCAGGAAGTCTTCCCCCAGTATGGAAGCCTCCTCTCTTTCCTGGTGGGCCGGGTCTTTCTCCCTCCCTGCTTCACAGGAAACCTTCTCCTTCTTCCAGAAGGAAGTATAAACATTTCCCCACAGTATCTGAGCTTTTCTGCTTCGGTTCTTCTATGTAAAATGAAAAGAAAATCAGGAGGGTGGAGAGATTGAGTATAATGTGAATAAATGCAGTCTTTGCTAAATTATAACTCAATACCAAAAGACTGCTGTTTTATGAGACTTTCAGTAACCAAAACTATTTATTATTCTAAGTGCAAGCAGATTTATGATCTGAAACGCCCACCATGTTTGCTGTTCTGAGGAACTGGAGGGAGGGCGAGGTACAGTGCAGTGTTTGACATGATAGCCTTCATGCCAGCTGTGCGGCTGTGTCTACCGGCCCCTGAAGTAGCTCATCTGTCTTCCCGTCAGTGCAGTGGGGCAGCTGAGGGTTAGTATCTCCATTTATGGGTGTGGAACATAGAGACTGAGAGGTTACGAGAGTTGTTCTTGACTAACAGTAAGTTTGGGAAACACACATGCGTCTCGCCAAGAGCATCCCTCTTTACCACAGCTCATGCATAAGTGTTGTGGGTCCAGCAGCATCCTCCCTACCATGGCCATGTCCCTCCTCCGGCCCCTGTGCTCTCTCCCCACCCACTGCCCAGCCCTACACCTGCACCTGCGAGGGTGCACCTCCCTCAGGGGCCATCTGGCATTCCCAAGCCTTGGCTGGGCGGGGCCAGGGTGTTTAGTTCCCTGGTTTTTTGGTCAAAGACATTCCAGGGAGTAAGAGCTACCTTTAAACGGCTTCCAGTAGCCCCCGCCAAGCGCTCAGAGTGGGAGTGAGTCAAGTCCCAACTCTGCCATTAACCTGCTGTGCTGCCCTGAATAGGCCACCCAACCTCGCTCCTCATAAACGGGCTAGGGGGTGGGGGGCAGCTTGGAGAATCTGGTCATGCTGTGAGCAGTCTCCCCCTGAAAACACAGGCCCTGAAGATCATGAGTGTAATTTCGAGAGGGTCACAAGCTTCCATCCCCTTGAGCCCCTCTGTGTACCCCATAGGTCCACTGGCCCTGGGTAAGAACCTCTGGGCCAGTGAGCTTGGGCACCAAAGCATCTACCTGGAGCCCCAAGTACAGATTTTTAAAGAACAACTTCAGTAGTTTATCTTCTTACTACAAGTTGTTTAAAAAAAAGAAAACGAGGGGCGCCTGGGTGGCTCAGTCGGTTAAGCGTCCGACTTCAGCTCAGGTCATGATCTCGCAGTCCGTGAGTTCGAGCCCCGCGTCGGGCTCTGTGCTGACCGCTCAGAGCCTGGAGCCTGTTTTGAATTCTGTGTCTCCCTCTCTCTCTGACCCTCCCCCATTCATGCTCTGTCTCTCTCTGTCTCAAAAATAAATAAACGTTAAAAAAAATTTTTTTAAAAAAAGAAAAAGAAAACGATTGGGACACCTGGAAGGCTCAGTCGGTTAAGCATCCGACTTCAGCTCAGGTCATGATCTCACAGTTCGGGAGTTCAAGCTCCAAGTCAGGCTCTGCTGATGGCTCAGAGCCTGGAACTGGCTTCAGATTCTGTGTTTCCCTCTCTCTCCCTGCCCTTCCATCCCCCTCAAAAATAATGAACATAAAAAAAATATTTTTTTTAAAAAAAAAACGATTTTTTAAAAAAGAAAATTATCATAAACCCACTGCCTGCAAAACTACTATTAATAATATCCCTCAGTCTTTCTCTCTCACTAATTTATACATAAATCCACTTATGTCAGAAATGGTTTCACATGTCATTTAACTATTATTTGAAAACAGAAAACAATGTCTATACAGTAATTGGTTGCATGGGAGTTCTGTAATGTATTGTTAGCCATTCCCTAATTCAAAACAACATTTAGGTTGTTTTCCATGGTGATGCTTATGATCAGTTGTCATCATCTGTGCAAACATACCTGATTATTTTGGGGAACTAAACGTGGAATTTCCAGCTTTACTCAGAAAGGGTACCATGACAACTAATACCTATGACAATTTGCTCCTCAGCTTGCCCTCCCCCACCCTCACCCTCAAAAGTTTTCACTCCCGCCAGCTGGAGGTGAGGGCGGGTGGAGGGGGCTTAAATCTGCTTCCCTGAACCAGCAGCCCTAGAATACTGACACCGAGTGGGATCTCTGCTAAAAGGTAACAACCATCTCAGACACAACTGTGTCTATTTGCAGTAACAACCGTGTCAGTAACAACCGTGTCTATTTACAGGACCGGCCTAGGCACGTTTTGAAGTGGGTAAAATTTGTCTTTGGTGCCTGCCTTGCCCCCTGGCCGGAACTTGACAGCCACTTGATCTGACAGCAGCCTTGACTCAGCCACCACTCCCCTTGCCTCCCGGGTTCTCTTTCAGCCGCTCCACCCGCGCCCCCCCCCCGCCCCCGTGCCTGGAATCCATCTGCCCTTTATTTCGTCCTATCAGCTGGCTCTAGACTTCGCCTCCTGGATCAGTTCTGGGCATCACTGGGAACGGGATGGGGGGAGCAGGCTGAATCCTGAGCAGAACTGTCCACAGTGCAAGGCAGGTGGTAGCAGGAACAGCAGACCCAGGGAGTAGGAGGATGTCACCAGGCAGAGGGTGATGGGCCAGAGGCAAAGGCAGTCGTCGGCCACCTCAATGCCTGGTTATGTGGGCAACCACCCACCCTGGCTGTTGCAGGGTTGGTCCTTCAGAATGCTGTTCCTAGAGGGGGCGCCTGGGTGGCTCAGTCAGTTGAGCATCAGAGCCTCCGACTCTTGATTTCGGCTCAGGTCATGATCTCACCATTGGTGGGATCGAGCCCCGTGTCGGGCTCTGTGCTGACAGTGCTTAGGCTGCTTGGGATCTTCTCTCTCCCTCTCTCTGCCCCTCCCCTCTCACCCTCTCTGTCTCTCTCAAAATAAACAAACTTTATATTATAGATATAGAGATAGAGATAGAGATAGAGATAGAGATAGAGATAGAGATAGAGATATATTTTGATATACATATCAAAATAAACAAACACATATAATATATATATACATATATATGTGTGTATGTGTGTGTGTGTGTGTGTGTGTGTGTGTTCAGAGACGAGCAGGGCCTTCTGAAAAGACAAATGAAGGGCCATTTCTCGAGAGAATCGGCTATGTGGAGTGTGTTGTCCAGAATGTTCGGCAGAGTTTCAACCTTCTGGTTTTTTTTTTTTTGTTTGTTTTGTTTTTTTGGCAAACTGTGCTCTTCTCTGGGCCTTAAGTCTGCATATCAGTGATGGGAATGCGGGGAGGGAGAGGCTACAGGTGTCTCTGGCTGCCCACATGGCCGACCCGCTGCTGACCACCCTCTTTCTTGGTCCCACAGTCGGATGGCTCCATCCTGGCAATTGCCCTGCTGATCCTGTTCCTGCTCCTGGCCCTGGCTCTCCTCTGGTGGTTCTGGCCCCTCTGCTGCACCGTGGTAAGTGCCCCAAGCTCCTCTTCCTCACCTCAGGCCTCAGGCAGAAGGTGATACAAGGTTAACAGGACCATCAGTAGGAGACGGTGACAAAAAACTACGTAAAGATTAAGGACAAATTTTGCATTGTTTATGTAATTTGTACAAAGTTGGCACAAACTAACATTGCTTGATGGAACCGCAAGTCATTGGGAATCAGTACGGGTAGGGAGTGAGACTGCTAGCCTTTAGGTAGGGCCGTCCAGGTGCCCGCTCTGGTTCTAGTGCTCAGGAAGGACCCCCAGAATGTTGTAAATGGCGAGTGTTATTTGACATGAATCTCACACGCGCGCGCATATACGCGCTCACACACACGTTGAGTTGCACCCGCTAATACTCTTTCAAGACGACGCTGGCCTTGGCAGCCAGTCTGCCCATCTGAGGGAGTCCCGTTGACCTCTTTATTTTTAATAATAATGAGTGGCACCTGCCTTCATTTCGTTACTTGTAGCTAACATTTATAGGACACATCTACCCCGTGCCCAGACTAGTCTAACCACTTAGGCTATGAGATGGATAAAAATCTGTCCCCTCCCCATCATGCTCGTCAGGAGCCACCACATGGCCCTGGCTAGTGTCTCCCCAAATAGCTTCAGGCCTGGCATAACCTGCCATCACCTGCTGCACCCAAAGGAGGAAATGTGCCGGTTTATCAATTTTTATTCCCTGGCCCCTAGACTAGGAGAAGCCCAAACAAAATCATATCCAAATGAAGGAAAACACCGTTTGCTTTCACATGCCTACTCCTAGCCCACACTCAGCCTTTATGTAGACTCAGAGGGTGCACTGTAAGCCCAGGTGGGTTTGAAGTGAGCGCTGCTGGACTGCCCCCCATCTGCCATTCCCTGTCTCTTAGTTCTTCCCCAGAGGGTCCCTCAGGGGAGGCAGTGAGCCTCTCCAGGCAAGAACTTGTCCTCATTTTCTCTCTGAGCATTCAGTCCACAGCGCGAGGAAACTCACATCTGCGTGTGGAACTGAGCTCAGCAAGGGCCCCAAACTCACAGAGCGCTGGGCTCAAAAAGGCAGGGAGAGGGCTTCGAATGACATTTGAAAGAGGTGGTGAAAGAAGGAGATGAGAAGCTTGACCGGGATGTGGATGCATGTGGCAGGGACTTCTGGAAAGAAAGAGGCTCTTGCACCAGCAGAGGCCCTGGGTGTTGAGGGAAAGAGATGACTTTCAGTAGGTCGGAACGTGTGTGCAGGCAGGACCCAGGACAGACTCAAGTCTCTGGTCAGCCGGTGCAAGCCAGACCGGACTGACTGGACTGACTCACCGCAACTGTGCATACATTCTTCCAGCAGCAGCCCCAAAAGTAAAATGGTGTTTTCAATACTTAAGGCTACACAACTGTTTTATTTTGAGGATAAAAACAAAACAAAACAAAACAAAACGCCATGAGTCAGCCAGGGTGCTTTCTATGGTGATTCAAAAACAATTTTCAAGTCTGAAGTTCTAAGGAGGGAAAACCCCCTCAGTGGGGTTCTTAAAGAAGAGGGTGGCCAGGGCCAGTGGCAGTGATGGTGGCCGGCAGTGAGCACCAGACCTTCTACTGGAGGCATCACCCTGTTCACCCAGTCCCTTGCATTCTTAAAAACAGTTAGTCCTGGGTGGGGACAGCTGGGAACAATAGAACAGCTAGCAGTGCTCCATCACATATTAGCTGTGTGATCTGGGGCAAGTTACCCAACCTCTCTGAACTTGTTTCCTCATTGTATAATGAAGAGGATAAGAGCATCTCCTCCTCATAAGGAGATGGTAAAGATTAAAGGAGTCATATATACACTGCTTAGAACAGTACCTTTGCACATAGTAAATGCTGTGTATTATTATCACTATTAAAAAAATATTTACTATAATAGGAATATACTACTGTACGTCATGGCATTCCATTCATATTGGTGCAAAATGTCTCTTTCTGACATAGAACATTGCATAAGTTTGGGGCGCCTGGGTGGCTTGGTCGGTTGAGCGTCCGACTTCGGCTCAGGTCATGATCTCACGGTCCGTGAGTTCGAGCCCCACGTCGGGCTGTGTGCTGACAGCTCAGAGCCTGGAGCCTGTTTCGGATTCTGAGTCTCCCTCTCTCTCTGACCCTCCCCTGTTCATGTTCTGTCTCTCTCTGTCTCAAAAATAAATAAATGTTAAAAAAAAATAACATTGCCTAAGTTTAAGGTATCCAACATAATGATTTGATACATGCATATATTGCAAAATGTTTACTATAATAAGTCTGATCAACATCCATCACCTCACAGTGTCACAAAGTTTTTTCCTTGTGATGAGAACTTTAAGATTTACTCCCTTAGCAGTTCTTAGCAGCTGTCAAATACACCATACAGTATTGTTAACTACAGTCACCATACTGTACCTTACATCCCCAGATTTTATTTATCTTAAACGTGGAGGTTTGTACCTTTTGACCCCCTTCTCCCAATTCCCCCACCACCCACCCCTCCAACCCCACCTCTGGCAACCACAAATCTGATCTGTTTCTATGAGTTGGGGTTTTTTTTTAGATTCCACATATAAGTGACATCACACAGTATTTGTCTTTCTTCATTTGACTTACTTCACTTAGCATAATGCCCTCAAGTTATGTCCAGGTTATGGCAAATAGCAGGAGTTCCTTCCTTTTTATGGCTGAATAATATTCCATTATATGTGTGTACTACATTTTCTTTACCCATTCATCTATCGATGGACACTTGGGTTGTTTCCATGTCTTGGTTATTGCAAATAATGCTGCAGTGAACATGGGGGTTCAAGAAGAAGATACTTCTTCAGGATAATGATTTTATTTCCTTTGGAGATATACCCAGAAGCGGGATGGCTAGATCATATGGTAGTTCTATTTTTTATTTTTTAAGGAACCTCCATATCCAATTTACATTTCTCCCCAGCAGTGCACAAGGGTTCCCTTTTCTCCACATCCTCACCAGTGTTTGTTATCTTTTGTCTTGTTGATGACAGCTGGCCATTCTAATTGTTGTGAGGTGATATCTCATTGTGGTTTTAATTTCCAGGGAAAGGTCTCTGAAATAATGTCTTTTATTACTGGAAGCAGTGTCACCCAAGGACAGATTGTTTTGCAATATTCAAAATATTTTTCAATGAATTTATCTGGTTAAGTCCATGTTGCTTTGGAAAGCAGCCAAAATGTCTTAATGTGATCTGCTTTTGTAAGTCCCAAAGGATCTCTTTACAAGGGAAGATCTTGGAGATTCATTTTCCTGTTTATGATGTGTATAAAAACTGCCCTCACCCCTATTTCTGAAAGCTGGCCAGGGCTCTGATGCTTGGTGTGCCCCCAGAAACTACTTGTTGACCAGTGGCTTTCTTGAAGAGTGATGAGATCCGAGGCGACAAGATAAAGTCGTGTGTTTTCTAAAGGGAGTACACAGGAAGAGGGCAAACATCACCTCCCACCCCTTCCAGGATCCTGGTTCAGAAGATGCAGGAAGTTTCTCTCCCTTGAAGGATAGCACCTCTAGCCACAGCTCTGGGACTAGCAGAGAGCATCCTTGTAAATGACAGTCCTGAAAGCTTCCTCTGTCATTCTCCCTGCCTTGTCCCAAGGAAATGCAGGAAATGCCCCCTGACCAGGTACTAAAGCAGCATTGTGATGATGGGAAACAGCCAGGGAGCAGAAGGGTCTTGCGAAATGTGGGGTACAAGAGGTTTGTCTCTGTTGCAAAGTTTTCTCCAGGAGTGATATGCAAAACATTTAACAACCTGCAAGGCTCTCCACCCCAACTGAGCCAAATATCAACCCTTTAGTGGCTGGATATGGGGCAGGGGTGGGGGGCAGTCCCCAAAATCCTGGAGGGTTGCTGGGGGTAGAAGGGCAGGCATTCAGATTGCTATTTACTGATCATAAGGAGCATTTTAAAATGTAATGACCAGTATGAGTAGACCAGACACAGTGGTTACTATCAGTCCTGCCCTCTGCCTCAGCATCCTTGCTTCTTGCTGGCCTTGTCTGGCAGAAGAAATCTGAAGGGTGACCTGTGCTGCCTACTGCATTTTGTCTTTCTTAAAGGACCCCATTCCCTCTGGGCTCTTACCCTCCAGCTGAATGGAACCTGGGGTGACTTACTGCCCACATAGCATAGTATTGTCTATCCATCACGACTGATGGGAAGAGACAGGTAATTGGCCAGATAGATCCTGAATCAAAACTTTTTATGTGTTTCCCGAATCGGCCCTCAGGATCCCCAGGTAAACCTTTGGCTTCTAAGATTTCTACGTTGATTCACTGGCACAAAAACACCCACACTGAAAGGGAAAGAGGTATTGGACTATATCACCCTGGACTTATTTGCATTTTCAAAAAGGGAATTCAAGGGTCAATATTTTACCAGAAAGAAATAAAGCTCTGCCTCAGTTCCACAAGGGGCATTGCAGAATGCCCCTTTAAATCATGTGGTGGCCACTCCATCTACTCATAAGTTTGGTCCAATATTACTGAAATCTCTAAGTTGAAGAAGATTAAGAAACCTAAATGAGAAGAGAATCATGGAAAAAAAGAGCTGAAATATATTAGAAAAGTAAATGTTTTGAATGACTTGAATGTGTAGAGAAAAAAGGTCAACAATGAATCAGTGATATGAGAGCGCTACTATTCTAGAAAATGCAGGCAGTCCTGCATTTCATAAATTACATGGATGTTGCAAAGTAATGTTTTATATGTATCGAATTACATAACAAAAGACATTTATGGCAGTTTCTTAAATAAAATCGTAGAAATGTGCCCACTTTCTTGGGAGGTTAATGGTATATCAGGAATCCCAAGTAAAAAGATCTTACTGTATTTTGCCCGATAAAAAATTCTGGTGAGGCAGCTGGCTGATTCAGTCGGTAGAAGATGTGACTCTTGATCTCAGGGTTGTTAGTCTGAGCCTCCTGTTGGGTGTAGACATTACTTAAAAATAAAAATCTTAAAGGGGCACCTAGGTGGCTCAGTCGGTTGAGCATCTGACTTTTGATTTCAGCTCAGGTCATGATCTCACAGTTCATGGAAACGGGCCCCTTGTCAGGCTCTGTGCTGACAGCGTGGAGCCTGCTTGGGATTCTCTCTCTCTCCCTCTCTCTCTCTTTCTCTCTCTCTCTCTCTCTCTGCCCTCCCCCACTCGTGCTCACTCTCACACACTCTCTCTCAAAATAAATAATAGACATTTTTTAAAAAATAAAATAAAAAAATAAAATCTTAGGGGTGCCTGAGTGGCTAGTCGGTTGAGCATCCAACTCTTGATTTTGACTCCGGTCATGATCTTGCCGTTGGTGAGATCAAGCCTCACTTCAGGCTCTGCACTGACAGTGCAGGGCCTGCTTGGGATTCTCTCCCTCTCTCTCTCTGCCCTCCCCCCATTTATGCACGCTCTGCCTCTCAAAATAAATAAACTTTAAAAAAAATAATAAAATCTTTTTAAAAAATTCTGGAGATTGGTTGCATAACAATGTGAATATACTTAACACTACTGAACTGTACTCTTAAAAATGGTTAAGAGGGGCGCCTGGGTGGCTCAGTCGGTTAAGCGGCCGACTTCGGCTCAGGTCATGATCTCGCAGTCCGTGAGTTCAAGCCCCGCGTCGGGCTCTGTGCTGACAGCTCAGAGCCCGGAGCCTGTTTCAGATTCTGTGTCTCCCTCTCTCTGACCCTCCCCCATTCATGCTCTGTCTCTCTCTGTCTCAAAAATAAATAAACATTAAAAAAATTAAAAAAAAAGAAAAAAATGGTTAAGATGATAAGTTTTAGGTTATGTGTTTTTTATCACAATTAGAAAGAAAAAAAAAGAGACCCTGCTATAAAGTTACAGTTCTTCTGATCTTCTGAAATCCAACTATTTAAATGATGCTCTTTAGGTGAAATCAAATCATTATATTTCTGTTCATATAAAGGCAAATATTTTTATTCAGTTTGTTGAGATAGGAAAGTGTGCATGCATCCAGAGTTTTTCCCTATATAAGCAAAATTCTGCTCTGTTTTGTTTTGTTTGTAATGGCTTTGTAGGTATCTTATGAACAGTTTTTAAGGCACCGTAAAAAAGATCATGTCTCATTCACTTTATTAAATTTCAAGAACAGTTTAACAAATTAAGTCCCTTCGACATCCCCAATGACAACTTGCAAGGGACAAAAATTAATCAAGAACTTGATATGCCTTATTGAAATAAAGTCTTCAAATAATGCTTTCCACACCTTAAAGCATAATATTTAATTTGTAGGGCCAGGCAGCCAAGCTTAACATCAGCAAAAGGATTTACTGATAGTCTGTTTAATAGAAACCTGACTGGTGCAAACAGCTCCTTAGCCAAGCATCTTGAGCCTAGACTCATCCTGCTCTTTAGGTCCCTTCCCAGCCTCCACCCATTTCCATCTGGACCCTCCTCACTCTGCAGCTTACAAGATTATTTCTCACTAGCATACAGAACTCTGCCATGGCCTGTCCTCACCCCTGCAGCTCTACACCACACACCACATACACCCAGTCTGTTCTAAACTCTACCTTACTTTGTGGCTTCCCTCATCCCTGCCAGGCTGGCCTTGTGACTTGCCTTATAACCCAGCCACTGCTATCCTCATGCTTGCTGGGTGAAATGAAAAGAGGTGAGCTGTCATTAAAGACAACTGGGTTCCAGTAGATATCTTCCTCTTCACTCACAGGATTGGGCAAATCCTTCCACCTTAACTTCCCCACTTGGAAAATTTAAAAACTGGAACCATATTGTCTCCAAAGTTGCTTCTTTATATTTTTACCTCCTATAAGTAAATCTATTCCTCCCTTTCGAGATTCCCTGGCCTGTGGTTCTCAAAACTGGGTACACATCAAAATGGCCAGAGGATCATATGATGTAAGTAATCAGGGACAGCATGTCCAAACTATATCCATGGAACAATAGTACCTACAAGATGTGAACAGGTATGCTTCAGAACAGGAGTATTTAGACAATGAGTTTGAAAGACACTATTAAACTAAATTGAATAACTGACTTCACTGCAGGACTTCTCAGAATGTTTCATAAGATAATTTGAGCTGTGAATCCCCAAACTTATTTTGACGCTGGAACCCTTCCTTAGCCTATCCCTATCCCCCCACCCTTCCAAATACCTATTAACATACAGACACCTGGAAGGGCACTAGTATTCTACCAAACACTGTTTGGGTAACATAGTCCTAGAGAATGCTCAAACAGTGGAAAGAGCAGATTCCTGAGTTCTGAGGGGCTGCCTCCTTCCTGGCCTGCTCAGAGGCTGCATCGAAGCCAACAAGCTTGACATGCTATGAACATCATTATGCCTTCCTGTTCCCTGTGTGCCCTGCTCAGATCCTATAGGCACTACTCATGGCTGGAATCACCTTGCACGTAACCCAGGCAGACCAGACACTCCTTCTCCAAGCCTCAGGGAATCTGAATTCATGGATTTCTTTGAACTGTTTCACTTAATAGAGTTTTGTGGTGATGGGGACATATTATCTAATGGGGAATATACACAGTTATTCTTTTAAGTTACCATGTAAGCCACATAGGCCTGATTGACTAATGTAAAATGCCTGCCACTCACTACTCTCATTTTAATTATCAAGACATTTGCCCTTTTAAGGCAAATTAGGCAAATAAGACCAGATGAGTCTTAAGAGAGATGAGTTGGGGGTGCCTGGGTGGCTCAGTTGGTTAAGCATCTGACTTCATCTCAGGTCATGATCTCATGGCTGGTGAGTTCAAGCCCCGCATGGGACTCTGTGCTGACAGCTCAGAGCCCAGAGCCTGCTTCGGATTCTGTATCTCCCTTTCTCTCTGTCTCTGCCCCCCCCCCCCGCTTTCTCTCTCTCTCTCTCTCTCTCTCTCTCTCAAAAATAAATAAACATTAAGAAAAAAAATTTTTTCTAAGACAGATGAGTTGGGAGGCCAAAAACATTTGAAGTTTGAGTTCCAAATGCAAAAAAAGAAAAAAGTTGACCTCATTTCTTTGAAAATTTCTTGTACTACATTCTAGATCAACACCCTTGGCATTAGCCTTTGCTAAACAACAGGGTAAAATTACTGGGTCCAGGCAGTACTTGGACAGCACTAACCCACTCCAGTCAGCTGTGAGGTTTCTATTACATTTAGGTTGTTCGTATAGTAGAAAGATTGACTTCTCTGCCATTAGCTGGAATATCCTACTTCCTCGATGTTTTCCACATCAAGTTACCCATTTTCCCTTGTTTTTTTTTAGTTTTAATTAGAAGAATAGGTATTATAAAGTTTGGGTATCAGAATGGAAGTCTAGAATTTAAAGCATGAGAGCAAGCATCCCCTTCCAACTGTGAAATTGAAGCCCTTGTTAGATGGCTTTCAGAGCTCGACTGGCATTTCTTGTTTACACAGCTCTGTTCTGATAGCTTCTCCTCACACAGAACCTATGAGCCATGAGCCAGCAGAAGAGTTAGTGCTAAGAGATCAAGCCAGAAGTCTCAAGATAAGCAGTGTTTTAGATCTAAGGACCCAAAAATCTTTAGCCATCTCCATACAGTATTTATTTGAGCTAACCCCTCTAAGCATGCAAGAAGTAATCATTTGTGAAAAATAAATTACTCTCAATGGTGATATAGTGAGGACTACATAGCAAAACAAAGAAAAAAATTCCTAGAAAAAAATATAATAAAAGTTGTTTCAAATATATATCCAGGCTCATCAGAAAACAGAAGACATTTCCAGGGCCAAAATAAAGAAGGATCTGGAAATCAGATGGTTGCTGACCCTATAGCAGTGGCAGTCCTAGAGGGGGAAGATTTTCTGATCTCAATAACCTAGACATTTGGTTTAATAGTATACATAAAAGTTTGGGAGTTGGAATGGAGTCTTCTGCCTAAAGCTGGGAACTTGCATATAAGGCTAGGCCATGGGCTTGGTGCATGTGTACATGTATGTCCCTAAGAACTCAAAACCATAATCTCTCAGTTTTAGAGTTCAAATGTGTCTTACCTGTGGTTCTGTAAATTGCAAACCGAGAAAAGTTGTCAGTTTGGAAGTACTTAGGAATCTGCAGAAGGAAATTCGAATCCTCTGTGGCATGTTGGTCCCTCAATGCAATCCTCATAGGATTCCCATAGGGAAATGCAAATTACCCATGAGCTCACAATCCCAAATTACCAAATACCCAAGGAATATTATTACTCAGATTCCTTGAGGTTTTATAATACACATGGAAAGCACAAAGACCAGAATTTAGATAAGGAAGTCAGGCCCAGTGAGTGGTTCCTTTGTCCTCTCCAGAGTTAACAATGGTTAAGTAGCAGGTACATCAAAAGTTCTCTAAACACCATCATCTCTCCTATAACATGTGTCCCTAAAAATACCACTGCATTATGGAATTTGGGCTGCATGAAAATAACAGGACTAATGGGGGAAATGAGTTCAGAGGAGAGCATTCAAACCTGTGTAATCTAATAAAACAATACACTTCAAAAAAATGAATAATAAACCCAATAAAACTCTGCCATTTTAAGCATCTTAGATTCTTAATTTAAATTATGCTACAGTAAATATACCACTTTGCCTCGATTTGTAAAAATAAACTCCTGAAGTTTCCCGGGGCATGTGAGTATGATGTAGCACTGTGGCTTTGAGTTACAGAGGCAGAACGGAAGGAAGGACATTCTTAGGACGAAGTGTCACGACACCAGAGGTGGACGGCTGTGACTCACTGTCTTGTTATTCCTTCTGCGCCAGCTTAAAATAGGAGTCCAGCCTTTGTTGTTTTGCCAGGTTCTTCTTTTCATAACAAAAAAAAAGACAATTTCTGTGGTTTCCAGTCAGACCTCATGCCACGAAAGTGCTGTTCTGCTGCTCACGGTGCGATAACCTTTTCTCCAATCCATGGCACGTGCCTCAATCCTCTTTAAGGCCAATGATGGCTCCCATTGAGTCCCAATCTCCTTTCTTTTGGTTCTTCAGTGTGGCCTCTGACGAAGCTCAGTGTGGGCACTTTTACTCGTGTTGGTCATAGGATACCCCATCTTCTCTCGTGTTACAAGCTTCTCCTCCACACGCTTAAGCCTCTCCTCCTTCATTCAATCCCTGGATTCTTATGAGCAGGACACACACTGGTTTTGAGGATGTATATTCAATGCTTTCATGAGGAAAAGCACATAAGCTCAGGAGCAAATATGACTTGCATTGAACAAGGGTAAACGGAAGTGAGAAAGCAGCCACGGTGTGTGGGGGTTTGTGTGTGCCTCCCAGGCCACTGCTGGCAGCTGGACAGCACCTTCACATTCACCCGATGCTATTCAGTGGCACCAAATATAATTCCCTCACACTTTAATATGTTTAATGTTATGTTATGTGATTTTTACCACACAAAAAAACTAATATAGGGGGGCCTGGGTGGCTCAGTCAGTTGGGCGTCCAACTTTGACTCAGGTCATTATCTCATGGTCTGTGGGTTCAAGCCCCATGTCAGGCTCTGTGCTGACAGCTCAGAGCCTGGAGCCTGCTTCGGATTCTGTATCTCCCTCTCTCTCCCCCCCTCCCCTGCTGTGTTCTATCTCTCAAAAATAAATAAACATTTAAAAAGCTAATATATATATTATATATAATAAACTAATAAAACTATAAAAACTAATATATCATATATATATATATCATATATATCATAATATGATATATATCATATATATTAAATATATATCATAATATCTTATATATCATATATATTACATAATACATATTACATATATATCATATATATTATATATATATAGATATACATGTTATATATATTATATATATTATATATACCTATATATGTATATATACATATATATATATATATTATCTATATTCTAATAATAAAATATCATAATATTATCTTATTAATTTACTTATATATTTCTATTTTATATATATATACATTATATATATCCATTTATATCTAACTTTATATATATCTAATATAATATAATAATTATTAATAATAAATATTATATATATTAATATATATTATATATGTATATAATATACATATATATGTAATATATATTATATATATATAAAATCTTCTCTTTTGCCTCATGAAAAATCAAATTTTGAGGTACACTGATCTCACAGTTTACTGATTTTATGCCAAGTTTACCTACCACATATGAACAGATTCACATATTACATACCTGTATTGTAATAAAAGAGACTGCAATTGTCACCTTCAAATTTTCAGGAAGCCTTAATAGAAATTTAGTTTGGGACACTATGCTTGGAAAGTGGACTCTTGAACTACAGGCAAGTGAGTTTACTTGGAGGCTGGGGCTAGGGAATAGAATGGGGTATAGATGTATCCAATGAAGTGCTATAATTAATATAAATCCAACCTATGACCCTAATGAGATCCTCGTGATGCATCTAAGTGTCACAACCAACTCTCAGCAGTTGGCACTGTTAGCATATTAACTGCTAAAGAAGCATTTATATGGACAGTTGAGAGACCAGTCCTGAATCTTGAATCATTCAAGTGCTTATCTGAGAGGCAAGGAAGTTTAGAATAATAAGGAATGCTTTCTTTATTTACCTTTTCCTCCGTGGGAATGCAAACCCATTCTTCCCAGAAATAGTGACTGAGTAACAAGCATTGAGCCACATGCCAGAGATGAAAGATGGCCAAGAACACACATGTCTTCTAGGGGCTGAGAGTCCAGTGCAGAAGAAAGATGCAAAGATGCAGACATGAACAGTTCAGTGAGTTCACTGCTGACAGTGCAGACCGTGAAAGCTAAGATCCGTGTCCTAACTCCCAGGGAACTATCTGGCTAGGATTGCTCCAGGGCCAGGTCCAAGAATCCAGGCCCTGCCAGCTCTGCAGGCAGATGAGCACAAATGCTCACTAGAGAAAGCAAGAGAGTGCCTGCAGGCAGAGCTGAGAGATTCCTCCAGAAACAGTTCCATGTCTTCCCCAATGCGCTGACAAACAGGCAATTGAGATCCCATAGTTCCTGACAATAGAACAGGGACACCATAATTGTTAGACTGAAACATTTTCGAAACCAGTGTTTTTAATCAGCCATAAGCAACTCTCAACAGGAATGTCTGACCTGAAGCAACAACATACCCCTGAATACCTAACTGAAGCTAGCATTGTTAGAAATAAGCTAATTCATAATTCTCAAAGTGTGGTCCATGGACCAGGAACATAAGCGTCATTTGAGAATTCGTTAGAAATACAAGGACCTCGCTCCAGACCAACTAATGAGAAACTACAGAATGCAGCCCAGAAATCTGTGTTTTAAGAAGCCCTCCAGGTACCTCTGACACTCAGTGAAGTTTAAAATTGAGTTCAAATTAGAGGACATGTTCCTAATTTTGTTAACAGAGTAGTATTTTTTAAGCGGTTCTCTTGAACTTGGTCTGGACAACACAACTGGTTGTGCATCAAGGAAGTGTCTCCTTTGCAACAAGAGAACCACACCTTCAGTGTAGAGGGGGTTCCGGGAGATGCTTCTCATCCAGGTTGTGTAAGGATACTGAACCCCTAAATACAGTTTATGGAGAAAGGGAACCCAAAAAGAAGTCCTCTGTTTTGTCCCACTTCTCAAGCCATAAGATGAACATCTGTCTAAAATGAGCTCATACAGCTTAGCCTACAGCCAACTGCTGCCACAGAGAGGAGTCAGAAAAGATAAAGAGGAGAGATGTGAAATGGTGGTGTGGACATAGCAGGGGACCACGTGGGAATAGCCCGGCCTGGCATCCTCCTGCTTCTCATGAGCATGTTGACCTGACTCACGGCTTTAAATGGAATGTCTGGTGAGCCAGTGTGGTTCTCATCTGGTAGAAGAGAGGTGCCTGTGTGAAAAACTGCGTAGATTACATTCTGCATTCCACTACACAGGACGGTAGCAGTAAAGTTAGCAAGAGCAAACCAAGTGGCAATGATCAAAATATACAAATTAGGAGCAAAACTTGAATACTTCTAGAGGAAAAAAAAATAAGCAAAATAAACTCACCAGGTGCTATATTTCGCCTTAACATTTTATAAAATTAATTTTCAAAGAGAGCATTACAGAGACCTAAACGGTTGAACTTGACTCATAAGACCAGAGTAAGGTTCCTAGGTATCAAACAGGATCTAGGTATATATGATCTTCCTACTGTGTTCATACCATGCCGGCTCTACCTCCACACCTTCATCATTACCATTTCCAGTAGCCAGACTCAGGGGTGTACGCAAAACTTTCATTTGTTTTGACTCAATGAGAAGCTGTCAGTAAGATTTCAGTTTAATAAGTTTCTACCTGGTCTTTTCTTTCCTTTATCCATACAACAGCCTCTGTCAAATCCTATCTCATGTCTACCTACGCAAACATGGCTAAAACTGATAAGAGGGGAGAGGGGGAATTTCTCCCAAGTTACAGCAGAGATAGTTTCAAGAAATTCTCAGATAGCAAAGAAACACTAATAGAATTCAGAAGTCCATATTCCATCTCATTTTTCTTATCCCCTTTACCTCAAGACAGAACTTACATCAACACAGAAGGATTTCCAGGGCAGTTCTCCCAAGGAAGCAAATGGTCACCTTCTGCCCATTCAAAATACCCAAGCTAAAGACGGTAGTAGGTGGAGAAGTGCTGCCGGCCTCTGGAGGAAAAGCATGTCCCCAGATTTACCCGCCATTCAGTTCTACCATGTTATTCCGTAAATATGTTTATTGAATGTTCTCCTTTGAAACATTAATTAAGGAGCTCTTCAACCTACCATCTTCTATGTGTCCCCCTAATGGGGAAGGATCTGACGAGCCCACTCACAACCAAGAGGAATCTCCCGGAACCTTCTAAGAAGGGCAGTGGGCCAAATCAAGCCTTCTCTTGGCAGTGCTTAGCCCTGGTTCTAACTTGCGTTCTAGTTAGAAATAAACACTTTCTAGTCACACTAGTTGGAAGCAAAGAAGTGTTGAATTAATCTGTTAATTAAAAGTGCTACAAAAGACACTGGGCTATGTGAGATCCCATAGAGGAGAGCTTGAGGGATAGCAAGCATTTAGGCTACAAGTGAGAAGCAATGGGGTGCATGGAAGAAGCAGAAAGGTGACCAAGACGCTGAAGCTCAAAAAGTGAAGGGAAGAGTGAAGAGGGATGAAGTGGAGAGGTGGGGCCACATCACACAGGCCTTGTGGAGATGCAGTTTGAGTTTAATCCAGTGGGCCCTGGGCCACTGCGCAGCAAGGCTGTGGTGGTACCGCAGGCTCAAGAGCGACACGGTATGTTGCCCAGCTTCTCTTCTAGGCATGAGCTCTGGTCTTCCGCAGGGGTGAGGTGGAGAGGGCCGACGTGCAGAGCACTCCTTTGGGGGCCCATGTGCCGGTCTTGGCACGGGGCTTTGGCTCATTCACAGACAGCCCGTCCAGCTTCGCAGCTTGGAATAATCATGTCATGACTTCAACTTTGCCTGTCTGGATCAAGCTTTGAAACACTCTCCTGTTGTCCTATGGCAAGCTGCTCCCTGTCCCAGGGGAGGAGGCTGGGTGGTGGTGGAGCTTGAAGCACCAGGAAGACTTCTTCCTCATTCCTGCTCAATGCAGCCAGACACCCAACCAGTAAGGCCAGATTGGAGGTGCCTAATCCTGTTTACCTGAACATGGTAGCATTTTTCCAGAAGCTCAGGTGCCCATTTACAGTGCGTAAGCATGGAATCTGGATTACAGATTAATACTTAATAAATTTTGTATCTTGGCATTGTCTTGTAGGTCCCCCTTCGGACATTCAATAGTGGATGTAGATGTAGAATTCAATAAATACTCAGTAAGTGACACTGAACGGCAACCGCAGTTGGGTTGGTCTGAGTGATAGGCCACGTGGTGCTGCACTTCCTGGCTGATGTCATGTGCCTACACATATGTGGTGAAACATACTGATGCTCACCACCCTGAAGTCCCTGGTCACTCTCAAGCCCCCTGACCACTTTCTGAACACCAGCCTCCTGTCTTACTCATTTTATGAAGCTCTGGCTTGGAAACCACCATACATAGTCATTTAGTATACGCAGGGAGTCAAGTGAAACCTTCCTTAAAGGGGTAATAAAGGAGAGACAGAGAAAGGAGAAAGGAAAGAAAGGAAAAGGAGAATAATAATGCACACACCATTTACTGAACACCCACTCTATACCAGATGTTTGACAAACATTATTGTTCATCATGACGCTACAAGGTCACATTATTCCCATTTAACAGATTAGGAGAGTAGAGCTCAGGGAGGTTCAAGGATTTGTCAAATCTTCACAATCAGAAAAAGGCTGGTCTGGGGTTCGCATTGGACAACGATGCTACACTTCCATGTGGTGAGGGAGGAAGCTGGTAGCACTGTGAAGACAGAAGCCCAGCTGTTCTGCATGGAACCTCTCTGTATGCCCAGCATACTTGCCATGCACACTGCCCACAGCACTCTTGTCAACATCTGTCTGGGTTTCCCAAATATCCTGCTCTCCCTCTCACTCCCCTCCCAACCCTGCCCTAAGAAAAGAGATGCATTCCAGATTGCCATCCCCAGCTCCTCACTCCTCCCTCCAATTTCTGGACATTTCCTGTTTTCAAATCATCACATTTCCTGTTTTAAAATCAGTAATGGCCCTCCTCAGAGATTTCCCTTAAGGAATTCAGAGCCAGTGTTGAGTGGGTGAGCAAAATCATGGCTTCGTGCTTTCCAAAGACCTTCAGAAGGCTTCCCACAGTGGCCAGGAAGTGGAGGCAGATGAAATGGCAGCTTGAAACCCCTGGAGCCCTTAATCTCTGCCTCTTAATTAATTGAATACCATCCTTTTAGATGGCTGGAGTCTTCGTTCTCTGACTGGTGTTAATACAACGTCAAGTCAGTAGCCTGTCTCAATATACAGAGATGACATTACAGATAATGGTAGTGTGGGTGAGAGCAGTGGGGATCAGAGCCCAAATGAGGCCCCAAATAATCATCAAATCAAAGGAGACATGTGCTCGTGAGGGAAAGGTGAGGAAGACCTTGATGCCCAATAGGCAGCCAGGTCAGCAACCGGGAGAGCTCTCCAACTAAAAGATTAAGGATCTGGTTCGTCCTGTGGGCAGTGCCTGAGTATCCGGGCACAAACAGCCCTGACACTAGGACATCAAGAGATATATAATAAGTCTGTATTTACCAGAATTGTCTAAGGAAAAGACTACACGTAGGGGACTCAAAATTCTAATAAGCATGGGGGGAGAGGAGGGAGCCCCCAGGGGACATGGCCAAGCCGCTTTGTAAAAGACTCTAATATAATTAACTACAGGGGCTTTCCTTTTATGCATGGGGTGAGCAAATTGGGGACAAGCAAGAGGAGAAGCTGCTCACTGTCACCAAACCATCCTCCTCCCATGTGTCGATCATCCTCTTATTGATTAGAAGGGGTTCCAGATCGCTTTCCCTGCCTAGACTGTCCACATATCTCTCTTCAGCCCTGATGATGGGGAAGTTGCAGCATACAATCTTATAGCATTGTAATGTAAATCTCTGTACCCCTTAAATGTCAGGGTCCTGAAAGAAATCCCTGGTTATCCCTCCTTTGCTGCCCTCTGTCGGGAATTGGTCTGACCATCACACTCTCCCTCCTGGGGCAGGTACCATTTGGGGCCGGCGACAGTTAACAAGACTGCCAGTAGTTTGAGTGTGGTCCATACCTGACCCATTTCTGCAGCATCATCTTAACTTATATTGGGTGTAGCTCTTTGTTAAATGTGTAGCAGTTTGGATTGGTAGATAGAGGATTTGATGCATGAATGACTGGATGCATAAGTGAGTGAATACATTTGCAAGATAGCAACCCCGGGATAAGAGATGAAACTTACTTGTGGAATATTTTTTCTCTGTATAAAACAGACACAATTGAAAATGGAACCCTCAGTCTGGATCATGCTCTAACTAACTGAGCTATTCTGCCCAGAAAGACACATCATGGCATTGATTAAGCCTTTCTTGCTTGGGCCCATTGTGGTGGTAATTATGGCCATACTACCAAGGCATTTCTTGAGGACAGGCCTGTTGGAGGGCAGGTGGCCAAATATTTCCACTGACTTGTTCTCTTTTTTTTTCCCCCTTTTCAGATTATCAAGGAGGTCCCTCCACCCCCTGCTGAGGAGAGTGAGGTAAGTGACAAGAGCAGGGTGCAGCGGGACGGACAGAGTGGTAAAGTGTAGCAGAGAGTGGGCTGGGCTGGCCCAGGACTCAGGCCCCTGCAACACAGAGCTGAGTCAGGCCCAGGCTCCCATTGTATCTGAGGTAGCAGGGAGGGA
Organism: Lynx canadensis; assembly: GCF_007474595.2. Classification (NCBI taxonomy): domain Eukaryota; kingdom Metazoa; phylum Chordata; class Mammalia; order Carnivora; family Felidae; genus Lynx; species Lynx canadensis. The sequence continues at coordinate 85,850,832 of NC_044305.1, forward strand.
AGTTTTTGGTCCTTTCCGAACCAAGGTTGAACAAACTGGACTGACCAAGGTTAACAGAAGCTGAACTGAACTGCAGCCACGGACAGAATAGTTTGGGAGCATTTTCCACCTGCAAAGATAAAATCTGAGATGCAAATATAAATATTTTTATCAATACAATTTTTCCCTTTAAAACGGACATTTTAGATTTCTCTTTTCCCTGCAGACTATGCTTCATGTATGTAGATCAGGGCAAATTTGATACATTCTCCAAACAATTAGTGATTCTAGGAACAGCCTGATGCTGAAGTATTCCATTTTTCTTTAATTTAACACAATGCCTAAAGATTAGCCAGGCAGTAATAATAATGTATGGGAGGGCGGGGGAGGTGGTGGTGGGAGAAGATATGCTAATATCCTGGCCTTGCTCCCAAATCTTCATCATTTGAAGGGAGGAAAAACATCTTAGACTCCACCATAAATGGGCCAGTAAGCAGTTCTGGTGCAAGCGTGGCCTAGAGTAGAATATGGTGGAGGCATTAAAGGCTAATGGTGAGAAGGAGAATCCCTGGGCCGGAGTACCCGGCCGGTGGCTTTTCTGATCCTCTGATCACTCTCAGAGCAACAGGCCTCCTTTGGATGCATCACTCACCAATTTAGAAGCCAGGGTACAGGTCTGAAAACAGTGGGATCAAAAGACACAGGGGTGAGGATTCAAGTTCACAGTCCTCAATCCCTAAGGTCTATTGTATGCAAACTGAGCACTGCCTCCTGGCCATTCCTCTAACCAATGCCTTCATCAAGTTTCCTGCATACAGAAAGAATAATGATTGAATTTAACATTCCACCAGTCTGTTATATCCTGAACCATATGCATGTAAGCCAAGGGATTTAATAGCTGCACTCAATTAAAGCACATATTGTTGGAATGCTAACTTTTTGCCCAGAAATCAAGGGAGGAAATTACATTGCTGTGCAAAGAGGGAGGATAAAACCCTCTTTACATCCACAAAAGCCTTTCTTAATCCTTCAAGAGAAAGCACCGTGGCTAGTTCCACGGGTTCCAATTTGGCTGTGTTTCTGTTATGTGCAGCTGTCTCTTATATTCCCAAAGGAAAATAGGGCAAGAGGCTTTTGCTTGATGAAGTTGCTCTGTTTGCCCCGAGGTGAAGAATGTTCCCTCCCCTTATTATGTTCAGTTAAAGGAGCTGTTGCCCTTTTTTCTGGTGCTGACTCTGCATTTGCCTTTGGAAGCAGCCACTGTGGTCGAAACACACCAGGGGACTTAGGTACAAGACCGTGGGGTGTGGTTTACCCAAAACCACCTAGTTTCATCTAATATTTCTATAGAAGTCCTACTTTTACCTGAAGAAGGCAGACCTGGCTTCTGAAACAGAAGGACAACCCTAGGATGCTTGAGATCTAAAGGGTTGTGTTAGACCTCAAGGAGCTTCTGGGCTGGCTGGGGCAGACTGCAGGCTGTGCTGATCACTCAACATGTTTGTTGGCCTTGAAAGTTCCTTGGCCTTGTGAGTTAAGCAGCCCTAATCTCCTTCCTAATATGTTTCAGCAGAAAAAAAGAAAGAAAGAAAGAAAGAAATCCCACAGGAACAGATAACATAATCTATACCTACATAGTATCTTACACAGTGCCCTGAAAATCATAGTCTGAATCTAGACTTCTAGAACCCTCTCCATTCCAGCTCCCTGCATTTAAATCCTGTCAATCCTTCAGGTACAGCTCATGTGCTATTATCTCCACAAAACGCTCTATAATTCCTTCCATCAGGACTAATTTCTCATTTCCCCCTTCTCTGCATTCCCAGGGTATTTTATTGATCTTTTCTTCTGCATCAAAGGTTAAGTTCATTAGCTACTTGAAGGTCAGGATCTATATCTCATTAATCACGGATTTATCCCCGAAGAGCTTAACACAGTGACTAACACTCAATAGCTCTCTGAAGTCAAACGCTCTGCCATATATGTGAACAAGTTCGGTATTATTTATCCAAGCTTTTATCAGTTCTATAAGCTTCATATCCTAAGGGAGACACATGTACTATTTAAATAGCTAAACTTAGAATGAACACAACTTTATAACAAGCTCTCAGTGGTCCTCTTTAATAAGGAATTATCAAAATGCATAATATAAAAAAGCATGACTTTTCAAGATTCCATGCAACCAACAGTGATACCTCTATATAAAGAGAGGACAAAGAAAAATTTTGAGACCTCAACAAAAGCAAGAAGGCTCAATTTTAACAACTAAGATGGGTATTTCTTGGGTTGAGAATCCTCTCTAATTGGCAGCAGAGTGAGGATTCCTCATGAAGCCTCTAGCTACTCCAAAATACTGGCAGCTTAAGGGGGAACCCAATAATGGAGTACTTCATCTGATGATTCAGTTCTAAATCACCTTCAATGGTTTTTCTGTTGGGGAGGGAGAGGGATGCATATTGAAGGCATTGACGGTGGGCATGCAATTAACCATAAGCACCTGGCCTTGAATAATGAACTTATTTTTAGGTTCATTATCATGCTCACTCGTCCTAACAATTTCTCTGTGGCAAGAATGTTTTAGATGCGAAAACCAAGCTATGGAAAAATTATACAACTTGTCTAGGAACAGACAAGTTGAACCCCTTAACAGCTATGTCTACACAGACAGCCAGAGTAGATCCCCACTCTGAAAGGCAGAAGGCCAAGCTACTGCCAGGCATCTTCTTTCCAGTGGTCATCAAGTACACACTCTCATGCGCACACACACACAGACACACACACACACACGTACGCCCCAAACAGAAGTCCTAGAACAGTTTCAGAATTCAATATTCTGTATGTCAATAGTTTGAAAAAGGAACATCATTATTAAAAAAGTAAATACACTATCCTTCACTGAAGAATACAGGACAGTCACAGTGCTGTCCTTAATCATTGCGTGTATTTGAAGAGATAGGATATGGGGTCATGACATGTTAAATGCAACTCAGAAGGGGGAAATCTCAAGTCAGTTGGGATTTTTTGTATTTACATAGAGAAGTGTTGTTGGATTTTTCTGACTTGCCAATTCACTCCTAGGAATTCATCTCCAAGACTGCCATTGAGGGTGACTTCTCTGGCTTCTCCCCAAAGACTTCAGATGAGACAGGATAGCTAGTTCTACCTCGGGTTCTGCCCCCCAGAGCCTTGTGGGCCTGGGAGTTTCAGTGGCCTTGGTCCTTTACTCATGTCATCACCCTCACCAAACATGTTCCTCTATAAACGTGGACAATCTTGTTGACAGTTGTATTCCTTCCGTTGTCTTTATTTTTCTCAAAATATAGCCCTGTGCTGGCAAGTAGTGGGGGGCTCAACTCCAGTTGCTTGAGTGAGTAAATGAAGGAATAGACAAATAAGGGGCCGTTGTCGGTGGCCATATAGGGCTTATCATAAGGGTTTAAAATGTGTTACAGGTCAATGAAATGTTAAATGAAACCATTTCCTTGGGCTCAATTCTCTTTCAGGTCCATTCTCTTTTCCATAGATCATTCCCACTGGTACATGCAGTGCAGTGAATTGAGGGTTGAGAGTTTGTTTGGCCCATGATAGAGCACTGAATCAAAGACTTCTTCACAGAATAGGTTACATGCCAGCGATATTCTAAATGATAAGTAGACGTAGAGGAAGGATGTTCCGAGCATATGGAGCCATGAATGCTGAAGCATGTGCTTGTACCTAAGCCTGGTATGACTGGAAAGATGGCAAAATTCAGTGTCCAAGGGCAGCACAGGACAAATCCAATTATGGGCTAACCAAATGCGTGTGTCAGATTCCATGTTCTAGAGCTATTTCTTCCGGGAGCAGGGCTGCCTGAGGACAAGCAGTTCAGAAGGGGCCTCTACCATCTGAGTAATGGTGCAGCCACTTTTACCCAAACAGCAGCCAACTACATGTCTGGGGCCACCACATCCGTTAAGATTTATAGATAACTTCCCCTGATGGGAAACCAGCATCCCTCCCTAATCTCTGCGGTTTCTTCCGGCACCACTGACTCCTACCTCTTGCTTAGGCCTTATCTCATCTTCTTCATTTGCCAAACACCATCTTGCAAACCTGATTCCCACACTCCCCCCAAGGCATCCCTGGCACAAGACCATCTGCAGAAGGGCCTTAAAAAAAGTACAAGGGTGAGTTGCAACACAGTTCACCAGGAGGCTCTTGGGGCCCTCTCTCAGGTGGACCCTGGCAGTTTCCTGGCATCTCAGCTCCACTCTCTTGTGCCCATTTCTGCTAGCTGCCCGCAAACCCTCCACCCCTACTACTTTGCTCACCCAAAGCAATGTGGCTTAGCCTGTCTGTCCTCCAGTGATCACAGAGGATTTGTGTACCAGAAGTTCTTTCTCACCCTGCTAATGTTCTTGAAGGGCAGTGTGAGAGGGCCTCTGCAAGAGAGACTTTATACTTCATTCAAGGTAGAGATTCACTTCAGGTGCTGCCAATTTTCTTTGTGGCATTGCTGGGGACTGTGATTTTACTCCATCAGTTTTTGGCCAAATGAAAAGACACATCAAAGATTCCCTTCTCTTCTGAAGATTGCAAAACCCTCCCGTCTCTAGAATGTGTAAACAGAGCCATGGTAACTGCAGGGAAATTCTGACTCTCCCGTTGGTCAAACCCTGGGCCTTTGTGTTGTCTTTGCTGTTGTTGTTTGAGTTTGGCAGGCGAGCTCGGGTCAGGGGATTACACGGCAGGCTTGGTGGAGCAGATTGAAGTCCCGGCATTTCCTGTTGTGGAAAGGCCAGCCCCTGCTGCACATGCTCAGGAGAGCGCAGACCAGAGGCTGCAGCAAGTCCGTGGTGGGAGGGAGGATGTAAGGAAGAGCAGCTCTGGGTGCAAATAGGGGGGAGATCCAGGCATCAGGGAACAGGACCAGAACTTCAACTCCACTGGTCCCTTCATTTCTCTGGATCTGACTGTCCTCTCCTGTGCAATGAAAAGGCCCTAGTAAATGGTCTCCAATGTTTGTACTTCTGTTCTTTAAAAAAATTAGGAGACTCATGAGACCATTTCAGTTCCCTGCTGAATAAGTCAGCTTTATTCTTGGAGTTTCTTACATGCTTGGTGCTGTTATGTTCAGTTTTGGGTGATATCATTTCATTTATCTCCTTTGGGAAAGAAACTGCACTAGACCAGGAGTGAAGCCACATTTCCTATATGACACACAGACACATACACCCACCTCCAGGGATACTTGAACCGTGTGTGTAAGATACGTAAGGGTCTTGGTTTAACATCCTAAACTTTCTGAGGTTCTATCATAAAGTAAAATAGTGTGAACGTGTTATTTGGGGCTCTTTGGTGTTATTTTACTATTTTATCATGTGCTATAGTCATAAATCTTCAAGATTAGCAGATACAAGGGGGAAGAAGTAGGAAAGTAGGAAAGGTACCATCAAATGACTGGAAAAGCAAAACCAAAGGACAAAACCCAGAACTTTGCCAACACTGAGAAACAAATGGGAGTGAGGCTACCTGGACTCGAAAGCAGTTCTGTCACCTATAAACTGGGTGACCTGAGACCCTTAACCTCTCTATTCCTCCTCCCTAAAATGAACATAATAGCACCACCTACCATGCCGCCTGCTGTGAGATTAAAAGGTTAATGTCAAGCACTTGGAAGAGTGACTGGCACATACATGGTAAAGACTTCCTAAATTCAACTGGTTATCATGAATTCGGTATCTGGTTATTGATCACCTCCTGTGAACCAGCTCCATACAAGACCTAGAATACAAGGGTCAACAAAATACACTCTGTGTTCAGGACCCACAGTCCCTGGGGAAGAAAGACAGATCTGTTTTAAAGAGACAGAAAGACCAGCCCAGTGTCAGCTGCCAAGATGTTGCAAATCCTCTGGTCTGCTGTGATCGTGTCTTTTAAGATATAGAAATTTTTTTGGGGTGCCTGGGTGGCGCAGTCAGTTAAGCGTCCGACTTCAGCCAGGTCACGATCTCACGGTACATGAGTTCGAGCCCCGCATCAGGCTCTGGGCTGATGGCTCAGAGCCTGGAGCCTGTTTCCGATTCTGTGTCTCCCTCTCTCTCTGCCCCTCCCCTGTTCATGCTCTGTCTCTCTCTGTCCCAAAAATAAATAAACGTTGAAAATAAATAAATAATTAATTAATTAAAAAAATAAATAAATAAAAATAAAAAGATATAGAAATTTTTTTGATTTTCTAAAAAGAAGCCTGCCCGTCCGAAGCACAGTAAGTCACCCAGAGAGTCTCCATGTGTTACTGTGGTGCTTTGTCATCTCTGGGTCTCTGTATTGCTGACCACTTGTCCTTGCTTTGTTCCTTGCCTCCTGCATGGGATCCCCTTTCCACCCACTGATAGAATTGGCCCTACCTAGGACTCCAGTCTGAGTCCTTGACTCTCCAGTACCACCAACACAGGCTGTGGGAAGCAGGCCTGTTCTGAGGATTTTCAGCCTCTTTGGCTTGTTCTTCTGTTTTGCAGACTCCTTTTTTGCAGCTTCCTTTCTTTACCCAGGAGGGAAATCATGCTACTCCTCTGTCACCCACCTGTGACTGTAGATGGTGGAGATTTTTCTCCCCTCAACAGGAATAATTACGGTGCCAAGATAAGGAGCAGTTTTGCTAATTAGCCTTCTCTTTTCCATCCATAAAGTTACAAGTTCCTCTTGTTTTCTCCCTTCGTCTTAAAAAATACAGTAAGCGCTAGCTTCCTGTCACTGAACTAAGTGGCAGACACTGAGTTAACTGCTTTATTTGAATCACTTCATTTAATTTGTTTGTAAATTCAACAGATAACTCTTGGGCACCTCCCACATTCTAGGTGCCATTCTAAAAGCTGAAAATGCAATGGTAAACATGACGAGTAAACAGAGGCTTCCATGGAACTTACACTCCAGCCAATAGTAAATAAATATCAAGGCATGAAAGGGTCCATAACTGAAACTGAAACAGACTGATGGGATGAGGAGACTGGGGCTGCTTTAGACGGATGTCCAGAGAAGTCCTCTCAAAGAGTGATAGGAAGGATCCGGCCATGAGAAGAGCAAGGCAAGAGCATTCTTGGGTCAGGGGACAGCTTGTGCACAGGCCTCGAGACAGGAATGTGCTCTTTGAGGGACAGAGGGAGGGCAAGCAGGTTGGAGTACAGGGAGGTGGAGTGTGGTAAGGAAGAAGGCTGGAGAGGTGAGCCAAGGCCAGAGCTCACAGGGCAGAGCTGGGTTTGGATTTTCCTCTGCTGCTTTGTGGAAAACGGATTGTAGGCGAGGAACACAGCAGGGAAGCCAGTCAGTGGCTACTGCAGTATCCTACAGAAAGCGGAGGGGGCTTGGGACCAGTGTGGTGGGGTGGGGATGGAGGTGGAGGTGGAGAAGTCATAGCTGTGGGGTCTTTTAGAAGTAAGGTCAACAGAATCTGCTGGCAAATTGAGATGAGGTGGGGGGAGGGGGGATTCAAGGGTGACTCCAGGCAGTGGGGAATACTGCAGGACGAGCAAGTTTAAGATGAGGAGACGATGGGGAGACTCCTCTTTGACGTGGTACTACTGAGATGGCTATTAGTCCCCTGAAGGGAGATGTCAATGTCGAGTCAGCAGTTGGGTTCAGAGGAATCAGGGATAAAGATAGAAACACAAGTTATCAGCATGTAGATGGGATTAGGTGAACCGCCCTACAAAAGAGTAGAGATGCAGCAGAGAATGGGTTCCTGGATTGTGCTACAACCTAAGGAGGCAGGAGCGCTTTTACCCCCGCTTTACTGATAAGGAAGATAAACTCAGATAGCTTAAGTGACTTGCCCCACGGACGGCCTAGGAAGCTCTGAGGTTTAACCCAGGCAGTCGATTCCCATCCACTTTGCCAAAGTGGACACGTACATACAGCAGTGGTGCTTTGCTTCCTTCATATATGACAATCTCTCTGCAGGAAGAAGATGACGATGGTCTGCCCAAAAAAAAGTGGCCTACTGTAGATGCCTCTTACTATGGTGGGCGAGGCGTTGGAGGCATTAAAAGAATGGAGGTAAGATACAGCTTCAAGTACTCACATCTCTGTGCCGACGACTCCGTGATGGAAAACCAGATAAAAGTGGTGAAAGCTCATACTTGAGGTCTGGTGGGAATTTGGATTATAAGGCATCAGATGGAGAGATGGCAGGTACACCCCTTTAACTGTGCACCCCCATATCTTGCCCACCACTTACAGTAATTTGTTTATCTGCTCAAACACCTCAGTGGTTTCCTTTCCCACTGGAATACAGTCCAAAGTTCTTTCCTGGGCCTGCAGGGCCGTTGTACATGCTGTCCCCAGACTGGACAATTCCTCCCCTAAACATCCATCTGTGTGATTTGCTCTCCCTGCCCCTTCAAACCTCTCTCTTTCCCTTTTTCCACACCCTCCTTCCTCTTCCCTGGCCCTAAAAACCCAAAGGAATTGGGGAGTGGGTAGCACTCACATTGCACATCACACATGTATGTATGATGCCCATCTCCAGAGGCATTTTACTGTATTTTGTCATTTTGTTTTATTCTATGTTATTTATTGTAGGTTCGCTGGGGAGAAAAGGGTTCCACAGAAGAAGGTGCTAAGTTGGAAAAAGCAAAGAATGCGAGAGTCAAGATGCCAGAGCAGGAGTACGAATTCCCCGAACCTCGAAATCTCAACAACAACATGCGTCGGCCCTCTTCCCCCCGGAAGTGGTACTCGCCAATCAAGGTGTGTCCCTTTCTACTCAGAAACCCATCATCTCTCCTGATAAAATGCTCACATAGTAAGACTCAGATTCTTTTGACATGATAAAATATCAAACCAAATCCCAGGTATCACAAAGGAACAAATTTCTAAAATCATGGACTTAAAAGTACACGTACTTATTTTCTCTATTTCCACATTATCAAAGTTGAAACTAGGCTTTTTAAAATCACCACGGCTGGGGTGCCTCATGGTTCAGTTAAGCGTCTGACTCTGAGTTTGGGCTCAGGTCACGATCTCACGGTTGGTGGGATCGAGTCCGGTATCAGGCTTTGCGCCGACAGCACGGAGCCTGCTTGGGATTTCTCTCTCTCTCTCTCTCTCTCTCTCTCTCTCTCTCTGCTGCTCCCCCACTCATGCTCATTCTCTCTCTCTCTCTCTCTCTCAAAATAAATAAACATTTTTTAAAAATCACCATGGCAAACTAACAGAATCCAAGTGGACTATGAGTCAAGAGACTGGAGTAGTGACCCCAGAAGATCACATAAATTCCTGTAACATCTCTCAGCTTCATTGGTAGACAGTTCCACTATCTAATAAAAATGGCAGCATTCCCCTTGATGCCTTATCTCTCTTCCTCTTGCCATAACACAAGCCAATTCCCCTTTCTCCAAGCTTCCCGCCAGTGCGTCATGTGTTGGCCATGGATTTAGGACTCACTTGTCCTGTCTGTGAGCAAAACCACCCCCCCTTTTTCTTTTCTCCACTATCTCTCTTCCCCTGTATATCTCCAGAGCTTAAATCTCTTCGGCTTATTAGGGAATTTCAGCTATAGAAGGTAGCTAGTGCTTCCTGAAGACTTCTTTTCTCTTCCTCTTGTTATTCCTCTATTTCTATACTGCAAACAGAAACTGGGCCAATTCCAAGGCCTCAAGTCAGAAGGACCCAGTTTAAGAGCCAGCTCGCATCATGCACATATACACATGCACCCACACAGTCTTACCCTTCTTCCAGTAAGAGCAAAAATACTACTCATCATCATTCACTGAGTTATTTGCTAATTTAAAAAAAATTTTTTTAATGTTTTATTTATTCTTGAGAGAAAGAGAGACAGAGCATGAGTGAGGGAGGGGCAGAGAGAGAGAGGGACACAGAATCCGAAGCAGACTCCAGGCTCTGAGCTGTCAACACAGAGCCCGACATGGGGCTCAAACTCACGGCCGAGCAGTGAGATCATGACCTGAGGCGAAGTCAGATGCTCAACAGACTGAGCCACCCAGGCACCCCAGTTATTTGCTAATTTTAGAGCAGCACTTCTCCTATGAAATCAAAAGAAATACATTTTTTAAAAATTTTCTTTATTGCTTATTTATTTTTGAGAGAGAGAGAGAAAGAGACAGTATGAACAGGGGAGAGGCAGAGAGAGAGGGAGACACAGAATCTGAAGCAGGCTCCAGGCTCTGAGCTGTCAGCACAGAGCCCGACGCAGGGTCGAACTGACAAACCGCAAGATCATGACCTGAGCCAAAGTTGGACGCTTAACTGCCTGAGCCACGCAGGCGCCGCAAAAGAAATAACCATTTTAAACAATGGAGTGACATTTCATTGGTAATTGTCTCTTCTCAGCCAAGCTGGCTCATGCTCACACTAATTGGCAGTGTATTTTCGTTTTGGTTTGCTGTGTTTAAAGCAAGGAGATTCTTTTTTAAGATAAGTGCGCCCACCCCCTCCCACCCCACCCCACCTCACCCCACCCCAGCCAATGGCTTGAACTCTGGAAAGATGTGGGCGAGATGTAGCTTGCTTGACTAACAGCTGGTTGCTTCTAATTATTTTCTAATGCAGAACATGCAATGGCGTGCATGCATGTGCAGACAGGAAGGAGCCAAATAGAACCTCAGAGATGAAGAAGAAAGGGAATTTTCTATTAGGTCGTTTTTAGGCATCTGTACCTTGTGACTAACATGACATATTTGGTTATCGCCAGGTTTTCATTTCTGTAATCCTGGACTTTGAAAGAACATTAATTCTGTTTGAAGAATCCAATTTCTGCTTGAGAGAATGTTATTCCTCCATCACCAGTGGTTTAGGACTGAGTTTTATGAAGTAAATAGGGATACAAACAACTGGATGCATACGTCTAAAAACATTCCCAACACCCACTTGGAGTTAGCATCAACGAGCGTTTGTTGTGTACCTAGTATGTGCTGGGTACTGCCAATACTAAGTATACAGAGGTTCTCAACCCTGGCTGAGTATCAGAATCACCCTGAGAGCTTTAAAAATACAGATTCCCAGGCCTAATGACTTACTCTCACAAAAGGCTTTCATAGGCACACAGGCTGTCTGTCACAACTTGCTTTGCTTTTTCTCGGTGAAACTCCTTTTTCCCCCAGTGCCTCCCTTTCTAACATCAAAACTCCCTAAGCCACACCCCTCTATGGCCCCCAATTATCGTTACCTCCACAGCCTCTGCTCATGAGCCTCCTCCTTAGTCATTGTGTCCCACTGCTGGTTCTCACAGTGTGGTCCCTGGACCACCAACATCAACATCCCCCAGGAACTTGTTGGAAATGCACATTCTCAGGCCCAACCCAGATGTACTGAATCAACAACTTCAGGGGTGGGGCCCAGCCATCTGGGATTGAACAAGCCCTCTTAAGAAATTGTCACCAAAGGGGCGCCTGGGTGGCTCAGTCAGTTGAGCGTCCGACTTCGGCTCAGGGCATGATCTCACGGTCTGTGGGTTCGAGCCCCGCATCGGGCTCTGTGCTAACAGCTCAGAGCCTGCAGCCTGCTTCCGATCCTGTGTCTCCCTCTCTCACTGCCCTCTCCCCCACTCTCACTTTGTCTCATTCTGTCTCTCAAAAATAAATAAATGTAAAAAAAATAAAAAAAAAAAATTGTCACCTAAGGTTCCAGCCACACTGCCGTATAGAAGGTTCCCTGAGGGCAGGAACCTTGGCACCTGGCCAAAAGATCATGACCACACCTCAGCAATTTGTCAGAAGTCTCTGCCAGGAGGCCCACGTTAGATTTCATAGCCTATTTCTACCACAGACGCAATGGCGGGATTAATGTTAAATGGTTGAGAATCTGAGTGTCAAGGAAGCCCCGGACAGCCAGATGGGAAAGATGTGTGATGTCGGTGGACGGGCACAGCCCCTCAGCAGTACTGTCATACTCTGACATGGGAACGGTCACTTTGCCTTCCTGCTGGTGGAGCAGCTCAAGCCAAGGCCTGCTCAGCTCCCTCTATACAATAGTCCGCTAGTGTGATTGCTCATATGTGAGTCTTCTCTCCACCAGATTTGACCCCCTGGGGGCACCACTTCTGCTTAACTCATCTTTGAACCTGCAGGAAACAGCACTGTACCTGGCATAGCACAGGGACTCCGCCATCTCTTTTTAAAGAGCTGACACATAAGTTTAATTACAAAACCACTCCCAGAGTGTCCTGCTGGTGAGACTGTCTCCTGTGATGTGCACAGATCGCTTTGGTACCATCAGTTCAAAGAAGGTGACATTCTTCTTGCCATCACTTTGAGGGGAGGAGAGAAAAAGAGGTCACCTTATGTGTTGAGGGAAGGGTGAGAACAAGGAGGTTTCAGAGTAGAAGCACAGAAAGGAATTCAAAAGTAAAATTGTATACTGTCTCTCAAGAAGAAGGGCAGACTTGCTCCCAGAACGTCAGCATTCATATTGTTTAACAAGTTTCATGCTCCATGATGAGCCCCATCTTAGCCATGGTGCCTGCGGATGTCACTGGGCCTTGGAAAAACATTTAGCCTCACATAGTGCTGTAAACTCTGCTTCCCTTTCATGAACCCTCTCGCTGGATTTGTCACAGTCTGGGCAGGAAATAGAAGCACACTCAAGAGGGTTGAACTTTTGGTGAGGGCAGGGTTAAGAGAACCCACAGAGATGGCCAGGGATTCAGGGACTGGCAACCAGTGAGAGCTGTTACCCCCCTAGGCCTGAAGGATAAGGACGGGAGATGGTATCATTTGAGCCAGTGACCAGAAGAGGCCACCCAGTGGGAGCTGTGGCCATAGCAAGGGAATCAGCAATCTAAATCTGCCCTACCGCCTCTTTTTTATATGACCCACAAACTAAGAGTGGTTTTTATTATTTTTAAATGGTTTTGTAAGTTCCTATATAATACCCTAGAGTTTGCCTCAAGCTACAAAGCTTAAAATATTTACTCTATGCCCTTTACAGAAAATGTTTACAGATCCCTCTCCTAAAAGAATGCAGCCACCGAGGAAGGCAGGGGGTCAGGGAGGGAACAGAAGGAATAAATGCCCCGACCTCTCCCTCATCTTGCCCTCATCTTGCCCTCATCTCCTTCTGGTACACCTATCGGCCAAACCAAAGGGCAACCAGGTGGTGTTTTCTGTAGAGGTCAGGCCTCTGGGGCATAGAGCTAGGAGGACAGAGAAAGGCAGAGAGTGGATGGGGGCATGCAGCTCATGCAGAATGACCAGTCCATTCTCTGCCCCCACTATAAATAGGGAGAACACTCCCACCCAATGTAAAACTTTCAAGAGACACTGGAAAGACTTAGCTCCCCAGGGAAAGTGGTCAGAATCATACACATCTTTAAATGGATTGCATTCGACTCACTTTTTTCATGCATGTTATAAAATCGATATGAGAAGCAGAGAGGCAGGTGAGCGCATCTGCTAAGCAAACTCAGGAGGAACTCATCAAGAGACGAAGTCCACATCGGGCTTCTCTCCCCCATTCCCCAGTCTGATTTAGGGCACTGACCACAGCAACCACACTTCACCCTTTCCTCATTCCAGGATCATGACCAGGAAATTTTCCGATATTCGGCCTTAATTTTCCTTTGCTCCGTTTTCACCCCCTGGATTTACAGTACCCCATGCTTCTCATTAAATTGGGACTGACCATTTCAGACAAGTGAAGTAATGCCCAGATATATGGCCTCCAGATAGATTAAAACCAGGACTGTTTTCAGGTTTGCTGGAAAGCTTACAGCCTTTAGAGAAACAATTTTCTCCCTTTCCAGTAGCTCCTCCACAGGACCGAAAATGGCAGAAGTGACAGCTGAAGGACAAAAGCCAGACCCTGGATGGCCAGGAAGACTGGCTGTTCTTTGCACGAGAGCCAGACCATGAAGGGGCAGGGTTAGGTCATACTCATTGTGAGGCCTGGGGAGGGGCGGGGGGGGTGGTCTTCTGTTCTCTTCATTTTCTGTCAGGCCAACCTTCATCCCTGGCCTACAGCACCTTGACCTTATAATCAAGCAGCATTCAGTCATGAAACCATGCTGGATGGAGCCCTATGTAGCCCAGTAAGACATACCAAAGCCTTAAGTATTGTCAGATGGGCTGTTGATGTTAAACAGACGTTTTTTATCCCTTTCTGGCTACTTTTTATAATGGCTCCAAACTTTTTTTAAACAAAGACCAAAACTAAAAAAGAACAAAACAAAAATCACCCTGTGTGAGTGTGTGCTAGTGTGTGTGTGTGTGTGTGTGTGTGTGTGTCTCCAACGTTATGCATTAATTCATTTCATCTGAGGAGAAGCATGGGCTGCAATATTTACCATAGATTTTAAGGTGTAAAAATTCAGATGTTAGTCTCTAATAGCTCTATCGTTGACCTACCCTCAAAATTCTCCACCTCTGACTAACTTACAAGCAGCTCAAGCAGACAACCTAGAAGAGAAGACACAGCTGCTGCTTGGCCAAATTTTTTAAAAAGGAGAGAAAAAGAAGCTCAGCCCCAAACCCCAGGCACCACGATGCTTTGAATGATGGCTGCGTAAACATTCCCCACCCTGCCTTATTGTTTAGGAAGAAACAAAATGGAGAGTTGACCTAGAACTCCCAGTTTGCCTGCCTTTGTGGATTGGAAGGTAGTCTGAGCATGAGGTACAGTGTGGAAGCCTGAAATTGGTAAATTTCTCATTTTATAGTGAAAATGTATCAATTTCCTATGAAAGAAAGCTATATTTAAATTCCAGCTAATATATTCTGACAGAGGGTCCCAGGGTTAATAGGGAAATCTTTATTTCCAGCTTCACAGAAGCAGTTGGGCATTTCTCCTGGGGAGGGACCATGTCTTGAATTGGGTCCTATGGAGAGGCCTGTGCATCATGGTCACTCAAATCTGAGATAAATAGGGAGTCAACTCAAAGTCTCCTTCCCCCCACCCCCAGACTTTGGGTAAATCCCAGGAACCGGTTGGAAAAATCCCCTGAGGCTCTTCACACCCCAAAGGGATATTATTAAAAACCTCATTAGCTGCTGTCTTGAAATGACAGCTTTCTGCCTCCATTCAGAAAAATAAAGGCACCAGCAGCTTTTGTTATGCACTTCTCTTTGACCTTAGGGGGTAATTTTGTATCCTCTTCTTGGTTAGAAACCCACTTTTCTAAAACTTCCTTCAGCTCTTGCATTAAAAGCTATAAAAAGCTGACGAGGGAGCAGAAGGAGAGGTTGGGTGTGTGGATTACCCAGGTGGTGTCCTATGCCACAGAGGTGGGACTTTGGGCTCATTGGTGGCACCGCCAGAACTCAGAACACTGAGAATAAAACTGGAACTAACTAACTGGTGTCACCTTGGCCAGAGGAACCCAAGGACAGCAGCTCACCTGGGTGAAATGCATACTGCAGGCCGGGCACAATTCCAGGGGCTTCCCACACACCACACTCTCGCTCCTTTATTTTACAACCCTCAAAAGTAGAAACTACTACTACTCCCATTTACAAATGGAAAAACTAAGGCACAGAGAGGTTAGGTGACTTGACTAAATTCATACTGCTAGTAAGATGTTTCCTGGTTTATTTTATTAACTGCAAAGCATCCATTAGAGCTAGCAATGAAATCCATCATTAATCAAACAGGAGAGAGGACTGGGGGGGTGGGGGGTGGGGGGGGTGCCTGGAGGTAAAGGACCAATCAGGAAACCGTTGGCAGGATGAGTGACAGATGATGAGGGTCTGGGCCAGGCAGTAGCCATGGAGACAGTGGGGCAGGATGGACAGGAAGCAGTGACAGGAGAGCTGTGACAGAGAAAAAGTCCACAAGACATGGTTGGAGTTGAATATGAGGAGGTGGCAGAGGGCAAGGAGGTGACAGTGAGTCTCTGGTGTCCAGCTTGCCCGTGTGGATGTCGGCAGTGCCAGGAACCAAGCAGGGTATGCAAAAGGAGGAACTGGTTGGGGGAAGATAGCTAGTTCCGTTTTTAATACCTGTGATAACTTCTGCATGACAACTAAGATTTGGTAGGTGACTGGATTGGGAGCTCAGGAGAGGACTAAGCTGAAGGTAGAATTTGTGAGCCATCAGCAGAGAGATGGAAGTTGACCCCAGAGACTAGGTGAGAGCCTCCCAGGTGGATCACTCAGCCTGAGGGAGAGGCTTGAAGAGGGCTGAAGGGAGGACCAGGTAGAAGCTGAAAAGGCCTATCTGGGGAGGAAGGAAGGAGCAGGCAGAGGCTGATGGCACTGAGGCCAAGGGAAAGTGTAAAGAAAGGAGAAGCCCAGTGCATCAGATCTAAGAATCAAGTAAAATGCTGGGGCACCTGGGTGGCTCAGTCGGTTGAGCCTCCGACTTCGGCTTAGGTGATGGTCTCATAGTTTGTGGGTTCGAGCCCTGCATCAGGCTCTGTGCTGCCGCTTGCTCAGAGCCTGGACCCTGTTTTAGATTCTGTGTCTCCTTCTCTCTCTGCCCCTCCCCCGCTCACATTTCGTCTCACTCTATTTCTCAAAAATAAATAAATGTAAAAAAAAAAAATTAAAAAAGAAAAATGAGACCCAACGGTGGCCAAGGCACTTGGCAGTTGGGATCCATTGGTGGCCTTAGCAAGTGCAGCTTGGTGAAGCACTGTGGCCAAACGCTGCAAGAGAGGCCAGCCCACAGCATGCTGGAGGGGAGTGAGAAGTGTGGCCTGAAGGAAGTGGGCAGGGGTTGGCCGAGCACAGAATGGAGGATGGATGGATACACGCTTGTCAAGTTCACATTATTGATTTCTTACACTCTATATTGCATTCTTTTCCATCTTTCTTCAGAGCCTCCCAAGTGATCATTTTCATGACTTTTCCATGATCATAGGTAACATTTAACGAATACTTTCTTTGAGCTAAGTATCTAACTTCAATATCTAATTGGGTAGTTACCTGATAGGGTAGATAGTACCATTGTGTCCATTTTAAAGATGAGAAAAGTGAGGCTTAGGGAGATGAAACAGCTCATCCACAGCTGCAGAACGGGGAGGGCCAGACCCCAAATACCAACTCAGGCAGTGTGAATTGTCACTTTTGGCTTAAATGTCACACAATGACCTGTTGCCACAAGAAAACCTAACTTACTACCGATTCTCATGGTGTTATGCATCCAGGTGGTCTCTGCTCTTTTGCTCTGCCCATAGCTTCAGATTTAAGTTTCTGCAAATACTCTTCCCATCCCCATCTTACTGCTCCTCATTTGTCAAGCAGTTGAGTGATTAGCACACAGAACGCTGTGGGTGGGCTGATTTACAAGGATGAATACTGGGAGTCCCCCCAAAATAGGGAAAGAAAAAGAGGCATTCATCCAGGAAATCCACCTGGTTCCATCCTGAAATATAAATGCTTACCCCAAGGAACCTTCAAGGAAAACACTTAACTGATGATTGAAATGGTTTAATGCAGAAAACCATGCTGAACCCAGCAGCAGTCCCCTCCAGCTTTCTAAAGTCATTTCAAAATATTTTTAGAGGCTTTTGTAAATACTTTGCCAAAAGAGATGAAAAACATAACACTTAGCAAGACAAAGTTTAACCCACAGAACTTGAGCAACAGTTGATAGAAGTTCAAGAGCACATTTTATTTGAATCTAACCCACCAGAAGAGAATGCCAGAACATGAAGTCTTCGAGATGACATTCTTAAATTGATGCTTCCTCTACAAAAGCTTTGTATCAAGGAACTTGAAGTCTCTGGACTTCCCCAGCCTCTCAGCACCATCCTTCAGAGTCCTCTTCCAGATCAGTATCTTCAAACATGCCTCACTGAGACCCAGTAGGAAATACAGTTTGGCTCAGTACATAAGTATGTGTGCGTTGAATGTGCGCTAAAACACTCACCAATATACACACACCCATACACATTTAACTGATACAAATTTGTCACAAAATAACAGTTATCTTCGTCGTGTGCAAGTGACTCAAATATTCTCTTTCCTATTCTATTTTATTTCTTAAGAATTCTGGTCCTAATACCCAAAACTGTCTCATGAGGGATTGAAGAGTTGCAACCTACCATTTAGAAACCCTATTCTAAAGGATCTAAGTCCAAGTACTCGAGCCAGAAGATCTGCACAAGGAATATAATAGAAAGTATATGAGCTCTGGAATTACACGGCCATAGGGTCCAATCACACCTCCCAATTTACCAGCTCTGTGCTTTAGGCAAGTTAGTTGTTAGTCTGACCTTCCATTTCCTCTCCATAATCCTTTGGGAGTTTGGGAGAGGACGCATGTGGAAGCACCTAGCCCAGCACTTATTTAGTAGCACTGAATGCATGCATTCATCCAACCAAAATTTACTGAGCACTAGGGCTGGGGGTCCAGCAACTAACAACCCAGTGACACCTCTGCTTGCATGGAATTGACATTCCAGGTGGCAGAGACAGACAATAGGCAAATAAACATAGAGTACGTCAGGGATTAATAAAGCCTGTATTGGGGCGCCTGGGTGGCGCAGTCGGTTAAGCGTCCGACTTCAGCCAGGTCACGATCTCGCGGTCCGTGAGTTCGAGCCCCGCGTCGGGCTCTGGGCTGATGGCTCAGAGCCTGGAGCCTGCTTCCGATTCTGTGTCTCCCTCTCTCTCTGCGCCTCCCCCGTTCATGCTCTGTCTCTCTCTGTCCCAAAAATAAATACACGTTGGAAAAAAAAAATAAATTAAAAAAAAAAATAAAGCCTGTATTTGTTTCCTATTGCTGCTGTAACAAACTACCACTAACTTAGTGACTTCAAACAACACAATTTTGTTATTTTACAGTTCGGGAGGTCAGAAGCTCAAAATAGGTCTCACTGGGCTCAAATCAAGGCGAGGCCAGGGTTGCGTCTCTTTTGGAGCCTTTAGGAGAGAATCTGACTCTTTGTCTTTTCCAGAGACTAGAAGCTGCCCACACTCACTGGTTTATGGCCCCCTCCCTTCCCCAAAGCCAACAACCATGGGTTGAATCTCGCTCACGTGGAATCCCTCTGACTCTGTGTCTGTCGGCACAACTTCTCTGACTCTGCCCCCCCCCCCCGCCTCCCTCTATCAAGGACCCACATGCTTAGGGTCCACCTGCATAACCCAGGATAATCTTCCCATCTCAAGATCCTGTACTTAATCACATCTGCAAAGTCTTTTGCTATGGCAGGTAACATATTAAGGGTTAATACTAAGAGCAAAATTCAATAAATGTCATTGTTGCATTTTAGTATTTGAGACAGGGGAAATGGGCCTCCATTCAGCACGTCTAGGGGACAAGAATGGCCAGAGGCATTAGGCTCCCTTCATCATATGCTGTGAAAACTTCACTCACAGACTCACCCTTCTCACATTCAGCCAATTACCTACAACTCCAAAGGGGTTGTGATTTTGGGTATTCTGAGATTTTTGGCAATCTGTCCCTTGAGCCTGGGATTCCTGAGCAAGTCATAGGTGCTGAGTGAGCCCAGGGATCTGCATCCCAGGGGCCTTCAATTGGTCTGGCCCCATCAATAGTTCTGTTTAGTAGTTTTCCTGAATTTGTCATCATTGTTTCATTCGTGAACTCTGGGCATTAAGTGGGAAGAAAAAACTTCAGTGGAAGTTGAAAAGATTGACTTTGGCGTGAGGATATGCCCAGAAATGCAATGAGAGCAAAAGCTGAGAGCCTGAATGCACTTCTCTGTGTTAGCAAATTTGGGACAGCACCGAAGTCTCATGCATGTATCCTGCATGCACATCAGGGTCTTGTTACATGTCTCTCCTGCAGCCCCCATTTTGAACTTAGGGCCTGGAGAGTCACTTATCCCGTTACGACCACATTGCCAGCGGTACGTTGTTCCCATGACTGAAGAAGCATGGAAAGTTCTACATGTCTATGTTGGCCACTGCTCTGGTTTCATTTGTAATCTTGATGCATTTGGTGTTTTGTTTTGTTTTGTGTTTTCAGGGAAAACTGGATGCCTTGTGGGTCCTACTAAGGAAAGGATATGATCGTGTGTCTGTGATGCGTCCACAGCCAGGAGACACGGTAGGATTCATTAATGGTGTCATACATACTTTGTTTTTCTCTCTCACTCTGAATTTGGTGAGCTAGAATAACTCCAGATATATCAATCTAGCTGTTATTTCCTGTTGTGACAAATCAGATACTAATTTTCAAAATTCTGGGTTCTTTACAAGACCTTAAGTGTTGACTTGCTTTTCTGGAAAGGATCTTGACAGAAATAGGTTGAGTTAAACTTCCTAGGACTTGAGCTTCTTATGTTATAGGTACAGCGAGTGAAAGAGGCAGGAGTGGCCCTTCCCTAGGCTGTGCCAGGAGAGAGGCCTGCTGCTCCCCAGCAGCGGTGGCCAGTGGTGACCAACAAGATGCACAAGATGCCAGAGCCACAAGGTGGGGCAAGGGAATGGAGGCCACAGAAAACATCCACCCTCTTCCGGCAGGTGTCAGACCCAACTGGTCTAAGACCTCAGGAGGTCCTTTTACCCTGGTAAGGATTTGCCCCAAAACTGTCAGGGCCAAGCTTAGAGTGTCTCCAACTACAAGGAGGCAGAAAAGGAGGAGTCAGCAGAGACCGCTAGGAACCATCTAGTCCATCTCCATTTTGTGAATGAGAAAATGAAGGACAGGAGAAGCTGAATAACTTGTTCTGTTCCCAAAGTAACAGTGCTGGAAACAAATCCTGTTCTGCTGAAATCACACTGTTGCTCTGTCTTCTCCCTAAATTTTACAAAACAAACTTGGGATGAAATCCTCCCTCAACTACCAGCAAACCACATCTTCCATCCACTTCTCTGGATGTCAGGCACATAGCCCAAAAGCAAAATAAAGGTGTCCGATTTGAAATTCCTTTCAAATCAGGTAGAGAACTTCCTTCTTGGCGGGAAAATTCCAGGCAAGTTACTTAACCTCTCTGAGCTCCATCTTTATAAGGTAAATGATGCTGTGGCTGTTTGGAGAAGGTACTTATAACGAATCTGGCCCAATGCTGAACACCTAGGAATGCTCAATCAATGGTGATTATGATGATTATTTACGTCACGCTTTTCTACTGCCTGTGAAGGGCTGATACAAAAATTCAAAGCATATTGCAACTGACGTGTATCAGGTAAGCCCACAGCTTTCCTTACCCTGCCCACTGTTCAACGAGGCACAGCTCGTAAAACTCAAGAGCACAGCCTGTTAGGCAGGCCCCTCTTCCTTTGCACTGATGACAATGAGTGGTTTGTGGCTGAGGGGATTTGGTCTAAAGTTTCATAGCTTGTGCAATTAGCTTTCCTGCCCCCAGGTTGTGGCAAAAAGAAACCAGGTCATATAAATGCAGGGCTGACTTGGCCCTCATGGCATACAGAATTTGTATTTTGTGTGTCAAAGTCAACAAGAACACACTGCAATGGCAAATGTTAAAGTACAAACTCTCCAGTTAACAAAAATGAGCCCAGGCCATAAACTTTGTACTCAGGGTGGTATTTGGCCTTATAAGTTATACATCTGGTTTCTGTGGGAAATTAAGGAATTGTTTTAGCATGCACGAGGCTCATCTAACAGAGCAAGAAAAAAAACAATAAGATACCCTAAACTCAGGTTCAGCCATACTATTTTACCGTGGCAGACTATGCTGGTCAAGCGTACAAGAACATTTTTTTCAGAGCACCTGAAAAACATCTCCACTAAAATTTGTTAACGTTCCATTCTCCACTGACCAGATTGGCAGAAACAAATTCATAAGCTGAGTCAACCTGAGAAGGAGTAGGGGATGTTATCATGGATAAGATACAGAACCAACACTGTTTGGCATGAAAAGGCTAAATGGATAAATCCAACAATGGAATGCAAACCGATGGAATGTCCTCCAATGAATCACGCCTAAACTGAATCTCTTGCTTACTAATTTTGACCAAACGTTTGTATTAACACTTGAAGATGTTCTCTACACTTTTGAGAAACACAATACCACCTTGAATTTTCATTCTCCGATCACACAAAATAATAGACTTGAAGTACAGAAGGTCTATGAATTAGGATACCTTTAACCATATGCTCAGCGTTGTCACAGGTTATGATTGTCCAGCCTACTTTTAAATGGGCTTGCTTTATAGAAATCCTGATAAAATGTTAAGACACGTGGGAGGAACAGATGCAGAGAACTGTGTCTTTGTAGGTCACGACACAACGATGGCCACAGACATCTTGATGTACACGGAGTTATACAACAAAGGTCACAGATTAGGAAGGAATGGGCATTCAAAGCTGCCTTGTGGCAACTCAGGAAAGAGTTCCAGGTGAGGGAGGACTATGTCATAGCTGTGTCTACATGTGTATTCTTTTTTGTCCTGCATAACTGTAGGAGACTCCCTACAGATCTCCATTACTTGCATGGCAATGACTCTGTAAGAATTCCTCAGCACTGATTTATGGGGCTGACCACATTTTCCATAAACTCAAAATGACTACATCTAGGCATGTGCTCGTGAACAAGAGTCACAGGTTCTGAATTTTTCCTTTAAAACAAAAACAAAAACAAAAATCACCTAATTACATTCTCAGTTACATTCTGAATGGTTTCAAACACATGTTGACCTCACAGAAACCTGGCAATGCTTCCTTCTCTGTTCCTGTGTGCCCCATCCTCCCCAGTTAACCCACCCCAGCCCTACAGATGCAGACAGGGGCCCACCAACAGAGCCTTTGAGGCTGCCTGCCGAAAGGGCTGAGTGCCTCCAGCCTCTACCACAGAGTTGAGGGCTGGGGGTGCCTAAGCCCAGAGCCACACCCTTCCCTGGGACTGGTGCCCACCTCCTCAGAGCTGTCCAAGCCCCAAGTCAGGGAAAACACAAATGGGGCCACAGCAGGAGACATGAGCCTTCAGTCTGCCATCACCCTGTCTTCCTTCTTTCCGGGGTGGGCTCACAGTCCTATTGTTCCTTGGTACCCACCAGGAAATCCCTGAGCCAACATCCAACATCAAGTGCCAGAAGAAACCACTTAAATAGCAGGCCAGCAACACATCTGATCCTACAATGTAAAGAGTTCGCTAAGCATTTGCTGAAACCATCCCTCTGCTTCCACTATATACTTATGCCATGCTCTTTCTAAAACACATATGTGAACATGACATTCCAAGGCTTCAGACTTGCAAAGACCAGGAAAAAGCCCCCCGAAATTGCTTGATTTAGAAAGGCTCTCCTAATTTTAAACAGAGATGTAAGGGAGCTTCAGAAATCAGGGTTCGTGGAATCTAGTGGTTTTCAACCTGGTTGCACATTGTGATAACCTGAAGAGCATTCAAACGCCGATACTGGGATCCCACCTCAAAGGTTCTATTTCACTTGTCTGGGATGAGGTCTGGACATTTGGGATTTTAGAAGCTCCCCAGGTGGTTCTAATGGCAACTGGGATGGAGAATCAGTGATCTGGTCCAATTCCCTGTTTTTCATCCAAGACTGCATCTTCTCTTTCCTTCTCCACCAATTTGAAGGCAACTGTCCACACTGCTCCAGAGACAGGCATAAGGGAAATGGATGATTACCATCTTCATGGGCTTCCACCAGTCCCTTTCCTTCTAGGAAGATGATTAACACGGATTCAGGCTACTATCTTATTGTTACTGCTTAGGGGGAAAGGATGGAGAAAAGGAAATATAACTCTGCCTCACATGTTTGGGTTTTTTTTCCTGGATGGAATTCAATCAATATATGGACCAGTCTAAACCCTCTCCAGTTGTTTTTACCTCAGTTTGAGCCATCCCACTTCACGTGCTCTGGGAGGGACCCACTGGAGTTGGATGTCTTCTTTGTTTTCAGCTCCTCGGTTTCTCCCAGATCTGACATCAGGAGGCCGGTACATTCCATGACTATCAGCAAGAACAAAAAACTCAGGCACATTCTGAGCTTGTTTTGCAAGGCTGGGCCTCCTTGCAATCAGAAGAGACCCAGGAAAAGTACACACATAAATGTACATAAACAACGTTTGAAACTTATTTGAAGCTCAGCCCCAGAGGTTGTGAAATCCTCTCCTGGAGCTCCAGCCTCAGGCTGCTGTCTGTGCAGCTGCTTCCAGTAAGGGAGCTAGGCCAGTCACATGGGCACCATGTCTCCCTGCTGTCGCTGAGGCCGGAGTGAGCTGGGCAGGTTATCTCTGAGGGCAGAGAGCGTGCTCAGCCCAGTCCTTCGAAAGCAGATGAGCCTCCCATAACATAAGCAAGTCAGAGAAGAGTGTCTGCATTCCGTTTCTCTCTGTCTCTTTTCTCCATTTTTCACATTCCCTGTGTTGCCTCTTTCTTCTTCCCTCTTTAACTTGGCTGCCTTCCCTCAAACATTCTTTGATCAAACAGCTATTATGTTCCCACTAGGAACCCATCATAGGGCCGGTACTAGGGATACCAATTAGAACGGGACTGAATTCTGGCTTCCTGGAGTTGAATGTAGGACTTGGAAGAGAAGAAAGGGTCAAGCATTGTCTCAACTGCAGATGCTTATAGAGGCACAAACCCATTCAGAGCAACTTGGGGAAGGATGTCGATCTCTGTTTACAGGAAACTGGGGCTTAGGGTACGTTATTAACTTTCTGGAGGGCACACTGCTAGTAAGGGGCACATGAGGGGCTTGAATTCGGGACTGTCAGAGACTAGGGATTCCTGAAGTCCTTTATGCATTCGACAGATCCTTGTTGAGCACTTTCTATGCGACTAGCACTGTGGTTGTGCTGGCTGCTCACTTGCAGTGTCCTCGCTCTTGAAGGTCAGGGACAACAGTCAAGTCTCCAAACATCGCCCATGTGAAAGGCTGTGTGATGGAGATGAGCATGTGAGCTATGAAGGATACACCTCATGTGGGTGGGAGGGATACACCTAGGAAGGGCATTTCACCAGACTGGAATCAAAACCGATTTCTAGAAGTGACATTTAAGCTGAGAGTGGGAGAGTTAAAAAGGGACAGTTATCCTAGTGAGAAGGAAGCTTAAACAAGGACCCTAAGGGGTCCTTCTGGGAGACACCAAGAGCGGGGTATGTTGGAAGACAGAGTGTGAGGCAGTGACAGCAGGCCACGTGGGGTGCTGGTCGTGGGGTCGTCCCACTCTGAGGACAGTGGAGAATTACACAAGTGTTTTAAGCAGTGAAGTGATCAGATTTGTGTTTTAGAAAAGTCCCACTGGCTGCAGCGTGGAGATGGTGGCAGTGAGGGATGGTGAACAGAAACCGTGGCGAACAACGAGGAGAGTCTGGATTCCATCCAGAATGACTGGATTTGGTAACCGGCTGGCTGTGGAGGATGAGAGAGGAGGAAGTGTCAAGAAGGACCCCCAGAGTGTGTCTGAGCCAACAGTGATGCCACCAGGATGAGGGCGGGAAGACAAGAGCTTTGGGCTGAAGACGAAGAATTAGCCTCATAACTTAGCAAGTTTGAGGCACTGTGGGAGCGTCTCCAGGCAGAGATGGCCAGGCATGGGGCCAGGAGGCACTCATTCTCAGGGCCGGCACCTGCTGAGACCCGGGAAGGAGCACCTCCTTCGGGTCTGTGCCCTAGACGCCCCACCGCCCTCACGCTAGTCCCCGCCTGTGTTGGAGGCAGTTCTGCTCAGTAAGAGTTCGGAGCTGGAGGCAAAAATTTGGGAGTCGTCAGCATGGCAGTTGTGACCAGTGTGAGTAGATGGGGAACTAGGGAGTGTGCGTAGACAGAGAAGAGAAATCGGTTAAGCAGTGAACCCCAGGGCCATGTCCTTTAAGTCAGCGTGGGGAAAGAAAAAGGGAACAAGAAGAAAACTAAGAGACCAGCCAGAGAATGAAAGGTGCAACAGGAGAGTCTGGGGTCATGGAAACGGAGAGAAGAAGATACATCACTGAGGAGGTCAGTGTCAAGTGCTATAAAATTTACACACAAGCTGGCACCGGTTCTTTAATTACACAAGGTTATGGTGACCTTGGTGACCTAGGTGACTTAGGTTCGGTGGAATGAAAGGGGCAGGAAGGAAGCTTTGTGGAAAATGGGAGGGGAGAGCCAAAGCAGTAGCGGGGATAGCGCTGGAGTTGAAATGTGTTCTTCGTTTTATTAAGATGGGGCACTAGAGCTTGATTAAGTGCTCATGACAGGCCCAGAGATGAAGAGGTTGAGGAGAAGAGCTCACTGATGGGCTGGAGCCCTTAAAAGCAGGGCTTAGAGGACCTGGAGCCCAGGAAGGGCCACTCTTCCATGTGAATTAGGTAGCGGAGCCCAGGTGGGCTCTCAGGTGTGGGTGAGAGGGCAGGAAGCCTCAGCACCCATTTGATGACTTCTGTCTCTCCCACGATGATGCTAGTGGAGAGGGGTGAGTGAGGGCAGAGTTCCTGAGGTCAGATGAGGAGAACCAGCCATACCTTTGGAATCCCATCGCTCTTGTGGGTCAGCGCCTTCTTTAGTTCCAGGGTGGACGTCTCCACCGCATGCAAGAAACATGAGTAATTCCGGATGCAGTGTTACAAGCAATTCACTTCAAAACTCCACCCCCAAGCGAACCCCCTTTCTGGTCCCTTGAACATATTTATTTCTCACACGCAGAATGGAAATAATGACCTAGTTTACCCACAACACTTAAAGAGCAGTGCTAACTGCTTCGGGGCTTTTTGTCTCGTTTTGGCACCGGAGGTCTCCCGCTGCTCTAAGAAGTTAAAACCGTAGGGGCGGCTGGGTGGCTCAGTCGGTTAAGCGGCCGACTTAGGCTCAGGTCATGATCTCGAGGTCCGTGAGTTCGAGCCCCGCGTCGGGCTCTGTGCTGACAGCTCAGAGCCTGGAGCCTGTTTCAGATTCTGTGTCTCCCTCTCTCTGACTCTCCCCCGTTCATGCTCTGTCTCTCTCTGTCTCAAAAATAAATAAACGTTAAAAAAATTTTTTTTTTAAAAAAAAGAAGTTAAAACCGTAATACCTAACAACTACTAACAAACTAGTTTCATACCGGTTTATAATCAGCTACAGTATAAATTACTAAAGAATGGGATCCTTGTCGTATATAAATACTGTGACGTAGCACCGTGTCCCACAGAAGAGGCATCAATAACTATTCTTGATCAGGATCAGCTTAAAGCAGCGATTCTGGAATTACTCCATTGCTTTGCCACGTACCAGCTGGGTGACCTTTTCAGCTCACTCTGCTTTTTAAGATCACTTCCATTTTTCCGAGGAGTTGTTTGCAGGGCACACGGGTGCCTAGTAATGCAGGCTGTGCCCATGTCGGAGGGCCAGCCTGTGCACGGCTACACATACAAGCTCCCCGGTACGGGCACACATTCCACCTCAGACAGGAAGGCCTTTTCCTGATTCATTCAAAGGTACTGTGTGGGTTAGCGGTGGCCCCCACCATCTGAACACAGAAAGCAATTAATTTCCTCCCAAGCATTGCTTTAGATAAACATTGGAAGATATTGCTCAGTCCAGTGGTTTCTCCCAATATGATCATCCCCGGCAACATTTTTTTTCACTATTTCTTGTACTCACCAAAAAAGTGTTTGCTTAGTTAATAGAGTTTTTGCCCTATCTTATCTTTTTTCTTTCTTCAGTTGTGATCATACTGCAGATGAGTTAGTATTGCATTCTTTCATTTTATCCTATAGGCATAAGGGGGAAATAATTTTTTAAATCACTTTGTTTCCTAAGCAATTAAAATAATTTAAAACTTCTATGTGTGCTGATAAGACATCCCTTCCTGAATATTGGCAATTTTAAAGCAGATGCATGTCTGGGTCAGGAAATAAACATTCCCATTTGAGTTGCTTATTGGTGAAACCACAGATCCGATTGGCTTATGTGCGGGCACATCAAATTTCTAACACACACCCAAACAGGCTGGTGAAAATTGATAATGTGGGCATCCAGAATAAAAAGGCTGGTTGACATACTCTAAGAAGTTCACCTAGATCCTGCAGTTCTTTTTTTTTTTTTTTAAGATTTTATTTTTAAGGGGCACCTGGGTGGCTCAGTTGGGTAAGGCTCAGGTCATGATCTCACGGTTTGTGAGTTCGAGCCCTGCATCAGGCTCTGTGCTGACAGCTCAGAGCCTGGAGCCTGCTTCGGATTCTGTGTCTCCCTCTCTCTCTCTGCACCCCCCCCCCAAAAATAAATAAACATTAAACAAATCTTTAAAAAGAAAAAAAAGATTTTATTTTTAAATAATCTCTGACTGAGCCAACCAGGCACCCCAAACCTGCAATTCTTGTCTCATTTCCCTTTCACAGAGAAACCTTTTGCATCTAAAACTCCTACCTTTAGTTTTCCTCTGAATTTGCTTCATTGCGTCTCTAATAAACTCTATTCTGACAACACCGATTGTTGAAAATAAAATGGAGGGTGGCTCAGTCTGTTGAGCATCCAGCTCTTGGTTTCAGCTCAGGTCATGATCTCACTGTTTATGAGTTTGAGCCCCAATTGGGCTCCATGCTGATGGTGCAGAGCCTGCTTAGAATTCGCTCTCTCTGCCTCTCCCCCACTCATGCTTGCTCACTCTCTCTCACTCTCTTTCTCTCTCTTAAGATAAATAAATAAAAACTTAAAAAAAAAACGAACAGGGCAAATCCAAAAGCTGGAAATATTTACTCAGTTGGCTAAGTATGATCATTATCAGCAAATGGCTGCTGAGGTGCCAGGAAGGGCTCTGTGGAAAACGCAGACAAGCATGAGATGTGGTCGTGACACCAAAGACTGGTTCAGGATATAGAACAGTTGGCGGTCAAGGTCACTCCCTGGGCAGACCAAGAGAGAGCTGAAGGAAAGGAGAGCAACAGAGAAAGGGCAATCACTGGCAGCCTAAGGGGACAGGAGGCCTCCCTGGGGACTGGAAGGACTTGCCCTGGTGTTGGAGGCAAGTTGGGACTTAGTCAAGCAGACAGGATATAGAAGGGCTGAGGTCACAGGTCTCCAGAACCAGGATGCAGCCCATAAGCGCACATGGCCGACAGTGAGGACACATCTCAGGCTGGAGTGGAGGGAGTACATGGTCCCCCTAAGGCTACAGGGTGCACATGAATGAGATTTCACCACCTTGAAGGTCAGACTAAAAAGTGTGGACCTAATTCTATTACCATTGCGAGCTAATCTTCATCTGGGATAAATATTACGGTGCCAAAGTATATTGTATTTTAAGACATTTTATCTAATACAAGTTTAACTAGGTATTAATAGCGTTTGTAACTTATATATAAAATTTGGCCACAGATGTCTTGTCTTATAGAACAGCCAGATGAAAATTGTTCTACAACTCAGGAACAGTGGGTCTAATAATGTTGGGAACCAGTTAATAGGCTATTGTGATGAGCCAAGCATGGATCATGAGGCTTGAATTTAAATGGTGACACAGGGAATGAAAAGACATAGATGGCATTGTCTGAAACCGGCTGCAACATTGCATGGAGAAAGAGATAAAAAAATTTTAGTATCGGGGGTCACCTGGGTGGCTCAGTCAGTTGAGCGTCTGACTTCGGCTCAGGTCATGATCTCACAGTCTGTGAGTTTGAGCCCCACATCGGGCTCTGTGCTGACAGCTCAGAGCCTGGAGCCTGCTTCGGATTCTGTGTCTCCCTCTCTCTCTGCCCTTTCCCTGCTCGCATGCTCTCTCTCTCTCTCTCTCTCTCTCTCAAAAATAAACGTTAAAAAAATTTTTTTTTTAACTTTTGTAAGAGTAGATCATTTAAGAAAAAGAAAAGAAAAGCAAATTATAGGAAATGTTCCTAGAGGGTGTGATTTATTTTGGCAGAGCACCTTCCCTGAATATTTGAATTCTCAGTAGTATTTATCCAGTTCTCACCCTTGGAAATCTTTCCTTCACTGTCTCATTGGAGAGGGACATGAGTACTTGGAATTCTTGGCTCACTCTCCTGAATTTAAAAGAGAAAAAGTTCAAGACACCCTATGTCCACAGCAAAAACCAAACTGCACCCAAAAGCTGCAGTTAGCTTTTTTCAGAAAAGTCAAACCCAAAGTTGATGCTGCAAAATACACCATCAAATATACATCTTGAGGGTTTTTTTTTTTTTTTTTTTGCACCAACTTCCTTCCCTACAGTAGGAGGTCTTTCCAAATAAATAGATGGGGAGGCAGCTGATGTGGTTGAAGACTCTCCCGCCTCCCTCTGCTCCCTCTACCTCTCTGTTCCAGTCCCCCACAACTTAACCTCCCTTTTTCCAAGTGCGTGCGCACACACACAGACACACACACACCCATCATCATCATCATCATCATCATCATCATCATCATCATATTATAGCTCCTCTTAGGACTTTCATGTTTGAATTGCCTCATCTCCCAAACAGCCGCAGCAACAGAAGCTCATGTCTTGGTTTCAAGTTGCAAATAGCAAACAGAGGAGAAGTAAATACTAGAAGCTGAACAAGACAGGGCTGGGTGATAAAGACATCCCTGTTCAAATTATCTGACCTCACTGTTTCCTTCCAAACAGAATCAGGATTGAGCAGGGCTTGGTTCTAGAGTCAGAATTGCACCCAAGTACGTAACATTTCAGGAAGTTTGCTACTTTCCTCAAACACGATGTTTATGTCTAGCCACTCGGCTGCCACGAGCCTGTCCCTCCGGCTGAGGGCATTGGGAAAGATCATCTCTAGGGACAGCCTGCAACTCTGCAGTAGGCTTCGGTTGAGAATCATCCTAACCCCAGCTGATGAGGCGTTCTGTTCTGGCTAGAAGTGTGGGTTGAATCATAGATGACAAAAGCTGACCCAAGAGATAGCCTTCCAGAATTCACAGTGTGGAGAGGAGCCAGCCTCCTGTGGAACATCCAGCACTCCCAAGTACATTTGCTTAGTTTCTCCCTACCACCACCTTACCTTATCTCCTTTTTGCATATTGGGAAGATGAGGCTTGGATAATAAGGTCCTTGCTCTGTTCAGGGTCACAAAGGGAATTAGTGGAAGTGGCAAGACTAGACCCCACCAGCCCTATGCTGCCTGGCTGTCCTGTGTCCTCACCCCAGGCCAGGAGAGGAGGGTAGGGATCGTGAGTGGTCTTGATCTCTTGAAGAGCAGGTAGGACAAGATCCAATTTTGGAAAGCAGGGTGAATCCATGCCAGCTAACCAACTACCTCCTTTTCTGTCCTCCTCCCTCTCCCACCTCCCAACACCTTTCCATCTGCATCCTGCCTAAGATGACATAACCACTGGTGTTCCTTCCACACTGGTCTGCTTTCCTGCACAGTGTGCTGTGCTCGCAAATTACCTCATGTTCTTTGCACTTCCTGATTCCACCTCTCCCTGTCTCCCCTTAACCACCAACACCATGACTAGGACAGAGTGCACCCACTCGTTCAACAATTAGATCTTGAACTCCTACTACATAGCAAGCACCAAGCTCCACAGCAGGGATTTCGCATGAATGAGGTGGAGTCCCGACTACTACAGAGTAGTCAGGAAAGGACTAAGTTATACTCAGTGTGATAAGTGGTGTGGAAGGGGAGAGTTGGGGATTCCCTGGGAGCATAGAGCAAGGAGAGGTAACCCAGACTAGGGGATCAGGGAAGACTTACAAAAGCAGAGATCATTTGACTGTGACCTGAAGAATGAGCTTTCCCAGTGAAGAAAGGAAAAGGACTTTCTGGTTGGGAGGAATAGCATGTGTGAAGCCCCAGGTAGGAAAGGAACAGAAAGAGGAGGCCCAGGCTGACCTTGCAGAGAGGAAGGGGAAAGCAGTTCCACCCACCTCCTGGCTCTGGCTTCTCCACCCTTTTGTCTCCTCACATGTTTCGGGTGCTCAGCACTCAGCTGCAGCCCCACTTCCTCAAAGACTCTCCCCTCATCCCCATCTGGCCCCTCCTTTCTCGGCATTCACAGCTACTGCTGCAAAGTTCAGCGCCATTTTAGTTTAAAGTCAATACTGACTTTCTTTCCTGGACACGCTGCGATTGGAGGAAAGAGACCAGGGCTTGTTTTCCCCACTTTCTCTCGTGGCAGTGAGGATGTCTCACTTTGCCTTCTTGTCCCAGGGATTGTGACTCTCTGCAACCCCCAGGTGGTCACAGCTGATTGTCAACTTTTATGATGTTCCCTTTGTTGGCAACCGCATTTGTGTTTTCATAGTGGGCAAAGATGTTTGGCAATAAGCCAAATCCTCTGCCTTTTAAAGAAAAAGAAGGTTCACACTGTCTTCTAGGGTTAAGCTTTCTAGGGGGCATCTTCCAGTAAAACGAAGCTTAATAAGGGTTATTAAAACATTAAGCTTTCATTACAATTGCTAGTCATATTTTTTGTCACTGCCATTTGTTAATAACGTTGACTTCTTAAAAAGTTTAGTAGAAAAACAACTCTCTGACTTTACTAGTCTCACTTTACAGATTCATTCTTATGATATTTGCTTAACGTTTCAGTGTTTTTCCATTTTTTCTTTTTGGCTAATACCACTGAAAGCAGTCATGTTCAGAGTCCACGATGTTGGCAGAGTTAGCTCCGGGGATGCTTACTCCTCTAGCGTTCGGCACCTCTGTGCCTTCTTGTGTTTCCTCCCAACATCTGGACTGGGATGCCTCATTGAAGAGCGTGGCCTTAGAGGCTGACACCTAGGCACTGGCATATCCACTTTTCAAGGACTCTGACTTGAATACAAGCCCTAAATGGGAGTGAATCTTGAGTAAGCTTTTCCATATTCTCTGCTGCTCCCTAAAGGTGATTTGTAATGGCAAACTCTTAAATGTCACAGAGTCTGGAAAATTGGACATCATAACAGACATCCATTCGCCTTAGTGGTACAACTAACAAAAGTGAGACCACTGGAAATTCCTCTGTGGGATCATCCCTGTTGCTACACAAGATAGTGTACCCCTTCTCTTTCTAGCAAGGAAAGCAGTTCTGATTAAGAAAGGTGGAATTTCTTAAACATGGAAGTAGACAGAAATAGACAGGAGACTGAGTGTCTTGCCCTTTGGTAGGGTTACCAGAATCTATCTAGCTTACCAGAATCTATGAAGCCATTGCCTCAATGCCCCCACCACGCCTATAGACCGAGGGGTGCTATGTGGTTCTCCAGAGATGGCCAAGGCACCTGCAGAACTGAGGCCACCTTCCGTGCTTGTAAACAGTAAGCATCCCTCTAAATGAGGACTAATTCCATGAGAACTCCCCAGAGGCCATGGTCCCCACTGCAGCCCATCAGCAGCACTACACTAGATCCTCTGTTGGTGGCCTAGTGTTGCAGGTGTGTTTGCTAATGGATCAAAGCAGAATCTCTTGGCAAAACTGGGCCTTCCGGGTAATTAGCATCAAGCAAACAACCCACATGTCTTCCATCCACACCAGGCCACTCATAAGCAAGGTGAATAGAGGCTTCCGAAAAGGTTAACGTGCCCATGTGAAAATTCCAGTCTCGTCCAGCAGGGCAGCTGTGCTTTCAGCTTGCTGTAGACTCTAATGCTGGAATGAGTCTTCGGTCCCTCAGAGGATCATCCATGGCCAGGCTGTGATGCCTGTCCTTTATAAAACTCACCCAATCTGGGGCGCCTGGGTGGCTCAGTCGGTTGAGCGACCGACTTCGGCTCAGGTCACGATCTCGAGGTCCGTGATTTCGAGCCCCGAGTCAGGCTCTGTGCTAACAGCTCAGAACCTGGAGCCTGCTTCTGATTCTGTGTCTCCCTCTCTCTGACCCTCCCTAGTTCATGCTCTGTCTCTCCCTATCTCAAAAATAAATAAACGTTAAAAAAAAAAAAAACTCACCCAATCCATATCTAAACGGTCCAAGACAATTAATAAGAGACTTTTGTGTCAGAGGTGAACAATAATCTCTGGATAATTTTATTCTATAATAATTTTCTTGCTCTCTCCAGCCCATTCTGTTGATGACATGTTTAGTTCTAATCCATTTCCAAGTTGACTCTTTTTTAATAGCAACAATTTGATTAGTGAAATTCTCTAACTTTGTAAACCATGTAAACCATGGAACAAACTGTCCCTCCCTGAAGAAACACGGCTTCTCATAAATCTTCCCCAGAAACACCAGAGTTAGAGGAGAGAAACACAATTTGATTTTAAATGAGTAATCTTCCCAACTGTCACTTCCAGAAGATAGATAGATACATAGATGATAGACAGACAGATGCAATTTCAAATATAGTTTCACATGCCTTTAAAAGTCCCTGGAGATCAAGAGTACAAAATATCTTTTCAGTAATTTTTATATCGATCACATGTTGAAATGATAGCCTTCTAGACATATTGAGTTAAATAAGCTATATTATTAAAATTAACTTCACCTGTTTCTTTTCACTTTTCACAAATGTGGCTATGAGAACCCTGAAAATTAACCATATGGTTCACACTGTTTTCTGGACTAGAGGACTGACCTGGAAAACACTTATAAAGGGGGGAGGGGGTGACATGATTTCATACAGGCCTTAAGTCCTCCAACCACTTGTATTTTGTGGACACAATGAAATTTTCAGAAATTATGGGCATCTGCCTGCCTTTCCTGGTTTTCTACTAGGTCAGCTGTGACTTTGCCTTTTTGGGCCAGTTCCTATCCCAAACTTCATTTTCTTAGCCAGAAGTCTTATATGCTCCAAACCAGCATGTTAGGGTTTTGTTTGATGCAAACTAGCATTTAAGGAGGTCTCTCTACTGCCTCTTTTCTCCACTATCATCACAGGGAAGAAAGGGCTTGCAACATTTAAAACTCTCTTCTAAGTATGTGTATGTCTATGGGACTATCTTTTCTATCTTTGAAAAATTCCTAGAAAGCAAATATTATCCCCATTTTACCAAAAATGAAACTGACTCGACTTGAGCAATAATGTTAACTAGTACTTGCCAAGAGCCTTATAATTTGCAATTATTCTTTAATATATTTTCTCTGATAACCTTTTGATGTAGGTGTTCTCATTCCCATTTTACAGATGAGGAAATTCTCCTTACAGAGGACTCAAGAGCTTAGGCTTTACAACTAGCATTTATTCATTCCACATGGATTTATTTGTCATTCTAAGCCCTGGTGAACCAGGGGAGCTATGGTCCTTTCACGGCATCTGTACTCTGAGATTCCCAGCACCCCAGTCTTCTATTAAGAACTAAATTACAGTTGTCTCCCCACCTTAACCCCAGGGGATATGTCCCAAGACCCCCAATAGATGCCTTAAAACCATGAAACGTACTCTCTATTGCTTTTTCCCATACTTACATACCTATGATAAAGTTTCATTTATAAATTAAGCACAGTGAAAGATAAATAACAATAAAATAAAACAATTATAATCTATATTGTAATAAAGTTATGTGACTGGTCTCTTTCTCTCTCTCAAAATACTCTATCATACTGTACTTACCCTTCTTATGATGACATAAGAGGATAAAATGCCTACGTGATGAGCTGAAGGGAAGTGAATGACACAGGCACTGTGACATAGTGTTAAGCTACTACCAACCTTCTGACAATAATACATCAGAAGATCTGCTCTTGGAGCAGTGATTGGTGGAGGGGGAGCAGGGGGGAGGGGACCAAAACTGTGGAAAGTGAAATCACAGAAAAGGGGGCACTACTGGAGGATGGCAGGAGAGAAGGAGAATGGGTATCTTGCCTGCATGATCAGAAAAGCCATGTCTTTGGAGAGTTTGACGTTGAAGGTGAGATCTGAATGACCAGAAGGAACTGGCCACGTCAAGATCACAGGACAAACAACTAGTGCAAAACCTGCAAGGTTAGAGAGAGCGTGGCACGTTGGAGAAAATCAGAGGGTAGAACTAGTCAAGGTAGTGGGAGACGAATGGGCAGGAGGGCCAAAGAGGAAGGCAGGGGCCATGGCAGGCAGGGCTTGTAAACCCAGGAAAGACATTTGGATTTTACTCTGGGTGTATCATGAAGGCTTCATGGTGTGGAGGACTGGCAGAGGAGGGTCATGATCTAATTCATATTCTACAAAGACTGCCCTTGATGCTGTGGGAAGAATCAGTTGTAGGGAGACCAGAATGGAAGCCAGGAGAGGAGGTCTTACAACTGTCCTGGGTGAGAGGCAGTGATGGTGCCCTAGCAGAGATGGAGTGGAAGTGACCAGGAGTGGATGGATTCTGGAAGTTTTGTGGAGATACAGCTGATAAGACTGGTTGATGGATACTTTATCTTTCTTTTGACCTGATGGTCCATCCGGTGCTCCTGCACTGCCCAACCTCCTGTGGCTCTCTTCCTGACAGGCTCTGCTCTGGGAAATCTAATCCCGTTCCCCCAGTAGTGGCCTCGCAATAATGCCTGAAAGCAAAATGAAACTCCAGCAGATCGTGTTGTCTATCACCCCGTTTTTTTTTTTTTTGCTGTGTTAATTCATTGTCCTGCCTAGCTGTTAGCCTCTTCATGGTTCATACTGACCTTCAGAAACATATCCATGATGAACGAGGACTTGCTATATTCCAGAATCACTTCAACGGAAATAAAGTGAATAAATGGAAGTGATTCCATTCTTTCTGTCTCATTTGGGGCTAGCAGGAGAGTGGATCCCTCGCACATTCACTTGCCCTCAGCAGTAAAGGTACTAGACCCCTGGGGGCACAGCACAGGGTAGGCACTGCTGAACTGGGAACAGAGAGGAAGGGGAAGGGAAATTGTATTTAAGAACCAGGTGGTATATCATAAAGTGATTTTTTGTGGGCTGCTGATAGAAAGATGAAGAAGAGCGAGACTGTGGGTGGAAAGGGCAAGCCAGAGGCCAGGATCAGTCCGCAAAGACTGCAGAGAAGAGAGATGACTTCAGCTTTTCCTTAAAGGATGCTCAGGCTTTGGCTAAACAAGGAAAAGCAGGAAGGATATGAGATCCAAAAGAGTTGTCAGTCAGCAAGTTTACATGTGCATGCGTATGTATACGCAACTCCTCGGGCCAGTGAAAACATTTTCTTGGCTTGTGCATTGAGTTTTCATTAATACCCCAGGGCAATAGATGCTCTCAGTGGTAAAGAAGGAAAACTCGCCCTTCTTCACCTACACAACACAGTCTCTTCCCAGGAAAACAGAGGGCGATCGACCGCTGTGGTAGCAGGTGTCTGACTCATCTGCATACACTCCACACCCACCTCTCATATGAGAGGGAGTTTTTATTCCTTCACAGCAATGAACTTCGCTCCCTCTGAAACCTTCACTGGCTCCCACCGCCTGCCCACACAGGGTGTGTTTTTGCTGAATGCTTATTCCACAACTGGTCATAGGATCAAATCAATTTGGAAAATGCCACACTTAACAATGTTAAACAGGGTTTTTCCTTTCCTCTGTCGGACATTTAATAAGCCAGTGTACGGTATTATCATGCAGGATTTCCCAAGCTTATGAATGACTGATCTGTTTTTATAGTACATCACTCGGGACTAATGCCCTTCAGAAGGCACTCTGGGAAATACTGGGCTAATCGGCATTTCGTCCATCACCCTCCACGGTCAGTCAGACCCTGCCTGCTTCTCCACAAGTCCTGACAAAGAAAACTGCCCTCCGAGGCACTGTTTCAGCTGACATGCCTTACGTATCCCCACCTCAAGAGCTTCACCAATGCCGTGCGCTGGCCCAAATTATCCTGGCCCTTCCTCCCCTCTCCTTGTAACTCAACTCAAGTCCTATCTTCTCTAGAAAGCTTCACTGGCCCCTTCCAGGACTTGGAGATGCCTCCTGCCTGTGAACCCCATCAATTGCTTCATGTCCCGCAGATTTAGCATTTCATAGCTGGTTTCTACCCCTTTCTGTTCTCTAGTACCTTGCACATGGTAGGTATTAAAGAAGAGTAGAAGCCGGAAGGAGCTAGAGGAAGTGGAGAAGCACAGGGAAAGAGGTCAGGGAGGAGGAGGACAAGGAAGAGGTAGAGGAAGAGCAGAGAAGAGCACAGAGGTGACGAAGTGAAAGAGAATTCCATAGGATCTTGGACATGGCACTTCCAGGGAGTGCAGGTGGAAGGGACTATTTCTGGAAAAGAAGATCCATAAAGTTCTCTTCTGTGACCCAGGGACATGGATCTGGCCCCAGGCCCCACTTGTAGGGCATCAGCTCTAACCAGAGGTGCTGTATCTGAGAATGGCACCCACTATGGTCCCTTAACCTGTGTTTAATAATAATAATAATAATAATAATAGTAGTAGTAGTAGTAGTAATAATAACACCGTATATAAATGCACTATTAAGAAAAGTCTATGTATCTCTTTTTGTTCTTGAAAACAACATAATACAGTATACGATACACGTTCAGTACTAGTCAACCAAATAAATAACCTTCAAAGTAAAAATTACATAATCCTGAAGCTATTGTTTCTGCTAAAGCCAGTGCCTGCCTTTCACACAGGAGAGCCTAAAACTCACAGAGCAGCTTGAATTGGGGCTTAATCCTTGAATTTGTAGACCAGCACACTCACTTCCTAGACTGTTTGAAACTCTGCTTCCCATGGCTGAAGAGTCTGTGATCTCTCTCTTGGTCAAATGGCCACCTGCCAGAGACAGAGACACAAGAAACATACCCATGTCTGCTTCACGCTTCTAATTCACACAAAAGTGGCCACTAGTTTAACAAACCTGCTTTCCTAAACCAGACATTCTCTTCTTTACCCCTGTACATTTAGAAAATGCCAAACACAATGGCATATGTTGTAAATAAGGTTAAAAGGGCATCTTCCAAAAGAGCCCATCCTTTGTAAGTTGTCCGTCCACTTCCATTGACTTAGTTACCTTCTGCAAAGGCCAGGGGCCTTGCCAGGGTTCCACCCTGGAAAAGCTCATCCTATGGAAGCATAGCTTGGCGGGTTTACCAGACCCCGTCTCCAACACTCTGTTAAATGCCCAGATGTATTTCTTTTATGCTTGTGCAAAAATTCCATTTCAGAGTGTCAAGGCAACACCTAAATCAGTCTCCCAAATGTGGTTTGTGGAAAGAGCCTGAATGCCAAAAGGCCTGGGTTCCAGTCAACATTTCCTCTGACTTTTACAAGTTGTGAGCAGATGACCATGGCCCAAGTGCCAGCAGCCATGGGACGTGGGTGGGGGCACTGAACCCCAAACATAGTGGGCCAGTGCGGGGCGTGGGAGAGCGGTCGGCCCAGCTCCTCTGGTCCCTCCACTGGTCCCCAGAGGACTCACAGTCAGGCAGGGCTCCACTAGGGCAGGATTGAGGCCACAGTGAGAGCAGTCTCCACACTAAGTCACAGCCAGCCATGGAGGAGAAAAAGAGTTGAATGTGTGTGAGGAACTGAGTGTCTGTGAGAGCCTAGTCCCAGAGAGCATTTCTGTGCTGTGAGGAGGAAGAAGGAAAAAGGACACTGGAGTCTTCAGGTTCAAGGAAAGCAAGCCATCCCCCACCCTGTGGGTTAGATTAGTTCCTTGTTACCAGTACCACATAACTGTGATTCTCTCCTTCTGAGCCCTGCTACCCTGGTATATGGAACAAGAAGACTTGTAACATGATCAAAATAAAACCTTCCTTTGTATTTGCTTGTATACTTTATTCACTGAGAGATTTTTCTCCAGCCATCATACACAAACTTGGCAGGCACCATAACTGTTCAGCCCACTTAGGTTTCAGGCAGGTCCGCAACCAAAACCACACTCTAAATTCAGTAGTTAGAAAGTCCAATCTGAGATCAATCAAGACCTCAAACCTGACTTAGCATTAAATCTTCCCTCCTCCCCCAGCTGGGCTGGACTCCCATTGTAAAGGAGGCCGATGGGTGTCTCTCTGTTTCTCCACTTTGCTTTTCTCCTCCCAGCCCCCGTCCCGGCTTCTTGGCCACTTTCTTACATCTCCTTGGCTGGGACAGGTGAGCAGAGGTAGGGAGGAAGTAAGCTCCTCCTTGAACTGGGACCATCAAGCTGGCTTTGTGCTCTGTGGGCCCAGCACGGGTTTCATGTTGACTTGTTTCTCCTGTGGGGTGTTCTTTGGAGCTTCCTTCTGGATCCTCTCTCCTGCAGTGGACAGATGTCTCTTTTTGACATGGACAGATGTCTCTTTATTCCCAATGTTTGCTTGTGGCTGCTTCCCCAATCTCTGGATCTGGTGGTCACCTCTATCTTCTTGCTGCTAAAGTCCTTCTATCCTAGTCAATGGCTTTGGACAGGACCCAAGAAGACCCCACATTGACCTCCTTCCACACGGCCACCTCTGCTCCACAGGAGACACACACACCACACGTGGCCAGGCTAACCCTGTCACAGCTGTCTCTATCCAGTTCCCACAGGCTGCTCCTGCTTTCTCAGACATGAGACCTCTGTGTTCACTCTGGGATCAGTCTCATTCACCTCCCTGGGCTTGAGGGGAAGCCCATGGAGGCCTGCCCTCCCTAAGCCCCTCTACCTGGTGGCAGGGCCACTGGGGACTCACAGCACAGGGGCAGCTCTCTCCAAGAAGTACCTCTGCCAATCCTCCCCACCCTGACCCCTTTTAATATCTTTCATCTGGCTGAGGGGTCCAAGCATCATGGGGCCAGTTTACAGACGTTGCCTTGGAATCTGCTTTGGGTGATTAGGTTCCTCATCAGAACTGTTTGCACCTTGGAGCCTAGTCAAAACTTCCATTTTAACATTCATTAGACACTTATGTCAGATTTTTAATTATGTGCTCATTTAAATATAAGCCCCATGGGGGCATGAACTTCATCTGGTTGATTCACTGCTATATAATAGGCACTCGATGAATAATTGTTGAATTAATAAATTAATTTTTAAGCAAAGTTGGCCACCTCCCCCCAGACTATAAGCTTTATGAGCATAGCGACTGCAATTATTTTTACTCAATTTTTATCCCCAGAGTTTAGTAGAGTGCTGGCCAATAGTAGATAATTTAAAAAATAATCTTGAATGAACTAACAAACCTGGTGAAAGCCCGTATTTCTCTAAGCAAGATTCATGCAGGCTCCACTGGCTGGCCCGAAGCGTCCCTCCCTCCCTTCCTCAAATTCTTCACATGGCCACGTGGCTTAAAACTCTATCAGTCAGAGATCCTCTCTGCCATCCGAGTCTTCTTTAACAACATAGCGGCTAAAGGGAAGCCATCAGTCGCTGACACTTAAGAAGGCCATTTGCTACAAGGAGCTTCCAGGAACCTAGTTGTTGGGGACCTGCTAGGAGGGAGCACTACCAAGAGAGGAGATGCCGGCCTAGAGGTGGGGACACCTTTAGAGATTAGCCAGAGAGACCGAGGACCAGGAAGTGAAAGGCAAATGAGAAATACAGCCAATATTTCTTTGGAGACTGCCTTTAGCATTCTCTCCTCCTCCAGTACAATTTTTAAAAAGCACTTAATTTGGGGGGTGCCTGGGTGGCTCAGTCGGTTAAGCGGCCAACTTCAGGTCATGATCTCGCGGTTCGTGGGTTCGAGCTCTGCGACAGGCTCTGTGCTGATAGCTCGGAGCCTGGAGCCTGCTTCAGATTCTGTGTCTCCTTCTCTCTCTATCCCTCCCCTACTCATGCTCTGTCCCTGTTTCTCTCTCAAAAAACATAAACGGTTAAAAAAATTTTTTTAATAAAACCACTTAATTTTTAGAGCTAACAGGAATCTTAGATATCCTCAGAGTCTGCAGTTTTCAGGCATTTTTAGCCGAAAAAAGAACTCCTTCTTTAAATGAAATCTTACCAGAACCCCAGTGTGAAAAACAGATAAGACAGATGATCTGGTTCTAGATGGGCAATGGGCAGGAAACCAAAACACACACATGCAATTTTCCCACAGTAGGTCTTGGTACCTCCCCCTTAGAATGCCTAAGTGCTCATGAAACACAGTGTGTCCTCACATGGTACGAGACCTGTGCTCGTCCTGCCTGGATCATCACCATGACTGCAAGGCTGGGCACCAGAGGCCAAAAAAAAAAAAAAAAAAAGACAGTACTAGACCCAACTTCTCTTTCCCTTTGTCAAGAATCAGACCTGCTATTCCCTCCACTTCCCAAACTCATCTATTCTGTAATGTTTGCTAAATCAAAGAAAGAGCCCTTTCACGGGGCCACTAAAGACCTCCCCGGGAGCTTAATATGACCAACAAATATTTACTAAATGCTTGCTACACCCTTGACCCTGTGTTTGGCCCTCAGAACAAATGCCCGCTGCTACATTAATCAGCACTCTGAACCTTCTCGGAACCATCTCAACTGCAACTGCAACATCCAACCCACATCTATCCATCTTTTCTCTAAATGTGCTGTGAGACATCGTGTGAAATGATTTGCTGAAACACAGATAAACTCCATCTGTCAGCCCCCATCTACAAATCTAGTAGGAGTTGCAAAAATAAATGAGGTTTGGCACGATTCTCTCTCTGCAAACCTTTGCTCACAGGGATGACCACCGTTTCCTGTCTTTGGAACTTAGAAGCCATCTGTGTAATAATCCGCTCTAGTTTCCTGCCAAGTTCTGACGTCCCTCTCACCAGTCAGCAGTTCCCACCAGAAATGCTCAGGGCCTCAGGGCCTCCCATCCCTCCACTGGCCCATGTCCAGGTCACAGAAATGGCTCCCTTGTCCCTCTTCATGTAACAAGACTGCAGTGTGAAGCGTGGAGAGTTCAGTTTAGTGTGATTATTTCTGTATCCGCTCAGGATCGCTCAGCATAAGAACAGACTTCACCAGGAAGCACACTAGCTTTGAAATCCAGCTCTGTCACGCATTGTGCGGTTTTAGCTAATTACCCTCCCTCTCTGACTCCACAAAATGAGCGCACGAGAAGGTTGAAGGATTGAACGCAATATCGTACATGAAGCGCTTAGCACAGCAGTTGGCACATGTCATTGTGACTATAAGAAAATTACCTATTACAGGTCAGGGATGGAGACCAGGCAAGGCACAGGCCCAGAAGGAGGGTGTATGTGGGAGGGGCATATTCACAGTCATGCAATTTACGTATTTTTCTACACGTTAGTAAATCTATAGAAAAGACCCTCTTCCCTATGAAGCCTGGAGTCTCATAGAGAACAAATAATGAAAGATGTCTGCCCCCTTTTAGACACATGGTTGTGAATTTACTGTCTTCAGGTCAGACTGAAGTCCTCAAAGACTGCCCCAGGCTGGTTCCTGGAACTGCTGTTCAGAAGGGCACATGGGTTATTTCAAGGGCAAGTTCTTCAGGTGGCTCCTAAACACCCAGAGAGCTCAGTACAAGGGGTTCAGTGCCTTTGAGCACTCCTAAGGAGACACAGAGCAACAGGGTAGAGGCCTCTCAAAAGAATGTCAACCCAAGAGGCAAAAGCTATCACAGGCCATGCTCCCAGTCTTCATGGGAAAACTGCAGAAGAGACG
Source organism: Lynx canadensis (assembly GCF_007474595.2). Taxonomy (NCBI): domain Eukaryota; kingdom Metazoa; phylum Chordata; class Mammalia; order Carnivora; family Felidae; genus Lynx; species Lynx canadensis. The sequence goes on from NC_044305.1 coordinate 85,893,917, forward strand.
TGCTCTGTGCCTTTGTTGATGACAGTTAAGTTGGCAGGACTCAGCTACAGTGGATTTTAGAAGGTCTGGGTCTGTTTCTAAAGGTCATTTATCTTAAAAGTACTTGAACTAAAGGCTATAGTAATAGATGACAGCTGGGAATTTTAAATTTCATTTTCAGTTCCGAAAAAAAATAAGAGGGTTGGGTTTCCATTTATATTTTCATACTGAGGATAAGTCATAAGGGAAATTTCATTGTGTTTGTCAGTCTAAAAAACCATCAATTCAGTGTGCGTAGTCATGGATTCAAACTGCTTAGAAAACCCAGGAGAAGCAGCACTCCTCACCAGTCGCCATGAAATTGACATGCGGAGGGTAAGAGCAGCAGCTGCGGGGAAGATCCTCTGAAGGGCAAGAGTCCCTGCCAGGTCCCTTTTTCATAAAGCTCCTCCTATTCCAGAACACCTGGAGGAGCCTGGAGCTCTGCTAGGAGGGGTGGTACTTCCAGACTTGACTTCGACCAACTTTATCAGGAGCCAGAAATCACAACAGGAACAAAACCACAACAGCCAGGAACCCAGCACCAACAGGGAGCCAGGAGCAGCCAGGTCCAGCCAGGAGCAGCTGGCTGCAGTGACTTACAGCTGTAGTGAAAGGCTAGCAGAAAAGCAGGGCCCTGCCCCACCTAGACTCACCACCTAACTGAGAAGGGGGCTCTCAGGGCAGAAAGGGATATAAATGGTCCCAGAAGCTAGAGAGCTTGGTCTAAAAGGCCCAGGTCCAATGAAAACAAGCCTGGAGACTTAACAGCTGCCCTATTTTGTCATCAGAAACCCATTCTTAGTTTTGCTAATGGCTGAAAATGTACAAAGTTTATGTTTTTATTTCATGGACTTAATTAATGCTTAAAAGAATTAAACCAGTAAGGCCCAAGACCACAGCTTCCTTGTCCACCATGGATGGGCTACTTTTCCCAGAGCCTGCCTCTTACTGAGAAGTCCTCCTGTTCCTTCTCAGGGTTGTGGTAGCCCTACTTTAAGATTTGAGGTGTGGTCAGAGCGTGCGTGAGCCCAACAGGCTGTGGGCCCCTGCTGTGATCAGAAAACTTCTCTGTACATATGTATCTCCTCAAACTAATTGCCAGAAATTCTCCAAAAGAAGGGTTCATCTTTTTGACTTAAGGACTTGAGCCTAGCTAACATCCCAGTGTCCACCAGCAGGAGAAATACACACACACACACACACACACACACACACACACACACACACACACACACCACTGAGAAAAATTAGGGTATCAGTTAGTCTCCCTTAACCAACTAGCAGAGTAAATCTTGTTCTTTTATTCATTCACCATTTTTTTATATAGTTAATAATTGGATCCTTTACAATGAGCCAGGCACTATGCTATCTGCTTAAAAAATTTCATGATCTTCATGTACCACAAAACTTTCTGATTATAAGTACTTTCAGAGTATACCGAAGTGACAGATCCCCTTGGTGATCCTGATGCTGTAGGTCCAGACTTGGGTTTGGGCATTTGCGTTTTTAACAAGGAAGCCAGGTGATGCTTATGATCACGTAGCTCTCCTGGGAGGCTTCTCAGTTTGTCCACCTTGCCTTCTTGACTGAGGTGCCCCCAGTTTCCCAGCAGGTGTGATCTCATCACTGCAGAGCAAAATAAAGAAGGCTGGTCAGCTGAAGGAGGAGTGCCCACCTCCCAGTGTGGTCTGAAAATCCATTGGCTTGGGGCGCCTGGGTGGCGCAGTCGGTTAAGCGTCCGACTTCAGCCAGGTCACGATCTCGCGGTCCGTGAGTTCGAGCCCCGCGTCAGGCTCTGGGCTGATGGCTCAGAGCCTGGAGCCTGTTTCCGATTCTGTGTCTCCCTCTCTCTCTGCCCCTCCCCCGTTCATGCTCTGTCTCTCTCTGTCCCAAAAATAAATAAACGTTGAAAAAAAAAAAAAATGAAAATCCATTGGCTTCCCTTGGGCAGTCACACAACAGCCTCATGTTGAACAGACAGCCTGAAACCCCCAGATCTTCTTCTCCTAGCCTGGGATTGGGCTGGGAGTCCCCCATTAACAGTATCGATTTTCTTTACCTAAGTGGTAGACCTGGCTAGTAATCCTAAATAAAGAGTGGTCTCACAACCTCTGGCTCCAGCTTGTCCAGTTCTCTGCAGCATCCTTACTCCATTCTCCCCTGCATGAGGCTCCTCTCACCGCCAGGAGTCGTCAGTACATGTGGTGGAAAATGCCCATGTACCCTGTTGTCCATCTGAGGCAGGAGCTGAACTTGGCCACAGCCGCCTCCACCATCAGGAACCTGTCCAAAAGCTATCCTTCCTGTGTATTTTTTGAACAGGCTTTTAGCTATTAAAAACCAAAGTAGTACTCTGTAGGGAAATTTTTAATGGAGACAAACTATCCCAAACTGTACATACTGCCTTTTTTGATCTTATTAAATTCTCAGCATTAGTGCCATGATATAAGGAAACGAGAGGCCAACTCACTTGAAGTCTGTTTTGGTTAACGTTTATGTTGTTGATGGTCCCACCTATTGAAAAGGCAAAGAAATGTCTACGGAGGGAGCCAAGACAGTCTCATGGCTGCGAAGAAACCTTGGACCCGTGCCCTACCTTCCTCTTTGTGGCTCAGTTTTTCCAGCCACGTAAGGGAGCGATGATTCCTGTCACCTTCTCCTCATGAGGAGCTCCTGAGGTAGCCATACGCAAGGCCGTGCTGGACTTTGAATTTCTGGGGCAAAAATTCAACAGTTGCTGTTGTAGTGTGGTTCCCTGAAACTGGGTTTCTTCATCCACCAAGTGTTACCACTGGTGTCTGGAATGATGAGAAATGCCTCAAAGTAGGTAATCAGGCAATTGAAGGAGACTTTTCCCACATGTTGTTGATGAAGCAACAAGTCATTGGGTCTGAAATCTCTAGGTCTGAGACACTAGGAAAATTACAGCTTGTGTCTATAACAGAAAAGGCCTCTTTGAATTATATATACCATTTATAAATTATAATAATTGCTCTCAAGGCAAGTCTGTGTATATTGTTCTTTATTTTTTTAAAACAACTTTTCAACATTCCTTAGCTTCCATTGAATGTACTGCTTAGAATGAATTTGTGTAGCAAGCATGTGACTCTCCTCTGATGGAAGGTGAGGCCAGTGTCCGCTGTGTTCTCTCTGAGCAGAGACTGTAAGGGGCCGATCCTAGCTAACTATAAAACTGAAAGATGGAGCAGGGGACCCCTGGAGGTCCCTACGCTCCAATGATTCCTCTCCTCTGTATCAAATCTCTTGAAGAGATCATCATTACCTCAAATACAAAGGGTGATTTCATTTGATATGTTCTGGGAATACAGCTTATAATGAACCATGATAACAAAATGATGACTGATTAACTCTATTAAATAAAACATCATTCAAGCAATATAGGAGATGGATGGAATGCCACAGGAGACTTAAACAATATTTATTCACTTATACACTGAGAAGTGGAAACACCTGGGAAAACACGGTGTGGGGCTTTTAAATAACACCACACATTTATAACAGCTGCTTGTTGACCAAGAGCTATAAAGAAACCCACCCTCAATTACAGAGGACCAAAAGCCAGTGGACGCTCTCCCACAAAACAGTCATCACCCACTGAGACCTACTTAAGGTAACCTTCCAAAAGTTTCCATACAATTTCATGCATCTAAAGTACACTAAAATCTCACATTAGGAGATATCAGAGTCTGGAGGTTTTATTAGTCCCTGTACCCAAATGAAAGATTATTTCTTTTAAATTCTCTAGATAAAGCCCCATCTTGTTCCCATATCATAATTCAACTTTTAAATTTTTTAAATTTTATTTATTTTGAGAGAGACAGAGCAAGCAGGAGAGGGGCAGAGAGAAAGGGAGAGAGAGCATCCCGAGCAGACTCCACACTGCCAGCACAGAGCCTGATGCAGGGCTTGAACCCACAAACCATGAGATCATGACCTGAGCCAAAACCAAGAGTCAGACATGTAACCGACTGAGCCACCCAAGCACCCCTCATAATTCAACTTTTAATGTGAGTGAGAGTAAAAAGGGGACCTATAAATAAAGTAGAAAGCATTCAGTGGGGTCTCAGTCCTAATCCCAGGACAGCTTATCCAAGAGACACTGTCAGTTAGTCAATTAAATTTTGCCTGGACTCAGTTTCCCATCTAGAAAAAAAAAAAAAAAAAGGAGAAGAGGAGGTGGATCTTTGTTTCCCTTGCATCACCCAAAATCAGTGCATCCACTGAAATGTGAAAATGGTGAGATGTGGAAATAAACAAGCAAACAGATAGTCCCCAAATATTAATAGTTGTCATGTTAGAATAGTGAGCCTGGGGTTTTCTTTTCTTTTTCTCCAAAAAATGTTAATGCCCTTAATTGCTTTTATCTAATGAGAGTGATGGTAATTGAAGAAAAGAGGGAGAAAGAAGCAGATGTGAGCTTTAAGGCATGATTGTAGAACTGGACCTATGATGTCTGAGCTAGGCTCCCCAGTGGGTAGAAAAATGTTCTGGCTGATTACATCAGAAGGAGGAGGTGTGAGTGGTCGGTCATGCCAGGACACAGTGGTTCTCAGCCATGGTCCCCTCTGCTTACAGCACATCCAGCCTCCAGCACCACCTTTGCTCCCATGGCCAGGTCTCCTAGGACTCTCATTTGCAAGGTCACTGTCATTAAAACTTATCCTCTGGTCTTCTTGTCACTCTCTTTGTCTAGTGGTCTCCACGAGAGCCCCACTCAGAGCTGTGGGATGAAATTCAATCTTCATTCAGTTCATAATTTTTTTTTTCTTTACCCAGGGACAGAGTATGATGAGGTAATATTTTCTGGTGTGCTGGCCCAAGATCTGAACCGTTAAAAGTGAAAAATATTGAGAGCTTAAAAAGCCAGTGTCCAGTATTCTTTCAATGGTCTTGAGTGGACAGTGATGTTTTCCCAGATGTGAATTCCAGAGTCACAGAACCATCATTGTCCCCATCTGCCCCCATTGCAAAATGATAGTTAGTCATTGTCTATAACAGTAGCAATGAACTCTAGTAATGAACAAACAACCCAAGAAAATTCTCCTTTCCCCCAGAGTCTATTTAGTGGGCTATTCTAATATCAGTCAGAATAATAGCAGACTGGAAGGGAGTAGGGAATGACCCTGCAATCACTTAATGGTGAGGAAGAGGATGAAGAGTGAAAATGCCCTACTTCAAAGTTTCAGAAAATGGGCTTGCATTCCATTCTTCTAGAAAGTGCCTACAACCCCCCACCATTAACTTGGGCACTCTCTCCACAAGAACATAAGGCTTGTCAGATGTCCTGCCACAACCCTGCATAGCAATCCTCAGATGCATACATCTCTTCGTTCATGTCCTGTTCTTCCCTTCTGGAAACACGTAGATGTGACAGCTTTGAAAACGTCATTTTCCTCTGAAAAATGACACAAGGGGTGGAGGAGTTCAACCCCAATCCCTTTGATGAAAATATTCCTAAAATATTAACAACTTTGTGACTAGTCCACATTATACCGTGTGACTAACATAGGAACAGAAATCTCCTTGGAGATTAAACCGGTCTCTCTTGGGTCTTTGAACAAATTTGGGTAGGTAAGCACTAGATCGAAAGATGCATGGAATCTCTTTGTCCCCCTTTGTCTAGGACTCTCCCAGCCGAGGTGGATGAGCTCACGTGCTAACTTCCTTCAAATGCTCACCTCCCGCATGTGCTCACTCCTCTTTAAGTGCTCTGTGGCACACGTTCATCCTTTGCCTCCCCTCCATTCCCATCCACTGGGTCACTTTCACTACCACCCCCAGATTTAACGATCCTGAGTGACCTTTCCTTGGCCTCAAAAGGATGGCTCGTTGTGCTGGGTGTCAGCATTGAAGGGGTTTTCCCCCCAGGTAACATTTTGGCATTTTAAGAGGGATCTCCATGAGATGCCCACAGAGGACCCCTAATATTGAAAACAGCAGACCCAGTGACAGGCTGGACTTGTCTGGGGTGGAGGGTAGGAAGAGGATGTCTCAAGGCAAACAAGTTGGAGTTCTATTCAGCCGACTCCCAGAGGCATCCACATCCTACATGGGGAAGGCAAAGGGGAGAGGCTGGGGGAGAGTGCTGAGCTGAGAAAGAACAATGAGTTGGGAGAAGCCAACAACACAGGCCTCTACTCCATCACCAAATTTGCAATGTGGTCTGTAACCCCTGTCAGACAGCTTATTTCTTGAGCCCCTAGCAAGTGTCTGATGCTATTCCAGAAGCTTGTTTTAGACCAAATAATATGACAAAGTCTCTGTACTCAAAGAAAGAAAGCTGGAAAACATGGAGGGACCAGGTAGAAATCACGATGGCCAAAAAGGGGATAAGGATTATTGCAATTGCTACTGGGCTTTGTGCTGATTCCTTATTTTACCACTTCACAGCTGAAGCTCCCAGAAAAGCAGATAAGCTGTGGAGAACTGTGGTGTGTCTCCAAACTGCCTCACCACTGCATTCTTCTGCCTCAGTCCCAGCCACATCTCTCAGCCTCAAGAATCCTCTTTCTCTCTGAACTGGGAGGAGGTGGTGAGCATGGCAGCAGAAGGGGGAGTGGGCCAAACCACTATACCCCCTGCACATTGCAGGGTCTTTGGAGACGGAACAAAGATAGCTCTTACTCAGCATGAGGTCACCTTTCTTTTCTCTGGACTGTCTGGATTCACAGGGTTTATTTAGGTTCCTGCCTGAATTCACTCTGGAGCTGATCACTGTGAGCAGGCCCGGGACCCAGCTAGGAGGCTCCCCTCCAGGTAGACACACATACACAAACACACACGTGCGCGCGTGCGCACACACACACACACACACAGAGTCTGTAACCAGGAGGCTGGGAAAGTACGAAGGGACACAGTTCAGAAGCAGCAGCATTAAGGGGAAAGCACAGAAGCCCCAGAGTCAGACCGACCTAGGCTGAAACCTGTCCCTGTCATTTACTATTTGTGTGGCCCTGGTCTTAGCCTTTGAGAGCCTCCATTTCTTTGTCTTTGAAATGGGGATAGTAATTCCTACCTTACAGGGCTGTGGTGAGGTTTTAGGATAACATAGATAGGGATTAGATAAATCATGGCTATTATAGTTATAACAGTGACCACCCTGTGCCCATTAGATAGGCTTTTAAGAGGCACCTGGGTGGCTCAGTGGGTTGAGTGTCCAACTCTTGGTTTTGGCTCAGGTCATGATCTCACGGTTCGTGAGACTGAGCCCCACATCAGGCTCCACACTGACCACGCGGAGCCTGCTTGACATTCTCTCTCCCTGTCTCTCTGCCCCTTCCCCACTTGTGTTCTGTTTCTCTCTCTCTCAAAATAAATAAATAAACACTTAAAAAAAAGATAAGCTTTTTTTTAAACATTTTTATTTATTTTTGAGGGGGGGGGGGGACACAGAGCATGAGTGGGGGAGGGGCAGAGAGAGAGGGAGACACAGAATCCCAAGCAGGCTCCAGGCTCTGAGCTGACAGCACAGAGCCCAATGAGGGACTCGAACTCACCAACTGTGAGATCATGACCTGAGCCGAAGTCAGACGCCTAACTGACTGACTGAGCCACTCAGGCGCCCCAAAAAAGATAAGCTTTTAAGCTTGTCCACAGGATACAAATAGGATCATAACATTCACAGGGCTTAACGCAGTATTTGACAAATGTTGCCCCATGTTCCTGGAAGCAAGAGCTGCTCCTTCATTGCTATATTTTCCAAATGCTTTGGCAACCCTCGGTGTGCCAGGTCCTCGGTGGTGAGGGGAATTCAATGGTCCAAAAAGGGCTCGCAGTATCGTGGCAAAGAGAAAGACAAATAGACAAATTATGACAAAGGTTGAAGAGGAAAGGGGCAGGAAACCATGAGAGATTACCAGGTGGGCCTGAATGAGATAGGATGTGAGCAGGCAAAACCTCTGTGAGGAAGTGACTAACCTGAGACATGAGTTATGAGTAGAATTTAGCCAAGCAAAGTTTGGAGGTAGCATGTTCCAGGAAGTGTATACGCAAAGGTCATGAAGCACACACGTCCATGAATTTGAAAGGAAGCCACAAGGCTGGCAGGTGAGGAGAAGGAGGGAGCATGGCAGGGGGTAAGGCTGATCATTCAGCACCTTGTCAGCCATGTTGGCATTTGGGATCTCAGCAGTAGGATGGACTGGGACAGGAGACCAGCAAGGCCTCAGACAGGCTAGCCAGGAGGCAGGAGATGATGGCAGATGGACCAGCTGGAGGAACAGGATCTTTACCTTATGCTCACATCCAGTGTGGACCAGAGCCCCTTGGAAAACATGCCTTTCTCATGCTCCTCAGAGGTGAAGAACTTGGTCTTTACCTCTTCAGAGGTAAAGACAGCGTCTTGGAGACCTTCACGTTCACATCTCTTACTGAGTCAGGAGGTGAAGGCTCTGTCTCCTGTGGTCCATGCAGCCTCCCCATCCCCAGCTCTCAATCCTTCCAAATCAGGTGAGCAGGAAGATGGCTTCTTTCCGCGTGGCAACTTACATTCCCAAACTGCCCTCGCCACACCAGCAGATGGATGTGTTTATACAGTCTAGCCTTCCTGAGTTAGATTTAGATTGAAGTAAGAGCCGAGGGGGCACAAGGCACATTAACCAAAAGTCTGCTTTGTCTGTGTGTCTCCGAAGCAGCCTCATTCCCGGCAGGTGAATAAGCACCTGCTCTAGCCCAGTCCGCAGCCACCCTCCCATAGAGCAGGGCCTGGTGAAAGGCTGGTTGACTGGGGAAGACACAGAGCAGGTCATGAAGCAAGGGGAGGCAAAGCTCAAGCTGGTTCCCAGGGTCTCACCGACACGCCGGAAGGGCAGAACCTGGGAGCCAGAGCAGTGTTCAAGAAGTGTGAAATGTTACCAGTCAGAAGCAGCAACATAACTAGTTGGGAGGAGACTGGGAAGAATTCTGAAGTCAGGCCCATGCAGGCCCCTGGGGTGACTTTTGCTATCCTGATTAAGGCTTTGCAACCAGGAGGGAGCATTTAAATAGACAGAAGTGAAGCGGGGGATGCAACTCATGGTCTCTCCAAGTGGAGGCCTCTGTCGAGTCCACTTTTTCTGAACAAATAAGATTAACTGGTTATTGACAACATCTTTGATTTACAGTTAAGGTGCTGAGATCCCCAAAAGCTTTGCTATATTTGATAGTCTGCCTCTTTCCAAAGGATTCAAGGTGTACTATTTCTTCCTCTTAAAGATTCTTCCTACATTGTCACTAAATTATTAGTGTAACAGGCCATTTCTTCCAGACCCTACAGAACATAAGCTCAGGCCAGCCTGGGGAGAATTATCACAAAATATTTCATTAGCGCAGCCTGAATTCGTGAGATGTTTCCAAAATGGAAAGGAGGCATTTTGATACTGGGTCATGGTCTCACTTCAGATCCAACTCTACATGATCTCGTAATTAGGGAGAATATTGGGTCCCAGTGGAGGCCTGAAACCAATTTTGAGGTTGGATAACTTAAATTAATACTTTTTACTCCTAAATGAAACCCAGATTTTGAGTGCTATAAATTTTCCATTTGTGTGTCTGGCAAGTCTCAAACAGCAGCCATGATATTTCAGGGTTCTGACTACTGTCTTCCTTTAGTTTAGATTTGAGAGGCACTCTGGCAGGATCATACTAGCCCTTACCTGAAGAGAAGATGAGTCCAGGAAAACTGAGAAGGCTTCTCCAGGCCAGCTGGGTAGAGATCAGCCTATGTAAATTTGGACTAGGTACCCAACTACACAGTCAAAACTGAAGGGGCATGCAAAGGCCCAGCTAGCTCCCAGAAGATCAACAGGCTAGCCTGCCACAGCACTCCAAATGCCCAATACTGGGGAAACTCCTTTAGAATAACACACTGTGTTCAGGAGGTTCCTTTTAGGAATAGTATTATTTAGGTTAGAGGTTCAGCTGACCTAGCAAAATCTCAAAATAATATAAGGTTTGAACAGGATAAAACTTTTTTTCTCACACACATAACCCTCTGGGGAGAAGCTGTCTAGGGTCAGTATGATGGCTCCATGCTATTGGGCACCTAGGCTTCTTCTCATGTTTCTTCATCCCTACAGTGTGACTCTCATCTACACAGCCAAAAAAGAAAAAGGAAAAGAAAAAGAAAAGGGGAAGGTATACCCCTTCGATTTAAGGCACAACCTGGAATTTGTACACATCACTTCTGCTCATATCCAACTGATGAGAACATAGGTTACATAGCCACACCTCAGTGCAGAGGAGGCCACCCCCATCTGCAAATTCATGCAACCACAGTAGGTCAGACCTTTGAGCATCATTCATTGCCTCTTGAACTGATCTGTGAAAGGGAGGCTGGGAAATGTAATCAATGCTAGATGGTCATGTGTCCAACGAAATTCGAGGGTTCTACTACTGAAGGAAGAATGTGAAAATGGATATGGAAGATAACTGGCCATCTCTCTTACATGGAAAGAAAGCACCTTTGAGGAATAAACCTTCATAGTGGATCCAGCTCACGGATCAGATTAGAGATATGTCACATAGAAAGTACAGAGAAGGAGTGAAAGGGACAGGCACACAGGACAAGCAAGCTTTGATTGAAAGGAAGAGTAAGACTCTGGGGCCCTTTTCCAGGAAATACAGCTGAAGGGCACTGAAATTCTGAAGAAGGAACAACCAGAGACGTGGAAAAAGCTGGAAGAGAACGATGGCAGCGGGGAGGTACTGGGACCCAAAACAAACTCTCCAATGTATATTATTACTGGTGGCCAACTCTTTTAAGTAGCCATACTTCTTGATGCATTTTGCCCTACATGCATTCCAATCTAAAAGCACATGTTGCTCAAAAGAAAGAGAGTCAAACAGACCTGGATTCAAATCTCTACTCTATCATTTACTTGCAGAGACACCCTGGGCAAATTCCTTTGTGTTCCAAGCCTGTTTCTACATTTTTAAAACATTTTTTTAACGTTTATTTATTTTTGAGACAGAGAGAGACAGAGCATGAACGGGGGAGGGTCAGAGAGAGAGGGAGACACAGAATCCAAAACAGGCTCCAGGCTCTGAGCTGTCAGCACAGAGCCCGACGCGGGGCTCGAACTCATGGACCGCGAGATCATGACCTGAGCCGAAGTCGGCCGCTTAACCGACTGAGCCACCCAGGTGCCCCTGTTTCTACATTTTTAAATTGGGGTAATAGTACTAACCACTCTTTCTATTAAGAGGGTAAAATGAGATGATGTATATAAAACAACTAGTGCCCAGCATGGCACAGTAGAAGCACTCAGCGAAAGGTAGATGTGGCTAGCATGAAACTTTTTGCTTCATAACCAGCACCAGTCTCTCAGATAGGGGCTTAGCCTTGCAGACAGGGCTGTGGATAGGAAAATGGTACGTGTGTGAGGTACCGAAAATCTAAAGAACACATACCCGTTTAGGATACCACTCACTGGCACAATATAGTCATCATAGAAGTAAAATTGTTATCTTTTTAAATTAATATTCCCTCCACTCTGGGGAAAGCACTTTGGCAGCAACAGGCATAAGGGAAGAATTCATTCCTCACATTATACAAAAGAAGAAAACAGCCTTCATCCATGAGCTTATATAAATGGAGCAGGATGAGGTTGGGGCTATACAGCAGATGAATAAGTAATTTCATAATTTTACATTTTGACAGCCAAGCTAAATAATGCTGTTGGCCAAGCCATCTCTGTCACCAGTTTTCTGGCACCAATTTTTTTTAATTTAATTTTTTTAGTATTTATTTATTTTTTGAGAGAGAGAGAGACAGACAGACAGTGCACGAGTCAGGGAGAGGCAGAGAGAGAGAGAGGGAGGTACAGAATCCAAAGCAGGCTCCAGGCTCCAGTCTCTGAGCTGTCAGCACAGATCCTGACCTGGGGCTTGAACTCACAAACTGTGAGATCATGACCTGAGTCGAAGTCGGAGGCTTAACCAGCTGAGCCACCCAGGCGCCCCTCACACCAATTTTTTAAGGCAAATACCTCAACACAAATGAAATAATGATTGTATTAATGACAGTTCTAAGTAGTCTGAGCCGTTTAACTGGGGGACAGGGCAGTAAAACAAATTCTCAGGATTATTAGCTGGGAGAGAAGACTCTGAATAAAATTAGTTAGTCCTGGGTCAGACTTCCACTCACTCAGCATGACCATGCCGCCGTGTTTTTTTTAAATCTTAGAAAAGTACATTAAAACAACATTATTTCTCAGACTCATCCAAAATGTCAATTAAAACCAGGCTCTTTGGAGAAGTCCTACTGCTTAGCAGGACCCATGGGGCATACGGTGGACTCCATGCGACCGAGGAAGAGAGGATGGTCAAGAGCAATGGCTGGTTTTTAAAAAGCAAAATGAAGAAACAGTATTTAGAGTATACTACACTGGCTCAGACCTTTCAGACCTACTTCCTCTTGAGCCAACAAACGTTCTCAACGAATTCTACCTCTCAAGCATACTCTCCATGGTATCTCCGCACACATCTCTGTCTTGCTCTCCTGAAAGGGCTGAATTTTAGAGCCAGTCCCACTAACGACACTTTGGCCACCTGGTCACTTTTCCTGGATCTCCTGTCTCCAATTCTATTTTGTCTTCTTTTTTTAATTTGTCAGAACTAGACAGATGCAGACGAATGTGCCACGGTTTTATAGGATGATGCGACTTGAAAGAGTATTTAAGCATCAGAGTGTGAAGATTCATTTATAAAAAAAAAAAAAAAAAACAATTCCTTATGGTACCATGTGTGTTTCTGTCTTTGTCAGCTGCAGTGGTTCACTGACCTTTAAAGACTGTCGGGCCTGAAGGGCAATTTGAACATACGTGTTTCACTTGACTGCAGAATCAGGGCAGACTTTCCAACCTGGAGCTACCCACTGGCAGATAGGGTGTCTCCGGCCCAGCTCACATGAATGCATTTGCAAGTGTGGACACAGGCAAAGTCTTCTCATTATTGCAACACCTTTCCCAGTCCTCCCCCAGTTCAGCCTTTACTCATCATCATAACAGCCTATGTTTCATAATTAATAGCATGGGGTAATATCAAGAAACAGAAGGGGAAATGTGTGATAGTTGCCTTTGAGGTACTATCTTTCTCTCATCCAGTGATCTTACCTCTCTCCAGGCGGCCCTTGGATTCTAGCGATGTGATTTTCTAGCTAAGGAGGCAATAAGGAGAGCGCACAGATCTGGCTCCTTCCCAGCAACTTTGGAAAAGGTGCCAAGTTAAGAGTCCAAAAAAAGGGGGGAAACCTACAACACCTCCTATTTTCAGCTCCACAAACCAGGAATGACCCTCCTAGACAAAGGCAGGAGTTGCTGCTTGTTTCTGTATTACTCTGTAACAAACCACTGCAAAACACACTGGCTTAAAACAACAATTTGCTGTTTTCTCTTACAGTTCTGTGGGTTGACCAGAATCAGCTGTATAATCTCATTGGGCATCTCTGATGAAGTTGTAGTCAGAGAGTGGCTAGGGCTGGAGTCATCAGAAGGTTGATTGGACTGGACGTTCAAGAAGTTGCTTCCCTCACTGTCGTCAGTGCTCCTCCACACGGAGAAGAGGAGAATAGAGTAGCCTCAGGGCACCAAATCCAGGAAGCAGAAAATTCCAGGCCTCTTTTTATTTTTTTAATGTTTATTTATTTTTGAGGGTGTGGGGGGAAGGGCAGAGAGAGAGGGAGACCGAGGACCCGAAGCAGAGTCTGCACTGACAGCAAAGAGCCTGATGCAGGGCTTGAATTCATGAACCATGAGATCATGACCTGAGCCAAAGTCGGACACTTAACTGACTGAGCCACCCAGTCATCCCATTTGTTGAAAATTCCGGGCCTCTTAATGTCAGGCACAAAGCTAGCATATCACTTCTACCACATTCCATTATTCAAAACTCTTAGAAATCAACCCAGAGTCAAGGGAGTGGAGAAATAGACTCCTTCTCACGCAGGAGAGAAAGAATTAATGGCAGCCATCTTTTCAAACAAGCTACCACCAAACAGGAAGAGAGAAATTTTTAGAACATAAGAAATTCTCTGCCTCAACTGCTCTGAGGGAGGCCCATTCCCTGCTGCTCTTGAGTGGCCCAGTGACTAAACAGCAAAGTAAAATTTGAGCAAATATAATTGTTTAAAATATCAACAGGGAGTACTTAATAAACCCTTAGACTTTACTAGATCAAGCAGATTAAGTAAACAAACAAACAATATAAAGGCTTTACTCTAATAAAAAATGATTAATGAATATTTATTTAATAGTGCAGCCATCAAATTAAGAACTCACATTATCTCTTAAATTTATAAAAATTACTAACTCTAAGAGGAAATCAAAACTATAGTTACTGGGATTCTAGAAAATAATGACAGTTGGAACACCACAATTAAAAACTTCTGGAATTTGAAAAAATCATAGTCTTGAATTATTTCATTATTAAACAAGAAAAATGAAAATAAATGAGCTAAGTATTCAGCTAAAACTTAGAAAATAATACGGAACAAATCTACAGAAAGCAGAAATAAGGAATCTGTGAATATAAGAACAATTAATGAAAATAAAGCAAAATCTGTAGAACTGAGAAATAAGTCTTAAAATTTTTTTGGAAATGCCAATATCATTGGCAAATTCTTGAAAGCCAAAAAAAAAAAAAAAAAGAACATGCAAATATGTATATTAGTGATTACAAAAGAGGTAACACCACAAATAGATTTAACTGTGAGAAGTTTCCTTTGTGCAAAGCACAAACCTATGTAAATGCTTCAAAAGTCTTGATAAAATGGGGCAACTGGGTGGCTCAGTAAGTTGAGGGCCCAACTCTTGATTTCAACTCAGGTATAAATCCCAGGGTTGTGGTCTCAAGTGCTACTTCAGGCTCCAAGATGAGTGTGGAGCCTGCTTAAGATATTCTCTCTGTCTCTCTGTCTCTGTCTCTGTCTCTCTCTTTCTCTCTGCCCCTCTCCCCCATTTGCATGCTCTCTGTCTCTATCTAAAAAAAAACAAAAACAAAAACAAAAAAAAACAACCTTGATAAAATGAATGGTTTTCTAAGAAAGGATAAATTATGGAAATGGACTCAGAAAGGGTACAAAACCTGAGTAGGTCAATACCTGTGGCAAAAACTTTTAAAGTCATCAAAGAACTGCACTCTAGAAAAACAGCATGTCCAGGAGCACCTGGATGGTTCAGTCAGGTGAGCATCCAATCTCTGGTCTGGTCATGATCTCACAGTTCGTGGGTTCAAGCCCAGCGTCAGGCTCTGTGCTGACAGCTCAGAGCCTGGAGCCTGCTTCTGATTCTGTATCTCCCTCTCTCTCTACTCCCTCCCCTGCTCACACTTTCTCTCTCTCTCTCTCTCAAAAATAAATAATAAACATTAAAAAAAGAAAAAGAAAAACAGGACATCCAGAACGATTTTGAGAGAATTTTCTCATGCTTTTAATGAACAAAGAATTCTTACACTATTTCAGAAATATAGAATATATTAGAAAATGAAAATCCTCCCCATTTCTTTTGTAAAGTTAACATAATCTTGATGACAAAAATAGCACACAACAAAAGAATAATGGCCAATCTCATATATGAAATTGGATACAAAAATCCCACGTCAAAGGTTAACTGTTGATTCTAGAGCTTACCAGAATTTATTATAGATGTGTTAGGGGAAAATTAGAAATTAGGTGGACTCTTAATGCCCACTAAAGAATTTGATACTGCATTTTGTGCTTTCATATGATAGAAGATTATGCAACCATTACAAATCATATTGAAAACGGCAGGGGAGAAATGGTCACAGCATAGTATTTTAAAACTGGTTCAGAATGATCCCATTTTTGTAAATACATGCACCTGTGTGTGTGTGTCGCCTGAAAGGAAGAGCACAAATGGTAACTCTCTGAGTGTTAAAATTTAAAATTCTTCTCTCCTCCTCTTCCTTCTTCCTTCTTTTGTACATTTTCCAGATTTTCCACAAAGAAAATGTGTTACTTTGTAATCAGATGAAAAACAGGGAATTTTATTCTTAAATAAGTCTTATCTCAGTAGTAATCCTTAACAAGTCCTATGTTTGCACGTCCCACTAAAGATGAGCCATTTTATTTCTGCCCCTTCGTTTTTCTAGTTTCCTCTTGTTACCAAATATTTCCTTTCTGCTTTCATCTTCCCCTCAGTTTTGGCATCCAAAGAGGTTACTGTGGAAAGCGTGCCAGTATGTGTGTCAGCAAAATGAATCAAACAACTGAAAGAATTGACCTTGGATCCTTTTGCATGAACAGCACATAAAAGGCAGGCTGCTGTATGAGATTTATAGACAGGGCAAGTTTGAGGTGGAGGAAAGGCAGTCAAAAAGGACTCTGGCATCACCACTCACAACACACCCTTCCCTTTGGCCCCGGCTCCAGCTTTGGGGAAGGGGAAAGAAGCAAGACAGGTGTCTCTGTGGCATTTTGTCCCTGTCATGGGCCTGGGAATGAATGCTGTCAAACAAAAAGCCAGAGTATGGTGGCTTCATTTCAAATGATGGACGAAAGCTGAAGTGTAGGGTTCAAAGAAAGAGGAAGAAATAGGATGGCTGAAAAAAATGCAAAGGGAGAAGGGACCTGTGCGTGCTGAGGACCTTGGTGATTTTCCTACAGAAAGTGGGGAGGCATTGAAGAGTTTATGCAGGAAGGCAACTTTGAATGTGCATCTATGTATGTATAAATGTTTACATATATAGGCATATGTACATCTTACATACATGTGCAAACATGTATATATGTATGTACATACACATTTTTATTTATGTGTGTATGTGGATACATTTTATATGGAAACCAAAATATAACTGGAAAAGAGAAAGGCTGAAAACAGGAAGGCCAGTTTATGTAGTAGCCCAAGTTATAGAAGACTGGCCCAGGTTGGGAGAAGTGAATGGATATAAAGGATCTTTTTTTTTTCCTTCTATTTAAAATTTTGATTTAAATTCTGGTTAGTTAACATATAGTATAATATTGGTTTCAGGAATAGATGAAAGATCTTTTCAATATAGAATCAGAACTCTGCTTCTCCCTGACTTTGCAGAAGACAGCCACCCCAGTTCCTACTTTCATCCCCTCTATTCAACGGATCAACCCTAACTGACTGCCTCAGCTGGTAACTCAGTTGTAATTCCAAACTCATAAGAGAGAATCTGATTGGCCTAACTCAGATTAGGTGCCCACCTCTTGTCCAATCGACTACAGCCAAGGCCAGTGTCACAGAATGCAAACATGGTTGCTAGAGTCCATTTGTTTGTGGGATTAACAGACTGATATCTCTCTCCATCCGTGGACTACATTCTTCAATAGGGCAGGGACTATTTTTGGTTCCTTATCACTGAATTCAGCACCTTATTAGGTACCCGGGATGTAACCGGCGCTCAGAAACCATTTGTATTTGTCAAAAGGATGAATGTACAAATAACAAATGGAGAGAAACATAGATGGGATAGAAGGCACTATTAAGTCATCCAATCCAGCCCTCCATCCATTCATTACTCATGTGTCTCATTTATCACTGGAGCACCAACTTCAGCAGGATTACGTCAATTGCCTTCAATACACCAGTGAGCTTTTGTGGTCTAGTCTAAGGACCAACCCCCATTTGCAAGAGTGACTTAAGTGAGAAACTATGCTCCTAATTCTAAACAACTGACTTAAAACAAACTGTGGAAACCCAATCCATTTGTAACTTAAAAAATACCTCCATACAAGACAATCAATGGAAGAACTAAGCTGGAGAGAAAAGGTATCTGTCAGAAGAAACTTGGCATACATGTTACACTTTTTCCATCTGATTCTTTCAGTATTCTTCCTGTGGAATCCAATTTCCTTAAGTGACCTCTGTTCATAGGAAACTATTTGGTTTAATCTCTGGGAGCCATGGCATATTTTTAACCATCTCCAAAGGCCAGCTCCGTCTCCAATGAGCATGCCTGATACCCAAACAGATGTTTTATAACACTCAGCACACATGAGCTCACCACTGGCAAGTCTTTTGCACACAATCAGCCCACAGCTCTTCTCAATCTCCCCTTTCATACCACAAACTAAATTCAGGGCTCACAGGCAAGCTTGAGTCCTTACCACAGTAACCAAAGAGCAGAAGATGGAGATCCCAATTTTGAATTTTCAACTTATAAATATTTTAGAAATCTAATGATGAACCAAAAACTATGCAATACAAAGAGTTAGCCAAATTCAGGAGTATAAAAAGACTCACAAACTGGCTGCCCCAAAAGAATTCAGATTCAAGTATCTGTGTAAAAGGTTCAAAAGCAACTCAAATTTTGATGGAGTTATAAAGCATGTTAACATTTCTAGTGTGGAAATCAAGGAGACCACATAGGACTCTTGCCACCCCTTCCCCAAAAGCCTAAAAGATCCCCAAAGAGACCACAAGGGGGTGACTAAGGAGACCTAAATAAACAATTGCAAGCTCATGGGGCTTTGATTCCTTGAGAACCTAAACCTGCAGGGAAAAATCTGAGCTTTTTAAGAAGGCTTGCTCCACCTCAGAAACCCTCAGAGATATAAGCAGCAGTTGTTGAGCACCAACTTAAACTTGAACCTATAAATATTTCAAGAGGAGAAGACCCAGAGGCTGCCTCAGAGACACTCATCCACACGTTGGGAGCTATATATAAACTGGCACCTTAAAATGACAGCTATGTCAAGAGCTGATGGCTTCTGGCCAAGAGCTGTACGTTGTGTGATACCGTCTACAAGTGATCAAGAAAATATTTGCAAAAAAAAAAAAAGGAAAGAAAGAAAATATTTGCGTTTTTAGTCTATATTCAGGCTAATAGAGTGAAGAGAGGATAAGTACCTAAGGCAAGCAGAGCTGGTTTTAATCCCACTTTAACCATTTACCGCCATATCGTCTTGGGTGCAATATTTAAATAAGCCTGAGCCCTCGGTCTCATGTCTGTACAGCGAAAATAATGAATAAAAATGACGTGCCTGGACAATTCTAATAATGCTTTCAACACCATTACATTCAGTCGTATCAAAATGGAACTTTCCAGCCTAGGAGAAAAGCCACCTAGCATCCTGCTAAACCACCACTGAGCAGGAGATATTGCTGCATTTTCTCCTTTGAATTTAACCAGAGTATTTTGTTGCTAACGTGTGACAATAATTGGCACTCATAACTTTGTAAATGAGCAAGCTGAGGTAAACTGAGGTCAAAGCCAAATGTTGGATCTGAATCAAACCACCCAAAAGCAATACTGCAGAGAATTTAACAGGGTTACAAAGACCAGTGTGCAGACTGAGAGCTTCGGTCGTCCTAGCAACCTTTTGAAGCAAACACTGGTGCAGATTTGCTGGCATATATGACACTGAGAACATCTGGTCTTTCTATTATCTTCTCACAAGCAAAAAATGATGTCGTGTAAACTGATCTTTAGGCCAATTATATGGTCTAAGTGTTACAGTGTTTGTGTTGGCTCTTCTGGCTCCAGGTTTTAAGAACTTAATTTGTAGCCACACCCCTCTCTGAAGTCCTAATTGCATCTTACTGTAACTGACCCCAAGGATTTGTTTATGCCAAGTCTGCACCTTCCTTCAGGACGATAAGTATGTGTAAATGCATCATCAGTCAACTGTGCATGCAAAGCGTGGTGGGAGGTCCTATAAGAATCAGTTACAGGAGTTTTGTGCAATGGGAAAGTAGAGACAGTGCCTAAGAGAGGAGGCTCTGGGGACTGCTCTGGTCATATATCCAATGCTACATTTTTTCCCCTGTATACCAGTTTTGTTATGGAAGCCAGGTGTGGAGTATTGAGGCTCTAGTCTGCAGCTCACTTCGAAGGCACTAAACTAGGAGTCAGAAAACTGATACTACCTCCCACCTGGCCTTCCTTCCTACCCTAGACAAGGTCATTGTTGTGTCTGAGCATCTGTTTCTCCATCTAGACTCAACTTCATTTACAAACTCAATGTGGCAGGCACTGTTCCAAGGCCTTCATCAACATTGATTAAGTTAATCCTCATAATGACTCTAACTGGCAAGCAGTATTATTATTCCCACCCAATGTCACACGGCGGGGGCATGGCAGAGATTGTGAGCTTGCCCCCCACCCTGCTCCAGCTGCTCGCTAAGAGCTCTGGGCTTCTGTGCTCAGCCCTAATGGACTGGGGTCTCTAATGAACCACAGCCTAGTGCTCTGGAGCAGGAGACCCATGGGTGCACCCCTGGACTGGTACTGACCACAGGAAAGGGGCTTCTTGCCTCTCTCCCTCCTCATCCCACGCCATCCTTCTGTTGCTATGGCCAAGAGGCCATGGCAGCAGCTGATGGGGCTGACCTAGGGAGGTCTTTCTCCCATTTCACTCCAACCCTCACCCCTACAGCCCACAGATAGATGTGAGGGGCCATCTTTTACTCTGTGGATCCTTTCCCACCTTTTTGAAGACATCTGGGAATCCTAATCTGGGTTATGAACAGAAGTATTGGTAGAAGAAGGCAGGGAGCTCCTGATTTTGTCTTTGGACAAAATAGCCTCTGGTAAATGTATTAGCATTACAGTGTGTGAAATAAGTAAATAGGCCTCTGAATTAACATGCTTCCTTGATCTACCACAGCCCCTCCCCCATCACTGACCCCTAAATGGAGGAAGGGAGTTGTGGGATGGCCAGCCCTTAGGGAAAACTGAAGCCTTATGGGGACTTGACCCCAGGCACCAGCAGCACCATCTTCAGGACCAGAAGTTTCCTTCATCTTTAGAGGAAATGAATCTCTCGAGTCTCTTTGTCTGACTTAGCATGTCTAGGAACAAAGGGCAGAATATGTAGTACAGTAAATCCCAACTCTGAGTTGTCCATTACAGGAATTTATCACAGATGGTAATCATTAGGACTTTAACATTCTTGAAGGAAAGAGCTTTATCCAGAATTATAAATAAACTATTCCCAAGGCTTAGATTTATAAAGCTGTGCTAAAAAAATAAAATTCAAGTGAATAAAATTTAAATATCTCATTGGCTTTATTTAACAATTCGTGAATCAGGCTGCATCACATCTAGCAAACAGAAAGGAGCTCCGAGAAGCTGTACAAAATGGGAGACTTGTATAGGCAGAAGTGGGCAGGGACAGGGACAGGGAAAGAGTGGGTTACTTCATATTTCTTTGGGGGACAAAGGGGTCTATCAGGCATATTACCTCATTAATGCTAACCAGGAAATCCCAGATTGACTGGTTTAAGATTACATTTCTGGGAAAGTTTGAAACTGCAATTAGCCTAAATATTGAGTCTTGGTTTGTGGACATGGGGCTTAGCACAAGTGACTCCATTTGGAGCATGTTGTTTCTCTTTTTTTTTTTTTTTTTTTTAACAGCTGTTAGAGAGGGTTGCTTGGACAACTAGGACTTTACAGCCTGGGTTACAAAGTCAACCTAACTTGTGAAAGCTTGGCATTGATCTGGGAGTTCTGGGTAATGCCAAGAGAAGATGGGAACTTATTTTCTGCAGTTAGTGGGCTCCCAATCAGAACCTAACAAGGTTAGGTCCTGGTTTAAGCTCATGAAATGGAAGCTCAGAGAAAATGGGGTGCCAGCATCTAAATATGGCATTACAATTCCTAAACCAATAGTGGAGCAACAGTGTGCAGAACAAGGATGCTGCCTTCCAGAAGTTTCTCATCTAGTCAGGAAGGTAAGGCATTTACCAACCAAACAACTAGAGTTTGTAGGCTTCTGCATGTGGCATAGACTGTAACTAGAGAATGCAGGGAGGGAAGCAAAGGACACATGGAGGCTGGAGTCATCAAGAAAAGATGGGGCGGTGGGGGAAGGGACTGACTTAGGACTTGGATGAGTGGGGTGTGCACATGTAAGGCAAGGTTTGCTCAGCCCCACACCTCCGACAAACATGCATCACGTCCCTGCTGTGATCTCAGTCTGAGCCAGGTCTCAAATCACACACTTGTGTCTCCTACAGGTGACTGAGCCTTAAATTCCAGACTCACCCTCTTCATTCCCCCTTGAGCCTTCTTCTAAAGGCCTGAAAAGGGAAACTCCAGCCTCTGGACATATCCCATCCAGGATGGATGCCACAGGATGGGCATCCATCCTGGAGGGTGAAGCCAGGGGAAAAACCCACACGCCAGCCACAACCCCAGTGTAGAGCTGTATGGGGTTAGGATGAGCAGGAGAGGGAGAAAGGGACAGGGCAGCCTCAAAGGCATGTGCCCCCCTGCCTCAGCTTCCGTGTGGCAAGATTCTGTAGGCATCTGGGAGACACAGTTGAGGGGACAATAAAATGCCCTGTAGGCACAGGAAGTTTGAAGGGAGGCTAGGACCCCAAAGGGTGGTCCACAGCCTGTCCAGGCAATCCAGGAGGTTCTGATGGGAAAAGTGAAGGGAGCACAGGCACCAGAAGGAGAACGTCATCTGTTGGGGGTGCAGGGAGTGCAGGACTAACTTTGAAGCGCCAAGAGGTGACATCACAGAGGAGAATTACATAGGACTGGCTGCAGATTCTGGACTCTCTAAAGGCTGCTGTAGGGGCTCTAGGTATCTTCTCTGCATTGTCCAGTCAGGTGCCCAGGAAGGATGGGGAGAAAAGTAGAATTCAAGGTAGATGTGTAATTTGCAATAAAATGTCCCCAGAACCTAAGGGTGCCTGAGCAGGTGCAGCAGCATCTGGAAGAAGAGGGACTGCCTCAACCAGAGCAAGGGGAGGATAAATTGTTCATTACAGAGCTTTGGAGAAGGCAGGGGCATGGAGGGAGAAGCTGTATCGACTGGGGTCCTATTCACATCAGTAGGGAGAGCTGCCTCCTTAATTTACTACCCAGCACGAATGGTTGAAGGGAGCAAATGTTGATGAGGAGAGACAAATGCATGAGTGCCCCTGAGAATCACCCCAGTTTGCCATATTGGTGACAATGCAGATCACAGATTGATTCAGCACCCTTGAAGTATAGTATAGGAGAAGCTTGTGTTGTTAACCTTCTACTGCCTCCAGAAGTGTAACTGAAATCAGTTGAAACAAGTTCCTTTCATTTAAAAAAAAATTAGGGAACCCTCCTTAGAAGACATTAAAGTGTGGCCGGAAGAAGAGAGGTTCTGGAACCTATCAGGGATTCCAGTCACCAACCCCACCTCTTCCTGGTTGTGTAGCCTCGGGAAAATGATTTCATCTTTTTGAGCCTCAGTTTCCCCATCTATGAAATTGAACATATGATAAAGGTACCTGGCTGGCAAGGCTATTGAAGAGATTAAATTTGATAACCTCTGTACATAGCTTGACCCCATGCATCCAACCTAGTTAAGGTCAGTCCCCTTCTCTTCTTCCTCTTTGAGAGAGAGACTCCAAGAAAATGAATTTTGACAAACAATTTTACACAGAAAGAAGAAATTTGTTGTCAAGCTCTATGGTATGCCAGAAGAGCACTGCCATAAACATCGCGTCTGCTTTCTACATATTTCTTTCAAGCTGCCCACCGTGCTTCCCAGCTGCCCTGCTCCAAACAGCAAGCATCAGCTCACATCCTTCTCTCTGATTCTCTTACAGGGGCGCTGTATCAACTTCACCAGAGTCAAGAACAATCAGCCCGCCAAGTACCCCCTCAACAACGCCTACCACACCACCTCGCCGCCTCCTGCCCCCATTTACACGCCCCCACCCCCTGCTCCCCACTGCCCTCCCCCACCCCCCAGTGCTCCCACCCCTCCAATTCCATCCCCACCTTCTACCCTTCCCCCTCCTCCTCAAGCTCCACCTCCCAACAGGGCGCCACCCCCCTCCCGACCTCCTCCCAGGCCTTCTGTCTAGAACCCAAAGTTCATGCTCTGGGCTCTTAGAAACTTTGGGGAGGAGGCTCCTCTGTGGTGTTAGAATAAGTCTTTCCAGTTAGGGGAGGCTTCTGCTTTGGAAATGAGTGGTGATAAAGCCCACTGATCTTCACACACCTTAAAAATTGGTTTGTAATGCCAATACATCGACAATTGTGATCAGCAGAAAGAAAGAGAAATTTTGAAATGCCTCTGAACAAATGATGAGGCAACTACAGTCACAATTATAGCCAGCCAGCCATCACCTCTAGAAGGTTCCAGAGACAGTGAAACTGCTGAGATGCTCTAAATGGGATTGTGTCTCATGGAGACCAATAAGAAAATCATTTCTCTGAGGGTGAAATGCAGAGTCGGATGGATGAGAAATAACATTGCTGGGTTTCTAAATGCTGCCTTCCCTCCTCCACTCCACCTCCATCACTTGACCCTGGACCCTTGGCCTAGGAACCAAGGAACCCTCGCCCAAGAAAGTGAAAACCCTTTGCCTACAACTTTGGGAAAAGCTTGGGTTCTCCATTGTGGCAAGAAACTCAACATCAGACAGGTATCTGACAGGTATCTGAACAAAAGCATGTTCGCCTGGGATTTGCAGAGGAATAAAAACATATGCCTTATTTTACTTTCAAATTCTCCCAGTTTCCAAGTGAGGGAGAGAGCAGGTGTTTACAGATGGAAAAAGGTATGTTGCCACGTTGCTGTGTAAGTGAAATCAGGTGTGTGCATTGACAGGAGAGTACTGATGAGAGCATCAGACAGTTTCTAAAACCCACAGGCCATCAGCAGCTAGAGGTGGCTGGCTTTGGCCCGACATGGTCCCCTAAATCAACAGACATGGCATTGTTGAAGAGCAACCTGTTAATTATTCATCTTAAAAACCAAGATTTGGCTTCAGTTTAAATCACTTAAGATACGAAGAAGTGACTGATCCCATTTTTTAGAGACAAACATGAGTTGATCTTCCCAAAATGGTGTCACTAGCGTCTACCATACAATTTTGCTGTTTTTTTTTTTCTTTCTTTTTTGGTAAAGTTGTGTACCAGAGACTTCTATTCCAGCTGAGAGACAAGGGTCCTAACATAATATGGAAACCATCCCCACATGCTTTAATTAACCACAAAAAAAGTCATGTATGTGTAGATGTAAATATATTTCTCCTTGGCTTTTCAACATTCTCATAAATATCAGCTATCAACCCAGGAGGAATACACTAGATGTTCTGCCTGAAATTCCCACCAGGCCTGGGATCCACCCCATTCCTCCAAGTCTTTCTGAATCTGTTGTCATCAGTAAACCCTATAATCACTTTCTAAACATTGGGCTTCATTAACCAGGGTAAAAACAGAGGGCCATTGTTGAGCACCTCCTATACCATCCTATTCAAAATTATCTTCCCCTCCAGCTTCCCACAGGTCTTAAAATTCCTCTCCCAAAGTGCTCAAAGACTTAAATCTTTTCTGGAACAAAGCAGCATATAAAATAAATATAAACCTAGCACTTTGGGTTATGGTCTCCAAAGATCCTTTAAGACCCCATTAAGCCAGCCTGATTCTTGGACCGTACTTAGAGACATAAGGACCTGGTAGGCATTCCATAAACACCAGTTCTTGTAGACATTGTAGATATGGCAGACATTACTTATCAATCACAGCACTATCCATGAAGCCCAACAATTTCTTCAACAGTCCTCAGATCACAACTACAAAGAGCCTCCATTCATCAGTCAGAATTGAGAGAGAGATGAGCCCTATTTTCCATCCCTGCTTTAGAAATCAGAAACGAACAGGAATTGCATGGAGAAATGGGGAACTCTTGGGCAGCAAAGGTACAGTCGGGGGAAAATAGATCTAGGCAGAGTGCCTTATTGGGGGGCCATACGCACTAAATCTGCAGTGCCAATGCCAAACTGACACTTCTCCAAGTGTACTTCAGACCAGCCCTTCTCCTGACCTGCCACTTTCAAAGAATCTCCCAGCCATTGTCTAGAGCGAAAATCAGATATGGTTTCCAGGACTTATGAAAGCAACCTCCCTTTGCCACCCCCTCAACCTGGCCTATATTATCTATTTTTAGAACACTAGGCTTCTTCTTTAGTATAGTCCCTCATGAAGCAGGGGCCAGAATGTCTCAGCCACTTGCAGTGACATTGCTGGACTCCAGAAAACCATTCCATAGGAGAATGGGTTCCCCAGGCTCACAGCGTAGAGACGTTGAGCCCATGGCAACTGTTTTGACTGCTGGCAGTACAAAACGGTCCACCCCCCACCACTAGCCCCAGGACTCACTGCGGCCATAAGAAAGTTCAAGCCAAGATGCTGACGTCATACAACAAGATGGCGGGCATCATTCAGGATCTCAACAGCACATCAGTCAGAAGCCCTGTGCGGTTTCCACAATGTTTTGGTGAACTTTTTGATGAATAGGGAACTGCAAATATATGATGATTTTGAAGAGGATTAGCAGGGTTTGTCCTTCAAACTGACTCATCATGTCATCCCTACTCATTTAGAATTACAGTTAAGAAGGTGAAACTTCTAGACTGTATGAACAAGGCAATAGTAGGCTAGTACAGACAAGAAAATTCTTTAACTGGTTTATAAAATCTATCAGTACTTGTATCATTCCCTGTCAAAGGCAGCAGACATATGATTGTGATCAGACAAGAAAATTCTTTAACTGGTTTATAAAATCTATCAGTACTTGTATCATTCCCTGTCAAAGGCAGCAGACATATGATTGTGATCAGGAAACTGCACAAAACTATTGTTTCAACCCCCATGTTATTGTCCTTGTGAAGTTTTTTTTTAATAAAAGCCAACTTTTTGTTGTATATATTCGTATTCCATGTGTTAGATGGAAGCATTTCCTATCCAGTGTGAATAAAAAAGAACAGTTGTAGTAAATTATTATAAAGCCAATGATATTTCATGGCAGGTTATTCTACCAAGCTGTGCTTGTTGGTTTTTCCCATGACTGTATTGCTTTTTGAAATGTACAAATAGTTACCGAAATGACGAGACCCTTGTTTGCACAGCATTAATAAGGACCTTGAGTTTCGTGGTCCCCTCTTTTGAAGACCAGCTCACAAGCAGTTTCTGGCCTGGAGCTTTGCATGTATTCCAGTGAGACTGGAAAAGTTCTCTGTTTTACCAAGATCAAGAACAGAGCTGGTGGACAAATTAATTAATAGTCTTGGATATCTGGCCATGGGTAACTTCATTGTAAATATCACTAAAATGGGCAGAGATGATTTTAATGTCTCATAAACACTAGAGTCCAAACACTGTCAGATGAGAAAAAACCTATCAAAGAACTAGGAAAAAAATAATAATTATTATGAGATAGTGAGCAAGTTTCAGCCCAATGCCAACTCAATAAAAACAATTAATGCTGTGTAAAATGGGTTGAATTAGCTTGCAAACTATATAAAGATATATGCAGTGAAACACCTGTTAATGCACACAAGATGGGAATGAGGTGTTCTAGTCAATTGCCTTTTCTAGTTATCTGAGCTCTACTATATTATCATACTTGGATAACCAATTTAAAACAATTAGAATATGATTTTTTTAAATACACTTAACATTAAACTCTTCCTCTAATTCTTTCTCCTTTCTGTGATAATTCAGAACACAGTTATGGATCTCCAGTGAGTCATTGTTATAAAAAATGAGTTATCACTGTACTATGCTATAAGAGACTGGGCTAACCCTGCACAATGACAAACTCTGGAAGTTGCTTTTAAAAAAAAATAATAACAATAAAATACTAAAATCATCTCTTTTACTGGTTATTTGTCTCTTTGTTATAAAAATAAAGTGTAGACTGTTCAACTACTTAACATCTTGATGATAATAAAACAACTGTTGTTATGCAAATTATATTTCTGAAATCATTATTAGATTTCCAGTAAGTTCTTTACTGTCATGATTATTGTCATTTTTTTCCTTAGCTGTCCAACATTCAAAATATTCTTTATTTCTTTTTTTTTTAATGTTTACTTATTTTTGAGAGAGAGGGAGAGAGGCCGAGAGGGGAGGGGCAGAGAGAGAGGAGAACAGAGGATCCAAAGAGGGCTCTGTCCTGACAGCAGAGAGCCCAGCATGGGGCTCGAACTCACAAACTGTGAGATCGTGACCTGAAGTTGGACATTTAACTGACTGAGCCACCCAGGCACCCCTAAAATATTCTTTATTTCTAGTAACAGTTTTAAAATTTTAAATGGAATCCAAGCTAAATGAAAATATAAAGTAAAAAGTCGAGACGGAGAAGCACACAGAAAAAAAAACGTAGTGGACCAGTCAGGATTGTTTCTGGCTGCCTGGAACAAGATTTGGGGCCATGACTGATTTGATTCTCACAGCAAGGACTCCAGAGGTTTGCAGCTGCTCAAGAAACCAGGCAGCATTACAGCCAGTGCTGCAGTAAGTACCTTTCCTTCCGTATACATCTCAAAATATTTTTATTATATCTGCAATTCTGATACAAACCACTTGATTCCTAGCATCTTCAATCCGGCTCCTTCACTGAAATTTTTGTGTAGGTAAGAGTGTCTCTTACTAGTTCCTGAATTTGTTTCTTTTACAAGTCTTCCTTCAACCCTGAATTCATCTTAATGGGAATAAAACCATCTGCAAACAGAAACCCATGCCACATTTTTTTCCAAGATTGCAATAGTATTTACTTTTTAATAGCTTTTCGGGCACATGCACATTTTTAAATTACATTCTTAATCATTAAATGGTTTTGAGATAACCGGCTAGCAATTTGGAAGGAAAAAGAAAACTTGGAGCTCTACTTCACTCCTTACACCAAAATTAACTTCAGCTGTATTTAATTTAAGTGTAACAAATAAAATGAAGAAAGTACTAGAAGTGGAAAAAATATTTACTGTATCATATGAGGAATTTTTAAATCCTGCATATTACTGACCAACTTTCTCATGAAATCGCTTCAACTACCCTGAGTAATGCTCCAATGCATTAAGTCGAATAAACAACAGAAATAAGGTCATCGATCAGGTACTGTGAACTTGAGCAGATCTACAATTTTCCATCACTAAATCCAATGTTCTGCCCTCAGATAAATGTATGCTTCTCTGGAGTCTCATTTAGGTATAGAACAACCAATACAACACTTTGTCCCTCTAAATACATTACAAACAAGGTCTAAGTGCTTACAATTACCAAGCACTGGGTAAAGCTATAGAGTTGGTATCCGCAAAACAGATGAGTTTACTCTGATTACAATTGTTTTGTTATTTTATTCTGATTACAACTGTATTATGTTGGCTTGAACCACCACATCCTCATCAAATTTATACCTAAACAAATTAGAAGTAATCTCTGATTCCTCCCCTTTTTATGTAACATTCAAATAGTCAGTTACATAGATTCTCCCATCGCTACTAAAAATGGGACCATTTTAATTGTTGGGGTTCGAAACTGTGCAACATCTCCTTTATTTAGTTTTAAATATAATCTCACAATGTACTTACAAGGCAACAGCTAACAAAGCTCTGCCTAAGTCACTTGAGAGCTCAAAACAAAGTTCTGTGTACCTTAGCTGGCATCTTTAGTTGCTAGTGGCTTATAAACATTAAAATAAATACAACTCGTAAAAGACATTTTCCTTTGTGTAGTGAAGTGGTTTGCATTCTTGCAAAACATTTTAAAGTTTATTTATTATTTTTGAGAGAGAGAGAGAGAGAGAGAGTGAGAGAGAGAGAGAGAGAGAGAGAGAGAGAACCAGTGGGGGAGGGGCTGGGGGTCCAAAGGATCTGAAGGGGGCTCTGTGCTGACAGCAGAGAGCAGGATGCGGGGCTCGAACCCATGAACTGTGAGATCATGACCTGAGCCGAAATCAAGAGTCAGATGCTTAACTGACTGAGCCACCTAGGTGCCCTACAAAACTTTTTTAAAGTACAAGAAATGTGGGGTATGAGTGCTAAGAGTACAGAAAACATTAATTAACATTAATTTTCTTCTGAAAGAGAAGTCATAAGACAGGCCATCTCTCAGCCACCCATCACTAGTCCCTTTCAAAAATGCACCCTCAAGAGCCATGGGAGAATTACAACCCTCTATCACATTTTTTAAAAAATACAAACATTTTAACTTCCCCCTCCCTCTGAGGCACACCCTAACTTTGCAGGATACAGACCACCTGTCTTTTTGCTTAGTTTTACTCTTGAAAGTATTACAGGACACCTATAGATTCTCTAAGAGACTGGCTCAAAATTAATGATAATCTTCATTTTCAACCAAGATCTTATAGAAACAGATAAATATTCCACATGAATGGAAAGAGTGTTTCATAGATACGGTGATGCAGAAGCACTGACATTCATCTGAACTTGGAGGAAAGGGCTTCTCCCCAGCTGGGGTGGATTCCAAAAGGGAAGCAACCTGTCTCTGCCGCGGGTGGCCCACAGCGGTATTCAAAGGTCAGGCTCCAAAGGGTGGAAGGAAAGACAGCAGGAGCTAGGAAGGTGAGAGGAGCCAATCCAGGCAAGAGAGGCAAGGAGGAAGTAGTGAATGAGACTGCATAATTTCTGGCAATTCAACAACTGGAATTAAGTAGGGTGCAGATAAACTAGGGCTTGGGAGGTTAGCTCAGCTACATGTCCTGCTGGCTAAAAACATCAGGCATGGTAATATAGTCACTAGCATATAACAAAAAACCAGGGCACCTTGGTGGCTCAGTCAGTTAAGTGTCCTGACTCTTGGTTTTTGGCTCAGGTCATGATCTCACATTTCTTTAGTTCAAGCCCCTCCACAGGCTCTGTGCGGACAACATGGAGCCTACTTGCAATTCTCTCTCTCCCTCTCTCTCTCTGCTCCTGCCCCACTCATGCAGCCTCTGTCTCTCTCAAGTAAAAGTTAAAACAAACAAACAAATAAACAAAGAACCAAGGGACTATTTTTCTGGCAGCAATAACCGTACTGTTGAGCACGCCCCGGCTGAGAACAATACTGACATCTGATGACCTTGAGCAAAGTGAAAGTGCAGACAGACCCTGTTCAATTCCTTTCCTTTCAAATGGTCCTATAAAACCTCAGGTGAATAAATCCATCCTTAAGGGGAGTAGTGTGAGTTTAAGTCATCTCTTTAGGAAGATAATTTTCTTTCCTGCTTCAAACAAGCATGTAGTTTTTTGCTACAAATACTCCCTTCTAATGCCTCTGTTGACTGCCTTCTCCCCTCTCTGTGCAGACCTGGGTGTGGTGATCACCTCTAGGTGCTCACACGGACACATGGTCAGTGTCTGTGTAACATATGTTCCATTTCTGTGCTTTTGCTTCCTGTGTTTCATTAAGGCTGAACAGACTTTCAGACCCATTTACGTTTGTATCTCCTCCAATGATGTAATCACTGCTATGAGGAATATGACCTGCAGAGCTCCAGGAGAATTTGATTCCAACCCGACCCTTGTCAGACATTTCCAAGAGCCCCCAAAGCTACCAAAGTGAATGCTCACTCTGAATAGGCCCCTCCCACTCCCTATGTTACTTGCTGAGACTGTTGTTTCTTATAGCATTTTGATGTTTAACTGTTTTTTTTTAATTTTTTTTATTTTTTTAAATTTACATCCAAATTAGCATATAGTGAAACAATGATTTCAGGAGTAGATTCCTTAATGCCCCTTACCCACTTACCCCACCCCCCCCACAACCCCTCCAGTAACCCTCAGTTTGTTCTCTATATTTATGAGTCTCTTATGTTTTGTCACCTCCATGTTTTTATATTATTTTTGTTTCCCTTCCCTTATGTTCACCTGTTTTTTGTCTCTTAAAGCCCTCATATGAGTGAAGTCATATGATTTTTGTCTTTCCCTGACTAATTTCACTTGGCATAATTCCCTCCAGTTCCATCCACGTAGTTGCAAATGGCAAGATTTCATTCTTTTTGATTGCCGAGTAATACTCCATTGTGTGTGTGTGTGTGTGTGTGTGTGTGTACCACATTTTCTTTAGCCATTCATCCATCGATGGACATTTGGACTCTTTCCATACTTTGGCTATTGTTGATATTGCTGCTATAAACATTGGGGTGCATGTGCCCCTTCGAAACAGCACACCTGTATCCCTTGGATAAATACCTAGTAGTGCAATTGCTGGGTTGTAGGGTAGTTCTATTTGTAATTTTGTGAGGAACCTCCACTCTGTTTTCCAGAGTGGCTGCACCAGCTTGCATTGCCATTAACTCTGTTTTTATAGGCTTTTCAATATTTGTTTTTAGGAGGTTCCTAAAAGATAATTATCTTTATTTAATTTTGAACCATTAGTAAAAACAAGAAGAGATCCTGTCCAGCACTATGTGCAGGATATATTTTCTTGCTTTTAATTAATAGGAAATGGTAATTGATTTTTAAAAATGACTTTAATTTCCTTAGCAAGTTAGGAATAGGAGAAGAAAAAAAAAAGCTTCCTTAACCTGATAAAAAGGTATCCTCCAAACATACTTACTGTTGAATGCTAGGAGTATTCCCTCCACAATAAAAAACAAGAAAAGATTCTAACCATCACCATTATTGTTCACCTTTGGTTCTAGCCAATGCAGTAACAAAAACAAAATTAAAAAGCAATTATAAATATCAGGAAGTAAAAAACTGTCATTATTTTCGGACAACATAACTGACTACCTGAAAATTCCATGAGAATCAACTTAAAACTTATTACAACTAATAAAAGAGGCCGGTAAGCTGGCCAGGTAAATGATCAGCACCATCACTGACTGTGACCAGTTAGAAAACTATCCATTCAGAATAGAAAAAATACATCAATCTTACATGTTTATATTATTAAATTATATATAAATTCTATATAATTATATTATATAGTTATATTCTATATGTAAATTATATAAATATATAAATTAATTAGAAACAAACCTACCAAAAAATGTACAAAACCTATAGGAAGACAAGTATAAAATTTTATGAACTCTCCTTACTAGATGGAGAGTGGTACTGCATTCCTGAATGGGAAAACTTAACACTGAAACGACATTAAGTTCTCCCACAAATAATCTACAAATCTAAATGAAGGCCAATAAATCACCTAGCAAGATTTTGAAGTAATTTCAAATGCAGATTCTAAGTTTTAATTAGAGGGGTGCCTGGGTGGCTCAGTTGGTTAAATATCTGACTTCGGCTCAGGTCATGATCTCACAGTCCGTGAGTTTGAGCCCTACATGAGGCACTGTGCTGACAGTTCAGAGCCTTGGAGCCTGCTTTGTCTCTCCCTCTCTCTCTGCTCCTCCCCTGGCTTGTGCGCTCTCTCTCTCTCTGTCTCTCTCTCTCTGTCTCTCTCTCTCAAAAATAAATAAACATTAAAAAAATTTTAAGTTTTAATTAGAAAAGTAAATGGACAATATAGCCAGTATATGGTAATACAACAGAACAATTTTCAGAAACAGACCTGTAAATATATGGAAGTTTGTTTATGATAATGGTAGAATATCCAAGGACTAATTCTTTAATAAAGAGCTATCTAACTGGGGACAGAAGATGAAATTTCTATCTCTACTGCATAGGAAAATAGATTTAAAAGAGAATACAAGAGAAGTACTTCTAATTAATAGTGACTGTGCCCTTAGAAGCACTATCCTGTGACTTGAAGCTTCATTTAATCTTACCAATTAGACAATTCTCAACTCCTAGGAAAAAGCAAAAAAAAAAAAAAAGGGGTAGAGAGAAAAATGGAAGGGCAGGAGTTGTCAAGGTGAGGGTAAGGAGGAAAAGAAAAAGGGATCTCTCACCTCCACACTCGGGCACTATACTAGAACATATATTGGTGTAGCCTCTCCAGTAACAATTCTACACAATTGGTGCCTGTCACATGGTAGTTAACCAATGTTAGTTAAATGAACAAACATATAAATGAAGAATCTCAACATGTCCAAATGTTTATGAAAATCAACAATAGGAATGGAAGCTGTATCTGAGACAACGTTTTCTTTCAAGAACCAGAGGTAATAAGCAAGTTCTCATTTCCCCATTGCCTTTGAGCAAATATTCAAAGCATGGACTCTCACTGGGTGGTATTGAATGAATTCCTATAAAAATTCATTAACTTCGTCAGCTTACTGGATTGCTTTTCAATGCATACACATTCTTCCACATGCTATGTCAGTTGAGGTCAAGTCCTTTTTTGCAGTTGGTCTGGGAGGAAAAATAAGAATAGATGCCAGGAAGTTAGGGTAGGTGCCAGAAGGAAAAAAAAAAAAAAAGGCGCCAGCCCTGGCAGTCACCAAAACAATCCACTCCAATTTGCCTCGTTTGTTTATCAGATGTCCTGTCTCAGGACCAGATTCCCTTGCCATTCTACAAATGCATAGAGCAAGACCCAACAGTTGTGTAATGGCTCATTGAGGAAACAGCAAGGATCCAGAATCAGCAGTCAAGATGTTGTGATCTTCATTAATGCATCTGTCAATAAAGCAGCTGTTTATTTGTAGATTTATCTTCTGATACTTCACAACTACCTGAAAGGGGCTTTGGTGAGCCCATGGTAAGGAGATCTCCTCACCTTGGCTTGCTGAGCACACCATCTATTAAATTCAGTCCCAACTACTGCTAATGTTGTTGCCTCTAGAACAGAAACTGATCCTCACTTTCTTTTTTCTTTTTTTTTTTTAATCAAAAGATTTTGGTTTTTTAGAAGAGTTTTAGGTTTACAGGAAAACCGACCAGATAATGTGGAGAATTCCCACATATCCCCTCTTCCCTGTACATAGTTCTCCCTATTATTAACATCTTGCATTAGTGTGGTACATTTGTTATAATTGATAAGTCAATATTAAGAGTCCATAGTTTACATCCGAGTTACTCTTTGTGTTACAAATGCACATGTATCCACCATGCATCACACAGTATCATGCCGAATAGTTCCATCACCTGTTCATCCTGCCTCCTCTCTCCCCTTGAATCCCTGGAAACCTCTGATAGTTATACTGTCTCCATAGTTATGTCTTTTCCAGAATACCATATAGCTGGAATCATACAGTGTGTAGACTTTTCAGATTGGTTTCTTTCCCTTAGCAATATGCATTTAAGCTTCTTCTAAGTCTTTTCAATGTTTGATAGCTCATCTTTTCACTGCTGAGTAATATTCCACTGGATGTTTATCCATTCACCTACTGAAGGACACTGACATTCACTTTCTGACTGACTTGAACAGCTCATAGAGAGGAATCAGTGGTGTGGCTTTATGTAGTCCATAAACTACCTAAGATGTGTGTGTGTGTGTGTGTGTGTGTGTGTTTAAAAGATACAGGTTGGGAGAAAATGAAAGTTATCCGTTATTTCAACACCAACGCAAAGCCTCTTAAACATCTTACTTTAACCCCTCTCAGTCCTTTTTTTTAATACATATGCCCATTTTAAAATATTGAAATCAGGGGCAACTGGCTGGCTCAGTCGGTAGAGCATGGCGACTCTCAATCTCAGTGTCATGAGTTTGAGTCCTACACTGGGTATGGAGCCTACTTTAAAAAATAATAAAAAGTAAAATATCGAAATAATACTATAAATACATTTTTAACCTTGTGTTTCTTAACATTATGAAAATGTGTAGTGGACAGTAGGATACTCTGCCCAGATCCCCTCTTCAAGGCTGACAAATAACATACCCACCCCCGGTTGCTGGGAATATCAGCTGCTGCCCATAGTATTTTGTATTCCCCAGTTTCACTGCTATTTGTCTAAGGACAATTTTTGTTCCTATTGCTATAAATTTATTGGGCTTCCTGAATCTAAAAGTATGAGTCTGTGTATTCATCAATATGAATCGTTTTCAGCCATTATGCCTTCAAAAATTGCCTTTCTTCCTTTCTCTCTCCTTTCCTTCTGGACTTAGACCTATGTTACACCTTCCCAGCCCATCCTCCATATCTCTTAACCTGTATTTCATATTTTCTACCTCTTTGTCTCTCTGTTAGGCATTCTAGATCATTTCTTCAGATCATTTCTTCATTCCTGTTCATCAGCATTTCACCTACATCTAATTTTCTCTTTAAATCCTCATTTGAGGTTTTTTAATTTCAGTTTTTACATTCGTCTTTTATTAAAAGTTATTTTTTGTTGGTTTTCAAGTATGCCTGTTTATCTTTCATAAGCGCTGTACCTTACCAGTTTTCTTTCTTTAAATATATTAAACATGTTTAATTTGCATTTTATATCCAATAATTCCCATATCTAAAAGCTTTGCTGGCCTGATTCTGTGGTTTGTTGTTCCTGCTGACTTTTGCGTATAGTGCCTTGTCTCCTTAAATGCTTTTTGACTTTGACTCTGAGCCTACATTCCTCAGAACTTTATTCATGGAAAACTCTGAGGTTTGTGTTGTGACTGCATTTCACCAAAGAAAATTTATGTTTGCTTCTTCCAAATATCTGGAATCATCACCAATCTAGAACTGTTTAAAAACAAATTCTAACCTAAAGGTATTTAGAATCATGCAGGTAGTGTAAATTTGGGTTACAAATATGAGTTAATGCCAGCCTGTGGTTAAGAATTCTCAAGAGAAAATTTTCTCCCTCAACCCAATGCTGGCAAGCAAGCTATTCCTTGCTATTACTAGGAGGAATAGTAGAGTAAGGCAGAGTATATTTCTAGTTCATTCATACATTAAGTTGCCTTATAGGGCCCCAGCTTGTTACATTGGCTCTTGTCTCCTATGCACTCAACCAACATCGATCATCAAAATGAAAGCTGGTCCTTGAAGAAATGAATTATTCCAGAGCTGGTACACAAAAAAAGTACAAGATGAGCCTGGAACATAGATGTGCAATACAGATAAGTAAATGATGAAGATAGATAGATGGATAGATGGATAGATAGATAAAAGATCTTCCCCCCCATAAAAGAAAAAAAGTATTCCTTAAAATAGAATGTCCACAAATAAATGCCAACTACATAAAGAATGATGTAATTACACAGTTGGCATTTTGGCAACCACAATAGTAACAACTGTTTCAAACAAGAATGATAAATAGATATTTAAACTAATGAGCAAAAGTATGATTGGGAAACAGGGTATTTGGTGTCAAAATATATCACCAAATATTCTTAGTAATTACAAATTTATAGTAACTTTATCATGGAGAAACTTGACAGATACCACCTTCAGCAAGTAATCACAGATGAAAAGTTGGTATCATGTGCTTCTGTATATGACGCGCTGAGGACACAACATCGCTTCCGTGATACTCTTGCCAAAAATGTATAAGCTAAATCCAATCATGAGGAAATATCAGACAGACACGAATTGAGGGAAATTCTAGAAAACAGCTGACTGGTGCTCTTCAGAAATGTCCAAGACCAAGGAAATGCAAAGAAAGACTGTAGAACTGTTGTAGATTAAAGGAGAGTAATGAGATAAGAAAAGAGATGCAGCCTGTGATCCTGGGTTGGATACCAGATCAGAGGCTTTTCGTTGTTATTATAAAGGACATTATTGAAACAACTAGAAAAAAATTGAATGAGGTCTCTATATTGGATAATAGTATTTTATTCATGTTAATTTTATGAATTTGATAACTATACTATAGTTACATAAAAGAATGTCCCTGTTTTTAGGGAAGGTATACATACATACATATGTATGTATATGTGTATATGTATGTATACACACACCAATATATATGTATATGTGTGTATATATATACACATACAGAGAGTGTATACACCCACACACACATATACACACACAGAGATGGATAATAGATATAAATACAGATATAGATGTAGATATTGGTATACAGAAAGGGAGGAGAGACTAAAGCAAAGGTGGTAAAATATTAACCACGTGAACACATGGGAATCTGGTGAAGAACATACTCCAGGATTCTTTGTACCATTATGCTATTTGGAACATTTTTGTGAATCTAAAATTATTTCAGAATAAAAGTTAAAGACATGAAAGCTGATTTGGACAGTCCAAAACCAGGATTGGAATCAGGTCTGGCCTTGGTCTCCAGTCTTGCTCATCTCCCAGGGCAAGGCTGTGCCAAAGTGGAGGAAGACTAAGGACAACCTGAATTTTACAAAGTCAGAATCAGTGAAGCTGGAGAATGATGAGACTGAGTGAGCTATGAGGCGAGGGACAATGAGGGGTGCAGGCGGACGTGCCACCAATACCTGGTACTTATTAACAGCAAGAGAATCACAAGGATATGCTGACTACAAACAGCAGATTAACAGAAGCTCTCGGAGAAACAATAGTCTGTACAATCGTTTCCAAACTATTCAGTTTCTTATATTACCTTCAGATTTCAGGGGGGAAAAAAGCAAATAAATCAGTTGCAATTTAATATGAACTCATTTGATTTATTAAGACTTGTTGAAACTCTCCCAACACATATTGGTCTAAATACAGTAATCATTAGTCCCATGGGGATATTCTAACTTAAATTATTTTTAAGAATTAAAGAAAATTTAAAATTCAGTTCATTAGTCACACCAGCCACTTTTCAAGTACTCAATGGTCACATGTGACTACTGACTAAGAGCTACTGTACTGGGCAGCATAGCTATAGAACATTTCCATCATTGCAGAAAATTCTGGACATCCTGGAATTCTGCAGAAAACATGGTACCTCACTGTTCTAGAAGCTGAAGAACTCATCACTGATGAAGATGGCTGTGATTTTTTTTTATTTCATTGTCTTTGACTCATGGAAAATACCAGGCAAAACATGAGAAAAAATCTTCAATAAAAAAACCCCTCAAAAACCTTTAAACATTCCACTTCCTGTAGGATTTAATATTAGGAGAGTTCTGGGGCGCCTGGGTGGCGCAGTCGGTTAAGCGTCCGACTTCAGCCAGGTCACGATCTCGCGGTCTGTGAGTTCGAGCCCCGCGTCGGGCTCTGGGCTGATGGCTCAGAGCCTGGAGCCTGTTTCCGATTCTGTGTCTCCCTCTCTCTCTGCCCCTCCCCTGTTCATGCTCTGTCTCTCTCTGTCCCAAAAATAAATAAAAAATGTTGAAAAAAAAAAAAAAAAAAAATTTAAAAAAAAAAAAAAAAAAAAATATTAGGAGAGTTCTTTCTGCCAGATGGGAGAAACTCATCGAGAAGAAGTGGGAAGAACCTTGAGACTGTTGCAAGCATTGTCCAGAAGATTCTGGTGCTCCTATGTCCTCTGACTTCTTGGTTGATCCACATTTCCACCCACCTTCCACACCCACCTCTGCTCTGTGGAAAATATTGTTCATGGTCCATTCACTACACAGAATGGTTTGGCAAGAAAGGCTTGAGCAAGACAAACTACCCATAATAAGCCTGTAATATTATCGAAGGAAGTAAGGAAATTGACTTAAACATCCAAATTAGGGAGCTAAGGAGTTAGAATCTGGATTGAACAGGACTGGAAGGGAATTGTGAAACATGACCCAACAATGGCTGATTGCTCAATGCACAAAAATATAAACACTTGCATAGTAATAATAAACATCAACTTCAAATAGTAGTTATTTCTAAAGAGAAGGAGGAGAAAAAAACATCAGAAAGGGACATACGGAGAGCTTTAACTGGATTTGTTAATATTTTCTTTTAAAAATCTGATGCAGGGGTAGCTTAAGGTTAAAGTCTTATAGAGCTATCATATGGTATTCTTGGAATGCTCCTCTATGTTTGAAATATTTCATAACAAAGGAAAAGTTTAATAAAATAAATTCTACTTCTCCTGCTTAGTATTTGTGTGATCCTGAGTTTCCTTTTTTTCTAGCTGCAAATGAGACCAATATAGTATCTACTAGATGGGCTGTTGGGACGGGTTCAGGAGACACTCAGAAACCAATCAAGACACCTGTGTGGAGTCTGGCAGGAGGCCTCGGGAGTGGCCGGGCACCAGGCTGTGTGGTGGTCCAGACCAACCAATCGGGCATGTGGCATGGAGTCGTCATGCTCTGCTCCAAAATGTGAGACCAGAGATGGCCCATTTTCCTTTGGACTGGAACAGATTGGAGGAATGAAGCTGGGTCTTGACGTTCCAGTTTAAACAGAAAGGAGGTTTGGATTTGTAAGCCTCTCTGCTTATTTTGGCTGCCTGCGCTTACTGTTTCCACATCTGTCCTGGGGTCCGGGGAAGCCAAATATGTGGATGTAAACGTACACATCAGCACTTCAGGGACCCAGATTCAACGCCACGGATCTACAAATGCAGCGACAGGCAGCCACCTGAGTAACTAGAGGCTGGAAATAGCTGAGAGAAGAGGGGCCAGTTTGGAATGGTTCCCAACCCTCCCTCAGCCACCCTCCATGGTGCCCTCGGTCACTGAACTCTCAGTCAAGTGACCTCTTTCCACCCCAACACTTCTGAACGCTATCCTCCCTTTCTTCTTTTCCCCCTGGAGTCCTCATTTCTGGGAAAACCTCTCTCCATCCGTGCTTCACCCCTGCCCCTTCCCCCTGTCCTTCAGAGACCTGGCTCTCCCCTGAGGCTGCCTCCCTGACAGCCTGGCCCCACACACCAAAGCTGCCCAGAGGCAGTTCTGGAATCTTCCTAACTTCTCCCACTACCCAAACCCCTACACCTCTTCTTAAGTATGTCATCAACCAGCTTTTTGGGCACGGTCTTCATAAATTCTGATGCTTCACAGGACTCTGACTTTGGTTTTCTTCGTACCACATACTCTCTTCATATCCATTCCCATGATTTCAATTTTCCTTATGGGTTAGTGAATCCTAAATCTGTAGCGCCAAGGCAGATGTCTCCCCAACATTCCAGATCCATCCTTCCAAACACGTCTGGACATGACTACCTGGATATGATCCAGTCACCTCAATGGCACATCCTCTTCCTCTCCCATCTCCAAAGAGTGCTTATCTTAAACACCATTGTCTCAGTCACCTAATCTTGACCCCATCTCCTCCTAACTCTCACATCTAGTTAGTGACCAAGTTCTGTTGATTTTGCTTCAGGAATAAATAATAACCTCTTCCACTGCAGCCCCATGTCCCTTCTAAATTCAGGATTCATCATCCATTCCCTGATACATGAAGCGACCATCCCCTAATTTGCTCTCTGGTTCTCTCACTTCGACCTTCCAAATAGGGGCTCCAGAGTTATGTCTCTAAAACACAACGTTGATCTTGTCTAACCCTGACCCTAGGGCCTGTTTGTAAAAATAAGCCCAAACTCCTTAACAAAACCCTTGATCATCTAACCCCTAAACAAAAAGAATGAGCTCTAGAACCAGACTGTCAGGGATCTAACCCCAGCTACCCCACTTACAAATTGAGGGACCTTAAGGTCAGTTTCCTCATCTGTAAATGTGTGTGATAATTGTACATATAAGACATGTTAGCTGCCATTGTTAACTTTCTAGTCTCACTTCTCATCCCTCCTGCACTAGCACCTATGCTCCATCCAGTTACATGGAATTATTACATGTTCCCTGATAGCACCAAGCTCTGTCATGATTCCTGGTACCTCTTATCCCTCTTCCTGGAATGCCTTCCCTCTCCCTTGTCAATCTAGAGAACTCTTATTTAAGCTTACATATTACCTCCTCTGTGAAACCTTCCATGATTTCATCTTCCTCTATTATCTGTTACATATCTCTATCATAGCACTCACCATAAAATCTAATTATTTTGTCTCTGCTCAACTCTTACCCCAACTAGCTGATAGGAAAGGACTGTGACTAATTCATCTTTGTTTCTCCAGCACTTAACGCAAAACCACATATGTACCAGAGGTTCATTAATTGCACGAATGACTTAAAAGTGAGGAACCTGGGCCCCAGAAAAATGAATCGTTTAGCTCACTCTTCTCAGTGCTTCTCCAGTCTTCCACATAATAGCAATGTTGCAGCGAGAAGGGATGAAGTAGCATAAAAATGCACTGAGCTATGTAACTGCAACCCAGATCTGTCAATAAACCCAAGATCTATCAAAACTAACAGGGTTTCCAATCAAGATAGCATACTACTACCTTTCATTCCCTTGAAAGACCTCATTAAAATGACAGTAAAAATATTTAAAAGTTCATCACAATAAAGAGAGTGGGAGTATCCATCAGTGGACAATGGATTGCAATACATTTCTGAAGGACAGAAAACAAATACATGAGGAGCTGGCAAAGGATGAAACAAGATGGAGGATGCTATGGTCTACAGGACCCATGGAGGGGATGGAGCTGAAGATTGAGACCCCTGCCCTGAATAGCCCCAGAGAGGGTCTCAACTCACAAATGCCAGGTGTTAGAGAATGGGAGTAAGATGAAGGGCTGAAAACAAGGAGATTAATGGAAAGTCTGTATACAAAAGAGTTGTCCCCAACTTGTGCAGAACTAGCAGACTTGTATTCTCTAATCATACCCTCTTTACTCCAAACAA
This sequence comes from Lynx canadensis, assembly GCF_007474595.2. Lineage (NCBI taxonomy): Eukaryota > Metazoa > Chordata > Mammalia > Carnivora > Felidae > Lynx > Lynx canadensis. The sequence continues at coordinate 85,936,082 of NC_044305.1, forward strand.
ACATAACAGAGGGTTCTTCCCTTTAAAGAGTAGACAAGCTGGGAAAAGCTAGGGTGCTAATCATACCCTCTTTACTCCAAACAAACATAACAGAGGGTTCTTCCCTTTAAAGAGTAGACAAGCTGGGAAAAGCTAGGGTGGCCAGAGTAGGGCATTTGGAGTCTCCTTGGTAAGATCCAACTTCCTGCCCACTCTCCTTCTTTAAACAAAGCCTACCAGTTGAAAAGCTCCTCCCTCACACGCAGACTTCCCAATCGCCTTTTTCTATTGCTTCATCCTTGAATATAACTAAAACCTCACTAGACTTTTGAGAGAAGCCTAGACTGTGAGAAAGACCAACATAAACATTAAGATATGGGTAACTCAGAGACAAGAAGGTCTCTAACTAGTATCCTCAGTAAGATTTGTGACATCACATAAAATAATAACAAGATACTATGAATAAAGGAAACAATTCAAAAAGAAATCTAAAAATCATCAGAATGATTGGAAAATAAAGTTAAGAAAACCCCCTAGCAAAGAAAATAAAAGTAAAGGGAAATATTATATAAAAGAAAAAAGGGGCACCTGGGTAGCTCTGTCGATTAGGTGTTTGACTCTTGGTTTTGGCTCAGGTCTGATCTCACGGTTTGAGTTCGAGCCCCACATTGGGCTCCATGCTGACAGTGTGGAGCCTGCATGGGATTCTCTCTCTCTTCCTCTCTCTCTGCCCCTAACCCGCTTGCTCTCTCTTTCAAAATACATAAATAAACTTAAAAAAAAAAACAAAATTCATAGAAGATCAATCCATCTGACCCATAGAAGTCCCAGTGAAGAAGAGAGGGAGTATAGGAAACAGAAAGGGAGTAGAATTATTTTTAAAATAGTATCCCACTCACCCAGATTTGAAGGATACAAGTCTTTAGATTGAAAGGTCAACCAAATGCAGTGCCAAAAATGAAAAAGAGAGCAAAATAGACAGAGGTGAAATTTCAAGACCCCCAAGGATAAAAAGAATAATCCTAAAAGCCTCTAGAAAGGAAAAATAAAATTGTCTACAGGGGAACAGGAACCAGACTGGTATCAGAGATTACATCAGAGATAAGGGTTTCTAGAAAACACTGGAACAAAGCCTTAAAATTTCTGAGAAAAATTTAGTTTCAACATAGAATTATATACCTTGTCAAACTATCATTGAAAATATAAAATTAAGACAAAGATATTTTGAGACCTTCAAGGAAAGAAAATTTTACTACCTTTCTATTAATATACTTGAAGATGAGCTCCAGCAAAAAAAAAAGAGTAAAATGAGAAAGAAGATGACACAGGATCCTAGAAACAAGAGATTCAACCCAGGAGGTTAAGGATCCAAGATAAAAACTATTTAGCACAGTGAGAAAGAAATAATTCCAGATTCAAGCAAGCTAGCAGAGGACCCAGAGAATGAAAATCAAGGAAAAGGGTGGATTCTATACATATGATACTATTCTTGATTACTTAAAAGAACTTAAGCTTGTAATTCAGAAAGACAATGCAAGAAAAAAAGAAAGTTCATTGAAAATTCCAGAAAAAATTAAAACTGAACAAAAAATATATATAAAATATAATTAGAATGCTCTAGTTGAATATGCAATGAAAATATGTACATATTTATAATATAAACAATTTTTATTATTGTTTTTAACTTTTGGATCAACATATAGGCAAAGCATAAAAATTAATGATGGTTATAGTTATGAATATATTACAAATATATGAATATATTAAAATACAAAAGGAGGGGCGCCTGGGTGGCTCAGTAGGTTGAGCATCCGACTTTGGCTCAGGTCATGATCTCATGGTTCTTGAGTTCGAGCCCCACGTGGGGCTCTGTGCTGACAGCTCGCAGCATGGATCCTGCTTCAATTCTGTGTCTCCCTCTCTCTCTGCCCTCCCCCCATCATGCTCTGTCTCTCAAAAATAAATAAACATTATGGGGTGTTTGAGTGGCTCAGTCAGTTAAGTGTCCAACTTCAGCTCAGGTCATGATCTCATGGTTTGTGAGTCTAAGCCCTGCGTCAGGCTCTGGGCTGACAGCTCAGAGCCTGGAGCCCATTTCAGATTCTGTGTCTCCCGCTGTCTGCCCCTCCACTGCTTGCATTCTGTCACTCGCATTGCCTCAAAAATAAATAAACATTTAAAAAAATTTTTTTTAATAAATAAACGTTTAAAAAAATTTTCTTTTTTTTAAATACAAAGGGAAAGGGGCACCTGGGTGGCTCAGTCGGTTAAGCATTTGACTTCTGCTCAGGTCATGATCTCACAGTTTGTGAGTCCGAGCCCCACGTCAGGCTCTATGCTGACAGCTCAGAGCCTGGAGCCTGCTTCAGATTCTATGTCTCCCCTTCTCTCTGACCCTCCCCCACTCATGCCCTAACTCTTTCTCTCTCAAAAACAAACATAAAAAACCTAAAAAAAATACAAAGGGAAAAAATGCAAAGGGAAAATTATAGATGACAAGCTGAAAGACGTAAGTGAAAGAGAGGTAAATGAAAAAGAAAAGAAGCAAATCATATATATATATATATATATATATACACACACACACTGTTAAGAGATGCCATCTATAATTGATAGAAAAAGAAATAAAAAGGTGACCAAAACCTTTAAAGTTACAAAGATAATTAATGAAGGAACTAAAAATAGTACTATAACTATGTAACTGCGTTCAATTTTCATCTATTATTGCAAGAAGACATTAAATAATGTCTAATTTACTAAATCAAAAAGTGATATATAGATATGAAGTAGATGCTCTGATGATATATGACAGATAGAATACATGTGTTAGCCTTCACTAGCTTCCAAAATCCCACTACAGATGCAGTAAAAGACGTTTTAAGGCATAAACACACCAAGGAAAATAAATCATAACATTCTAAAATTGATTGAGGTGATGGGTGCACAACTCTGTGAATATATTAAATCCACTGAATTGTACACTTTTTTTGAGAGAGAGTGTGTGTACCAAGCAGGGGAGGGGCACAGGAAGAGGGAAGGATATGATATTAAGCAGGCTCCATGAACAACGGAGCCCACCTTGGGGCTCGATCTCATGACCACCTGTGACATCATGACTTGAGCCAAAATCAAGAGTCAGTTGCTTAACCAGCTGAGCCACCCAGGCGCCCCCCACTGAATTGTACACTTTAAGTGGGTGAATTGTATGGAATATTAATTATATTTTAATAAATTTTATTTTAAAACAAAAGAATGGATGATGAGAAAATAGTGACAAATTTTCAGAAATTAGCAGATGGATGAGTAAGAAATAACCCAAGGGTCACCTTAAAAAAAAAAAAAAAAAACTGTATTCCAAGACCACAGTGGAGACAGCCTCAAAACACTTCACACCACTATTGATGCCTCAAAGATCTAGAAATCAGCCATGCCTGATACTGGAAGTGGGGGTGAGGGAGGGAAAAAAATAGGAGGCTGACCAACTAAGAAACCTTCCTTCATGCCACACAACTGAGCTGCTGCCCATGGAATTTTTGTCCTAATACTAATGTAAACACAGAAAACTGAGCTAACCAAAACATTAATAACACTGTATTAGAAAGACGGAGGATGAGAAGTATGCGAGTAGAATGGTAGGGGCCAGGGTAAGTAATATGAAAGAAGGTTAAAACCTCATCTTTTTTTTAAGTCAATAGTAAATGACTAGGGGTGCCTGGGTGGCTCAGCCAGTGAAGCCTCTAGCTTTGACTCAGGTCATGATCTCACGGCTCATGAGTTTGAGACCCACATCGGGCTCTGTGCTGACAGCTCAGAGCCTGGAGCCTGCTTGGGATTCTGTGTCTCCCTCTCTCTGCCCCTCCCCTGCTCACACTCCATCTCTCTATCTCTCTCAAAAATAAACATGAAAAAAAATTTGTTTAAATAGTAAATGACTAAAACCGAATAATCAAGAAATAGCATTGCAAACAAATCAGTTTAGAAACGTGGAGGAAAATATCACACTAATTGAAAGCGGTTGCTTCCGTGAAGTGGGAAAGTGGTTGGTGTGGGGGAGGTGGTCAGGAGACTGCTTTTCTTGGAAGTATTTATTGTCCTCCCTTTTCTTAATAGCTTTATTGAGATATAATTAACATGCCGTAAAGTCCTTCCATTTAAAGTGCACGATTCAATGGGTTTTAGGGTATTTACAGAGTTATGCAACCATCGCCACATTCTAATTTTAGATTATTCTCATCATCTCAAAAAGAAACTTGTACCGCTATTTTAATAACAAGCCTTGTAGAACTAGTTCACCCGTTAAACCTTGATAAAATAAAATAAAATAAAAACTAAATTTAAAAAAGAAACAAAGCAACAATTAACAGCGGTTTCCTCTGGGAAGCAGGGCTCAGGGTGGGTGGCCATGGCCTGAGAGACAAGAGCTTTCCATTGTTGGCTTTCGTAACATTGTCTGCTTTTTTATTTTAAGAGCATACATGTACTGTTTTTATTTTATCATTTTCTTCCAAAGTTATAGCAATTCCCTAAGCACAATGGAAAGCGAGAGATTACATTTGAGGCAGTATGTGAGGCCTTTCAGAAGCCCTGTGAGGTGAGAATTGTCCCTCTGGCTGACTTGAGCAGAAGTCACCACAACAAAGGTGTTTCTCAGAGTTCCCTGGGGCCGGAGTCTGGGTGAGCCTGTCTTTGGAGAGGATGAGGCAGAGGACCGAGGCCCAGAGCACTCAAATGTGCAGCCTCCACCATCAGACACCCAGGCCAGGGACTGTGATGTGGGAACTGAAGATCCTCCTCCCAGGAGGAACGAGAAATGTAGCATCTGACATCCCAGCCAGTCTTCTCTCCCCAGAGGCAGTTTTCACTCCTCTGGAGATTAGGCCCTTTTTAAATTTTGCATTTTCCTACACTTTAAAAAAAAAAAAAAAAAAAAAAAAAGACCAAAGAATGTCACTGGCCACATGGGCATTGTTCTCGCCTCTGCCTTAAGTTCTGTTTCTCATCTGGCTGCAGAGAGAGGTAGCCATTACTTGCCAGCAAACTGTCTCTGGGAAGAAAGGAATGGAAAATGTGAGGATATTTTCTTCCAAAATCCCAAAGAATCCTCACCTCAGCATAACCAATGAGAATTAGCTACCCAACGAACCACACTGGAAAAAAAAAAAAAAGAAAAAACAGTCATAATTTCTCAGTGCCTGATGGCATCTGAATTTACAGCAAGATCTCTCTTCCTGGACCCCAAGATGCTGCCATGTAAGGGGAAGGCTTCCCAAATAGGACTAAAGGAGTGAATCTCTCGGGTGAGGACCCCTCTGCAGGCAGAGCCTGGATGGAGAGATAGGATGAGCCGCATCAGAAATGACAAGGAATTTGAGACTTGAAGTTAGAGGTGGTAAACTGCTCATAACCTCCAAATCGTGACCAAGCCTGCCCAGTCACGACCGCTTCTCACTTGTTCCTAAGTGTAAACCCCACCACTCCTGTTCCCAGGCTGTCAGCAGTGCAGCCTTTGGGAACCCACTAGGGCTATAACACTATATGCCCCAGGAAAGTTCATCTCATAATTTTTTTTTTTTTTTAACCAGGATACCTGGGTGAAAACCCTGTTATAAGAATGGGACATAGAACAGATAAGTTTTTACTGGGGAAAAAAGAAAAACAGTGGGTAGGAGACCTTATTAGGTGGCCAGCCCTGATGAGATATGGGTTCCAGCTTTGGGCAATACTCAGTGCAGCAAATAGCAAGGAGGAAAATGGAGCATGAGTGATACAATGCAATAAACATGTGATGGGGAAAATAAGAGAAAAGTAAAATGATGTACTAATTTATACATTATTTTTCCTTTATTTCATTTTAATTACTGACAGCCATTTTATCTTAAATATGGTTCTTGAAAATAAGAAATTTATATGCAATGTGAATATGCAACAAAAGGATTAAACACCATGAAGAAGTGGGATTTATCCCTGGGATGCAAGGATGTTTCAACATCAATAAATGTGATACATCATATTAAAAGAATGAAGGATACGGGGCACCTGGGTAGCTCAGTCTGTTAAGCATCTGACTTCGGCTCAGGTCTGATCTCATGGTTTGTGAGTTGGAGCCCTGCACTGGGCTCTCTGCTGTCAGCACAGAGCCTGCTTCAGATCTTCTGTCCCCCTCTCCCTCAGCCCCTCCCCCACTCATTCTCTCTCATTCTCTCTCTCTCTCTCTCTCTCAATAAATAAATAAACTTTAATAAAAATAAAAATAAAAGAATGAAGGATAAAAACCATATGATCATCTCAATACATGCAAAAAAAACATTGGTCAAAATAAAGCATACTTTCATGATAAAAACTCCCAACAAATTGGGTACTGAAGGAAGATATCTCAACATAATAAAGGCCATACATGACAAGCACACAGCCTACATCATACTCAACAATGAGAGGTTGAAAGCTTTTCCTCTAAGATCAGAAACAACACAAGGGTGCCCACTCACACCACTCATATTCAACATAGTACTGCAAGTCCTAGCCAGAATAATTAAGCAAGAGTGAGAAATAAAAGTCATCCACATTAGAATGGAAGTGAAATTGTCTCTGCAAATGATATGATCTTATATTTAGAAAATCCTAACGAATCCACAAAAAAACTGTTAGAATGAATCAACAAATTCAGTCAGTAAAGTTGAGGGATACAAAACCAACATACAGAAGTCAATTGCATTTCTATACACTAACAATGAAATATCTGAAAAAGAAAGAAAACAATCCCATTCACAATAGCACCAACGAAAATGAAACGCTGAGGAGTAAATATAACCAAGGAGGTGAGAGATCTATAGAATGAAAACTATAAAACTTTAATAAAAGAAATCAAAGAAGACATCAATGCATAAAAAGGTATTCTATGTTCATGGATCAGAAGAATTAATATTGTTAAAATGTCTATACTACCCAAAGCCATCTGTAGATTCAATGCAATCCCTATCAAAATTCCAATGGCATCTTTCACAGAAAGAGAAAAAACAATCCTAAAATTCAAATGGAGCCACAAAAGACCATGAATAGCAAAAGCAACCTTGAGAAAGAATAACAAAGCTGGAGGCATCACACGGCCTGATTTCAAAACTATATTGCAAAGCTATAGGAATCGAAAGAGTAACGTTTTGGCCTAAAAATAGACACACAGACCAATGGAACAGAATTGCAACCCCAGAAATAAACCCTAACATATACAGTCAGCTAATATTTGACAGGGGAGTCAAGAATACTCAATGGGGAAAGAATAGTCTCTTCAATGAATGGTGCTGGAAAAACTGAATAATCATATGCAGAAAAATGAGATTAGACTCTTATCTTGTACCGCTCACAAAAAATTAACTCAAATGGATTAAAGACTTCAACATAATACCTGAAATCATAAAACTTCTAGAAGAAAACATAGGGAAAAGCTCCTGGACATTGGTCTTAGCAACACTCTTTTGGCTATGACATCAAAAGCACAAGCAACAAAAGCAAAAATAAATAAATGGACCTACATTATAAAACACACATGCACAGCAAAAGACACAATCAACAAAATGAAAAAGCAACATACAGAATGGAAGAAAACTATACTGCAAATTGAAAATTATATATCTGATAAGGAGCTAACATCCAAAATACATAAGGAATTCATACAACTCCTAGCAGACTAACAATTCAATTCAAAAATGGACAGAGGAAATGAATAGACACTGTTTTCAAAGAAGACATCCAAATGACCAAGAGGTACATGAAAAGATACTCAACATCACTAATCATCAGGGAAATGCAAATCAAAACCACAATGAGATAGCACCTCACACCTGTTAGAATGGCTATCATCAAAAAGGCAGAGGCAACATATGTTGTCCAGGATGTGGAGTAAAGGGAACTCTTGTGCACTATTGGTGGCACTATAAATTGGTAGAGCCACAATGGAAAACAATATGGAGGTTCCTCAAAGAATTAAAAATAGGACTACCATATGATCCAGCAATCCTAATGCTGGGTATATATCTAAAAAAAAATGAAATCATAATATCAAAGAAATATCTCCACTCCATGTTCACTGCAGCATTATTCACAATAGCCAAAACATGGAAACAACCTAAGTGCCCATCTACAAACAAATGGATAAAAAAAAGATGTGGTACATTTATCCATGGAATATTATTCAGTAAAGAATAAGAAAGAAGGAAATCTTGCCATTTGCAACAACACAGATGGAGCAAAATCTTCACACCCAGACCCCATGGCTTCTTCTTCCCTCTCACTCCAGTGATAACCACTATCCCAACACTGGTATTTATCACTCCCATGAATACTGTGGAATCTGTATACTTATAATATTGTTTCACACTTTTTTTGAGAGAGAGAGAATGCATGTATGAGAGGGGGATGGAGAGAGAGAGAGAGAGAGAGAGAGAGAGAGAGAGAGAGAATCCCAAGCAGGCTCTGCAATGTCAGCACAGAGCCCAACATGGGGCTCAATCTCATGAACCATGAGATTATGACCTGAGCCAAAATCAAGAGTGGGATGCTTAATGGACTGAGCCACTCAGGTGCCTTCTCACATTTTTAATGTATAAAAAACGGTGACTTTTGGACTTCTCTACCATATTCATTGTAAAAAATGTGTTTTGCATTTTGGTAAACACACACATGTACACACATGTATATGTATCCATATATACCTGTATGTGTGCATGTGGATGTAATATAAAACAACACTGTCATGGAAATACTTACTGTTTAACTACTTCTAACACATTCAGATATTTTCTTTCTATTCTAACTTTATTTTGTAATGCTGGCAGTGACCCACTAAACTGATTTCACAACTTATAGGTGAGTCATAATCAACAGTTTGAAAAAATAATAGGATGTAACTATAATATCATCTTACAGGTTATTTTCTCACTTCTAATATTCTTTGAGAGTTAAAACTATCTTGACATAGGAGATCTAGTTCATTCATTTTTACCTAAGTAAGCTCTATGCCCAACACTGGGGCTTGAACTCACAACCCCAAGAGTGAGAGTCCTGTGCCCTACCAACCGAGCCAAAAAGGCACTTCTCAAAACTTTATTCTATTTATGGATGATTAGATTGATTTTCTATTTTCTCTATTCCAAAATGTCCTGTGGTGAGCTCTCTTACACATAAACACCAACGTTTGTCTAGAATACATAAGTGGGAATGAAAATGCTTAAGTCAAAGGCTTGCATCTCTTTAACTATAATAGATACTGTAAAATTTTCCTAGAAATTGATGTATGAATTTATATTGCCACTATTAAAGAGTTTCTATTTCTCCCCATCCTAACCACCACTTAGTGTTACCAGACTTTGCATTTTTGTCAATCTGATGATATTGTGAAATTATTTTATTTTGCAATCACCTCATTAACTGACAAAGTAAGATTCTTTTCTTATCATCAGCATCCATTCAATTTTCCTTTCTATAAATTTCCAATTTTGTTGCCTGTTTCCTTATTACTAATTTTCAAGACTTTTTGTATCTCTGCACACTAATTATTTATTAGCTGTAGATATTGCAAACTTCTCTCATTTTCATGAAAGTTTATCAAAATTTTCGCTTTAGCTTTTTTGCCTATTTTGTCTTGTTTAATTTTGCATTTTGCATACCCTGAAGTTATAAAGATATTTTTCTATATTTTCTTATTAAAATCTTAAGTTTTACATTCTACATTTATATTTTAATCCAGCTAGAAGTGTGTATGTGTCCGAAAAGATGCTCAACGTCACTCATCATCAGGGAAATACAAATCTAAACCACACTGAGATACCACCTCACACCAGTCAGAGTGGCTAAAATGAACAACTCAGGAAACCAGGTGCTGGTGAAGATGTGGAGAAACGGGAACCCTCTTGCACTGTTGGTGGGAATGCAAACTCTGGAAAACAGAGTGCAGCACCTCTGGAAAACAATGTGGAGGTTCCTCAAAAAATTAAAAATAGAACTACCCTATAACCCAGCAGTAGCACTACTAGGAATTTGCCCAAGGGATACAGGAGTGCTGATGCATAGAGGCACATGGACCCCAATGTTTATAGCAGCGTTTTCAACAATAGCCAAATTATGGAAAAAGCCTAAATGTCCATCAACTGATGAATGGATAAAGAAGATGTGGTTTATATATAAAATAGAATACTACTTGGTAATGAGAAAAAATGAAATCATGCCATTTGCAGCAACATGGATGGAACTGGAAGGTATTATGCTGAGTGAAATAGTCAGAGAAGGAGAAATATCAAATGTTTTCGCTCATATGTGGATCTTGAGAAGCTTAACAGAAGACCATGGGAGAAGGGAAGGGGGAAAAGTAGTTACAAACAGAGAGGGAGGGAGGCAAACCAAAAGAGACTCTTAAATACAGAGAACAAACAGGGTTGATGGGGGGGAGGGGAAAATGGGTGATGGGCATTGAGGAGGGCACTTGTTGGGAGGAACACTGGGTGCTGTAAGCAATGAACCATGGGAATCTACCCCAAAAACCAAGAGCACACTTTATACCCTGTTATTTTAGCCAGTGCAACAATAAATTACATTTAAAGAAGAAGAAGAAGAAGAAGAAGAAGAAGAAGAAGAAGAAGAAGAAGAAGAAGAAGGAGAAGAAGAGTGTATGTATGGTGAGGTAGGAATCCTATTTCATATTTTTTCATAGTTTATTGTCCAAGACAATTTGTTAAATAGTCCATTCTTTACCTGCTGCTTTGTAATGTTACCTCACATAAACCAAATCCCTGATATACATGAGTCTGTTCCTACACTCTCCATTCTGTTCCATTGGTAGATTTATCTATCCTTATGCCAATATCCCACTGTTTAAATCACCATATAGCTTCGTATAATTTTTTTTAATTCGGTAGAATAAGTCTCTTATCATCATCATGACTTAAGATTTTTTGGATATTTTTGGCCTTCCTTCTTTTGTTTGAATTTTTGGGTCTATTTTGTCAAGCTCTGTGACAAACTCTCCTGGGAATTTGTTTGGAACTAAATTAACTTATTTAATTTGGACAAAAAAATTGACATCTTTTATGCTACCAAGTCTTTCTGTCCATGAATATGGAATTTTGTCTCTAACTCCTTAGGTCTTATTTTATAATCTTTCAAGAAGTAGTTTTGATTTTTCCATAACAGTTTTACACTTTTATTATATTTATTTCTAAGAGCTCATAGTTTTTTTTTGTTGCTGCTGTTATTATAAATAGTATTTTTAATTAAATTTTCTAAATTTTGTTACCAATGATTTTGTGTATCAATCTTGTTCCCAGTGATCTTTTTCAGCTCTCATTATTTCTAACATTTTGCCTATAAGTTCTCATGGATGTTCCATGTTGGCCATCATATAATCTCAAATAATAACAGTTTTTTTCTCCTTTCCCACTTTCTTCTTTGTTCTACAACCAAAATAATCCCAACCAAGCTCAGGGCACTAACAAGAGAGTGGACTCTACTGTCTCTAACAATACTATAGTGGAACATGAGCTGGTAGGGGAGGTAAAGCTAACACTGATTCATTACACTGACGGTGGCTGATTATCAGGCATGTACCCACATTCTCTACCATATAAGCTTGAATTGAACAATTATACAATTTTTAAAAACAACACACTAAAAATATATATAAATGAAAATAAATAAATAAACAAATAACTTTTTTTCCATCTCATGACTCCATTCAGATTCCCCATTCATTCTCTCCTACTCTATGCTCTTTTGGGGCTGCTCATAGGAAACCTGTTGGCCCAGCATTTCCAGTATCATGTCTTTATAATAGAAAGATTATTTTGGTGTCCTAGGCAACCAAGCTTAGTGTCTACATTCTTATCCTCATGATAATCCTAACGCTAGCTAGCATATTTTCCAAGAGTATACAGACCATGCTAAGCCCCAGTGGGTTGAAATATGCCAGGACAAGAATGTATGCCTCCCATTTTCTCTTTCCAAGTTCTGGCTTTTGGACTTTTTTGGTACTTTTTGGTTTTGTTTTTTTGTGGGGGGGGAGAGGGACACAGTTCAAAGGATGCTGAACCTTTTGTGTTTTATTGTTTTGTTAATTAGTGGCAACCTGTTTTCCTCAGCTTAAGTCTACTTATTTTCAAATCTGAACATGAACGTTAATATGTTTTATTATCAGTGTTACTTCCAATCTTTCCCATTAGTGTTAATACTTCCACTGTGGCTTCTATTTTTCCCTTTTATCTGTATAACTATTGAAACAACCCTGTATCCATGGTCCCTTTCAGATTCTATGATTTCAAGTTCGGGGTTGCTGATCCTCCGGCTCGTTGTGCCTGCAAGTTCTTGTAGTGGATCTTCCGACAGCTCTTTTGTAATTTTTTACTGAAAGCTCATCTTCAACTGAGCTTGATTTTTCAATGGAAATTTCCTATGACAGCATGATTTTCTATCTGCTTCTTTTTTTTTTTTTAATTTTTTTTTTCAACGTTTTTTTATTTATTTTGGGACAGACAGACACAGAGCATGAACGGGGGAGGGGCAGAGAGAGAGGGAGACAGAATCGGAAACAGGCTCCAGGCTCCGAGCCATCAGCCCAGAGCCCGACACGGGGCTCGAACTCACGGACCGCGAGATCGTGACCTGGCTGAAGTCGGACGCTTAACCGACTGCGCCACCCAGGCGCCCCCTATCTGCTTCTGCATGTGACCTAGCAGCAACATAACCGGGACCAATTTTTATGTGCATCTCTTAATTTAGGATGCTACAACTCATGAACAGTATACACTCAGTCTCCAGAACCTCTCAAAGCACAATCACGGGATTTCATTTTTTTTCTCAAAAGGCTTTTATTTTTTTCTACTCAGAACCCAACCAGAGGCAAACTTTCCTGGCTTCTTCCTGATTCAATGGCTAGATTTTTTTTTTCTAGTCCTCCTTTCATGGAGAGTTCGGCCCTGCAACTGCCCCACCTTTTTGCTTTCTTGTTCAGGCCTCCAAATGGCACTGGCCCAAGGCCTTAACTCTCATCTCTGCATGGGCCCTACCCCAGCCTAATAAGAGCAGAGGCAGACACACTCACATCCCTGGCTCACTGTAGCACCACTCACCACTTCCGGCTATGTTTTTCTATTCCTTCTTCACTTCCAGCAGCTGAACTAATTTGGTTTTTGTTTTATCCCATTTTTCTACATAGTAGGAAGGAGTCCACATTAGCCCTCTCCTGAGTCCCCCTTTCCTTCACAGAGGCCCAGAAACCAACCAGACCTCAAAACCTCTTAGACCAGAAGCAGATGCCTCTGGGGTCTAGGGTAAATCCTACCTGTAAGAGTATCTCCGGAATTTGACCAGAATCTTTTGGGGAAGAAGGGTCAGGGCTTGTCTGACTCCTGACTGGACAATTTCTGCTTAACAACCACCTTTCTGTTCTTGTGCTGGAACGAAATCGGAATGCTTCTTCTCTGCCAATTTCAGAGGGTGAGATCATCCTTACAAAGTCCTTGGAGAGATATAAAGTCAGGAATCCTTTACAAAAGAAATGCATGTAGCATCTGAGACTTGATGAAGGACTGTCATCTTGAGAAACAGACCCAATGGGTCTCTTTGTTGTTGTCATTATTGTTGCTTTAGGAAGGAGGCTCCCCAAGTTGTTTCTTTTTTTTTTTTAAGTTTATTTATTTTTGAGAGAGAGTGTGTGCGTGCATGCGAGTAGGGGAGGGGCAGAGAGAGAGGGAGACAGAGAATCCCAAGCAGGCTCTACACTGAAAGCACAGAGCCCAATGCAGGGCTTCAACACACAAACCGTGAAATCATGACCTGAGTCAAAACCAAGAGTGGAATGCTTAACTGACTAAGCCACCCAGGTGCCCTTTTGTTTTTATTTTGTAAACAAAAATAGCAATAAACCAGGGAGCTTGGCTCTTCATGGAGGGAACACATATGTTCATGGGTCAACAGGCTAACGGGTCACAGCAAAGTACTCTGACAGTGTTCAAAATGATCTCTTTCAAACAGGATTGTTGTGGAAGTCAAGATGAAAGTCAGCAAGTATCTCAGGAAAGGAGAGTCATGAAAAACAGAGCCCAGCTTTTAAAGTCCATTATGGAGACAACCCCCTTACCAACATTCCCAGTGATGGCTTGCTTCCAAGGGACATGAATGTTTAAAGCCCAGTGAGCACCACACCTATGCACCCAGGCTTGAGAGTAATCAGCTGGAGACTAAATGTGAAGAAATCTCCTTAACAGAACTTCTGGCCTTTAGCCTTACTGACGTCTTCCTCTCATGGTATTTCCTCCAGTCCTGTTCTTCAAAGCTCAATACCCTCCTTAGAGTCAGAGCTGGCTCCAAGGGAAAGTTTGAGTAATCAGTCATCCTCACCTTAGTGGGAATTTAACCCAATGTATTATCCTTCTAGAGATGCTGTCTCTTGAAAATTATCATCTCAGTGAGATAAAAATTCTCCTGAAATTATATGGTGCAGTATGATGAATCAGATCAGACACTCCAACTCCAAATCCCAACCTCTTTCCAAACCTCACCGCTATGCCGGAAAAAGTAGGTTGGAATCTCTTCCCTGAACTATGAGGCTCAGACAGGCCTGTAATCATGAGCTTTCTCTGCCTCAGGGAACTGCAGCTCTGGGCAGACATTGGTGGTGAACATTCACAGGCTTAATTTCTACCAAATTTTCCACCAGTCAGATCTATCTGCTGGAGTCACAGAGAAAATAGGAATGATGAGAAAACTCACTTACTTTTTCTTAGTGAGTTCCACCTCATGGTGAAGTATCTTCAGGGAGCCATCAGCTAATTGCTGAGGGAGATTTCAGCATCCTAGAGAAATAACCAAAGGAATTTTCCTGAAACAATTATATTCACATCAATCCAAAGCCTCATGCACTGAACTCTTTTGAGGGTGTTAATCTCCTTAGGAGTCTCTTATATAAACTTGCTCATACACCATCCACAATTTCTGCTGAAGGGTGAGTCTGTGGGCCCATGTTCGTAACACTTGACAGGTGGGCCAGAGCTGACTGAAACAGGAGTGGACACCTGGCTCAGGAGAAACCAACCCACTGGCTCGGCTGAGCCAACCAGATTCTTCCTTTTATTTATTTTTTTTTTAATTTTTTTTAACATGTATTTATTTTTGAGACAGAGAGAGACAGAGCATGAACGGGGGAGGGGCAGAGAGAGAGGGAGACACAGAATCTGAAGCAGGCTCCAGGCTCTGAGCTGTCAGCACAGAGCCTGATGCGGGGCTCAAACTCACGGACCGTGAGATCGTGACCTGAGCGAAGTCAGACGCTCAACCGACTGAGCCACCCAGGCGCCCCAAGATTCTTCCTTTTAAAAGAGAGGCGCACACAATCAAAAAAATGAAGTCTTGCCATTTGCAACTACGTGGATGGAACTGGTGGGTATTACGCTAAGCAAAATTAGTCACTCAGAGAAAGACAAGTATCATGACTTCACTCATATGAGGACTTTAAGAGACAAAATAGATGAACATAAGGGAAGGGAAACAAAAATAATATAAAAACAGGGAGGGGGACAAAACATAAGAGACTCTTAAATATGGAGAACAAACAGAGGGTTACTGGAGGGGTTGTGGGAGGGGGGATGGGCTAAATGGGTAAGGGCCACTAAGGAATCTACTCCTGAAATCATTGCTTCACTATATGCTAATTTGGATGTAAATTTTAAAAAATAAAATTAAAAAATAATAATAATAAAAGAGAAGCCCACAACTAAGATGAAGGCAGCCACTGGATCTGGAATTCCAGACCCGCCAGAGTTCTGCCATGGTGAGCTAAGCCAAATGCAAGATGCAGACAGATGCCGACAGATCTGAGAAGGGGAGCTGCAGCCTAAGGTCAGCCAGCAAGCAAACTGCTGGGGGACTCGTGTGCTCCACCATGTTGGAACTGAGGGGGAAAGGAGGAGAAATCTGAAAGACAAGTCATTACCAAACAAAGGCAAGAGCCCTCACAAGGACAGTGCATCCACTGTGGAACGCTGTGGCAGAAGTGTTCTCTCCATGAGAGGAGAGAGAATGGGCAAATGCATAAAGGGTGCCTACATGGTGAAGAGATCAGGGAGGGATCACAGAAACAGAAAAGTCCCCCTGGCTGCTACTTCTCGGTTCATTTTCCTTCAAACGTTTCTGGTTTCCCCCCTAATAGCTTTTACTAAACTTCTTCCCCACCCCTATCGCATCACTTCAAGGTGGAGATCTGCTTCCTTGTCATTAAAAACTCAAAGCACCCAAGAAGAGGTGCATCCATGCTCCTTGCCCCTGCACAAAGTCCCTGTTTCCTCACTCATCCATCCTTTCCTCCTTATCTGAAGAAACACGTCTCCTCCTTTACAAGTCTGAATCTTCCACATTGTGCATTGATCCTGAGGTCTTGGACCCCTGGGACCCTCCATCCATCTTCCATCTCTCCCTCTCTGACAGCACCTTCCTGTCTGCCTGTAAGCGTGCTCCGGGGTCTCCAACTCTACACTCCCCTTCCTCAACTCCAGGATTCCTTCTGCTGACTGCACAGTTTCCCTCAGTCTCCTCAGAGCTGAACTTTCTGAAGGAGTAGTTAGTCTATGTTTCCCCAAGTCTCATTCAACCCTCAACTCACTATGCCCGTCGTATTTGGGAAATGGCTCTGGGGAAACCAGGAGAGCTCTCCACTTCCTCTTGCAACATCTGACCCTGCGGACCCTCCCCTCTATATTGGTTATGGTCCAAAAGGGACATGGAGGATATACAAGCTTGGTTGCTTTTCTCAAACCAGCGCACTCCTCCACCAGTAATCCCTTCAGTCACAAGGAATGGTGCAGTATACTGGGACCAGTTACAGAGACCTACCAGAGTGAGCAGCTGTGGAGGGGGTTACTGGCAGGAGCAGAGGCCTGTGATGGAGGGCGAGAGCCTAGCAAATACATTCTCCAAAGTCTCCTTCCCACCAGCCTCCTGCCTGCCTTCCCCAAGGTTCCCTTGCTGCCCTTCGGCAGGCACTCCTCCCGACTTCTCGACTTCTCACTTGGTTTCCATCCTCCGACCTGGTTGTTCTCCTAATATTCTAACCACTCCTGGCCAGTCTTCACTCATCACTTTTCTTCCACCATCTTCAATGTCCTGTCTCAGATCCTGTGGCTGTTCTTTCTTCTCTTCATAAACTCCCTCTCCCTCTCCCGCTCCCGCTCCGCTCCCTCTGCTGCGCGCTCTCTCTCGCGCTCTCTCTCTCTCTCTCTCCCGCCACCTCTAAGCAATTTCATTTCCCACAAGACACCCACCATAACCTCCAAGGTGGTGCTGACCCAGAACTGCATCTTCACTGTTGACTTCTTGCTGACCTCTCGCTGACCTCTCTCTCACTGACCTCTCACTGACTTCTCACTGATTTCTCGCTGACCTCTCGCTGACCTCTCATTGACTGCTAACCCCACTAGTCATCATATAATTTCGCACAGGAAAAATGTGAGTGCCCTTAGCACTACACATCCCAAACAAAATTCATTCTCTTCTCCCTCAGACTCTTGTCCATGTTCCCCCTTCATTAACCACAGGCACCTTGACTTCTTTACCTTTACAAACTTTTGCTACTCCACGAGTGGTCCAAACCCTGTGGAACAGATGTCCTCTGGGAACTTGTTAGAAACGCGAAATCTCAGGCCCCAGCCAGCTGACTGACTCAGAACATGCACTTCAAGAGACCAAGGTGGCCGATATTCACGGTATGATTTAGATGTGCTAGCTTACAGCATGTGCTGCAGCCATTCCTCCTTCCACGTAACACTGGGATGAATATTCCAACTCAGAGGCATGGCATTCAGACAATTCTGCAACTCGCAGGAACCCCTCTACCCATCACCGCCCTGGGCTCTGTCTTAGAGGGAGGGCCTTCAGGAGGATGGTGTGCTGACAGACTTCCTATTGTTTTTAAAAATCTTCCCTGTCCCCTCAGTCCTTCCTGCCTATATCGTTGGAGCACTCTGAAAGGCACCCAGATTACCCTTTTGTGAAAGAAAGAAAGAAAGGAAAGAAAGGAAAGAAAGGAAGAAAGAAAGAAAGAAAGAAAGAAAGAAAGAAAGAAAGAAAGAAAGAAAGAAAGAAAATGAAAAGAGAAAGAGAGAAAGAGACGATTTGGGATTTCCAAAATGAGAAGCCCATCTGTCTGAAAAAGCCCCAGCTGACGTTTGTCACGGGACACCCTGTAGAATACAGGACACTCTACTCAATTTTATCAGGATTTTTATCTCTGAGCTTCAGTTTCCTCATCTATGAGGAGATTATAGTAGCTCCTTTATAATGTTTCCACTTATAAAAGTGGCTAAACATGTAAAATATGCCCTCCACATGGAAGGTGATCAAATATTCACTGAATGAAGAAAGGAAGTTATTTAACATATCAAAGTCTCTGGGGCGCCTGGGTGGCTCAGGCGTTAAGGCTCAGGTCATGATCTCATGGTTTTGTGAATTCGAGCCCCACATCAGGCTCAAAGCTGATGGTGCATAGCCTGCTTAGGATTCTCTGTCTCCCTCTCTCTCTGCCCCTCCACTTGCACTGTCTCTGTCTCTCTCAAAATAAATACATAAACTTAAAAAAATTATTAAACATATCTTTTAAAAAAAAGATATCAAAGCCTCAGTTTACTCAAATGTAAAAGGAAGAATACGAGGGTGACTAAATGTAGGCTCCCCAGCCCCGCTATCATACCCTCCCACAGTTCCCACACACGCTCACATACGTGCACAAGCATGCACTTCAGGCATGCACAACCCACATGCATGTGCATGCGTGTGTGCAGGAACATGCACTCACACACGTGTACTCGCGCTCATACATGCACGTGTACATGTGTGTACACACAAAACAGCCACAGGAACTCTGGTCCCTTTCCCCTGATGTCTCCCCCATAGCCTCCTGCTCTCCAGATTCACTCACAGCGTCCATTACAGAGCATCTACTGGCCTACCCACTGCTATCCCAACCCTCCAGCCCTCCTTCCACAGCAGACACAGTGATCATTCCAGAATACAAGACTGAATTTTCATTCCTGCTTGAAGTCCTTACACTAGAGCCAGGACAAACCCACTCTACATCCCCAAATGTGCTGTGCGGTGTCAGGCCTCTGGGCTTTACACATTACGTTTTCTCTATTGAAAATCTTTGGCTCCAGGGAGCTAACTCCTACTTGTCAAGACTCAACTTAAGCATGGCCTCCTCTGGCTTTCCCTGTTGCCTTCCACCAGAGTGGCCCCTCGAGGCCCTGAGCACCCTTAGCAAGAGATGCGACACTCTTGATGTCACACTGTCCTTCTATCCTTAGACTGTGAGGCTTCCGCTGAAAGCGCGGGCCTACACCAGCCCGACTCCATCTTGTTCTGTGTTCTTCACCTTGACCACGCCTCCTCCCCTTGAGTAACCTCCTGCTCACCTGCCTAGCAGGACTCGGACCCTTCCCCAGCCAATCGGCTGAGGCCACAGCCATTACCTCACCAACTGCCCCTAGGCCCCAATAAAACCTTTGTCCTTTTGAGACTCGCTGCCCCCCCCCCTCCCCGTATCTCACCGCTGCGTCGGTGCAGGTAAGGGATTGAGCTGGAGCTAGCTCAAATAAAGGCTCTTTTGCTTTTACATCGGACTTAGCTCCCTGGCGGTTTTGGGGGATCACGAATTCTGGGCATAACACCGCCAGAGCAAGGACCCAGCATCTCTGACTGTGTGTTTCCAGTCCACCATCCCAAAGCAGGGAGCACAGTGGGTGCCCAGTAAATGCTGGTTATTAAGTGCTGGTCCCGGGAGAACTTGAGGAACACTGCTCCCCAGCTCAGCCCACCCCCCACAACCAATCACAGTCCCAGGAGACCAGGGTTCCACCAGAAGGAGCACACAGCCTCCTGTCCCCGGTGACTAGGGAACAGGACTAGACACTAGGACACATTAGGTCTTATCCCTTGAGTTGGAAGTGCAGAGCTGGGGACAGAATCCACGGAATGAAACTTGCAAGAGGCCAACTCTTATGTCTGCACCACTGCACCCAGACTGCTTTGGCCCAACCCCAAGGCCCCACCTCCCTGCAGCTCTTACACACATTTCCCTCTGCTTCCTTCAAAGCAGAAAAACAACCACCCTTTCCAAAAGGCAGGAATGTTGGGGGAGGCGGGATTTGCTTGCCCAGAAATAAAGATCCAGATTTCCTTTCCCAGTCGGAGAGATTTCTCCAGACTGGGCATCGCCACGAGGGCAGCGCACCCCCAGGCCCTCAGGACAGCAAGTCTGACCGAGATGCCCCACAAGTGCCCGCATCACAGGGACCCTGTGGTCAAGGATGTGTGAAAGGAGCAGTGTGGAATGGAAACGAGTTCTGCCCACAGCACTGCTGCCTGAGGGAGAAAACAGTCCTGTCCCTCACCCTCCTCAGTAACAGGTGCCATCCCTGCAGATGTCACAGACACATCAAATTTACATTAGTTCAGGGAAAGCCTGCAGCGGACAGGTGCAGTGCAAGGAGCTTGGGGAGGCTCAACATATGAGACCTGACAGGACCTCTGCCCTCAAATGTCCCTGAGCTCCACCCTGGGTGGGGTACCAGTGCGGGTCTGAAGGAATCGGACAGCAGTTCTTGCCGTGGGGAAGCTGACATCTCATTGGAGGCAGGGTACGAGGCCCACTCAGAAAATAAAGAACATCACAAGGCAGGATGTAACCAGGAGCTAAACTGGGGGCATGGATGTGAGCTGCTCTAGAACTTTGGGAAGAGATGGGAGAAGCTATGTGGACAGGGAATATCAGGAAGGTTCATGAAGGAACACCTAGAAGGATGGATGGACAAGGTGGAAAGGACATTTCAGATGGGGAAGAGCTCGTGCAAAGGCACAGAGAACGGTCTGTCGTGGTGCATCTGTAGCAAAGACATGGGTTTCTGCTCATTACATTGGCTATGGCTTATTTTGACTGATGATTCACTTTGAAATCAGCCCTGCCAGGGCTCTATGCTGCCTAGAAGCCTAGGCGGGTTGAGCCATCTTCCTGCCCAGCCATGCAAACAAACCACAGAGCATAGCCAAACCACGGGGAGCGAGTCAGACAAGGAGAGGAAAGTCAGCTTGGGAACAAGCGTGCTCTACTTCTTAAAAGTCCAAGGAGGAAACCTTGTCCTTCCAACCTGTATGCAACGACACCATCTGTGCTTAAAAACACTGAACTTGATGCTAGTGGGAGAGATAGCTGCAGAGAACCGGGGAGAGCTATTCAAAGATTTGTCAGCTTATTTATCCGCCTAGTCTTTCATTGGCTTCACTGATCCATCGAAGTTCCCTGCAAGATGAAATACCCTGAGTTCTGTGGTGGGCAGCTTCTAAAATGGCTCCCCATGACCCCCACCGCCTGGAATTGGTGCTCTGCTGTAGCCCCTCCCCTCAAACGTAGGCTGGACCACATTTTCATACTTCTTTTTTGTTGTTTGCTTTGTTTCGTTTTAAAGTTTGTGTTTAGTTATTTTGAGAGAGAAAGCACGAGTGGGGGAGGGGCAGAGAGAGAATCCCAAGCAGGCTCAGCACTGTCAATGTCACGCCCGATGCGGGGCTCGAACCCATGAACCACGAGATCATGACCTGAGTTGAAGTCAGACGTTTAACTGACTGAGCCACCCAGGCACCCCTCATACTTCTAATTAGGAGAAAATAGTGGGAAAGTGATGAGATGTCACTTCTGAGATTGTATTTTGTCTTGCTCACACTTTCTCTGGCTCCTCTAGCTTGCTCGCCCTGACGAAGCCAGCTGCTACACTATGCACTGCCCCTCAGAGAGACCCACATGGCAAGGACCTTCTGGTGGCCTCTGGCTGATCAATGAGCTAAATCCTGCCAACCACCACGGAGTGCACTTGGAAGAAGATCCTGCCCAACTGAGCCCAGAGGTGCCTCTGGCCCCAGCTGAGACCTTGACTGAAGCTTGTGGGGCCCTGAGCCTGAGGACCCATTCGAGCCATTCTTGACCCACAAAAACTGTGGGTCTTGCTTTTCGCCACTAAATTTGGGGGTCAGTTGTTACACAGCAACAGATAACAAATCCACTCTCCAGTCAGGTCTTCGGTGGTTATTAACGAGATCATATGTGTCCCTGAGCTGATACAATCACATACAACTAGAAATGTCCCCTGAAGCTAAATCTTTTCCCCCAAACTCACTGTTAATTAGCGTGTCTCCCAGTAAAGTTAGTGCACAGTTTTCAGATTGTCCAACTTGAGAATTAACTTACGTGTGTAGAAGAGGATGGGGGAAGCTGGGAGCTTTACATTATGCTGACGTATGCTGACTCTTTCACATCTAGGCAGACGCTGCACATCCCTTTGGAGAAAATCTTCCTTCTCACAGGAGGCAGAGAACCACCTGTTTCCAGAGAACAGGTACCTGCAGACTCAGGTGGGGTATATTCAATACGTCTAACAGCAGGTGTGGGCATGAGAGCTGACCAAGACAGGTGCCAGCTGACCCATCACATCCCAGGTAAGCCCCTGGTCCTGAGGACAGGGTGTGCCAGAACTCTTGGAGGCTTGACAAGGCTTTCCCCCTCTCTGACATTCTGTGACAGGCAGCATTCTGGAAAAAGGGAGTGCCGAGTGCCAGAGGAGAGCCCAGCTGGCTTGTCCCAAACCTGGCGACATGGACAGGATGGTTGTCTCTGAAGATCAAATTGGGGAAAGACACCAAGGGCTCCAAGGAGGAACTCACCAGAAAGTAAAGAGGAAGATGCTGTTTGAGTGCTTGTTTGAATGTCTGTCTGTTGGAAGGGAAGTCATCTGGGCTGGCCTGAAGGAGCCAAGGGTCATAGAGGAGGCAGGGAGCTCCAGTCCCTTCTGTCCTGGCTTTGCAGGTTAGTGACTAAACTTATGAGTGTGTTCCCACAGGGCTAAAACTTAGAGCCCAGCATGGGACCTCAGGAGTTCAGTTCTGAGCAGATTTTGGAGGTGAGATCTCCAAATTAAAAAACACCCAGCACCTGAAGAAACGGGTCTTGAAGTCATGGGAGCTCAAAACTGGAGAAAAGGACTTTTTTTATTGTAATATATACACAACATGAAATTTACCATTTTAACCATTTTTAAGAGGACAATTCAATAGCATTAAGCATATCCACACTGTTTTGCAATCATCACCACATCCATCTGCAGAACTCTTTTCAGCTTGCAAAACTGAAGCTCTGTGCCCATGAAATAATAACTCACCACCCCTCCCTCTCCCTTGCCCTTAATAACTACTCAGTCCTATTCTACCTTCTGTCTGTACGAATTTGCCTATTCTAGGATCTTCACATAAGTGGACTCATGTAATATTTATCCTTTGTGTCTTAATTTCACTTAACATAACGTCTTAAGGTTCATTCATGTTGTAGCATGATCAGAATTTCATTCCTTTTCAAGATTTATTCTGGGGCGCCTGGGTGACTCAGTTGGTTGAGCATCTGACTCTTGATTTTGGCTCTGGTCATGATCTTGTGGTTCGTGGGATCAAGCCCCACTTGAGATTCTCTTTCTCCCTCCCTCTCTGCCCCTCCCCTGCTTGTGAACACACTCTCTCTCTCAAAATAAATATTTTTTAAAAAGATGTATTACTATTATATTGTACATATATAGCTGACCCTTGAACAACACTGGGGAGTGGGGTGCCGACCCCCTGCACACACAAAAAATCTACATATAATGTTTACTCCCTTAAAACTTAACTACTAATAGCCTACTGATGTCCAGAAGCCTTACTGATAATGTAAACAATCAAGTAACACATATTTTGTGTATGTATTATATACTGTATTCTTATAATAAAGCTGGAGAAAAATGTTAAGAAAATCATGAGAAACTTCATTTACAGTACTGTATTATATTTATTTTTAAAAAACTGGGGTGCCTGGTGGCTTAGTCGGTTAATTTTTTAAGTGAATGAATTGTATGTAAATAACACTGTGATAAAAAAAATAATTAAAATGAAAAAGTGCTCCTTTTTTAATAAAAAATATTAAGAAAAGTAAAACTTTGTTATTTTTCAAGACATATTTTGAAAAATAAAAAGTGGCAACCTTATGTGCATCCCAAATTTTTTTCAAAATGTTCAGGGCTGAAAATCTGACAAGCCTGTGCATTATCTATAGTTATATATAAACTACTCCAAAATTTAGCAGTTTATAGTAATAGACACTTATTATTTGATAATTCCTGTGAGCTAGGAATCTGGATGGGCTTCACTGGGCCCTCTGGCTCAGAATATTTCAATCAAGGTATCTGCTGGGACTGTAGTCTCATCCGAAGGCTTGACTGAGGGAGGGTTCACTTCCAGGCTGACTCACATGGCTCGTGGCAGGACTCAGTTCCTCTCAGGCTGTTGGACTGAGGAAATCTGTTCTTGCTTTGTGAGCCTCTCCATTGGGCAGCTCACAACATGGCAGCCAGCTTCTAGGATAGCAAGCAAGTGAAGGACCAAGAGAGGGCAAGACAGAACCAGAGACTTTTTAAAGGCTGCCTTCCACAGCCATCAGTCTGAATATGGGGGAGCCAGGTTTGTTGGGGCAGCAGACCTCCTCCAGGATGACAGGAGAAAGGGGGCAGAGGCTGGGAGCCACTACTCCTACCTGTGTAGTTACACGGATGGAAGCTGAGGGGGGTGGTTCTATTTTCTCCCAAAATTAGGGCAGCAGCCAAGAACAGAGAGCAGGTGATACAGTAGGAGGTTGAAGGGAATGGAGAGCTTTCAAAGAGCTGGTGTGGGGAAGCGGGGACAGACACGAGCACAGCACCACACGGGGTGCTCCAGCCAGGACCTGAGCCTGGAAGCTTTAAGCTCCAGATAAGCTACACCCCAAGGCTCCAGGCAGTTTGTGTCCAAAGGAGGAGTCAGTACTGAAATCCACCCCTGAGGCCGTTTTGCCTTCTTCTGAAAAAAACCACCTTGTGTGCGGCCAAGGCCCATACGTGATCCCAAGGGGAAGTGGGCAGCCACCAGGAACCTGAATGTGGATGTTCTGGGCAAACGTGAGCTTCACCTGATGCTGAGGGGCTGTGCTCTTGACGTCCTCCATACACAGATACGGCCACTCGGCTCGGTGAGCTATGGCCCTGCGGTGCCCATCCTGCAGGGCCACTCTGCCCAGGGGCTGCCGGCCCTCTCCAGAACTGGATGAGCAACCTCTCTGTCAGATGTCCTGGGAAAGCAGATCCACGCACAGGAAATGAGAGGATCTGAGTCCCAAGCTGCAGTAAAATGGCATTTCCTTTCCTCACTGAGCCTGGGGACAGAGTAAGGTCTGTCCCAAAGGTGAGTTCAAGTCTCCACTCTCTCTCCTGCTTCAAGGCCTGGGTGCAGCAAAGGCAGAGAGGGCCCTCTCTTTGGAAGAAAGAGGACGACCGTCACAACTCTGCACGGAGGCCCATGCTCCCAAGGACAGTCTGGTGACCCTAAAGAGCCACCATATCTCGTGGAGGGATATGGCAGTGTATCTCACTGCCCTCCACTTGTCCGGGCCTCCAGTACAGCCCTATTCAATATGTCAGCCTGATCTCAGCCGCATTGCTGGACATGAACAGAAAAGCTTCCCACCTGCAGGGAATAGCAGGAAAGAGAGCAGTGTCCCATTTCCCAGGCCAGGGCAGCCTCATACTGACAAGGTGTGGAGGCAGAGCCAGGACCACCAGGACCACTCTTACACGACAGCACGCTGAGTGAAGCTCAGGAGAGGCCAGCCATGCTGCGGGGATGGAGGCGAGGGCCCTGCATGGACAGTGGGCGGTGAAGTTGACTGAAACGTGGTTTTACACTAGCGGGGAAACTGCTATGAGTCACACATACCGGTCAAACAGTGGCAAGCCGGTCGGGCATTTTGGTCAAGACCAAGGCACGGCCGACCCATTTGTATCTACTGTTGGGTGTGGCCGGCACTCCCTGCCCACATCTTCTAGCCCAGGCCCTTTCAGATCACCTCTCAGCCGGACCTTGGCCAAGCCAACTCCTCCAAGCCAACCATAAAGATGAGCGTAGGAGCTGGCCACCTCAGAGGCTGCACATCTGCCCTTCTCTCCACATCTGCCCTTCTCTCCACCAGGACCGTTGCTCACCGAGGAAGAAGCAGGCGTTAAGTAAGACCTAAGGTCCCAAGGCTACCTCCACATCTAGTAATTCAGAATTGTTTTGAATAACCAGATCCAATTTCTAAACCAAGGCAGATTCACTTTGGGCCCTCGTTTTAGGTACAGCCAGAGACTGTGGAATTGTATAAAATTTCTGGGCATAGGAGACTCCATTTTGAAGCTCCGTTTTCTTTTCCAGCTAATGAACTCTTGGACTGGCCCAGAAGCGGCAATAGCTTTACAAGCAGTTGCTCATAACATTTCAACACAGTCAGACGCCTGGGTGTCAGTTAAGCATCCGACTCTCGATTTCGGCTCAGGTCATGATCTCACTACTCATGAGTTTGAGCCCCGCATCAGGCTCTGTGCTGACAACTCAGGGCCTGGAGCTTCCTTCAGATTCTCTGTCTCCCTGTCTCTCTCTGCCCCTCCCCTGCTCGCGTGCTCTCTCTCTCTCTCTCAAGATAAATAAACATTAAAAAAAAATTTCAACAGAGCAACTGGCATTTGGGTCATGTGAGGTAGGTAATGTTAATTAATACCAGGGATAGTTTCATTTGATAGCACCGATAATAAAATAATCAATAACAGTAATCAGAAGTGGCTTAACCAGTCAGCACCAAATTAGAAGGGGTTTTTTCTTCTCTTCTTTATCGAAATCATGTCATTGCTCCTTCCTTCTTTCTCTTAAAAAAAAAAAAAAAAATCCTTGCTTTCCCCCCATGAGCACTTTTCTGGTTACTCCAGACTCTCTGCTCCCCAAACTGCAATTCTGAGACCCAAAATAAAGGCCTTTGTTCTTTTTCAGTTTTGCCTTTTTTTTTTTTTTTTTTTCCCTTTCAGTTGACAAGACAAAGGTGCTCTGGTCACACCACAGCCCAGGACCTGAGACAGACAACACACTCACCTTGGGGACACCAACATTCTTTTCTTGTCCCCCCTGTAGCTGTGGACTGAAAAATCAGCCCAGCCTTGCTGTGTTCCTTGTGCCAAAGGAGTAGGAGCCAAAGAGAAAACAGGCAGGAGAGAACAATTTTGAGCAAGCTATTTACAGGCAGATTCACTTTCTTGCTTTCAAAACCTGAGCTATAAACCACCAGAAAACTGCAATTTTCAATCAAATGGCAAACGCTCATACTTATGGCTGGGGGATGTCAGCTTCCTGAGGATCTAAAATGGTGGGTACGACACGGGCTTTAGCCACCAACAAGTAGGAAAGAGAGAGGGCCTGGGGCTTGGCACAACCGTAGGGGGCCTTTTGTGTGTAAACGCAGCACCTAATTTAAGGCACGCACCTGAGGGGTCATCCACCAGCCCAGCCGGAAGCCAGAGCCCAATTCTCCGCTGCTCCCTTTTCGGCAGGAAGCCAGGACTCCAGGCCCAGCTGTCCCAGGCAACAGCCATTTGCTGCATCCAGTCAAGGGGGCAGCAAGAAACCACAGAAATCTAAAAGGGCAGAGAGAAAGTTTTCAGTCCAGGGGCCGGTGCCCTGACACCAGCTCGTTTACCCCTGCCCTGACCCTGGATGGGAGGCAGGATGGCCTCATTTTACAGGGGAATATTCATCTCTTGTGTTCAGAGCACTCTTGGGGATTTTCCGAGCGAGCAGCGGGGAAGGAGCTGGTCCAAAGCGATACCGTGCTTGCCCGGTCACTGTGGCCGACTGGGGCCTCAAAGAACCACTCTGGTACCAGCGACCATTGCCCTTTTGGAGTCTCCACACGCCCCCTTGTGGTCACTGCGCGCCCCTGCAGCTTCTGTCGCTCGGGTCACAGTCCCCGTTATCCCGGCCACACCCGGGGGTGCCGGAGACAGATGTGGCCCGGCGGGAGGCCCGGTCAGCCTTCCTCCCAGAGGCAGGTCTGGGCTGACTGAAGCACCATCCGGTCGACCGGGTGCGTCCGGGGCTCCACACAGGTGGAGGCGGCGGCAGCGCGGGACAGTCGCGAACGACCTCTGCCCCTCCCCTCCAGAACCGAAATCCGGGACGGCCGGCGCCCGCGGGGCCTAAGAAGTGCCTGACGCCTGGCGGTCGCTCCCCAGTTTCCCGGGAGGATCGGAGGGAGGCCACGGTGCGTGAGCGCAGGGAGCTGGGGGAGGTAGGGGCCGCGAGGGCTCGGAGGGCGCCCCGGCCAGGCCCGCAGCGCGCGCGGCTCCCCAAGGCGGCCCTGAGGTTCCGCGCCCCCTTACGGCCGGCGCGGTGCGCCCCGCAGGGAAGAAAAGGACAAGAAGACGGAGAAAGGGCCTTGCCTGGTGACTGCGTTTGTCTCCTTCGTCCCGACTCCGCGGTACTTTGCCCGCTTGCGCTGAGACAGGCTTGGGGAGGCAGTGCCCCCTGGTGGCCCCTGGCCGTCATGGCGACTGTCTTCTTCCTGGGCACCACTCGGGTTTCCCCCAGGTTTATTTTGTCCTCCTGAGCAAGCCAGTGCTTCCAGCCAGTCACACCTTCCTGGGGCGCGGGGGTACAAGAGGGGCACAATAACAACACAAAATAGCTTTTTTCTGGTTCAACCCCACCTGCAGAATTGTGGATACTGTAGACCGCGACAGGTTCCAACAATTAGTTCAACATACCCCAGGGAGTCTGGGCCACCTTGTGACATAAGCTGACCCTTTCTCTGTCCATTGGTCTCCCTCTATTCCCAATACTCAGCTCTGACCTTCAACATGGCCGCTGGCGGAGGCCCTCAGGGATAAAGCTCTGGTGCTCTGTGCCCCCTGAACTCAGCCTTACTCAAAAGTTGTCCTTTCCCTCTCACCTTAAGTGACTTCCCTTAGGACCCTCATGCAATTAGCCAGTCAGTATTATTCCACTGCCTCCCATGGGTCTCAAATTAGAATACCAAAACTAAAACCCTTGCTATATTGTCAAGGTACCTTTTTTTAAATTTTAATATTTTAAACCAACAGTGCTCTCGAATACTATTTTTTACTGAGAAAGTGCTAATTGGTTATAGAGGGGAAAAGCAGAGAATGAGGACATCTGGATTACCAGCCCTAGTGGTCACCAACCGACTTTGTGATTCTGGAGGTCTTTCTGTGCCTGGCTGGTCACCTGTTAAAATGGCAGGTAGTGAGGACAGAAGCCTGGAATAGTAGGGCCTGTGGTGTTCATATGGGGAGAGGGAAATGGAGATACCTGGAGAAGGAACTTGAAAAGGAGACAGTAGAGCAAAAGATGACAGAGTGGACATCATGGTGTTGTTTCAGCCCCACCCACCCCAGACGCTGAGCCCTGTAGTACATCGAGGATCTGGAACGGTGGGGTGACCAGGGAGGTGCTCATGAAGCCAGGCGTGGCCCTGAGGAGAGGGCACAATAGGTGTGGCAGACATCCAACCCAGACCTGGCGGAAGACATGGATGGATTTGTCCCCAAACACATGAGTAAAACTCCTGAGAACTTTCAGAAATGCCTGTGTCATTTGGGGTGGTGGTAGACACTGAGGTCCTATAGTTGTAAGGGACCCTGAAGTTGAAGAAATAAAGCTAATGGATGGACCCCAGATTAGCTGCTCCTGAGGATACCCAGGGCACACAGTCAGGCTTCATCTTGATCACTGGAATCCTGGTGCCATGCATATATACATCGTGCACTTTGCCACCCTCGGAATAGAACCAGTTTATTCATCAGGGAAATGGTGGAAGGGCATCAGTAGGGAAGTCTGGTGCCCATAGTTGGACATGGCCCCTCAGTGCTCCCTGCTGGTCTTGGAGACCCCAGAAGGCAGTGATGAGGCAACAACTGAAGAGCCCCCCACAGGCTGCTGAGCCTCTGCACAGGTCTAGAGATGTGTCCAGATATTCAGGAGGGAGAAAAATACAAACAGCTTTACCCAAGCTTGTGGAGATTCCTGATCACTCCATGTTTCTTGGAAAAAGGATGCCTGAAAGCACTCTATAAGTTTCCTTTCTCAGGCCTTAAGTTTCTAGGACTGTCTTCCTGGAGACTGTGGGGAGCAAACAATATCAGATGTGCCAGAATCTGGGACCTTCTCCAGACAGGAGCATGCAAGCTGGATCCAGCAGTTCCTGAAGCCCACTAGATCCATCCTGCCTTTCCAGTGACATGCTCCAGTAAATCCACTTTTGTGCTTCAGTGCAAGAGAGTAGGATTTTTCTTTACTCATAACCAAACGAGTCCTCTTGCGATATGAGAGCTTGCAGAGACTTCACAAATGATTGGATATGGGCCAACAAGAGGGCAACATCTCAGGCAATGGCAATATGAAGCGTGATTGATTGGGAGGACCCCAGTGCTCTTAAGAGCGACAGAAAAATTAGGTAGTTGGAGTACAAGTCTGTGCTTCTGAATTGTCGGTGTAGGCTGATCCAATAGACTTTAGATCACAAAAGGTCTGGTTTTACACTTTCATCTGGCAGGTTAGTCTCTCTTGCAATCACTAAACCCCTCCCACCCTTGCACTTCAGATATCGGAACTCCACACTTAATTTTGAAGTGTATTGGGTGCCTGGAAAAAAAAAAAAACCACACACACACACACACAATAATGAAATTCTACCCAAGTCCAAATGGCATGAACTAGCTACACACAAAGAGCAGAGGCCCCTGTGGATTGAGGATTATTAAACATGAAGTATGTTTGTCAGGAAAAACCTTTGTTTATATAAACAGTAGAAGCACCACCATGGTAACCCTGCTTGGTTTGCTCTGCAGCCCATAAAGGCCTCCCCACCAAAATCCCGCCTCCTTTTTCACTGCTAGCCTACATTTTTTAAAAACATCTCCAGCCAAAATTCCATGATCTGCCTGCTTGGTTTCCAGGCTCAGAAAATATCATTTTAAAAGTGCTGGGGAACTGGCTGAAACCACTGCCAAAGCTTCTAAATGAAAGCTCATTTCTCACACACACACACACTCTCACACACAAAGACACATTTTGTTTGCCAACTACAGTATGCTTTTCCTTTTTTATGCAACCCAAGTTTCCTTGGGCCCCACAGGCCTGCTGGGCCAATGAAATAACCTTAACATACGGCCAGCAGTAACCCACATTTGCTCTGGGTTTTTCTCCCACCTGCTCACAGAGGGCTTTGGCCTCCAAGGTACTGTTCCTGAGTAAGAGGTGTACTTCCATGAGGCCCTTGAACAAAGCCACTGCTTGACTATGCGGTGCAACCTCTCTCTGTGGTGGTGTCCACCCACAGAGCTCCCCCAACACCTCTATACTCTGCCCGAAAATCAGGCCACTTGGTGATGTGTGGTGAATCTGGGGAGAATTCCCTATTTTCCATTGTGTTCTTCTCAATTAACGCACCCCAAACCAGGCTGCTGTGCTCACTGTCTTATCGTCTTGTTGACATTTTTAGCAGAAGATGCCCCTGCCTTCCAAAGAACCCAGCCACACATCCAAGGGCTGGCCCACGTGGGGCACCTGGCTCTTCTCCAGCAGCTAAGCTCAAAGTCATCCTGTCTGATCCACAGGGCCTCACCTGAATAGGCTTCTGGGAGACCCAGCCCACCCATTCTCCACGTCCAAACACATCTGACCCATGTGGGGATCACCGAGTGGGGATCCCTGATCCACCTAACAAGAGAGGCCATTAGGAATGCAGCAGTGACAGCCGCCTTCTCGTCCGCAGCCCGAGGCAGAAGATCCAGGCTCAAGCACTGGGGAAAGGATGGCTCTACTCCGAAGAGAACAATAAATTGACATCAGATCATTTTCCAACAGCTTTTCCCACTTCTTCACATTTGCCACATTGCATTCTACATTCCAATTTCCAAAAGGACAGGAGCATGAATAATATAAGAGAAAGAAATAAAATTAACTGGAATCAAGAACTTTATCATTTTCAGGCATGAGATTTATGGCTGAGCATCGGGTATGGCTTTTACCCAAAATGTTCTCCTCAAGATACCAGGGAAACCAGACCTGCACGGACATAGTGATGTTGCAATAAATCGAGTTAAAGTCATTTATTAAGTTTGGTCAAATTCCGGGGTTTTTTTTTCTTGGCTTGCTATAGTTTTTGCTTAATTTTTAGAGTTCTGAATTTGATAGAGAATACATAGTTTCTTCTCTCTCGATTACCTACTTCCCATTCACATTTCTGGTAAGTTTTACCTTCCATATGCTACATGTATTACATATGTTACACATAGTACAGGATTAAAAGTCCTTTCTTACACATTCTCTCGAGTAACAAGTGTTTAAGAGCTTGAAGGCCCCAGTTCATTCTCAACTCAGGCTTCCATTCACACATTTCCAACTTAACCCAGGGTAGGTGGGAGCCAAAAATGACTTTTAGAGAAGGGCAAATTGGCTTCCCCTGGTGTGTTTCAGTCCAAGCTTCACACCGAGAAAATGATGCCTCTGCTTAGTTCTAGCCCCAACCAAGGAGCAGGAAGAGAAGGTACACAAATTTCTGCATCAATCAGGCCTTTTCCATCATTACTTTCTTCAAAGTGTATATATCGATACCAATTCCCACACCACTGCTGGGGGGAACAAAGGCAATAGGAAATGTAGATAAAATTAAATTTCCTTATAACTTGCAGCCCATTGACAGATACTTGAGGCGGGCAGAATATGACCTTCTTCCAGGGACTCCCAACTGTCTTGATGTTAATGCTTTGCTAGAGGGAAAAACAAACTGAGCTTGACAATTGCTAGGCCTCCAGGGTTCTGAGTCTTCTTTAGTATATCCTTTCGGGAACTTCCCCTTATCTTTACTTCCCCCAGTTCCCAAGTATGTAATCAGTCACTCATCACAATCCCAGGGCAGCTCTTTCTGCCCATGGGTCCTGTCCCTGTGCTTCAATAAAACCACCCTTTTTGTACCGAAGATGTTTCAATTCTTTCTTGGCCATTGGTTCCAGATCCCAACACTTCAGACCTCGTCATTTCGGTGTCTTATGTGCGGCTTTGAGTCTTCTTGTCTGGACTTTGAGCCTTGGTGCAAATTTGGTGAGTATTTCCTCTCCTCTCTCTTTACTTTCATTTCAGGGAGTATGGCCTTTTTGGAACACTCTCACGTCGTTTGCTCAGGCTGCAGTCCCCTAACCCATGGCTACTCTGTGGGGAGGAGAAAGCCTGCTTTTTGGCTGGAAATTAGTACCCTGGCCGGAATGGTAATAAGACCCAGAAACTTGATGCCTCTCTTTGTTTCTGTCCTTATACAAAAAGTGGTCAGTCTCGGTCACAGGACAGCCACCAAAGTCACAAGGATGGCTGCCAATCTTAAGACTCCCGTATGAGGGTTGCCTGTGTGGCTCAGTCGGTTGAGCGTCCGACTTCAGCTCAGGTCATGATCTTGTGGTTCGTGAATTTGAGCCCCGCGTCGGGCTCTGTGCTGACAGCTCAGAGCCTGGAGCCTGCTTCGGATTCTGTGTCCCCTCTCTCTCTGCCCCTCTCCCGCTCGTGCGCGCGCACGCTCTCTCTCTCTCTCTCTCTCAAAAATAAATAAATGTCAAAAAAAAAAAAAAAGTTTTCCTTCTCACTGGTCTAATGTGATCCCCTCCACATCTCTGGTCTAGCCGCTTCTGGTCCCAGGGGCCTCCAGTCAGAGCTGACCAATTCCCAACTAGGACCATTTCCTAGGAAGTTGGTTGTACAGACATGTGTGGGAATATTGCCTAGACCACGATGGATTTCTATCTTTACTGTTTCCTGTCAATGTCCTCTACTGACTACTTAAATTACAAAATTGGGTAATTTCACCTTGTAAAACTTTTCCAGTGTTTTCCATGGGTTAAAAACGGTGGGTTCTTACACAGCCTTCTCAGCAAGGCAAGCCAACGTGCAGCATGGCCTTCTCAGCAAGAATTCTTTCTCGGCTGTCGGCCCCAAACTCCCAACATTTCCACATCACCACCAAGCAATTAACTCAGTTCTGACCCTATCTGCGCAGAGATAGCATCAGATTCCACCGGGACTAACCTCACTCCAGGTGCCAATTGCATGCCCAGGCTGTCATCCATACTTCCAACAAGACTGGCTATAAATCAGAGGTTCCCACGGCCCCTTCCTTGGGTTTAATTGATTTGCTACAGCAGCTCACAGAACTCAGGAAACCCATATACTCGCTACATAACTGGTTTATTAGAAAGGATATTAAAGGATATGAATCAATAGCCAGATGATGTGATACCTGTACATAGGGCAAGGTATGCAGGGAGGGGCACACAGCCGCCCTGCCCTGTCCGGACACACCGCTCTTGCTGTACCTCCGTGTGTTCGCCAACCTCGAAGATCTCCAAACCACATCCTTTTGTGTCTTATGGAGGCTTCATCGCATAGGCATGAGTAATTCACTAGCCATTTTGACTGATTCTGCCTCCAGCCCCTCTCTCCTCTCTGGAAATCAAGGGGTGGAACTGAAAGTTCCAGTCATCTAATCACATGACTGTTTCCCCTGGCAACAAGCCCCCATCCTTAGGTGACCCAGGGGCTTTCACGTCACCTCAATAACATAACAAAGGACATTTAACAAAAGAGATAAACTTTAGGACATTTCTCACTTAGGAAATTCCTGGAATTTTAGGAACTCTGTGCAAGAAACTGGACAACCAAATATGTATTTATTATAAATCACAGCACCACAGCATGCAAGGTATTTTGCTCTTATTAGTTCACTCAGAGTCATATCTGCAGGGCACATAGTTAGTGCTCCTTCCTATACCATGGTCCAAACAATAGACTTAAGTAGGTGGGTCCATGAATATAAAGAGATAAGAAGCTATTGAACCGATGTAATGAATGTTTTCCCCTCCAGGGAGACAGAGAGCCACGAGGTTGTACAATTGATGTGGTTTGAAGTGGGGCTCAGGAGCCAATGGCCAAGAGAATTCTTGAGAATCTTCAGTGCAAAAAGGTTGTTTTTATTACAGCACGGGGACAGGACCCATGGGCAGAAAGAGCTGCACTGGGATTGTGAGGAGTGACTGATTCTATATGATCTTCTAACTTACGGAGGAGAGAGTGACGTTAGGGTCCCAGGAAATTGAGTCTATGGATTGCTGGAGATTGCTTTTTTCTTGTAAATCGTTAAGATAGTTCCAAGTTGATGGAGATTCATGTCCTGCAAAACTGTGATCTCTATCAGTTAACCATTTGTTTTTCCCTTTGTTCTTGGGGAGTCAGGAGTGCCTGAGGAATGTCACACATATCCCACCCAAGGGGGGGTGTTTTGGTGTATTAGCTTGTGCTTTGTCCTCAGCTTGCTTTTTGCCATCTCACCACAATGGACCCAATGAAGCTACGAGATCTAAAGACTAAAGACTGTTTCTTACAGTGTGTGGACTTTTGCCACCTACACACAGATCATCTTTGATGATTGTTAAAAATGCATATTCCTGGGCCACAACTCCACCCGCTGAATCATAATCTCAGGTATTGACCTAAGAATCTGCATCTTTTAATGGGCTCTTCGGACATGTTAAAATTTGAGAGCTACTTTCCCAAGGCCAAACAGGAGACATTGTGTCTAAGGGAGACGCGGTAGTCTCTTTTTGCAAAATTGTGCTCTCCTGGGAAACAGTGATGACCAGGATACCAATCAGGTCCTTTAGGAGTTAGAGTTGTACGGCTTTAAGCCCCAAGTTCACATCACCTAATGGCACAAAATCTCAAACCATGAATGTAGAAAGCAATCCTGGACTGGTTAATTCCTAGGCACCTCACAGAAATAAATGCAGACCTTCTCTGAAGAAAGAAGCCCCTTCAACCTAGGCCTCAAAGAATTCCCAAAAGTAATTCTCCGAGGAACTCACGGCTAAAACGAAAAAGCACACAAAGAAACAAGGCACCAGGAGTGAACATCAGCAGAAACAACGGGCAATCCAGATATTGGAAATGTCAGGTATAGACTTAAAAAGATAAGTCTGCATATCATATTTAAAGAAGTAAAAGACAAGGTTCAAAATAGCTTCAAGGGAGAGAAAATAGTGACCAAAGTTGAGAAATAACAAAAAGAATTTCTAAGCATATAGTTGAAATTCGAAAGTCAGTGGATTAACTATAATCAGGCACAAAGGACCCTTCTAGGGAGATAGAGTTATTTTGAAGGAAGTTTCCATTACCATTTTTATTCAAATTGTACTGGATGCCCCGGGCAGCAGAGTTAAGGCAATTTTTTTTTTTTAATGTGTAAGGATTAGTTGGGAAGAAACAAACCTGGTATTATTCATGGGTAAGAGAATAGTGCACATAGAAAATATCCACTAGAGTTAATAAATCAATTTAGCAAAGTTGCAGTGAACAAAAGTCAACATAGAGAATTTCATTGTATTTACTTTTTTTTTTAATATTTATTTTTGAAGGAGAGAGAGACAGAGTATGAGCGGGGGAGGGGCAGAAAAAGAGGGAGACACAGAATTGGAAGCAGGCGGCGGGGGGGGGGGGGGGGGGGGGGCGGGGCGCCTGGGTGGCTCAGTCAGTTGAACCTCCGACTTCAGCTCAGGTCATGATCTCACTGTCCGTGAGTTCGAGCCCCGCATTGGGCTCTGTGCTGACAGCTCTGAGCCTGGGGCCTATTTCAGATTCTGTGTCTCCCTCTCTCTCGGCCCTTCCCCCACTCATGCTCTCTCTCTCTCTCTCTCTCAAAAATAAATAAACATTAAAAAAAAAAAAAAAAAAAAGAATTGGAAACAGGCTCCAGGCTCTGAGCTGTCAGCACAGAGCCTGAGGCCAGGCTCAAACTCGTAAGCTGTGAGATCATGACCTGAGCCAAAGTCAGATGCTCAACCCCTTGAGCCACCCAGGCGCCCCCATTGTATTCTCTATACCAGCAACAAATTGTTAGAAAATTTAAATTTATGTCTTTGTAAAAAAACTTTTAAATACCATTTACAAGGACAACAAAAATTACTCGGAATAAATACAACAAAAGAGAACGCAAGTTCTCTGAATCCATTTGCTTGTGGCTACTGTAACAAGTTACCACAAATGTGAAGATTTAAAATAACAGAGATTTACTCTCTTAACAGTTCTGGAGACGGGAAGTCCAAACTCAGCATCACTGAGTTGAATTCAAGGTGTTGGTAGGGCCACATGCCCTCTGGAGACCCCAGAGCATCCATGTCTCGCCCCTTCAGTGGCTGGTGGCTGCATCGTTACAGTCGCTGCCCCTGCAGTCAAAATGCCTCACATCTTCTGCATCAATTCTTCCTCCCACTTAAAACGTCTTTACAAATTTGATTCTGTCATTTGCCTTTTTTTTTCTCACTTATGATAGCATGTCTGTGATTTGGGATTCTGAGCTTGTTTTTTGGAAAGTGCTTTGAGGCTTATATTGAAAGTTCCCTGCTCCAGAAAAAGATTTGGGTTGGCTTCTGCCAGGTGCCTGGAGGCTCCATCAACTCAGGATCACTGTAAAATAACCCCTCAGGTTGAGGCTTTTTTAGGACAAACAGGTAGGGCAAATGTCTGCACAAAACCTGCATGATTCTAGCTGTGGTAAGGAATTCCCGTGGGAGATTTATCCCCGATCCACCACAACCAAGGCTGAGGCCTGCCCTTTCCCTTGTCCTAACCCTCTCTGACATATTTCCTGGGTTACTCTTTTGCCAAGAATGTTTTCCATTCTGCTGACTTCCCACCTTTCTCTAGACTGTGGCTTTGTCTCCTGCCCGTCATGGGCAGCCCACTGGAATTGAAAAGATCTAGCCTCCAGGAGAGGAACAGATGCCCCCACCCCCCCAGAATTGCCACCAGCTTCCATACTTGTCACTTCTCTTCCTAGTGCTTTCTTACCTTTTGCTTCTGAGAACTTTTTTCTTGATAAGAGATTGTTTTCTTCTGCATTCCCATCCAACATTAACTTCTCTATCCCAGGAATTTCCTGTTACCTAGTCTCACTATTGCCAGAAATTCCTGCTGCCACCTCTCTACATATATGGGCCTGCAGTTTACATACAAGAATAGAGAAGGTAGGGTCCCAACCTTAGCTACAAGAGAGAGAAGCAAAAAGTTCTGGCAGAGAGGCACCACTACCTGGGTGCTCGTGGAGGCCAAAGGAAACACAAAATGGGTAATGGAAGAGAAAATGTATTGGTATGTGTACACGTATGTATTGAAGTAAACTATGGACTCTTGACTAGTTGTACAAATGAGGGCTTAAGTAGCAGTGCACGTTCTTTCCCTGATATGTATACGTTTATATAATTAATCAACTTGGCCCCTCCCCCTTCTAAGTATTCCACTTAAGACTATATGACTTTTATACTAAGGGGGATTGTGACTAAGGGAGAGAAACGGACAACACATAGAGAGAAATTTGTGAAATTTATCTCCTCTTCTTGGGAAGAGGGTGTGTCTTTATTTCAACAGGGATTCTTGCAACATATCAACCAGAATCATATCCTTTTTGATCCTCCTTGGAAATTTAAATATGGACACAAGGGTGAGTATAGATGCTGGGTAATCCCAAGGGTGAACTGCGCTGGACAATGTCTGTTGAGTATCTTGCACCAGCCCACCCTTCTAAGTTCTCCTTTCCACTGTATACCTATCCACAGAGATCCAATCAGATTTCACCAATGAGAGCCACTTGCACACAATCTGGAACAGGAAAGTAGAAATAAGTATTCTCCAGCGGCAAACCGCAAACAGGTTAATGGGCATCAGACAGCTAATGTGGGATCTGCCAACAGCTTCCACGCATCTTTCTGGCAGTCACCCACCCTGGTGCCACAAGACCTTCCAACAGTTGTGGCTCCTTGCAATTCCTACAAGGGCAGATTGCACAGGGGCCTCATTCCCCCTTCCCGAGGCCTCCTCATGGCTGTGTAAGCCCCAATTCCCCATATTAAATCCTTTCCCACTGGAAATGCCAGTCAGTAGTGATTTATGACTTCTTGACCAAACTCTAACTCAGCAAATAAAAGCACTCAAAGAAAATAAATTAAAATGCTATTTAGAGTGTAACTTAAGGTCAGCAAGTGGTTTATTAAGCAACTGCTATGGCAAAGTCATTGTGCTTAGGCAATGAGAAACACAAATATCGTGTAAGCAGAGCCCATGTGTCCACAGGACCTTCTCATATGGTGTGTGTGCCTAGTAGACCCACCAGGATGCTAGGCAGCTCAAGGTAAGAACGGAAAAGCAAGAGCTGGCTGTTACTTTTTGTGAAGGGTTATCCATTTAAATAATGATCCAAGTTTTGAAGCATCCTGTTTGGGCCTAAGTCAAGCCATAACAGATTCTTTAATTTAAAAAATAATGGGTGGCTCAGTCAGTTAAGTGTCCAACTTCTGCTCAGGTCATGATCTCACAGTCCGTGAGTTTGAGCCCCGTGTCGGGCTCTGTGCTGACAGCTCAGACCCTGGAGCCTGCTTTGGATTCTGTGTCTCCCTCTCTCTCTGCCCCTCCCCTGCTCATGCTCTCGGTCTCAAAAATAAATTAAAAAAAAAAAATAATAATAACTTAAAAATCAGCCTTGTCTTCTGATAGGATATCAACATTCTCTGAGCTGCCGTTCCTTAGTTTCAGCAATGTTGAGCCCAAAGGAACTGAGTGAGGACCAATAACATAGGAACATCACCTTTTGGGAAGGCCAAGTGGAGGAGACCAATATGTCTACAAGTCAACTAGCTTTTGTCTATTCTGGGGAACTCCAGACTCCATGCTTTACTCCCAGAACCAGGCATTCGCACACAAATTTACACAAATAGGTCTCTGCTGAGAAAATAACTCAAAGTACTTAAGTTATTAAGGTTGTATCAGTAAAATCAATTCTGCATTAAGAAGCCAGGGTATTTTTCCACTTCACTTAAAACATCAAAAAAAAAAGAAAGAAAAACAAAAACCCCCACACACATACATACATGCAAAAACCGTACATATGAAGAAGTTTTAAAATTAATTTGTTTCTTTCAAAGAAACACTTTGAACTTTAGTAACAATACATGGGTCCAAGTTAATAACCAAGAACACAAGATAAAAATCTTGTAAGGATTTCCCACAGTTCCTAGGTTTCTACACAGCAGCAAAAGTAAATTCAATTTTGGGTTTACCTTTTATTCAAAGGATAAATACAAAATTAGGAAGCAAGAGATAGAATTCAAGGCAAATGTGCTCAACATTTCAAAATAATTCTACATACAAAGTATGGGGGCAAAAAGCCCCCATGAACCAAACTGGTTAACTACATTCAAGTCTAACAGGAACTTGAATTTACTGCTATTTCCCTTGGCCAGGAACTAAAAGCCTTGTCTCAGGTATTTTCCATCCCATTAGGGGCACTGTTTGAAGACCAAGCTTTCTAATGAGTCCATCCCACATTGCACTTGCCATAGTAGAACATTCATGACTGATGCTGCCACACTGGCATCAGTGAGGACAACATGAAGACAGGAGTGTCACCTGAAAGGGCTTGTTGGCAGAAACAAACTGTAGTGACCCTGATACATCTAGACCTTTGCAACCAGGATGTTATAGGACAACCCAAAACTAATGGGTATCAACCTTTGGGTCTCACAAATTAAGAATGTATTAGGGGCACCTGGGTGGCTCAGTTGGTTACACATCCGACTCTGGATTTTGGCTCAGGTCATGATCTCACAGCCTGTGAGTTTGAACCCCATGTGGGGCTCCATACGGACAGCACAGAGCCTGCTTGAGATTCTCTCTCTCCCTCTCTCTGCCCCCCTCCCACTCACGTGTACCTTCTCACCCTCACTCTCTCTCAAAATAAATAAAGATAAAAAAAGAGAGAGAGAGAATATATTAGTTAAGTAGTACGAGGTCATTTGCCTTCTACTTATAATAAATCCAGAATTCTCAATGAGTACTTCTATCACAGGCTTTGGGAAGTCTGGCAATTCTCCTTCTAAGACCTTACCATATTTATCTCCATTCCAGAACATACAAAGCTGAGTGACAGAGGCAAAAATTAACTTCTAAAGATCCCCAAGGTATGCAATAGCTGTGAGTTCCAGGATATACCTTATTAGGCTCTATTTTTAAACTGTTGGATGCCTCTAAATCACTCTTTATACTGCAGAAATTAAAAGCATATGAAAACATGTCAAGAGCTTTCATCTTAATAAGTATAAACAGCCTTTTTAATCTTATACAAACCAAGGTAGACTGATAAGTGGGTGGAAGGAAATAACTACAATTCTATCCAAAAAGCATTTCTCTAATTGTTTACAAGCTCCATTTTTTATTCCATATTTTCAACTGCACATCCAGACTTCATTTTCAAAAATCTTTTGAAATACGAAAAGGTACATATGGCTACATAACACCATTAGGAGAAATACATTTGAGAAAACACAATAAGTGAACCTTGGAATTTCAGCCAACGAATCACATTAATAATATGAAGTTCAAAAACATGGCCTTTCAATCTTAGAAATAATCTCTTGTACACATGCTAACCAAAAAAAAAAGAACAATGAATTTTTCTGATTACACGCATACTTCTGGGGAACAGATCAGCTGGTTAAATAACCTGTAACCTGGCAATCTGTCTGTATATTATTACAAGATTAGTTTATAGCTCCAGGATGTTTAAGCTAATAAAGTTCCTACACCATTTTTTTTTTAAAAGGAAGAACTATTTACGTACAGAGATCAGTGAGGGAGACTTAACCCTTACTTCTTTCCTCATCCAAAAAACTGAAAGAATCCCTTTTTCTTAAATGCCACTCCCAGTGACAAACTGGCCTCTAAATTTTTAGGGAAATTATTTCTTGGCCTTTACTAAGTACTCGGTAAATACTTACTGATAGCCAATTGAGGTGAATTTAAAGATAACCATTTAATAAAAGTAAAGCTGGATTTTATGCCAAAACGCGGCCCATGGAAAAAGTGATCCGTGCTGTGTGGCAGCCCCAGGCTTTGCTGTAGAGCAACACGGAGACAGAGCTGAGAGACCAGGCTCAGTTCTATGGGAAGGCAAAACAGCACAGCTATTCATTCAAACCACCCTGGCAGAACTCTGTCTCCTGCAGAACACAGAGAGTGCTGTAAGCACCAGGGATAGAGATTTTAGCTTGCTGTTTATAAAAGGATCCTGTAAAAGGAAGCTTTGTTCTATAATTAACAGATTGCCAGATACTTCAGAAACTTTAGATTTAGAGGACAGGCTGTCTTGCTACTCACCCATTTTAAATATCCTTCTTTTGCAACTATCACTTAAGCAAAGTGTCGATCACTGTATACACCAGAAATCCGCTAGAAACACATTCTTACAAAAAAAATTCAAAACACTTGAGAAGGTACAGTATCTATGGAGTATGACATCAGAAAAAATAGAGCCTTTGCTTTATCTAATGATTCTTTCTAAAACAATTGGCAAGTTGAAGTGGAGACATGTAACTTTTGATTACATTTATGCAATCATCTCTTCTTTTAAAAAGCAACAGTAACGGATTAACTTCTAGCATTAGAGAAGTTTACTAACAACTAAACACTGGCTACATTCTTAGTGCAATACAATCTTTAACACATCTACCAACATGTACACACTTCAAATATTGGCAAATTGCTTCAAAATGTAATTCTCACTAAGTTTTGGTAACTTATTCACAGTTCACTGTTAGAGTTCTTGGACTTACAAGACATGAAGAAGAAATGACCAACTGGCTCAGGAAACTAAACATTCGTCTTAAAAGAACAGAAAACTGAAACAAAGCAAGGATTCTAAAATCTCCAGCTCACAAAAAGTATAACTTACACAAATATGAAAAGTTTTATTTAAGCGAAAACAAAATAGCCACAGAACATTTTAAAAAGCTAACAGGATCATTCCCATATTCATTCTGAGTACCGTAAGAAAGGTAATTCAAGAATTTCCTAAAATGTTCTCATTAGCCATTATTGATGGTAGATTCCATAATATTGATTATCAAGCTATTACAGACTTATAAGTTAATACAGCATAACTTTACAGTCTTGCTAGTTAACTATGATGTTCATTTTAACCCTGGAAAAGCTAATGTTATCAGTCCTATTGGTTGTCATGTCATAGATCTGAAGATAAGGTTAAATTCATCAAGCTAGGGAAATACTGATGTTTTAACTATCCTTAAATATTGTGAGAAAAACTCATGTGTTAGTATTTCTGAACTTGAGGTTAAAAAAAGTAATCTGAAATATGTTTTCATGGATAAGACACTCTATCCGGTGGTCTGGTATACAAAATCCACTAAATTTGTGGATATAAGGCTAAAATATCTTCCTTTACCATTTCCTTCCATTTCTTTGGCCTTCACAAATTCTATGCAAGCTATGATTTCTTTTTCAATAAACACTTTCCAATGACATTGTGCTTTGAGAAAAATCACTTAAATTGTAATATACAATAAATAGTTAACATTAGTCTTTCCCTTTTATTGCTACAGTATATCCTAATTTTTTTTAAGATAAAACACTGACTCCAAAAGACTTCTTAAAATGTTTGTTAAAGCAAACACTTCAGCTGGTCTTCCTTCTTTGAAGGTTTTAATATAAATAAGCGCCAAATGAACATCACCAAGGAGCTTTAAAGGGGGGGGCAGGGGGCTCCTTTCCCCCTGTCCTCATTATTAGCTTAGGCCAAGAGACCTATATTCAGAAGGATAAGACACTACCATCTTAAAAACAACTTTCCACAAAACGTAAGAAAATCTGTGTTAGCTCTCTTAACCCCCAGCCCCATCTGCACTCCACCCTGTGTCACCTCCCCTTGAGTGCTATCTATGCTTGCTTGCTTTTTACCTGCATTTCGCCTTTGCTGTTCCTTGGAGTACCACAGATATATGGTCTAACCAGCCCGTGATAATAGCTAACTCTACAAAATGCATTTTAATAACCTCTTTTGAACATAATACGCCCCTAAACTTGGACCACTGTCTAAGTGAACAAATCTGCTAACAACATTTAACAACCCAGCTCACCTCCATTTTTCCACTCTCTCACCCTGTGCCTTGCAATCATCTTTTTTTTTTTTTTTTTTTTTTATTTATTTTTGGGACAGAGAGAGACAGAGCATGAACGGGGGAGGGGCAGAGAGAGAGGGAGACACAGAATCGGAAACAGGCTCCAGGCTCTGAGCCATCAGCCCAGAGCCCGACGCGGGGCTCGAACTCACGGACCGCGAGATCGTGACCTGGCTGAAGTCGGACGCTTAACCGACTGCGCCACCCAGGCGCCCCCCTTGCAATCATCTTAATCTTCACCGGTGATAAGACGGCCTGGTGACAAGCAGACTTTACTTTAAACAAGATATCCTTTTCAGTTTCTTGCACACTGACTTGCCCGTAATAGGATGCTGACATATAGCAAACTAAAAACAGTTAACATTAATTTTCCTCTTATCATTTATATCTATGCATAGGTAATTTAAAAGAGATAGAAAAGCTGACTGACTGCAGAGTAACAATCATTTACTGGGCCACGTGTTAGAGGTTACACACGACCCCAGCCTAAAAAGGGCTCATGGCTGAGGTAAGAAACTCTAAGTTACATATGAATGAATTTAAACTTTAAATGTGCTACAAGAAAGAACTTTTTATATAAAGGACTCCTTTTGTAGAATATCTTTCTTGAAAAATCAGGTTTTCTTATCCTAGATTACATTGGTTTTAATTGGGCATGTGTACTTGTTAGTGATTTGCCTCATTACAGTATTTGTGT
This sequence comes from Lynx canadensis, assembly GCF_007474595.2. Lineage (NCBI taxonomy): Eukaryota > Metazoa > Chordata > Mammalia > Carnivora > Felidae > Lynx > Lynx canadensis. The sequence continues at coordinate 85,980,767 of NC_044305.1, forward strand.
TCATAATTAATGTGTAAAAGCATTTAAAAATCACTACATTAAATAAGAAGCAAGAAGGGATGAAGAGAAACCATGTTTATTTGGAAAATACCACTTCTTTGTTCTTTAATATCAGCTTTTGATATTCAATTCAGAACATATCCTAGCTTGAAGTGTGTGTGTGTGTGTGTGTGTGTGTGTGTGTGTGTAAGAGAGAGACAGACAGACAGCCATAGAAGAGAAAAACAGAGAAACTGAAAACTAATGATTGATTTCACATATTTGTTCACTTAGGATGCTGATTCAAATTTTTTAGGCCATTAGGAAATGCCAAATCCATACAAATCAGAAACATAAAATGCATAATTTAACAAACAGAAGAAATGACTCTAAACATATACTAAAATTAGCAAGCCTAAACAAAATAATCTCAGAAACATTTAAAATACATAGATATAGCCATAGTAGCTATATATAAGATGTAAATAGTAACCTTACTTTATTTTTAGAAACAATCAGGTTTCTAGTCTCCATCTATGACAGTCCTTCCAAAGTACCTCAAAATATGCAAAGTATTTTTTCTAACCCTAATACACAAGCAGAACTATGTGCCGCACTTGCAGCAATTGCTTTTAGAAAATCTTAACCTCATCAAGAAATTCAAACACAGAAAAAAGAAAAAGGCTGAACTTACTTAAATAATTATGCTAAGTATCTTCACAATTTAAAAGTGAAAACTTTAAAAAGAGAAGGACTTCACCAAAACACAGACACGCTGCCCTATAACCCCCAAGATTTGGCAAAAAAAAACCCATGGGGAAATTATTACTCAAGACATTTTGGGTGTCAAACCAATATTCTACTCTATTTTAATCTAAATTGTTAATTTCCATTTCTGATGTAAACCAGCTGAAGGCACCTCGATTTCACTTTATTTATTCATATCTTCTTCATTCCTAAATATATTTCAGGAGTAAAACACAGATAATAGAGAAAAATACCTAGGAAGTAACATTATATTTGATGCAATCCTTCACTAGTCTCAGTGTAAAGCATACGGCTTTCTCGAAGCCTAGCCCAGTATACACACTTAGAGTCAAGTGATTAGTCAAAAAACTTGCAAATCTTCCAAACTACAGAGAACTTCCACCTGGCGCAAAGGTACTAGTTTATGCAACAAGGCAGTAAAAAGCTAAAATTCACTACAAGACAATTTTCCTCAGGGCAAAATTAAAGAGAAATCTACATATATCAATACTGATTTAATCTCAGACATTTAGTAACAACTTTGTGTGGTAGTTTCAAAGAATAAGATAAACTAAGTCATTCAGCAGTCATTAAACAAAACAAAACAAAAAAACTACAGATATTAGAAAATAGAAACCAGTTTTAGAAAATGGAAAAACCAGGAGTAGGACACCCCATCTGTATGTCCCCCATCTTCACACTGAAAACCATGTTGTCAGTTGTCTAAAGCAGCTCAAATTTAAAAGTTTGTGCTATGAGATTGTGCAAATAACTTGCTGTTAAGAACTGGAGAAAAACCAATGCACTACACTCTAGCTTCCTAAGTGAACTCAACTTCCACCTAACAAGCAACAGGTCTGAGAGACTCAGGTTAATGTAACTTACATAGAAATCCCACCAAGAAATTCCACCAAGAAAAGCTTTCACTTTTTAAGTTCTACAGTTTGATTTAAAACCAAAACACAAACTTCAAAACAAATCACAGCATCTTCTCTTTACACGTAAACTTAGCAAGACCTTAATTAAATGTCCAAGTATTAGCATACATTGCTGCTGGCTTCAGATATCCAATTAAATGTACTACACTTTCTTTGAGCTGAATGAATAGAAGCTCGGTAAAACAAAGGCCAATTATTTTAAAAACACATAGTCCTCCCAGGCTGAAGTGGAGGACCCAGAAATCCAACATCCAGCATCCTTTAAAGAAAATGAGAGCTAAATCTCTTTGTGATAACAATTCCAATATAAATTCCATTATTTAAACTCCCCCACAAATTACTGGAAAAATATGAGGTAATTTCACAAAAATCACAAATTGAGTGGAGTAATTATAACCAATATATAAATAAGGATTTACTAAAAAAGGGTTCGAGGGGTGCTATTTTAAATCAAGGTGTTAAATACAAAAGGTGTCTTGTGTTGCTCAATCGCCCAGAGTTGCAGATGCTCCTTATTCTACAGTTACAGATTTGGCAAGGTTCCGGGGGAAATCAACCTGCAAAAAAAAGAGCATTATTTGAATATTGTATAGACCGGGGGGAGAGGAGCAGTTACTCTAAGCAAATTATTTTTGTATATAAAACCAGAAAACAACATGTTCATTAACCATGTTAGTTACACACTACAAATAACTAAAATGGGAAAATACAATCAAATAATGTATCTCAAAAGTCTTGAAAAGAGGAAAAAGGATCCTGAAGGAGTAGGTTCAGCACAGGAAGTGCTCCTACGGTCCTCCATAAAGGTGGCAGCCCTCTCAGGGGACACTGGAAGTGTGGAAGAGTGGGATGTTCGATTGTCAGAGTGACTGCGAGGCCAGGAATGCTAAGTCCTGTGGTGTGTGGGGGCGTCCCAAACAAGAACTGCCAAGAGCTACCCCAAAAGAAACAGGAAACACAGAGGTGTTCCCCAAGGAGGTCATCTCTAATCTCGGAGTTAGGGTCCAAGGTTCCTTCAGGTTCTGTATGTAAGAAAAGGTTATGATGTAACTTACAAATCGGGCCATGCCACTGTAACAGGTGACAGATAAATATCTGAAGGATTTCTCAAATGCTATTGCTAAAAATTTTAAAGGAAAACTCTCAAAGTGCACTGGGTAAAAAAAAAAAAAAGTCCAAGATTTCTGCAGGGGCCCATCACGTACATCATAGCCTCTCAGCACAGCAAGGTGGAAAGCCAGCAACTGTAAGGGGATCACACTGAGAATGCCCTGCAAGCAGTCCACGGAGTGGGGCACCTTGATTGTTCTGTTAGTGTTCTTAATGGTCTCGGTATCTTCCTTATCACATATCACCACTGGGCGTCCCTGGGAAAGAAACACACACACACAGATGCACCATCACTGGTAAGCAAAGGCAGGGCTGTTGCACGTGAATGTGCAAATTTTGCACTGCGCATCTGCATGTGGCCTCACTGACTCACAATCCCACGTGGTAAATCAGATTGATCTCACTTATAGCCAAGGAAATGGAAACTTTGTGGGATTCAGTAATGGGTTTAAACTCACAGAAACGAGAAATACCCGGCTCAGTACTTGAATCCAAGTCTGCCTGCCCTCAAAGCTCAATTTCATGACCACTACATTGTGCCCAGATAGTAATATCTTTGAGGCTTTATATAAAAGCCAAATGATCTGAAGAAAACTGTTAAGCACAGCACCTGTAATATTAATGTAAAACCTAGTTCCTCCTGAAATATACTTTTAAGAATATTAACTTAAGAGGGAGCAGCATACACTAATAAATAGGACAAGATCTGGAGACTAGACCTCAGTTTTGGTCTTGGCTCTGCTTATTATGAGATCTAGGAGCCGGGTCCCGTCAAAACTCTTCAGCATCTCTGATTCTTCACATGTAAACTTAAACATGTTTTCTAAGCCTCCTACCGGGCACTGGATTATCACTTTAAATGTCATAAAATTCAAATAAGCTTTAGTGACCCAACTCTTAGAGAACCCCAGGTCCCCTCACAGCAGCCCCTAACTTACCTGCCTTGCAACCACCTGCTGAAGAGCATTCTGACACTTGGCGTAAGTGTGATCTCTCATGATAATCATGATGACAGGCATCAACTTATCCACCAAAGCCAGAGGGCCATGTTTCAATTCACCAGCAAGGATGCCTTCAGAGTGCATATAAGTGATTTCTTTGATTTTCTAACAGGAAAGAACTAGATTAGTCTTCAGTCTGTTTTTCAAAAACCCATTCTTAAGTAAGTATTACATAAAACATCTGGTGTCTGAAGTCACTATTTATCCAGAAGTATTAAAGGACCACTGACCTGTAAATACAGGTTAATAGATCATTATTTCTAAACTCTCAACAAGTAACTACAAGTTTTAAAACCACAAAAACTTTTTGAAGATTTTAGGTGACCATGAATATATTCATACTCAGTGGCTGTTCTCTACTTGCCTCATGCTTGACCTCAATTAAATCTCACTCCTAGAAAAAATTCAATCTTTTATTTATTCATATTTGTACAACAAATTAACCAAGTTACTTGCTAAACCCAAATTACCACACTAAAATGTACTTTTCTTGATTTTCACTTTTGAATTAAGTATTCTGTTACCCTTTCTCAAGATAACAAATCAGAGCACATAAAAACAAAGGCATTTTCAAAAGTTCCACCTATTTCATTCCATTTAAAAATTATGGCTACGTGCCAGGTCCTCATGTCCAACAGACTGAAATTACAAGTGAGAAGACTTACTAGTGCCCCTTCAAGACAAGTAGCATAATGATAGCCACGTCCCATTATCAAGACTGACTTCTGATGATAAAGTTCCGTTGCCAGTTTCTGAATTTCATCATCCATGCTCAATACTTCCTTGATCAAATCTGTTAAGAATATTAACAAAGTCTATGAAAGAAGGACAATAAACTGAACTGATATAGTAACAATAATATACTGGTAGCAACCAACAAAAGACGAGTGCTTCTGTCTTCTGTGATCTCAGTGAGGGGTTTTTAAATACTAGGCAAAAAAGATCTTTTTGACTAAATAGCTATAAACCACAGCGTCAAGGACAAGAAGAGAACTTCGCCCGTTAGCTACTTCCTCGGACAACAAAACTGTACTGTGTGAGGATCTTCATACCAGGCAGCCGCTTCAATCCAAGCATGATCTCTTTGCGTCTCTCTTGCATGGAGATCCTGTCATCACACATCATGAGGGCAAACATCACAAGGGACACAAACTGGCTGGTGTAAGCCTGGAACAACGCAAAAAAGCACAATTAGCTGCAGTTGCATTTTAAGAACTTGGAATTTTTAATGTAAAACGATGAAAATAAAGACTTTCCTCCCATTAGTTTTACAAATATGTATTGCCCATTTTTTAAAATAGCATTAGTAACAGCGAACTGAACCAGTACTTGAGAAATCTATCACTATTCTCCCTTTCTGAATTTGAACAAATGACCTATCTTTTATTTCCAAAGACAAAAACAGAAGTTCCTTCTAATGCACTAGAAAGGAAAAGCGAGCAGAGAGTAACTCTGCACATGCACGACCAATTTAAGTTTTCGATAGAAGTCAAAAGCAAGGCACTCACTGAAGAATCCCTGAGGTACTTACATTGGTTTGGTTGGATTTTTAAAAAATTGTTCTTTGAGGGGTGCCTGGGTGGCTCAGTCAGTTAAGTGTCTGACTTCAGCTCAGGTCATGATCTTGCCATCTGTAAGTTTGAACCCCACATCGGGCTCTCTGCTGATAGCTCAAAGCCTGCAGCCTGCTTGAGATTCTGTCTCCCTCTCTCTCTGACCCTCCCCTGTTCATTCTCTCACTCTCTCTCAAAAATGAACATTAAAATTTTTGTTAAATAATAATAAGTAAAACAAAAATTGTTCTTGGATTTTTTAACCTTTGCCAATATACCTGTTGCTCACTGCCACCTTCCCCCCTCCCCATCCCCAGTTTGGCTAAAAAAAAATTTTTAGCTTCAATTGTAGAAAGGTAGGTAGAAATAAGAATAATCCTCAATCTTAGAAATCATTACATTTTAATAATGGTATTAATAACATTTGTGAATATTGCCTTCTAATCTTCACTGCCTTTCTTTTCTTTAAATGGTTAAGAAACTTCTCTCTCAAAAATAAACATTAAAAAAATTTTTTAAAAAGGGGGGGCACCTGAGTGGCTCAGTCGCTTAGGTGTCTGGCTTCAGCTCATGTCATGATCTGGAGGTCTGTGGGTTCAAGCCCCGCCTCGGACTCTGCTGACAGCTCACAGCTCAGAGTCTGGAGCCTGCTTCAGATTCTGTGTCTCCCTCCTCTGCCCCTCCCCTGCTTCCTCTCTATCTCTCTCTCTCAAAAATAAATAAATATTTAAAAAATTTAAAAATAAATAGTTAAACTTAATTAGTAGGTATAATTTTATAACTTGCTCTTATTCTCCATTAAATCACAAGCACTTTCCAAGGAAGAGTGCCTTCTTTCTTGTTTACTACCGTGTGAGGCACAGTTTTGAAACTTGAGCAGCTTTCCATCTCTTTAGGCCTCAGATGGCCCAACTGTCAAAGGGACATTTATTTTCAACGTTATCATGAGAATGAAACGAGACCAGTGTAAAGCACTCGGCATAACAGCTGACACACAGGCTCAAAACAAACTTTTACTCATAAAAGTTTGAACTAAAAGACATTTATTTTCCTAGGCCATAAAATGGTGAATGTTTAAAACCTGCAGTCAACTATGGGGCACCTGGGTGGCTCAGTTAGTTAAGCATCCAACTCTTGATTTCAACTCAGGTCATGATCTCACAGTCCATAGGACTGAGCCCTGCATTAGGGGCTCTGTGCTCAAAACTAACTAACTAACTAACTAACTAACTAACTAACTAACTAACGAAGTAAGTAAGTAAGTAAATAAGTAAGTAAGTAAGTAAGTAAGTAAGTAAATAAATAAATAAATAAATAAATAAATAAATAAATAAATAAATGGAGCTTTCTGTCAACTACCAAGACTATTTTCATTCCCATTAGCTGTATGAGAATGTGAGAGATGCATAGATGCGTATGTTTACCATTTGCCTGCTAGGTAATGGCCTCTCAATACTACTTTATCACAAATATCCTGAATCTGACAAGATTGTTTTCATGTTCATTGGCCATTTATGTTTTCTCTTTGAAGACTTAACTTCATTGTTCTTCACTTGTTTCTGCACTTGGGGTGTGGGAGTTCTGTTTTGTTTTTTTTTAGTTGGTCTTAAGGTCTTTATTGTTATGTTTCAAATACTTTTTTCCCAGTTTGGGGTAAACCTTTTTTTATAATGGTGTTTATTAACTTAGAAGTTTTATTTTTTTAAACTTTTAAGTAGTTGTGTTAGGCTTAGTCCTTCCATTCCAGCATCAGTTAAGTACTATTAATTTTCTTAATTCTGTTGTTTTCGTTGTCCCTTTTTATTTATTTATTTTTCTTTTCAGTCCATCTGAAATTTATTTTAGTGCAAGGTGTTAACTTGTGTTTTATTCTTACAAATAGCCAATTTTCCCTCCATTTCAGCCCTCCCTTCTCTACTGGCTCATGACATTTCCTGTAGCCTCAGTTCTCATGGCATACTAGAGTTATGTTGCAGAACTGATTCTGTCCCACAGATCTGTCAGTTGTTTACAAAACAATCTTCCTATCCAGAAACACGGCATTTTCATCAATTTGTGCTAAAAATGTAAAAGTCCGTAAAGTTACAGTTTTCATTTACTCAATAAGTATTTATTAGGGAGCATCTTAGACAGTGCTTGGTAGAGTTGTAAGTATTTTTATAGCTATTGAAAACAGAATCCCTCCTCCAAACACACCCCTCGTATCTTTTCTAAGTAGCCACTGTCAATTTATAGGAAGATATCTTGTATATATTTTATATAAAGCACTTTGTATGAATTCTTCTTCATTCTAAGAAATCTTTTACTTGGTATTCTTAAGCTCTGCAGGTAGTCTGTCCTGTCGATTGGAAATAAGGAGAACCTTGTTTCATTCATTTTTCTCTATTATTTGTCTCCTGCTATTTTGGGTTTCCTTTTTCTTTTTTAGTAAAGCATTTAATGCTATGAAGTTACTTCTAATTATCATTTTGGCCACACTTTCTAAATTTTGAACCATGTTTGTTCATTGTCATTATTTTTGCATGAAGCCTTTTTAATAGAAGTTTTGAGACCTTTTTAACTCACCAGTCATTTAGAGAAACTATATTTTATATTTCAGGCATTTGAGGTTCTTATTTATTTATTTACTTTGAAAGAGAGACAGAGACAGAGAGAGAGACAGAGCACGCACACATGAGGGAGAAGGACAGAAGGAATCTTTTTTTTATGTTTATTTTTGAGAGAGAGCAAGCAAGCAAGGGAGGGGCAGAGACAGAGGGAGACAGAAGATCCAAAGTGGGCTCTGAGTTGACGGCAGAGAGTCTGATGCAGTGCTTGAACTCACGAACCGTGAAATCATGACCTGAGCTGAAGTCAGATGCTTAATTGACTGAGCCACCCAGGAGCCTCAGGAGAGAGAGAATCTTAAGCAGGCTCCACACTCAGCAAGGATCCTAGTACGGGACTCTATCCCACAACCCTGGAATCATGACCTGAGCCAAAATCAAGAGTCGGACACTCAACCAACTGAGCCACCCAAGTGCCCCCTTGTATTTTATTATTAAATTACTAGGAATATTGCGGTGTGGTCAACTACAGTGCTATATATAATTTTAACATTAAGAAATTTATTCCGATTTTTTTTTTTTGTAGATTATAGGCTGAATTTCTACTACTCTTCTCTGGATAAGGAATCACTTCATTAGTGAATATTTTCCTGTCATAATGTGGATAATGAGCCTCCTGTATAATAAAAATCACAGTCTGCTAATGCTCCTTACCTTCCCAGTAGTTAAATGAGACTCCCTATTGTCCCTTGCTGGACCTCCCAGCTGCTAGCTGCTCATACAATTCCTTCACAGCTACCTGTCCCCGTGTTCCCATGTGTCCTACCAGTAGGCTGTGATTCCCCCCCCCCCCCCCCCCCCCCCCCCGCCACAGCACTGAAATGGATTCACAGCCCCTTGCCTCCAGGCTAATGAGCATATCTGTATTCTTAAACTCCAGTCCCTTCCAGTCTACCTTTTCCTACTGACAGTTATTTTTCAATAAACCAATTAATCACAAAACATATGATCAGGATAGGGGGAGAGACCCAGTATCTGGGACCCATGGGATCCCTAAACTGTTTCCAATTCAAACCAATCAGATGGTTTTTACCTGAGTAAAAATGTTATTTTACATAGTAACATTCCCTTATTTGGACTTAAGACATCTCAACACTGGTTTTTATTTTTTTATTTTTTATTTAAAAAAAAATTTTTTTTTCAACGTTTATTTATTTTTGGGACAGAGAGAGACAGAGCATGAACGGGGGAGGGGCAGAGAGAGAGGGAGACACAGAATCGGAAACAGGCTCCAGGCTCTGAGCCATCAGCCCAGAGCCCGACGCGGGGCTCGAACTCCCGGACCGCGAGATCGTGACCTGGCTGAAGTCGGATGCTTAACCGACTGCGCCACCCAGGCGCCCCAACACTGGTTTTTAAATATAAATATTAAATAGAATAACTTTAACCTAGAATAGAATAACGCACATATTTTTCCATTGCATTCTTATTACAGCTTAATTTACAATTTCATGCTTTTCATTTCATCAATATATACCAGAAAACAAATTATGAGGAGAGTAAATTACACCTCACACTTAGAACTTACTGAAGTTTGAAAGAATTTACCAGGAAAATGTTGACTCTGAACTTTTAAACTTGGTTTTACTTTTTATTAGGCCAAAAAGTTATTATCGGTTTATTTTTAAAATTCAACAAAAGTCAGTACTGTGGTTAAATTTTAAACACCTGCAATAACATACAAAAATTGCTAAACCTGCATATTTATGCCCATCAATTCCTACAGAAACACAAACTGTCTATGATCTGAAATTATGAGAGACTTACCCTCTCTCTAGCCCTGACAGTGTTTTAGGCAAAGTTGGGGATTTGTAATCAAGATTATAGAATTCTTGTGCTAGCTCCATCACGGGGCCAGGGATTAGGACCAATAATAAACTTTTTTGATCACCTATTAACATGTAATTGCCATTCAGAAACAGCCTATTACTAAAAACTGCAAAACTTGTACAACTCCAAGCCTCGAATGTCTAAAGCAATTGAAGAAAACAAAATTTAGAATCCAAGAAAACTTAAAGAATCCAAGAAAAATTAAAGAAAGACTAAACTGCTAGGCTTACTAAGAATTTTAAGGAAGTCATTTTTTAAAAGAAATTAATTACAATATCTACTATGAAAAGATGCTTATTTTCTTGCATAATATGTAACCATTGGAGAAACTGGGTGAAAAGTACATGGACTTCTCTGTACTATCTTTGCAACTTCCTATAAACCTATAGTTATCCCAAAATAAAAAGATTTTTTAAAAGGACCTGCAAAAAAGAGAACTACTGCTAGAAATAACAACATGAAAAAATCTCAAAAACGTCCTGTTAAGTGGAAGAAGCCAGACACAAAAGGCATGCATTATACAATCCCATTTATAAGAAATTTCTAGAAAATGACATAGTATAGCAAGAGAAAGCAATTATAGCTACCTCAGGCTGAGGCTAAGAGGCGGGAGTAAGGGTTAACTGGAAATGGGCACAAAGGAACTTTTTTTCAAGTAAATCTTCTAAAACAGGTCTGTAGTGACAGTTAACAAATTTACTAACACTATACACTGAAAATTAGTGAATGTTATGGTGTGAAATTTATACCTCAATAAAGCTATAGAAGAAAAGGTTAATGGTAGAATCTAGGTGATAGGTATATGGGTGTTAACATAAAATTCCTTTAACTCTGCTGTGTGTTTGAAAATATCGTAATAAAATGTTGAGAAAAATTAAAGTTTCTGTGAGAAACAGAATTAGAAATCAAAAAAATTGTACTTCCCCTGGCAGCTCATAGTTCAAGAAAGATTTTAATAAAAAGGAAGTCAATAGCGTCCATTCAGTGGTGTGACCCCACATCCCACATATCCCACGGTGAAGCCCTTGTTTCGCCATGTGTTGTGAATAAAGGGGCCTTGGAATGCCAATCCCTGATCAAAGCTGTCTGTCTGGACACTGTTCCAAAACTCTGTATGCTGCTGCTGAGGGCGGCTGGTTATTTATTCAGGCACAGAATGGAAACCCAAGCACAAACATCGTACATGTTTTAATTACCACATGGAGAAAATTCAGGTTTCAGCTTTCTGCAAATTATAGTGTTAGCAACATCAAAGTAACCAAGAAACAAAAAACCTCACTCAGAGTTTTTACAGAAGAATCACAAATTTCTCCTTCTCCCCAAAACTTCTGAGTTTCTTTAAAATGAAAAAAATTCAGGGGCGCCTGGGTGGCTCAGTCGGTTGGGCATCCAACTTGGCTCAGGTCGTGATCTCACTGTTGGTGAGTTCAAGTCCTGCGTTGGGCTCTGTGCTAACAGCTCAGAGCCTGGAGCCTGCTTCAGACTCTGTGTCTCCCTCTCTCTCTGCCCATCCCCCACCACTCACACTTTGTCTCTCTCTCAAAAATAAATAAACATTAAAAAAATTTTTTTCTAATGAAAAAAATTCAAATGTAGCTATGCACATGTTAACATCTTCTTCTACACACCTTTAATTAGAATCAAATTCACTGATACCTAAGTATCTCATTAAACAATCAGCAAGAAATATTACACACTTAAGCAGAAAAACAGAAATGCTAAAATCATAAAGAGTAATGCATTTGTGCAAAGAGAATATCTTTTGCATTTATATATCTAAGATTCCTATTTTTATTACCAATACTAAATTTACATATATCCCAATTTCAAAGAGCAAAGTAGTCTAAGGCCCTAAAAAAAGTGTTTAAGTCTCCACAGATGTAGTATCCAAAGTGGAATAGATACTGTCATAGGATATTCATTTTTATTTTTTTAAATAGGCAAATTTTATACCAAAGGTGTACCTCCCTTACAAACTTTCAAAGGTAATATGTACATTTTGTCATACTTATTAGAAACTATAAGTGTGCAAATAAAATATGTCAATAAACTATTGTCAAAATGTCAAAAACTATTAGAATTGAACTGGATGTTTTTAAAAAAAAAACAAAACTGGATGCTTCTAAATTTGTTATTTTTCTAATTCCCTAACTATCCTTAATAAAAGAAGAGGACATCATATTTACCATGTACCCCACGGCACCGGCAGGAGGAAGAGAAGTGATGGATAGCCAGCAGAGGCCCTTTCAACCCCTCAAGATGGGACTGAGGCAAAGAATGACAAGTGTTTTATCTATTACTCACCATGAAGTCGTAAAATAATTACAATGATTAGTAAACTTGATGAGTTCCGTGTAAGTGCTAACAAACGACCCAGAAGATACAGATTAGTGTGCTCCACCACAACTATGATTAGATAATCATGAGAACAAAGTCAAGACTTACTTTTGTGCTGGCCACGCCAATCTCGGGCCCGGCATTTATGTGAACTCCACAGTCTGTCTCCCTTGATATGGAACTGCCCACCGTGTTTGTGATCCCCACAGTTAAAGCTCCTCTCTCCTTACAGTACCGAAGACCCATCAGGGTGTCTGCTGTCTCACCTGTGTAAGAAGGAAGACAAAAGTAACACCCAGAGCAATCAGCAGACCCTGTTTCTTAGATGCAAAAACAAAAAACTGACTATACTTTCAAGAATATCATTTAAGTAAAATTTAAAACATGCACTTAAAATAATAAGTTTGCCAAACTTTTAATAAAAGCTTCCTACTTTTTAGGATCTCCTTTCCTACTTTGTCTTTGAAAATTCAGCTCCTTGAGAGTAAAATGTGTTAATTTTACAAATTCATAAACAATTATGTAATATCAAAATAAATCTGGACTTGTCAAGTCATCTGTAATACCTATTTATCTTCAAATAGCAGTTTCTACCAAGATATGCTATGATCATGAGCAAGAATGACTTTCCTTTCCTTCAAGTTTTTAAAATTAGCATACCTGACTGACTAATGAAAAAGCAAACATCATCTCGAAAAACTGGTGTGTTTCTATCCAGGAAATCACTGGCAAGCTCCACCATAACAGGCAACTCAGTCAGCTCTTCGAGAACTTGACGTGTCTGCAAGGAAAAGATGACCTGGTCATATGACCTTACTTCAAATACTCTCGCTCACTGGACTTCCTTGGATTCAATGTATACTTCTCATAAAAATGATACAACAAGCATTGTTTGCCAGCAAACAAACACTGTTAACATTTAGTACAAGTCTCTTTAGACAGTTAGCAATGCATATATTCTTATAAGCAAACACACCCACACATATAAAATGTTTTGAAGGTAGAAAAAGCACTGTTCTGAGTTAGCTTGAATGTTATTTCTAACTTCCTAATTCCTAATTTTTTAATGACAATTCCTATTTCAAACGAGATAGCCACAGATATATAAACACCTCGTGAAAAATTAAACACTTCAAAAATACTATGTATCCACAAAGAGTACCATTTTCCAAAAAAATCAATACATTTTAGAAATCTTGTTTAAGAAAGCTTACTATTTCCAAACTTTGCAGCATGGAGGGTGAAGTAGGGTAGTAGGGGGCAGTGTGCTTCTATTCAAAGAATATCATAACATTTCTTTTACTAATTTCTCTTTCTTTTCTTTTCAAATTTTTATTTAAATTCTAGTTAATGTATAGCTAATTTCTACTCTAATTCAATTCCTTTTACTCTCATCATCAGAAAATGTAAAACAACAGACAAAAATAAACTTTTAGGCAGCAAAATTTTTAGGCCCTACAGATGCATACATTTCGTTGTTGCGGAGACCACCTGCTTCTTTACGCAAGCACCCCCTCCCCCATCTCTTGCCCCACCAGTGCATTTCTCCTTCACAGTAGTGAAACAACTGTAAAGGTTTCCTCACTTCATAGCCCTTTAATTTTTTTTTTTTTTTTTTTTTGAGAGAGAGAGAGAGAGCATGAGCAGGGGAGGGGCAGAAGAAGTGGGAGAGAGACAATCTTAAGCAGGCTCCACACTGTCAGTGCAGAGCCCAGACGTGGGGCTCAATCTCATAATCATGACATGAGCCGAAATCAAAAATAGACTATCAAACACCTCACTACCACCTCACCTACTGAACCACCAGGGTGCCTCAGCCCTTTAACTTTCTTTTCCACAAGGGCAGACTAAGGGGTACGAGCTCTGCCTGCTTGGGATTATCTCTCTGCCCCTGCTCGCAAGCACCCACTTGCTCTTTCTCAGAAAGAAAGAAATAAACTTAAAAAAAAAGTAAACTAAATAGTTTTGTTCTATCTTTGGTTTGGCACTTTTTAACAATGTTATAATATCACATACAGAAAGTCTTCAAAGATAAAATCTTATTTTTAACTAACCTTTTCCATTGATGTATTTTACTTACTAATTATACACAAAGTTACTGACCCTAAATGCTAAATGTTTTCCCTCAAATAGAAATCAAACCTCCCCCTCACAATATAATATTTATATTGGAATTATATTCTTCAAAATAAAAAGAGAAAGATACAAATCTGGCAACTTACCAGATATTTTAAAATATATCCCACAAAAGTAATCTCAAGATATATATATCTGTGCTAATACATGTCTTTTTCTTTCAGTGGAAGCAACTCTTTATAAATAGACAGAATGACGTATTTTCATCCTAAGAGACTAATTTACTGTTATAAATTCCACTGACCGCATGTCACTGTAAAAACCCAGTGACAATTAACATTTTGAAAAGCAAACTATACTTAGAATGATTTTAGTTGATTGTTATTGTTCAGGATACACATTACATACATAAAAAAGCAGCTCTGCGTATGTGTCATTCATTTTAGACTCCACCAAAAACCACACAAAACCAAAAAACTAGATAGAACAGAATTAATGACACTATTTTGTATGACAAACCACAAAGGGACTTCTAATGTTTGTTAACTACAGTAGTTTCAGTATCTATCAAAAAACAAAACAAAACAAGCCTTACATTTTTTCAAATTTCATAATTAGAGAATTCTAACATAGCATAAAATTTCTGCCCTAAAATTCACGTCTAGCATTAGATGAAAACATTTAATCAAATTTTTTTACTTCTGAATAAAGGGCTTACTCAATAACAATAGATCTAAGCCACGACTGAACTGCCCAAGCCCTTCATTTACACTCATGTCTTTAACTCATTCTTTTATTTCCATGATCAAACAAATACTTTCTTAGGACTCTCCCCTTGAATACTGCCTAGACTTTCCTTTTTTTAGACCATGTGATTTGGGAGTGGGTGGATAAGAGAACTGAGATGCAAGGGCTAGACAATCATCTAATTTCTATCACTAGTTAAATGACTGGCTCCCACAAATACAGATATAAATACTTACGCCCCAGCAAATAAAAAACTACTACGTCATAAACTTTGCAATCAATCCTAGAAGCAGAAACTGAGTAAGGGTCTTCTATACTAGTTGACATCAACAGCATGATAAGACATCAACAGTATTATAAATGGTCTCTTCATAAGAAAACTACACATGGATCTGATTTACTGGACTAAAAGACCATTATATTCCTATGCTTCTGCATGGACAACCAACACACATCTTGGATGCAGAATTTCAGCTTCCCAAAAATTAACTCAAAATGAATTAAAGATTAAACGTAAGGCCTGAAACCATGAACTTCCAAGAAAAAAACACAGGAAAAAAGTTCCTTGACATGAGTCTTGGTGATGATTTCTTGGATATGACACCTAAACCACAAAAAGCTAGTTAAAAAGTAAACAAGTGGGATTATATCCAACCAAAAAGCTTCTGCATGGCAAAAGAAACCATCAACAAAGTGAAAAGTATACTACAGAATGAGAAAAAAATATTTGCAAACCAGGTATATGAAAGGGACTAATATCTAAAATATATAAAGAACTCATAAAACTCAACTGCAAAAAAATTAAATAACCCAATTAAAAAACGGGCAAAGGACCTGAACAGACATTTTCCCCCTTGTGCATTGTTGGTGGGATTGTAAACTGGTACAGCCACCATGGAAAACACTATGGACGATCCTCAAAGAGGGAAAAATAGAACTACCATATGATCCAGTAATTCTACTTCTGGGAATATATCCAAAGGTAAGGAAAACATTAACTTGAAAGGATATCTGCACCCCCCCTGTTCACAGCAACATTATTTACAAAAGCCAAGACATGGAAACAACCTAAGTGTCCATCAATTATTGAATGGATAAAGAAGTTGTGATACACACACATACACACACACACACAAACACACAAACAGCAATACTATTCAGCTATGAAAAACGAGGAAATCCTACCACTTGTGACAACATGGATGCACCCTGCAGGCATTATGCTAAGTGAAATAAGTATCACAAAGAAAAACAAATACTGTATGATTTACTTATATGTGGAATCTAAAATAAATAAGAAAACGAATAATAAAAATAAATTCATTAAAAAAAAAAAAAAAGGATCAGACCTGTGGTTACCAGAGGTAGGGGTGCAGAGAGGGGGAACTGGAAGAAGATGGTAAAAGGTACAAACTGCCAGTTTTGTACTGGCAAAAAAAAGCACTAATGATGTAATGTACAACATGATGACTACAAGAAACACTGCTGTACAGGATATACAGGAAAGCTGTTAAGAGAGTAAATCCTAAGAGTTCTCAGCACAGAGAAAAATCTCTTTCTATATTCTTTTCTTATGGTATCTCTATGAGAAGATGGATGTTAACTGAACCTTCCGTGGTAATCATTTCAAAATATACCTAAGTCGAACCATCATGCTATACATCTTGAACTTATACAATGATGTATGTCAATTATTTCTGAATAGAACTGGAATGCATTTTCTAAGTAAAATTTTTTAAAAATTTACCTTCCAAAGTAATTAAAGAACAAAGTCTGACAAAAAGAAGACTTTCTTTGTTTGCAGAAATGTGCCTACCAAGTAAGATCCTGTTGAGGCTCAACACATTACCAGCCATCTGTCTGAGTCAAGAAAATAATAATAAGCAAAACCTAACGACTGCTCCTACAGAAGTTTTTCTTACAGAAAACCTTTCCGACCCTTGGCCTTCCATGAAGTCACTGCAGGTGGTCTACCTGGATATCTAAGGACCTTTCTAAAGCGAATCTTCCGTTGATAAATAATTCCAAGCAGCTGTTAACATTTCTGCCCCGAATGCCTCCTGATTTTGGTCTTGACAACGTAATATAACAAAGCATAATTTTACATGGTGTGTTACAGATACCTTTTAATATCCAACATCAAACAGTGAAAATCTTAAGAATCCACTTACTGCTACACCAGCATGATAACTTGTCCCACAAGCAATAAGAATCAAACGCCGACACCTCTGGATCTCCTTAATGTGATCCTTCAAACCGCCCAAATTCACTGAAATAAAAGTTTGTGTATATAATTATTTAGGAAAGAACCATATTGAAATAGGTAATCACTTTTCATGCGTGTCCACAGCCAATCTGGGAACAACACTACCATTTTAAAGAATTTCCACGCCTCTTGGGAAGCACAGTTCTGTATGGTTTTTAAAATGAAATTAAATAGGTCACAACTTAACTGTCTCCCCCAAACTTATAACTAACCTCACCCCTCCGGGATCCCACACACTTCTGGTTTTATCACACTCTACCCTGTTTGGTCATTTTTCCATTCCTCTCTTCAGATTAAAATTTCTCTCAAAGGCAAAAACCACAGGACACAGATGAGATCGCTAGATGGTGATGGCTGGGGTGGGGAAGGAGCTGGCCACAAAGGGGCATGAGAAGGTTTCTAGGGTGATGGAACCATGCTTCATCTTGATGGCTGTAGAGGTTATGGTTACGATCATGTTGTGGAAGTTTGTCAAAACTCAGAATTATACACCAAAAATGGTTAATTTTATTATATCTACTTATATCTCTTTAAGCTACCTGGGAAAACAGTTACATTAGTTTCCCACACAAACAGTGCTCCCACCCAGAACAGTGCACTAAACACAATATAAAACCCTCCCCTTTCAGTCCTTCCCATCTCAGTAAATGCCACCCCCAAGCACCCAATGGCAGTGCCCCTCGACTGCCCCTATCCATCCTCACATCCATCCCCAGCAGGTCCTGTGAGCACACCTTCAAAAGGAGACTCTAATACCATCATGTGGTCTAACATCTCTGCCCCAGACAAGAGCAACGCTTTCCTAACTACTCTCTCTTCTATCCCCACCTCCCAGAGCCTGTTCTCCACACACAGAATAAAACCACCTTGTAGAGTGATTCTTTAAAACCATAAAGTGATCTCAAAACCTTCCAATGAGTCTGTCCTCTTTCTGTCCTATAGCTATTTATGTGTTCTTCTAAGGGCTTCTTGTGTTAGAAATACTTCAACAAAAAGCTACTTTTCTACCTATGAGAAATTTTCATTCAACGTCCATTCCATTATTCAACTAATATTTCCTGAGCACCCCCCAAGTGAATTTGCTACCCAAGATACTGTGGCTACCAGAGTTCAGGGCAGTTCAGGGGATGGCTGAGAAGACAGACCTGCACACCACCGGGCAGCATCCTCTGTGTCTGACATTTTTTTCTGCACACTTTTTTCTACCCTACTTGGACATAATGTAAAACCAAGGCATAGGTTTTGCTTTTTATTTCTCTGAATAACTTTATGTTTTCCTTTTTAAATTTCAGTACTGAGAGGGTGTATTATATTTCTCCATTTAAAAAAAAAATCAGAAAATTGGAAAATAAAATAAAACCACAAAAAGCTTCAGCAGCTTCCCAAGTAACTTGGAATAAAATCTAAACTCCTTATTATGGCTTCAAGTGCCCACATGTCCCGTCTCCTGCTTAACTCTGACCTCATCTCCTAGTACTTTCCCTCCTACCCTGGCCGCTGCAGCCAGACTGGCCTCCTCGTGGCTTCTGCACTAGACAAAGGTTCGTGCACCTCTGCCTGCAAAATTCTTCCACAGACCTCGGCATGTATCGGAAAGGTCTGGGAAGAAAGCAGACAATATCAAGAGGTTGTGTTCAGGTCATCCAACGGCAACAGTGTGAAGATGACTCAGTATAAAAGCAGAAAGACTACCAGGGAGACTTGTATTCCAGATGACCAATGACAGGGAAATAAGATGGTAAGATCAGCTGCCTGACAACTCGTTCCCTAAAAACTAGCAAATTCCCTGCTGGCTGACGGAGGTTTGAGGTAGTTCTGGAAGGAGTCATCCAAGGTCTGAATGGATGATGCTTTCGAGAGAAGCCTAATTCTGATAACGTAGGCCATGCTACTAGAAGCAGTAAGAGTGCCCGGAGGATCGGAGCAGGGATGGAGCATTTCAAGATCACCACTGGACACCGAATCCTAGTCCGGCTCCAAAAGGGACCAGCAATGTGACCTTTGGCAAGACACTCAAACTGACAGAGCCTCAATTTCCTTGCCTTAATAAAAAAAAAAAGTTAACAGCTATCCTGTTTGTATTACAGAACTTTTATGAGGAACATAACATTGAGAAGAGTGCTTTTTAAAATCATGAACTTCTCAGGGGCGCCTGGGTGGCTCAGTCGGTTAAGCGTCCGACTTCAGCCCGGGTCACGATCTCGCGGTCCGTGAGTTCGAGCCCCGCGTCGGGCTCTGGGCTGAAGGCTCAGAGCCTGAAGCCTGCTTCCGATTCTGTGTCTCCCTCTCTCTCTGCCCCTCCCCCGTTCATGCTCTGTCTCTCTCTGTCCCAAAAATAAACATTGAAAAAAAATTAAAATAAATAAATAAATAAATAAATAAACGTTAAAAAATAAATAAATAAAATCATGAACTTCTCAAAGTTTATCTCACTGTCTTCCTTTATGAATTAAATCTTTCCCCCGATCTTCCTTCCATAAATACCATAAGGTGGTCCTTACTGCGACGCTCCCAGTCCTTCCAGTGCAACCACCTTTAACAGCCCCACACTGGCAGACGCAGCTCCCGTTTCTCCCCTCTCCTTCCCCTCGCTTCACCCTGGATGGAACAACACCTGAACTGGTGACTGCTTTTCGGCCTCTCGTCCCTCCAGTGCACACTGCAGACTGGTACCCAGTTCAATCCAGTGAAGCTCTATCACCCTGGTTTCTAAGCCTCCTGCTAGCTCTACAACTTCTACACGAGGCGGTCCCCCTGCACCTCCCACTTTAGAGCATTCCAGGCCCCCCTTGGCAGCTCCTCCCACCTTCTTTCCCAGACTTAATGTTCCTTACTCTGCTTCAAGTGTTAGATGTGGACAACTGGACTACACGTTATTCCGCCAACAGCTTGCTGATGGTTTTCCACTATCTCCCCTTCAGCTAATCCTGTTCTTTCCAACTGCAAGGCTCCCACGTCATCTCCACCTATTTAAACCTTTCAGATCTTTCAAACTCATGCCTGCCTGTTTCATGAGGCCTTCCCTGGCCCCAAAGCCCCTAGCCACAGACTGATTCATTCTCTACTCCTAATTCAACATTAAACTTTGTTTCTAATGCCAGGTATCATATTTACCTTTCTTTAAATACTTATATATTCACTCCGCTTCTAGATTTATAAAAACCTCGAAGAGGAGACCATATTAGAAATAATTTCCCTATAGTCCCTGTTATGTTCAGCATGGTGTCCTGAACACAGATGTTGAGTTTATAATTCAGCTTCAACAAATCTCTCCTGTTGAGAAAGTCTGATGCTGCCCAGAAAAAATAAAAAAATAAAAAAATACAGAGACAGCATTTACTCAGAGAATTCAATCAATTAACAGGACACAGCATAAAGAAGACACTTAAGGGGCGCCTGGGTGGCTCAGTCGGTTAAGCGTCCGACTTCAGCTCAGGTCACGATCTCACGGTCTGTGAGTTCGAGCCCCGCGTCGGGCTCTGGGCTGATGGCTCAGAGCCTGGAGCCTGCTTCCGATTCTGTGTCTCCCTCTCTCTCTGCCCCTCCCCCATTCATGCTCTGTCTCTAAAATAAATAAACGTTAAAAAATAAAAATTAAAAAAAAAAGAAGACACTTAATACCCTCCATATGACACACGGATTTGGTAACAGATCTTTTGCACACTAGCTATTATTTCTCAAAAACTAATTAATGCTAAGAAGCTTAGCCCAGTTGGCTTGTTAAACTGTTTACTAAACTGTCATGATGAATGAGCGGTGTTCCAAAAATGTGATTTCACAATAAATAGTTTATCTTCTGACCACAGAGAGTCCATCTCAAACTCATCTATGCAAGGTGTGCACACTCGTGTGACACAAGGTCCAGACAGAGTGTCCAGAAATACGACCAGAGTGGCACTCTCAGCTCTATCTTAAACAGGCAGGAAGGTACAGGTTTTCTCAAAAGGCATTAAGCAGACACCCGGAAAACCTGTGAGGAAGTTCACACCTTCACTCATCTAGAAACTGGTAAGAGAAAATCTAGGCTGAGCACATACATGTAAGCTTCCCAATGAGAGGAGAACCAGTGCCCAGAACAGTCCTTGGTATATAGCAAGTGCCCATTAAAGGTTTTCTGAAGTGGAAGGAAGTTCAATGTTTTTAATTATACACTAGAGGACTCCCCCCGCCCCAGGAAAATCACCCTAATACTCTTTTAACTGACAACTTTCAAATGTGACTTTCCAGCCATTTGTTTTTACATTTTTTATAACCACCTTATTGAGATGTCACATACCATAACATCTCCCTTTTAAAGTGTACAAATAGTGGGTTTTAGTATATTCCCAGTTGTGCAACCATCACCACTACCTAATTTTAGAACATTTCATCACCTGCCCCAAACCCCATCCCCATTAGCAGTCATTCTCCACCCCCTCCCTTCAGCCTCTGGCAACCATTAGTTATTATCTCCCCTGTTTTATTGTGGTAAAACACACAGAACATAAATTTAACATTTTAACATTTTTTAAGGATTCAGTTTAGAGGCATTAAGCACATTCACACTGTTGTGCAACCATCACCGCCATCCATCTCCAGAACTTTTTCATCTTCCCAAACTGGAACTCTGTACGCATTAAATAATAACTCCCTCTTTGTCCACTCTCCCTGCCCCTGGTAACCACTAATCTACCACCTGTCTCTATGAATCTGACTATTCTAGGTATATCTCCTATCAGTGGAATAATACACTGAAGGACTTTTGAAGGATGATTGGACTCCACTGATGGCTGTAGTCACAGTTTTCTATAAAGCTATAAAGGACAATGAACTTTCAGGCTGCCAATGTCAAGCCCCACAGAAGACCCCGAAATAATAACTCGCATGTAGTTACCAGTATAGTCGTCAAAGTTGACTCTTCCTCTCATCGTGTTTACGACGGACTCTGGCTGCTCAAAAATTTCCTTCTGCATAAATGAACTGAAGTTGCCTAACGTAATATAAATTACATCATTAAAATAACAAATTTGTACACAACTAAAAGTCTGCCTCCTGTAACATCATCTTAGTAAATGAAAAGAGGGCTCATGCATTAGAGTACAATATTCACATATGACATTTTACCCTATGTGAAGAAAAATAAGCAAGTAAGGAGGAAAACTCACTTTATTAACTTCATACCTAAAATATGCAGTGAGAGCAAAACAGGGAGTGGGAAGCTTAAGTTTTAGAGTCAGATCTAGGTTTAAATCATGGTTCTATCCTTTACCACATAAATGGCTCTGGAGAAATTCTTCATAGTAAGAACAGCAACTACTTCACAGCATTGTCATGTGGATTAATATAGGAAAGACCTGACATATAGCAGTTATGCAATAAACGTTAGCATTTATCCCACCTCGACCCCATGACAAAGGAGGAGAATAAAAACCACGATGGCAATAATCATTAACAGTTAACAGGAGCAAACAGTACGTAGGGCTCACTAAGCATGTCAGGCACTGTTCTGAAGGCTTTACATAAACTAATCCTCAAAACAACCTTAACAAGGTAGGTCCTATTTTCCTCCTTCTGTAAAAGAGAAAACTGAAGCACAGAGAGAATAAGAGAGGAATAAAGAACAGAACACAAACTATGCTTATGAAGTATCTTAAAAATATCAAGAACCATTTCAATGACCAATCCGTGTTTTTAACATCAAAAACAACAAACCATGAATTAGTTTGAAGGACAACTACTTTAAGACCAGCAGATAATTTTCCAAAGAAACATCCCTTTCCCTGGTGTTATCCCCTCACTCATCATGTGGAAGGTTTCAGTCAACACCGTGTCTCCTTCCCATTAAGAACACCAAGCTATAACACGACAAAAACTTTCACCCTTCATGATCTGCTGGAGTTCCATCTGGAGGGTTTGCACAGCTCGTCCAGGGTGATCTCCTGCAGTTCGTTTAATTCGATGGATAGAAAGACGGCCGTCCACCACCGCTGCAACATCATCATCTTCAAGAAAGATGACGCGATTGGTATGTTCTATGACAGCACTATAAAATGTTCAAGGAGATAATACAATCAACAATCAAGGATGATTATTACAAATAAAACTATCATCAAGACACAGAAACCATGGTTAAAATACAAACCTATCATCCTGGAGTATCTCTGTTAACTTTCTGGTTACCAAGGCCATTCCCTACAGGGCAGTGGGCAGTTAACTAGGGACAATGAATAAAAGGATCTCTGTGCAACACCCTAAACCAAATTAAATTAGATCAGATCAGAAAGCATGGCTATTTCTTCCTCATTCTATCACCAAATCCTCCAATTTTAACTCCTAAATATTTTTCAAAGCTTCTATGTCCACCACCACAAACCAGTTCAAGCTACCATCAGCTCTTGGCTAGACCACCATAGGAACCTGCTAACTTATCCAACCACATGCCCTCTAATCTCCCTCCATCTGTTTTCCATTTCTGCCAAAATGAATGTCAAAAGGCAACTCCAACCAAGATTTCTCCCTCACCCAACAAAACACTTGATGGCTTCCCTTTGGCTCTTCAGAAAACCACAAAGCACAAAGCATGACCCCACTTTCTTCTCCAGCCTCCACTCCCACCAAACTTCCTCTCTCTATGCCAGCCACACTGCTACCCATCCTGAGTTCTCACATACTGATCAATTCACAGAAAGTGAATGTTCTTTCCTCTACCTCTTCACCTAATCAACTACTAATATGTTTTTATCTCTCAAGTGTCATTCCCTTAGAGAAATTTACCCATAGGAGTGTAAGTCACCCTGGTATAGGCATTCTGTAGCTCTTGTCACAGGTGGAATTCTACACTTGTGTGACTGATTAAAATTTGTCTCCTCCAATAAGAAAGAGCTCCTTAAGGACAAGTTGTGTGTGTGTGTGTGTGTGTGTGTGTGTGTGTGTGTGTTTAAGGATTATTTTATTTTATTTATTTATTTTTATTTTCTTTTATTTTTTGAATATCTCCACCCCCAACATAGGACTCAAACTCACAAACCCGAGATCTGGAGTCGAATGCTCCACCGAATGAGCCAGCCAGGCACCCATGGGACAAGTATATTTTTATTTTTACTCACCATTATCTCCTAAGCCTACCACATGGCTTTGCTCAGTGTTCAATATGAGTGTCTGAGCGAACGACAAAAGGATAAGCTTCTGCAATTTCTAGTTTAAGCCATAACTGTCAAGTCTGACCAACCTACTTAATGACAACAATGAAGCATCCCAGCACTAACTAACCACCTGCAAAAATTAGGCAACAGTGAAGCCTGCTCCCCCACTGAGACAATGCATTCCCGGCATGATCTAACCTGCGACCTATCTCATCGTTAGATCCCCTTAGGGCACAACAAATGACTCCAAATACTTGTTGGCAATGTGAACAATTCTGCTTTATCCTCATCACTATTAGTATTCCGTTTGTAAATGCATCTAAGCATCCCACAGTATTTTTCACTCAAAATGTCTTAGTCTAGTACTATTTCTTTTATAAAAGTGATTACAATCCGTATTACTTCTGAATTAAAAAGGTGAGTGTCCTTATTGGACTAAAACTACAGCGGTTTAGCAACTATACTGTAACTGGTGGGACACTAACCCATTCTATTCTAAATTCCAACCTAAAATCTCTCCTCCCTGTAAGACCTGGCTAAGGCTCCAAAAAGAAGACGAAAAATATACAAGATATCAGTTAATATGCTAGAACAAGTCTCAAGTACTGTTATCTTTTCTTGGAAAACTGACCTACATGCTTTGAATTGAGAGAAAAAATTTTCTTAGGACGCCCATTTCTAAAAAGGGCACCTATATTTCCCTAATTGACAAAATTCTCTTACACAGCATAATGAGATATATACAAAATGACTTCTGGTTTCTATAACATGAAAAGTTTTGCTAAGATTCTCTGAATCAAGGAAGGAAGTTCACCTTGCATCAGATGCAAAGTAATATTCCACTGCTTTTTCTTCAACAGGGAAAAGGCAAGTTGTGCTGTCCACACGAGAGAGATTACAGCTTCCTTTCTTGTCCTTCCCTAGAGCACAGAGGTAACACAATCAGCAAACATGTAGATCATGGCCAATATAGAAATACACATAATTTTCTTCAAAATCAACAAAAAAACATAGCAACACAAAATAATTTCAGCAATTTAAAAATGCTAGGTAGGTCACCTTATTTCCATGCAATAAGCCAACAAGAACAGACAAAAAGTGTAGAGTGAAATAGCAACTATCAAAGAGAGCGTGGCAGATAAGTGTTACATTACAAATGTTTTAACTATTTCTTTTCCAGGTAAAAGGCAAATAATTCACTAATATCACTAACTCTTTTTTTTAAATCAAAAGTATATATAGGCCTAATCTTAATTTAACCTTATACATAACTTGACAGAATACATATAAGTTTGTGTACCTAAACTTATCATAAAAATTACATTAAAAATGTCAAAATTATGTAATGAAAAATAAAGTGAAGACTAGTGGCATACTAATTTTTTACTATCTGATAACAAAACTTCTCTAGGTTTTAAAAGTCAGCATAACAAATCAGGTTGCAGTCTACACTAATTCTGATTTTAAAACAAAGATACTTAAAACTCTCTAACCATGGTATACCATATATAGCACCTACTGCTAAGGACTGGAAATATTATAAAACCAGAATCTCTTCTTTCTTAAAATTGGATTTTCTTACATTTCTTGTAAGTCAGGATAAAATACGATCCTTCTGCAATAATAATATACTTTTTTTTAAGAGATACAAGTTTATTGAATACACTAAAAAGGACCAGTGGGCAGGACAGCAAAGGAGAGACTAGCTGCCTGCGATAATATCCTTTTAAATCTAGAACTTTAGAATTATGGCATCTCTACTTAACATGTCAAGTCGTGAATGAATTTTTTTTCCTTTTTGCCCATTCGCAACTAAAGTCAAAACTGGAAAGCAAAGTGAAGTCTGACACATTAGAAAGACATTTTTTAAAAATCACATAAATTAAAATCTATATTAATGTCAGAGAGACAAAAAAGCACCTTTACCTGAGATCAGGACATACCAGACCTTATAACCTACGGACACAACGGCCAGAGGACACTATAAATATACCTGCAAAAATTCATATTGTGTCTGTCGTCTAAAATGCATGTCTATAAAAGACTTGCTTATAATTATTCTTAGAAGTGCACATCCAGGAGCGCCTGGGTGTTCAGTCAGTTAAGCATCCAACTCTTGGTTTCGGCTCAGGTCGTGATCTTGTGGTTTCGTGGGTTCAAGCCCCACATCAGGCTCTGCACTGGCAGCATGGAGCCTGCTTGAGATTCTTTCTCTCCCTCTCTCTCTGCCTCTCCCCAACTCGTGTTCTCTCTCAAAAAATAAACTTAAAAAAAATTTTGTAAAAATGTACACCCAAAGTTCTCCACAATCCATGCTTATTTGGTGTGTTTCAGACATGAAAATAAAACAGCCCTTTCCATCCAAATTCAACAGCAAAAAGATATTACACTTTAAAAAATACGTGTAAGGTGACATCCTAGAAAAAGTAATGCTACAAAAGGGTAAAGCAGATTGGTGTTTGCCAAGGGCTGGGAATGGGAACAAGGAAGGGCTGGCTACTGAGCTACAGCTGGAGGGAACTTTCAGAGGACAGGATTGCTCTATCCTTTGATTGTGGTGGTTATACAGCCATTGGCACTTGACAAAACTCATGAAACTGCACATCAAAAAGAATGAATTTTACTGGTGTAAAAAAAGTGAATCAAAAAACACACAGAAGGATAGCCCAGCACCTACATTTTCAAAATAAATACAACCAGTTTTGGTTATAAAATGCCCTAAAGGTATCAAGTTTCACTATACTCCTTCTCCAAATGTCATTCTTTGTGTGACAAGGCATATTTAATTATATTATTTAGAAGGATTTAAGATAGCATTGCCTATTTAAATGAAAAAAACATTTACCACTTGATACCTATACAACTGTTACAATCTATAAAATGTTTTGCCGTACAATTATCTCATCTGATTTGAGTGGCACACAATTATGACCATCCCCTTTATTTTGTCCGTTATTACACCTGGAGAAAATAGCAAAAGCCTACAAGCCATCCCGTGTTCTCCCCTTTACACAGCCTCTTCAATAAGAGGCTAAACTCTTTAAATGAAACGTTGCTGAGCCACACGTTATCTACATACTAGCAACCAGAGAAATAAAGGTCACTAAAATACAATGCCTGATCTTAAATAAAATGTCTCATGAGAAGTTTCTCGTCTAACTTCTTAAGACCTTAGCCAATGTTTTTCCGTTATTTCTAAAAGCAGTCTAAGAAAATGTGCAAGATAATAACACAAAAGTAATGTATACAGGAGCAGGATTATTAACAGAAATCTGCAACTCTGGATCCAAAATTCTATACCCTCATTGGTAAACTAGTTTTTCTTCTGAAAAGGGAAGGAGAGGGAGGAGAATGTAAGAAGAAATCCTACCATTTCAAGGTCGAAGGCTATTTAAGGAAGTAATTTTCTGCTTTAGATAAAAAAGCTAAAGCAGCCACTATCTAAAGATGAAGAGGTTTAGAGTCCTTTGCTATTTTTTTTCAAGAAACCAAGAATTATACATTAATAATATGGGTTTCAATTTTCCGAATTTACCACTCCCTATCTTTTACATGGAAAGCTTTTAATAAGTAAATGAAAAGAGCATGCCATTTTGGGGGTCTAATTATATCAATAAAATGATCCATAGTTTGTATGGCTGAAAGTCCTATAAAAAAATAATAAACTTCAAACATAAACAATAAAAAAGACTCCAATTTCAAAGCAATCAAGATGTTGAATATAAATCTAAAAGTAAAGTGTCATGCATAAAATAAAGACCATTTAAACATAATTTTATGAGAAGTTAGGATACAGTATTCAAATAACTACCACTGAATTCAATCTACAATAGCCTAACACACAATGCTCTTTTCTCAATGTAAGCAACTTACTTATAATAATGTATCTTACATGATTTCAACTTAAAACAAAAAAATAAATTTTATAATTTCAATCTCAGAAACTTTAAAGAAACAAATTATTAAAAGCAGTTTTCTAAATGCCAAAAGCAGACAGACAAAATATACTCTGCAAATTAGAAAAATGTCAAAATATGTTTCCCCATTAAAAAAAGCACATTTTTAGAGGCCCAGCACATTCATTCACTCCAAGAACAAAGAATTAGTAAAGAATGAACAAAAGAGGGTAAGATTCCTCCCCATCCATGCAGAGTGCATTTCCCACCTCTTTCTCCCTGTGATCCCCACCGTGTGAATTTTGATCCAATCTGAGTCCTAGCTAAGGATATACAACAGAAAAAAATTCTACTCGTCAGAGAAATTACAACAACAAATCCTTTTCATGTCTAGACAGAACTACATATACATATGTGTGGATCTAACCAAAGAGGCATTCATTTCAATTTAATGGAAACAATTCTTTATATCTACTGCACTCAATTTATACAGTTTCCTCATGGCATTATGTAAGATTAATTTTTACCTGTTCTGTAGAGAATCGGAATGTGATCAGTAGAGAGTTTATGTTCACTTCGTACACCAATCAAGAGAGGGCTACCTCGTCTGTTGGTGCAAAATTAAGACAGAATTAAGCCATTTTCATAAATAATGCAGTGATACAAATTTTAATGAGCCAACATTCTTCAAATAATGTTTAAACTATGCCTCCAGGCTCAACTTCAGGTATAACAAAAGCACAGCATAAACAGAATTTGCAAATATTAGGGCTTCTCACTGTTCTAAAAAGAACATCATGATCAGGCCTAAATATCCTGACAAAAGTAGTGATAGTACAATTCTCTAGGAATCTGTTTAGGATGTATGCTTCCAAAAAATAGGGAAAGTTAAAGTTGGGGGCCTGAAATTAGAGAATATTCAATATCCAAATTCACAAAGTAACCACAGTGTCCCACTAGAGACAAAAGGCCAGTTAAAAATGCCAAAATATATTTGCTTTGTGAAGGGGTTCTGTGAAATGGAAGAGTGGTGAAAAATGGATAGTGGTGAAAAATAAACATCGACATATGGCATGCAGATCTAGGAAAGGGCAAGTCTTTACAGTAAAGGTTAACCATCATGTACAGAGAATACACTTATAATTCAAATGTTTCAAAATGCATACAATCATTAGTCATTATTAAATCTGCATGTACCTTGTGCCAACTGCTTGGCCAGGAAAATGAACACTTTTAAATACCAGTGCAAAAGCACCCTCCTATAAAGAAAAAAAATACATTAGCGATATTTATTACAATCAATTACCAAAATGTGAAATGCCTAAAACATACTGGCTTCAGCACAGAAATTTTTTGTTCACATGCTGCTCTTTTTAAAGTTAAAAACAAGTCTAAATTTTAGGTAGACACTCATTCCTGAGCCTTGATGTATCCAAGACACTTTTTCACCAAGCCCACTCTTGAAATACACTCAGTAGATAGTAGCTCCAAAACAGACTATTACTTAAAACACTATTTTAACACACTGCCAACACTTTTCAATAGATACATCCTATCTCAGATGTTAGAGTGTAAAGAGGAGAGAATTAGAAAAGACCCCTAGCTCAATATCCAAAAACATTCTCTGGTCCAGTGATTTTATACCACTGTTAACCTCCATGCTTGTTGACCTTGTTACTAGAGATAAAAATATACACAACCACAATCATTAACATGCACACCATACCACTCCCTCAATCCAATCTCCTCAGGGACAGGACCTAAGGAATTCAGGAGTGAATAAAGGAACAGGAGGTAGGAGAGATAAGGGACCACCACAGAACACAAACTGGGTTATACAATGAATAGAAACAAGAAAAGGCTGGAAAGGCACAGTACTCTGTCTTGAGTAAAGAGAAGGAACAAGCCTCTATTTTCTCCATCTTCCTGACTCCTCCTTTTGTTGCAGACATCATAAGATTTGGGTAGAAGGAGGAAGTGAGGGCTGGACCTTCAGAGAAAAGTGAAGGGCTTTTAAATGAGAAAGCTAGAGTTATGAGTGGGGAGGACAGTAATCCCTATGCCTTTGGATTTTTGTGGGTCTCTGATATCCTTAATCTTTAACTAGGACAACTGAGACGGGATCAAAAAGAATGCCATTTTTTTTTTTTTCTTAAGCTGGGAAATACTTTTCTATAGTGTTACAAGGCCAAGGAAAAATCCCCATAAGGAAAAACACAGAATTGACTATACTGGCTCAGAGACATGCAGACATTATACCAGAACAGAGTGTGCATTTCACTGAAGCTACCCTTGTGCTAAGTTACTGACTGAGAAGAACATTTGAGTGAGTAGGAAGAAAGTGATGAACCCCTGAATGCATCTATTGTGTACACATTTGTGTGTGGTATCTATGGGTTCATGTGTTTTTAGGAAACCTCTTTGATTTTGGATTATTTTTAATTCTCATGACACAAACTACTGAAAAAGTAGAGTTTTAAGTGTGTGGGAAGGGAGTGGTCAGTCAGAGTCTCTCGAAATTATTCAAGTTGAAGAGCACCTTCGGTGGCTCAGTCAGTTAAGTGTCTGACTTTTGATCTCGGCTCAGGACATGATCTCATGGTTCGTTGAGATCAAGCCCCATGTTGGGCTCTGCGATGACAGTGGAACCTGCTTGGGATTCTCTGTCTCCATTCTCTCTGTGCCTCTCTCTCTCTCAAAATAAATAAACTTTAAAAAAAAAACAAAAAACATTCTCAAGTTGAATAGTAATATATATATGGGAAATAAAAGCCAAAAATACTTAAGAAATTAGCACAGTTCCTGCTTATCTTAAGAGTTTGTGATAATGTTGGCGATAATCTTAAAAAGCATGGTTTAGGGGCGTCCAACTCTTGATTTTGGCTCAGGTCATGACCTCACCGTTTGTTGAGATAGAGCCCCGCATTGGGCTTTGTGCTCATAGCACAGAGCCTGCTTGGGATTCTCTTCCCTCTCTCTCTGTCCCTCTCCTGAGCTTACTCTCTCTCTCCTCACTCTCTCAAAATAAATAAACAAATACATTTTTTAAAAAACTTAAAACTTATAGTTTAGGAGCACCTCACTGGATCAGTCTGTAGAGCATACGACTCTTGATCTAGGGATTATAGTTAAAGCCATCTTAAAGAAAAAAGTGTGGTTTAATACCAATTGTTGGATAACTCTCTCCACCAACGTAGTAAAACTGATATCTTGACTTTCCCGGTTGTCATACATGTACTTAACAAGCTTGGCAATTGTCTCTGTGTCTGTTTCAGATTCAAAATCATAGCCTTTGCTTTCCTGTAATTAGAAAGGAAAAAAATTGACACATTTAAGAAAATGTTCATGATATCCAAATCTTTTCTACAGAATTTTTTTCCTCAAAAATTTCACTAACCAACTTCTAATATTTTTTGACCACCATTTCCCATTATCCATTGTTCAAAATGAAGGTCACCATCTAAGTATAGCAAACCCAAAATAGTGAAGTATTTTGTGCAACTGAGTATGTGCTTTTAATTATATACACTTATATATGCCACATATAAATTAAGAAAATTATAGGGGCACCCAGGTGGCCAGTTAAGCTTCCGACTCTTGATTTCGACTCAGGTCGTGATCTCACGGTTCATGAGACTGAGCCCCACATCAGGCTCCACACTGTTAGATTCTCTTTCGATTTTCTCTCTCCCCCTGCTCCTGCTCTCTCAAAATAACTTTTGCAATTTTTTTTTTAATTTTTTTTTTAACGTTTATTTATTTTTGAGACAGAGAGAGAGCATGAACAGGGGAGGGACAGAGAGAGAGGGAGACACAGAATCGGAAGCAGGCTCCAGGCTCTGAGCCATCAGCCCAGAGCCTGACACGGGGCTCCAACTCACGGACTGCGAGATCATGACCTGAGGGGAAGTCGGACGCTTAACCGACTGAGCCACCCAGGCGCCCCGAGATTTTAAATAATTAAATAATTTTAAATAATAACTTTAATTTTATATAATTAAATTTTAAATAATTAAAATATTTTGGAATATACAACACCCACAAAACAATAATTCCATAATGAATATAATGATTCTTTCTTGGGTAATGATACCACACTATCCAATACAATAGCCATTAGCTATATGTGGCTATTTAAACTAATTAAAATGAGGGGTGCATGGTGGCTCAGTCAACTGAGCTTCTGACTTTGGCTCAGGTCATGACCTCACAGTTCATGAGTTCCAGCCCCATGTAGGGCTCTGAGCTGACAGCTCAGAACTGTCCTCGGATACTCTGTCTCCCTCTCTACCCCTCCCTCCCTCGCTCTCTCTCTCTCTCTCTCTCAAAAATAAACATTAAAAAAAATTTTTTTAACTGATTAAAATGAAGTAACATTTTAAATTTGGATCTTCAGTCATACCAGCTCAATAACCACAAGTGGACAGTGGCTACTACATTGGATAGCTCAGATACAGGCTTCTAACACTGCAGAAAAGTTCAACTGGACAGCCCCAAGAGGCACTCATGAAGGTCATCATCATGAACAATATTATACAGTACATGGCTATTTAGGGCATAGAACCTTCATTTAATCTGTCCTAATTCTTCTTATATACCCTGAAGCTTTTAAAAATGCCAAACAATGGGGCACTTGGGTAGCTCAGTCGGTTAAGCATCTGACTTCGGTTCAGGTCATGATCTTACAGTTTGTGAGTTTGAGCCCTGTGTCGGGCTCTGTGCTGACAGCTCAAAACCTGGAGCCTGCTTCGCATTCTGTGTGTCTCTCTCTCTGCCCCTTCCCCTGTCTCTCATGCTCTGTCTGTCTCTCTCTCTCTCTAAAATAAACACTGAAAAAAAATTAAAAAATAAAATAATTATTTTTAAAGTAATTATTTGTAAAGTAATTATTTGTCATTCACATAAGAAACAAAAATATTCCACTATCACAAAGAAAAGTCCAGTAAGCCACCAAACCCTTGTAGCCATCTTGGGAATTACTTGATCATACCGAGATGGTGCTGCTGCAGCCCCAACAAACAAACTCACTGCTCTCAAAGCCTGGTGTCTTTTCAAGTTACTTTACTTACCAAAAACTTTTTCAAGTCTTTGTAGTTGGTGATAATTCCATTGTGAATAACAATAAATTCTAAAAGAGATAAAAAGTATTGATGATAAAAAATTACAGGTCTAGTAAACACTATCAACAGCCACAACTATCAAGCCACATGCTAGAATTCCAGGTGTAATCAAGTATCTTCTACTTTTCATTATCAGATTATCCTTGAGTAGATCAGCAGCATTATTTACGTGGTTTAGTGGAAGCACACGGTGCTAGAGAAGTGGATAGAGAGTATCCAGTATAGAATATAATAAACTGGGGTCTAGAGACATCAATTTCATTTGTGGCTAAACTACTAATCTAATCCCACCCTAAGAAAGGGGTAAATTTACTGGGGTTTCTTCATTTGCAAAACAAAAAGGTGACCAATACAACTATTATTTTCGCTTCTTTGTTCATTCATTCTTCTGCATAAAAAATTCCTAAATTTAAAGAGAAAGACTTTCAAACTAAAACAATTACCTGATTTACATTAAATGAGCTTAAGAACTGAAGTTAAAGAATAAGAAAAACCAGCTATCCTGAGCACGGGGCCTGCTTGGGATTCATTCTTCCCCATTCTCCCCCAATCTGCCCCTCTCCCTGGCACATGCTCCTCTCTCTCTCTCTCTCTCTCTCTCTCTCTCTCAAAATAAAAATAAATTTTTAATTAAAAAAGAAAAAAGAAAGATCAGCTATCCAGATCTATAGTATTTTTCACTATTTCACTCAGACTATTGTCTGAGATCCAGACAATTCTTAAAATGTCAGATAAATTAATGTTAAAACAGCATTCCAAGATCAAATACATATGTGGCAGGATAATTTTCATCTTTTTGATTAGAGGAGCTGGCAATATTTATAGCCCTCAACAGTGTATGTAAAGACCACTAATATGGATTTTTATTTAAAATTCTTAAGAATTATTCTTTAAAATTAGAATACTGGGGCATCTGGCTGGCTCATTGCTAGAGCATGCGACTCTTGACCTCAGGGTCATGAGTTCAAGCTCCAAATTGGGCATGGAGGCTACTTAAAACAAAAAACAATTGTAAAATTAGAATACTAAATTATCAAAATGTTTTTAAATATACTTAAAGATCTGACATTTGGGGCTGATATTAAATGAGCTTGAATTAAATTAATTACAAATCAAATAATACACATTTTTCACTAGATTTTTAAGTGAAAAAAGATACCACCAAATGATACTACAAAAATAAATCTAAGAAAAACATTTTATTGCTGGAACACAGAATCATAAACAGCTGACTGCTAGATACAAAGCCCTAAAGCTCAAGCCCCACCTTGGGCTCTGTGCTGACAGCTCGGAGCCTGGAGCCTAGAGCCTGCTTCGGATTCTGTGTCTCCCTCTCTCTCTGCCCCTCCCCTGCTCATGCTCTCTCCCTCTCTCTCTCTCAGAAATAAAATAAACATTAAAAAAAAATTTTTTTTAAAGACTAAAAAATGTGTTAAATGGTTATCTACAGATAAGGAATAAGGATGAGGAAACAGGATACAAATTAGACTTCTTTTAATATGACTTGTTTTGGGGTGCCTGGGTGGCTCAGTCGGTTGAGCGTCCGACTTCGGCTCAGGTCATGATCTCGCGGTCCATGAGTTCAAGCCCCGCATCAGGCTCTGTGCTGACTGCTCAGAGCCTGGAGCCTGTTTTAGATTCTGTGTCTCCCTGTCTCTCTGACCCTCCCCCATTCATGCTCTGTCTCTGTCTCAAAAATAAATAAACGTTAAAAAAAAAAAAATTAAAAAAAAAATGACTTGTTTTATTGATATGACTTCAGAATTATGCACATAGTTCGAAATAAAATTAATTTTTAAAGATGGTCAATCCCTAAAAATTAAAATAAAACATATCAACATAATGTATCCGATTATACCACGACCACAGAGAATTATTCCAAGTGATTCGAAAACACAGTAATTTGATTATATATTTCTAAAGAGATACACTCTAAGGACAAAAATACTAACAAAAAATTAACAAAGAACAGTAAACATACTTATGGTGTTGGTATTAGGATTTCATTGTATGTAGATGACATAATAAATCAAATAAGTTATGTTGCAGGTGTTAAGAATGGAGTTTTTAGGTGTGATCGGAAGGAAATCTATCAGAGCAAGGAGGTCAAGTAACAACCTTCCAGCGCTGGATGTGAATGGGAAGTGTTAGTGTAATATTATGCCATGTTTTATCTTTAAACTTCTACATGCACGCACCCACCCACAGAGCTATGTCCACCTAAAAGGCCTGGGTGCATGAGCACTTCTAATAAGCACCTGGTTTCTAGTCTTTATATACCATTTCCACTAAAAGGAACTAAGGGTCCTTAGAGAAATGGCTGATTCCAAGTCTGGGGCAAAATTGGATGAACCTGAAACATCTCAACCTACCAGAAAATAACAAAGACTGTTAAGCCTACTGGTGTCATGTCTAAAGGACTCAGGAACCAACCTAAATTAGCTCCAAAGGCCAAAGATGGGAAAATTTGTACATCAATATACATTATTACTTCCGTGTTTTTAAAAAATGCAATATTTTAAATCTGAGTTTATAATAATAAAAAGAAACTCGTTTATCTTAGAACATGAGAACCACTTCATCTTTGAAAAATGGTAAAGTGAAAATATCAAATATTTATCCTGCCTCTCGTATATAATCTGTAACTCTGGGTAACTAAGCAGTTGATATGGAGAAGTTTCTTTTTATAGAAGTATTTGAGATGAGTGAAAAATGAATGACAGTATTTGACTATCACCATTTTACAAATCCCTAAAGAAATAATTAATGTTGGCAATGATCTATGGCCACTAATACAAAGAGAAAAATGCCTAAACATTAAATTATATACCTCCACACGTAAATCAATACCATACCAATTTATAGTAAATAGAAGGGGCAGAGAAACATGTTAAATGACACCATGGGATGCATACAAATAGCAAGATCTAGACTGCAGGAAACTCTACAGGACAAACAACACAGTAAACTGCAAGGG
Organism: Lynx canadensis; assembly: GCF_007474595.2. NCBI lineage: Eukaryota > Metazoa > Chordata > Mammalia > Carnivora > Felidae > Lynx > Lynx canadensis. Next base: position 86,017,071 of record NC_044305.1, read on the forward strand.
AAAGGGAGAGAAAGGGAGAACTTCCAAAATAATCTGAGTGGAGGAATATAGAGAAATAGAACTGATTTTGTATTGATAAATGTTAAAGCTGGGTAACAGATACATCAGGTTCTACATACCGTCTACTTCTGATTATGTCCGAAACTTTCCAGATTAAAAAAAAATTAAAATAATGAAAACATAAGAGTCTTCATTCTCCCATTAGCCATCTCTCTATAATCATTCCAAAGCATGCAGAATGTGTTCATACCATTATTTTTATCAGAGCGCTGGGGATGGCTATTGACAGGATTGGGTTCTCCATGTGTTGCCCAACGGGTATGAGCTATTCCAAGGTGTACATCAAATTCTATATCCAAATCCATATCCTGTTGCTCTGAAGAATATAAAATGAAAAATTCCAATATTAAATCATGCTGTAGAGATAATGCTAGAATCTATATTTAAATATAATTATTACAGGACACCTGGGTGGCTCAGTTGGTTAAGCATCTAACTTCAGCTCAGGTCATGATCTCGAAGTCTGTGGGTTTGAGCCCTGCTTGGGCTCTGTGCTGACAGCTGAAGCCTGGAGCCTGCTTCAGATTCTGTGTCTCCCTCCCTCTGCCCTTCCCCTGCTTGTGCACTCACTCTCTTCCTCCCTCTCTATCTCTCAAAAACAAAGAAACATTGGGGCGGCTGGGTGGCTCAGTCAGTTAAGCGTCCAACTTTGGCTCAGGTCATGATATCACGGTCTGTGAGTTAGAGCCCCATGTCAGGCTCTGTGCTGACAGCTCAGAACCTGGAGCCTGCTTTGAATTCTGTGTCTCCCTCTCTCTCTCTGCCCCTCCCCCGCTCATGCTCAGTCTCTCTCTCACTCTCTCAAAAATACACATTAAAAAAAATTTTTTTTTTTTTAAAAAGAAGAGCAAACTGCTCAGAAGTCTCAAATAGAAAAGTCATGCATTTTACTTTAGCAGTCTTTGTGGTTTTTATACTGGCTAATCAGGAGTCCTTTTAAAACACAAATCTGATCAGGAAACAACGCTTAAAATCCTTGAACAGATTTCCATTGCTTAAAAAGTGGTCTGCATCCCTAGCTACCCATTTCAATCATCTTAAACCTGGTCACAGGGATTTATAAAAAGATCCTCAAATTCTAACATGGAACCAGAGAGCCATTTTCTCACAAGATAAAGTCCCAGTACCTTTCCATGGGATACAACGCCCTTCACCATCTGGCCCCTACTTACCTTTACATTCTCATTCTCTCCACCCCTCTACAATTACACATCAAAGCTCTCAATACATCTTTTACAAATAACAACAGCTACCATTTACTGAGAACTTACTTGATGCTAGATACTAACAACTTCTCATCACTCTATCCCTATCAATATGACCCAAGCAACCACCAACCAAACTCCTTCAACAGAATTCTAACTGGTCTCCCGATGTCCAATTTTCCTTTGTACAATCTAGTCTGCACACTAACCAAAGTGACCCCGTTAAATCATGTCAATCCCCTATGCAAAATTTTCTGATGGTTTCCCATGGCATATGTAGTAAAATCCATCATTCTTAAGACCCCATATGACCTAGCCCTCAGTCACCTCTCCAGCTCATCTCGTGCCACTCTCCCCCTCACTGGCTAGCCCACTGACTTTCAGCCCACATTGAGTCTTTGCACTTGGTGTTCCTTCTGCCTAAAATCTCCCGCCTTCAGACAATAATGTGGTCTCTGCTCAAATGTCACCTCTACTGTATTTTCTCCTCACAGCACCTATCACTACCTAACATTATATATTTGTTTGTTGTCTGGCCATCTCACTAGACAGTAAGTCCCACTGAGCCAAGGAGTCTGCCTATCTTGTTCTCCACTGTGTCATCAAGGCCTAGCACAATGGCTAGAATATAGTAAGCACTCAAGAAGCATTCATTTTGTTACTGAATCCTCACAATGCTCTATTAGGTACTACTGTCCCCATTTTATAAAGAAACTGAGGCTCTAAGAGGACAGAGAACCTGCCCTAGGTCATAGCTAATAGGAAGCAGAAACAGGATTGGAACCCAAGTCTGGATGACATCCAGAGGTAACAAATGTTAACATATAGCCATTCGTGCTTTACATCTCATGATGTAAAATGTAAAACAATCTTAAATTTTTATCACGTCCTAGAATAACAGCCTTCTTTTGCCACCAAATCTCACTGCCTTTACTATCGACACCATCTAATGACAGCACCTACTCTCTATGACAGTACTTACTCCTGTGTTTCAATTTCCTCATCTACAAAATGAAGATGATAGTTTTACCTGCTTCATGGGTTATACTAAGCACTAGTAAGGCACTCAGTGGAATGTCTGGGACACACCAATAATAAATGTTATCTATTACTATTGAAGTCAGAAGTTACTGATAACCAATCTAATGGCTTTTCTGAAATGACTTCCTTTCTCTTTTGTCTTAACAGGTCAAAAACTGAAACTTGCTACAAGTAACAAGGTGAATACCATAAACATCCAAATACCCACCCCCAGAGTTAACAAATGTTAACGTCTAACCATTTGTGCTCTAGATTTTTTTAAGATCTAAAATGTAAAAAATGCAATTGGTGCCTCCTTTACGCCCTGGCCCCATCCCATTCCTCCCCAGGGAATTCTCAGGTTAATGGAGCACTTCTCCACCTGTGCCTTTGTACGTCTAATAGAGACAGTAACATGTGTCCACAAATGATAGTATTCTTTTGTTTTTTAAATGGTACTAACTTTACACATCTCTAAGGACGCTTTTGTCATTTTTTCACTCAACATTAGGTTCCCACAACCTATCCATGTTCCCATATGCAGAACCAGATCCAGTATACTCCTTTCAAAAGCTACATGTGTTCATTCACTATACCACATACAACTTAGTCTCCTGTTGTCTTACTGGTAGACATTTAGGTTGTTTCTCCATTTTGCTGCAATGAATCTTGTCCTATCTCCTTATCCATAGAGTTTCAAGTATACGCCCAAGAATGGAAGCACTTGGTCACAGGGTATAGGCATCTCCATTTAGATACTGCCAGCTTCCTCTCCAAAGTGATTTATCAGTTACAAATTCACCAGCAATGTCTGCAAGTTCCCAATCCTCCACTCTCTTTCTGACTTTCCTTCAGGAGGTGGCAAGTCTCAATATGCTGTTATACAAAAATGGTGATTCTGGTCACAATCTGCCTTCCAGCCTCCCACATTCAACTACCTATAATGTAGAATGAAAGGACCATTCCATCAAATTTGGCTTCCCTATTTCTTATCTTTGCCGACGCTCTTCTATTCAGAAGGTCCTCCCTTCTCACCCTCTTTGCCCACATAGAATCAGTAGGCATTCCTTAAACATCCCAAGTCTCTCCAACAGTGCCCAACTTCAAGTGGGACCTAGCTCTCCCCTGAATCCTTAAGCAATTTGTTTGTTCTCTCCTATGGAAACTATATAATCAGCCTGGTATACAGGTACACCCAGTAGACCGAATAGTTATACTACAGTTTTTGAAGTATAGTTATTTGGGTGCCTGCATCATCCCTAAACTAATCTTACCCACAATACATGCAAAGTAAGTATTGATCTAATTTGTTAAACAAGTACTACAAGGCTAAATGTTTGGCTTATGTGGAAAAAAAAAGTGACTAAGTCTATCATTCTCCTCTTCTACCTGCACTCCTTTATCATGACATCCATTTGGACAGGTACATAAAAAACCTACTGCTTCCTGGGGTTTGTGGAAGATTTTTTTTAATATTTTTTTTTTTCAATTTACTTCAAAGCTTTCGTTTTGTTTTGAAGTTTCCTGTGAAAAATTAAAATGTTTAAGCATAATGTTATGAACTACATATTGAGAAGTATATCCTCTTTAATGCAGCATGTATCTCTGGGCAACTACTTTATACCAGGGAAGTAAGAAAATCTGAAAGAAAACATGATAGTTACCTAATTATAGCAGACCTACTAAAAAGGGCAACATCCACACTGACTATATGTCCAAACTAGGCATGTACTCCAAAGTGAAGACACTAGAATAAGTGCACCACTAAAAATACCTTTGCCCTATGAAAGGCCTTCCTCAGGGATGGTGGTTCCTTCATTTTCGGATACTGAGCTTGCTGTGAACACAATGTACCTAGCTAATTTCCTCCCCTAGTTAATATGGTCATTTTTGAAGCTAAGGTATACTGCACACTAGCAGAGATAATAACAAAACTACTTTTCTTCCCTTCCTTCCACTTTAAACATCACTTTTCTTAAATGAACCCCAAATATGGAAAGGGAATTTGTTAGGAGAGGGAGAAGGAAACAAAGGGAGGGGAGAGGGGACAAAATTCAAACTAAGTACATTACTGTGAACTTCTTCATCCAGTGCCTTAACTTTCCCTTTCTTCTTAATGAGCTGGATCTTGCAGGCATTGGCTTCCCAATCCTTGTCATTGCCTCCATCAACTCCCACACCTAAATCATCGAGAGGCAGAAACGCTAGATTTAGAAACTTAGATTATCATCGTGAGACACAACTTTTAATTACAAATTATTTTTTCATCTAATTAATTCATTTGTTCATCAATTCACATTTACTGAAAACCTATTATATGTCAAGAAACATGATAGCTGCTAGAAGCAAAAATGAAATTAATTCAATTTTTATCTTCAAATTTCTAATGGGTCTACTCAGAAGAGAGGGAACAAATCATTACAATACAGTGTGGGTTTGGATTATATGATACAAGTACCACAGATTGGGGGGAAAAAAAAAGCACTATAGTTTGGGTGGCACCCTGAGCACCATGGAGAAACCCAGAAGATCGGCACCTACCTCAGAAGCAAAATACACAAGGACAATCAGGGAACACATTCCTCGAAATTCTACTTAAGTTTCTAAAGAATTTGAAAAAGTTACCCAAAGGTACTAAAAAAGCATGGAGTAGTTTTAAGTAGAGAAACCAAAAATGTTTAGAAGACTCTCTTTGGAAACGGAGTAGACTGAAAGGGAGGAACAGCTGTCAGAAGATGATAGCTACAGGAAAGCAAAAGTGAGGAGGCCCTGAACCAAACAGTGGTGATGAAGACAGAGATCAGTGATACTGAGGGTAGAACTGGCTGGATGCAATGTGAGAAGGCAGGCTGGGTCTGGGATACCTTCCAGGCTCACAGGACTTGTTGAATGATTGCTGATAAAAGGAATACAGAAAGAACAGCGTGGGGAGTATGTTCATTTCACTTCTGGGCATGCAAAGTTTATAGTATCATGGTTTATCCAAGAAGAAAATTCTAAGAGGCAACTGGAAATACATGTCTGCAGCTTGGGAAATACATGTGGGTTATTCATCATCAACATATGGGAGGCTGATGAAGTCAGAGCTCACCCATGACGATACAAAGTAAGAAAAATGGGCGTGGGAAAGAATCTTAAGGAACATTAATATTTAAGCAAAGGTGGAAGAAAAGTAGCCCTCAAAGCAAACAAAAGAACCAGCATATTAAGAAGAGAATATGTGTTATCCAAAAGCTAAGGAAGGAGAGAATTTTATGAAGAAAGGAGGAATTCACTTTCTATTAACTGAGGAAGTTATGGAAAGTAAGTGCCCATTACATTCAGCAATGTCAAAGGTACAGAAAAGGCTTAACATAGCAAGCCTGACACCGCTTTCCTTAGAAAGGTCTGCCTGCAAAGTTGGCCCTTGGCTGGCATCTGGGAACCTGGGATTTCAGAAGGGTTACCTAACTGATAAAGAATGTTTTACTGCACCTTATTAACTGCAAACAATGTGGCTTACACTGAACATCTGCTTCCACTCTGGGAGTCTAGAATTGTGGTACGTGTTAGGCAGATGGGATCTATGCAAGCAGCCTCAAATAAAAGCTTGGGCACTGAGTGGTTTCAGTGATACACATTTCACAACGTTGTCACAGCTGGCTGAATTAAGTGCACAATGTGTGACTCCAACAGGAGAGAATGCTCAGAAGTTGTGCCTCATATCCTCCAGACTTCACCCCATGTGTCTTTTCTCCTTGCTGATTTTGCTCTGGATTCTCTTGCTGGAATAAATCCTAGTCATGAGTACAACTGTATGCTGAGTCCTCCTTGGGAGGTGGTCTTGGGGACCCCTAACATGGTTAAGGAAAGGAGCTAGAATACACCATTAAGCTGACAAAAAGGCATTTTTATTTGCTTTGCCATTTATTTAAGGTGGAAGAATCTCAGGCAAGTTTATATGCCAAGAGCAGGGAATCCTTAGAGAAAAAGAAATTAAAGTTACAAGAAAGAAAAAAGATAATTTATAAAATAAGGCCTTCAAGAACTTTGTTCTACCATGAACATGCCTCAGGTGATTTATGTTTTTATACTAACATTCTCAACAAAGGAAGATATCCATAAGAAGTAATATAAATGGTAATACTGTTGAAATTACATGAATAAACCCTTTGAACATAATAAAAGATAAAAATTCTTTTTATGTTTACTCAAAAATAAACATTACTAAAGAATCTAGGCAACAAACAAAACCTCTTTATATAGATTCAAGAATCATGTAGAACCTATAATATTTTTTTAAAAGGAAATACCAGCAGAATCATAGCCTCTGTACTCCAGTCTCTGAAGGCCTTTGATTAGGGTCTCCAAGATTTCTCGTCTTGTGCGAGGAACATGGTAGTTTAAGTAAGCAAATATACCTGCAAATGAACAAATATTTAATAAAAAAATTTGACTAATGAAACAAAATTGACACAATTATGACAAAATCTTCATCTGCATAGTTATGTCTAAGATGTGCAGAAATATGAAGCTAGAGTCATCTTTAAAAAAGAGAGGCACATGGGTGGCTCAGTTGGTTAAGCGTCCAATTCTTGATTTTGGCTCAGGTCACGATCTCACGGTTTGTGGGTTCCAACCCCATCAGTCTCTGCTGACAGGGTGGAGCCTGCTTGGGATTCTCCCTCTCCCTCTCTCTCTGCCCCTCCCCAGTGCACATGCACTCTCTCTCTAAACTTTAAAATAAATAAGAAATAAAGAAATAAGAAAGAGAGAAACAAAGAAACAAAGAAAGAAAAAAAGAAAAATTCTCACTTCAAATTATTGAAAGGTGGTGAAACGTTTATAAAGGGGTATTTCTCATTAATATAAAAGACTAAAGCAAATAAATGTTTAGTTTTTGCAAAGCTTATAAAGCTAGTCACATATCTTCCATCACTGCCACTTTGTCAGGTAAAATTTAACTTAAAAAAATGAACCAATCAGGGGTACCTGGGTGGCTCAGCTGGTTGAATGTCTGACTTTGGCTTAGGTCATGATCTCAAGGTTTGGGAGCTCGAGGCCCACATCGGGCTCTGTCCTGACAATGCAGAGCCTGCTTGCGATTCCCCCTCTCTCTCCCTCTCTCTCTGCCCCTCCCCTGCTCACACTCTCTCTCAAAAATAAATAAATAAACTTAAAAAAAAATTTTAGATTAATCAATCAACAAATTTGTGGTTTATGTCCTATATATTGAGCATTGTTTAAAACATTTTCTGAAATATTTTAAGCAACACATGGACCCTACAAAACTATATAGATGGAATAATTTTTCTTATATCCAATGATCCTGGTATCAATATCAGTAACAATAAACAACTTATAAATATCAAAGATGTGAAAAATACAACCTAAATAATTTAATAATAGGGAAAAATGGACTAAAATATTTCCTTAAGGGAAAATGGCTGGAATCTTTTGTTCACCAGATACTACCAAAGATAAACAACTATTACGGTACATGTTAACACCTACTGAGAATTCATAAAAAAAGGAGTACTTATTTGGAAAAAACAAAATTAGGATAAAAAGGACTAGTACAATGCGAACTGAACCAGAAAAGAAAACAAGCAGAACATAGGTAAAGGAAGTCTACATTAAAAACAATTCTTTAGGGGCATCTGGGTGGCTCAGTCAGTTCGGCATCCGACTCCGGCTCAGGTCATCATCTCATGTGTTTGAGCCCTGCGTCGGGCTCTGTGCTGACAGCTCGGAGCTTGGAGCCTGCTTCGGATTCTGTGTCTCCCTCTCTCTCTGCCCTTCCCCTGCTCACGCTGTCTCTCTCACTTTTAAAAATAAATACACATTAAAAATTTTTAATTTTTATATGCTTATTCACTTTTTAAAAAAAAATTTAATGTTTATTTGAGAGAGAGAGAGAGAGAGAGAGAGAGCAAGCACATGAGCAGGACAGGGCCAGAAAGAGGGAGACAGAGGATCTGAAGCAGGTTTTGCACCATGAGCGCAGAGCCCAACTCGGGGCCTGAACTCACAAACCATGAGGTCATGACCTGAGCCAAAACCAAAAGTCAACCACTTATCCAACTGGCCACCCAGGGGCCCCCATTTATTCTTTTCTGAGAGACAGAGCATGAGTGGGGGAGGGGCAGAGAGAGAGGGAGACATAGAATCTGAAGCAGGCTCCAGGCTCTGAGCTGTCAGCACAGAGCCCAACGCGGGGCTCGAACGCATGAACCCGTGAGATGATGTCCCGAGCCAAAGTCCGACACTCAACCGACTGAGCCACCCAGGCGCACCAGAAGTCCACATTTTAAAAACAGCAGCATGAGGAATGCCAACCACATCTCATATTTGATTGTTCTGTCTCAAAAGTCTCTCTGAATCCAGAATGGTCTCCCCTACTGCCCTGTCTTCCCCCCAGACACCAACTTACTGGCAAGCTGAGGCCAATTTTCTTGTTGAATGTCTCACCTTCTGGCTGTGTCTAATTGCTTAAGCTAGAAAGAATCTAACCAATTCCTCTATTCCTTGTAGTTCCTGTAGATTGGGAGACAGATCTAAAGACTTGATTGAGTTAGGTTAAAATTTGAGGGCAAGAATTACTCAAAATGTACGTATGTATTTTATACTGTCCATAGGTCCCTTATTAGTGATGTTAAGATTGTCACTAGTAAAGACAATCAGATCATCTAGCCTATCATATTCTGAAAGCATCTTCAGAATACTTTTCAGGGCTTTAGATATTGACAGCACTGATTTTAAGACATTCATATTCTCTTTCTTCGTGATCTATATAATAATGGAGCACTTCCCAATCAGTGGCATCTTAAATTCAATAAAATACTATATATCGTGTTCCAATTCAAAACCTGCTTTTTCCTTGAGAGGAAGCACTACTATTATCGGTAATTATCACTGTCATTTTGGGGCTCACTTTTGGAACAAAGAAAAGAAGACGAGGCATAGAGGAAGAAGTCAGAGCAACATTTCTCCATACGTAACCAGGCAGGAATTGAAAGGAAGAAAAGGACAACGTATGTAGAAAAGTTTTCTAAGATCAAAGTAACAGAGCTGGAAAAAGAAAAAACAGAGGGGAGGGGATTAATCTAAGTCATCCGTGCTTAGAGAAATGAGAGATAAAAGAGACTGAACCTGTCAATTTTACAGACCAGCCCCTCGCCAGGACTCCTGGCCCTGAGACAAGTGCACCTGCTGGCATTGGTGGGTTATGTGTACTCATGGGGTAGCTGGGAAAATATAACGGCAAATAACCAGCCAATCAGGCATACAGGACATGTTCGCAAGGGAGGCATTCATAACTCAAAATGGTGCTTATTCGCATAGAAATCACTAGAATGAGCCCCATTTCAGGTCTTTGACTTGTCTTCTCAAACCTCCCACAAACAGTTCTACTTTAGATTAACTACTAAAAGCCTAAAAATCAACTCTCCACTGCTCTTTGGTAACTGCTTCAATACCATACACACTAGTTTTATGGAGCACAGATTTTCCTCTCCTATTATCACCATGTGCTTCCCAAGTATAAGTTTTCTTATTTATTAATGGAATATTCTTGAAATAAATATCCCCCTAAATGAAGTGGATGCTTGCACCTACAGGGATCATTCTTCGAAAATTGCAACTTAAAGTCAATGACATAAAAGTACTAATGAGCACCCTGCTTAACAAAATATTCAGATGCAACCTGGGTCACAGACACACTTGGTTGAAAGGCTGTTAAACGGTACTGAAATGAAAACTGAATGTAACTTAGTTGACTAATTAAATTATTAAAGTTCCTATGCCTGGCTGAATTTATGTCCTTATAAATGAGAATACTTTTACATGTTTTTTCCCTTGACACCTTCATTATTTTGAGACTTCAGACAGTATAATTTACCAGTGATAAGTGTTCAAATTCATTCTCTAAATTTTATACTTTCTGTATCAAAATCCATCTGCAATGCCACTTAACTTTCATTTTGAAAGTTATAATCCATTCATAATCATCATTAAAGATTCAAAGTACACAAATGCTACAGGATAAATTGTGTATATCCATACAAGGGAGCTATCCACTGTTAATCCCATACAAACTGTCTGAATCCTTCAGCTATGAACCTCTGTATATGTACAGTCCTTTAGCTATACATATATAAAACTAGATGTACATAGCTTTAAAGGGCACTTCTTTAACACATAAATGTGACGACTCTATATATACTGTTTCTTTTACTTAGGATGTTGGCTATCTTTTTATGTCAGTATATACGCATCTACCCTATTCTATTTAATGGCTGCACACTACTCCCTAATAGATTTATTTCACCTAATCATTTCCCTCATGGTTGAGGTTTTTCTGATTCTTCATAGTTGCAATTAAACATACACATCAACTTGATGCTTGTCATAAAACATATTCAGCACTATAATCACAGAGGCACACTCTACAGGTAAGAGTCCTTTAAAAGAGGAAATATTTGAGATAACATTTTCTACAATCCTGAAAACACCAAGAAAAAATTATAACATATAGAGTGACAAAATGAGGAATTTCAATTAGTAGTGCTTTTTAAGTGTTTAAAATCTTTTCCCTATTTACAAAAATGCCGGTTCAAGTGTCCACAACTTTGTTGTAAATACACGCTGCCGCTGGAAAGAGCTCTGTGTAACACTTCTCTCTTACACATTTAACACTCTGGAACTCAAAGCACTGTTTAAACCCTGACATCTCTAATTACACACTCCCTCACAGCCTACCTATGGCATCATCTTTCTGGAAAAAAAGCATGCACTTCCTGCCCGCAAATCATCCAACATCCATCCCTCCCGCTTCTGTCTAACCAACCCCATCAGACCACAATTTTTCATCATCCTGACAACCAGCCCCTCTGGGCCCACTGTGTTCTAACTCCGGAGTCGCCGAGCAGGCCTACAGCAGAGTTCATCCGCTTCAGGTCCATCCATTTCAGGCCCACTTCTGTAGGGGCCCTCCCAACTGCTGGCCAACCCTGTTAATTCACTGCTGGTCCAACTTTCAAACTTCTCCAGATATTATCCTAAAGCTTAGAATCTAGACTATTCTCATATCCCCATTTCTCTTCCCGCTTTCTTCCTCAATTTTTAGTAGATCCTCACCTACAGAATTGAAGCTTCCATCTTCTTCTTAACAGTATATACTCTCTTATCCTTTCTACATTGTTCTGACATGCCAGAGGCTGTTCACCTTATCGACTTACTAGGGATATGGATACAGTCTGGTGAGAGAGAGAGAGAGATCCACACCCTCCCCTGGGTTTTCAAGGACCAGCAAGAGCTCATCAGACACGGCTGCAACATCTTCACTTTCCCAGGCACAGGTACCCCCCTCATGGCAAACCCACTCCAAGGTGCCTTATTCCTCTATATGAGCTCAAAATAGAGAAACATTTCACATACTACTCCCTGAAAGCCAGTTTCTCCTACCTGTTATAACTCTTGATAAGCGATTCCTCAACTTTCTACATACAGAACTTTTTATTAACATCAAAATATTTTGAGGACCCTACATAATAGTGGGTTGAATTTTTATTATCCAATGATGTAGAACATCTTTTGTACAATTTTATAGAAAAGGCTTAAAGTATGAATTAAGCAGTGAACACCCTGTAATAACTTCACAGTTTACAGGTCAAGAACCACCGCTCTAGAAATCAGCTCTTCAACTCTATCAGGGGACCTCAGTTCCACAATACTCCCTCCTCCTCAATACAAACTCAGATCCCTCTGCCTTCATACATGCAACTTTTCTAATAATTTCCTTAGAGCCAAATACAATTTCTCTCTGTAATATCAAACATGAATGACATTCTTCTTGTTTTGCAGACTCTGTCCAAGTCAATACACTACTTTGGAACTCTTCAGCCTCTAAATATGGTTTTTGGCCCTTTTTCCTAGAATTTTTATTTCTTCTTTCAAACCCCATGGCAACAGTTCTCAACCTATTTCTGACTCCATTCACTGTTGGGTAAATGCCATCAATGAGATCTCTCACAGTCTACCAGCTGGCACTATTCCTCAACATAAGAGTACTGCTCCTGTGGTGCCTGGCTGCCTCAGTCGATAGCGCATGTGACTCTTGATTTGAGGATTGTAAATTGGAGCCCCACGTTGGGTACAGAGATTACTTAAAAAAAAAAAAAAAAAAGAGTACTGCCCCATTACCTGAAACATTCTTGGCCTAACTAGTCTCTGAATTTCTATTCATTCCACTCGTAGTCTATAACATGGTAACGAATGATGAACAAAAAATGCCTGGTATCATCCACACCTGTTGCATTCCTTGTATTGCACTAGTGTATTCACTGTTTCTTCCAATCCAACAGCAATTCCTTGAAGGCAATTCCCTTATTTTAGTCATCTCTATGAAGGGAAAAGCACCAAGTATAAAGCCATCACTTTAAATATCTTCTAATGCTTTCTAGGTACTTGAAACGTACAGTCAAAAATTCCCAAACCACAGAAAGAGAACACCATTTTGCAGGATGCTAAATAGGGACAAAGTGAAAGAAATGTTCCATAATTAAAGGTTTAAGAAATACTGGGTTCAAGTTAACAGGTTTATTTCTAGAACTTTCTAGAAACTTTAATCTTGCTAATTGTGACTCTCCAAAAGCCGAATTTCCCACACTTGTATTATAAAACTCTCCCACCTTCTATTGCTCATAACCAGCACCTATTAACTTCTCCCTTCCAGAGAATGCAACTGAGGAAATACTTACTAAGCAATTAATCATTTTCTTTCACAACTACTTTATATCCAGTATAATTTCTAAGAATATATTAATAGTACTGGTTCTATGATTTACCCTAGCGGCCAGTCTCAGCATCCCTCAATAACTCCAAAGCTTTTAGTATAAATGCAAAAATCTTTTTTTTAATGTTTATGGCGGGGGGGGGGGGGGAGAGAGAGCGCACGCGTGCATGCACGCACATAGAGGGGAAAAAGAATCCCAAGCAGGCTCCTCGTTGTCAGTGCAGAGCCCAATCTCATGAACTGTTGAGATCATCAGCTGAGCCAATACAAAGAGTCGGACGCTTAACCAACTGAGCCACGCAGGCACCCCAATTACAAAAATCTTTTTAAGGAGGCATTTCAGGATACTTTTATTTCTTTCTAAGGTATTTTTTAGGTAACCTCTATACCCAATGTGGGCCTTGAACTCATAACCCTGAGATCAAAAGTTATATGCTCTACCAACTGAGCCAGCCAGGCGCCCCAAGGATTTAAATTATAAGCTCCCTTACTGCGTCTAAATAGGGCCTCATTTACAAAATTCCATTTATATACACCACTGGATCAGAGGGGTATTCCTGCTCTTCCAGGGACAATGTCTAGAGGTATTCAGAATGGTCCTGCCTTTGACACACCACTACAGGCTATTCTATAACACAGCCTCTAACAATGCTAGGCTATCCCAAACCCCTGGTAATATAACTGTTTACCTTTATACCAAGGAGGTTGGAAAAGCCCCAAAATCCACGTGTGGTGCGTGCCAAGGCCAACTTTGAGGAGTCTGTGCTGTGAGACCTATAGTTCTTAGAGATTGTCTAAAATGAAAAAAACATGTCAGCGGAGACTGTGGTGATTCCATGTGTGCTGTGTCAGTGACTGGATCAAGCATGCTTTCCTTACTGAGGAGAATACTGTTTTGAAAGCGCTAAAGGAACAAAGAGAGTCAGAAAACTAAATTAAGAAATGCAGTTTTGAGGGGCGCCTGGGTGGCTCAATTGGTTGAGCTTCCATCTTCAGCTCAGGTCATGATCTCATGGTTCCTGCGTTCAAGACCCACATCGGGCTCTGTGCTGACAGCTTAGAGCCTGGAGCCTGCTTCGGATTCTGTGTCTCTCCCTCTCTCTGCCCCTCCTCTGTTCACATTCTATCTCTCTCTCCCTCAAAAAATAAACATTAAAAAAAAGAAAGAAAGAAATGCAGTTTTTATTAATAAAAAAATCAGGCACCTGGGTGGTTCAGTCGGTTAAGCATCAGACTCTTGATTTCAGCTCGGGTCATGATCTCATGAAAGGTAAGATTGAGCCCACGCTGGGCTCTGCACTGACAGCATGGAGCCTGCTTGGGAGTCTCTCTCTGCCCCTCCCCTTCACTCTTGTTCTCAAAATAAATAAACATTTTAAAAAATGTATTAAAAACTTTTTTTAAAAAAGAAAAAAAAAGAACAGTATTACCCTACATTTATAAAAAACAACAGCAAATCTGCTAAAAGTTAGGGGTAGCTTAAGTGACTTTCCATCTCTCACCAAAACAAAAGGTAGTACAAATAAAAAAGGACAAAATGTATTCTAAGAACCAAGAATAAGAAGATAAAATAAATTTGGAAAACAGGCACACTATTCTCTAGGAGATTCACAACACTTATTAGCCCACTAAAGGTTCCAAGAAACTCTCCAATAAAAACAGCCAGTTCAACACTGTTTAATCTATTGCTTACCTAATTTACTTGACCATAGAATCTTTTTTTTCCTGAGCAACACTATTAACATCCCAACACAAGCTGGTAAACATTATGACAGTCTTATCGGTACATCTGATTGGAAAAAGCGTATCACAAAATCTTCATTCTTCTGCTTCAACATTTTACAGTGTTGAAACAAAATAATCTTTTGGGAAAACTAGGCAGCAGGTAATCAGAAGGTAAAACTATGAGTGGGGGGATGGGTAAAATAGGTACTGGAGATTAAGGAGGGTACCCATCTGTGATGAGCACTGGGTGATGTATGGAATTGTTGAATCACTGTATCGTACAGCTGGAACTAATATAATACTGTATATTAACTGTACTGGAATTAAAATAAAATGGAAAAAAGAAACTTCTAAATTTTCCCATCTAATTTCATTCCCACTCACTTCCTCTGTCTAGAAATTTTATTTCGATGATTGAGATGCGGGAAGAAAATAAAGACCATGTCTTAACAGTTCAGTTTAGAATTTACATTAAAAAGGAAATACATTTTGAACCTCGTTCCTAGAATCATGCAAAACTCTGTTCTGGGTTACAAGCAGGACCTTAGAAATGCTTCAAATAATACTTTTGTTTGTTTGTTTGTTTTAATATGAAATTTGTCAAATTGGTTTCCATACAATAAACCAATTGGGGCATCCCAACAGGTGCCCTCCTCAATGCCAATCACCCACTTTCCCCTCCCACCCATCCCCCCAAATACTACTTCTTTACAACCCATCGGTTTCCTCAGCAGTAAAACTCTATGGAATGGGGATGTTGGCTGTGTGAAAACTCTTACTTATCTAGTCTCCACCCCCACAGCCTCACCCTTATCTGAACCTTTCTAAAGCAAATCTGACTTTTTCCTTTATGGTACTCGGACTCCCTTTTTTCCTGGAACAAGATGACCTGCAAGCAGAAAGCCTGGTACTTAACTAGGCTCACACCTCATCATTCAGGAAAAGTCATCTTGGGGATTAACCAGTTTTGCAAATTCACTACTTCACAACTACAAACTAATGTGTTTTTCAAAGCCACTCTACTAATCAGACATAACAAAAGTATACATGATTGTAAAGTCAGCTCCAATCCAATAATTTCAGAAGCTATTTATAGATGTTTCTGTTTTTGAGGGTTTTTTTAAATCTACTCTAAACCTGCTCCTTATTTTCAGAAGCTGAAATTAGTATAAAGTTAAATACAGGAAAAATATAAACTAATGAGTACAAGCTACCTCCTCTAGGGTATTCTTCCAAAAGGCTATAAAGAATAAGTTTCCCAGATAGCTTCAATTCTATTACAATCCTACTTCCCTTCTTAAAAAAGCACTCCTTCTTCCAGGGATAAGGTTAGTTGTAAATTTCAATGAAAGAGGTAAGAATACAATTATTTTTACTGACAATGGCCAAGTTAATACCTATTTTAGTGCTTATCAATCATTTCAGATATAATTGTGACAGTTCCCTTTACTACCAGTTTTAGGTAACATTAAAACTACTAAGTCTCAAAACATAGCATAAAAGGACCTATGTTTTAACTGCTCTTGATGAAACATTTATTAAATGTGCACCAACACTGTTCATAGGTAAGTGTTTTAAATGGGTGCAAATGCACGTGATAAAGCATGTTATGGTCACTTTCAGGTCTCTTCCACTAGAGGATTAGGTCTAAGCCCATTCACCAACTTATTGATTAGCAATGGTTTCTGTTGAGACGGGGTAGCAGGAAGTAAGACTGTGTATTATAATGCCATTGTCGTAGCTCTAGCTATATATAGTTCTGTCTTCTACTGGGCCTGCCCGAAAGAAAGCAACTAAAAATAAATGTATTTAAAAGATAAATCCTAGAAGAATGCAAGATAAGTTCGAGAGATCTCACCTGATGTTCCACAGGTTGCCTCACTCACCTGATGGACTCTTTTGAAGGCAAACCCCTCCACACTTCAGTTCCCTCTGCCCTCTCTCGTTTTCCAAGACATTTATCTACCTTCTGTTTCGCTTCTCCGCGCAAAACCGGCCCCTTTGGCCCCCCAGATCCCCTCTAGGGCCCGCCCTCCTCTCAGGTGCCCTACTAGGTCCACCACCCCCACCCCCGCTCGCACAGGCCGGCCTCCGCACCCAGCACCCAGACTTCACACCCTCCCCAGTCCGGCTCCCGCCAGCGCCTCGGGCCTCGGCTGCGCCCGCACCGCACCCCAGCACCGCCCCGCAACACGCCCCCCGCCCGCAGCCCCCTTACCGCACATGATGCAGAAGGCACGGTCCGCAGGCGAGCGGCGAGCGGCTGGCGAGGTCAGGAGCGTACACAGGAGCCTCGGGGGCGATCGGCGAGCTTGGGGGTCGGGGGCACGCGAACACGACTCCCTCGGGGATGCGACGGCCGAGGCAACGACAGCCTTCTCGGCCTCCCGGGCTCGCCAGCAACTGCCGACGGGCCCCGCCCCTCGGCGCGCACCGCGCCGCCGCCGCCGCCTCCCGCGAATCCCATTGGGCCGCGTCCGCGCCGCTCACGCGCAGCTCCCGCCTCCCCGCGCCGCCCCGCCCCGCCCCCGAGCCCACGCAGGCGCTGGCCTGCTGGCGGCGAAGACGTGGCACCAGCCAGCGGCCGCATCCGCTTGGAGTTCCTAGAGCCGCCTGGCCCCCAGGCGAGCAGCTGGAGGAACCACGCTGTGGGGGAGGCAGAAACTCGGTGGCTGGCAGGGAAAGACGGGCGTTAAGGAAACAGGATGGAATTGTTAGCAAAGCAAATAGCCTTGGAGCGCGCGCCCAATGCAGCCCAAGGCCCCAGGCTCCGGCACCCCACGAAGCGGCGGAAAAAGGAGGAAGAAAGCGGGAGGCCTGAAAAAAGGGATCCTGAGGGACAAATAAACAAGTCAGGATGGAAAAGGAACATAAGGCTGCAGAAAAATTGCAAAGAAAATTGAGCGAAGTAGGGAGGAAAGGTATCAAAATTCTTGATGCAAAGCACCATTCAGGTTCGGCCAGTCTTTCGGGTGACAGGCAATTCAGTTACCTACTTAAGCTCTATGTAATATGCTTGGCCTCTAAACGCCCTCCTCACCCTATCCTCACCCCCATCCATTGCCTCCCTAACCCCCAGTTTTTTTTGCAGAGGGGGTAGGGTGGGGAAATGTAAGGCAAAACGATACAACACTGCTCCTGGACTTATGAAACTCTGCTGGCCCAGACTTCTGATGGCCCACCTGAGAAGACTAGTAATTGCTTAGATTTGACAGCCTTACATTTGACTCACTGACGATTAATTCTGTGAATTAATGCACCGGTCCTGCCAAGACAGACTTAATCAGAGAGAGATGATGTTTTTGAGAATTTATTACTCAAGCATTTGCTCTAGGAAGATTTAAATGGTATCTTTAGTCAAATGTAGATGGTTATCATAACTATTAATGGCTCTAGATTGGAATCAAATAAAAACTTGACTGGCATACAGAACATGGCATGGACTTGTGACCCCAGATAGCTGGCCTTGCCTCACATTTGCTGTCTTTCTACCCCACCCCCCAGCACTTTACATTCCAACAATGCTACTCAGTTTCCCAACTGGGCCAGCATTCTCAAATATTTTGTACACATCGGTTTTTCTTTGTGGAATCCCCACCCCATCTCTACTTAAATGCTACTACTTCTTGGGGAAAATCTATCTTGTCTCCTCAGACAGATTTAAGGACGTGTATTAACCTCTCTCATTCTCTGACCTGCTCCCTTAAAATCAATATACTACTGACATTTTATTTCTTGTGTATTTCCCTACTGGGCTAATTTTCTTGAGGCTAGACCAAGCTTTTGCATATCCAACACCTAGTATAAACCCTAGCACAAAATAATAGATCAAAAATGTTTTGGGGGCTCCTGGCTGGCTCAGTCTGTGGAGCATGAGACTCTTGACGTGGGGCTGTGGGTTTGAGTCCCATGTTGGGAGAAGAGATTACTTAAAAAAAATAAAATCTTTTGGACTTCAAGCTGTATTACAAAGCTGTAATCATCAAGACAGTATGGTATGGCACAAAAACAGACACTCAGATCAATGGAACAGAATAGAGAACCCAGAAATGGACACACAAACTTATGGCCAACTAATCTTTAACAAAGCAGGAAAGAATATACAAGGGAATAAAGACAGTCTCTTCAGCAAGTAGTGCTGGGAAAACTGGACAGTGACATGCAGAAAAATGAATCTGGATCACTTTCTACACCTTACACAAAAATAAACTCAAAATGGATGAAAAACCTAAATGTAAGACAAGAAGCCATCAAAATCCTCAAGGAGAAAGCAGACAAAAACCTCTTTGACCTT
Organism: Lynx canadensis; assembly: GCF_007474595.2. NCBI lineage: Eukaryota > Metazoa > Chordata > Mammalia > Carnivora > Felidae > Lynx > Lynx canadensis. The sequence continues at coordinate 86,036,149 of NC_044305.1, forward strand.
GGCTATAGCAACTTCTTACTCAACACATCTCCAGAGGCAAGGGAAACAAAAGCAAAAATGAAATGTTGGGACCTCATCAAAATAAAAAGCTTCCGCACAGCAAAGGAAACAGAAAAACTAAAAGGCAGCTGACAGAATGGGAGAAGATATTTGCAAATGACATATTGGATAGAGGGTTAGTACCCAAAATCTATAAAGAGCTTATCAAACTCAATACCCAAAAAACAAATAATCCAGTGAAAAAATGGACAAAAGACATGAATAGACACTTCTCCAAAGAAGACAACCAGATGGCTAATAGACACATGAAAAAATGCTCAACATCACTCACCATCAGGGAAATACAAATCAAAACCACAATGAGATACCACCTCACACCTGTCAGAATGACTAACATTAACAACTCAGGCAACAACAGATATTGGTGAGGATGTGGAGAAAGAAGATCTCTTTTGCACTGCTGGTGGAATGCAAACTGGTGCAGCCACTCTGGAAAACAGTATGGAGTTTCCTCAAAAAATTAAAAATAGAACTACCCTACGACCCAGCAATTGCACTACTAGGTATTTATCCAAGGGATGCAGGTGTGATGTTTTGAAGGGGCACATGCACCCCCATGTTTACAGCAGCACTATCAACAATAGTGCTTCCAAAGTATGGAAAGAGCCCAAATGTCCATCGATGGATGAATGGATAAAGAAGATGTGGTATATATCTACAATGGAGTATTACTCGGCAATCAAAAAGGATGAAATCCTGCCATTTGCAACTACGTGGATGGAACTAGAGGGTATTATGTTAAGTGAAATTAGTCAGAGAAAGACAAATATCATATGACTTCACTCATATGAGGACTTTAAGATACAAAACAGATGAACATAAGGGAAGGGAAACATAAATAATATAAAAACAGGGAGCGGGACAAAACATAAGAGACTCTTAAATATCAAGAACAAACAGTGTTACTGGAGGGGTTGGGGGAGGGGGAGGGGCTAAATGAGTAAAAGGCATTAAGGAATCTACTCCTGAAATCATTGTTGCACTATATGCTAACTAATTAAAAAAAAAAATTTAAAAAAAGAATTAAAAAAATCTTTATTTTTTTTTTTAATTTTTTTTTTCAACGTTTATTTATTTTTGGGACAGAAAGAGACAGAGCATGAACGGGCGAGGGGCAGAGAGAGAGGGAGGCACAGAATCGGAAACAGCCTCCAGGCTCCAAGCCGTCAGCCCAGAGCCTGACGCGGGGCTCGAACTCGCGGACCGCGAGATCGTGACCTGGCTGAAGTCGGACGCTTAACCGACTGCGCCACCCAGGCGCCCCTAAAAAAATCTTTAAAAACATGTTTTTCAATGAGTGAAAAAAAAGCCATATTTCTTAGCAGAATTGACTTCCTATGGTTGGTTATATGATCAAGTGAACAAAGGACTTTTCAGATTTTCTTAGAGGGAAAAAAATGCCTTTTTACTAGTTGCCTCAAGGAGAGGCTGAAAAATGTAACATTTCACTAATCAAAGTATTTATCACCTAAGAGCCCTTTAACATTTCAGGCCCTTAAACAGGTCCTTAAATGACCCCAAAGTTTAAAAAAACAGCTGTTTGTTAACAGACAACACATTTCTTACTTCAAGAGGTAAAACACTGCAAATGTACATCTTAGCCTCAGCACCTTCATCCAAGAGTTTCTAGTAAGACCACAGTGATATTACCAAGGAGTCAAGGTAACAAACAAGAGAAAAGCAAGAGGTTCAATAGTATACTAGTTTGAACATGAGAACTGTGGTGGTACTGCCAGCACTTTCTTTGTGGCATCAGCAGGTTTGGTAGCAGTGCAGAAAGGTGTTGTTCAGACACTGGAATCATACTTTGACTCCTTGGTGACTATAGTTAATAATACTGTTGGTTCTCCATTTCTTTATAAAAGGCAACTGGAAGCCTTGATGGCCTTCTGCCCATCAGGCTGTATGGCAAGAAGGAGGTTGAGAGAAACTTTGAAAGCCAATATTTTCCTAACCCAATGCAACAAAGAGCCCTTTATAACTATGCTCCATTCAAGACACTAATGTGAAAGAACTCTGTTTGTCTGACCCCCATCTCTATAGAGCTTTGCCTTAGCTGGACCTTTGGGACTAGGGCCTGGAGAAGAAAATAAATGATCTGTGAAGGAAAGGGAACATCTGGGTCTAATTCAAACATCTGAAGATATTGATTCTCTCTCCTCATCAAAAATTCTAAACTGTACTTAAAAAAAAAAACAAAACAGGAATGGTAAGGAGGGTGTCATGCATCATCTCTTTATGTAAGTCCGTTTCCCTGTTCACAGATTTGTCCTGTTAATCCTGATGGCTCTTGGTCTCCTCCATGCGCTACAGCCTGATGAGCAGAAGGCCATCATGGCTTCCAGCTGCCATTTCTAAAGAAATGGAAAACCATAATTAAAATAGCCTTATAAGGGGTGCCTGGGTGTCTCAGGCAGTTAAGCATCTGACTTTGGCTCAGGTCATGATCTCACAGTTTGTGGTTTCGAGCCCCATGTCAGGCTCTGTGCTGACAGCTCAGAGCCTGGAGCCTGCTTCAGAATGTGTCTCCTCTCTCTGTTCCTCCCATGCTCAATCTCTGTCTCGGTGTCTCAAAAATAAACATTAAAAAAATTGTTTTTAAATAATAAAATACTTTATAAGATTTTTAAATATCCCCATGTTTGTGAATTTTGTTTCCCTTATCTGAATTCCAATAATGAACAGCAATAAAATTATTAAAATTTAAAAGTCCTAGATATAAACTTCCAGTTTTAGTCCTGGGGATGTAATGTACAGGATGACAACTATACTGAATAATACTGTATTGTATATTTGAAAGTTGCTAAGACAGTAGATCTTAAAAGTCTGCATCACAGGGGGACACCTGGGTGGCTCAGTCAGTTAAGCGTCCAACTTCATCTCAGGTCATGACCTCAAGGTTTGTAGTTCAAGCCCCGCGTTGGGCTCTGTGCTGACAGCTCAGAGCCTGGAGCTGCTTCAGATTGTGTGTTTCCCTCTCTCTCTGCCCCTCCCCTGCTCACGCTTTGTCTCTCTCTTTCTCTCTCTCTCTCTTAATTGCTCTCAAAAACAAACATTTAAAAAATTTTTAAAAAGCTTGCCTCATAGGAAAAAAATCATAACTGTGTTTGGTGATGGGTGTTAAGAATACTTATTGTGGCGATGTTTTGCAATATATACACATATCAAATCATTCTGTTGTATACTTGAAACTAATATGTCTGTTATATCTCAATTTAAAAAGAAAGGCCTGTGCAAGACAAGAATGTGGGGAACAGGGACACAAATGTCCTGATTTTTAGTGGAGAAATGTACCCCAGTGTTCAGAGAAGATGGTGGTAGCCAAGAAAAAAGAAACAGGTGAAATCACTAACACCTATGAGATGGAAGAAATGTACACAAGAACAAAAAGCAGCAGTCAAGGCCTCAGAAAGACCTCTTAAGTGAACCCCTTTAGTTCCACCATCATCCCAATTCATCATACATACCTTCACACCAAAGTGACCTTTCAAAAACACAAATCTGATTCTGTTTCTCCATGCTTCAAGTTCTGTGGGTATCCTCCACCTGCAAGATTAAGTCCAGACCCCTACGTACACACACATAGTCACTCAGGACTTCATTCCTGCCAGTTTGATCAGCATCATTTCCCACCCCTCTAGTCAAGTGTCTTATGGTCCAAGTCTACCGAAGTTCCCTAAAAAAGGCCTATGATTCTCCTCCATCTTTGCATTTGCTCCTTTTTGAAAGGAAGCATTATAAAGGAGACCAGCTCTTCTTTTCCTTAGCACTTCCTGTGGAAGTGGCAACCATCTCCTACTCAGCATCATGGCCATCCTCAGACCTCTGGTGAAGCCCAAATTGTTAAAAAGAGGTCCAAGAAGTTCATTCAGCGTCAGTTAGACTGATATATCAAAATTAAGCACAACTGGCAGAAACCCAGAGGCACTGACAATAGAGTGCGCAGAAGACTCAAGGGCCAGATTGATGCCCAACATTGGTTACGGGAGCAACAAGAAGACAAAGCACATGCTGCCTAGTGACTTCCGGAAGTTCCTGGTCAACGTCAAGGAGCTTGAAGTGCTGCTGATGTGCAACAAATCTCACTGTGCGGGGATTTCACAATGTCTCCTCCAAGAACCACAAAGCCATTGTGGAAAGAGCAGCCCAGCTGGCCATCAAAATCACCAATCCCAATGCCAGGCTGTGTAGAGAAGAAAAGGAACAGACAGCTTATGTGCATGTCATATAAAACCATAAAACTACAAAAAAAAGAGAAAAAAAGGAAACCAGATGTTAAATAGTTAGGGAATGACTATAGAGAACTAGATAGTCACAAAATGGGGTCTTAAGGGCACCAAAAAGTTCCCTCATCCAGAATTACCTCTGCTCCTTACCTATCACCTTGCTTAAACTATCTGTACTTCTGTATTTAATGAAGAGCACCTCCCCTTTCCCCAGGAGATATACATTATGTCATTATCATCTAGTAACACTTTACAGTGACACTACCTATAGAATTAGTTTTCATTTGGATATCAGGTACGAAAAGGTCACTAAGGAAATGAGAGTGTTGATGAGGATGAAGTTGATTCTGAAATCAGTAAGAGGTCAGATGTGGACAGATCACCTTGGTTCATGACACTGGGCAAGAAAGGGACAACATAAGGGCATGTGGAATTGAGTATGATAGTGTGGAGAGAGGGGGCTAAGATATGGAAGAAGGAATCAGAAATAAGTTGGTAATGAAAGCAAACTTTATCCACTGTAATGGTTAATTTTATGTATCAACTTGACTGAGCCACAATGCCCAGATATTTGGTCAAACACTATTCTGGATGTTTATGTGAGGGTGCTTTTGGATGAGATTAATATTTACATCAGTGGACCTTGGGGGCATCTGGGTGGCTCAGTTGGTTGGGCGTCTGATTCTTGATTTCAGCTCAGGTCATGATCTTGCAGTTTATGGGTTCGAGCCCTTCATCAGGCTCCACGCCAACAGTGCAGAGTGTGCTAGGATTCTCTCTCTCCCTCTCTCTCTCTGCCCGTCCCCCACTCAGGCACATTTTCTCACACTTTCTTTCAAAATAAACAAAAACAAAAACAAAAGCTTTAAATCAGTAGACTTTGAGTAAAGCAGATTGCTCTTTATAATGTAGGTGCACCTCATCCAATCAGTTGAATAGAACAAAAGACTGACCTCCCTTGGATAAGAAGGAATTAGCCAGCAGATAGCCTTTGGACTTGAACTACAACACTGGCTCTTCCCTGGTCTCCAGCCTGACAGCCCACCTTGAAAATTTCAGACTTGCCAGCCTCCATAATTACATGAGCCAATTCCTTGAAATATAGATAGATAGATAGATAGATAGATAGATAGATAGATAGAGATACATACATTCATACATACAATTTGTTTTGTTTCTCTGGAAAACCCTAATACATCTACTTAAAGTTGATCTTACTGATTTCCTCAAGGCTGAATATATGTACTTTTAATTTCTAAAGGATACCTCTCAATGACAAATAACAGAAATCCCCTCCAGGTAGGTGAAGAGGGGATTTATTGGCTAATGTCATTGGAAAGGACAGGGATACAGCTTCAGGCACACCTATATCCAGAGACAAAAACAGTGTTGTCAGAACTCTCTTTGATTCTCTCCCTGACCTTATGTGCAGGGAAATGACCCGCAAACAACTCTGGAATCACATGTTAACAGCTTACAGCCCAAGGGGAGAGAGGCTATTCCTCCATCCTCCCTTTTCATATTCTAGGCAAGGATTCTAATCAGTCCAGTACAGACTCCTATACCCCACTCACTCCTGTGGCAGAGGGTAGGACGCTGTGATCAGACAGTCCTATCAGCACCGCATAGACTCCTTTTCCTTAAAGGAAAGGGGAAGGTGTTGCTAAGAAAATGAAGAAGGGACACCTGGAAGACACAAACAAAAGATGCCCACTATAGCAGATGAACACAGCCTTGACTGCTCTGCTAGGAAACCTCAGGTTTAGGAATAAAAGATGCAGACTCCAACTAGAACTAGTATACTCCCCTCTATTCCTCTCTGGGGTGCCTCCAAATTTTCCTGGTAGGCGGAACCTAGGGCAGAGCTTTCTAGCTCTGCTAGAAGGAAACTCATTCTACTGCCAAAAAATTGTCCACAAATGGGGAACTATGAGATTAACTAGTCTTACGTACTATTTCTGTTCTGTAGGAAGTGATCAGAGCTGGAATGGAAGCAGACCATTCAGGGAGGTGCCTAGAGCTGAAAGAGCACTAAAAATGTAAGGTGACAGAAAAAAATATAAATATATTTTCTAGTTTCTTTCAGGGGACACAAAGGCACTTGTGCAGAGCCTGCAAGCGCCCTGTGGAGTTCCACAGATAACTCTGATGTGGGGAAATGTAAGTATAAAGCTGGTTTTTCCCAAAGGGATGTAAATTCCCACTGGACTGAAGAGCAGCTAGCTTCATATTGCTGGGAAAAGGAAAACAAAAACCAAAAAACAAGACAAAAATGACATACACGCACATACCACCACTTTGGCCCGCTCAGGGTCAGGAGCAAATAAAAGATAGAAAAGACTTGGCCCACTAAAAAGCAGCAGCTATGAAGACAAGGAATGCTCTCTCCTCTCTCAGGTAGGAATACTCAGGAGGGGTATGTGGGTCCAATCCCCTTAAGGCAAAATAGTATAGCAGCAATGCACATAGGCTCTGCAGCCAGAATGCCAGGGTTCATGTTCCTGGCTTTTTCCACTGAAGTTGTATGGCAATGGAAAATGTACTTCTCCCTGTGCCTCATGGGGACAATTATAGTTACCGATCTCATAGGATTAAATGATTTCATAAATGTAAGGTGCTTAGAATAGTGTTTGTCACATAGTGAATGCCAATGAAAGTTTGCTATTTTTAAATATTTTGTTCCTTGTCATTCTGGATAGGGCCCCATCCTAATTTTCATTAGCGAAAAATTCTCCAAGTGCTTGGCTGACTCTTAGCCAATGATCTTTGTTTCAAATACCTATTGAAATGTTCCATATTTGTAAAGTGTTTTCAATAATTATTGCAAGATTTTCTACATTCGGGGGGATTAATTTTTGTGTTCACCAAACACAACTAATGGTGATTATTACTTCCTTTCTTTGGGACTATATAGGAGAATATTAAGTGTAACTTAAACATCCAAAATAAAAGCTTTTACCTGATTAAACCATACCTTCTACATTAATCTTTGATTAAAAATGTGGCTCAATTTAAAAATAATTTATTTTCTTTTTTAATGTTTATTTTTGAGAGGGGGGAGTATGGGCATGTGTGCACAAGTGGGGGAGGGGCAGAGAAAGAAGGAGACACAGAATCTGAAGCAGGCTCTAGGCTCCGATGCGGGGCTCAAACCCAAGAACCCCGGTATCATGACCTCAGCCGAAGTTGGACACTTAGCCGACTGAACCACCCAGGTGCCCCAATTTGTTTTAAGATTGGTATTTGGCACTATCTGCCAAAAAATAAAGCAGTACAATTACGTACCAAGTCCTCCATGTTTTACCAAGGTTCTTTGTTAGAAGGCAGTCAGCCTCAAGTGACAGAATACCTGACAACAGTAGTTGTTAATAACAAGAAACCTCTTATCTCACATGATACTCTGAAAATGGGTGGTTCCCAGGCTAGCTCAAAGGTCAATAATGTCCTCAAGGATCCAGGCCTCTTTTCCCTCCTCTTTGCCATTCTCAGTGGACCGGCTTTTCATGATTCCAAGTTGACTGTCAAAGCTTTAGACATCGAGTCTTCATTCTACAGTATATCAAGCAGGAAAGGAAGTAATTGATGGGGAAACAGCCTTCTTTATGTAAATTAACTATCTCTTTAATCGGGAAAGAAAATCGCTTAAAAACACGCCATTAGGGGCGCCTGGGTGGCTCAGTCGGTGAAGCATCCGACTTCAGCTCAGGTCATGATCTCACGGTTTGAGCCCCACATCAGGCTCTGTGCTGACAGCTGGGAGCCTGGAGCCTGCTTCAGATTGTGTCTCCCTCTCTCTCTTCCCCTCCCCCACTCACACTCTGACTCTCTCTCTCTCTCTCTCTAAAAAATAAACATTAAAAAAAAATTTTTAAACACACCATTAGACCCTCTCTTCCAGCTCCTTGGTGAGAGCTGTGTCATATGTCCACACCTAGACTAATGACTGGCAAAGAGACAAGGAGTTAAAATGGCTGGTTTAGATTACTTATAATTTATCCCCTGAGGTGGGACCTACCTTCCCTGGTCACATCACAATTTAATGATAATTGGGAGGGTCTCTCTCAGTAAGAAGCAGGGGTATATGCTGGGTAGGCAACCAAGTTTCGGCAGCACTCTCCTCCACCCACTGCCTGCTTCTGTACCATTTCCAGGTAAGCACTCAGGCCATACTTAGCTTCTTGCAGTTCCCAAAAACATTTCACAGCTGCCAGATTCTGTTTACACTGCTCTGTATGCCCAGAATATTCTTCCCCCCACTTTTCCTCCTTGTTCCCCATGGCTGCTCCCTTTTGCAGAAAATCTTCCCAGTATCTTGGCCTCTCAGTTCCATGATTTCTTCTCCTCCAATAATCTAACTCACCACCCCCCACCTCTGCCACCTATTTCATGGCCATACCCAAGACTCGTCATTAGCTGCATCTTCTCCACAGTGTCCATTTCCTGTAGCTTCTAAAGGGCATGTTAACGTGTCTAGTCTACAAAGCAATCACCAGAGTCTGACCTAAATTCATCTATACTAGCTCAGGGAACAAATTCTCCAACCCCACTGTCTGGTTCTACGAACCAAAGGACAAAAATACAACCCTTATTCCAGCATTCACAAACGCTGGAGTTCTTCCTGTTTCCATCCCTAGCTTCCTATCCATACTTTTGGAGACCAGAATTCCAGAAATATAAGGTACCACTGTTATTTCCCTCTTTCCTATCCTGATAATGTCTGTGAACTATTGTCTCTGAATTGTTACAAAAAATGAGAGAGAAGGGTAATTTACTACTTTGGCTACCTGTATGGTAAAAAGATAACTGTCTAAATTTCTTGCATGGCACAGTCAGGAGTCAGGAGAAGCCAGTGGAAGAAGGACCAAAGCAGTTTCTCACCTTTTTTTCCACAGACTGTGCTTCATAAAATAAAGGCTGAACATAAGGCAGTTTTTCCTCAATTCAGCCTTATGTCAATGGAAATTCTGTGTATATTCTAGAACTGGGTTATCAGTTTTCAGCATTATGTTTGTTTGTTTGTTTTGGTCTTTTAGTGAGAAGTCATGTCCTATGTACATTGGGAGCTACTAGCCAAATACCATTTTTTTTTAATTCAGTAAAGATAGTTTCAAGCATTACACAAAAAGCTAACCCATTTTAGAATATTTTTAAAAGCATTCTCCTTATTTACTTCTGTATAAAAAAAAGTAAATGAATTAAATGGGGGAAAATGAACTACTTCACACATTATGCAAAGAAGGAGCCATGAGAAATGAAGAACAAACATTAAAATATCCCTGGATAAAATCCACGTGTACAGAAGATGATTCAGGATGTTATAAATAACTCATATGAGGTAAAGCAAACATGCAATATTTATACATCAGTCTCTGAAAAAAGGGCATATTTTATTAATCCTCAAGTTCCTTAGCAGATTAATAATAAAAGCTTGGTATATATTATCAAGAAGTCCAACTGCTGGGCCCAAAGAAAACTCTAATTATTTCAAGGTGAGTTTGCTTCTTTTTCATCAGATTCATCATCCATAACCTAAAACAAAAAACAAAAACAAACAAAACAAAGAGAATTTAAGAATTAAGAAAAGGATTAGAAATTGCTATTTTCCTGATTTTTACTCTTACTTGCTTACCTGAAATACTCTACTCTATAATAACACATGTCAATACATTAACAACAAATCTATCAATAGTCCCCAAAGCAAAAGGTTTGTCTTATAACCTGGAATTGTAACAACACAAAAGCAAATTTAATATTAACAAATTAATTAAGTAGTGATCTCTTTTGCTTGTCCCCCCAAAAATCTTTCAGTAGCAGAGTCTGAGCTGGACACTGACTATAGTGATTAACTAAATGGGATTTCCTAGCCACAAGACTAATGTAATGGACTGTATGTTTGTGGGTTCGTTTGTTCTTCCCAACAGTATTCTATTTACTTAAATATATTCTGGGCAGCCACACCAAACTGTTATTATAAAAATATATATTAGAAAAATGAATCTCTAAAAAAGTAAAGAAATAAAAGATCATACTAGCAACTAATTACTTTGGTCTTACTCAGATAAAAATTCATTTTAAACCTTAGAAAAATATGAAGACATTTATTTCTATGAAGTTAAAATATCAGAAGAATACTAACAAACACCTGATTTAAAAAATGAAAAGATTAACATCTTTTCATGGGTTAACATATTACTCAGAAAATAAAGACCAACTCCTTTGAAGAAGAAAAGAGTTATATAAACCTAAGGAACATTTTTTTGTCTTCAACACACCTACTATAATTAAACACCAATTCAAGTTTATAATCTAACTACCAATTCATTACCCCATCCTGGACAAGTGAACAAAAATGTTCCTTTGTCAATCCACCAAAGTGTCAAATAATCCAATTCTTTAAAAAGGCACGTAAGGCACAGAGAAGATAATGGAACAAAAATAAGTTTTTCTCTTTCTTTTTTTTCTTTTAATGTTTATTTTTGAGAGAGGGAGAGCGAGCGCATGCACACAGGAGGGGCAGAGAGAAGGGGGTAGATAGGATCTGAAGTGGGCTCTGCACTGACAGCAGAGAGCCCGATGTGGGGCTCAAACTCACGAACTGTGAGATCATGATGAGCTGAAGTTGGACACTTAACCAACTGGGCCAGCCAGGTGCCCCAGTTTTTTGTTTCTTTAAATCTAGAAGAATCTGGTTCTGATCCGACACTATCATGGAAAAATAATTCTCTTATAGTTTTTCTTTTGGGTTGAGTAAAAATTACATCCAAGGAACTGATATTTTATAATCAATCTCAGCAATACTCAATTCAGAGAAATTTGTCAATCACTTCCTATTTTAGGCAGAACATTCCTAAATGTGGAAAAATATTTCCAAATACTTATTTAATACAAACAATGTATACAACGTGCATAACACCCAGGGCTAAGTGTTGCAGAGGAATACAAAGACCTGGATACGATTACAAGTCTCTCAAGGAACTTACCCATAAACATAACTCTGAAACAGACACACTGAAAGAGGCTTTGGACCAAAGCAGAGCTTAATTCCAAGCAGAGGACTGATAAGGCCTTCAAAGAGGAAATGGCACGCATTGAATCTCAACTGTCATATAATAATGGCATACCTGTTCTACACCCTCTACTTCTGGAATATAAAACTGCAGCATGTTCTGAATTCCATTTTTCAGAGTAATCATTGAACTGGGGCAGCTGGTACAAGAACCTTGGAGTTTGAGCTGTACAATGCCATCTTCAAAGCCTTTATAGATAACATCTCCTCCATCTTCCTGCACAGTTGGCCTGCGGTCACGGAATATTTGTGATGTATGTAAGAGAACTGATGTATCCATCAAAAAAATTTAAAACAACTCAGGGCTTAGATGGTATACTGGTAACACTCACAAAGTTAGAGCTACCTATACAATAGAATGAGAACTGTAGTTAGTCTTATTGGTAACTCTCTTTTTACTTTTGGATAAAATGCCAAAATTCATTCAAACATTTTCCAATATTATATTTCAATCTTGCTTGTTAATAATCTTTTCAGGCATTTAAGGTCTCAAATTTCCTAATAATTACAGGGATTACTTAAGATATACTCATTCATTTCTTTTGAATGAACAGAAGCAGACTAACATGACACATGCTGGCTTTTTTTTTCCAGGTAAACTAAGTATCAAAATATAACATTAATGCAGAAAAATGCATAAACCATGTATGACCAATTAAATGAATTTTCACAGTGTGAACACACATTTGTCCCAGGCCAAGACACAATTTTAGCACCCCAGAAGTCCCCTTTGTACGTCCTCGCAACCAAAGGTAACCATTTCCTAATTGTTATTACCATTGTTTAATTCTGCCTGTTTTTTAACTTTATAATTTATAAATATAAATTCTATTTAAAAAACACACAGTATTTACTTTTTTGTATTTGGCTTATTTTACTCTTTATGAGATTCTTCCACATCACCACATAGTATTCCATTAAGTGAAAATGCCAGAATTTATCCCTGCTATTGCTGACGGACTTCTGGGCTAAATCAGGTTTTGGGTTTTACAGATTCTTGCAGATGTGTTTTGCTATACATACATATGATTGCTGGGCATATACCTGAGCATGGAATTGCTGGGTCAGGAATGCACATACATTCAGATGTAGTAGAAATGGCCATATAGTTGCCCTCTGCCCAGCTTCTCATGCTCTAGCCTCATACCAAAAATCAGCAAAATGTCCCACGGGAAGCCTTAATGAGCTTCCCTTCTCTCTACGATCTTGTGTGCTTCAGCAGCTCTCTACTGTTTTCAAACGAAAAAAAATTTATTGCATTTTATCTAGCTTTTCTGGGAGTTCTCACCGGGACCACTGCTCTGCTACAAGCAAAAGGGTAAGCCTGCGGTTCTCCACTCATTGAAATTTACTCTTTATGGGCAACAGCTTGAAAAAAGTACTTCCCTTTTCACAATCTTCCCGAACACTGTTTAACTCATTTTTTCATTTTAAGAAATTTGGTATTACAACAAATCAAACCTAGATGGTGACTGTGAACAATAAAGTCCTTTGTTATGTTTAGACAGACTGTTTTAACATTTTGAGTGAACAGATACAATGTACAGACTTTAAATTCAACTGCCAGGGTTATCGATTGTGGTTTACATTTACTTGTACTTATTAGAGTTTTGTTTTTTTTCCCTCATGGACAACTAAAAGTAAACTGCTATTATGAACATTGCCTCTGCAAGTATATTTGATTTCGGGCAGAAAGATGAGCACATACCTTATTCTGGTATCTAACAGTTCCTTAATCATTGCCACAACTTCATCATCTTCTTCAGATCCTAGAAACGATTACAAATAAAATATATTAACAGTAGAAATTTTATATCCATGCAAATACAAGTATTAAAACAGGATGATTTTAACTTAATGTCTCATTAAAAAATAAAAGCACAGAACATGTAACGTGGTGTGGTGATACAAGAAAAATGGAAATGATGGTTGGGGAGATGAAAAGATCATTCATTTGATTCTCTGAAGAAAAATTAAGGAGCACTGGTCAACTTGACACATGGCAATACAGGTGAGTAACTGATATAACTTGACCTACTAATGATGTTTAGGGTTTGAATTTTTTTTAGTTAATACATTTGTAAACCTTCATCATCTTCAAGGATTGAAAAATGGCAGAGAAAAAAAGACTGCCTGGATTCTGATGGAAACTTTGAGACACAAAAGCACACCTACTTCATTAGTTAAGTTACATTTTTAATTTTTAAATTCAGTGGTTTTCAAGATGACAATGACACTAAATATAGATGTAAGCTTTGTGGAAATTTCCAAAATGTGCTACAAATTTGAATAAAAAAAAAATCAGTTTTTTCATTTTGGGTCATTTTTGTTTTTCTTTTACTTCATAAGGTTATATACCAATCTTAGCCAATGCCTTTTTAAGGGTTAAAAAACAATTTTTTGAAAATAATAAATAAATAAAATAAAATTTTTCTGAGAAATTTACCTTTAGGAAAACTAAAAATACAGATAATTCAAATTATACTATAATATACACTGGAATTCTGACACCAATGTAAGTAATAATTATCAATATTAAATTATATTAACTTTTCATCTTTTTTTAAAGTTTATTTACTTATCTTGAGAGAAACAGTGTATGCACACACCTGCATACATGGGAAACGGGCAGAGAGAGGGGAAGAGAGAGAATCCCAAGCAGGCTGTCAGCACAGAGCCTGACTTGGAGCTCAATCTCATGAACCATAAGATCATGACCTGAGCAGAGATCAAGAGTTGGATGCTTAACCAAGTGAGCCCCAACTTTAAATCTCTTTTTTTTATGTTCTTTGCTTTTTAAGTTTATTTATTTATTTTTGAGAGAGAGAGCGACCAAGTAGAGAAAGGGTAGAGAGAGAAAGGAAGAGAGAATCTGAAGCAGGCTCTGCTGTCGGCGCAGAGCCCTATGAAGGCTCAAACTCATGAACCATGAGATTAAGACCTGAGCCGAAATCAAGAGTCACATACTTAACTGACTAGGCCACCCAGGTGCCCCTTAAATCTTTTTTTAGTAAAAGAAATGAAATATAATAAAGTTAAAATTCTCTTTTGTCAAAACCTAAATTCCATTCCCCACTGTCACTTCCATAAACAACCACTACCATAGTTTAGTGTGTATCTTTCTAGTACATTAAATTTACATGTACAAATTTATAGATGAGATCCCACTACACATACCATTCTATACCTTTTTTCTATCTAATATAGCCTACAGTTCCATATCAGCATATATACATATGCCTTAAATTTAAAATTTATTTTTATGTTATTTTTAGAGAGACAGAGTGCGAGTGGGGAAGGGGCATACAGAGAGGGAAACACAGGATCCAAAGCAGGCTCCAGGCTCTGAGCTGTTGGCAAAGAGCCTGACGAGGGGCTTGAACTCATGGACCGTGAGATCATGATCTGAGGTGAAGTCAGACACTTAACCGGCTGAGCCACCCAGGCACCCTGATATATCTCAATTTTTAAAATAGCTATACAGTAATTGTATAGATTTCTTTTCATTTAGCTAATTTCTTGGTTAGTTCAGTTGTTTCCAGTTTGCTACTATTTCTAACAATCTGCAGCATACACTCCGGTGTAAAGAATGATCAGTGTACTTTTGCAAATGTATCTATGAGATAAATTCCTAGTGGTAGGATATTTGAGTCAACACTTGTGTATTTTTCAATTTGGGGAGCTGTAATCAAGTGGCTCTACAAACACTCTATCAATTTTACATATATATCCACCAAGAACACCTATAGCTGTTTCATGCATTATTTGAAGTTTGCATAAATGGTATATATGTAAGAATCTGTAAATAAGCATATCCTTTGATTCTCCTTTTTCAATTAGTATTTTCTTTTACATCTTTTCACATTGTATCTCCCAATCTAGTTCATTCCTTTTAATTGCTGATATATTTTTTAAATATTTCAATGAACATGCTTCATGTACTGTTTTATGTACATTTATAAGATTCATTTCGGGTATATATCTAGAAGTGGAAGTGTTCATCTAAAAGTGACTATATAAATATTTGTGTGTGTACATATATATGGATGTAAACACACACATGACAGTATCTTTGTGATACTACAGAAAGGAAAAATTTCATCAACAAATTGCAATAACCACAGCTAATACTTATTAAGTTCCATGTGCACTTACTCTTCCAAGTGCTTTCCACAAAATTAACTTATTCAAAAAGTACAAAAAGCACAAACCACAAAGAAAAAGATGAATATATGTGACTATATTAAAAAGAAAAACTTCTGTGCTTGCTTCAACAGCACAAATACTAACACCGGAATGAAACAGAGAAGATTAACATGGACTCTGAGCAAAGATTACATGCAAATTCATGAAATGTTCTGTCTTTCAAAAAAAAAGGAAAAAGAAAAATTTCTAAATGACAAAAATCCTAAACACAGTGAGAAGGTGAGGAACGATTAGGGAGGTTATTTGCAATGAATATACCTAACAAAGGACAAACACCCAGAATATTTTTCAAAAACCTGCTAAAATCAACACAAAAGAGACAACTTAATTTTTAAACAATGGGAAAAGATTATGAACAGGAAATTTACTGACAAGAAAAATAACGGCCAGTAAACATATGAAAACCTTCAGGCTCAGTGCTGATCAAGAAACTGCAACTAAAACAGGATATCATTTACACTTAACATACTGATTAAAAAAAAAAAGACACTAAGTGATGATAAAGATGTAAGTTCAAATTCTTATATACTGCTAATTAGCATATAAATTAAAATAATTTATAATACAGCAATTCTGGTTTGAGGAACATATTATAACAAAACTTTTCAAATATGCACAGACTTGTACAAGGTTGCCCACTGCAGCAATGTTTGTAATAGAAATTAGCATAAATAATTCACTTGAGCATAAGGAACAAATTAAGTGTAGTTTATTCATATAATAGAATACTATCTAGTACTTAAATAAACTAGAACTACATTTTTTCAAAATGGATGTATTTCAAAATATGCACAGTGACAAAAGGCTAATTGCATATAATATACATTATTTAAAGTTTAAGAACAAAAACCAATACTATATATTCCCTGCAGAGACTTTTATGTGTGTAAAAGTTTAAAAAACAAACCAAGTTTACACAAATCTCTGGAAGTAGAAAGGGGAAGGGATGGGGGTTGTGGAATTTTGGTTGTGTCTTTAATGTTTTACTTAAAAATGGGTATACAGCAATTGTGGCAAAAAACTAACATCTATGAAATCCGAAAAGAGAGAAAATTGATATACATTGTATTATTTTCTGTATGTTTTAAAATTTTTATAATTGAAAAATTTAGTTTTAGATAATCAATTTATACACAAGTTTTCAAAAATAATGGATGAAACTAGTATATGTGAAGTTCTGTTCTGTCTGGAATTGGTTCCAGAGTTAAATATGGTACAATGATAAAAATCTGTATTCTCGTGACTACTTTTTTTTAAATGTTTATTTATTTTTGAGAGAAAGAGAGAGACAGAGTGTGAGCAAGCGAGAGGCAGAGAGACAGAAACACAGAATCCAAAGCAGGCTCCAGGCTCTGAGCTGTCAGCACAGAGCGCGATGTGGGGCTCAAACTCATGAACCATCAGATCATGACCCAAGCTGAAGTCAGACGTTTAACCAACTAAGCCACCCAGGCGTCCTAGTATTCTCATGACTTTTGAAATCAAGACAAATGTGAGGAAAGTAGAAACTTTTTTTAGAAAATGAAAATAAATATTAATTATCCAACATATTACCTGCTTCTCCTGAAGATGTTTCCTCAGTAACTAAGGGTAAGCCAGAAGCAAAGAAATCCATGATTGTTGCATAAATATCTGGTTTCAGTAAATTCCAGTCTAACTCTTCACTTTCCTGTAAATATTTAAAGGAAAATGCTATATTTCTAATCAAAAGCAAAGACTAATACAGAATAACACCCTGAATCTTTTAAGAATCGTTTCCTATATATATCCTATACTATGTAATAGCACTCCTTTCTGGAGAACACATGTTAATTCCAGTTCTTAATAGATCTGGTTTATAATGACTTTTAGAAGATATAATCTTAGAACATTCCTCATGCATTTATTCATTCATTCATCAAACTTGTGTTAAGTGTGCTGGATATACCATGTCTTGTATAGGGGATAAAGATATTTTTTCAGTGGTGAAGAGAGTTAAAATACTGCATGAATTCTGTGTTTAGAGAGAATGATAAAGAGATTTCCCATTCTTTTAAAGAAAATAGGATACAGTTACTTGACCAAATATACAAGATAACCCCCAAGTATTCAAAGAATTCAACTTACTATCTTACTCAAGAGTAGAAGAAATCCAATGACACAACTGTAGAAGCAAAACATATAATATGGTGTCTTATCTATGGCCCTTGTGCTAGAGGGCTTGTGGACCTCCAACAAGCCTGGCATCCTTAAGAAAGAATACTTAATTATGTGACCTCTGTGTCGGGTCAACTACTTGATTCCATTAAAAAAAGGCAGGATTGGGGCACCTGGGTGGCTCAGTCGGTTGAGTGTCCAACTTCGGCTCAGGTCATGATCTCACAGTTCATGAGTTCAAGCCCCATAACAGGCTTGGTGCTGACAGCTCAGAGCCTGGAGCCTGTTTCGGATTATGTCTCCTCTCTCTGCCCCTCTCCGACTTGCACTCTGCCTTTCTCTCTCAAAAATAAATAAACATTTAAAAAAAAGAAAAGGATTATGGGGCACCTGGGTGACTCAGTTAAGTGTCCAACTCTTGATTTTGGTTCAGGTCATGATCTCACGGTTCATGAGATGGAGCCCCGAGCCCTATGCTGGGCTCTGCTCTGACAGCATGGAGCCTGGTTGGGATTCTCTTTCTCCTCTCTCTCTGTCCCTACTCCATTTGCACCTGCATTCTTTCTTTCTCTCTCTCTCTCAGAAATGAATAAACTTAAAAAAAAAAAAAAAGGATGGGATTATTAAATACCTAAATAGTACGAACATCTGAAAAGATAAAGGGAGCATGTTTTGTTTTAGTTTTTTAAAGGGAGCTCTTTAGGAGGAAAAAGTATTAGATGCAATCCATTTAGATTCTCAGGAGATTATCAGCTAGTGCCTATCCTTAAATACTATTAAAAATGAGTCTACATGCATAAAAGGGGCTATTTTTGTCATGGACTAAGAACCAACTTAGAGACAGTACACAGAAGACAAGATAAATGCGCACTGCTGTGGATATAAGAACAAAACTAGTGAGTTGCCTTAGTGATTGGGAATGGGAAATAGTTCTAGGTAACATTTTAATAAATTATTTGGAAGATGGATCAGAGGGCTACCTCAAAATCTTCATCAAATAGTGGGCTCTAGGGGCATCTAGGTGGCTCAGTCAGATAAGCGTCCACCTCAGCTCAGGTCACAATCTCGCAGTTCATGAGTTCAAGCCCCACATCAGGCTGTCTGCTATCAGCACAGAGCCTGCTTCAGATCCTCTGTCCCCCTTTCTCTCTGCCCCTCCTCTGCTTACACATGCTCCCTTTCTCTTTCTCACTCTCTCCCCAAAATAAATAAACATTTAAAAAAATTTTTAAATAAAAATAAATAATAGGCTCTACTGAATAGGGAAATATTGATAATAAAAAAAAGAAAACTATTCTGAAGTTGTCTACATGGGGGAAAAAAAAAAAGCAGTTTATTTATTTAGAAAAAAATAAGAGGCACCTAGCTGGCTCAGTTAGTAGAGTATGTGATTCTTGATCCTGGGGTCATGAGTTCAAGCCCCATGTTGAGCATAGAGCTTACTTAAAAAAAAAAAAAAAAATACTGAAAGTATCAAAGTTATTTCAAAGGATGGAAGAATAGAAAACTATCTTTACTCTGCTAAAGAAATGAATGATTCAGGGGCGCCTGGGTGGCTTAGTCGGTTAAGCATCCAACTTCAGCTCAGGTCATGATCTCACGGTTCACGGGTTTGAGCCCCATGTCAGGCTCTGTGCTGACAGCTCAGAGCCTGGAGCCTGCTTCGGATTCCATGTTTCCCTAATAAGCATTTTTTAATAAGCATTAAAAAAAATTTTTTTAAAGGAATGAATGATTCACTTTAAATAAAGGGAAATGGGCAATAGCCAAAGTTATCAAGTAGATGAGATAGTCTATAATGAGGAAGGTAACTGAAAGAAAACAAATCTACTACTCTACCTATTAAATATCAATATATGCCCTAACTTAGATTATTTATTAGTTATATCATTTCACTTAAGGAAAAATAGTGGAAATTCCACTATTTCTAGAGAAATTCCAAAAAGAATTTATAATTTATAACTAAATTATAAACAAAAAAGGAAATAAAAGATGACTTATCAAAATCAAATCAAAGAAAAAAAACAACTCTGAAAGACATAATCACATGTTTTCATCTAAAAAAAATTTTATATGCCATGGCCTATATATAAAAGGACTAAAAAAAAAAACTTGTTAAAATAAATACATAATTTGCCATTTATAAAATGAAGACAAGAATACCTAGTTCTAAGAATTAAGTTAGATAATATATATAAAGCACTTCTGCTATGTAAATGCCATACCAGACACGTTGGAAATATTAAACAAAAGCTGGTCGTCCCCCGACCCTTAAAAAATACCAAAGAAAGCAAATTAAAGAATAGCAAAGATAGGCCAGATGTCTCTAAACTGGTAAAGACATGGGATCAGTCAACACAGATTTACACACCACAATCCTTTTGACAGAAACCTGAAAATTTAATCTACGAAATCTTACATCATTGTTTCGTTCTACAAAAATTTCTCAAAGTGCATACTATGTGCCAGGCATTGTTCCAGGTGAATTTAACAAGATGGACAATCTCTATCTTTAAGGAGTTTACATTCCAGTATAGGAAAGACAGGTAATAAAATTAACCGAAAAAGAAAGTGACTAAGTGACAAGTACAACGAAGACAATAAACAGGGTAATGAGCTCCTGGACAGATGGCCACTTCAACTAATATGGTCAAGAAAGGACTTTCTGAGAATGTAGGGCTACTAACACTTTCAACAACAGGGAAAAACATTTTACAATCAGGATATCCGCAAGAACTATGGCCATTGGGATTGCCACCACGGAGGAAAACCCTAATTCTCCTCCACACATAAAGAGCTACAAGAGAATGCTGGACTATTTGTACCATGTCACTAAACCAGTCCACTGTTATCAGTCTGATCTGTGCATCAAGAACTCAGAGCAATCCTTTCAAATTGCTTAAGAAGAGTTAAATGGAAACTTTCGATTTTGACAAGATACTGAAAAGTGATTAAGTTCAGTGCATACATATCAACGAACAGATCTAAAAGTATACATAGTTCAAATTTAAACAATTCATTTCTCAATAATCTAGTAGACTTAAAAATGAAACCACCTCTTCTAGCAGATACCACTTCAGCTGTTGGATTGGGTAGCATATTTACATATTTTTTTGACACTTAGAGGTTAACCAAGTGCTACAGAACTACACAGTGCACTGCTCGTATTACAGCAGGATGTATAATGTGGGAGATGCCATGATGAAAAGAGCCCATTTCGAATGGAGACACATATTCATGCTGTTGGTCAAATACAGAAACATATAGTTTGATTATTTGTTTCTTTTTACTCTCTTATTTTAAATTAAGAACTAGTAAAATTACCAAAGCCACCAATAAAATTTCAATTATGAAATAAAAAAGGATTAGTAAAAAAATAATAATTGGAGCCTAAATTCTAGTTCTGCCCAGGTTGAGTCCTGGCCCTGCTGTAGGGTAGATATATAATCCTGGATGCTGCATTTAACCATCTGAAGCTAAAGTTTTTCTCTTTTGAAAAACAAGGGATTTGGATAATTTCAACTTGAAAATTCTACTTAATAATTAACTTGAGAAATGCGAGAAGTAAATTTAACTTGAGATTTTTGGTACCAATATGCATAAAATACATTAAGAAAGGAAATTCGGAAAGGAATGTTGGACTCGGAAAAAACTAAAAGAACTTCATATCTTATTTTATATAATCCTATGTTTACCTTTGTAACAGTGATGAAATCTGGTCCAAAAAAGACACTTTTTACTCCTTCAATCCTAAATAACTGCCTGTGAATAATAAAAAATAAGAGATAATAAAATGCTTTATTATAGAAAAGTTTAAACATAAAGGTGGAGAGAAAAGTAAAAGCATTTACATACCCATCACCAGCATGAACAATTCACAGCCAACAATTATCAATTCATGGCTAATCTTGTTTCATCCTCTTACCCTCTGATCTAGCAATTACTCTTAGGTATTTACCTAAGAGAAATGAAAACATGTTCCACAAAGATGTGTACATGGACCTTTATAACAGCTTTATTTATAAAAGCCAAAAAAATATCTGGACACGTCCATCAATTAGTGAATAACTAAACAGACTGTGTGTACCTGTACAATGCAGTACTACCCAGCAATAAAAAAGAATAGACTACTGGCACATGCAAAAACAAAGAGGACTCTCAAAAGCATTGTGCTAAATGAAAAGAAGCCAGGGCTGCCTGGGTGGCTCAACTGGTTAAGCATCTGACGTTGGCTCATGGTCTCATGCTCTCATGGTTCGTGAGTTTGAGCCCGACATCGGGCTCCACGCTAATGGTATGGAGCCTGCTTGGGATTCTCTCTCTCCCTCTCTCTCTCCCCCTCCCTTTCTCCACTCTGTCCTCACTTGTACTCTTTGTCTCTCAAAATAAATAAATAAACTTAAAAAGATATGTAAATAAAATAAATGGGGAAGGAAGGAAGGAAGGAAGGAAGGAAGGGAAGAAGTCAAACACAAAAGACTATATGGTGCCATTTATATGAAACTCTAGAAAAGGTAAAACTGTGGTGGCAGAAAGAAGATCAACAGTTACCAGGGTGACAGATGTGTGAACTAACTTTATTGCGGTAAGCATTCTGCAATACACATGTATATCAAGTCAGCACACTGTATACCTTAAATTTACACAATGTTTTACATCAATTATATCTCAGCAAAGCTGCAATGCATTGCCATGAAACAAAATAGTTACCAGGGTATGAAAATGAAACAAGAAGAATGAGTGCAAATAGAAATGAGGGATTTCTGCAGTGATAAAAATGTCCCTATGTTTTTATTTTAGTGGTAGTTATACAATTATATATATTTAACAAAACTCTGGACTGTACACTTAAAATTGGTGAATTTCATTTCATATAAATTATACCTCAATAAAACTAATTTTTAAAATCCTCTAAGATAGGAGGAAGGGAGGATTATAATTTGAAAAGCCCCTACGGGATTTTGAAATGCACCTTCCTTCCCGCATCACTGATATATGTACCATACATACCTAGTATACACTCCAGAGCGATTTCCTTTTTCCCTTATCCCCTTTTAGGAATAAAAGCTGATATACTTCAAAAAAGGTTGCAGTTTACCTTTTCTTTGTCTATCATTGAAAGAGTGTTACTGGAATTACTATTTTTTTTTTTGATGTTTATTTATTTTCAAGAGAGAGAACAAGCAAGCACATATGCACACAGGAGGGAAAGGCAGAGAGAGAGGGAGACAGACAATCCCAAGTAGGTTCCCGCTGTCAGCACAGAACCCGATGCAGGGGCAGATCTCTCGAACTGTGAGATTATGACCTGAGCCAAAATCACAAAATCAAGAGTTGGACACTTGACCGACTGAGCCATCCGGGCGCTCCCTGGAATTACTATTTTTAAGTTATTTAGGAATTTGTCTGAAATGATGTCACCCAGGTCCTCTACACAACCATTCAACATTAAATTTATAAGAAGTTACAAGATATTTGGTTGCATAGTATGATCCAATAAACCCAAGCACAGACCTATAAGTAGGTCCTCTGATTGGCTCTGTATATCTGCACTGTTAGCAAAGCTTTTTTTTTTTCAAATGAAAGGACGGTGCGAAAAATCAACCCAATCTTTGGGCCATGTCAGTCAGGGGAACTGCTGTAGGCAAGAGTTCATAGGTTCTGTCCCTAAAGAAAGAAAAAGCTGGAAAGGTGTTTCAAATAGACTAAACATGCTTTGCCATTTAGGTTACTTTCCTTAGGACAATTCCAACTCCTACAATGTCCAAGATATGACACCCAGAACTGAACACATATCCCAAACGTACTCTGACTTATTCAGAGCACAAAGACTGTTACCTCTCTTGAGCTGGACCCTAGGACTCTGTTAATGTTTGGCTTTTTTGAGTACTGCATCATATCCAACAGAAATAACTGAAAGGTCAGATTCTTCCATCCTGTAATTGTGCTATTCATTTAAAAAATTTAAATAACACGGCTTAACATTTGTTCCTGTTAGATTTTACCTTACTTGCTTTACCCTATCATTTTAGCCTAGTGAAACTTCTTAAAAATTCCTCTGAATTTTGCCATGTAACATACAAACAATTCCTCCCACCTGAAAATTGATAATTTTATCATTATTAATGCTGCTGACAAAGAGAATTATTGAATAAACATGGCAACCACAGAAATACTACAGATACTAAGAATCTTCTTACATGTCTCTAGAGACAGATTTACACTCGACTTACATTTCGTTGTCGTGTCCATAAGGATAGTGAGAAACAATTCAGATGCCTCTCTGAAGTAAGATACACTATCATTTACTCATTCATTCACTCATTCAACAAATATTGGAAAACTTGCTAAATATCTGACACTGTGCTAAACACCAGAGATACAATGATGAGCAAGACAAACTGGTCTCGGTTTTTCAGGAAGCTTACATACTAGCCTAGAGCAAAAACATTCTCTGTTAAAACAACAAAAACGAGATTAGTTTTGCTTGACTGAAGATAATAAATTCTGTGAATCCAGGAAATGAGCTACTAATTTGAAAAGGGCTTTTGCCAACTGAACATCTGACAGAAATAATCTCCAACTTATCTGTAAGTGAACAGAGTCTTCTTACTTTTATATTCTTCCTAAATACAAAAATACATGAATTCATTCTTGATGCAAACATTTCAAACTATTTATATAAAGCGAAAATGACTCTTGACCAACCCCTCCCCCAAGTTCACTGTTACCAGTTGGGGGTACATTCTTCTAGACCTTTATGTTACTATATTTTTGTTTTGTGTTTTTTAGCTTTATATACATAATAATCATACTGTACTGTTTTTTTTTAATGTTTATTTATTTTTGAGAGAGAGAGAGAGAGTGTGTGAGTGGAGGAAAAGGGAGAGGAAGACACAGAATCTGAAGCAGGCTCCAGGCTCTGAGCATCAGCACAGAGCCCGACACAGGGCTTGAACTCACAAACTGTGAGATCATGACCTGAGCCGAAGTAGGACACTTAACCAACTGAGTCACCCAGGTGCCCTGTACTCACTGTTCTGCAACATGCCTTCTTCACTTAACTGTGTGTCTTAGAGGCCAGTCTGTGATAGTAAATGAGGGTTCTCCTCATCTTTTTTAATTATCTGCAGACTATGCATGAACAAAGTTTACTGAACTCTTTCTATTGATGAATATTTAGGTTGTTTCCAATAGGTTACCATTACCAACAAGGCTGTAAGGAAAGGAACATCCTTGTATCACCTTGTGTACATATGTGGATGTTGTCTAAAGTGGTTTTCAACCCCACTAGTAACTTGTGAAATCAATTAGGTATTGAACGGGACTTTAATACAACAGAATAGAATAAAGAGAACAAGGAAAGAAATAAGAATGTATTACACACTGTCAGGATGAAAATTGTCCCATTGAATACCTGTGTGTAATCTATCTAAATACATGTGTATATATGTACTGGGTTGTAATATAAAATGTTTCTTAGTGTCACCTGCATCAAAAAGTATGAAAAACAAATGCTCTAAGATATATTGTAATAAGTGGCATCTGTAGGTCAAAGGAAATGTGCATTTTTATTAATGAGAAATTAAAAAAAACACACCTGAGATAAGCATATTTCTGGTTCCCATAAATAAGACATACAAAACAGCTGTGTGTACAGAAGTAGTTAATCTAAGCTTTACTTTCCAAATATTCCTGGCAATCAGTATCAGACTTACATTACCAAAAATTTTAATTGATGTGGACTCTAATATTTTTTTAGGTTTATTTATTTATTTTGAGAGAGAGAAAGAGAGAGAGTGCACACACACAATTGGGAGAGGAGCAGACAGAGAGAGGGATAGAGAGAATCCCAAGCAGGCTCTGTGCTATCAGTGCAGAGCCTGACACAGGGCTTGATCCCAGGAATCGTGAGATCATGACCTGAGATGAAATCAATCAGATGCTTAACTGACTGAGCCACCCAGGCACCTCAGGACTATAATATTTCTTATTATAATGTCTCTAGCTATTATTAAAAAGAGGTTCATTCTAATAATTTTATCGTTTGTCCTTCATCTGACATACATTTAACATGTCTTAATCTAGTGAATTTTACTTTTTTTAATGCTTATTTTTTTATTTTGAGAGAGAGACAGACAGACAGACTGTGGGGGAGGCCAGAGAGAGAGGGGGACAGAGGATCTGAGGTGAGCTCTGTACTGACAGCAGACAGCTTGATGCAGGACTCAAACTCACAAACCGTGAAATCATGACCTGAGCCGAAGTCAGCCACTTAACCAAATGAGCCACCCAGGCACCCCTCTAGTGAATTTTAAAACGGTCTCCCAATGACTGGTCTTTAAAAATCATGGCAAACCTGATAACTATTATTATTTATAGTTCTGAATGGAATATTTTAGAAACTACTTCATTTTGAAATATCTAAAAATTTAGCTATCCTTAGGGAAAAAAATGAACAAGTTTTCACTGTTTTTTTATAAACAGTTTTAAATATTCGGAATGGAAATTTATATTATCGTTTTAATAATTTTTTTTAAGTAAAAATACAAATTCTTATTTAGCCATGATATAGATCTCTCAAATACATCACTTTTCAAGGGTTCCCTAATATCAACTATTATTTTTCTTTATCTCTTACCTGAAAAGAAAATAAAGCATTCTTTACGTTGAAAACAGTGCAGTACACATAAAAATGCAATTACTAAATGAGGCTGCCTCACCCCCAAAGTCAGTTATGTTTCTTGGTAAAAGCAAATAAGAAATAGCAATATACCTAGCCAGAGGGGAGCGAAATGCTGCAGCTGGTGTGGGAAAATCCATGGTCCTTGTCTCAAGAACTGGTTTTCCTGGAATAAATTTTAAACTGTTGGGATTTGGGGTATCTTGTGTTTGAATAAACATGTATCTCACTAAAAGAGAAAAAAGAAGAAAGAATGTTATTCCAGAAAAAAACGGTAGTTAAGTTTATGGACTATGAAGTGCTCATTTTCAAAGAATCAAAAGAAGTAAAAAAAAGAAAATAAAGCTTTATTGTCCAAGCTGATGAAATAATTTTTAAAGACAACAATGAACTTTATCAATATAGGGTAAATGCATTGAATTTTATATTAATACTGATTATTTGGGGCTCCTCGGTGGTTCAATTGGTTAAGCGTCTGACTTTGGCTCAGGTCATGATCTCACGGTTCATGGGTTCCAGCCCTGCGTCAGGCTCTGCACTGACAGCTCAGAATCTGGAACCTGCTTCAGATTCTGTGTCTCCCTTTCTCTCTGCCCCCTCCCCCACCTGTACCCTGTCCTTCTCTCTCAAAAATAAACATTAAAAAAATTTTTTTTTAAAGAAAAGAAAATAAGGCTTTATTGCCCAAGAAGCCAAAATAATTTTTAAAGACAACAATGAACTTTATCAATATAGGATAATTGCACTGAATTTTATATTAATACTGATTATTTAGTTTTGTTACTCAACACTTTCTACCAATATCCTACTTTAAAAAAAATTTTTTTTAATGCTTATTCATTTTTTGAGAGACAGAGAGAGAGCGCATGAGCAGGGGAGGGGCAGAGAGAGAGAGACACATAATCCGAAGCAGGCTCCAAACTCTGAGCTGTCAGCACACAGCCCAACGCAGGGCTTGAACCCACAAACAGTGAGATCATGACCTGAGCCAAAGTTGGCCACTTAACCAACTGAGCCACCCAGGGATCCCAGCAGTATCCTACTTTTAACGAGGAAGGCATATCATCATTCCAGAGTCTTAAATGTATTTTATTTGTTGACTTAGTACTAATGGCTATCATAATCATAAATCATCATCACCATGATATTAAAGACAATAAAATGTTAATTCTTTTCTTTCCAAAGTGCTTCCATTCTTTTACTATTATTTTTTTAAATGTTTATTTATTTTTGAGAGAGACAGAATGAGAGTGGGTTGGGGCAGGGAGAGAAGGAGGCGCAGAATCTGAAGCAAGCTCCAGGCTCCGAGCTGTCAGCACAGAGCCCGATGTGGGGCTCGAACTCACAAGCTATGAGATCATGACCTGAGCCGAAGTCGGACGCTCAACCAACTGAGCCACCCAGGCACTCCTCCATTCTTTTATTTCTTTAAAAAATGTTTACGTATTTATTTTGAGAGAGAGCACAGGCATGTGCATGTGTGTGCACAAGGTGGGGAAGGGCAGAGAGAGAGGGAGAGGAATCTCTAGCTGGACTGTGGACCCAATGTGGAGCTAAACTCCAGAAACCATGAGATCATGACCTGAGCTGAAATCAAAAGTCAGATGCTCAACTGACTGAGCCACCCCAGAAGTTACTGGTTACCATTCTTTTAAAGACAAATTTATAATAGTAACTAATATTTTTTGTGTATGTACTTACTACATGCCAGAGACAGGGCTGAGTGCTTTATATATATTTAAGCCTTTAATAATACTATGAAGAACCCCTATTACAGTAAAACCTTGGTTTGCAAGCATAATTCATTCTGGAAGCATGCTTGTACATCAAAGCAAATTTCCCCATAAGAAATAATGGAAACTCAGATGATTCGTTCCACAACCAAAAAAATATTCATATAAAAATGATTATAATACTGTAATATAATACAAAATAATACAGAAAATACAAAATATAAGGAAAAAATAAACAAATTAACCTGCACTTACCCTTGAAAACCTTCGTGGCTGGTGTGAGGGAGGAAGGTTATTGTGTAGAATGACTTTCACTATCACTAACAGAATCACTGAGCTGTCTACTGGCTGAATGGAATCTTTTTCTGCCTGGGGGCCAATGTATATGCTCACACGGATGTTGACTACAGTACAGTATTAATAAATTCTTGTCATATACTGTATTTAATGTAACTGGCAATAAAGCAGCTGAGGAAAGGTCTATATCTGCAGGCAGCCTGACCTAGGATGAAGCAAAGCATTCCTAAGCTTACTCTTGTATGGAAAAGCAAAGGACTGTCCCTAGGTGCTTTGAAGTGACAAAAAGTACACTAGTGCCAGCTGTGGGCCCCTCCCAACGTTCTGAAAAATCACTGATTTCTGCCAAACACCACGGCCTGAGACTGAGCATCTGAGCATGGGAGACGATCACTCACAATCCTGCAGTGAGAGAGAGAGAGAGAGAGAGAGAGAGAGAGAGAGAGAGAGAACTACTGGCTCAGTTGTGATCATGTGACGTCTGGCGTCATGTACTACTCATATTGCAAGACATCGCTCGTTTATCAAGTTAAAATTTATTAGAAATGTTTGCTTGCCTTGCAGAACACTCACAGAACAAGTTACTCACAATCCAAGGTTTTACTGTATTCCCATATTACAAATGAAGAAACTGAAGCTTACAGTTAAGTAATTTGCCCAATGGTATAGTCAGTGACATTATAAATTATCATGAAAGTGTAAATCTACGTGAATTACTTTCTGGAATATTTTTAACTTATCTTTACAGGTTCTTCTTTGCTTCTTCTAGGGCCAAGAAGGAATTAAGAATGAATTCATTAAAGGAGTAAAAAACGAACAGAATCTTCACTCTCCTACCTTGCTATTATGATAATAGCTTTGTAGGACAAAAGATAGTACTGGGGTTTTAATAGTCTTAAAACTACTAAACAGGTCCTGATTATTTATTATGAAAATAAACCTTCCAACCAAAACAAGACAATTCTCATCTTAGAGCAGTATACTGAAATAGATTAATTTATTTAATAGTTATCATGTGCTAGGCCACGATGCTAAGCACTCTCTGTGAATTACATAATTTAATCCTTCCATTCTCTCAAGGAAACACTGTTTTTATCCTATTTTATAAATAAGGAAACTAAAGCTCAAAGTCACTCAGCTAATCAAGAGACAGAGACAGGATTCAAGCCCCACCAATCTCCTACCATGGACTTGCTTGACCACTATACATACTGCCACTCCACACTTAGTGTCAAGCATTCAGAGGAAAATACATTTAAGATCAGTCTTCCTATCCTGTCATAATCCTCATATCATACATCTAAGGAAAAGCAGTAAAATATCAAAAAGCAACAGTTTTATTTTTTTTTAAGTTTATTTACTTATTTTGAGAGAGAGAGAAAGCGTGAGTCTGCTTCAGATTCTGTGTGTGTGTCTCTCTCTCTGCCTCTCCCCCACTCATGCTCTGTCTCTCTCTCTCTCTCTCTCTCTCTCTCTCTCTCTCTCTCTCTCTCAAAAGTAAATAGACATTAAAAAAAAAAGAAAGAAAGGACTATCACCAATTTCTACAAATATAAAGACAACAAGCTTCTTTTAACCTTGGTTATGACCAATCATTTGGTAAGGCCTTTCTTAATAATTTATTGGTAACCAAAATCTCTGCACACATTAAACACTGTACCACAATATTTGAAGAATTAAATCTGGCATCTTTCTTTAAAAGCTTTTATTTGAGAGAGAGAAAGAAAGAGTACACAAGTGGGGGAGAGGGGCAGAAGAAAAGAGAGAGATAGAGAATCTCAAGCAGGCTCCACACTCAGCTCAGAGTCCGACATGGGGCTCGATCCCACGACCCTGGGATCATGATCTGAGCTGAAATCAAGAGTTGAATGCTCAACCAACTGAGCCACCCAGGCACCCCATGGCATTTTTCTACTCAGTCCATTTGTGTACAACTATACACGCAGTAAGAAAGGTTTTTAGAAATACTTGAAGGTAATAACTGTAAACATGGGGCACCTGGCTGGCTCAGTCACAAAGGCATGCCACTCTCAATCTGAGGGTCATTCAACCCCCATGTTGGGTGTAGAGATTACTAAAAACATAAAAACTTTAAAAAAACTATAAATGTAAAAAAAAATTTAGGACAGCATAATCTATATATACTTTTTGAAGTAGAAAATATATGATAACACAACACAAACTTTCTCTCTTGACAATGAGCAAAGCTATTTCAAAATAGTAATTTGACTAGGCATTAACAAAATCATTCCAATTATAGTCTAAACTGGACTTAATTTGGTATTTCAGAAGTGACACCCAGGTCCATCATCCAGAAAGATATCCCTGAATGTGTCATAAGGGTTCCAACAAAATAGACTGGTCTAAAATAATTTTCCTATTATGCTTGGTCTAATAGGTAATAGGTAGGCAGAAGCTCTTCCAAAACTATAGATGTATGGTGCTTAAAGTTAGTATCAAAGACTATGATCAGTGGGTTTCCAATTTGAAAAGCATGAGGACCACATAATTCCACCCTACAAAATTTAAAAGTCCAATTAAAGTAGCTTAACATGCTGAGTTACTATTTATGCCTAAATTTTCATTCTGTGATTCAAGGAGACATGCAAGGTTCTCCTCTTCTTGCCCCAATATACAGGGGACGTAAGGTCTCTTATCTACCCAGATCTAGATCATGTGGTGAGCCAGAGTCAGCCACCTGCCAGAGTACAGCCACAAGGTGTTCAAGGCAGTGATAGAAATGGGAGAGGGCCCAAGAGCTAAATCCAAACTCTTATAGCTCCATAAGTACACAAAGGCACAGATTTACACAGACACAGAGAGACAGCTCCCAAGGTTCCCTAACCACATGACACTGGTCACAGTTCAATAATTTTCAAATCCTGTCTTCATTATTTCCAATATTAACAAAAAGAAAAGAAAAAAAGCATGTAACATCAACAAAATTATCAAGAAAGCCATAGTTAATTGATTTGGATGCAAAAAAAGAAAAATTACATCGAAAGTACTATTTCCTGAAGCCTCGATGAAAGCTAGAAATTTACTGATTTTAGGTGCATTCTTGTCAAAATAAGGAGGGCAGGAGCTTAAAATACATACAAGTTTTTTAAACAAACCCATTTGTAACTTCTTTTTATATTTTCATTTCAGAAATCATTTCCTGAACAATGCTCCAGAAGATGTGTTACACAAGATACCGAGATTTCATAGATCTATTGGACACTGTGCTCAGGATTCTTGAAATCTAATGCCAAGCATACCTGTAACAGTCAAGCATGAAGTTATGATACAAAAAAACGCTATGTTCTTTTGTGCATCTGAATAGGAAATTTACAAACTCTCGTCTTTATGATCCACAAAATTTTGAGCATAGTTTCATTAGTTTCTGAAACATAATTTGTTTTAAAGAGATGAAATTTTACCTGTGTTACATAAGGTTGCAGGCAGTGGGAAAAGTGGTCTTTGTACAAACTGATGCAGAGGCTGTTTTGTCATGGTATACAGATTCATCATAGGACAGAATCTACATTTAAAAACAAACAAAAATGACATTTCAAGAGATAATCTTTTAAGCTCAGTTTCTTCTACTTCTTATACACACACACACACACATATATATATAAATAATGAAAATAACAACAAAGCTGAATTTTCATTCTCCATCCACATTATTTCCCCTTCTTTAGGCAAGCAATATCTGCAAACAATTTAAAAACATGAGCTCAAATGGAAATTTATAGTCTTGATAACTGAGTGTACACAGGATTGTGCAATATCCAATGTAAGAAACAGAAATGCAACTACATTTGTGATTTATAACCTGGATTCCCAGACTCTTAGCTATGCATGAAGGATGCAAAGAACTACCAATTGGTTTTTTCCTTCTTTTCAAACTTTAAAAAAACTAGGTGATAGAGTCACATGGTTCAAAATTCAAAGGGAACAAAAGTAAATACTTTGAAGTCTCCCTCCCTTTTCTGTCTCTACCATCATGCTTTCCTGGAGAGAACCAATACTACCTGTTCTGAAAGGTATCTCAATACTTCAAAAAGTCTAACAGAAAGTGTACTATTCTCCTCCAAACCGCTAAAGAAGGTAATAATCCATATATGCTTTTATTTTTTTTAAGTTTATCTATTTATTTTGAAAGAGAGAGAGAGAGAGAGAGAGAGAGAGAGAATCCAAAGCAGGCTCCAGCTTTCATCACGGAGCCCGATGTGGGGCTCGATCCCACAAACTGTGAGATCATGACCTGAGCCAAAATCAAGAGTCAGACGCTTAACACACTGAGCCACCCAGGCTCCCCTATATATATGCTTTTAGACTGGAAACCTCTTAAGCCAGTGTTTGTAACTTTGGTTATTTCTCTGTGATAGAGAAGTACCAATTGGTTATTTTTTCACGGTTTTAACAAATTAAAAATGAAGGGAGAAGGGAAAACAAATATTACCAAAAAAGGAAAAAAAAAAACTTCAGTAAAAATTTTTAGAAATCTGATGCAAGTTACTTTAAAATCCAGTTTACTTTAGAATACTATTGCTATCAGGATGCCTGGGTGGCTCAGTTGGTTAAGCATCCGACTTGGGCTCAGGTCATGATCTTGCAATCTGTGGGTTCAAGCCCCACATCAGGCTCTGTGCTGACAGCTCAGAGCCTGGAGCCTGCTTCAGATTCTGTCTCCCTCTGTCTCTGCCTCTCCCCCACTTGTACTCTGTCTCTCAGAAATGAATAAACATTAAAAAAAATTTTTTTAAAGAATACTATTGCTTTCTTCACAGTTTTCATTTCACAGCAGTTGCTAAAGAATTTTAAATATATACATGATCACTTAAAAGTATTTTCTCTGATTATTTTTATCTGCAAACTCATTAAGGGAAGGGGTGTCTCCATTTCTGTGCCCCTCAGCAGCAAGCATGACGGATGGCCTCAGTTCTTCATTTCTAAAATGAAATATTCACAGCTACCTCAAAGACTGAGCCATAAAAGGATCCAGATAATCCATGTAAAGTGCATACATCAGTGCCTAGCCTTGTAGTTAGAGTTCAGTAAATGTTGGCTACCACTATTATTATGTGATAGGTGCTCAATTAATTACTGAATGAGGTTTAAGGCTTGGGGTGAAAACATTTTTATCCATAGCTCACTGCCTAAATCTTGACTATGCTGGAATATGGGAATACACACTGAAGACCGGTATTCTTATCCCTTAGGCCCACAGAAAAGGCAACAGAATGGATGGATACTGTGACACAGATGGGTTTAAAGTGACAAATAGTAAAGGAGAGGGGGGGCCTCGGTGGCTCAGTCGGTTGAGCCACCAACTACTCTTGATTTGGGCTCAGGTCATGATCTCAAGGTTCAGGAGATGGAGCCCAGTGCCAGCCTCTGCACTGGCAGCATGAAGCCTGCCTGGGATTCTTTCTCCCTCTCTCTGTCCCTCCCCTGCTCATATATTCACTCTTTCAATCTCTCTCTCTCTCTCTAAATAAATAAACTTAAAAAAAAAATAGTAAAGGTAAGTTAAATTCTTCCAGTAAGACATCTACCAAAACAGCACAATGGGATAGTAGGTGACTAACAAATCTTTCAGCAAACTTAATGCTTTTAAATTTCAAGGACATCGTTAGCACTAAAATCCCTAACATTCACTGGGTGAAACCCTGTAGGCCCTTTGTCCTTTTGTTCCAGTGGCAAAATCAGGGTTCGACACCTACTTAAGTTATCAACCCTTTTCATCTAACCAACGTTGACAGATGTCACTGGGAGGCCAAACTCAAAGGCGGGTTGTACAAAAGGGGAAAAAACAAGGCAACAGAGTGGCTCTAGGTGATACGGAGGAAATCTAGGGGTCTAGATTCTCATCAGAGTTCCATCACTTAGAAGCTATATGACCTCATACAGGTCACGTCCCCTTTTCTGGGCCTACTGAGAAAATGAGGAATTGAGGTATTTTCTCCCATTCTGTAGATATTTTGATTTGTGTTTAAAAAGCAGAGGGACTGCACATGATGGAAAGGCTGGAGGGGACCACACTGATTTTTAAAATATCTCCTCCGTGGGGTCTCTGCAGCCAGTCTCTGCGGGCCTCCCCACCGCAGGGATTCAGGCGCCGGATTTCAGCGCCTGGGATCGGGCGCCACAGGTCCCGCCCGAAGTGAGGGCGCAGCGCCGCCTCACCGATAGGCGCCCACCTCGGGGCGAGACCCCCAACTGAAGCGACGGGGGCGCACCCGAAAGCTCGGTCAGGGGCACTTCTGCCCACCCCGCTGCGGGGGCAGCGGCCACTCCGCTGGTTAACTAAGCCCGGCGGCACGCCTGTGCGGAGCTCCTGGCTCGTCACCTACCGCCTACACAGCCTTGCGGCTGCAGCCGCAGCTCCCCAACCCAGCCGGGCCGCCGCTGCCATCTTAGTCCGAGTGCGCAGCAAGTGGGGCAGCTCTCGCCGCTTCGCCGACTGGCGGAAGCCCCGCGCAGGCGCAGGCCGGCCAGGAGCGGGACAGGCTCCGTGGAGAGCGTACCCTGCCGGCGGCGGGCGGTGCTGCTGCGGGTGGGACGGGAACCTTGCTCCCGGCTCCCGGCAACCATTGCCCACCTACACAGTAAGCCTGGACCAGGGCTGGGAGAAGCCCCGGAGACGCTTGCGCAGGCGCCCTAGGTAAGGCACGACTCAGCACACATGCGCGCAGCAGTGCTTCGCTTTTCCTGCTGGATGGGAGCTTCTGCCGAAGGATGCGTGCACCACAATGTTGCTCTCCAACCGTAAACCTGCCCATTGCCATTAGTAGGATCCTGCTCACCCTCGAGTCCCAGCTCAATGACTGCGTCAAAAAACTCCCCGGAGCATGCCCTCGAAAGAGTTGTCACCTTCAGCGAGATGCCTGCTCTTCTCCCTTGGGGCTCTGGTTGGTTCTCTTATCCTTCTGTTAGGCTGGGCTTATAGACCCACTCATCTTGGACCAATCCCTACAGGACTCACCTCCTGCAGTGCTGCCCTTTGCTTTATAAACATGAGTATTTGACTAGCTTCCAGAGCCAAGTGCAAAAGCCTATTAACTACTCTTCCAGAACTTTTCTTGAGTATTTCGCTTTCTCCAGGACAACGGTTCTCAAGATGTAGACGGGGGGCAACAACAGATGGGAACACATTGGAAATGCAAATTAGCAGGCCGCGCCATAAACCCATTGAATCACAGTCGCTGGAGGTGGGGTCCAGTCTCTGTTTTAATACGACCTTCTGCTAAAATTTGAGAGCCACTGCTCTAGAAGGTAAGCACAGTACTGGTTTCTGGACCAGAAACAACACACCTATTGTTGGACAGATTGAAGCCACAGGCACAATAGCCTTTGTGGTTTCTATGGCCCAGAGAAGTGTCCAAGAGGGTGGGTGGGGCTGCAGGCCTGCTTTAGGTGTGGGTTTGGACACCGAGCAGGCTGTGCTTCCTTAGTGCAGTTTACATTCTGGAGGCCACAGGTTGGCTTCCAATTGCTGGTTCTTCGCGGAACATTCATTCTAGACCTCAGTGCAGTCCAAGGCTTGCCCCCTTTCTCTCTTTTAGATCCTGACTGAAGTGTGACTTTTCCACTCAGGAACAGGCCCTGGGTAGGGGCCAATCTTTCTTCCCTATCTTTAATTTCCTTCCCAAAAAGAAAACTCCTGCCTTGCTCCAAATCTGCCTCCAGCCACCACTCTCTCTTTTTAAAATATCTCCTCCGTGGGGTCTCTGCAGCCAGTCTCTGCGGGCCTCCCGCAGAGCCAAATGGCATAAAAAAGTTGTCTACACTTTTAATCTCTAGTTTTTCACCTCTCACTCAAACCACTGAAACCAGTTTCTGTGTCCCAATATTCCCCCACTCCCACCCTGGCTGCTCTACTCAAGACTGCTCACAACATCCATGTTGCTATACCTGAATAATCCTTCTCAGTTATTACCTTTCTTGACCCCTGGAACATCAAATGCTGAAGATTTCTCCCGCCTTTTAATAATCTCTTTCCTTGGCAACACAACTGCCAATTTTTCTTACAACTTTAATGGTTACTCCTCTGTCTCCCCCTGCAAGGTTTCATCTGCCAGCCTCTTAAATGTTGGTGCTTTTTGGGACCTCCTTCCAGGCACTTTTCTTTCCCCATTCTTTTGTGATTGAAAAACTTCAGGAAGTTTATACCAGTTAGCATTTCTTTTTTTTTTTTAATGTTTTTTTAAATTAATTTATTTTTTAATTTACACCAAGTTAGTTAGCATATAGTGCAACAATGATTTCAGGAGTAGATTCCTTGATGCCCCTTACCCATGTAGCCCATCCCTGCTCCCACAACCCCTCCGGTAACCCTCTGTTTGTTCTCCATATTTAAGAGTGTTTTATGTTTTGTCCCCCTCCCTGTTTTTATATTCTTTTGCTTCCCTTCCCTTATGTTTATCTGTTTTGTATCTTAAATTCCTCATATGAGTGAAGTCATATGATATTTGTCTTTCTCTGACTAATTTCACTTAGCATAATACCCTCTAGTCAGTTAGCATTTCAATCAGCCATCAGAATATGTGTTTCTTGCCCTTACAAAAACTGGATTAAAAAAAAAAAAAACCTTTGCCGAGAATTGGTTATTTACATTAATGATGTGGTGAAAAATAAAAGTTTAGAAGCTGCATACAGTATGATCCCATTTATGTAAAATTATTTGTGTACATATTTGCATAGAGGTGCGAGTTTCCTCTTTTTCCCTTTCCCTGGCTGTTTTCAGTTCCTTAATATGTCAAATTATTTCCCACCTCAGTGCCTTTGCACAAATTGCTCCCTCTGTGGGGAATGCCTCCCTCCTCCCACGTCTCTCTATCTTTTCTTTTCCTTTTCCCCTCCTTTTTTTTTTTTTTTTTTTTGAATACCTTGTATTAATTCCCCCTGGTCTGAATATAAGGTAGGGATATTTTCTTTAAATATACTACCTTAGGTGGCCTTTCCTGATGCTTCTTTTTGTCCCCATTGAAATAGTCTCCTCTGTTATTCTCTCTCAACACACAGTCTCCTTTTCCTTCAAAGCGCATTATCACAACTTAAAATCATGAATTTGGGTATTGATTTTTCTAATGATACTTTTCCCTGCTACACCCTCAACTTTAAGAATGACATGTCTGTCTCTTTACTCGTGTACCCCAGCTCCTAGTATAAAACCTGGCACATAGTAGGTGGTCAAAAAAAGAACTAATTGAGTGAATGAATGTCATCACCTGAACCCTTTGTCAAATCCAGTACACACATTCAATCCATGTGATGACTGTGCAGACAGCAGAAAGAGAGGGCCTGGCCTCATTCACCCCTTACCTGGTACTGTGCCAAAGCAGGGTGTAGCATCTAGGGAGAGGATTGTAACCACTGGCACATGAAACTGGGGACAGCAGCCAGGTGGACAACTCAGGAACAGATGTGAAACAGCCTTCATTTTTTTCCCCCAATATCCTAGAGGGAGGGTGACTCTTTTAGGAAAAAGTAAAACTACTACTTGAGATATCTGTATCTATTTATGCTACCCTTTTTCTCTCCCACCGTCTCTACACCACACATGTACACACACACACACACACACACACACACACACACACATACACATACACACATTCATTCACCATGATAATCAATAAACAACTGATATTTTCCCTAATACCATTTCAATAAGATGTCAATTCTGTTTTAATTATTCCCTGAGAAGATTCCCAGACCATGTGATATGGGCCAAAAAGTCATTTATTTACTCATTCGCCATTTATTCAATAACTATTTTTTAAGGACGAAACTTTCCATTTCGATGACATGAATGGAGCTAAGGAGTATAATGCTAAGTGAGATAAGACAGTCAGAGAAAGACAAATACCATATGATTTCATTCATATGTGGAATTTAAGAAACAAAAACAAAGAGAAGAAAAAGAGACAAATGAGACAGACTGTTAATTATAGAGAACAAACTGATGGTTACCACAGATAGGAGGGAAGGATGACTTAAATAAGTGATGGGGATTAAGGAGTACACTTGTCATGATGAGAACAGGGTTATGTATGGAGTGTTGAATCATTATATTGTATACCTGAAACTAATATAACACTATGTTAACTGGAATTAAAATGAAAACTTTTGAAAATGATTAAAAAATAACTTTTTAAAATGTTTATTTTTTGAGAGAGACAGAGCATGAGTGGGGGAGGGGCAGAGAGAGAGAGAGAGAGAGAGAGAGAGAGAGAATCTGAAACAGGCTCTAGGTTCTGAGCTGTCAGCACAGAGACTGACACGGGGCCCAAACTCAAGGACCTGATCGTGACCTGAGCTGAAGCTGGACGCTTAACCACTGAACCACCCAGGTGACCCCAAAATAACTATTTTTTAAATAATTAATTTATTTTTAAAATTCAAGTACATTTAACATATATTAGTTTCAGTGTACAATGTAGTGATTCAACAGTTTTATACATCAGTCAGTGTTCGTTATGATAGACATACTCTTCATCCCCTTCACCTATTTCACCCATCCCCTCACCCACCTGTCCTCTGGCAACCAACAGTTTGTTCTCCATATTTAAGAGCCTATTTTTTGTTTTTCTCTTTTTCCCTTGTTCATTTGTTTTCTTTCAATAACTATTGAATGCTTTCTCAATTATGGTCCCAGGCTCTATGCTTTATACTAGGGATTGAGGCAGACGATGCTAGATGCCTTCCAATAATCACCTTCCCCTTCTTCTTTACTAGCCAACACTGACTTTACTCAGGTGGCAATGTGTCCAATCTAATAATGATAATGATGATAACAATAATAATAATAATTCTAACCTCTCTTGCAACTAGGGCTTGTCATGTGGCCCAGTTCCATCCAATGAGACAAGTGTGGAAGACTGTCAGAAATGTCTGAAGAGGTTTTGCTTTCCTGCTGTAGGTGCTGGCCCTTCCTCCTGCTTGCACGGGGTGGGAATACTGGAGTCAAGGCAGCCACGCTTCAGCCATGACATCCCTGAGGAAGTGAACCAACAACTACCGGCAACCACCATCTTCCAGACTTCTTGTCACATGAGAAAAAATCGGCCACAGTTTTGTCGATGCCACTGGAGTCAGGTTTCCTGTTACTTACAAATGATCAAAATCCTTGGTTCGAGGCTACAAAGATGAGCAAAACAATTCCTGGTCTCAGGGAACTCCTAGAGGGGAGATGCTGTAAATCAATGAAGGCAGCCCTGGGGAACAAGGGCTACCCAAGGGCTATGTCGAGGGCCCACTGGTGGCAGGTAAGAGAAGTGAATGACGATTTCTGGGTGAGACGACGGCAGGAGGAAGGCTTCACATAAGAGGAACTCGTTGTGTTGGGTGTTTAAAGAGAAATAAGACTAAGGTGCTCCTGCCATGGACGGCAGTGCCAGTGCAGACCTGGACCACCAGCACTGAGTCCAGGTTCTGCTGCTCACACTGGTCTCACTAGACTGTGAACCGCACACAGGTGCTCCAAGTTTATCTTCTTCTTGATTCTGTTCCCAGTGCCTGGCATTTAAGAGAGGCTCAAAATATACTTGCTGAATTGAAACCTCTCTGAAGTCCCATAGTCACCTTCTACCATATTTTATTCCATTAGTCTGCTAATTATTTAAAGTCATTTACTCCCCCTAGAAAGTATACCACACAAGGGTGCCTACCTTGGTAACTGAGATATCTCATCTGCCTAGAACAACGCTTGGCGCACAGTATGTACTCAACAAATACCTGTTGAGTGAATGAGCCCTAACTTTACTGATCTGCAAAATGTGGATAACAATATCTATCAAAAATGGTCAAGTGGATTAGAGAAAAATGCATGTCGAGTGTCTTGCACCGAGCTTGTCATATGGGTAGGTCTAACAACGCTGTTGTCTTCTCCTGTAAAACTTTGAGACCCACTCCTGACACGTCTATAAGCAACAACACCTGAGGTCAGCAGCCTAGTCTGTTCTTCCTAGAACAGGTTTGAGCATTTCTGGGGGCCAATGTGGCAAGTTCCAGCAGATAAATGTTTACCTGAGGCATTGGAAAGCCTGCCAGGAAAGAATTTGTCCTGGGAAAGAATTCCTCTCTGGGAAAAAGTCAGTATTCAAAAGTTTGATTCATGGGGTACCTGGGTGGCTCAGTTCATTAAGCATTTGACTCTTAATTTTGGCTCAGGTCATGGTCTCATGCTTCATGGGATCAAGCCCTGCATTCTTTCTCTCCCTCTCTCTCTCTCTCTCTCTCTGCCCATCCCCACTAGTGCTCTCTCTCTCTCTGTCTCTTTCTCTCTTAAAATTAATAAATAAACAAACATTTTTTTTTAAAGTGTGATTCAAGATCAGTGAACCTTGCTGTGCAGACGGTCTTTGGTCTAACACCCATGGACGCTGCCTGAGGCCCAGGAAGGGGGCTTGAAACCAAGGTGACACACAAAATAAGAGAGCTGCTTTGTTAAAACATCCAAGACTGTGCCCAAGACTGTGTGAGCCTTGAGCCCTGGGTCATGCGGCTTTATTAGCAGGCTGCAGCAGCCCGTCTGGACAGGAGTAGTGGGAGGATTCTACATGGTGGGTGCCTTGGCCTTCTGGGGCTGATTTGGCAGCAAGTTGCAGAGCAGTTGAAGTAAATATGTAAATGATAGCAGAACAGAATCTGTTCCAAGCACATGTGATCCCAGGAATAGCTGGAAAGAGATGCAGGTCATTAGAGTTTCTACAGAGATGGTAGGGACAGAGAAATATTGTAATGTGGCCCTATTTTTACCCAGAGATTGATTAAAGTTTCAAGAAATGTTGAAGAGGTAACAACAGAGATGATGCCATCTCCCCCTCCTCTTCCTCACACCCCTCCTCCTCCTCCTTCTTTTTGGAGATAATACCTTCTAATTATCACTCTAATTACATATAGCTCTCTCTACTCTCTGGTTTGTTGCTTAAGAGAAAAAAAATCTGTTCCTTTTTCTTAAAAATTCTAGAATACACATGTTATTTTTTTATCTTGAGAGAGTGGGGAAGGAGCAAAGAGAGAAAGAGAGAATCACAAGCAGGCTTCTCTCACAAACTGTGAGATCGTGACCTGAACCACTGGTATAAACATTTTAAAAACAAAAGTCGTACTACTTTCGAATTTCCCCATATCACTATACAAGCCTTGGAATTCCTCTGCTATTTTATGCTCAAAGGCTTATACCAACAGCCACCAAAACCTGGGCTTCCTTTGTCATACTGCACCTGTCTGCTTTCATCTCCAAAGCCAGGAAAGTGTCCTTAGATTTGAGATCTGTGAGGAAGAGAAGACATGTGGGTCATTTGGGTTTGTTGCTGTGTATATGTAGCCATAGGAGCTTGGCTTCTGGCCATGCAGGGTGTGCCCTGTATAATAACCCTAGGGGCCACGGTAACATAGGCCTCAATGTGAATCACACCCCCTGAAGTTGTGCACCATAATACCCTGTGTCACAGGATATGGGCTGGGACTTTTCCTGTTGTTTTAGAGTTTTGGCTAAAGCCTCAAAGTCAAGGACATTGGATAATAAGGGCTCCAACATTTTAAAGTGATTAGAGACAACCCTGTGGGCTTCCTAAAAGATGCAGAAAAATGGTGACCACCCCTCCCCCCCCCCCGCAACTCACCCTGGCAGGCCAACTGAAAATCATTTTATTTATTTATTTATTTATTTATTTATTTATTTATAACATATTTTTTGTAATGTTTTATTTATTTTTGAGAGAGAGTGGGGCGGGGAGGGGGAGAGAGAAAGGAGACACAGAATCTGAAGCAGGCTTCAGGCTCTGAGTGGTCAGCACAGAGCCCAATGTGGAGCTCAAACTCACAAACCATGAGATCATGACCTGAGCCGAAGTCGGATGCTTAACTGACTGAGCCACCCAGATGCCCCTGAAAATCATATTTTAAGGCCCCAGGGTGCCCACAAGGAGTGTGGTGTCTCATCTACTGGCCGCAGGCTTCCTGAACTATAGGAACTCTGGGTCTGCCTCTCCAGTTACTTGGGTAAAACATGGTGAGGGAGTCTTTGGAGTATCCCCAGGAGTTTAGGGGGTGAAGCCTAAAGATAGGAGGCTATCGGGAGCCTCCCACAATGGCACAGCAAAGAGGGAAGGAATAGGGGACCAGCTTGCACTCCTGACATTTGGAGGGACAAGGATGCAGGACTTTCCATGGAACAAGGAGATGCTGCAGAAGTGAGCCAGGTTGAACTCCTGCTCACGAGGGTCCCCAGGAGGGCAAGGGGCTCCAGCTTGCTGCGTGGGTTATACCACCAGTGGCAGAAGGTGAGGGGAGTGGGTTGCAAGAGTGAGTGAAAGCAGGGCTCAGCAAACTCATCTGTAAAGGGCCAGAGAGGATATATTTTAGTCTTCCTAACCATATAGTGTCTACCACAACCACCCAACCCTGCCATTATAGAGCAAAAGCAGGCATGAGCAATACATAAATATATGGGTATAACTGTGTCCCAATACAACTTTATTTACGGACACTGCCATTTTCGTTTTATCTAATTTCATGTCATGAAATATTACTGATTTTTTTCCAGACATCAAAAAATGGAAAAACCATGCTTCTCTGCTGCTCAGATTTGCCCCATAGGCCATTGTCTGCCAACGCCCTGAGCTAGAGGGTGTGTCACCCTGGACAGGAACAGGGCAGAGAGCCAC
Source organism: Lynx canadensis (assembly GCF_007474595.2). Lineage (NCBI taxonomy): Eukaryota > Metazoa > Chordata > Mammalia > Carnivora > Felidae > Lynx > Lynx canadensis. The sequence goes on from NC_044305.1 coordinate 86,079,222, forward strand.
GGGCAGCCCCAGCCAAGGAAAAGGATGATGCACCTTGATCCCAAAGCCCCTCCTCCTGCCCCAGCCATAGGAGGCAGGTGTAGAAAGAGGAGGCTGGCTTCTGAGTCCAACCTAGGGAAAGGAGGGAAGCTCTCTGGTAGATGGAAAATGGAAGGTGTAAAGACTTAGCTAGATTTCTGGGGCGCCTGGGTGGCGCAGTCGGTTAAGCGTCCGACTTCAGCCAGGTCACGATCTCGCGGTCCGTGAGTTCGAGCCCCGCGTCGGGCTCTGGGCTGATGGCTCAGAGCCTGGAGCCTGTTTCCGATTCTGTGTCTCCCTCTCTCTCTGCCCCTCCCCCGTTCATGCTCTGTCTCTCTCTGTCCCAAAAATAAATAAACGTTGAAAAAAAAAATAAATAAATAAAAAAAATAAAAAAAAGACTTAGCTAGATTTCTTACCACTGGAGAGGACTGTGGGAAATACGATCATGTTTAAAGCTGAAGGAGACCAGAAAGTGACGGGACCTGCAGGCATTTCATCAAGGAGGTGGGAAGATCACAAGGACCATAGTTAAGCCCTTTCCTGAACTCTTACCTTATCTTACTGAACTGAGTCTATTCAAAACAATGGTTGCAGATATTTTAACAATTCCCTTTACTAGCTACTCCGAACTTAACCCCTTGTGTCGTCGTTCTTAGCAGATTTAAATAAATTTACAAATTTTTATTTTTGAGAGAGAGAAACAGAGAGTAAGCAGGGGAGGGGCAGAGACAGAGGGAGACAGAATCCGAAGCAGGCTCCAGGCTCTGAGCTGTCAGCAGAGCCTGACCCGGGGCTTCAACCCATGAACTATGAGGATCATGACCTGAGCTGAAGTCAGACACTTAACTAACTGAGCCACCCAGGTTCCCCACCCAATTTATTATTTTTTAAGTAAACTTTTTATTCTTTTTTTTTTTTTTTTACTGTCCTAAATTGTTTATTACTTACCTAATGTAAGTAATTTTACAAACATTACTTACATTAACGGTAATGGCGGACCTGGAGAGTACTGTGTCTTCTCTATGCCACACGGTGAGAACCATCAAGAACGTGGTGGAACTTGGGGCCCTTTCCAAGGCCACATTCTTTTTTTTTTTTTTTTAACATTTATTCATTTTTGAGAAACAGAGAGAGATAGAATGTGAGCAGGGGAGGGGCAGAGAGAGAGGGAGACACAGAATCCGAAGGAGGCTCCAGGCTCCGAGCTGTCAGCACAGAGCCCGACACAGGGCTCGGACCCACGAACTGCAAGATCACGACCTGAGCCGAAGTCAGACGCTCAACCAACTGAGCCACTCAGGCGCCCCTCCAAGGGCACATTCTTATGGCCAGGACATGGCAGCCCTCACAGCTCCCTGTGCTTGTGGACTGGTTTGGTGATTCACTGGGCATCAGGATTTTTTCTGATAGCTTTACGGAATGGATCGATGAGAATGACCTCAAAGAATCTGTATGTGGAATCTTCACCAACCTGGGACAAATTCAAGACTCTCAGAGCCCCACAGTAGCATCTAGCTCACTCCTCTGTGACAGACTGAAGGCTTCAGGCAAACTTCAGCTGGTCAACACCATGATGGACAGGCTTGCCATGGGTGGCGCTCTGAGGAACTGGGCATCTGCGGCCACTGCGTCGCACACGAATATGATATGTGACATAACCTTGCTTGGCCTTGTACCCCAGTCTGTGAGCTTTATTGAGCTGGGCTGGGTGGGGGGCCCTGTCAGCACAGAGAGCTGGCATTAATGCCAGCAGCACACTCTGAGAAGAAAACGCATCACGTGGGACTGCTTCTTCCTCCATAGCTCCTGGATGTCATAGTAAGCGCCCTCTTGGCTTGCCTTTGAGCTGATTGCTGCCAGCAGAGAGAAAGCGGTAAACTTTTTATCCCAAAGTCCTATTAGATTTACAGAAAAGTTGCAAAGACAGTACAAATTGTTTCTATCTATCCCTTAATCGGCTTCCCCTGTTGATAGCGTCTTACATTACAATTATACATTTGCCAAAAGTAAGGAACCAGTATTACTAATTATTATAACTAAGGAACCAACATTAACAAAACTCCTCCATGGTTTATTTGGATTTCACTACTTTTTCTTTAATTCTTTTTCTGTTCCAGGATCCTATCCAGATATATTACATTTTCTCGTCATAGCTCCTAACATCTTCTGGCCTGTGACAGTTTGTCAGACTTCCCTTGTTTTGGTGACTTGGTGACTTTTACCAGCTTTGAAGAGTGCTGGTCAAATATTTTGTAGAATGTCCCTCAGTGGGAATTTGTATGATATTATTCTCTTGGTTAGACTGGGGTTATGGGTTTTGGAGAGGAAGACCACAGAGGTCAAATACCCTTCTCATCACATCATGTCACAGTTGTCACAACAGTGTCACAACATACCGCTGTTGATGTTAACTTTGATCCTCTGGCTGAGGTGGTGTTTGTCAGGTTTTTCCACTGCAAAGTTACTCTTTCCATCTTCCCTTTCCATACACTACTTTTTGGAAGTATAGACAACATTCAAAGTGTGTGGAATTAAGCTCTACTTTGGAGGCAGGAGAGTCTACACAAATTAGTTGAAATTCTTCTATGTGCGATATGTCTTTTCTTCCCCCATTTATTTTTTCAATGACTTTTATATCAGTATGGGCTGATATCAGGTTGGTGCCTGTGTCTCTGTGACTTTTTTTTTTAAGCACTTCTTTACTTTCTGGCAATACAAAGTGCTCCGAGTTCACCTTGTATATTTCCTGCCCCCAGCCCTAGAATCAGCCATTCTGTGGAGTCTTGGTTCCTTTCATTTAGAAACCAAGATCTGGGTGTAGTGCTGAGTGTGCTTGTCCATTTACTTTTCAGTCTCTTATTCCTTCATCTTCATCTGTTCCTTCTCTACAGGTGGTTTCTCCTTGGCTGATAAGGAACAACCATATTCGAGCACTTCCCCCATTAATCCTTCTTCATCCATGTCCCCCACTGGCAACCTCCCTAGCTCTCTTTTCATTTCCATTCAAGCTCATATCATGGTCACATCTTATATGAATTTGAAAGGGCTACATAAAAAGAGTAATAAAGTGTCACCTCATATGCAAAATATGAAATAAATGCAAATATTAAAAATTGTCAGATAAAGCACAGCTTCAGAGCTGGTAGGCTCAAGGGAATTGTGCCATTACCACATGGTGGTGCCACCGAAGCTGGTGAGTCAAACAGAAATCAGTAATACTGAATGAGCACTTAAAATGGGCCACTCTTCTAAGTACAACTCGTAACAATCTGTGATGTGGGCATTTAATGTTATCCCTGGTTTACAGATGAAGAAACAGACTCAGAAGTTCAGTGATTTGTTCAAGTTTACACAGCTAGGAAGTGATGGACGAGGAATGTAACCCTAAGCAGTTTAAACTTGTGTTCACCTCCACTCCTCAACACAAGGTATCTGTTGCCCTTTGTCAGTAAGAACGGTGCTGTTGTTAACTTGTCTTAGAACTTTGGGAGTAGCTTTAGTGACTAGATTAGTTTCCTACTGCTGCTATAACAAATTATCACAACTGGAATGGCTTAAAACAGCAAATTTATTCTCTTATAGTCTGGAGGTCAGATACAGTCTGATACAGGTACAGGTACATCCTGAAGCCCATTTTCACTGGACTAAAGTCAAGTTGTTAGCAAGGCTGGTTCCATCTAGAGGCTCTGAGGGGAGAATCTGTTTCCTTGTGTTTTTCACCTCTGGTGGCTACCTGAATTCTTTGGCTTCCTACATCTTCAAAGTATCACTCCAGACTTTGTTTCCGTCACCACGTTGCCGTCTTCTCTTTTCCTGCATCTTGTTTTTTTTTAATGCCTCTTACCCATTGAGCCCATCCCCCCTCCCACAACCCCTCAGGCAACCTTCTGTTTTTTTCTCCGTATTTAAGAGCTTCTTATGTTTTGTCCCCCTCCCTATATTTATGTTATTTTGCTTCCCTTTCCTTATGTTCATCTGTTTTGTATCTTAAATTCCTCATATGAGTGAAGTCATGATATTTGTCTTTCTCAGACTAATTTCACTTAGTATAGTACCCTCTAGTTCCATCCACGTAGTTGCAAATGGCAATCTTTTGATTGCCGAGTAATACTCCATTGTATATATATACATTTTCTTTATCCATTCATCCGTCGATGGACATTTGGGCTCTTTCCATACCTTGGCTATTGTCAATAGCGCTGCTATAAACATTGGGGTGCATGTGCCCCTTCGAAACAGCACACCTGTATCCCTCGGATAATTACCTAGTAGTGCAATTGCTAGGTCATAGGGTAGTTCTATTTTTAATTTTTTGAGGAACCTCCATACTGTTTTCCAGAGTGGCTGCATCAGTCTGCATTCCCATTTCCTGCATCTCTCTTGAAGCTGTGATTACGTTGGGCTCACCTGACTAATTTAGAACAGCCTTCCCATTTTAAGACCCTTAATTTAATCATCACATGTGCTAAATCCCTTTGGCTATATAAGGTATCCTTCACCGGTTCTGGGGGTTATGACATGGATGTAGGAGGCATTATTCAGCCTACCATAGTGAATACAGTGTTTTGTTTTTAATGTTTATTTACTTTGTGAGTGCACGTGCATGCTTACACAGGGTAGGGACAGAGAGAAAAGAATCCCAAGCAGGCTCTGTGCCATCAGCACAGAGCCCAACACATGGCTCAATCCTGTGAACCATGAGAGCATGACCTGAGCCAAAATTAAGAGTTGGACGCTTGGGCGCCTGGGTGGCGCAGTCGGTTAAGCGTCCGACTTCAGCCAGGTCACGATCTCGCGGTCCGTGAGTTCGAGCCCCGCGTCAGGCTCTGGGCTGATGGCTCGGAGCCTGGAGCCTGTTTCCGATTCTGTGTCTCCCTCTCTCTCTGCCCCTCCCCCGTTCATGCTCTGTCTCTCTCTGTCCCAAAAATAAATAAACGTTGAAGAAAAAAAAAAAAATTAAAAAAAAAAAAAGAGTTGGACGCTCAACCAACTGAGCTACCCAGGTGCCCCCATTTTTTTTTAAAAAAAATTCACTGATATTATAGTGTAATTTTCCTTTTCTATCCTACAAACATTTATTCCGTGATGTTATTAGTATGAGAACTGGAGGGAAAAAACATCCAAATCAATGATATTGGAATGCAAGTTAGATATAATAAGATATGGAGAAGGCTATTAATTTAAGAAGGATAAATCTTTTAAGAAAAAAAAAAACATATAATGTAAAAAAAAAATTGGGGACCAGGTTGCTCTCCTGGGGAAAAGAACAGTGCAGCTGTGGTGCCCTTAAATTGTGGGTTATTATTTATACAAGGTCCTTGTATAAAATAGAACCACCTTGTTCTTTAAAATATATCCTTCCTTCTTTACACCCCACTCAGTCCTCAATGCACTGCAGTCTGCCCTGACTATTTTACTGAAATTGCTCTTGCTTGTGTTCACCTCTGGCCTCCAAATGACAAATCCAATTAACATTTTTCTATCTCTTTTGATCTCTCTGTGGCATTTAAAAACTACTGACCGCTTCTCAGTCTGGAAAAGGTTTCCTCTCTTAGCTTTGGTATCCCCCTTCTGTTCATCTACGTTTGTGACTCAGTTTCCTTCATGGCTTTGTTTCTCCACCCGTCCTTGAAGTGTTGTCATTCCCAAAGGGAATGTAAATGTTCCTCTCATTCTACATTCTCCTCATCCAAGACTCACTGATAGACTCACTGATGACTTTCCTCTACCAGCAGTCAAGACTTGTCTCCTGATTCACACTACTAATGGCCATCTGGACAACTTTACTTCAACAGCCCATGTGCAGGCACAAGAAAGACATATTGAACTACTGTGGCTGTTTCACCTTGTGTTTTTGAACACATATTTTAACTGGGCTAGCATTGATGAATTTTCATCAAGAAATTCTTCTAAGAAATCCTACTAACTCTATTAGGCTAATTTAATTTTTGATCAATTTCCTAGGCAATGTATTTCCAGGGATCCAGTCTTTTCTTTCTTTTTATTTTTAATGTTTATTTATTTTTGAGAAAGAGAGACAGAGCATGAGCAGGGGAGGGGCACAGAGAGAGGAAGACAATGAATCTGAAGCAGGCTCCAGGCTCTGAGCACAGAGCCCGACACAGGGCTTGAAACCACAAACCACAAGATCATGCATGACCTGAGCCAAAGTTAGATGCTTAACCGACTGAGCCACTCAGAAGCCCCGGGATCCAGTCTTTTCTGTATACATTTTATAATGGAGACTTATTAGTCAATTTTTGGTTCATTTCAAATTTTACCAATGTACCTTCTGCTACTAAGTTCTCTTGTGGCTACTAAACCTACTAAATTCAAATTTCCTGAGTCAAAATTTTGATTCAAATTTTGTCAAAATTTCAGTCTTCCATCAATTTTCACTGATGCGTGGTTTTAACTGGTTTGAATTTTACTTGAACTGAATATTTCTACTAGTAATAGTCATTAGAAACTGAACAAAGTCTGACAGTTTATATTTAATTTTTGGATACTCCATTAGAAAACTGTGATCAATTCCCTTCCAATAACCTAGGGTTCTCTAAAGAGTGAAAACAGAGTCTGTCCTTGGGTTAAAGGTCCTGCTCAGAAACAGGATGAGGCTGGGGAGATCAGGTAGAAATACTAATTTCACCATATGTGACTTCACCATATTCTCTCAGTGCTAGAGAACTGAGCTGCCTTGGAAGAGTATACTTGGATTCTTTTGGGCCCTCCAGACTTAACTTGCATAAAAGGTTGAGGAATTATTTGTCTTCTTCCATGTAAGCTGAGATGCTAACTGAGGCCCTCTAGACCTTACTACCCTAATATAAGGATAGATAAACTCAAGGAAAAATTCTTATGATGGAAGGAAAAAGATCTCTGTCTCCAAATCCAGAGAGATGGGTCTAAATTATCTGCTCGCGGCTTTTCTCTGGGCCTCACTCTGGTTTTTCCCACTTGGTTTTCGATTAGGGGGTAATACTTCCCTGGCTGGTCTCTTATTAACCAGTCTCAAAGCTAGCAAAAGTAAGCCACAAAAGGGTGAATGCAAACGATAGCGTCCTGTGGGAACCAGAGTGTCTAACTCTGGCTCTCCCTACAAGGAAGGCAGAGCTAAGTCACTGCAGGTGAGTTGGTCCACATGTGCAGAAGGCTCTGATTCCTGCATCTATCTTAGTGGGAATAATGCATCTATGTGAAATGGCTTCCCCCAGAGCAGTCCAAGTCACAGACAGGAAGATTGTACTCTTGGTTAATGATAACTTGAAATAGAAAAAGCAAAGGAACTTCACACTGTAGAACTAGGCAGGGCATATATTTAAAGACAGGTGAATCAGATGTTAAATGAATCTTCAGAAAAAGTAGGCACCTTTGGTTTTACTTGTATATATTATACCATAACTCTCTGGATCCCTGGATCTTCTTTGAACCATTATCAGTTTGAACTCAGAACTGAACTCAGCCCTTTGCTAATTCTCCCTGAATGATGGATGTCAAACTTGTTAAAGCTCAAATGTTACTATTATTTTCTCAAATTTGGAGAGGAAACAGGCAGGTAGTTTCTCTCCCACAGTATAGATTTAGAAATTCTTAGGAATAACTCATTCCCCCCCAAGACTTCTCTTTGTGTGTGTGTGTGTGTGTGTGTACTTTTTAATGTTATTTTAATTCCAGTATAATTAATGTACAGTGTTCTATTAGTTGCAGGTGTACAGTATAGCAATTTTACAATTCTCTACATTACTCAGTGTTCGTCATGGTAAGTGTACTCTTAATCCTCTTCACCTATTTCACTCAGCCCCCCACCAACCTCCCTCTGGTAATCACCAGTTACTTTTCCGTAGTTAAGACTCTGGCTTTTTTGTTTGTTGTTTCCGAGACTTCTTTCTTTGTTATGTTAACGCTGGTCTCTCTTAAGGGATTTTTGTGTGTGTTTTTAAAGACTGAATATTGATGCCGGTCATATTCAAATAACATATTTTAGGAGCTCACAATAAAGTTTACAATAGCAGGGAGCTCTGTGGTTTTTCTAGCTCAATCCATATGGCCCCATTGTCTTGTATTATTTCACTTACGTCTCCATGGAACATCTAGAATGGAAAGAAGTTGTCAGGAAATAACAATGTTGGCATTGGAAACCTAGCAAACAACCAACCAAAAGTTGTCCTTTGAAACTTAAAAACATAAAACAAGGCTTGCTACTATAAAAGGTGCTTATGGAGCCCTTCAATCCTAGGAAGATCTGGCTTAAGAAATAATACAAAATATAAATCATTTATTTTTATTAGGTCCATTTTAATAAAGTGTATAAGAGTTTACAACTCAAAAAAATTATTCATAAAAACTATCAGATACATAAGATAGATCACACGAAGAGTGCAATAACATAAATCCAATAGTCTGCAAATAAGAGGTATTGCAAAAACTGTTAAGATTGACTTTATAAATGTCTTTTTCCCTTCCTTTCCCATGTTCACAGCCCTTGAGATTGCATGCACATATTGTCTTCTGAGGTCTGAGAACTTCAGTATTCCTTATAGCTGGGTCGACTTCCTCATTCAGTCAACTCAGAATGTTTTGTCAGCAGAGAGGTTCGCCTCTTCTCCATGGAATGAGCATGGTCCTTGGCCTTTATTTGGTTTCTGTCCCCTAACAAATGGCATCAAACACTTTCTCTTTCAAAGGAACATCTTGCAGGCCTTGTGCTGTCTGGTCACTGTTGCCAGTCCAACACCACACATGAGCCAAGGGTTCAGGTCAAACCCTACTGAGTTTCATCTTTGTGGATGAGACGAGCATGCTTACTGTGGAAACAGGCTGAGGCAATGGCTGATTTTCCCACCTTTATCTACAACAACTCCAGTTCTAACTCAAGAGTTGTTGGCCAGTGGGACTAAATTTACTCAAGCCAGCTACCTACTGTCACCACTTGGTATTCTTTGGATGCCTTCATAAGGAGGTCTTCACACCATGGCAAAAAGCATGAGCGCGCACACACACACACACACACACACACACACAGACATCGACACAGACACACACACCCTTCTCCATTCACAATCCTCAAATAGGAGTCTTTGGTAGACTCAGAGAATACAACTGGATTTGCCATTTCAGAGTGAAAAGGCTACATTGTTTTCTCTCACTCCCAAAGTCTCACTTTAACTGACATGGTTAAAAAGCATTTCTGCAATTCCTTGCCAAAAGGAATCAGACAGATCCCTTTAACACATATATGCAGTTCTATTACAACGCAATGCAGATAATATTGACTTGATTTCAAGAACAGAACGCTGTTACTATAAACTCAAAACAGTGCCACCCATACTGAGACTGCTGGGAAATAGCTCAGACTACATTTCTTACAGAATTATAAATTACGGGAATCCTGGACTAAGCCACCCGTGTGCTGGTTAGCATTTAGCCATTTTTTACAAGCTATTCCAGAGTCCCTTCACACCTAAACTTGCCCCTGCATTCTGGAGCGCATTGGGCTTGTGTTAGATCATGGTGGAGAGATGCCTTTGGGTTGTCTCCAGAGTAAGGCTGGACTTCTGCCAGCCTTCCTTCATCTGTTCTTCTAGTCCATAAGAAATGGGGAAGGTGAGCCATTTCATTCTTATTTGGAATTATTCCAGTGTGGTGAGATTATCATAGGTTAGGCTGAAACTTAAGAAACTGTTTACAGTAACAAAGGCACATAAAAATTAACATGATCATTCGGTCCCACCTCTCTTTCATCCACTTATTGGTATGGTCATAATAGGGTAATGTTAAGTGAGGAAATGAAGGGGTGGGAACAGGTACAAGGAAGGTGAGCCAAGAAGATTTGCAGGAATAAAGAAGCAGGAAAGAGCTGTGTCTGGCTGTGTCTTAGTGATAGGATCTTGGATACCACACGTAGGAGGCCTGTTTCCTAATAAAGGTCAAGGTACAAAGGAGGCAGTAGAACAGGAAGTCGGAGAGGAAGGTGGCACCTGGGGAATCAAGACACCGCCAGTGTGGATTTTCACATCTAAGCTGAGGCAGCTAGTTGTTTGCAGCAACCTAGAAAATTTTTTCTTGTAGGAAAAGAACACAAAAACAATTCCCAACCAGATACTACTTTTATTTTCAAGCATCTTGAAACCCTTAAGTGAACTTCACAAGTTTGCAAATATTCTGATGGTTTAAAAAAACAAAACAAAAAACCCCAAAACCACAAGTAGTAGTTCACAAAGGGACCGAAAAATGAAGAATTTAAATGACATGATTCCATTTAAACTCTTCATGTTTACTCCACCAGGCAGGATGGGAGGACTGGAACCCAGGAGTGACTGCAGGCATTTACAAAGCACTTGCACCTCCTCAAAAACTGCAGTCTTTCCAGCGGCTCTCCTATGTTTCTTTTATCAAAATAATCCGGGTTCTAAATTTCTCAGCTAAAACTGCACCTGTGTGACCAGCAGCCATTCCACGGTTGACTGGCATGTGTTTTCCAGTTTCAGTTCCAAAGACACAGCAGAGAATGACATCTTCCTTTATGAAAGGCACCCAATGACTCCATTCTCATGCTGGAGAATGAGTTGGCTCTCACCCTTCTCCCGTTTCCTGTAAAATTTCCTATTTGATAAAATGCATACAAACTATATGATCTATGTTCTGATGACGTTTCCTTATGGTATCAAATACAGCATGGTTCAATTTCTATTGTCAGATCACTCTGGCGATTATATTTATTTTAAATAAAACTGAGATCTGTGACTTTATGAGTCAGTGAAATATCCACCAAATAGCTGAAAACACTGATGTACATGTACTCTAAAACTTACTAAATCAACAACGGGCAAATAAGATGCCGATATTTTTCTTGAAAGTTTAGAAAGAAACGCTGGTCACCAGATTAAACTCAGACCTAATGTGGCCACGTGAACATGTACACACTAGTCCACACACAGGAAGTGAGCCCAAAATGAAATTGAGTTTAAGATCCAGGTTCCCTTAGGCTCTGCCCAGCATCTGCTTCCACATCAAATTTTGTTCATTCCACTTCCCAATCTAACAAGGACTGGGAGCCTAAAGGGTCATATGTAGCTCAAGAAACAGCTATGTTAAATATTTTCCACCACACATAGTAAAACTTCATTAATTTAATAGTGACTGTTAGTCAATTAACATAGATTCTTTAAAAGTTCATCAGTGCATGTTGTGGTTCAATGCTTTACATCTAAATATATTCTGGCTCATCGCGCTCCACTGAAATGAAAGATCACAAGTTCCCGCATTCCCTAACAAATGTGTAAAAGCAAATAACACATAAAAGTAGAAAGTACAGTATTTTGTTGACTATATATCTTCTTTTTCTCTTTAATGTTAACCTGTTGCAGTATAGTTTTTGGAAACATGCATTTGGTACTAACTAAAAGCACCCTGAGCACTCCTAATTCCCTTAATGCTAAATTTTCTAGAATTCCAGATTCAGAATGGCCTCTGGCAAGAATATTTTATCTTTATTTTTTTTAAATGTTTATTTATTTATTTTGAGAGAGAGAGAGAGAGAGAATGAGCAGGGGAGGGGCATAGAGGGGAGAGAGAATTCCAAGCAGGCTCTGCACTGTTAGCATGGAGCCCGATGCAGGGCTCAATCCCACGAACCTTGAGGTCATGACCTGAGCAGAAATCAAGAGTCGGACACTTAACCGACTGAGCCACCCAGGTGCCCCAGCAAGAATGTTTAACTTTTAAATGATGCATTTACCCTATATGATCCAAAGATCAGTGCAGAATTTACTAGTTATTAGCTAATAATTAATGTAATTTAGTCAAACAATTTTCATGCATCACTCAATAAAAACACAAAAGTAATTTGCATGTTTTTACATTCATTTCCTATTCAAAGAATGTATTTAGAGTCTCCACCCACAATAGGTCTCCAGTGAGAATAAAAAACATTGCAAGCCCATGCTTGACAAATGATTCAACTACGTGATAAAATCACCATGATTTTATCGATTTTACCTTGAGAGCTAACATGGCTACTTGATTAGGAAGAAGTGATCAAATAACCAAAGGAAAGACATTTTGCAGGGCTATTACGGAGGTAATCCTGAATATCTGGAAGAGTGAGTGAGAGCGGCCTTCTCCTTTAAGAGTTTCTGACATGGGGTGAGTACCTCCCTGAATATTCCTATCCTCTTAGCTCCTGCTTTTGAGGCCTTTAATTGATAATGGCCAAGGGAAGAGTCTGGGGTGCAAAGTTCCATATGCATTAGCTCAAACTACTTATTCAACTGAAAAAATGATTTTGCATCAATTGTTACACAGAAAAATCAGAAATAATCACTGGGAGAAAAGCAAACTTTTAGAGGGAACATTTCGCATTCCCCAAAGTGAAAAAGACTGGTGTGGCTGAAAACTCGGTGGAAAACCACTGCTGATAGCCCTGATCCAGTGCCAATGATCAAAGTTTATCTTTTAACATGGACATTTGAAATAGGTGGAGACTACACTAGAAAAAGTCTTGAAAAGTTGCCATTCATATCCTACCACCAAGACCCCTGAGCTTTAAATTTAAACAGTGTGATACCTAATCAACTGCAGTATGAGTCTAGCATTCTGGCTTGAATCTTGGATGAATTTCCAACTCTTTTACATCATTAATTTGGTTTGGTAAGTAACCCTCCCAACTTCTCCAGCTAACAGAGACATCACTAACATCTATTATTACAAGTAACAGGAAGCTTTTGGGTTGAAACATGGCCCAGCAGCTCTTTCCATTAAATTGAACTTCCTCAGCAGAAATCTTCCCATAGAGACACGAATTTCACCTTAAGGCACTATAATAAAGGGTATGAAAACAGCCGGGAATGAGTCAGATCTTTCCAGAAATAGAAGACATTTCAAAACCACAACTCAGTCACCTACCTGGCCTACTTCAACATCTACAGAGGACAGAGAATTGAAAGGTTTTCATGGCTAGCTGATTCAGCCCTTTTCTCTTCTTCCAAACTGACTTACATGTCTCGGATTTCTACTTCCTCAAGAGGCAGTGGAGAAAGAAAGCAAGGAATTGGAAAAAACAAATAAGGAAGCAAATCTAGTTTGTAGCCTAGTCTCATGATGAATTCCATAGTGACAGCATGGAGTGCTCACAAGTTTTAAAGTAGTTAATAAAATATTACTAACACCATATACCCAATGGTTAGAGCTGTAGCAAGGTGCTCTTTTCTATCGTTCTGGGGGGCGGGGAGAATTATAAAGATAATTAATTTTTCAAGACCATGTACAGGGAATTTGTTAATAGCAAATAGCACATTTTGGAGAAAGAAAAATCTATTCTAAAGCCTCAGTTGCAGCAGGATTTTCCTACACATTCCAATGAATTCAATTTTGCCACAAGAAAAGAACTAAATAAAAACAGGGCTCAGATCAATTAGGTCAGGAGACAAATGCCAGTAAATGAGTGATTGTGGAGGTAGGTATAGTATGACAGGATTTACCTAAAGGAAAAATGCTCCCTGTGCACACACACGTGGCACACACATACCTGTGCACTCCTGGTGATTTAAAAAGCGTGGGCATGGGAAGGCTCAACACTGTTAGACATGAGCACAGATATCTCATCTGTTTGCATTTCTATGTAGGAAAGGATCTGACACACGTTACACACCCACACTCATATGCGTGAGAGGCCAGCCTGGCTCGCACAGACTCAGAAACAGATCCAGAGAATCCTTGTAGAGTTGCTGGTTTTACAGGAATGATTAGTATCTGCAGGATCACACTTCCTTTTGATTTGCAGGATTTTTATCTTGCATTTCCTTCCAGAAATATGCCCTTTGCAAGAGCATTAAGTCAAGTCCTGAAGGGACTAATCTTGTGTCCTCCAATGGACATGACTCAGAACGGAAACTGCAGGAATAAACCTTGCAGTAACATGGCCCCTTTTGGTTTGGGGTGAAGTATTTCTGGATTCAAGCAGTTTTGGGGCAAACAAAGAAAGCAGAGTTCTGGGTGGAGGTGGAGATGGAAATGCCTGGAAGTCCAGAAATCAATATAAACAAAAGAAATGAGCATAACTTAAAGGGGTTTCAGTTAAGTATCACTGCAACGGAGTTTGTTGAGCACACAAGTTCTGCTGATACGTGGAACTGAAAGATAATAATTGGTGTATTTCTTGAGATAGGCTCAGCTGGGAGTGACGTGGTAGGTACTGAGGGTGGGGTAAAGACAAGAGGCCTAAGGCTCAGGTTATCGCTCCTAAGGTTTCTGCTTGCCTGATTTTGAAGGAAAGGGTGCTAAAGCAAAAGGATCTGCAGGTGGCAGCTCCATAGTCCTGGAGGAAAGGGATGTGATGGAAACAGAGCCAGCTATCGACTGTTTGTTGGTCTGTGAAACAATTTTGTAGGCAGCAATGGGCTGGGCTTCTGGATTTGGCTCATCTTCTGGGCTATAGTGACGGGAATATTTGGATAAAGACTGGGGGCGGAATGGTTTGCCAGCCATGGGGCCTGAGACAGCTTCTTTCTGGGGCTGAGGTCCTTTGTTTCTGTCGTTAGGATGACCCCCAGGTTCCAGGGAGGATCCCCTGGGAGAGATGCTGTCTAGATGGTCTGCTGCTTGTACAGAATGGGAGGGGTGGTTAGACTGTTGGACAAAAGCAGCCATGGAATACTGAGCTCGGACAGGGGCATACGCTGCCCTCTCTAGGCCTGGGAGCAAAGGAACATCGTCAGTCTGGTTGAGGAGACTGGCCTGCACGGGCAACTCCTGGGAGGCGCTCTGGGCAACTGCTAATTCCTCCATGCTCTTCTTCTTGGTAAAAGGAGCTCTCAAGAACACGTCCGCCTCCTCTGGCTGGGAAGGAGCCACACTGCCCTTGGAGAGAAATGGAGCTTTGGAGAAAATATCCATGTCATCAGTTGGAACCCTTGAGCTCCTGAAGGGAGCTGTGGCAAAAACATCTGGCTCCCCAAGACCATCAGTGGTCGGTTGTGTGAGGGCTTGGAACTGGTTCTTTCTTCCACCTTGGCCTGCTTTTGCTTGTTCAGTACAGACTTCTGGCTGAGTGAATGGAATGGCTCCTCCCAGTTTCCCTTGTGGAGGCTTGCAGCTCTCATCCTCTTCTTCAGACTCCATGAGGAGAGGTCGGGACCCACTGCAGTCTAGCATGTCCCCCTCGAGATCAGTCCCTTCCTCTTCGCTGCTGTGGAATGAACTGTTGCTTGAAGGGCCATCTCGGGCCAAGTAGTCAGATTCTAAATTGTTCTGAGTTTTCATGCCAGGTACTCTGGAGGGATCTGGATACAAGGGAAGGCCTTTAACACCCGCTGAGTCTTTAAAGTGCTCTACAGTTATTACAGGACAGGGATTGGGCTCTCTCTGGAGACCTAGAAAAGCACAAAAATGCAGAATTAATGCACAGATCAGTCCAACTCTCCTTGGAACATTTAACGGTCAACCCGCGGCAGAAACATTGTGGGACCAAATAATAAAGGTTGAAAATGGAAAAGGAAAAACAGAAAAATAAAAGTCAGGCAAGGAAACTGCACACAAACTGGAACACAAGCAATCACTGTATCACATTTTGGAACATGATCGGCACAATGTACAGGAAAGGAGATGAAGATGTTAGGCACACAGACATTCAGCATAACTATGAGCTGCTCCTACTCGCGGGGCCAGACACGGACACCTGCTCTACCTGGCACTGGCTCACGATGGAATGAAAACAAACCCAGTCACTCATGTCCACATACACCATGGCAGTTCTGCATTATGTAGAAGTACTGTCTGGGGACAAATGCAATTCAGTATCTGACATGTGGTCATCTGCTCCATGCTGCCTGTATCTGAGGACAGATTCTTCCCAAACCACCCCCCTCCCCGCCCCCACCACCACCCTGGAAAAGCAGCAGAACACGGCTGCTTGATAAATACAAGATTTACATCATAAGCACTACTCAAAGAGCACAAGAGTGCCCCAAATACCAATACTGAAGGCACTTTCTAAGGGGAGGAGACATAGTCAAAATCATATTAAATAAATCACCTTCAGCTGGAATTGCTCTGGAATTTTGTTTTCAGTCTTCTAAGTTACCAAAGATCTCCTCTGCTTAAATGAATCTATGATAAAGTCCTTTAGGCAGAAGGAGTAAAATACAAGGATAATTACAGAAATATTTGCAAACTCTAATCTACCAGTCTACTTCTATTTAGATAGAGGTGCCTTAGGGTGCTCTGGCTTTTAAAATCAAATAGACAATTATCAGAATGCAAGACAGCTTACCTTCCAAGAAATATTAGCAGGTTAGAAGTATGTCATTGGGCACATGTTAGCAAGAGGGCAGGAAAAAGGCATATGTAACTAAGCAAGAAGAATCCAGAGAAAGGGTGGTTGGGGGTAAAGATATCATTTCATCATGGGTTTCCCAACCCACCAGGCATTTGGTACAATGGTTTGGATTCTGTAGACGACTTGGAACCTCTGTACAGAGGTAATTCCATCATCCCCTCCCCACATTACCCTCTCCCCTTCCAGGCAAATCATTAGCTAGTAGAAACTTCTGCTAACAATTATCCCCTGCTAAGGTTTCTGCTTGAATTAAGCACACAGAACACAGCAGAAGCGGCATCAAAATCAGTTTATTGGGAAACCAGTCACTTAGAGGCATTACATTGTATGCAAAGAGATGTAGAGAGAGATCGGAACATTTTAGAAGATACGGTACAAAAATACTCGTTTCTCGGAATTCTATTAACTTTTTAGCAGTGCTTCTTTTTAAACAGCTCTGAACTTAAATATCGTTTTCAGAAAGAAAAAAAAAGGTGGGTGCCCCCCTCATTTTCTAAGAGTTCAAATGCATTCAGTGAAATTCCTGATTAGAATCTTTAAGTAAAATTCTGTACTGGTGCCAAATGGCTTTCTGAGTAGTGTTTGAAGAATATGATTTTGAAGAGGATAAGTTTTTTCTTTGAGCAACAGCTTTAGTATGTGTACCTACACAGTGACTTGAAAGCATTAGTCAGCTGACAGGAAGTAAACGGAACAGCTTCTTTCTTGCATGGTCAAGCTAATAATGGCATCATAGCCATCAATAATGAAAACTGAACAGTTTGACAGGAGTTGGTGTTTTGGGGAAATTTAAATTGAATTCCGTCAGATCAGTTTGTGTGTAGAGAATGCCAAAAAGTAGCTACCTATAGAACCAGGGGCACTTCGGATGCCTGCGGTCTTAGATTACATTTCAAGAACTATCAGGTACCAAGTAGAGATGCCCACATCCAGAGCTGGACAGGATGGAAGAACATGCTTAACCTTTCTAGATTACTTAAAAAGTGGGTTCTTGGTCGACTGGAAACCTGGCACACTAGCATATTCTAGGATTTTGATGGTAATAGGAAAACTACACCTAAAACTTCAAGAACTTTTAAAAATTCACAAGCACAGTCACAAAACCCCTATAACATTGAGTTTGCAGGGAAAACTTACTTCCTGTTCTTCAAAACAAGGCCAGATCCATTTCTATTTTTCAGCATTCTTCTGCCTTCTAGGGTTGGAAAACTAAAGGATTTTCCTGAGAAGGCCAAGTCTCTTAACCTCTTCATTCTTTTTAGAGAAGGTGTGGTAGACTACAGCAGAGAGCAACTACCCTTTGCAGCTCTCCAAGCCGGGCATTCTGGAGACCAAAGAATGCCGGTGGGTTCGGGGATGCACAGATATCCATGCTCTCTCAGCGCAAGAAACAAAATGGTCAAGAGAAGGAGAGGTTCTAAATAGCAGAAGATGGACATTAAGTTTTGTTGGCAGTTACAGGTTCTTTCTGGAATATGAGTGTGTTCTAGTAGGGTAGGGAAAGCACATGTTTTCAAGGTGAACAGTCCTTGTAGATGAGGATGGCCTTGCACTATTAGGAAAACATGTTTGCAGAGGTCTGGCTACTAGCAATGAAGGATTTGCACTAATTTAACCTCATGTCTTGGCCCCGTTCCTCTGGTAACCAACCACGCATAGCAGATGCCCCATGACCACAGAGCTCAATGAAGTTAGCCCGTTGTCCCTGAGGGGCGGAGGGCTTAAATCCAGGACATGGTCCTACAGTCTGCACAAGGGTCTTTCATATCATAAAGCCTAAAGTAGGGCATTTTGTTCTCATTCCCTCAAACTGTGTTATGTCTCTTTTCACTGTGGTTTTGTGCGTTAAATTAAGCAAGAAGGCAAGACATGCTTCTTTTTCTTGCTGTCATGTAGGGCTGTGTGCAAAGTTAAGGTTAAGCACACTTTTTGAAACTTCTATCAGGGATAATGCCATTTTAGTCTATTTTGAGGCTCCAAATTGTATAGATTTCCCTAAGAGTTCACATGCTTTACAGAGTAGGAAAGAAGTCCCCAAAAGTATCTGATGACTTAGCAACTCTCCTCACTAACTGCCTATTAACTTCCAAAGCAACCATCAGTGTTGAGTGATTTGGGGTACATTTACCCTCGGAATTTTATCTGATGAACATAGTGAGAGGGTCATCAGAGTGCTTTCAAAAAAATCAAAATCTGAAGACTTAAATTTTAGGCTGGATACTCTTTAGTGCAATATATCATGCACAATCCAGAATTTTTCTTTCCTCCATACTACAAACTGAAATAACAGGTACAGGGAGTATCAAAGACCTAATTCTTGCTAAAAATGGAAAAATGAAGACTTGGGGAGTACTGAGAAACCTTCTCATACATTTAGCAAATAGAAAGCAAAATATCCCTTCATAAGAACGTCAGAAATGCAGCACCAATTGAAAGTCACACTCTTGGAGCCAAATCAGGGAATCAAGAGGTGTACATCAAATTAATAATTTCCACGACCTTTTAGCTTCAATAATAAAATTAAGGGTTCTACCATATGTTGTGCAGTGGCATTAAGACCCATGACTGGGGAATAGGGATTTGACGGGAACCAGCATGGGCCAGTGATGCCGTGCCTCTCAAGCCAGTGGAGCAATTAAATGAGATTTCTCCCTGGGCATAAAACTGCTGTTGCCAACATAAAATGTTTAATTAAACTGGCCTGGGTATATTAAAGATTAAATTAGAGGAGGACAGCTGCAAATCTGTGCTCCGTTTTCAAACCCGCATCTCGTCATATCAAATGCAGGCTCACGAGGGTTTTATTCTCCCTGACTCCATGGTAGCCATGACTCATTAAAATGTCCTCAGCAGGTGTCCGCACTTTCCTTGTGCACAGCTACTTACTGCCACTCAACAATGGGTTTAAATCCTTTGTGCAAAAGTAGGTTTTCAGATTAGGAAAACAGCAGCTATTTTAAGTTATTTACATCTGTGAACATCAGGCTCCTGGTTGAACAGATAAGTCTTTATTCCCCTGTATGTTTACATAATAAATTGTTTACAGACTTTTTTTTTATACAATATTTGCGTAGCAGTGTTTAAATTTCATATTTTTACTGTACAAGGTAGCTTCGTGTACCTGTTTGCTTTGTCTTCTTAGGGAGGACATGATAAAGACCTGTGGTAAATATACAACCATGTGATAAGGGGGGGGGGAGGTGCAATAGGGTAGAGCAGAATACTCACAGGAAGAAGAGTAAGGTCAGGATACTACCATCAAAGTGGGAACCAAGGAAGTGTCTTCCATTCAAGCAACTACCACCATTTGGCAACTCTGCATAAGTTAGCATTACCCAAAGAAACTCCTTCCTCCACCTTGGTGAAAGGAAACCCGGGATAAACAAAGTAGTATCTTGTTACAGATTATTTGAAATGGAGGCCATCTGGGATTCATTTTGACTCAAGAAACCCAAGTACATCCAACTTCAGGAACATGACTAGGGTGGAAAATGAAAAGACTAACTTTGTGTTGGTAAAATTATAGTCTCTAGAGAGGAATAAAAGACAGTTTTGTATTATCTGGAGTGTTTCAGTAAAGATTTCATTTTAAATATCCCTCTGCTAGTATCTCTGTTCTGCCCGGCAGCCTCTAATTCACTTAATTCAGTACTTTGGGCAATCCTATCATTTTTGTCCCCAAACTAAGTTAATGGCTACACGAGCCTGGTAATCTTACAGTCAGAGAAAGTTAAAGACTCCTGGAAATTTAGACAAACATCATCATGGGAGACTTTACTTTGGCCCAAGATACCTATAGTGTGCATTTATTCAGGTGAACTCAGATCCCTCCACACTTCTGGGCTGAGGTCAACCCAGAAGGTCCTCCTCTTCCCATACAATTGCTGAAGGCAGACTGTTCCTGACTTGGGGAAAACTGTGTTAGTTCGAATCAAAATGATCAATTACCTGTCAGCAGAGCAGGAAAAGAGTATTATAAACAAAACTAATTATTTCATCTTGAGAAAATTTTTCTTGAGTTTGTTTCCCTGTAATTATTAGCAATCCAAGTTCTATAATTCTACTTCAGAAAGAGCCAAGTCCAGTATCAAATGACACTGAACAAAGTGACAACCTCTTTCGGAGGTATTTTAAAATCCACATCTTTCCATTTTCTAAACTACTAAAGACAGGTGAAATTATGAAAGTTCCCTTATTCAGAGGATCAAGGAAATTAAGAATGATAGTTGTCGCTTTCCGTTATAAGCTCCTCTCTGGGAATTTTCTGTGGATTATTCCTTTTACTGTCTTTAATAGTAACCACATTTCATCTGAGGTGGGTGGGTGATTTTGTTAAATGTTACCCTAAACCAGGAGTCATGGAAAAGGATCAAGAAAGAGATGCTTCCAGATGCTGAAAGCAATACTAATTAGATAATAATTCAACTGATTTTCCTATACCTTATTACCTTCCTTGATGGTATTTCTAAAGAGAGGAGTTTCAAAAATAACTTAAATGATGGCAGCATCATTAGAGTAAGTATTAACTTCCCAAGTAAAACCAGATGCCTTTGAATGGAACAACACTCAATTAGCTGTCAAAATTCTGGTATGTCTGCTAAAGAAGTCATTAATTATGATCATAGTTAGAAGTGTCTATTTAAACCTTATCTCCTCTGAGTCCCGTGTTTTTAGAAACACTGGGACCTGAATTTGGTGATCTAGTTATTTGAATGCTTTAAAGAAAAAAAAAAAACAACAAAATGCCAACAATTTGTTATGTGTTCTGGTATAGTTACTACTCTTACACAGTTGGATTAAAGCAAATCAGAAACATATGCTTATAGTATCTGCCCATCTTTAAGTGTCAGATCACTGATTTTATGTTTTAAAAGAATTGAAATCTTCTGACACTGTTTTGTTGGAATAGGTAGGGTGTGTGAGTAATATTAAAAAAAAGAATCTATGTCCCAAACTGTCCAGTAATGCAGGCTTCTATTCAGTTAACCAAGAAAGAGCAACCCAAGTTAGTAAAAAGTCCATTATAATTCTCTAAAATGTAAATACTGCTACAGTAACAGTAAGAGCTACAGAAGGTAACTGAAGAACATCCGGATTATACAAATCCTTCATAGTCCTTCCAAAGCATAATAGTATGTACGTAGAAGTCTAGAATTCCATAAGCTTAAAGACCATCTAGTCCAAACCCATCATTGTATAAAAAAGGAACAATAGCTCTTAGAAGTGAAGAGCCTGCTGAAGGCTGCTTGGCCAGTGACCGGAAAAGGTCAGGGAGAGATCCCAGGTGACCTGGCCTGTCCTGTCCAGGCCTCTTCAGCTGGCCCGGCCTCCGGTTCCATGTGAAATGAAGTGGATGGACTAGAGACTGGTCTCTCCGATCCCTCTTGTGGAGTTCGTATGTCTACCCGTTATCAGCATACCTCACTCATATCAAATAAACCCTTTTAGCTTAGGGATGAAGTTATAAACTAAGGGAGGTCCCATTTGCTGAGTCACTCACATGGATACCTTAGCAGAAAAATAGTTCTTCTCTATGAGGCCCCATTCCTAAAGAACAAACCCAAGATGATTTCATGTCATTATCTCCCTCAGACTTCCTCCATCCAGTCTCTGGCTGCTAGTCTGTTCATTTTCATTAACAGTCTCCATTAAGCTTTATTGAGCCAGATGACTAGATAATATATCTCAATGTGATTACGGGTAATACATGAAAGGAACAATTTAGAGATACCTAATTTCTAAACTGTACTCTTCATGGTTTCAATTAAATTGAGAAACTAGATATTTCATTATATTTCTAACATGTATATGTATGAAAAAAATCAAATTGGAAAACATAGGCATAAAACATTGTTCTTATTTAAAAATAAACATTTCCTTCATTAGATTATACATTCTTTCTATGTCCAGGAAAAAGAATACAGTTTTGATCTTCAGTAATATTCCTGTCCACAAAGGTGCAAACTGAGTCCCATTTTCACTGCTATCCAATCATGGAGAGCTCTTCAAGGATATCTTTTTTTTTTTTTTTTTTTTTTTATCTTCAGCAGGAAGGTGGTGCCTCCCTCAATTTTGGAAATGATCCATTATCCTAATAGAGGGCTTTACTTAGCTCATCTAGTTTCAGCTGGCACAGGAAGTATTTAAAGTCAGGAGGAAGACTGAAAGATTCAGACTTTTCCTCCGCTGCCTTTCAAAGGCTGCTCTCACATTTCTGGGGTCAAAGCTTGACCTCCAAAGTGCAGTGTTTTGCAGGCTGTTGTTGCTGCTCAACTCCCTCCCCCCCCCCCCCCCAATAAAGTGCAAACGTGAGGAAGGAGAAACAAAAGTACTAGATAGAGAAACAGGCAAGTGGGCTTGGAATTTTATTTGTACAAATCTGATCAACTAAGAGTTTCCCTTCTGATCATGGAAAACGGCACTCGAGGAAGAGAACCACAGCGGGTTGCTCTGTGCCCACCTCTTTTTCAAAAGGGCAATTTTATAAAATTGCTTTCTATGTAAGGAAAAAAAGATACACTTCAATGAGTAAGTACATATACAGAGGGTGACCATGAGGCATGTTGTCATGTCAGTGCAGGGTCCTTTATTTATTTTATGAACAATATTCTAAGGTTAGTGAGGAACTACGCTTTGTTTTGTTTTTTAATCTAGGAAGCCAAGGAAAACCAACTGAACATATTTCATTGGCTGCATCCTTCAGTTCCAACATCAGAGAGAAAGAAAGGTAAGTAGCCAGAGTCAAATTGTGCCCAGCTTGTAGGCACACTTATTTCTGATTATCTGAAAATAAACAACATGCTTATTCTACAAAGACAGAGGACCTGCTGAAAGCTTAAAGCAACACACAAGTCTACTCAAAATGATTCCATATGTTACACTGTAGGATTGCTGTGTAGTTATACAAGGGAAAGAGGTCAAAACCCTGTACAGACACCTGATATCAGACTTGAAACGCCAAGTGGAAACAGAACTATTCAGCGTCTTCATTTATACACAATTTACAATATTTGATTCAAAATAAAAATCACAAGAAAAATACATCTGTTTCTGCTACAATTCCTTCCCCTCCCCCATCCACCCCCCAGTGAAAAGTCTTCTAATAAAAGGTATCATATTACCACCATTGTCTTGTTTTGGTCTAATTCTGAGATCCCGGCTTGGGACAGTTAACATGAAAAGGAATGGCAATACTTGGGTTTTATATAATGTACACATTTTATCCAAGGATCTCAAGTACTTGCAGTCACGTCTCCAGATCTGAGAAATCACGGTTCAATGGAAGCCAGAATGCTGGATGAATGCTGGGCAGGTTGCATGGGGTGTAAAATCCCTTGGCTAAGTCTATGATCAAACAAGGTCAAAGCTGGTTGGCTAGAGCTGGGCTCAATTTCTCTTTTCAAATATATCCCATCCGTCAGTCAGTTTTACCCTCTCTTAAATCACACACTCATCTCCAGGCTACTGCCTAGAGTTAAGACCAACTGAAGAAGCCATGTCCTCATGATAATGCAGCAGCGTAAAAAGCAAAAACAGAGAAACACATTCATCAGCATCTGGCCAAAGGAGACAGGGGTTGGGAGGACTGGTGTGGGAGGCCATTCCTAGCAAGAATGAGACAAAGGTGTCAGTTCACTAGTTTCAGTTACAGTTAAGCTTTTGGTGGAGTTGATTCCAGCAGAGGTGAAGCTCATGGCATCTAGCGCTTGATTTAAGATAATGCTATTGAAGAGGGGTAATGAGAAAACACAGCAAACTAACAGGGAGGAACTGGCCAAGGAATATCTGGAGGGCCAAAGTGATTTTCTTTCCTTATCATTTCTACAGGAGAAGGCAAGGGGTAGGAGATAAGGGCTGGAGGGCCCCTTATTAGCAGATTTTTTAAAAAATCATTTTTCTTATAACTCCGTAATGAAAATGTATATTACGGTATGAAGGTTACAGAACTGCATCTGCTACTGGGTCACGGCTACAGGTCTATGAGCTGATCCACCAGCAGTAAAGACCTGGCTAGGTTGGGAAGACTGGACTCAGAGCTCCCACTGCTGTTTCTAGAGTGCCCACCTGGAAGTGGAGAAATAGGAGTTCAGTACAAAACACAGAGGGTTAAGGTTTAGATGTGCAGAGCAAGCAAAGGAGAAACAAAACAAAACCCTGGAGAAGCAACAATTTACATCTGCAAACTCTTACGTGTTGATTTTTAAACATATGAGTCGGATATGCACCACCTCCCACCAGAACTTCAGGCACTGTGTGCACACCATATCACAGGCAGAACACCTTGCAGAGAGGATGCTGTTTTCAAATGCCTATACATTTTGCCTGAGAACTGCTGGCTGTACACTAACTTCCTCATGATATCGACTCATCTCTCTGATAAAGTAAAAATCAACAGCTGTTGCTTTGGGGAAAAATCTGTTATTAAGACCACTGTGATAGAAACATGCTTTAAGAAATATAGAGATGGTCCCATGGTAATTCAGTGTCTCATGGCACATTCAAATGGTTATAATCCATCAAAGAGGAAAAAAGATGCTCCACAAATGTCCAAAAGATACAAATGATATCAAAGCACCATGCTTAATCTCTTTGGGAAGAATATTTATTATAGATTATTCAAATCATGCTAAAAAATGTTCAGTGCTTTTTTTTTTTTTTTAAATATATGTATATATGACTTCAGGTTTCTACTGACTAAAGGTCACTTTATTTTTGGCTTGACACTTTGTAAAACCGGGTTTTAGTCAAAGAGTTAAATACTTTTCTTCTCTCTGAATAAACACCACAGTGACGTTTTAAGGTAACTACATCTCCATCTGTATCTGTGTCTCTATCTTATACTGGTCCAGCCCCAAGGCCTGTCATTACCCCAGTTCCCTTCACTAAGTGTTGATGCTTTCTTCCCTCTTGCAGATTAGGCACATTACTATTTTGTAAACAGCTGTGATGCCAAGTTCTTCTCTTTTCCCCATCCTCTCTTTCTTACCTTGTGGGTTTTTGGTTATCAATACAGGAATAGGGTCAAACTCATCTTCTGCCACCTTGTCCGAGCCCTCAGGGACATCAAAACCTGAGATGAGATTACTATCTTCTGCAGCTTAATACAGAATGCAAGTACACAAGCAGAAACAACAGAGGCAGAGATTAGCAAATGAGAGAACATGTCAGAGGCATAAAGTTCCACCTATACAATCACTGTTGTTTTTGAAGATGAAAATGCTTATTTTCATGAGTGGAAACAAAGGTAGCAAAACTGAAAAATAGGGAAACAGAAAAAAAATGGTTTCAGGCTGGCCATGTTAAGACTTTCATAAATGATTAGGGAGAAGGGTTATAGAATGATCTCTACTACCATTTTAAGACCTTTAATTGTAGTTATTGTGAAATCTCTCTTCAACGTCAGTAATTCACAAAGGCACAGGAATTAGTCATTTATCTTCCTTATTGAGCAAACAGGGGCCTGACTAACAAACAATATTCAAGAAACTCAAAGCTAGGGGCAGGGGGGAGGTAATTAGTAGTAACTGCTGTATACAAGGCAAACAAAATCTTTCTGAAAAGACTTGCTGTCCTATGATTGGGAAGAAAGACTTTCCGACAACTCTGATGCCTCAGGGAACGTTGGGGCCCAAGATCACATGCACTGAGATTTCAAGCAGAAGTCTGTTAGATATCCTTCTCCATTTTGATAAAGACTATCCTACCAGCACAAGCGCTAGCTGAGCACCTATTCTGCAAATGCTGCTTCTCTGTAATTACACATTACTGCTGACACACTCCTGCCAGACATAATTGGTTAAAAACACATACTGTATAAAAACATAATCATTTTAATGTTGTCAAGGGTAAAAACAAAACCTCAGCTCTTACCACTGCAAACCATAAGCTAATTTTGTTTTGTTTTGTTTTGTTTTTTAAGTAGGCTGTATGCCCAGCGTGAAGCCCAATAAGGGGCTTGAACCACAGCTCTGCGATCAACACCTGAGCTGTTATCAAGAGTTGGACACTTAACTGACTAAGCCACCTGAGAGCCCCAAACTAACTGTTTTTTAGTCATCTCAGGGAGGCTTACTTCTTGAATTTCCTTCAGAAGAAACTTACATTGTTCCTCTTCTATATATGTGCTCCTTCCAGAAAACCAATTTCACTACCCAAGTACAGAAAGAAGGTTAGTGAATGCCTGCATAGAGTAAGCCAGGCTCTGTGCCTCTCACTTCTACGAACAACTCACTGAAGAGAGCCCAATTCAAGCTACTTCTGTCCAGGAGCATTTCACACCACTATTAACCCAAGAGTAAGAAGTGAAAATGGTAGATCAGAAAGAGAAATCTAGTAACCAATCATGACTCAAAATTCGAAACTTTTATAAGTTCAATCTTTGAAGACTGACTTTGAGGACTTGGCCTGCTTCTTTAACATAGCAATCCCTACTCAAAAACTTTAAATCGGATTTGATGAAACAATTTTAAGGTCTCAGGCTAACAAGTATCGTATTAATTAATAATAAAAGGGAGTCAGTGGATAGTCAACGCAACCATCTACATGCGCGGACCGCAAAGGTACGTAGCTCTGCCTTTAATGGAGACCATGGACTATGTGCATTCCAGGAGACTGCCAGAAAGCAATGCCTACACCAACCTGTTGTCTAAGCCTTATTAGGTACTCTTCCTGAGAGGGATTCTAACACAGAGGCTAAGAGAACAAACTCAAGTTTTCCATATAGAGGAGGGGGCTAAAAAACTTCACTGCCAAAGACTTTTGGTAAGAAAAATTCTCAGAAATCATTCAGATCTCCTTTAAGGATACACGTGCCCCAGAGGACAGGAAAGCATTTACCTTTATGGGCTGGAGCGGATATCGCTATGGGGGCAAACTCTTCCAGCAGGTCAGTAGTAGGGTTAGAAAGCAAGGAGCAATCAATCAGGGAATCTTCCCCGGTGAGAGAATCTGAGTCCAGATTAACAGCATCCCAGGTCAGTGATGGCATTAAATGGCACACACAATACCATGAGATTAGATCTTAGCCTTTAAGTTACTGCATTTACATGTTATACATATAAGCCAAGGCGAGAAAAGAAAACCAAAAGTAACATATTAAGCCCGCCGAATTTTCATCTATAGTAAGATATATTTCTAGATTCTCTTAACATTAACATATAAATATGGAATAATTCTTTGCTCAGAGGTTGCTGGGTAAGCAAGTATGTGATCTGGATGCCAATAAAACTTTAGCAACTTAGTTCTCAGCAAATGCTATTTGGGAAAAAGGACTTTGCAACTAAAGAGTTTCATTTAAACTTCCCCTAAACATTTATGGGAAAAGGTACTATAGGATGAAGTATCTAAGTTGACTAGGAGGGGATTGTCCCTGACTTATTATTAGCAGAATACGACACGGTTAAACAATACTTTATAGAACTCAACTAGATGCCCATTTGAAACAAAACAATCTTGCTTCTTACTAGCATACTTTAAATTTGAATTGCTCCTCTGGACACATGACTTTCACTTTTAGTTAAGGAACAGAAGGAAGGCAAAATTCAGAGTTCAAGTATTTTCACATACAAATTGTTCTCTGGGAAAGTTTTCTAAGAGAAAACAGTCAAGTACGCACAAGAGAAAGGAACCACATTATCTTTTATGTTCATTTTTTTTTCCACTTAAATGTAAGTTTATTTTCACAGTTCCTAGACTTCCAATGGTTTCTGTTCCAAGTTAGAAAATCAGACTCTTTTACCAAAGTTGACTATGGACTCGATAAAAATGCAGGTTATCAACTCTGTATTTATGGGCAGTTGAGGAATTCTATTAAGAGCGAATTTTGAAATTCAGGTGAAAGCAATGCTGAATCCAGGGGAAGATTTCAACTCTGCCTACAATTTAACAGCAAACCAGCTATCTAGGATTAAAGCACTGTGCTGAGGACAGAATGTCAATACACAGAGCAGTAGCTCCGTGAAGTCACTGACACGGTTGTATAGAAAGACTGAACAGACACCTTAGCGGAGTTAAGGCCATCCTTGTAGCTCAACAGAATTCTTTGGGGAAGGAGGTGGAGGGAACCTGCCACCAGTGAAAAGAATCTTGAATAAATAAACACTGTAACCAGAGAAAGCCCAAGGACCACTCTATAAAGAACATGGCTCCAAAAAGCACTCTGCTCTTTAGCAAGGAAACACGTCACTAAACAGCGAGAAGCTGGGGCTGTAACCATACAGAGCATCCATTCTAGGAGGAACTAACCAGGCTGCAAACTAAGCCCAGGATCATCTGCTACAGGTGGAAAGGCTGGCTCCGAGGGCCACAACAATGACCAGTCCCTGCAGCTGCAGGACACCTGACTGACCTGTGCGGTTCGAGGTCACAGATTCCGTCTGGGATGGAAGGCGCTGGGGTACCGGGGGCTCCAGTCCCGGTATGAGACTCTCAACAGCAACATCGGCTTTTTCTTTTGTGATAGAGCATTAAGAAAGGAGAACAGATGGTAAGGGAAAAGGAGTCAAAACGTTCTTCAGACAATTCTGTGAAGGCTTCCTTCTACAGGTGTCTAAAATGCCAGTCTCGGGCAAGATGGACAGCACAGTAAGTTACTTTATTTCTGCTGCTTTGAGTGTCTGGGCTTCACTGATTGAGCAGGCATGTGCAAGGTTAACCACTATAACTAGTCTTGGTGAGTTCCAGTTTTTATAGATAAATGTAGAACACGAGTCACCCAGCAGATTTCTTCCATGTCAGAAGACATAGGCTGAAAGGCACCATAGTATCTTCTGGTAATTTTGCCTTTCTTAAGGGATAAACTTGGGGGCAGACATCCTCTGTGCCTGGCGAAGGTAACTAGTCCATTTGAAATCCCACCCCATGATGTGGCCGGGAGGTATTCTGCACTGTGTCACATCCCGCAGCGGAAGGCCCATCTCTACAGGGTCATGGCTTTCCTGGGTTCAAGGACTATGTGCCCTGGAGTACAGGGGCCCTGCACATCTTGTAGTTCATGCCTGCCTTGCTGTAGAAGCACAGGGAAATACCAAACTGAGCAGACTAAGCCCCTGTCCCGGACTCTACTCATGGGGCTTCACCACTGGGCAAGTGTTTTCTGTTACTGATACGGGGCACATACAGAGGCCTTCTAAAGAAGAATCTGCTAAAGGTAAGGTCCCAGCTTGAAAGCAACTTCTTTCATCAAGCTTCTGTAATTAAATGTGAATTTTTCCATTCCTCCTCATTCATAAGAAATTCCTTTTGGAAATCTCAGGCTATCAAGCAAAGCAAAAATAACAGTGTGGTGCCCCTGGAAAGGCAGGGAAAACACTTCATTTGGGGCGATAACAAATGAGATTAAAGGAGGCTTTGTGGCATTTCCACTCCCCAGCAGGGCCATTCAATAGGGATCTGTTAACCAGGTAGTTATCATTCTCGAAACAGACACATAGATCATGCAGGGCTGAAGAAACAGAGATGATGACTTTACCAATTACAGCATCGGAAGTGCTACCAAAAGGGTCTGTCATAGGCAAGAGGTCAGGGAGCAGGAGAGAAGTGTCAGGAGATTTGAGTCCCTCAATTAGTTTTTCTAGGTTGGGCAGAGAGGTAAAGAGAAAGCAAAAATGCAGTGAGATATTAAAGCAAGCTGAACATTTATCATTTTCTATGCAAACACATTTTGGGGTCAAAATTTTGTTTAGATTCATCATAAAAATAAATACTGTTAGTATCTTTTACTGTTAATCACAAATAAGCTTTCAAAGTTCAAAGTTTAAAAATGATTATTTCCCCAACTGAGGTTCATTTTGTAAGTCATTCAAGATACTTCCCTACGTGTGTTTGTTTTAAAATTTGAGATATAGGGGTGCCTGGGTGGCTCAGTCAGTTAACCGTCTGACTTCGGCTCAGGTCATGATCTCATGGTTCGTGGTTTTGGGTCTTGGAACAGGCTCTGCCCTGGCAGCTCAGAGCCTGGAACCTGTTTCAGATTCTGTGCCTCCCTCTCTCTGCCCCTCCCCGCTTGTGCTCTGTCTCTCTTTCTCTCTTTCAAAAATAAACAGTTTCAAAAAATTTTGTAAAAAAAATAAATAAAATTTGAAGTATAAAAATTTACCCAAAGGATACAAAAATACATATTCGAAGGGGCACATGTACCCTGACGTTTATAGCAGCACTATCAACAATAGCTAAATTATGGAAGGAGTCCAAATGTCCATTGACTGATGAATGGATAAAGTAGATGTGATTTGTGTGTGTGTGTGTACACATATATACACATACATATGTATATATGCATGTGTATGTATATATGTATATGCATATGTATATATGTGTGTATATATATATATATATATAAAAACAAACAATGGAATATTACTCAGCCATAAAAAGAATGAAATCTTGTCATCTGTAACAACGAGGATGGCATTAGAGTGTACTATGCAAAGTGAAATAAGTCAGAGAAAGATAAACACCATATGATTTCATTCATATGTGGAATTTAAGAAGCAAAACAGATGAACATAGTGGGGAAGAGAGAGAGAGAGAGAGAGAGAGAGAGAGAGAGAGAGAGGCAAACCATAAAACAGACTCTTAACCATAGGAACAAACTCAGGGTTGCTGGAGGGGAGGTTGGAGGGGGATGGGTTAAAAGGGTGATGGGTATTAAGGAGGGCACTTGTTGTGATGAGCACTGGGTGTTGTACATAAGCGATGAATCCCTAAATTCTACACCTGAAATTAATATTACACTGTATGCTAACTAACTGGAATTTAAAACTTGAAAAAGAAAAAAAATTTTTGAGGTATAATTTACACTGAATAAAAGTCAACAATTTCAAGGGCACAATTTGCTGAGTTTTGACAAATGTACACACTCATGTAAGCACCACTGAAATGATGTAAAACATTTTCGTCACCCCCCAAAATACCCTTATGCCTTATTCTGGTCAGTGCCTTCCTTTTACCCACAGGCCCTGGCAACAACTGAACTGCTTTCTGTCCCTACAGCTTTGCCTTTTCTAGAATTTTCTATAAATGGAACCATGCAGTATGTCGTCTCTTCGGTCTGATGTCCTTGATTCAGCATAATGCTTCTGAGACTTCTCCCCAGTGTGGCATGTATCGGTAATTTGTTCTGTCTTATGTGGTAGGAGTGTTCCACTGTATGAACGTACCACATTTTATTCAATCATTCACCAGTTGATAAGACATTCGGTTGTTTCTAATAGTTTTTAGCTATTAAAAATAAAGCTGCCATAAACATATCCATATAAGTATACGTTCATACCCCTTCCTTAGTTGTGAACATTTTTTTTGGACTTGCATTTAGAAATGGTTTATAACTCAGCAAGTGAATCAAAATATGCCTAAATTAACTTCAACCATCACTTATTGTCTGCCAATGGAGAGTGTGTGACAGGCTGCCACTCTTATCATTCTATGGTCAAATCTCATGAAATTCACGTACACCTGCAGATGGATTACTTTTGATGTCATTTGGCTAAGAAACAAAAGGACGTAAGAAGCCATCAGATTTGTCACACCTAATAACTTAATGTGTGATAAGTGCACACATTAAGATTCCTTCATGATTCTTTCAGCCTTGATCCATCAATAAATCTCTATTTACCTTCAACTTATTAATGGTAGAGCATTAACTTGAAACAAAATAATGAGTCATAGAATCTTACAGAAAGAAGGGAATTAAGGTCTCAAACCTCCTTTTACTTGCAAGGAGGTTAAGGCCACATAAATTCTATAACTTGCCCAGTTAAAGCCTGTTGACATTTTTTTTTTCTATCACAGAAATACCATGCCATTAAGATAAAACTAAAATTAAAATGTTTGAGAAAAAAAAGTGACTTAAAGTTCAAGTATGTGTATATAACGTTTTAATGAATCTGCATTCTTCCAGGCTATCAGGAATCAAGTAAAGATGAAATTGATATTCGTTGAGTGACTGAAACTGAAATTTAGGTGATCTGTAATTTAAGGTGATCTTTAACTACACAGATGAAACAAAGTAATGGATTTTAGTGTCTTGGCAAGGTAATTTGCTTTCGTCCACTTAATATACTGCCGAAAAAGATATTTTTATATGTGAGACCAATTTACCATCTTTGGAGTATATGGCATGTAGGTTATCTTTGAATTAAATGACAATATGCTACATTGCTCATTTACACCTGATTTATATTGAAGAAAGGAAGGAAGGAAAAAAACAACTTTTCAACAGCAGGGAAAAAAACCCCAGGGTACTAACCAAGTATACCAGTGTAATCACATCAGCATTAATCTTGCATCGTGCATAACATTCTATTAGCAGACAAGATGTTAAAAATATCTGACAATTTTTAGCATACTGGCAAAAAGAAGATGTTTCCCCAAAAAGTCCAAGTTTTGATTATTCTGAACACTAGCTTTTGTTTTATTCCCAAAAGAGCCTCTTTCACATACAGAAAAGTAATTATTTGCTTCTTTCACTTTCAGCACCCATATATTTGCAATCTTATGAAGCAACAGATAAAAAGCAATGACCCCAAATTACTTGCTTATCTTTCATACAGCAGTTTATCCAGGTGCAAAACCTTAGGCTAGCCACATTCAGAGTGTGAATTCTAGCCATTCCAGTGACTGGTTGTTACCGTGAGGCTGTTCCTTTAACTTCTGTCATTACCTCAACTGTAAAATGGGAGATACCTCCCACCATCCTTCTGTATTGGTCACTCAAGTATCATCTCTTCTAAGCCTTTCCCTCAAGTATCATCTCTTCTAAGCCTTTCCCTGTCCTCCCTGCCACATCAGGAAACTTCTGGAGCCCTCTGCACTCTCTTCTCTTGCAGCCCTTACAATGTGACTGAAGGCAGAGAAGGTATGTTATTAATCTCTGTATCCCCAGTTCTCAGTTTCCTCTCATACCCTATGTCACATGTCTGTGGCCTCATTGGGGAGGTGGGGAGAATGGGCGATCAAGTGGAAAGTCAGGTACCTCAGCAAGAATCGACTATTTTCATTAGCCGTTAGCAAAAAGCTGATGTGAGGGGCTAAAAAAGTGTGTGTGTGCATACATGTGTGCATGTGTTGTGTGGTGAGACAGAACAGGGTGGGGATGGGCTAAGCTACCAAATGTAGAGAGGCTTATCTTCTGACCAAACAGTAACATGCTATTCACATGGATGATCTGTGATGACACTCGAATACTGGAATGTGGGAAGGAGGAGCAGGGACAGAGCAATAGCAGACAGAGAACTAGGAGTGGGAGCACAGAGCCACGGCCTAAGTAAGGTGGACAGCATGTACAAAACCAGCCTGTCCCACCCTCAGCACTACTGAAATGACAGAAGACTCTCAGTTACTCCGTGCGGGTGCCCAGGTGCCACTGGAACTACCGTCATCACTTCCATTTGCAGTTCAAGGTCAAACATTTTCATTCATTATTCACAAAACACCCTGGGTGTGGGAATACTGATAGAGTCGAGAAGAATGGACATAGACACTGTGAGAATGTGTGACTTGCCCAAAGTCATAGATGGGACATGGTAGAGCCCGCACTTGATTTCACGGTTTCCCTCACGTGCTGCCTACAGGGTCTGCCTGTCTCCATTGACACAGGAGAACAGGTCTTCACATAGACATGGTCCCATGCCCAACGGCCAAGTTATCAAAGACATGTTGGCCCTGGAAGGAGCCTCGGATCTTATTCAATTAGCCTTCTCATTTACAGATGAAGAAACTAGCTCCAGAAAGGTGAAGCCACCTGCCTGAGAGCTAACAGCGGGTCAGCCACAGAGCTAGCTAGGACTGTGGCCCAGACCTTCTATACACTAGAGATTCAGTCCTCTGGCTTAACGAAAGCTTTGGTTGCTTCAAAATGTAAAGCCATTAGAAGTCACACCTCAAGCTATTACGGCTCATTTTTGGTCACTGTAAATGAAGAACTTGAGAACAGGGTATCATGGGAGGCACGAGAAAGGCTACAGGAGGCTGAGAGTTTATAGCCACAGCCTGCAGGCCTCACATGTGAATCAAGGGCCAGCCTTGATATCACTTGTGTTAGGACTTCTGTTTTATGAAGACACTCTGAGACTATGTGGCATGAAGGGGATGGGTGGGGAGGAGCAGTGCAGAGAAGAGAGTGGTAAATTTAGGAACGTGTGCAGGAAGCATTAAGATCCCAAACCTTAAACAAGTTCTCCACAGGCATTTTGCAACCTGTTGATATCTAATGGAGCCACAGATGCCTGGGATAACACTAGTGAGAATGGGTGAGATTCCAGGTTTTACTCAAATGCCTTGGTATGAGACCAGAAAAAGCAGAATTCCTTGAATAAAGTGAAATGTGAGAGGAGGCAGCATGGTCCGCCAGACAGAAAGAAAAGGCACAAAGGGACAGAGACCTGGGCTCTGCACTAAGTTGATGTGACACTTTGGGCAAACCATCATTGTTCTCTGGATCTAAGTTTTTCTTATTGATAATATGATAAAATGAAGATACACTTAAAGATCCTATCCACCTCTAAAAGCCAATTGTCCAAGGGAAAAACAGGGAGCAGGAACTAACCAGCTACTTAGAAGACGGAGTGCTTAGAGAAGAAACTGGAGATCTGAACTGGCAGCGGCCGTGGGGAAAGGACCCTTGGAGGGCACCGTGGCAGAATGGGCAGGAAGGAAGATGACTGCCCCAAGACAGCTGTTCAACACACAAACTCAGCCCAGACATCTATGGCCAGGGGAACAGGGTGAGAAGGTGAGGGAATATTTAAGCTAGATCCTCATTTGAAAAAAAGAATGGATGTCTTAAAAAAAAAAAAAAAAAAAAAGCAAAGGGAAAAAAACCCAGAAACCAAGAAACAGAATCTTTAAATTTTTTTTTTAATGTTTATTTATTTTTGGCAGAGAGAGACAGAGCGTGGGGGGGGGGGGCAGAGAGAGGGGGACACAGAATCCAAAGCAGGCTCCAGGCTCTGAGCTGTCAGCACAGAGCCCAACATGGGGCTTGAACTCACAGACAGCGAGATCATGACCTGAGCCAAAGTCAGATGCTCAACCGATTAGCCACACAGGTGCCTCGCAGACTCTTAACTATAGAGAACAAACTGATAGTTACCAGAGGGGAGGTGGGTGAACTAGGTGATGGGGATTAAGGAGTCCACTTGTGATAAGCACCGGGTGACGGAACTGTGGAATCATGATATTGTACGTGTGAAACTAATGTAACACTGTATGTTAACTATACTGGAATTTAAAATAAAATTACATTTAGAAAAAAGGAAAAAACACGTGTTTCTTGTTTGATCCCTTATTACAAAAGTAATACATGTTTATTGTGGAAACTTGGGAAATACGGAGAAAACAAAGGGTAAAAGTAAAAACGACCCATAATCTCACTTCGAGAGATACCCGCTATTAACAGTTTTTAGAGAATACCCTTCCAATCTTTTCCTCTAAATTCTGATTGTTTGATAAATATTTCAGCATACCCATATTTTCTCAGAATAATATTTTAGGAAAGAAAAGAGAAAGTAAACGATTAGGATCTGAGTGTAGTCCGTTTTATTACACGTTCATCAAGCCCGAGGTGGTGGGGTCTTCACTCTTTACCAAGCTAATGGCAGAGGTTATGGCATCCCATTGTTTCATAATTGGCTCTTCTTGGATTCATCGTAATGATGAACTTTAAAATATATATCTATATTGTTGGTAATTTCTATCTCTTCTTTTATGAAGAATATCTACTCATATTTTTCTGTTGGTGGTATTTCTTATCACATCCCCATTACTATACTCAGTTCTTTCTCAAGTTTCTAGGGTTCCCAAATAAGAATGAGTCAGGTTAAGAGCATGGAGTTGGGCTGAAATCACAGTGAAAGGACTGAGAAGGTGGACCCGTGAAGCAAAGTGGGCACAGAGTGAGTTAGCCCGGCCAATGGAAGCTGAGAATGCTTTTCAAGGAGAGAGTTGCTAGTACTTTGAAAAATTAAGAGCAGACTTAGAAAAAGGATCTTTTGAGCACCTTCCTCTCTCCTCTCAAGCATAATAAGTCAAGTGGCATTGGGGACTAGGGAAGAGAGGAAAAGGTAGGAATCAATCCACTCCAAAGTCTTCTCTTAGGTTTCTCTCAAGACTTACTTACTGAAAGTATCAACCACAAAGCAAGAAGGTAATAAATCCTTCATAAAAGCATCTAAGGTTAGATAATCAAAACTGCTTCCTGATGGGAGACTGGAATATAGTACAAGTTGTGAGCTTTCTCTCTTTCCAAACATCAAAAGAGAGGATAGGTATCTATTTAGAGGCTAAACAGGTTAAGGGTTTGCTCAAGAGCCATTCCAGGCCTAATGAGGAATTTGACCACGAACAGTAAAGCAGGTTGATCTAATGAACAGGAAAAGCCTGATGCCAGCCCCCATCAGAAAAGATGATTTGGTTGCTACAGCTTCGTGGCTTCGGAAATTTACATCTTGTCTGAAGTCTTGTGATGAGAGATGCTGTTTTTAAAATGCAGTCACTCTAAATAGTTCCTATCATTGAGAAACTAGACACTAAACTGTCTGTAACATCTGCAAGATGGAAGCAAAAGTCAGCCACCATGCCCCATTCCAGGTTCATTTTAGGGAACTGAATCTGCAGAAAGAGAAACTTTCCAGAGCAAAGACACATAGGTGATCAACCTTGGGCTTTTCAATATCATGAAATAGCAGTTGGAAGTGAGGAATATGCCAGGAAGATAGCTCTGAGAGGAATGCTTATCTTCACAACAAACCACTAAGAAAACACAGCTTCTCCTGTGGACTTTTTGAGAGATGATGAACTACCATAAACCAGGAGGTACATTTTAAAAAAGCTGTTGATTCTAGGAAGTGGCACTTATGAGGCAACCAATGCCTGCTTGCTGAGTCTTGTGGAACACTGATGTTGAGAAGTCAGCATTAAGGAGCTGCTATGAAAATCTTTTCCTCAAACTCTAGTGCTCTGCCCGTAGGGATGTAAAAAGATGTAGTCGCTATGGAAAATAATATGGTGGTTCCTCAAAAAATAAAAACTAGAATTACCATAGGACCTGGCAATTCCATATCCGGATATATACCCAAAAGAATCTCGGGTCTTGAAGAGACATCTGCATACCCATGCTCATGGGAGCATTTTCACAATAACCCAAGTGAAGCAACCCAACAAAAGAGGAATGGATAAACAGAATGTGGTACACATATACAATGGAATGTTATTCAGCCTTCAAAATAAAGGAAATTCTGACATATTCTTCAACATGGATGAACCTTGAGGACATTATGTTAAGTGAAATAAGCCAGTCACAAAAAGACAAATACTGTATGATTCTACCTATATGAGGTATCTAGAGTAGTCAAATTCAGAGAGGAAGAAAGCAGAATGTGGTTGCCAGGGGCTGCAGGAAAGGAGGAAGGAGAGTTACAGGTGGAGAGTTTCAGTTTTGTGAGATTAAACCAGTTCTGTGGATGGATGATGATGGTTGCAAAACAATGTGAAGACTAAATGCCACTGAACTGTCCACTTTAAAATGGTAAATTTTGTGTTATGTGTATTTTACCAGTTTAAAAAAAACAAAAGATTAAATCCTTCAGCCAATTTTCAGAGAAAATTCCCCATTCTCTTCTACTGTATTTTAAATTTGGTACCACCTATAGCTTATCTAACACAAAGAGAAGGAAAAATGAACACACAGCATATGAGCATCAATGAAATACTTTGAGACTCACCAGAGCTAGGCTTCATTTGGCAGCTCTGTGAGCACACAAATGCTCATGGCTGTGATTTTTTTTAATGCCAGATTTTCTAAGAAAATGTGTTTTATGATGCTTTGGAAAACAGAAATGGTCCTAAAAGAAATAAAACCCAAACAAATCCAATTACCCAATGCCCCTTTACCCACAGTTTAATAATCATTATATCAAGGAAGTCTATTTCAATGGCTCTCAGTTGTGCAAAGGTCAAAGGTTATAAAGCAAGTTTAATTTCTGTAAGAGAAAAACATTATTGTCTAAGACTTTTCATAACTAGGACTGCCCCATGGGGAATAAGGGCTCAGAACCAAAGTCTACAACATTTCCTATCTTTATACTAATTTAAAGTTTACAGAGCAATTCCAAATACATGCTTCCATCTGGCCCTCACAAGCCACTCCATGAGGTAGGTTTTAAAATAGTTTTAATTTTGAGGAGAAGAACACAGAGTTTAAGTGATTTGAACAAAATCACCAAGCCACGATGTGGGTAGAGCCCAGGTCTGAAAAGTTCAAGCCCACTTTTGTATTTCCCTAAACCTTAATTTTAGCTTTGCAGTCGAAGGCTTTATTGACCCCCAGACAGGGAGGTTTCACTGGCTGGGGCCTGGGGCCATTAAAAGGAATGTGTGCAGCAGCACAGTCCCAACAGCACCAGTGTCTCACTTTCTCACCCGGAACATGAGATTATTACTTGACAAACCTACCAGTCCGTCTTCTTTGTAGAATCGGAGGAAATTACATGGGAGGGCATTTTAAAAGCATCAAATAAAATGTTAAGTCATTAAAAGGCATAGAGTGGTCAGGAGACGAAGATTTCATGACTCTTTTATCATCAGGAAGGTAGAGTGTGGAGGGAAGCATGTATGCAAAACAAACAGCCCTAAAAGTGTGACTGGTACCCACGGTGGTCTGCAAGTAGTGACAAACTGGGTGTTTTAGGGGGGCAGGAAGAGGGGAGAAAAACTTGCAGTTTGTTGAGGTCCCAGAGCCCTACACTCTAAGGCCTCGCCTCAGACATTTCAAGATGCCAAGGAAGGAGGTAGGGTAATCCCATCCATATCCTATCGATATCCGTGGATTAAAAGGCTACAGAATTGAATGGTGTTACAGGCAGAACATTACAGTACATACATTAATCAGACACAGCTGCAAGACACCATGCTCAGCCCAGATTCTGGGGGGCTCGACAAAGGGCTGGAGGTGAAGAATCTTCTAAACCTAGCTACTGCTTTCACTCCAGGGTTTGTGGGCTGTACCTTCATTTATTCACCCTCCGAGAGTGGGTGAGAGGCCTGGCTGGGAGTTGGCAGAGGCCCAGGTAGAAAACTGTGAAGCCAGTAGTCTGGTGTTTGGGAGTTGGGGACACAAATGGAGAGCAATGGGGCTGCCATAAGCCTTTCAGCCTCAGGTTTTACTTTGTTCATTCATCCAATCTGCAAATATTCATAGAGTACCAATCTACCCGCCAGTGCTGGATCAGACAGCAAGGTCGCTCCCTCAGGACACTGACATCCTGGTGGGGAAAGACAGATAATGGACCAATGAAAACAATGTCATGACAAATGCTATGAAGAAAAAAGCCAGGAAGTGTGACTGAGAGTGCCGTGGGATCACGACAGGCCTGAGAAGATAGCATTTAAGCTGAGACCCAAATGTCAGATGATAAGAAGGAACAGATATAGAGAAAAAGCTTTCCAGGCAGAGTATCAGCACGTGCAAAGGCCCTGAAGTGGGAACAAGCTGAGACTGTTGGAAGAAAGACTAAAGAAAAGAATATTATGAGCTCAGGTTAGAGGGGTGGCCAGAGAGCTAATAAGATTAGTTAGGGCCTTTTAGGTCTTGGTAAAAAGTCTGGATTTTACTCCCAGTGGTATGGAAATTCATGGGAGCACAAAGGAGTGACATATCTAATTTATGTTTTCAGATGAGTCTGGTCTGACAGATCATAAAACAAATAAGATACCCCTGTAATTCTCAATTAGAATATTCCATTAATAGATCTCTTATTAAAATCCAAGATGAGTCATGGCTTAATTGGTATGAAAGTGTATACCAGTATCACTTTAGCAGGAATCTACCAGAAAAAGAGAAATATGGAGGATCAGGAGACAGGAAAGATAACAATGTAGAAGGCAGGATGGCGGCCGGCTACCTATGGTGCCTCCCAGGCTTATCTTTACAACTCATCTCTACAACTGGGAGTTGATATCCTGAGCCACCGCCCATCTGTGCCTGGCTCGTCACCCCGATCCAGAGGGCACCTGTGACAGTTGTGGGGGACAGATACCTGCCTGTGGGCCCTCATCTTCCGGCCTGTGCCAAGAGGTGTCCCTTCCAGCATCTGCAGCCCACGGGCCATCTGGGAAAGAGCAAGGCAAGAGCCTGAGGGGTATCAAAGGGAAAACGCCTCGATAACCCCTTTTCTTTGTCTGATCCCATGACTGCCACGACAGGGAGGAAAAAGAGGCCAGTGGGCTCCAGCCTGAGTTCGCAGCCCATACCTTTCTAGCTTGAAAATGGCTTGTCTAGGTACTGCCCAGCATGCCTGAATGATACAACAGAGAAAAGGACCTCTACTTGATTCCTTCTTCCCTTTCCTTTAACTATCCTATACTGAATCATTTCTCAGCGACCTTAGGTATTTTTGACCTACATCCAGCTCCAGCAAGCTATGAAGTTACACAATACTACTTGATCAAGGCAAGTTTTTGCTTCCCCTAAGGAGGGTCAACAGATTGCCTAAAGAAATAAAAACTGTCATGGTACCCTTGCTGCAGTCTGTCTTAGTACATAGATGATACAAATGTCACAATCATTTCCAATCTTGAATCAATCAAATACCTTTAACATTCTGGGAGAGAAGAAGAACCAAGCAGATCCTATTAGTTTAAAACCAAGAGAACAGGCAAAGGTAAGAATAAGAAGAAAAACTACCAGAAACAAAATGACTGCTAGATGCTTCTAAAGAGTTGGATCTATTCAAAAAGACTGGTAGAGAAAAGAAAGGGTGGCTTCTGTGTCTCACATCATGCTCCCCACCCCCACCCCTAAAAGGATGGGGAAGAGAGTAGGGAGAGAAATCACTGGCAGTCATGAAATGCTAGTATCCAATTGGCAAGTATCCAATTATTGTTTCAAAAGCTATCTCAATCAGAACACACTAACAATTTCTTCCTTTTTTAGACTGCTCACTTAAAAATCAGATATGGTAGACCTAAAGCGATATTCGAACTCATACAGTCCAAATTACTTCACCGATGAAGAGTCAAGTCCAGAAGGTTTTCAGATAGGTGAAGTGCCAGGAAGGGAACCTGGGTCTCCTGACTCATATTCCCTTTAACTTTTATTATGTATTTTTATTTAGAAAATAAAAGCCCATTATAGGAAAATCAGTACCGGCCAGGAAATTATCATATAACCACTATTGGCATTTTGTTCCTTCTATCACATGCTTACGGGTCCCCCTCGACATGTTACAATCATATTAGACTAATGTTCTTTCCAATACACAGGCCCTCCCATTACCAAAAAATATACAATAGAACCTATTAATAGGCCTTGGATTTCACATCCTTTTCATGGACTGTTTAAACAACTCTCAAGAAACCCTGGAACACAAGAATCAACCTGCTTAGGCTCAGAGCAGCTCTGTTTACCTACCTGGTGCATCAGGTACTTGAAGAGGGATAAAAGGATCAGATACACTTAGAAGTGGGAGGCTAGAGTCCACAGTCTGCCCACCCTTCCTTTTTTCAGCTGGAGTGGGTTGGAGGGGAAGAAAGGGTCAAGGAGAGAGAAAAAAAAAAAGAGAAAAGCAGAAAACATCAAGTAAATCTAGATGAATTTAGCATCTATTAACCCAACAGCTCAAATTGCAGAGTAAATCTAAACTTAGAGGCAGAAGAAAGATGGATGAGCGGATATAATCCAGGGGAAAGGCAAAATATGTATGAGATATATAATCCAGTCCTTGCAACATACTCAAAGATGTAATTAATGATAAAACTAGTACTATATTCATACCCCTGAAATTCTACTTCTTCTTTGTGTGGAAGCCTATGGTGGTCTCTTCCAGAATTCCTGTAGCGATTATTATCCGTATCACACATTTTGGCATATAAACAAACACTGCCTGTTTTGTAATCTAGCACATATGTATACATACTTCCAACGTGCCCTTTACCCTCTTGAGGTCATGGTATCACCAAATGTCTAGGCATGCTAGGCAGAAAGACAGAAAGAAACAGAAATAGACTTCCTGCCTGTTGCAAGCCCTAACCTCTGGACTACATCTAACATTTATTGACATTTATTCTGTATCTGGCAAACTCACAGATTTATAGAAATCTATACACCGTATGGGATATCAGGGCTTAAAGGGATCTTAGGATTTTCTAGCACAATTTTCTTCCTTTACAGAAAAGAAAACGAAGCCCAGAAGTTAAAAGACTAGCCAGAGGTCTATCAGCAAACCCAGGATCAGAACACAGGTTTGCTGCTTTCTACTTTACTATTCTTTACGCTGCATTTTAATATTCAGTTTGCTCAGTAATTAAAATCTCTATAGAGTGGTTTTTTTAAAACTTTTTATTTTCAAATAATAATGAAATCATAGGAAATTGCTGTACATAGTGTCCTGGGAACCTTCTTCAACCAGTTTCCTTCCATGGTGAGATCTTTTACAACTGTAGGACAAAATCGCTGACATTGTTACAATATTGTTAACTAATTTTATTCAGTTTTCACATACACTCGTCTGGGTGTGTATAGTTCTTTGCAATTAGACTCTATGTATAGATTAGCATAGGCACCACCACAACGATATAGAATTGTTCCATCAAACAAAAGGACCTCCTTGTTGTTCTCCTTTATAGTCACACACTCCTTATTCCAGTCCCTACCTCTTGGAATTCACTAATCTGTTCTCAATCTCTATAATTTTGTCATTTTGAGAAGGTTATTAAAGTGGGTTTTTAAGTTGCTTTAAAGGTAGATGGAGGAAGACAGGGATAAAATCACTGCTCTTAAAATCTCTAAAAAAATTTTTAAATGAGACAAAATGAAACAAATTAAAAGAAAAAAAAACAAATTATATAACTGGATACATTCATCTTCAAAAAAAGTATATATGTGTAGAAATAAAATTATGGACACAAATATTGTAAAATGTCAGCAATGTTCTCCTCTTGGAGTGGGATTGTGAGTACTTTTATCTTGCTTCTTTGGGCTTTTAGTCATTTTTCCAAAATTACACTAACGAATGTATATAACTTAACAGAAAAATATGTTAAATAAAGAGGCACAATGTCAAGTTCCAGATGTCTGTTGCAACATATGGACACAGTTCATCAACATTTTTGCAGCTTTTACCATAAAAAATGTTTAAAATAACCCTTCTGCCATCCTCCCTGACTTATGAAATTTCCTGTTTATTTCCTTCCTTGTTGATCAGATGGTTTAAAATCAGTGAACAGTCTGAGCTTGGTTAGAAAACTCGTAGAAAATGGTGCTATCCTATATTTCATACAAATGAGGACATATTAATTTCTGGGGTTTAGATATAATTTTCTTTCTTTAAAAATTTTCTTTTAACGTTTATTTATTTTTGAGAGAGAGACAGAGCATGAGCAGGGGAGGGGCAGAGAGACAGGGAGACACAGAATCCAAAGCAGGCTCCAGGCTCTGAGCTGTCAGCACAGAGCCCGACGCGGGGCTCGAACTCACAAACCATGAGATCATGACCTGAGTTGAAGTTGTGTGCTTAACTGACTGAGCCACCCAGGAGCCCCTATAATTTTCCTTCTTGTGTAAAGAATGAAAAGCGTCACAAACACAAAAAGTTTATACCACAGACAAGAAAGAAGGAAAAACACCACATGTTCATGTAAAAAGACTGGATAAGATGAAAAAAATATGAAGATGTTTTATAATGTTTGTAAAAAGCTTAGTGTCACTGATTTACAAAGGTTCTTGAGATATGGTTATGACTACAGCTGCTGGACTGGGCTGTTCGGGTTCAGATCTCTATCCTGTCATTCTCCAGTTGTGACCTTGGGCAGGTCACTTTAATTTCCCATGGGCTGTTTTAAGGGTCACCTGAGATAATGCATAAAAAAGCACTTAACCAGTGGGCTTATTAGCATGTAGCAAGTGCTCAGTACATTTTCGCTGCTGTTACTGTCATAACTCTACTCAAATGTGTTT
This sequence comes from Lynx canadensis, assembly GCF_007474595.2. Taxonomy (NCBI): domain Eukaryota; kingdom Metazoa; phylum Chordata; class Mammalia; order Carnivora; family Felidae; genus Lynx; species Lynx canadensis. The sequence goes on from NC_044305.1 coordinate 86,123,525, forward strand.
AAGGTGTTTAAGTCCCTCAAGAAAAATATGGCCATTTATAGACTACAAAGTAAGCATAAAGGGGAAGAAGACGCTACAACAAAAATAAAAACTGTTTTAAAAACAGTTCATACAGGGGCACCTGAGTGGCTCAGTCGGTTGAGCGACCACTTCGGCTCAGGCCAAGATCTTGAGGTTTGTGAGTTTGAGCCCCGTGTCGGGCTCTGTGCTGACAGCTCAGAGCCTGGAGCCTGCTTCTGATTCTGTGTCTACCTCTCTCTCTGCCCCTCCCCCACTCATGCTCTGTCTCAGAAATAAACATTAAAAAAAAATTTAAAAAACCAGTTCATACAGACAAATGAACAACAAAACAAACAACAAAACGTGATAAGTAGGAATCAAAGGCACTGAAACTGGGAGCAGAAGGGAAATGTGTAGGGGCCTCTACCATTAACAGTGGTAAATCCAAGCTCCTATCCTTTGGCAAAAAGTAGCTTTTCATTCATTCAACAATCTGTACGGAACCAAACACTATACTAAATGCTAGGATTCTATAGCAAAGAAGACTTTCCTAAAGCTTACTTATTCCATGACCCCCTTTCTGGGGAAACTATATTCTACCCAGTACCATAGCTGGACATTATTGTGATGCTTTATCCCAAGGACAACAGTCAATGCTTCATACATTTGGTACATTTAGGCAACTGTGTGGCATATCAAACTTTAAGCACTTGAAACCAGATCAAATTATCAGTGCATTTAAAAATCACACAGGCAAGGGGCGCCTGGGTGGCTCAGTCAGTTAAGTGTCCGACTTCAGCTCAGGTCATGATCTCATGGTCCGTGGGTTCAAGCCCCACATCGGGCTCTGTGCTGACAGCTCAGAGCCTGAAGCCTGCTTCAGATTGTGTCTCCCTTTCTCTCTGCCTCTCCCTCTCATGCTCTCTGTCTCTCTCTCTCAAAAATAAATAAACATTAAAAAAAAAAATCACACAGGCAAGAGAACAAAGCTGAAAATGGAAAATAACACAAAGAATTTTAACTATTTAATATTAAAAAGCACATCCCCCAAAGAAGTCCAATGTGATTCCAAAATAATAACATAAGAATATCATCTGAAGGCTTACAGGATACGGTTAAAACTCCAGTTTTTTTCCGATGAGGGAAACACATCTATTAGAAAGCACTCTCAATAATCAGTTTAATCTTCAAAGGTCAGGGTGGGGTAGGCAATTAAAGAGAGGAGAAAAGAGAATATTGAAATATCTGTGGAGAAGTCTTCCTGCAGATTATAATTAGTCTCTCTCCCCACTCTCACGCTGGTTGAAAATCACTGCTATGGTGGGAGAAAAACTCTAAACACTTTTATTATATTTTTAAAAATTTTACTAGATGTTCCTTTTAATACTGGCAAAGCAAACCTAAGAAAAACAGGGATCTGTAATCAAAAAAAATAAAAGTTAAAGAATTAGAAGACAGAAAAACGGTAGATTTTATAAATCTAAGAGCTGTCTCTGAAAGATACTAAAACAGCAAAATCTCTACTAAAGTTACTAAGAAAAAGAGAAACACAAATACATACAATTAAAATTGATGTATACAAATATTATAAAAGGTTTAAATGCACTATCTTATTTTACTTAAAAAAATTTAAACCTGCAGATGATTTTTAAAAAAGATATTAGTAAATTTGCCTCATTCTGTGGCAGGAAACTTGAGAGAGGAACTTCTGGAGCCAGAGGGTTGGTGTCCCAGCTCTGCCACGTCCTAGCTCTGTGACCCTGGAAAAGAGACTAGACTGTGCTCAGTTACCTCACCTGTGACTAATGTAGAGATGTGTTGAGGGTCAGAAGAGATAATAGGGTTGTTGAGAGGGTCAGATGAGATGATACTTGTGTAGGACAAATGACAGGCTGGGGAAAATGTTTACAATATAGGACATAGGAAGAGCTCTTACAAATTAATAAGAACAAAATGAACACAGGACCCCCCCCCCCCAAAAAAAAAGAAGAGAAAAAAAGGCAAAGGACATGAACAATACATATCCCAGAAGAAATAAAAATGGCCAGTAGATACTGTCCTCTGTGTACAGCCTCTGAACTGGGCTGGGTGAGGAAATGGCAGAAAAATTACTCTCATTCACTATTGATCAAAATAAAATTTGTACAGCGTTCCCAGAGGCCAATTTAAAAGCAGGTACCAAAGCCTTAAAAGACACATATCTTCTGACTGAATAAATAAACTCCTACAAGTTATCTTAAAGAAACTGTAAAGGATATTATGTAATGACAGCCAAAGTTCCAATAAGAAATGTATACATGAAGTTAGAAAAACTACTGCACACCTAAAGAAAGCAGGAAGAAAGAAAGAATATATAAGGTTAAAATCAGAAATTAATCCATACAACTAAAATGATCAATTTCAGAAGTATATCACATTCCATATGTACACAGAATATATATATACACATATACATATATACATACATATGTACGTACATACATATATATATATACATACATATACATATATATACACACACATACACTCAAAACCTCACACCTGCCGCTGAGGGAAATATAATAGTAAAACACTGAAAGCAAATTAATGTTTAAAAAAGAGGTTACTTGGTTAAATACATTAGGACAAATGCATATGAAGCAATTTAATGCAGATCTTTTTAAAATTTAAGAGCTTCTTTAATGATGTGGGAAATGTGCCAGATTTAGTAAGTGAGAAAATTTGGTTTTAAAATAGGACGATAAAGATGTACATTAGAGTCTTAAGCTGAGGTTAAAAACTGTGTACAAAATTGTGGTCATGTATTTTCATGAAGGAGAAGATCTATAACTTTCATTAGATTCACAAGATATCTGTGACCCTAAAAATGTCAAATGCCACTAACAGGAACCAAAATGGTATCCCTGAGCTGTTTCTCAGTGGTGAGATTATGGGCATTTTAACTTTCTTCCCTATGCTTTTCTATAAATATTGCTTTTATATAATAAATATGTATCATTTTTTTAATTTTTAAGAAATGTTAATCGAAGTATAGTTTACTATGTATAATTTCTGTTAATAAAGGAGAAAATTAATTTTTTACTATTGCTTCTTTAATTTAAAAAAGGCCTAATTTTTTAAAAAAGGTATCTCCCTCTCCCCATAAACACATACACATGCACAAAAACACAGCTCAGTAGAGTCTTGGATACAGGATAGAACATCTAATTCTTAGAATTCTTCAAGTCATTCCACAGAACCTAAATAACTAACCTAAAAGAGATTAACAGAATGATGTTCTTAAATTTAGAAATATTTGCTTAAAGTATGTATGTGAACCAAAGAGAACCATTTGCTTAAAGTATTATGTGAACCAAAGAGAATCATTTGAATTCAAGTGATTCCAGATTTTTTTTCCCCCGATCTTTAATATTGGAAATCTTCTGAATAAAAGAAAACATAAGTTAACACCAAGATTTGGGGCTCACTGGTGTGCCAGAGTTATCTGTGGAGGTTAACAACGGTAAGCCCTGTGTTTCACACGTTTGCTATACTAACCTGTTCCAGCAGAAAATGAGGGAGTGGCAAAGGCATCACCTTGAGTTGGTTGAAAGCCTGGGATCAAACTCTCAGCTGAGCCTCCAAGCTTCTCAGGATGTTTGCCTGGAGAGACAAAATACCACTCAGTTCATTCCAGCAAAATCCCATGATGTGCACATACATGCAGGAGATGAAGGGCACCTTCTGAAGTGACTTCTAGACTTTTTTTTACTGCATTATGGCAACACCTCAGCTATTCAAAGGTCTCTGTCTAGTCACTGCAATAACGGAGACAACAGTGAGAAAAGGAGGGAAGTTTTAAGAATCAAAGATTGCACATTGGTTTTGCAAGGCAAAAAAGAGTTCTGGAGATTGGATGCACGACAGTGAGTATGTAACTAACACTACTGAACTGTACAGTTAACAATGGTTAAGAAGCTAATGTTTATGTTATGTATATTTATCATCACTAAAAATTTTTTCAAATAAATAAGTAAAAAGCCACAAAAGAGATGGCTGGAGCGAAAGCCCGAAGGTTCAAGCACCTTACTCAGAGCAGGATGCCTCCAGTCCTTATTCCAAATCCATTTATTTTTATGTAATTCTAATGAGTTTGCCAATCTGTTTTCTGTGGTGGAAACATTTCAGGAGTGGACATGAGAAGGGGGCGTGGGGGAAACGGTGGGACTGAGACGTCACAAGGGACAGGAACAATGGTAGCAGTTCAATGTGACAGAAGAGAGACAGGAAATTATTAAAAATAGACACAAGAATTTTAAAACCTAGGAGTCTCTTTTTTTTAATGTTTACTTATTTTGAGAGAGAGAGAGAGAGAAAGAGAGAGAGCATGAGCGGGGGAAGGTCAGAGAGAGAGGGAAACACAGAATCTGAAGGTTCCAGGCTCTGAGCTGTCAGCACAGAGCCTGACATAGGGCTCGAACCCACAAACCACGAGATCATCACCTGAGCCGAGGTCGGATGGTTAACCAACTGAGCCACCCAGGCAGCCCTAAGTTTGGCAGTCTTTTAATCAAGTGCAAAAATACTAGAGTTTTCAATAGCCCATGAAGGTATTTCTGTTATTCTAGAACAATAACTGGCATACATAACAATGAAATAATTTGACAATGAGTTAGTTGACTGTCAGAGTTAAATCCTATACCCTATCTTTGGCTTAAAAGGATAAGAAGGCGCACATGGATGGCTCAGTTGGTTAAGCATCCAACTTTGGCTCAGGCCATGATCTCACCGTTCATGAGTTTGAGCCCCACATGGGACCGTCTGCTGTCAGCTCAGAGCACACATCAGATCCCCCCTCTCTGTCCCTCTCCTACTTGTGCATGCATTTGTGTGTGTGCTCTCAACCCAAAAATAAATAAATAAACTACAAAAAAATAAATAAATAAAAGGATAAGAAAGTAATACAAATTTTTAAAAGATATCTATAAAATAATAGCTAAAGTTAAAATGTCTGGTCAAAGTCCGTTATCATTCACTCGGTTCTGATCATTCCTTTACCCTGTGCTCTTGTCTAATGCTGAGGTACTCTTCTCGAAGGATTTTCCCAACGTGCTGTGGTTTTCCCAAAGTGCATGTTGCATGCCTGTGTGTGTATCTGTGTCCTGCCTTCCAAAACAGACTGTGGGTTTTTGAGAGTAGAAATGGTGCCTTCTATTCATTTGATTGCCTTTTCGCAGTCAGAATTCTAATCATGGTGAGAGATTCAATGTTCACGTGAGGGCAGCACACTCTCCTGGGTGAGCAGTAACAACTTTCTGTGACAATAAACACACATAGGACGAGAAACCCATCACACTTGTCTGAGGAGTGACCGTGCTTGACACTACCATCCTGAGCTCTGCTACCAAATCCTTCCTAAAAGAGTCCCACTCTCCGTGCCCCTGCCTGCAACAGGCCAGGAGTTCCTGAGGATGGAAAGACGTCAGTGCCCTGGTAAACATACCAGTTTGCACACGTACTTCGAAATCAAGCCTTTGAGGGAAAGAAAGAGCCAACCCTCCATTTTCACAGGCATGCCCCTCTGGAGCTAGGGTTTTAAGAATCACAGAAAGACACCAATCGCTCACCTTCCCCCAGCTTGGCAAAGTCCTTGTTCAGTAGTTCTTCAGCGGTGAGTTTGGAGAAATTGTCGTCATCGAAGGGATTCCACGTAGAACCTTCTGAAGCATTATAAACATTTTGCTGGGAGGTCCGAGGAGAGCCTGATGGAGTGGTGGTTGCAGACCTAGGTAGGTTCCCACCCCCACGAAATGAAAAAGTTGAAAAAGGGTCAATCTGCTTTCTCTGTTTGAGATCAATTTGTTTTCTAGGTCCAACCATTATTAGCAAGCGCTTTCTCCAGCAATCGGACACTTTCCACAGATACTTTTCTCACTGTGTGAAATGAATATCTCCCGTTCCTTCATGATCATTTATCTCCCACTACTTCTTTCATCTCTTGCTTAGATTTTTGGTCTCATCTGCAAGTCCTTTCAATCCAGAATCCCAAAGCAACCTGTTCTTAGGCTTGTGCCTCCTATGGCACCCACTGTAACATCCACAATAACTGACCCCAGAGGGGCCAGGACTGGTGTCTTTTCAGGTGCCTCCCATCTGTCAGGATCTAGCCCACAGAGAATGAAGGGCCACCGTGAGTGGTCATCATCACAGTTAAAGGGAAACAAAGATAGTTATCACTATCTTGTGGTATCATTACCTAATTTTCTTCTAAAGTCTCTCTTGAGACTTTGCATTTAATTAATGACTTAAAGATTTTTAACATTAGAGTACATGATTCCAAGAAAGCTGAGGGTCTGAAATTGCATTTACCTAGCGAGCACTCATTGCTATCTACTTTATTTCAGGCACAAAGCCAGTCACTGGATTTACAAAGGTTAAGACATGGTCCTTGTCTTAGAGGAATTTACAGGCTAGATCAGCTGGATATACAAACAAATAATGATGATACAATGTGATGCATGCTCAAAAAAGGTTGAGACAAGCTTATATATGATACCAAAGGCTGAAAGAAAAGGTCATCTCTGCATGGATCTTGATGAAAAAAATAAGCATTTCCAGGTGGACAAGGAGGGTAGTGGCAGTCTGGGGAGAGGGCACAGGATGAACAAAGTGCTCGCGATGATGGAGAGTGACAAGTCCACCAATGTGATACAACAGCCTTTGGTCTGTTAACCAATGAGTTCAGATATAACCCACAGGCAATGGGGAGCCAAATGAGAGATTTTCAGCATGGAGATTTGATCAGACTACAAGTTTAAAAAATACTCTGTGGAACATGAAATGGGTGAGAGAATAGAAACAGTCAAGCAAATGTGAAATTATTCCTTAAGATCAGTATGGTCTACGTACTACAGGCAAATTCAGTTTCTTAACAAACACAGACACCTACCATTATATGTACATCTACACACATCGACACGCAGATGCCAAGAATTACACAGCCCTGGCACACAGCAGCCCTGGCCCACAGCAGTAAGAAAGATAAAGAGGAAGCACCGCATACTTGGACTTATTGAGGCTGGCCTCAGCTGCAGCTGCCTGGAGCAGCTGGGTTGATTTGCTGGCAGGGACCCCGAAGACCGCACTATGGGTTACGTCACTGAGAATCCGCCTGTGCCCAGCACGCTGGGTCTTGGGGGATGATGGAGGAGTGAGAGATCCAAGTTTCTGTCCCTGGACGGCAGGAGGTGGGGTTGTTTGAACCTTTGGCTGTTGTCTTACTGGGGCTTGAATCTGCTAGGAAGAAAAATGACAAGTGTTCCCCACCCCCACCCCCAAAAAGTGGGGGGGGGGGGGGGAAGAAAAACAAATAAACAGACAAGCATAATAAAAAATGCTACATGAGAGCTACTATGGGATTCAAATGGCTGAATTTACCAATAACACCCAGAAAGAAAGAAACCCAGTTTTTGACAATCTGAGCTTTAACTCTGGGACTGATACCAACATGCTATTTATCTGATGCTTCTATGTAAATTTCAGCGTTCATCAGCAATGTTATCCAGACTAATCATGCATACAGTCCAGAGCATAAGACTGCAGAAGCTATTTCTAACTCCAAAAATCGAGAATGTATCCTACAGGACCACTTTCAGCTTCCAAGGTCACAAAGGAACTCATTCAGAATGCCTCCAAAGAGCATGCATGTTTTAAACAATCTACCACCACGGTCAGAAGTCAATGACGGCACACCCCCCGCTAAAACACATTTGAGCTGAATAATTCCTGCTAAGAGACCCCCGACTCTGATATAGCTCAGACTACTGGTTAGGAATAAGTTAGGATTCCACTGTGATTCATAAATGGTAGTGCTTTTTTTGTTCATTTTGTTCTTAAGCCTCTTTATTTCATTGATAAGGTGGGTCTACACGATTCTATTTCTGTGCCTCCCCTGAGAAAATGTGTACAGCATCGGGGTAGTGGGGTTAACCTGTTCCACCTTTCAGTTTGGAAAAGGCACTGAAGAACCAGGTAGATAATATTAGTAAGAAATAAAAAATTTGAAAAGCGCTTGATGATAACTGATCTAATAACACAAGGAGTCTTGAGATTTGGGCCATTTTCAGGAGGCAGAACAAACTATCCCCACAGAAAAGCCAATAGGAACATCTTTGTGGCCACTTGGTTACACTTGAAGCCTAAGTCACAATCTACAAAGTGCTATTATCAATAAGAGGAACAAAAAATAGTATTAACAAGGCCACCTAACCCTTTAATTTTGTCAGTCCAGAGACAGAATTATTTAGAATCTTGAAGGCCCCAGGTATTTCACTATCGCTTCCCTCTGGTCCCTCATCTCAGATTAAGATGCCCCGTCCATGCTATAGCTCAGTTTTCACATTCTGTGTCTTCGAAGGTAGGTCCTGAGAGAGAAAGGGAACCAGAGGGTCCAGCTACTTGGGTCAGGATGCTGAGCAGCCTGGGACTTTCTGTCCTTATATTGATTCAGAGTCTGAATTTTACTGAGGTAGGTGATGTGCACGTTTGAGTACACAATCACCCACCAATTGAATGGATGACAATATAAAGCTCAAACATCAGTCAAACGAAGGTCAGAGGGTAAAGCAGCTGAGGCACCTCTGAGGGAGAAGCAGAATGCCCTGTAAAGACCAGAGCTCTGGCTCCAAAACTTCCTTCAGGGGTTCAGGATGTGCCTGCAACAGCCAACCTTAAGCCAGTACCCATGGAGACCAGAATGGCTTTACAAACAGAACTGGATTAGCTTATTTTTTGGAGGTTAAGATAATTCATTACTTTGAGAAAGGTATACTTAACTGTTGAGTCTCTTTATTTTGAAGAGTCCAGACTCCCTGGAGAACACTGTCCCTTCCTCTTACCTATCCCTGTATGCAGCACACTGAAGAACAGAGCTTCTATCGTCAGGACACCTTACCTATCACAGCAATCTATGAATACAAAATGACTCCAACCCATTCAGCTACTCCTCCCAACAACCATGTCAGGCAGACAGGTTTTTTTTTTTTTGTTTTATTTTGTTTTTTAATTTTAGAGAGTGCACAAGTGAGTGGGGGCGGGGGGGGAGGGGGGAGAGGGGGAGAGAGAGAGAGAGAGAGAGAGAGAGAGAGAGAGAGAGAGAGAGAATCCTAAGCAGGCTCCACGCTCAGCACAGAGCCCAACACGGGGCTCAATCCCAGCTGCTCAGGAGCAACTGACTGAGCCACCCAAGCACTCCCAGGCAGAAAGTTTTATTGCCATTTCAAATCTAAGAATGTGAGAGTCAAAGGGACCTTGGAGAGCACAGATTCCAACTCCCACACTTCAAAGGAACCAAGACCAAGGCACCCTAAGGCTATGTGCTTGCTTGTTCAAGGTCACAGGGTCACCTGGGGACAGAATCCTTGTCTCCTTACTAGGCTCAGGACTTTTTTCTTCACCATCATGTCTCCGCCAAAGATTAGGAAGCGGGAGGAGGAACACACAAACCACGGTGGAAGGGGAAGTAAAGCAGACTCAGACTCAGATGTCGGTCTTGCTAAAGATTTTTTTAAAGAACAAAATATGTAATTATACAAGGAGTACAGTCAGATCTAGGAACGCAAGAATATATACAAAAGGGGGAAAAACACTCCGACTTCCATTCCACAATTAGTACTGTATTCTAATACAACTCTTCTTATCTTCTTGGTATCTTATATTTAAGTCTCTTGTCAAGTACATACTTTCCCCACAATCTCAACATTACCTCATGAGTGCATTCATACTGTTGTACAGACTTTATAACCATGATTTTTAATGGCTGCACAGTTGGGTTCTTGAACAATTAGGTGACTTTCATTCTTTTGGCCATTACTAATAAGACTGCAATAAAGTATCTCCGGTAGGCTGCCATTTTCCCTTTGCAGATTATTGCTTTAAGGTGGCTGCAGGGTATCTTTTACATGCACTCACTTGCTTCTCCAGGGAAGTCCTGCCAAGGGTCACTGGAGAAAGGCAAATTTGGGAAGCTCTCTGGCTCCTGGCTAGAAGCATGCTCTGCTCCCGTTCCTTCTTCGTCCCCTCAACAGAATACTCTCAAGCCAAGTGCTCAAAGTATGTTTTCAGCCAAGGAACATGGAGAAGGTTCATAATTTCATTCCCAAAAGAGGGACAGTAAGGGGGAACCTTATAAGAAGTGTAGTCAATGGCTGTTGATCATTTCATCCCCCTGGATGAGCATCTTTGTTATTATCCTTGAACGCAGATCAGGATTCTTTGGTTCCTTCCCTTGCTCTGCTGTTGTCAGTCTGTGTGTCTTGAGTAATCCCTTGCTGGCCTGGGCCTAGTTTCCAATTCCATTAAACAAGGGGATTAGACTAGACAATTAATATCTCAACTACCTACATCATATAATAATTTTTTAAAAATGCTTTTTCCATTAACAAAAGGAACTTTAGGTCTTGTTAAAAACACAGAGAGTGGCTGTCTACCACACGCCTGCAGGAAGACTGTGCTGTTTTAGAAACGAAGGTGTAAAGACACCGAATACACACTTAGCTGACGCTCAAAGAAGACAATCTATTTACGGTACTGCTTCCTTTTGAAGGAATAAAGGTTTTTTTGGTTTGAGATGGGCGACAAGACTCTATTAGAAACCAATCCTCAGAAAGATGACTTCTTACTTTTCTTTCATTTGTCTAGTAGTTGGACTTCCCTGGGAATAAGAGAGTAGCCGTGATACTCTATTGGCTGGATACATAAAGTGCCTTTTTTCTATCACCATGATATTTTCTTCACTGTTACTCAGAAATATGTGGGTACAGAATTAAGAGCACTTAGTAGAGGCCAAACACCATGTGCCTGAGAATGCCGAAGCTGTACAGATCAATCAGGAGAGGAGGCAGGGGTTCTGATGCTGTAGTCAGGCAGTCTCTAGAAGTGGACATGCCCAGTTTCTAGCATGACAAGGCAGCTCAAACAGTACTCAGATGCCTAGAGACCCAGAGGGTTAGGCCGCGGTCAACAGTCCCAGCAAGGAGGCCCCCGAAGGCGGCTGCACAGTAGACTTCAATGAGGTGGCTGGTAATGTCATCCAAGACAAAGACTAAATAAAGCACCCTCAGGACTCAGGGTAAAGCTGGGAGCCCACACCAACCTCCAGAGATTGAAAAGGTCACGATGGCCAAACTGGCCCTCGAAGGGAAAGGGGTTAGCTCTAATCCTACCCAGGTCCTTGACTGCTCATCAGTGGCACTGATAGAGACAACATGCAACTCTTTCTGCCAGTCTAATTTTAGAATTACAAATAAAAATGTTCACTTCATCAGTGGCCTAGGATCATCTTTTTTAGAACCTCTATCTTCTACAGAATACTTCATCATGACCTGGGAAAATATCAAGAAAAAAAAATCAAATATTTGAACTATAAGAATGGGGAAGAGGCCCAGCCTAAACAGGGGCCCTGCCCCAGCCCCCCGCCGGGTTTCCACCTTCTCGCCCGCCCTCACTGTGTGCTCTTCTGCTCTGAGCCCTGGCTGGCTCTTACCGCTGGCTCCTGGGCCGGTGGTGGCTGTGGGGCTGCGGCCGGCTGTGTCTGGGGCTGCTGTGCTGCTGCCACAGCACTCTTCTGCTGCAAGGCGGCCTGCTGAGTCAGCAGCTGCTGCTGATGCAGGGTCGTGGCCAGCTGCTGCTGCTGCTGCTGCTGCTGCTGCTGCTGTTGTTGCTGGTAGAAGTTCTGTATCAGCTGCTGTTGAGAGCCTCCTTGGGACACCACAGGGAACTGGGCAATTGCTGGTTGCTGGGCTGCTGGGTGTACTGCCTGAAACTAAGCAGGGGGAGCGGCAAGAAAGCGGGAGGTGAAGAAAGCCTGTCTCTGAAAATGTTCCACAAGACACAAATGTCTCAGTCACAACTAAGCCCAGTCCGAGGCCAAAGGCAAGGGTGGGCAGAAGTCTTTTAGCTTGGCCTGACAACTCACGAGGGGAACCTTGGGGCACCACAATGGACCCGGCGGCACCTTCCACTGCCAGGCTGCATCCACTGCACGGTGCTGCCTCCTGCACTGCACACTGGCTTCCGGGTGGGTTTCTACGGCGAGCCTGAGGGCTTGCATTTGACTGGGCAGCTTGTGACTCCCCATGCTGGAGTGTAACAGAAGCTAATAAATCATCTCCCAATCACAGAGGTAATCCCGCTTATAAAGGGATTTGGGAGCAGCCACGATCAAAATGCTTCATGAACAGGATGAAGCAGTGATGACACTGAAAAGAATGACCTAAATCCTAGTCCAGCTAATAGAGTCCTTCCAAGCCCTTCTGAAAATTATGTCCCAACGGCTCTATCTTACTAACTCTTCCACCTTTAAACATTCAAAATGTTCAGTACACTCTACCGCACTTACGGATATTTGATCTCACACTGATAACTAATTGTTTCAAGTTATATTCTCCCTGCCTCAGGATACAGATACTTCTTAATTTTTTTTTTTTTCAACGTTTATTTATTTTTGGGACAGAGAGAGACAGAGCATGAACGGGGGAGGGGCAGAGAGAGAGGGAGACACAGAATGGGAAACAGGCTCCAGGCTCTGAGCCGTCAGCCCAGAGCCCGACGCGGGGCTCGAACTCACGGACCGCGAGATCGTGACCTGGCTGAAGTCGGACGCTTAACCGACTGCGCCACCCAGGCGCCCCAGGATACAGATACTTCTTATCCATCCCTCTACTCTGCACTGCTAAGCACTGTGTGCTACACACACACACACACACACACACACACACACACACACACACAGAGTAAGCATACACGCACAGAGGTCAAACAAGGTCCTACTGGTTAACAAAAGTCAAGATCTTGTCTTTGAACTTCCCAAACACTGTTACTTAGTTGTAGAGTTAACTGAGAGGACACTGTTTGCCTCCTGGGGCAAAGGTAAAGGGTTAGCAAAGAAGCTGATGTCAATAAATAGCTGCCTGTTTATAACTGCAAAATGCTGGAAACAACCAAATGTTTATCAACAGGGGACTGGTTGAATAAACCATGCTATGTGTCTTTAAAAGGGAATATTCTTAAGTTGTAAACAGGAATGAGGGCTCTCTCTCTCTCTTTTACGGGATGGAGTGGACAGAATTCTGTAGATTTAACTTTGAAATTCTGTTACTGTTTTATATTTTAATGAAACAAAATTAAACCAAAATTCAGCAATAACTATAAATCAAAAGCAAAATGAAACAAATAAACCTGTGTATCGAATTTATAGCCAAACTCTGCAGAAAATAATGAGCTAAACATTCTAAGAATGAAAAAGGCAAAGAAATCTTAATACCATGGATTCATGGTGTATATTCTATTAACAGAACAAAACGAACAAAATACATTTCCCAAGTATCCACTGAAAAGGCTTAAAAACAATAACCAACCTATTAGCAAATGAATATCTTTAGTAACAAGACTGTGGTCTCTAAATACGATTTCCATTAAAAGGAAATGGAGCTCCTTCAGAGAAATCCAGGTCGAGGTCAAGGGCAGAGTGACCCTGGAAGGGCTTGTTACACTAAATAGCAAGGAAACCATTAAAGACGGCTGGGTCACCACCAAAGGACCCAAGAGTCAATCTGAAAAGACTTCCACTGGCCAAAGCTGGGGCAATTCAAGCATCAAAATAAAATGTTTAAAATGGCAATGCATGGAAATGTATCAAATATGTTAAAATCCCTAAGTTCATGACGATGCTAAAACAGAACAGAAACCTCTTTGTTCACCATCAGATGACACTAGGAACAAACCCATTCTGAAAACTGGTAAACACGGGGGAAAAGAATCAAGCATTTTTTCTACCTTTTCTGTATAAACAGTACTTCAGGGTCATCAAGTAGTTGAGAAAAATTCTTCACAGAAAAATTCCAGCCCCTCAGGGAAGAGGGGGAAGGTTAGCATACCACCATGTTGCCGTCCCTAAGGAGTTAATGGACTTAGGAAATGATCAGCAGTGGCTGCTAAACTGATCAGGGGCATTAAATGAATGGATCAGACAGACACCAAACTCCCTGACTGATCTTAATATTAATAAAAGAGAAGACAACCAGACTTTATACGCCTCCTGATGTGATACAACCAGAAGAACAAAGAATGAGTCAACTGAATCAAAATATGGAGCAAGCCTCAAAAAATTACCAGTTTACACAGAGGATGGAGGAACATATTAAGTGACCACACAGATGCATCAGCCAAATCCAGAGATGGAAAATACTACAGGACAAATGACCCAGTTTCTTCAAAAAACTGAATGGCAGAGGGGGGAAAAAAAGAGGGAGGGAGATGGCATATGTGAATAAAAGGAGACTTAAAAGATACGTCAATTATTATAAAATGAATATGTTCATAGTAAAAAAAATGTAGAAAAGATATATGAAAAGATAATGATAGAAAAAAGATATATCACAACTAAATATAACATGTGGTGGACCTTGTTTGGATCCTGAGTCTAACAAGCCAACTTAAATCATGAGACATCAGGAAGAGTTAAATGTTACTAGATATTTTATAATAAGAAGAAATTATTTTAGTATGGTAACGATGCAGTTGTATTCGAAAAAGAAGAGAGAAGAGTCCTTAAAAAAATATTTCCCTTGAGGGGCACCTGGGTGGCTCAGCCAGTTAAGTGTCAGACTTCGGCTCAGGTCATGGTCTCGAGGTTTGTGAGTTCGAGCCCCACATCAGGCTCTGTGTTGACAGTGCAGAGCCTGCTTTGGATCCTCTGTCTCCCTCTCTCTCTGCCCCTTCCTGCTCATGCTCTTTTGCTTGTGCACTCTCTCTCTCTCTCTCTCTCTCTCTCTCTCTCTCTCTCAAGAAATATCTCCCTTGCTGAGGTTCCTCCATCCAGGTGAAGAGAAAGGGGTGTGAGTGTCCCAGTGACGGCTCCACTACTCAGTGTTTTCTAGTATTTACCTCTGGGAGAAGCAATGATGTCACGTCTAGTGGCTCTCTGCCTTCCCAGGGCTTCTCAAGGAAGATGCCTGTACCTACTGCGCCTTTTCGCAGCACTGTCTCAGATATGCCAAGCAAAAGAAGACTGTGAACAGCTTACCTGTTGAGCCTGCTGAGCCTGCTGCTGCTGCTGCTGCTGCTGCTGGTAAAACGTGCCTGCAGGCTGCTGGGAAGATGGCGGTGGCTGCTGCTGCTGTGGCTGTGGCTGCTGTTGCTGCTTGAGGAAGAGTTGCTGCTGGTGCTGGGGGGTGGCCTGGGCTGGAGTGGGCAGAGCCTGGGCTGGAGTGGGAGGCGTCTGCTGTGGGGTGGGTGGAGCCTGTGGCTGCTTGGGCTGAGACTGCGGTAGAGGCTGGCTGGGTTGGGGCTGGGTTTTGGGTTGGGGAACACTGGCTAAAAGGCCAGGCTGATTGCTGGATCCTGTAATGAGAATAAACTCCATATAAAGGCCTAAAATTCTTCCAGACAAAAACGGCTTGCTTTCTCTCTTGGCAAAGCAATAAAGAGGGGGGTGATAAGTGGACCAACAGCCCCAAGATCCACGTGCTCCTGTCTTCGCACTTCTTCTCGCTAAACTATGTGCTTCGTATTTTTCAAAACAAGGTTCAGTAAGATGCCCCTGCACACAAACATGATCTTTGCACTTACTGGCATTCTTTAGGACAAAAGCATTCTTTGATGTTTTACATGTAAGTTATGCAACCCCAGTCTAGATGCCTGGCTATAAGCAGATAACTACCAAATTCATCAAAAACAGCTTCCTAATAGGGGAAGTAACGACTAAGTTCAGTTACTTGATAATTTAGATCCTCTAAACTAAGTTATCTTATTAGAACCAGAATATCAAAACAGAGTGGTAACAGATACTTTAAGAGACAGAACATTAAAGAAACAATTCCTCTGTCAAAAAGAGGAGGGTCTTGTTTCTTTAAAAGCAAAGAGAAATATAGGAAATAAAAAGGAAGGCATGTGATGAATGGACCAAGCCACAAAATGAGGACCAAGACCAGAAAAAATGAGTTATCAGGCTTCAGTGGTCATGAAGGTCCCCCACAAAATTCAGTGAGAGGATTCTCCTTTGGACAACCACTTGCCATATAATTTCAATGGGAGTTCACCTCTTGTTCCTGAAGGCAAACCATTATTTCTTTTGTGCCTCTGAATTCCATTCCTGAAGCAAAAGTAGGCTTCCCAAGACTTGTGTAATGTCCAGGATAACAAAGAGGTATACCAAATTTCAAACCAACCTAGTTACTGACCTGCAACCTGGGGCAGGGGCTGAACTGTGGCCCTCTTTCGAGGTGTCAAAGCTGGCTGGATGGGAAGGATTCCTGGGTTTGGCTGAGTCTGCCCAGCCTTAGGCCTCTGACGTGGTGCAATTGAAGTCTCTGTTGTGGGAATGGGATCTGTCAGTCTAGGAAAGGAAAGGGGAGAAAACAGATTCATGTTAAAGTGTGGGAAGGTGGGGAGGGGTAGACAGAGTACTTGATAGATTGATTGGCTTTCCCATCCACACCTATCCAAATCTTCCAGATCTGCTTAATCGACATCTGCCAAAGGGTGCTCCACCGGGTATTATGTGCTACAAGATGTTATGAAGAAAGGTTTGGTGGGAAATAAGTTTTAACACACTGTTCAAAATATACCAAGCAGACTTCTTTCCAGAAGAACTTTTCACCTGTGAATGTGTATGCAGAACTTCGAAGACAGCACTATACAGAATACAATGTTTCTCTAGCTAATCTGACCTTGGGACCCTTCTAATACCATGTCAAAATAGTCTCTCTACAATAAAAAGCATGCAAATGAGTGAATCCAATAAGGCAACTAAAAGGAATAAGTAAATAGTTTAAGATAAAGGATTTGGGGAATATGACACATATCTATTTCCTCCAATACACATGTTCTTCTTTCCAGGGTAATAAAATGCTTAGCTCTTGTACACATTAAATTTATACAATGTTATACGTCAAATATATTTCAATTAAAATTTTTTTTAGCTGGGCACCGGGCCACAGAGTAAAAACCACATTGCCTAGCCTCTCTTATAATCAGGTGTGGCCAATGCATCTAAGTTTTGGCCCTACATGGGAAACCAGATTGTTATATGATAATTTCTAGAAACCTTAAGAAATAAGTAGTGTATGCCATTTGTCTCTCTTCTTCTTTGGCTATTCCTTCATCCTGTTGCTTGGAGCAGGGATGCTACCATCTTGGTCTGTGAGGTCACAGCCACAATCATAGAGATGGCATGAACTACTTACCTCCAGACTTTGCTTACTTGAAAGAAAAGATAAATATCTATCTTATAAGACCCACTATCATTTTGGACTCTCTTTAACTCACAGCCAAATCTAATCCAAAGTAATACAGGGAGGACTGCTGTATGGTCTACTTGCTCCTTATGATGGTGCTAAAGTTCAGATGGTAACTTCCATTCATTTAGAGCAGTCCAGGCAGCTGGCTACTACCTAACTCAGATCAGAGTAGTTGACGTTTTTTTTTTTTTTTAACATATTTTAAATTAAAAACATTTTTATTTTATTTTTAAATTTTTTTTAAAAGTTTATTTATTTTAGAGAGAGAGAGAGAGAGACACAGAGTGAGCAGGGGAGGGGCAGAGAGAGAGGGAGACACAGAATCTGAAGCAGGCTCTAGGCTCTGAGCTGTCAGCACAGAGCCTGACATGGGGCTCAAACCCACGAACCGTGAGATCATCACCTGAGCTGAAGTCGGGTGCTTAACTGACTGAGCCACCCAGGTGCCCCTCCAAGAATATTTTAGAGAGAGAGCATGAGCAGGGGAGAGGGGAAGAGAGAGAGAGAGAGAGAGAGAGAGAGAGAGAGAGAATCTTAAGCAGGTTCCATGCTCAGCATCCCAATGCAGAGCTTGATCCCACAACCCTGGGATCATGACCTGAGCCAAAATCAAGACTCAGACGTTCAATCAACTAAGCCACCCAGGTACATCACAGTAGTTGTCTTTTGAAAAAGCACTTTAGAGTATAACTAAAGTTAAGGCCAAAAAAGCTTCATGAGTATTTCCAAAATATGTGTGGCACAGCCTCCATGAAATGCAAAGCAGGAAGCAAAGCAGCCGGCCCCATGTCCTTCCCTATGACATATCTCCATGGTGGACCCTGAGGCTTTTCCTCTGAAATCCTGCTAGAAGGATGTTCTTGTGCGGGGTAGAAAACTGATAATATAAAAGCTATTTTATTTAGGGGGGCTATAACCTGGGGAAGGGCAGGAGGGAAAACGGGACAGATTTGGAGAAGAGGAAAAAGGTGTAAGAAAAATACAGCTAAGGGTGAGAGAGTCAAAGAGACTTCTATAGAGACCAAATACTAAGAACCTCCACACTGGATGGATTTGTCTTAAGGGTAACATCCTAGAGATCAAGGGATTTGGAGTCAAACAAAACTATATTTGAGTTTAGCTCCCCGTTAACTGTGTAATAATAGGTATGTCATTTTACTTCTTCTTGCCTTGGGTCCCTTATGTGTAAAAATGAGAAAATAATACATCATGAGGCAGATGTGAACATCAAATGCATCAATGACTGTAAACCTGTTCTTACGAACTGTAGAGTACTCAAAATGTTAGTCTATATGACTTCAATGTGCTGTGAAAAAATACAGACCCTGAGGCCAGGAGCTCTGGCTCTACGTTGTCCTATCTATGTGCTTGTGAACAAATCACTTAACGTACAGAGCAGAGTATGGATGCTCAAGTTCTGGGTTTCTTACTAACCACATTGATTAACTGCCTTGGGCAACTTAAAATTCGGAGTCTGTTTCCTCATCTGTAAAATGAGAACAACAACAATAACTCATAGATTCATTTCAAGGAAAATAAAGTCATCTTATTTATATAAAGAACTTGGTATGGTCTGGTACACATGATGCCTCAGTGAAGAGTGGTTACTTCAAAACTAGAGTTAGAAAGAAAAACTCACCTCTCGGGACTGGGGAGTAAATATGAGAACACAAATGAAATCATTGTAAATTATAGATAACCCAAATCTCTTGGCTGTAAGGTCTGTGTATTCTCGCAGCATTAATGAATCCATACAAACCAGCAGCTTGGGCACTCTACAGTTTATAGAACAGTTTCACGGGACTGATGCATTTGCTGTTCACATCTGCCATATGAGGCAGGTATTATTTTCTCCATTTTACACTCAGAGCACCACTCAAATGGTAGGTTACTGTCACTGTTATAAATGTGTGGGCTTTGCGGGAATGGATCCTTGCTTAGCCTCAGTACCCACCATATTTGGGCCTGGTGAAATATGCCCATAAACCCAAATGCTCAGCTAATCAAATCAGCCCCCAAAGAAATTTCCAGAGGTGAGCATGGCAGAGTTAGGTAAGAAAGACTACAAAATAACAACATGGATATAGTTTGCTAAGTTTGTTAAAAAGAAGTATTTTAGAGCCACATCAGCATTTATATTTATTCTATAAATATTTAAGAATGTTTTAAAATGTAGAAATTATTTTACTCTTCTATGAAAATTCACATATTCCCATGTAAGGTACCCTGTTGATAGTTTGCTGGTAACGTTTCCTTGGCATAGGAACACGGTAGGAAAAAAAAGGCATAAAACGTCTCCTCGACTACCCTCAGCATTTGCCATTTGGAAGCATGGCAGCCATGAGGATATGCCCTGCAGACCTTCAACATGTAAGGGGTGCAAAGACCATGTGCCCCAGCTGCTGTGCTCCTGAAATCCACTGCCATGTTCGCTCTGAGGCCATGCTTCCCACAGGCTGCTGTCAGCCTTCGCACCCCAGTCACAGGGATATTAAAGTTGGCCTGTTTCTGGAACACCAGGACTCCTCTGGTAGCTGACCTTGGCTTGAGGATTCCCGGACACCTTTGGTGAAACTTCTTTAAATTGTGTGGCAGTTTCTAGGTCACCTCCACCCAATCTTCCTTCCTCTCTCTGGTCTAGACTTCCATTGCCTTCTGATGATTCTCCCAGCCTTCTGTGGCTCCCTCCCTAATTTCTCTCACAGCCAAATAAAATCCTAGCTTCTTCAATCCTCTCTTGGCCTTTGTTTCTTCAAAGACCCCACACCCCATGGTATGTGATTAACTAAGCTCCACAAGCTCTCCTGCTGTTGTTCACGGAGTCAGTGCCTTGACCTGCACTGTCCTGATATGGCCAGGGCCACAGGAAGTAAGAAAGAAGGGGAGGTGAAGGACTAGGGTGGTGAACCAGGCTACACGAGGGTCAGGACACACGTCTAGGACCCTCTGGTACTAGCAGTATTTAAAGTCTGCTGTTGCCTCGTCTCTGAATGCCCCTGTGCCTCTTCCCAAGCAAAAGAAACAGCTGCGGAGTTCTTGATTCTCTTTCAAATGTATATCACTGTGTTTCACTATGTTCCTCCCTGCACTCCCACAGAACAGTTTCTGCCTAGAAGAGACAGAACTTGCTCTCCTGCTCTGTGTGGCCTCGGGCCGCGGCACTGTAACAGTCACAAGGCACCTTCCCTTGCCACTGTGGCAGCGGGTGCAGGACATGTGCATGCTCAGGCAGGCACTTCTTACCTGGCCTTTGGCTGGGTCTTTTTTGCAGCTGCCTCACTGGCTTTCACTGGTTCAGGAAGCTTTGCAGGAATGGGAGAGTTCTAGAAAATTGAAAGGAAACCAGAAAAGGACATTGCAGATTTTTTTATAAAAGAATAACCAGTATGACTGGGCCGATGGAAATACATGTCTGGGTGTTCCAGAGGGGCTTCCAGACCCTGATGTCTATTAGAGGGAAGGGAAGTCAACCAAAGGTAGATCGCACCAGACTCAGCCCCACTCAGGGAGGCAGCATGTCGGAGAGGAGTACAGAGCAGCCTGTGTGCAGCACACTCCACCCCTGCCTCCTCCCAACCTTCTGGACCCTTTGCTTCCTTGTGCACAGCTTAGAGGTGATGTTACGAAAGGAATGGGGAAGAGATGTCTGTAACCTGTGTTAGCATTTAAGCTATCAGCTAGACCTTAGAGAAGTCAGCGCTAACCATCAGTGCACCCAGCCGGGGTTCACTCCGTCTTCTGCTTGAAAGCTGGGAGAAAACCACGGCTACGACCCATCTGGTTGCTGAGCCAGTGCCTCTCACGGTGCGTGAGGCACCCCTCAACCCACAAGGCCAGGAGAACTCCTCCCAGCTGGATTCTGCGCCAGCCACCTAATACCGGCTCTCAAGGGAGTCCTATTGTCCCTGACCACATGACAATTGCTTAGCACTGCTGAGAACCAAATGGCCTGAGACTTGTGAAGCTTTTTCTTTTTTTTTTTTTAATGTTTATTTATTTGAGTAAGAGACAGTGTGAGCGGGGGAGGGGCAGAGAGAGAGGGAGACAGAATCTGAAGCAGGCTCTAGGCTCTGAGCTGTGAGCACAGAGCCTGATGTGGGGCTTGAACTCATGAACCGCAAGTTCATGACCTGAGCTGAAGTCGGACACTTAACCAACTGAGCCACCCAGGTGTCTCACGCAGCTTTTTAAAAACTGGTTACCAATCTGAATGCTTTCAATTATGTTTCAGGTTATTTAACTTTATGAATGGGGAAGGAGGACAGCAAAAGAAAAACAAGGCCATGTTGGGTTCCTGTACAGGACTCCTCATTTTAATCTGGAAACCCAAAAAATGGAATACTAGCAATAGTACATATTTAGGCTTTTAGGAGGGACCGCCCATTTCCTTCATGTTTCCAGGTGGGGAGAATTTCTGCTAGAATATCTCTCCTTGCTTCTCTTCCACTCTCCAAACATTCCTCTCCCAAGAGAGGAGCATAACTTATTTGACTGATAGGACCGGGAGAAAAAAGTGAGCTTGCCTGGCTCACCTGTGCGCTCCCTCCTTTAGGGTAGAGCCTTCTCTCCAGAATCAGGCACTCCCAGCTCAGTCATGTGGATCTAATGTTAGGGAGCCTGACTGGTCAAGCTACGTTCTCTGACTCAATCTTATTAGTAATAAAGCCAATATTCTGAGTTCCGTCTGAATGATTTCCACATCTGATTCCAAATGTGGGAGTGAAAGAGGAGTGTTCTTTATCAGCACCCTCAAGCCCCCACAGTGACATCAAAAGTACATTATTGGGAAAATTGAGAAGATAATTTCAGATTAGAACTTATTTATTACGGCAGCCATTAGTAAAATGTTCAAGGGAGCTGGATCACAATATGACATGAAAAATATGCTAAGACCATAAAAAGGGTGTTTGCAAGCACTATACTCTGAAAGCTGCAGAGTGTAGAGCTTAGGATTACTAAAGTGTAGAAAACATTCCTATGGCCTGATGTGTGTGGGGAGGGTGGTGGAAAAGGAGTGTGTTATAGATGGCAGACAGCAGAAGCAGAATCAAGAAAGTTCTGCTGCAATAAAGGAGAAAAGGGACAAGGGACAAGAGGCTTGCATTCCAGTAGGTATGTGGGCAAGTCCAGAGGCCTGCCTCAGGAAACCAGCCTGCCTTACCACTGCTAGGTAAATACAGTAGGCACTTGGATCTTAGTGAACTGAGGAAGTTGACAAGACAATAAGTTGGTCAATCTTCACCCAAAGTGTTCAACTCAGTCCTGAGAGAGCTTTCTCTCTCTCTCTCTCTCTTTTTTTTTTGGTGTAATTGCCTTAGTTTAAATTGCCATAGTTAAATTCTATGGGAAAATTGGGTTCTCTTTATAGTAATTGCTTCATACTTAGCTTTGCTTGAACACCTCCTATCAGATAAAACAAAGGACATCTATAATTGTTAAGCAGCTGGTTAACACCTCAGGAATTTTAAACAACAATTTGATAATGTTTACTTCCCCTAAAAAGCATCTTTCACATACCTGTACATTAGGAATTGGGCATTCTTTCTTGAGTAGTTTGAATGAGAAGTAGGACACCTGGTAAATATCTGGCCTTTTGTCAGGGTCTGGTTCCAACATATACCCTAAGGCAAACATATGTGAATTTACTTAATAATATTCTAATACTTATTATATTAGCTAGGAAGTATAATTCCTGTTACCAAATGTTATTTTCATTTTTATTTCTCATAAAAGTCAGACAGTATAATTAGCTCTTTTCCTCCCCTCTCAGAAATAAAAGCTATAACTTCCCGAACATTTGTAACATCCACAAGAAAGTAACAAAATTTCTCAACTGTAACAAAGATACCTGAAGTTCACCTTCTGTGACTTGTGCAACCGGGACTCAAGCAAACTCTCAATATGAAAGTTACCACCTTCATATTCTGGTACCTAGGAAGTTATGGAGTCTTGCTTCTGCCTTCCTTAGTTCATGATATCTTGCTAAACAAATGATTATCCTTGATAATTATAATCAAAACTCAGTGGGTTTTTTTTCACTTTCTTTTCTTCTTCCTCCTCTTCCTCCTCCTCCTTTTCTTCTTCTTCTTTTAGTAATCTCTACTCCTTACGTGGGGCTAGAACTCACAACCCTGAGATCAAGAATCTCATGTTCCACTGAATGAGCCAGTCAGGTGCCCTTCAAAACTCAAACTTTAAGAACTGACTATAGACATTGGGGTACAAGTGCCCCTATGCATCAGCACTCCTGTATCCCTTGGGTAAATTCCCAGCAGTGCTATTGCTGGGTCACAGGGTAAATCTATTTTTAATTTTTTGAGGAACCTCCACACTGTTTTCCAGAGTGGAGTTTGCATTCCCACCAACAGTGCAAGAGGGTTCCCGTTTCTCCACATCCTCTCCAGCATCTATAGTCTCCTGATTTGTTCATTTTAGCCACTCTGACTGGCATGAGGTGGTATCTCAGTGTGGTTTTGATTTGTATTTCCCTGATATATACACAATGGAATACTACGTGGCAATGAGAAAGAATGAAATATGGCCTTTTGTAGCAACGTGGATGGAACTGGAGAGTGTTATGCTAAGTGAAATAAGTCATACAGAGAAAGACAGATACCATATGTTTTCACTCTTATGTGGATCCTGAGAAACTTAACAGAAGACCATGGGGGAGGGGAAGGAAAAAAAAATAGTTAGAGAGGGAGAGAGCCAAACCATAAGAGACTCTTAAAAACTGAGAACAAACTGAGGGTTGATGGGGGGGTGGGAGGGAGGGGAGGGTGGGTGATGGGCATCGAGGAGGGCACCTGTTGGGATGAGCCTGGGTATTGTATAGAAACAAATCTGACAATAAATTTCATATTTAAAAAAAGAGAAAAAAATTTAAGAACTGACTTATTATTCCTTTGTTGGAGATATTAACTGGTTTCCATTCTAAAAGAAATTACAAAATAATAAACACATCTCTACTTTTACATGATCTATAGAACACTTGTTTATTTCCAGGTCCTTTAAGCTTCTGCCCTGAAGCTGGAAAAATCCCCAGGAAAAAAGCTTTCTGAAGACACAGAGACAGACACATGCATACACACCAACAACAATGCAAGGCAATTTACTGTTTAAGGAATCAAATGAATGGTTTGAACACGAAGTGCAGGCAAGACTGATGAGGCTGCAGTCTTGCGGAGGACTTACAGAAGAAGCAGGGTTTGGGCTGGGCCTTGAAGGCACGAAAGAGTTTAGTCAGTCAGGGGAAAGAGGAGAAAAACATATTCTCGATGAGAGAACAGTCTGTCTGGGCAAAAACAGACTTGAAGAAAGGCAAAAGAGTGCCCTGTTGTGAGGAAATGCAGGTGCCAGAAGGACAGAACAGATTTCCTTGTCAGGGAACACAGGGAAATTAGGCCGGGTGGGTGGGGGTGGGGAACCAGAGTATGAAGGGTCTAAAATGCCACGCTGAGAATCTGGGCCCTACTGTAGGACCACTGGCAAATCATGACGTTTACTAATAGGGACCTGACAGGGCGGCATTCTGTAAGACTGATCTCATGGTGAAGCGGTGCTCAGACGACTGAGGGAGGAGGGAGACAGCTGGCCAGTCCACCAGTACAGGCATGAGTTGGCCAAGTCTCTATATACCGTGGTGACAGTGATGGGAACAGAGAATGGGATGGGACCAGGAGAAACTCCAAAGAAAGAATGCTGCTTAGAAAATGGCTGACTCTTTACTCTGTCTTATGAGCCAGATCTAAACCTTAAACTTCAGTTATCCAGGCTTGAATGGTGACACCACTGATAGAAACTGAAAACAGAGGGGAACTGTGTATTGGGAGTAAATGGGCAATCACAATAAATTTTACAACTGTGACGTTAGAGAGACCATGGAATCTTCAAGTAGTTTGTAAACTGAAATAGGTCAGAGCTTGGAAAGATGTCAGTGTCAAAGACTTGCTTTTCCCAGTATGAACGTGCTGTCCAAATGTGAAAAAAAAAATGTATTACAAAATTATCCTACCATTCTAGCATCAAATTTGGCCATTTTCTTATCTATCTCCTTCCAACCTTCATTTACGAAGCAGCAATTCTAGAACAGTAGTCCCTCCTTATCCATGGGGGACACGGTCCAAGACCCCCAGTGGACGCCTGAAACTGCGGATAGTACTGAATCCCATATATACTATGTTTTCTCTTCTACACACACACCTGTGACAAAGCTCAATTTATAAGTTAGGTACAGCCAGAGATTAACAACAATAATAAAGTAGAGCCATTATAACAATATGCTGCAATAAAAGTTATGTGAATGTGGCCTCTCTCTCTCTCTCTCAAAACATCTCATTATACTGTACTCACCCTTCTTGTGACAATGTGAGAGCACAACATGCCTACGTGGTGAGATGAAATGAGGTGAATGACACAGGCACAGTGACGTAATGTTAGGTTACTACTGACCTTTCTGACTAGATGTCAAAAGAAGGATCATCTGCTTCCTACTGCAGTCAACTGCGGGTAACTAAAACCGTGGAAGGCCAAACCACAGATAAGGAGGGACTACTCTAATGCTTTACCTCTGAAAACAGTTCAACAACCATTGAATGCCATAGTCCATTTGTTTAAATACCCTCTCCCTCCTTTTTTTGGTTAATAAACAGAAGAAGTTGATTGATAAAATTGGCACTGTGGAATAGGTAGTCATCTCAAAGCTGTAACTATGGTTTTATTTTGGGGTTTGTTTGTTTGTTTGTTTTGAGAAAAGCTGTAACTATGTTAACTTGGGTAAGTTACCTATACTCTCTCAGCCTCAGTTTCCTCATTTGTATAACGGGGATAATTATATTTACTACATAAGACTTGAAGAATTAAATAAGGTACAAGTAGGCCCTTAACAAATGTCAGGTGCTCCACCCCACATTTGCTTCTGTTTTCTTCAGTACAGCCCCACCCAGGACCCAAACTGGGTCACTCAAGATTTATAACCCATAATGGTTAAAATTCAGATGCTGAATCCCTTGACCAATGCAAAAAGATGACAAAATATCTCTTTCACATTTGCGCACAAGGGCTTGTGCAAAGATTGCTTGTTCTGCCATCTGGTTAATGAATTAGTACATATGCTTGCTGTGACGATGCAAAAGAGTGGGGAATCTTAAAAAACATTTCAAACAAAGCGTTGAGCTTAAATGCTTGTTATCAAAATCCAGGGATTAACCTAAAGAGAGAAAAAAAAACCTAGTCCCACAGAGTTATACAGTCTTAATTATGTATTCACTCCAGCCAACGCACAGCAATCATTTCAATTTGAGTTGCTTCCAGTTTTGCAGAGATGAATTTCTTATCACTTGATAGGAGTCAGCTGGACTCTTTCATACTGACTGCAAGAGAACAGAGCGGTACTGTACTGCTCAAAGCACTGTTAGGATTTCTGCTCAAGCCTAAGAGAGTTTAGATTTCTAGCAAAAAGACCTACCACTCTAACTAGACACTGTGGTATTATCTTTGAGTGACCCACTATTATCGACTTATCTATCTTTGCATCCAACCCATCACTCCTGGGATCTAATCCCTTTGTCCCCCCAGTTCATTCCTAGAGATTGGAGATAAAAATATGAAACCAGAAACTTGAGATACTTACTAATTAGGCAGTGCATGTCTTGGGAATATCGAGAGTTATCAGGAATTGTGAAGTTTCCGTCACAAATTGCCACCTGACTCTCTCCAAATGGCAAAGTGAAGTAGCATAATTTATACAACAAACATCCAAGAGCCTAAAAAAAATAAAGCAGATTGCTACGAGTGGTTTATTTACCATAACTGCAAATGGGTCTACTGAGACATACTGGCATCATCCATACTTACTAGCAGATATAAAAGCTACGTACTATTAACCTATTAGAAGAAACCTGAATTTAGAACTCAGCACCACTATTTAGCTGCTGAGTTACGATATTTCTACCAGCATTACCAAATGGTGTTCCGAAAAAGAACAAGTATTTCAGTTACTTTGCTCTTAGGAACTAATAACACATATATGAAAACCACCTAAATAATGGGCAGGTCACCTGAATAATTTTCACAGAGCTCTAAAATAATTTCCTTTGACATGCTTCACGGAGCAGTGGCAGGTCACCCCGAGAATAACTCTGAGAGATAGGGAGACAGTGATATGGTACAGTGGCCATGCTTGCTATGGCACTGCCTGGATTAGACTTGGGAATTTACAGTCAAGACTGCTGGTATCTGAGATGCGGATAGGTTAGTTGACACCTACCCAAATGTCTGCCTTCGTAGTGATGATTTTGCCACTGTACAGGTTGACCATTTCTGGTGCTCGATAGGACAGCGTTGTGTATCTACAATCAAGAGATTTGGTTTTTGTTAAATATGTCAATGCTATCGTTAAAAACCAGGGGTAGCAGAAATACTTCTTAAATACATTTATGTTTCTATTAATAAAGTCTAGTTCCCTGGGAGCAATCTGCAGAAGAGAGTAGGAAATAGTAGTGTAGATAAAATGAAAAGCTGTCCTGGGTACACACCCATGGCCCTTTAGAAGCAGCCCTTCTATCTGAGAGCGTGTGGCAACCCAGACGCTAAGGCACTTAAATAAACTCTAAAAGCAACTTTTCTTGGGTCCTCAAATGAAAAAATCTTCTTCTGCAAATCCTTACTATTCGATATCATGTCTTGCTGATTTGTTTTTAAAAATAGTAATTTCCTTAAGTGTGGCTCAGTGCTGATGTGTAATACTGGCTGAGACACTGCACAACAGCAGAAAGAATAGCTGAGGTGGGAGGTGGACGAATCTCTGCTGCCGGAAGAGGAATGAAGCAAGAGTTTTCCCCTTATCTCTGGCTCAAGGAAAGAGGAGTACAAGCTCCGCTTCAAAGAGCGTCTTGGTGTGGCCAAGCATGTGACTTATGCTGCTTGAGTCTCTAAAGCCCACAGGGCACCGTGCTCTGGTCCACCAGAGCCTTGGACCGGAAGTCTTCCCACCCCAGGCTTGGCTGCCAAGAGTGATGCAGGAAAGGAGACTGAGGGTCAGGATACAGGTGTGCATACTAGACTTCTGGATTATTAGTAGTATTATGGCCTGTGAAAAATCTAACACTCTTGACAATAGGGTAAAATGGGTCAGGTTCTTAACTGGAGCCAGAAATTTAAAGAAGCTTTTTCTCATGGCAGTCAGTGATTCAGTATCTGTAGAGACTTCACATTCCTACTTACCATTAATTCCATTAGATTGGTGACCTCCTTAGGAGCAAGAAGGAATACACAGCAATTCAGGGTTCAGTGAAAAGCACATCCAACTGACTGATAATGTCATAGTTGTTGTGATTCCGCTTAAAAACATCACAGTACCTCTATGGTTTGTGTACCATTCAGCTTTTTAAGGGCTGTGTGACTTAAGTCAAAATATCTATGTACAGTGACCACTGGTCCATTGATAAAGCGCTGTATGACTCCTTCATTTTACGCTATTGACCAACGCTTGCAAACCACTCGACAGCCTCCTCTTAAAATCAAACAATCCCACTGCCCAACACGATGCTCTGAGACAAGGGGGGCCATGACTAGCACCCTGGTCTTTCCACCCTGACCTTCTCATCCAGAAGCTGAAAGTAATGTTGCTGATCTGCAAATGGACGAAACTCCAAGAAAAGAGGAAAGGCTTACTTCTTAATCTCATCTTCCACTGCATTGACTCCCTCAGTTTGTGGATTCTGAAATTTGTTGGTGGCGCTTCCAAAGTCACACAGGACGTAGTGGCCTCGGTCATGCAAGAGGATATTTTCAACCTGAAAAACATTCCCCAACCACCCGATCCAAGATATTATTTAGTAATGCATATGAAAATCTGGTTCATAGTCACATAAATATTCTATTTCTGATAATCCCACTAATATGCACAGGAAAGTTCTTCCCCACCAAGTATCTCGCCAGGGGTCATCCCAAGTGAACAAAAAGAAAAGCACAGTAACAGGGTAAAATGAGAGTAGAGGGGGTAAATAGAGGAAAGTCCACAATGGGGAAATGAGTCCCACTTACCTAGATTTCCAGCTACATTTCTCACCTTGGCAGAAACAGTCCTAATACTTTTAAGTCTCTGTATCTTTTTTCATGCTTTTCTCTCCATCTAGAATACTCTCTATGACCTCCACCCCCTTAGCCAACTATCAATATCCCACTCATCTTCCAAACTCCAGTTCAGATGCCACCTCTTCTTTGAAGCCTTCCTCAAGCACCCACTCAGACAAATGTCACTCTTTCCCCATGGCCCTTCAGTACTTCATTCTTCCTGACATCAGTGATTTCACTTGAGTCTTATACATGCATATATCGATTTCTTTACTACAGTAAGTTAGAATTTCCAGAATTAATAAACATTTGCTGTATTTTAGTTACTTCTCAAAGTGATTAAAGGCCTGTGGGCAAATGTCCAGTTTTCCTGTTGAAGTATTACCTTATCTTTCTGTAGATGAATGCTTTGGGCAGCGAGTTAGCAGTTCCAGGTAGAAGGGAGCTTACAAAGACCAGAATCTACAGAAATCTCTGGTATCAAAGGAGTATGCCAGTGCAAGAATAACTCCAAAATAGTGGGCACTTCTGTACTCAGGATGTACTGAGTCATTTTTGGTCTAGGTGAATTGCGTTGACCGGTATGTTGGAGGACAGACCTAGCTATGCGTGGGCAGTAAAATGGCGGCCAAAAAATCTCCTTAGGCCAGTAAGTCTATAGTCTCCATTGTCTTTTGTCTTCAGCCTTCCAAAGACTGATCACCTTCGGAAAACAAAGGCCAGAGTCTACTATAGGCTACTTAAAGACAAACACCATCTCGGGGCGGCTCAGCCACCCATCTGGGTGGCTCAGTCGGGTTGGGCGTCTGACTTCGGCTCAGGTCATGATCTCACGGTTTGTGAGTTCAAGCCCCGCGTCAGGCTCTGTGCTGACAGCTCAGAGCCTGGAGCCTGCTTCGGATTCTGTGTCCGCTTCTCTCTCTGCCCCTCGCCAACTTGTGCTCTTTCTATGTCTCTCAAAAAATAAATAAATGTAAAAAAAAAAAAAAAAAAAAAGACAAGCACCATCTCTTCATTGCGTTTGTAGTCTTCTCTGCCAGTGCCTACCATTGTGCTTGGTACAGAAATTTTGGTTGAATGGTATAAGTTAAAAAAGAGGAACACATTTAATACTGTGTTTGTGTGTATGTGTGTCTGTCAGAAGCAAGATGGGAGCCACCAAATACCCAGACCCTATTACTGCACATATTGGTTCTTTAAAAAAACAAACAAAAATCTGGTCAACTGTGATAGTCTCTTGTTCCAATACTCGTTTCTACCTATACTTGCTTTAATTCTCCTAAAAATTACATTATGTATTATAAAAATGTTTATAGTTTGTATCTGCTAAATCTAATACCTAAAGTCTTTGCTGCAAACTGATTCTTTTATTTGTTGTCTCTTACTCCTACTGAGTCTCACTCCTGGTACTGTTATGAGGGGTTTTGTTACTGTTGCTGTTAACTCATGTTCCTTGGAATTCATCTGGGGGAAGCCTATGAGGCCTGAGTTTAAAGTCTATTGTTCTTCCAGAAAGGATATGCTTTTGCACCTGGGGCACTGCTAACCTACAATCACTTTAACCTAGAATTTTGACCTTGGGATTTTTAGGCACATAAGGCAGTATGAACTACGGCTATCATCTCTCATGGATATGCTCTTGTTCTCCAGAGACAAGGCTAAGGGAAGCAAATATTTCTACCATCTACAGCTTTTCAAAAACTCATCAGTTTAACCTATTTACACAAAGTAAAACAGTCAAGCTATCCTGAACATATACTCACTTTAGGAATCTAAAATAATTCCGACAAAACAATACTAATATTTCTAATCTACTTTAGAGGTTATAAACAGAACAGCTATGATTTCCTGAGCTTTTACTATTACGAGTACTACTGTACTCATCACTTTACATGGATTATCCTCATAATAATATAATAATATCCCTGTTTTACAGATGTGGAGAGTGAGACTCACAGTGATGAAGCTGGGAAGCAAACCTAGGCAATTTAATTCTAGAGAAAGGCAGGTAATTACCTTTCTGCCAGGGTAGGAAGCAGATGAATTACTCACAGTCCCCACCCATAAGTATCCACCAACTGAGGTGGGTATGATGACTATATTTGCCCAGTGTACTGGATACAAGCTTAAGGACAGGGCTGCCTCGGTCCTTTATGTTCACAAATATCCTATAATAGGAATCTAGTCAATGAGGAACCAGGTGTCTAACCACTAGCTAGGCTGCTTTGCTCAGTGTCTCGTAAACATTCCCTGTATCTCCTGGTTTATCATTTTATTCAATTGCTCATTCTCTACCTGTCAAATCGTAGCCATTCTTCAGGGCTTTGCTCAAGTCGCAAGTCCTCAGTAAAACCTTCCATGGCTATCCTACAAAATCTGCAGAACTTACTGTCCATAGGAGGGGCTGCCAAAGTAAGACCTTTGGGCCAAATACAGCCATTCCCATTGGTTACTTATCCTCTAGTCTATGGCTGCTTTTGAGCTCCAGTGGCAGAGGTGAGTAGTTGTGACAGGCTATCTGGCTGACAAGCCAAAATATTTACTATCTGGTCCTTTGCAGAAGTTTGCCAACTTCTGGTCTATCATTACACTATGCCTGTGTGTCTCCTGCAATACCGAGTCAAGTATTTTACATACACCAGATACCCTTCCATCCCTTATTCAGTATCCATTAGCAGTGATCTTCCTTCCTGGTCTCACGTGAAACCATGCATCTCCCATTATATGTGTTCAGTCCCTTCCCACATTAGTTTCTATTCTTCTAATGCTAGATTGTACATTCTAAAACACTGTTAAGTGAGTTCACGTCAAAATACAAATAAGGTAGTTCCAGGGACCAAAATCACTGGGTTGGGCCAGAGGCAGTGGGGGTGGGGGTGAGGGGGTCAGCGGGAAGGAAAACTGAGTAGACAAAAGACAGAATAACGATGAGGCACATAGGGGTTTTTGTCTTGTTTTTATCCCCCTCACCTAAAAAACTCGGTTTGTATTTCTGGTTAGCTCCAGAGTGGCAGCACTCAGCAGTTATACCGTTATCAACCTTCCCATAAAGATAACATTGCACAAGACTGTATTTGCAGGAAAAGCAGTTAAAAAGTAAAGGTGTGTACAAAAGTGGACCTAAAGCCAGAAATACCAACGTAGGGGAAAGCCTTATCAATATCAAAGAAATACTAATGCAGGTAAGAACCATAAGCCCTGCTCCGGTGGCTCTGCAGGTTTGCTGGGAGGATCATGAGACTGCGAAGGTGAACTCGCTTAGCAGCAGCCACCTCAGCAGTGGCCACACCCTCTGCGCCTTCTCAGTCTGTCCCTGTGACTTGTAACACCCGTGGAAACCTCCAAGATCAAGCTGGCCGCTGCCCTTCATCACCACCAGCACACTTAACACAGAGCCTGGTGCACGGCAACCACATTGGAACTGGGGGTCAGAAGAGCTCAGGGACTACTTAGATGTCTGACCTTGGACAAACCTTTAAACCTCTTTGGGCTTGTTTCTCATCTGCAAAGTACAGCTAATACTATTTCTATCATGGTTTTTATGAAGCAAGCAAGAGAATGTATGTGAGAGCAAACTATAAGTCTCCCTATATAAACCTAAGAAGTTATTACCACTCATTTTAGAGAGAGACACACACATTTGAACTCCTACTATATGCCAAGTAGCTTCTGGAGATAAGGTTATGAACAAATCCAAGTTCAGCTGCTCGTGTCGTGTAGAGTCTAGTGGAAGAGAGTAAGGAAGTAAGTATAATTGCCAGGTGGTGATAACTGTTATAAAAAAAAAAAAGCCAACAGGTTAAATATATCTAAGGGGAAGAGGGATGCTACTGCAAATGGCACAGTTGGAAAGGTCACTGGGATGAGGTGAGCAGAGACCCAAATGAAGGGCAGCCACAGACCCCCTGGGGGAGGGGCACTCTCAGAGGAGAGGAGGGAGCAGGCCTGAGGCATCTGAGGCACAGAAGCAGGCCACCTTGGCTGGGACAGTACTGTGCTGGGCACCAGTGCCACAAAGAAAACTGAGGACATGGGACTGGGCATACTAAGGGCTAGCGCCCTTGTGAATGGGGAGGCCGGATACTGCTGGGCCTTGGGGAAGTGAAGGACTTAGGTGAGTGAAACTCATAATAGAACCAAAGGCAGAGAAGCAGGAATGATGACAATAACAATGGTATCAGCAACTAGCAGCACTCACTAGGAGGCACTTTTACCTACAGGATTTCATGAAATTCTTACAAAGTCTTACAAAGTCTTATTGTCCCCAGTTAAGAGATGAGAAAATGGAGCCCAGTTACCTAACATGCCTGAGGTCACTAGGCTGGTAGGGCAGGATGGGGCTCACTCTGCCTGCGTGCTGAAGCTACACCCTCACCGCTGCACTGATACGCATCATGCCATCAAGGAATGAGGGCAGTTCACACCGGCAACCATGAAGGGAGAAAGCGAGAGGACCAGAGCAGCTGACAGAGGACAGACTGAGGAAGGCCACTAGGGAGACACTCAGCAGATGGAGAGAGGTGTTTTAGGAAGGTTAGCATGGTGAGAGAGAAGAAGGGAGAACACGAGGGTGGGTGCAATTGTCTAGAGGGGAGGCGACTCAGGCCAGGTCTAGAGCAGGGCCCAGAGGAATTAAGGTGGACAAGGAAGGGAGACAACCAACTGGACATTCGTGTATCATCTTCTGGAAGCTCCAGAGAACTTTCCTACTGATCTGTTTTTGGCAAAGTCCCTTAGGATGTAAGCCTAATGGTGGTGACCGCTGCTTACAATCCTACAGTCTTCCAGCTCTTTGAGGGTTTAATGCTGCTGACCTTATTTCCCAACCCATCGGCTTAAGAGGGTTATTAAAGCTGTCACTCCCAAACTCTGCTTACAGCTGTAGCTAAAAGGTCTGGAAAGCCACCTCCTACTGACCCTTCCTCTTCACATTATTCCAAACAGATATGGCATTCAGGCATTTCAATCACCAGAAATTTTGGAGGATTAGATAAATGTAGGTGTTCAAACTTGTGATTCTAAAAATGGGACAAGAATCTTCATCCTATTGTACTTCACGAAATCAAAATCTCTTTTCCGACGAAAGAGGACACATTCATGACTTTCTCAATCTGAATGCACTTTTTAAATCTTAACCCCTTCTTAAGTGCCTGGACAGACAGCATGGTGTAACAGAGCAAAAACAAACAAACACCAAAATGGGAGTAAAAACCCTTGGCCTTTGTTCTAGTTTGACCACAGAATTAGCTGTGCAGGTCACAGCCTTTCTGGGCAGAGGATTCCTCATTGGTAATAGGAGAGGGCTGGCTTAGGTGACCTTCCCAGCTCTATGACCCCATGATCTGCAATGATCTCTTTCTTTCCTCAGGGAGATAAAAATTAAACAAAAACAGGGAAATGATTAATATGCTA
This sequence comes from Lynx canadensis, assembly GCF_007474595.2. Lineage (NCBI taxonomy): Eukaryota > Metazoa > Chordata > Mammalia > Carnivora > Felidae > Lynx > Lynx canadensis. The sequence continues at coordinate 86,158,288 of NC_044305.1, forward strand.
AAATATCGTATTTGAAGAAAGACCTCCAATAACGAACAGAACTTTGGTAATGGTTATTTTTATAACATAAGCTGCTTCAGGATAGGGACTGCTTTCAGTTTATTTCCCGCACATAATTTGAAAGAAAGACCACACACGTGGCAGGCAGGGCAAGAGGGGCTTTTCCTCTGTTCTGCGTGTGAACAAGCAGACCCAGGGTGGCACTGACTCCACAAGGGGATCTGCAGCTGGCCTGGCCTGTGCTCTTTTCCATGTCGTACTGACTTTTGTTCAAGATGGTGCCTCCTCACCAAATGTAAATCTGCTTAGAGAAGCAACTACAGATCAGCAACCAGCACCTCCTCTGGCCAACAGGAGAATTAAGAACTTCTAGGCTCTGGCTACCGCTAGGACTGTAGTGGCTGGACATGGAGCTCAGAGTGTCCGAGACTACGTGATGGCAAACAACAGGTACACAGGGACTTTTTGGTCAGGCCTTAGGAGGCTGGCAGTGCGGGAGGCAAACGGACTGACTGCCCACCGGGCACATATTAGTAGAAATCAATAAAATCTAATTTGCTAACCAAAACAGCTATACGGCACAGAGTATAAGATATGGGGAGTCTGGGAAACCTTCAGTCAAAACAACCAGGAGTCAATAACTGCAATTAACAGCCACAGGACTTTTTTGGAACAATCACAATCGAGGCCTGCTCCCAGGGCCCCTATTTACATTCCCTATTTCCAAGGTAGAGGAGAAATGGAAACAAAGTCTCCTGAATCACTCCCGGCAACCCAGCAGCAGGCCTGACGGTCTTCCCGATGCATTAAAACACAACTACAGAGCCCCAGAGCGTGTTGCCAGCGCTGTGCTGACTTTCAGGAGCACCGAGGAGGGTCAAAGGGTACAGGGCTACGGATGAGCTGGGAACCAGCGTGGCAGCCTCTCCTCCAATTCCACTTTGCTCCACGTTCTTCTGCTAAAATATCTCATGGACCATTCAGGGCAGCGAAGAGAGAGTCCTGGGCTCCTACTCCCACCCTACTTCCTGTCCCCAGGTGGACCCTGAGCTCTGTACTTCAGGCTCCTATCACTGGACGACACTTAACCAACCGCCTCACAGCAGCATTGAGATGCTGGGAATGTGCAAATTAGGTAGGTGTTATTTACAGGTATGAAAAGATTCATCATTGAGGCCTCATTTAATCCAGTTAAAATAAAGGAAGATTCTGTTCGAGAACACGGGATCAGCACTCTCTACAAGGATGCTCAGTGGCCCTCTCTGCCTCCTTCCTTTGCCCTCACCTTCATGCCCTGGCAGGCACTTGCTGTGTCACAGGTGTGCCTGGAGACGGACACGCATGCTCTAAGGCCTCCTTGTCCCCTTCTCTAGGTAGCCCTCAGCATCTGCTCTCTGCCTGACATGTCCTTCGTCCTCTTTGTGACCACTTAAATCCCACAAGCCTGTAAAATCCCACTTTTCCAGAAGATCCCAACTTGCGTTACCTGGTCCCGCGACCCGATCGTACGTTAAGCAGCTTGATAACTCTGCTTGTTCATCACTTTGTTCTACAAAGTTCTGTATTTCACCTGTCTCTGTTTCAAATCTAAACATTTCATTTGTTTCATTTATATCCTGTCACCAATACCAAAGCATCTGGGAAGTAGGAACCGTATTATACCGTGTTACTGTACCCCGTTCCACAGAATTATGTACTTGTACTCTGCTAGGCTCATAATACTCGCTGAAATGTATTCTCCCTTTCCTACTAGAAAAAGGGCTGACTGTGGGTAGAGGGACACTGGAGGAGGCTATCTAAGGCTTTTGAAGTTATGTACCTATCTTCCCTTAAGCTCACTGCTTTACTACAGAAACGCCGGGATGTAAGTACCACGTTACACTAACCGGGATGGCTAAAATAAAAAAGGACGGTAAGGGTTGGTGAGGATGTGGAGAAAACGGCACCCTCATGTGTTGCTGGTGGCAGAGAAACAGCACAGCCACTCTACAAAACAGTTTGGCAGTTCCCCAGAGAGTTAACCGTAGTTACCACACGACCCAACAATTCCACCTCTAGGTAGATGCTCGAGAGAACGGACCTGTGCCCACTTAAAACAGGTACACAGGTGTTCACAGTCTCGTTCGGAATATCCAAGGTCAAAACAACTCAAATGTCCATCAGTGACCAGATAAACAAAATGTAGTCTATCTACACTGTGAATATCATGCCATGAGAAGAAATGAAGTGGTGCTACACGCTGCAACACTGATAAGCCTTGACAACATCATTACGTTAGGTGAAAGACGTCAGACACGAGAGGCCTCTTACTGAATGAAGCCGTTTATATGAAATGCACAGAACAGGCAACAGAAAGCAGATTAGTGTTTGCCTGGGGCCGAGGTGAGGTGGGAGTGAAGAGTGACTGCTGATGGATACACACGGTTTCCTTGGGGGAGACGAAATGTTCTGGAATCAGATAGTGTGATGGTTACACAACCTGGTAAATACAGTAAAAGCCACTGAACTGTATGCTTTCAAAGGGTGAGTTTTATGGTATATGAATTATATCTCCATTTTTTAAAAAAAGCTAAAAAGAAAAAAAAATCCCTCAAAACAGAAATGCTGGCATGCCCCTTGTGTTCCTCAAACTTTAAAACACACAAAACCCACCCAGGGCGATTATTAAGCTATGAGTTCCTGGGCTTCCCTGACACCACCATAAAAATTATAGCCCAACAGATTCAGTGCAGAATCCAGTAGCCTGCATTTAACAAGTACACCAGGGGCTGCTGATATAAGTTATTAGCCATGAAGCGTGTTTCTCAAAACACAGGGATAATGAAAAGAAATTGTAATTTAGAATCAGAAGAGCTAGCTTCACATTCTGGTGCTGCTCCTTCCCGGTTGTATGACCTCAGTCAAGTCATGTGACCTGAGTTTCCTTGATTATACAATGTAAAGAGTGCGCATAAAGCGTCTAGTAGGGTACATGGCACATGTCAGTGAATCCTAACCGGGTGCCAATGCCATTCAACAAATGCTGTCAAATGACTAGAATAGGAAAGGCCGGTTACAAGGAGATGGTAATTAGTAGAACAAAATTTTTAAATAATCACTTAATGGATTTTGCAAAATACAAGAGAGACTTTAAAAACCAAGCATCACTGTTCACAAACCATTTAAATGAGCATATTATTTTCTATAACCCTGGAAAAGTAAAACTGGGACTCTATCAGGAAAAACAAGAACAGCATGTATTCAGGCAGATGATTATAAAGAATTTCTAAAGGCTACCTAAGTAATAAAAGTGATACCTGTTTTATACTTTCTTTATTTTAATTTCTATTTTCTCTCCCCAGGCAGAATGTAAGACATGTAAGGTTTCCATGCCTGAAGCTTCTCTCACATGCCCAAAGCATCTCCCCCATCCCCGGGGCAGATGGAAAATACCCTGAACACACTTCATGAAACAGTGCGGCCTGTTACCTTCAGGTCACGGTGGATAATAGGAGTTTTGCACTGGTGCAGGCGGGCAACGGCTTCACAGGTGTCACAAAATATCTGGAGCACTTCATTCTCTGTAAAACCTGTCTGCAGGCGCTGATTCATCAAGTTGACCACCTGGCCTCCTGGAGGGGACACAGAGCAAGGGAGAGGTTAGAAACACTCAGACTCACGACTTACCCAAGACAATGAACGGCTGTCCACAGAGAAGCAACCTGGCCCAAGGTATCAGAGCTGATTGCTGGCTGAGGCACCCAAGTGTCTTGGTTCCCGGGCCCATATTTGTCTTCTTGCGATCCAGTGCCTCTTCTAACACATCAAAAACAGTCTATTTTATAAAGCACTCCAGACGTGAGCTGCCTTCATTACATCTTCAAGATTAGTAGAAGCGACAATATGGTCCTGCTATAACCACTTGGGTCTACTGTCCCCATTTGTATGAGATGAGGCCCCAAGGTTCAACCTGTCATATCTTTTAGTAGGAATCAGACTACATAATAGACTCCAAGAGCAAGAAGAAGACAGCTTTTTATTTATTTTTTTTATTTAAAAAAAAAAAAGTTTTTTTTAACGTTTATTTATTTTTGAGACAGAGACAGAGCATGAACGGGGGAAGGTCAGAGAGAGAGGGAGACACAGAATCTGAAGCAGGCTCCAGGCTCTGAGCTGTCAGCACAGAGCTCGACGCGGGGCTCGAACTCACGGACCGCGAGATCATGACCTGAGCCGAAATCGGACGCTTAACCGACCGAGCCACCCAGGCGCCCCAGAAGACAGCTTTTTAGCCTGTGCTTTAGGAATGGCGTGGTATCTCTGGCTTCATTAACTACTTGCTGCCAAGAATGTAGAAATGCTACCCCAACATTTATTCTCCAGGACAGTAAGATTGATGACCTCACTTACAAAATTATCCAGATCCCTGGATGCTCCTACTGCCACGTCTCTAAATATTTTAACACCCAAAAGGGAATGGACAGGATGAAACAAACTGTCAAGTTCAAATTTGGTAGTATTTTATAAAATCAGCTTAAGAGTTCTTACAGGACAGGCTAAAATTATTGATTAACATCACATTTTGAGGGTTAACAACATATTTAACTTACGGTCAGTATCTTTAAAGGCAAGGAAAATGTCAGTGGAAGTAAGGATGATTATAAAACAGGGCACCAAACAGGAGACAGTGACCCAAGCCTATAAGTGGCAGCTGCTTAAGCCAAAAAAAAGTCAAACCTCCAGGCTGGCTGTTTGAAACGCAGTCAAATCTGAATCAATTCATGCTACAGTCTGGATTTCCGGAGATAAATGTGGCTTGAAACTCCAAGCTTTCAACTACTTAACTCTACTGGTAACAGCAGCATCGTTTGAATGGAGCCTTACTGGCAATTACAGCTTGCAAGCAAGGAGAGGAAAGGTCATTTCCATTAGACGAAAAGGATTATGTCCCACCCACCCCCTCCCCAACACAAGGTGGTGTGGGTGGAGAAGAGAACACAGGAGGGAGGGAGTTGAGAGGCTGAATCGTTTCTTCAGTCCATCTGGAGTTGGGTCTTTATTATGTGCCTTCATCACTTGTTTTAAAGCATCACAAATAACACATTCATTCTCCCCCTCATCCTTTCTCATTCATACACAAGCACCAAACCTTCCTAAATCTAACAAAAAGGGAGTTTTGTATTATCCACCATTTCAAATTGTTTGCCACCATAAGAATAACCAAGACGTGACAGCATGCTCTGCATCTTTTAGCCTCATAGTTTCTACATCTTTAAAACCACAACAACATACATTAGGGCACAGTGCACATTAACTGAAATGACCCCCATGCCCTTGACAATCAAAGTTCCAGAGCAATGTGAGCTTAAGGTATGGGTCATATACTCACCCCTACAGAAGTCCATCAGAATGAGCACTTCCCATACATCACCACTGCTCACGTTGTTGATACTGGAGTCAATGTAGCCCACAATGTTCTTGTGCCCCGACAGGTCTCTCTGTAAAGAAGAGTAGAGAAATACAGTATTAGTTACAGATACCAATACAGACAAAATGAGCCAGTCAGTTCCATTAGCACAGATAATTTAAATACAAATTTAAATACTGAGCCTGGGTGGCTCAGTCGGTTAAGCATCCGACTTCGGCTCAGGTCATGATCTCACAGTCCGTGAGTTCGAGCCCTGCGTCAGGCTCTGTGCTGACGGCTCAGAGCCTGGAGCCTGCTTCAGATTCTGTGTCTCCCTCTCTCTCTGCCCCTCCCCTGCTCATGCTCTGTCTCTCTGTGTCTTAAAAATAAATAAAAACATTAAAAAAAAAATTCGGGAAGAGGGGAGTGGAAAAAGAAGTGGTTCTATGAGTCACCATACAAACATGGCAGTTTAGACCATAAAAACGGTAACTACCACCACACTAACCAGAGATTTGGCTGCTTAGAGTGATAAATAAAGTCTCTTTTAATTTGAAATTATATACCAAGACAAGAAGAAATCTCATAGTATCAAATGAATATACCTGAACTCTGAGCATCAAAGTTAAAACTCATTAGAACTTTCCACTGAGTGAAGGAGTAAGAATGACTGTTGCCTCAGAAAGGTAGACAAAAACAGAAATGTGACACTGGAACTAACAGTGGAAAGTCACTGGAGCCCTATGAGAGAACAGTTTCAGAGAAGGGATGGGATGGGGGTGGTGGGGAGAGCAGAAAAGGACTTGCAAAGAGTTGAGCACATAGAGCTGGTGACTACAAATCAGTCCTCTAGAACATCTCGTGCTTCAGAGAGGAACAGCATGGAGAAAAGGAATTCTTAGGATGGGAAAGAAGTGAGCCTGGGAGAGTGGAAGCAGCCAGGAGCAGAAACCTTTAGCATATAGGAGAGGACAAAGGATAACTGCTGGAACCAAGTCCTGCAGGAAGAAGGGGCAGGGACTGAGAGCACTGTTAAAGGGACTGGTCTTAGAAAGAAGAGCAGGAAGGAAACAAAGATGGATATGTATACTGGTTTACAGCTGGAGAAAAGGGAATTTCATTGAGTTCCGATCTATTGTTCTGTTTTTGGTAGAGAGCGAGACCACGTTTGCAGTGTAAGGGAATGAGAAAGAAGCTTGATGAGAGAAATAAAAGGCTTCGAGCAACTACTCTGGATAACAGACAAGGGAGATGATGAAGCAGAAAAGCGGTCTCTCTTCTTCAAGTTCCTCCACAACAGAAAATGACTTCAGGGTTCATGTCACAAGGCCTGTTCTTCCCGCTGCTTTTCAGTCTCATCACCAACTCTTCAAAAACTTGATTTCGTTTACACAGTCTGGGAAGTAGGAAGAACTGGAGAGAAGTTTTTGAAGCCAAAATAGAGCAGAAGATCATGTTCTCCAAATGTTCACAAGAGGAATGAAAAACTAATGTTTCCACATTAGTAATTCATCTACATTTAACTGTTTGAAAAAGAATCAGCAGTGTTACCTCTGATTTGTCTCACCCCAAGAGGAATAATAAAAAATCAGGAAGGAAAAAAAGCATTTGGTAGAGCCAAGAGGAGGTCAAGAGCTATTAGAAGACCCAAACTGGATAATTAACATCTGCAGATGGCATCCTAGAACAGTTGCCAAGCTGTCTGCTGATCAGTTCAAGCCCAAATTCCTGTTCATTTGTCTTCTGCAGAGTTCCTGAGATATGTCCAAGCAGAAAAGATCTCCTCTTTGGAGAGAGACGATGGAACTCACTTTTAACGACTTGATGACACAGCAGCATCTCAGATTTTACAGTAAAACCTCACTAGTCTGTAACTGATGGAGAAGATCAATTTGAATGGATGTGAAATGCAGAAAAGGTCAGAAGAAAAATCTTACCGCAAAGTGAGACTGACTCACACAGGGGGTACACTGCTCAGTTCTCCATATTAATAGGCCAGAGGAGGTCCAAGATTCCCCGACTTTCATTACAAGCCCGGTCCTAGGCTCAGAGAACAGAAATGGACATAGAGGTATGGGATGGAACCCACATGGTATTGGAGCTCAAGGCCTCAGGAAAAGACAGGATATAGGGAAGATGCCTTGATGCCCTTGGCTACAATTATTATTTGTGGTATTGAGATAAAAGTCTATATGATGAACCTAAGTCAAAACCTGATTTTTAGGGGAGTGGGAAATGTTCAGTTAAATTACAGATCGGAGGGGCGCCTGGGTGGCGCAGTCGGTTAAGCGTCCGACTTCAGCCAGGTCACGATCTCGCGGTCCGTGAGTTCGAGCCCCGCGTCAGGCTCTGGGCTGATGGCTCAGAGCCTGGAGCCTGCTTTCGATTCTGTGTCTCCCTCTCTCTCTGCCCCTCCCCCGTTCATGCTCTGTCTCTCTCTGTCCCCAAAATAAGTAAACGTTGAAAAAATAAAATGAAACTTATTAAAAAAAAAAAAAAATTACAGATCGGATCAGTTTATATTTCACAATTTAATCAGTGATAAGTCTAAGGACTTTGAGTTGTTATTTTAAACCTTATTTTTAAACTAACGTTATATAGGGAGTTCCTGGGAGGCTCAGTCAGTAAAGCATCTGACTCTTGATTTGGGCTCAAGTCATGATCTCATGGTTTGCAGAGTTGAGTCCTGCATCAGGCTCTGCGCTGGCAGATTCTCGCTCTTCCTCTCTCTCTGCCCCTCCCTGGCTCACTCATGCTCTTTCTCTCTCAAAATAAATAAATAAAATTCATATATATAATGTATGTACATATACATATATACATATATGTGTAATATATACACACATATACATATATGTGTAATATATACATATATGATATACATACATATATAATACACACATACACACACACACATACATAAAGAATGGGAAAAGAAATATGTGCAAATCATACACATGATAAGGATCCAGTATCCAGACTATAAAGAAGCCTTAAAGCTCAACAATAAAGAGGCAACACAATGTAAAAACTGGTAAAGGATCTGAATGTAAATTTCTCCAAAGAGCATATACAAATGGCTGATAGGCACATGAAAAGATGCTCAACGCCATTAATCACTTGGAAAACACAAATCAAAACCATAATGAGATATCACTCTACAACCACGAGGATGACTATAATTAAAAACAGAAATAATAAAAAATGTTGGCAAGGATGTGGAGACTTGGACCTTCATACATTGCTGATAGAATATAAAATAGTGCAGCTTCTGTGGAAAATGGTTTGGCATTTTCTCAAAGAGTAGAGTTACCACTTGACCCAACAATTTCACTTCTGTGTATATACCCAAGGGAAATGAAATATCATATTCACACAAAAATTTGAACACAAATGTCCTTAGCAGCATTATTCATAATACTAAAAAGCAGAAACAACCCCAATGTCCATTAGGATATACAAAATGTTATATATACATAGAATGGAATATGACGTCGCCAAAAAGGGTTAAATATACCCACTTTCAATGACACGTTTTTTAGTTGCATCACCATTTTGGCTGCTCCCATGTAAATGCTTTGCTTTGCCTATATCCTTTTTATAAGCATGGCCCCAGTTAATACTCCAGGTGTCGTTGGACTCCTGCAGAGTAGACGAGTACTATCACCTACTATTAATTTTATTAATGTAGCTAAAAATGGTATTCTTTTTCTTTTGGCAGCCACATTACACTACATATTCATACTGAGTTAACTGACCACTAAAATACTTGAGGCTTTTTCCACTTATGCTGCTTTAAATCTCCACCTTCCCAGAACTATGCTTGTAAAGTTGTTAAAATAAAATAAAAATCCAAGTGTATGACCTTGCCTTGTTATTACATCTCATTAGAATCACTCCATTGCTTCAATTGGTAAGGATTGTTTTAGACCCTGATTCTATTGCCCAATGTAGTTGTTATATCTTCCAACTTTGTATTAGGTACATAATTGATAAGTATGTCTTCTATCTCTTTAATCAAGTTCTTTATTAAATGTAAAATAACATAAAGCTAATGGTAAGCTGCAGGGCTTTTTTCTTAGAAAGTTTCTAAGATTAATATCAAATCACTGGTCAGAAATCATTATACACAGTAGCTATTATTCCTGGCATCCAGCCTAGACTCTCCAACTTGCTCACAGATCTCTGGTGAGTGTCCTTACCCAAATGATACGATCCACAGACACTGGACCTAGTGCACAATCCTGAGCTTCCTATCCAGAAACCTTTCCAGAGAAACCATGATGTTGATATGACATGGCCTGCTCTTATCCAACCTGAAGGCTCTTTGGATCCCTGCTTATTTACCCAAGTGACTACAAAATAACTTAAAATTTTATTTTATTTTAAAAATAAAATATATTGGGGCGCCTGGGTGGCTCAGTCGGTTGGGCCTCTGACTTCGGCTCAGGTCATGATCTCATGGTTCGTGGGTTCGAGCCCTGCATCAGGCTCTGTGCCGACAGCTCAGAGCCTGGAGCCTGCTTTAAATTCTGTGTCTCCCTCTCTGACCTTCCCACCCCCCTCATGCTGTCTCTCTCTCTCTCTCTCAAAAATAAATAAACATTAAAAAATTATTTTAAATAAGTAATACATTAACATTCAAAAAGAAAGAAATATATAGTAGGAAATTATTTTCTACTCCAATACTCATCCCCTATAAGGAACCCTCCCTTCCTCCCTTTTACCCTCCCTCTATCTCTCCTTCTCCCTCATCTTTTCAGTGTTTTGTTCAGGCAAATCCAAACAGTATGTATTACGTATGTACACACACACACACACACACACACACACACACACACACACAAACCTTTTCTTACACAAAAAATAGCATCAAAGCATCTTTTTTTTTTTAATTTTTTTTTTAACGTTTATTTATTTTTGAGACAGAGAGAGACAGAGCATGAACGGGGGAGGGTCACAGAGAGAGGCAGACACAGAATCTGAAACAGGCTCCAGGCTCTGAGCTGTCTGCACAGAGCCCGACGCGGGGCTCGAACTCACGGACCGCGAGATCATGACCTGAGCCGAAGTCGGCCGCTTAACCAAGCCACCCAGGCGCCCCTCAAAGCATCTTTTATACGTTCCAGATTCTTGTCCCCCATCTATCTCGATGTCCCTACTGTACGCATTCTACCTTTCTCCCTTTTAGGAATATGGAAACATTTTCCTGCCTCAAATCTTTTGATATCTCTTTTGTTGAAAGAAGGTCTGCAAACATGACTGGTGGCACCTCAGTGTCCTCACTATCAAGCTCGCTGCGGATGTAACCTGTCTGGGCCAGGAGATGTGAACACAGAACAGCACTTGATCCATCTTGAGCTAGAGATCTTATCCCTTTAAGTCTGAAGATAATTAATCTTTTCCTGCCTTTAGGCAAAGGAACCTGAAGCCCAAAACCCAACTTCCAACTGTTCATCAGAAACCAAAATCCTTTTGGTTTCATCAGGGCACATATCCCAGATGTACCCAAAGACTCATACCACACTCTGGTAAAGGCACATAGCATTTGTCAAAATTAAATGTCTCTAGTGAAACCACTGATCATTCTTGAGTTTGGGTGAGATGTGGGTATATATCCTTACTCTGGGGTAAGTGCAGAGAGGACTCTGCTTCTTTGATCATTAACACATAAGCTTTAGTATGTTATGAAGCACATTATCCCTTCCAGCTCCTTTCACAATCCTGACACCATTTGAGAGAGGAAGGGCTAGGGTATGGCCTTTATTGCACAGAAGTCTGAGCCTAGAGGGTTAAAGACATCATGTGGGGCTTTTGATTAAAAATGGTAGGAAAAAAACTGTAAGTAAGTTGAATACTTGCTTTAATCTCTGCTTCCTTCTAAAGCCTTACTACATGTTGTAATGAATTTGTTTTTTAAAAAGCATAAACTGAAGACTTCCATTTCCGGGAAAATGGAGATGTATTTTCGCCTATTCTTCCTTCTAAGAACAACTAAACACTCTGGGCACTAGTATACATTTTAAAAAGCATAACAAAAAGGGTCTGAAATGTGGACAGAAAGCAGACAGACTAGAAACTTTGGAACCCAAGGAATGAGATGATGGTGAGCTCTCTGTGTTATCTTCTTGTCCCATACCTCCCAGACTAGAAACTGAAGAAGCCGGCTAACTAAAAACATTAATGGGCGTAGATAAAAAAAGCCCCAGTAAAAGCCTGCTCTCTCTAGCCAAACCCAGGAAGGGGGTAGCCCGGCAAGACAGAAACGTACAGCCACTAACTACTCTACTCCAGCCAAAACCACAGAAAAAACTGCAGCCCCTCCCCACAATGTGCCAGCAAAAGCCAAGTGCAGAGCCTAGACTTCTGTCTTTGCACAAACACACGGTATATGTATAAAACATTAATATATAAAAAACATACATAAGTACATATTACATATAACACATATATCTAATATCTATATTAGATATAACATTGATTAGAATAAATATTTAAAAGTTTTACAAAAAAATGGCTAACAAGTATAGGAAAAGATGCTCAACATCACTAAGCATCATGAAAATACAAATCAAAATCACAAGGAGAGAACATTTCATGCCTATTAGGATGCCATCATTAAACAAACAAAAAATAACAAGTGCTGGCAAGAATGCGGAGATATTAGAATCCTTGTGGCACTGTTGGTGGGAATGTAAATTGGTATAGCCACTATGAAAAAAACAGAAAATTAAACACAGAATTACCATATTACCCAGCAATCCCACTTCTTGGTGTAAATCCAAAAGAATTAAAAACAGGATCTCGAAGAGATATTTGCACACCCACGTTCATTACATTATTCACACTAACCAAGGGGCAGAAGCAGCCTAAATGTCCATCGATGGATAAATGGCTAAAGAAAATGTGGCATATACATATAGTGGAATATGACTCAATCTTAAAAGAGAAAGAAATCTTGTCATTTCTACAATATGGATGAACCTCAAGAATATTACAGTAAGTGAAATAAGCCAGTCATAGAAGGACAAATACTGTATGATTCCACTTACATGAAGTATATAAACAGCTGAACTCATAGAAGCTGAGACTAGAATGGTAGTTGTCAGGAGCTGGGGCGGGAGGAGAAACGGGGAATTGCTATTCAATGGTATAAAGCTTCAGTTATACTAGATAAATAAGTTCTCCAAATCTGCTGCATAACACTGTGCCAACAGTTAATACTATACCCTTAAAAATGGTTAAGTTGCTGGGCACCTGGGGGGCTCAGTCAGGTAAGCGTCCAACTCAGAATTTTGGCTTAGGTCATACAATTTGATAGAGCCCCGCATCAGTGCAGAGCCTGCTTGGGATTCTCTCTCTCCTCTCTCTCTGATCCTCCCCCTGCACTCACGCACCCATGCTCGCTCTCTCACGCTCTCAAAATACATAAATATTTTAAGAAACGGTTAAGATGGTAAATTTTAAGTTGTATGGTTTTGACCACAATAAAAAAAAATATTTTTAAAAGTTAGAGTAAAATTAAAATAAAATAAAATTTAAATATTGGCTTACAAACAGAAAGATCTTCAAAATTGAAATAATAATTCCTTAGTTGATAATCTATGAAATATATCCAAATGAGTTGAAAATTTATACCCACACAAAATCTGCACACAGATGTTTATGACAGCTTTATTCACAATTGCTAACACTTGGAAGCAACCAAGATGCTCTTCAACAGACCAATGGATGAACTGTGAAATAACCATACAATGGAATATCATTCTGCTCTACAAAGAAATGAGCTATCAAACCATGAAAAGACATGGAAGAACCCAAAATGCGTATTAAGTGAAAGAAGCCAATCTGTTAAGATTACACACTGAACAATTCCAACTATACGATGTTCTGAAAAAGGCAAAACTAATAGGGCAATAAAATAAAAATCAATGGTTATCGGGTGTTGGGAGATTTGGTGGAATAAACAGGCAGAGCACAGGGGATGTCTGGAGCAGTGAAACTGTCCCATATGATACTATAATGGTAGATACATGCTATACATTTGTCAAACCCCTAATACAATTCCAAACTCAATGTACAATACCAAGAGTAAACCTTAATATAAACTATAGACTCTAGGTGATAATGATATGTCAATGTGTCAACTCCCACCTCAAGTATCTAGGAAAAGAAGAACAAAATAAACCTAGGGTGCCTGGGTGGCTCAGCTGGTTAAGCATCCGACTTTGGCTCAGGTCATGATCTCATGGGTCATGAGCTCAAGCCCAGCGTTCGGCTCTACACTGACACCTCAGAGCCTGGTGCCTGCTTCAGATCTGTGCCTCCCTCTCTCTCTGCCCCACCCTCACTTACACTCTGTCTCTCTCTTTCTCTCTCAAAACGAAATAAACATTAAATCAATCAATCAATCAATCAATCAATCAATCAATCAACCCAGAGCAAAAAGAGAGAAATAATAAATATAAGAATAAAAATCAATGAAGTAAAAAATGAAAAAATAGAGAAATCAGTAAAACAAAGAGATGGTCCTTTGAAAACATCAATTGGCAAATCTCTAGCAATACCAATAAAAAAAGAAATACAAGATATAAGTTATCAATAACAGGAACGAATCAGGGGATATTGCCATAGACGTGGCACACATCAACAGATAATACAAGAATATCACTAACAACTAACTCTACATGCATACATTTGACTTAAATGAAATGGACCAATTCCTCAAAAATACAAGCTATCACAATTTACCCAATATAAAATGGATAATCTGAATAGCCCCATAACTGGTTTTTTTTGTTTTTATTTTTGTTTTTATAATTTATTGTCAAGTTAGCTAACATACAGGGTGCTCTTGGCTTCAGGAGTAGATTCCTATGATTCTTCACTTATATACAACACCCAGTGCTTATCTCAACAACTGCCCTCCTCAGTGCCCATCACCCATTTTTCCCCACCCCCCATAACCCCCAACCCCCATCAACCATCAGTTTATTCTCTGTATTTAAGAGTCGCTTATGGTTTGCCTCCCTCTCTGTATATAACTTATTTTTCCTTCCCTTCCCCTATGGCCCTCTGTTAGGTTTCTCAAATTACACATATGAGTGAAAACATATGATATCTGTCTTTCTCTGACTGGTTTATTTCATTTAGCATAGTACCCTCCAGTTCCATCCATATTGTTGCAAATGGCAAAATTTTATTTTATTTTTCATCGCTGAGTAGTATTCCATTGCATATATATACCGCATCTTCTTTATCCATTCATTAGTTGATGGACATTCATGAATAGCCTTATAACTATTAAGGAAACTGAATTTGTAACTTAATAACTCCCAAAAAAGAAATCCCCAGGCCCAGATGGTTTCACTGGAGAATTCCAACAAATGCTTAAGGAAGAATAAACACCAATTCTACAAAATCTCTCTTCCACAAAACAGAAGAGAAGGGTACACTTCCTAACTCATGTTATAAATCCAGAATTACCCTAATACCAAAACCAGAAAAAGCTGAATAAAACCAAATATCTGTATGCCATTATCCCTCATGATTATAGATGTAAAAATCCTAACCAAAATATTCACAAATAGAATTCAAAAACATAATAAAAATAATTATAGGCCATGACCAAGCGGGGATTATTGCAGGGATATAAGGCTGATTCAATATTTGAAAATCAGTAAATACAATGCCCTATATTAAAGCTAAATAAGAAAAATCATGAGCATATCAATCAATGCAGAAAAAATATTTAACAAATTTCAACTCCCATTCATGGTAAAAAAAAAAAAAAAACCTCTTAGAAAAATAGGAATAGAGGGAAACTTCCTCAAATTTATTTTTTTTAATGTATTTTTAAAAACTACAGGGGCACCTGAGTGGCTCAGTTGGTTGAGGTCATGATTTCAGGTCAGGCCATGATCTTATGGTTCATGGGTTTGATCCTTGCATCAGGCTCTGCGCTGACAGCTTGGAGCCTGCTTGGGATGCTCTCTCTGTCCCTCTCTCTCTGCCCTTCACCCAGGCGCTCTTTCTCTCTCTCTCTCTCTCTCTCTCTCTCTCTCTCTCTCTCTCTTAAAATAAATAAATATTAAAGAAAAAATCTTAGGCATGCCTGAATGGCTCAGTTGGTTAAGTGTCCGACTCTTAGTTTCAGCTCAGGTCATGATCTTGCAGTTTTGTGAGTTCAAGTCCCCCATCAGGCTCTGTGCTGGCAGTATGGAGCCTGCTTGGGATTCTCCCTCTCTCTCTCTGCCTCTCCCCCACTCATGCTGTCTCTAACTCTCTCAAAATAAATAAACTTTAAAAATAAAAAAAAATAAAGAAAAAATTTTAAAAACTACAGCTAACCATATGCTTAATTGTGAAAGTCTTCTTTCCTCCTAAGACTTGGGAAGAAGACAAGGATGTCCACTACACCATTGTTACTCAGCATAGTACTGCAAATTCTAGCCAATGCAATTAAGGCTAGAAAAGGAAATTAAAAGGATGCAGATTAGAAAGGAAGAAATAAAACTGCCTCTCTATGCAGATGACACAATGGTCTATATAGAAAATCCTAAGTAATCTAGAAAAAAATTCAAGAAGTAGTAAACAAGTTCAGCAAGGTTAAAGGATACAAGATAAATACAGAATAATCAATTGGTTTTCTACATACTAGTAATAAACACAGGGACACCAAAATGAAAAATCCAATACCATTTATAATCACTCAAAACAAAACAAAGAAAACCTATGTATAAATCTAAGAACATGTACAAATCCTACATAACACTGATGAAAAAAAAAAATCAAAGATGCAAATAAGTGGAGAGATGCACCATGTTCATTTATCGGAAAACTACACAGAAAAGATGTCAATTCTCCCCAAGTTCATAAAAAGGTTTAATGGATTTCCTATCAAAATACTTGCCAGATATTCTGTAGATAAAGATTATTCTAAAATTTATATGAAAAGGCAAAAGAACTAGAATAGGTAAAACAATTTTAGAAAGAAAAAAAAAGAAGTAATTGGAATCAGTCTGATTTCAAGACTTATTATAAAGCTACAGTAATGAAGGTTGTGTGGTACTGGTGGAGGGACAGACATATAGATTAATGGAACAGCATAAAGAAGGGTCTGGAGATGGACCCTCACAAATACGCCCAACTGAGTTCTGACAAACATATTCAATGGAGGAAAGACAGCCTTTCAACAAAGGGTGCTAGAGCAAATGGAGACCCATAGGCAAAAAAAATGAACCTCAACCTAAGTCTCATACCTGCCATAAAAATTTATTCAAAATGAATCACAGACTTAAATGTAAAATGTAAAACTATAAAACTTTTAGGAAAAAAACAGGACAAAAATCTTCAGAAGCAAGGGGTAGGCAGAGTTCTTAGAAATGACACCAAAAACATGTTCCACAAAAAGGAGAAATGATAAACTGCACTTCATCAAAATTAAACATAACAAAAGAAAAACAAACACAAAGGTCTTACACATTTTAAAGCCTGATAAATAAAAAATTCAATGGCATGGCTGTAAAGCTGAGGAAATCACCAGAATGTAGAGGGGGAAAAAAAGAAAACAAAGAAATGAAAAATAAAAGGGAGAAAATAAGAAAATTAGAAAATCAATTCAGCAAGAACCAACATCTGAATAACAGCAATTTTAGGCAAAAGGAAGACAGAAAAGGAAATCACCAAATGAGACAAACTAAAATTCCTCACAGTGCAAGGATGGGAGTCTCTGGATTACATGGGAACACCATTTATTAATAAATAAAAAGTGTATACAGCAAGGTATATCATCAAGATATTTCAGAACACTGTAAACAAAAGGGAAGTTGATAAATTTCTAGGGAGAAATTTCTAGGGTCACACCCAAAGGGCCAAATATTAGAATGACTCAAGATTTCCTATGTACAACAATGAAAGCTAAACTATGGTACAGTAATGCTTCCAAGAAATATCTAAATGAAATGATTTCTAAGCCAGAATTTTTTTTTTTTTTTTTTTTTTAAATAAGATTTTACATGGGATGTCTGGGGTGGCTCAGTCAGTTGGGCGTCCGACTTCGGCTCAGGTCATGATCTCGCAGTTTGTGGGTTTGAGCCCCGCATCGGGCTCTGTGCTGACAGCTCGGAGCCTAGAGCCTGCTTCCAATTCTGTGTCTCCTTCTCTCTCTGCCCCTCCCCCACTTGTGCTCTGTCTCTCTCTATCAAAAATAAATAAACGTAAAAAATATATTTTTTTTTTAAATAAGATTTCACATGTGTGAGCATAAAATAAAGACACTTCTAGACCTCGAAGGTCTCAAAACTTTACCTACCATGCATAAGGAAGCTACCACAGGATAAGCTCCACCACAATGAGGAAGTAAAACAAAAAACGAGTCAGGAAATCTAACAAAAAAGTGAGGCAAAGGAAACGACTAAGAAATTCCAAGATAAGACTGTAAATCAGGCCTAGAGAGCAACCAATTCAAATTTCATGGAGTTAGAAGACAGATTTCTTCAAGAAGATAAAATGGGCAGAGCACATAAACGCATTTAAAAGTATTAAAAAAAATGATTTCGACAACCTAGAGAGAGTTTGGGGTTAAACTGCTGAAAAGTACACAGAGAAGACAGACAAAAAAAATGAAAAAGATCGTTAATTCCAATGGAAAGAGAGTTATATAGAAAAGGGATAGTAATCCTAGTCCACAAGAAGATTCCGCAAGAATAGTGTTTTCTTACATGTAAAAACTCATACTACTGTAACTAACACACTGCCAAAATTTAACTGCTGTTGTAGCAGAATGGAAAATGAGAATGACTGCAAGGTATTTGGGGAAAAGGGTATACAGGGGATGAAAAAGCTAAATATTTACATTCCATACCATATAATACCTAAAAGGGAGGAAAAAAAAATCAGGAGCTGGCAATATCAGCATGTTATTCAGAAACATATCAAATAAATCAACCAAAAGGGGTTGCCCCTGGAACCTTGAAATGACAGAGGACGGCCCCTCGGGGAATTGCTTGAAGTTTTTAGTAATAAGCTTAGTTCATCTATTTGAGTATTTAAGTCTTGAAAAAAACATAAACTAAAAACAACTCAAAACAGAATCTTTCACAACTATTATATGGCTGGGCCAGAATTTGAACATACATATTTGTGAGCTCTAAGGGGCCTGTGTCTTCTTAGTTCCTCTATTCCAAAGCCTGCCTAGCACAAAGCCAGCTCTCAAACATGTTTCTGAATGAGTAGGAGAAAGTTAAAGAATAGGATTACTTTCATAACACTAGAAAATGAATGAGAAGGGCACTCTAGGCAGAGGAAATAGCAGAAGCAAAGATAGGAAACGGAGTGTGTGAGACCTTAGCAAGGCAGGGACAAGGGGGAGGAGGGGCAAGGAGAAGCAGCCAGAAAACCTAATGCTGCTGAAGGGAGATGCAGTGAGGCTAGTCATTTGGAGTCGTGGGGTAGGGAAGTGGGCGCTCACTGGTGCCTGTGGACAGATCCATGTGGCCCTGAGTATGTACTTGGGGCCTTGGGGTTTTTTGTTTCGCAATGATGACAGCAACACTTCCATCAGCAAATGGTTTCTTCTCAAATGGTTTCAGCTTTTTGAAATCTAAAATAGTACCAGACTCTGTAAAATCCTGAGGTCTTTTTCACTAGCCCAACTACAGTACAGCTAGTTACTCTTAAGTAGCCCCTGAAAGGTCAACCCCACAAGGGATGGACAGGGCCAAGGAAAGCCTGATGAAATTCCTACAATGGCACCTCCACCCATTTTTTTGGACCTCTTTCTTCTCTTTATAAAACCATTAAACTCCAGGGCATAGAGAAATCATCACCTCTAGGTGAATATATGCATCTGATATTACCATTATTCATACGTTCATTTCATCCAAAGCCTACTAAGTACAGTTAACACTTGAACAACATGAGTTCAGACTGTGCAAATCCAGACATGGATTTCTTCCCCTTAAATACAGTACAGTGTGTAAATGTATTGTCCTTATGATTTTCTTTTTTTTTTCCCTATTTATTTATTTATTTATTATTTTTTTTATATATATATGAAATTTATTGACAAATTGGTTTCCATACAACACCCAGTGCTCATCCCAAAAGGTGCCCTCCTCAATACCCATCACCCACCCTCCCCTCCCTCTCACCCCCCATCAACCCTCAGTTTGTTCTCAGTTTTTAACAGTCTCTTATGCTTTGGCTCTCTCCCACTCTAACCTCTTTTTTTTTTTTTTTCCTTCCCCTCCCCCATGGGTTCCTGTTAAGTTTCTCAGGATCCACATAAGAGTGAAACCATATGGTATCTGTCTTTCTCTGTATGGCTTATTTCACTTAGCATAACACTCTCCAGTTCCATCCACGTTGCTACAAAAGGCCATATTTCATTTTTTCTCATTGCCACGTAGTATTCCATTGTGTATATAAACCACAATTTCTTTATCCATTCATCAGTTGATGGACATTTAGGCTCTTTCCATAATTTGGCTATTGTTGACAGTGCTGCTATGAACATTGGGGTACAAGTGCCCCTATGCATCAGTACTCCTGTATCCCTTGGATAAATTCCTAGCAGTGTTATTGCTGGGTCAGAGGGTAGGTCTATTTTTAATTTTCTGAGGAACCTCCACACTGCTTTCCAGAGCGGCTGCACCAATTTGCATTCCCACCAACAGTGCAAGAGGGTTCCCGTTTCTCCACATCCTCTCCAGCATCTATAGTCTCCTGATTTGTTCATTTTGGCCACTCTGACTGGCGTGAGGTGATACCTGAGTGTGGTTTTGATTTGTATTTCCCTGATGAGGAGCGACGCTGAACATCTTTTCATGTGCCTGTTGGCCATCTGGATGTCTTCTTTAGAGAAGTGTCTATTCATGTTTTCTGCCCATTTCTTCACTGGGTTATTTGTTTTTCGGGTGTGGAGTTTGGTGAGCTCTTTATAGATTTTAGATACTAGCCCTTTGTCCGATATGTCATTTGCAAATATCTTTTCCCATTCCGTTGGTTGTCTTTTAGTTTTGTTGGTTGTTTCCTTTGCTGTGCAGAAGCTTTTTATCTTCATAAGGTCCCAGTAATTCACTTTTGCTTTTAATTCCCTTGCCTTTGGGGAAGTGTCGAGTAAGAGATTGCTACGGCTGAGGTCAGAGAGGTCTTTTCCTGATTTCTCCTCTAAGGTTTTGATGGTTTCCTGTCTCACATTTAGGTCCTTTATCCATTTTGAGTTTATTTTTGTAAATGGTGTGAGAAAGTGGTCTAGTTTCAACCTTCTGCATGTTGCTGTCCAGTTCTCCCAGCACCATTTGTTAAAGAGGCTGTCTTTTTTCCATTGGATGTTCTTTCCTGCTTTGTCAAAGATGAGTTGGCCATACGTTTGTGGGTCTAGTTCTGGGGTTTCTATTCTATTCCATTGGTCTGTGTGTCTGTTTTTGTGCCAATACCATGCTGTCTTGATGATTACAGCTTTGTAGTAGAGGCTGAAGTCTGGGATTGTGATGCCTCCTGCTTTGGTCTTCTTCTTCAAAATTCCTTTGGCTATTCGGGGCCTTTTGTGGTTCCATATGAATTTTAGGATTGCTTGTTCTAGTTTCGAGAAGAATGCTGGTGCAATTTTGATTGGGATTGCATTGAATGTGTAGATAGCTTTGGGTAGTATTGACATTTTGACAATATTTATTTTTCCAATCCATGAGCAGGGAATGTCTTTCCATTTCTTTAAATCTTCTTCAATTACCTTCATAAGTTTTCTATAGTTTTCAGCATACAGATCCTTTACATCTTTGGTTAGATTTATTCCTAGGTATTTTATGCTTCTTGGTGCAATTGTGAATGGGATCAGTTTCTTTATTTGTCTTTCTGTTGCTTCGTTGTTAGTGTATAAGAATGCAACTGATTTCTGTACATTGATTTTGTATCCTGCAACTTTGCTGAATTCATGTATCAGTTCTAGCAGACTTTTGGTGGAGTCTATCGGATTTTCCATGTATAATATCATGTCGTCTGCAAAAAGCGAAAGCTTGACTTCATCTTTGCCAATTTTGATGCCTTTGATTTCCTTTTGTTGTCTGATTGCTGATGCTAGAACTTCCAGCACTATGTTAAACAACAGCGGTGAGAGTGGGCATCCCTGTCGTGTTCCTGATCTCAGGGAAAAAGCTCTCAGTTTTTCCCCGTTGAGGATGATGTTAGCTGTGGGCTTTTCATAAATGGCTTTTATGATCTTTAAGTATGTTCCTTCTATCCCGACTTTCTCAAGGGTTTTTATTACGAAAGGGTGCTGGATTTTGTCAAAGGCCTTTTCTGCATCGATTGACAGGATCATATGGTTCTTCTCTTTTTTTTTGTTAATGTGATGTATCACGTTGATTGATTTGCGAATGTTGAACCAGACCTGCATCCCAGGAATGAATCCCACTTGATCATGGTGAATAATTCTTTTTATATGCTGTTGAATTCGATTTGCTAGTATCTTATTGAGAATTTTTGCATCCATATTCATCAGGGATATTGGCCTGTAGTTCTCTTTTTTTACTGGGTCTCTGTCTGGTTTAGGAATCAAAGTAATACTGGCTTCATAGAATGAGTCTGGAAGTTTTCCTTCCCTTTCTATTTCTTGGAATAGCTTGAGAAGGATAGGTATTATCTCTGCTTTAAACGTCTGGTAGAACTCCCCTGGGAAGCCATCTGGTCCTGGACTCTTATTTGTTGGGAGATTTTTGATAACCGATTCAATTTCTTCGCTGGTTATGGGTCTGTTCAAACTTTCTATTTCCTCCTGATTGAGTTTTGGAAGAGTGTGGGTGTTCAGGAATTTGTCCATTTCTTCCAGGTTGTCCAATTTGTTGGCATATAATTTTTCATAGTATTCCCTGAGAATTGTTTGTATCTCTCAGGGATTGGTTGTAATAATTCCATTTTCATTCATGATTTTATCTATTTGGGTCATCTCCCTTTTCTTTTTGAGAAGCCTGGCTAGCGGTTTGTCAATTTTGTTTATTTTTTCAAAAAACCAACTCTTGGTTTCGTTGATCTGCTCTACAGTTTTTTTAGATTCTATATTGTTTATTTCTGCTCTGATCTTTATTATTTCTCTTCTTCTGCTGGGTTTAGGCTGCCTTTGCTGTTCTGCTTCTATTTCCTTTAGGTGTGCTGTTAGATTTTGTATTTGGGATTTTTCTTGTTTCTTGAGATAGGCCTGGATTGCAATGTATTTTCCTCTCAGGACTGCCTTCGCTGCGTCCCAAAGCGTTTGGATTGTTGTATTTTCATTTTCGTTTGTTTCCATATATTTTTTGATTTCTTCTCTAATTGCCTGGTTGACCCACTCATTCGTTAGTAGGGTGTTCTTTAACCTCCATGCTTTTGGAGGTTTTCCAGACTTTTTCCCGTGGTTGATTTCAAGCTTCATAGCATTGTGGTCTGAAAGTATGCATGGTATAATTTCAATTCTTGTAAACTTATGAAGGGCTGTTTTGTGACCCAGTATATGATCTATCTTGGAGAACGTTCCATGTGCACTCGAGAAGAAAGTATATTCTGTTGCTTTGGGATGCAGAGTTCTAAATATATCTGTCAAGTCCATCTGATCCAATGTCTCATTCAGGGCCCTTGTTTCTTTATTGACCGTGTGTCTAGATGATCTATCCATTTCTGTAAGTGGGGTGTTAAAGTCCCCTGCAATTACCACATTCTTATCAATAAGGTTGCTTCTGTTTATGAGTAATTGTTTTATATATTTGGGGGCTCCGGTATTTGGCGCATAGACATTTATAATTGTTAGCTCTTCCTGATGGATAGACCCTGTAACTATTATATAATGTCCTTCTTCATCTCTTGTTACAGCCTTTAATTTAAAGTCTAGTTTGTCTGATATAAGTATGGCTACTCCAGCTTTCTTTTGGCTTCCAGTAGCATGATAAATAGTTCTCCATCCCCTCACTCTGAATCTAAAGGTGTCCTCAGGTCTAAAATGAGTCTCTTGTAGACAGCAAATAGATGGGTCTTGTTTTTTTATCCATTCTGATACCCTATGTCTTTTGGTTGGCGCATTTAATCCGTTTACATTCAGTGTTATTATAGAAAGATACGGGTTTAGAGTCATTGTGATGTCTGTATGTTTTATGCTTGTAGTGATGTCTCTGGTACTTTGTCTCACAGGGTCCCCCTTAGGATCTCTTGTAGGGCTGGTTTAGTGGTGACAAATTCCTTCAGTTTTTGTTTGTTTGGGAAGACCTTTATCTCTCCTTCTATTCTAAATGACAGACTTGCTGGATAAAGGATTCTCGGCTGCATATTTTTTCTGTCTAGCACACTGAAAATCTCGTGCCAATTCTTTCTGGCCTGCCAAGTTTCAAAAGAGAGATCAGTCACGAGTCTTATAGGTCTCCCTTTATATGTGAGGGCACGTTTACCCCTTGCTGCTTTCAGAATTTTCTCTTTATCCTTGTATTTTGCCAGTTTCACTATGATATGTCGTGCAGAAGATCGATTCAAGTTACGTCTGAAGGGAGTTCTCTGTGCCTCTTGGATTTCAATGCCTTTTTCCTTCCCCAGTTCAGGGAAGTTCTCAGCTATTATTTCTTCAAGTACCCCTTCAGCACCTTTCCCTCTCTCTTCCTCCTCTGGGATACCAATTATGCGTATATTATTTCTTTTTAGTGTATCACTTAGTTCTCTAATTTTCCCCTCATACTCCTGGATTTTTTTATCTCTCTTTTTCTCAGCTTCCTCTTTTTCCATAACTTTATCTTCTAGTTCACCTATTCTCTCCTCTGCCTCTTCCATCCGAGCCGTGGTGGTTTCCATTTTGTTTTGCATTTCATTTAAAGCGTTTTTCAGGGGCGCCTGGGTGGCGCAGTCGGTTAAGCGTCCGACTTCAGCCAGGTCACGATCTCGCGGTCCGTGAGTTCGAGCCCCGCGTCAGGCTCTGGGCTGATGGCTCAGAGCCTGGAGCCTGTTTCCGATTCTGTGTCTCCCTCTCTCTCTGCCCCTCCCCCGTTCATGCTCTGTCTCTCTCTGTCCCAAAAATAAATAAACGTTGAAAAAAAAAAAAATTTTTAAAGCGTTTTTCAGCTCCTCGTGACTGTTCCTTAGTCCCTTGATCTCTGTAGCAAGAGATTCTCTGCTGTCCTGTATACTGTTTTCAAGCCCAGCGATTAATTTTATGACTATTATTCTAAATTCACTTTCTGTTATATTATTTAAATCCTTTTTGATCAGCTCATTAGCTGTTGTTATTTCCTGGAGATTCTTCTGAGGGGAATTCTTCCGCTTGGTCATTTTGGATAGTCCCTGGTGTGGTGAGGACCTGCAGGGCACTTCCCCTGTGCTGTGGTGTATAACTGGAGTTGGTGGGCGGGGCCGCAGTCAGTCCTGATGTCTGCCCCCAGCCCACCGCTGGGGCCACAGTCAGACTGGTGTGTGCCTTCTCTTCCCCTCTCCTAGGGGCGGGATTCACTGTGGGGTGGCGTGGCCCATCTGGGCTACTTGCACACTGCCAGGCTTGTGATGCTGGGGATCTGGCGTATTAGCTGGGGTGGGTAGGCAAGGTGCACGGCGGCAGGGGGGGCAGGCTTAGCTCGCTTCTCCTTAGGTGATCCACTTCAGGAGGGGCCCTGTGGCAGCCAGAGGGAGTCAGATCCGCTGCCGGAGGTTTGGCTCCGCAGAAGCACAGAGTTGGGTGTTTTCGCGGAGCGAGCAATTTCCCTGGCAGGAACCGGTTCCCTTTGGGATTTTGGCTGGGGGATGGGCGGGGGAGATGGCGCTGGCGAGCGCCTTTGTTCCCCACCAAACTGAGCTCTGTCGTCCGGGGGCTCCGCAGCTCACCCTCCCTTTGTCCTCCAGCCTTCCCGCTTTCCGAGCAGAGCTGTTAACTTATGACCTCCCAGACGCTAAGTCGCGCTTGCTGTCGGAACACAGTCCGTCAGGCCCCTCCGCTTTTGCAAGCCGGACTCGGGGGCTCTGCTTGGCTGGCGAGCCGCCCCTCCGCCCCGGCTCCCTCCCGCCAGTCCGTGGAGCGCGCACCGCCTCGCCGCCCTTCCTACCCTCCTCCGTGGGCCTCTCGTCTGCACTTGGGTCCGGTGACTCCGTTCTGCTAATCCTCTGGCGGTTTTCTGGGTTATTTAGGCAGGTGTAGGTGGAATCTAAGTGATCAGCAGGATGCGCGGTGAGCCCAGCGTCCTCCTACGCCACCATCTTCCCTTCCTCCTCCTTATGATTTTCTTAATAACATTTTCTTTTCTCTAGCTTACTTTATTGTAAGAATACAGTATATAATACATATAACATACAAAATATGAGTTAATTGACTGTTTATGTTAAGACTTGCGGTCAACAGCAGGCTATTAGTTGTTAAGTTTCGGGTGATCAAAAGTTAATATGCGGATTTTCAACGGTTCAGGGGTCAGCACCCCCACCCCCATATTGTTCAAGGATCAACTATATTATGTCACACAGTCTGCTGGAATGTAAAGCTCCTGATTTAAAATGAGTTACTTTCTGATGGCAAAATTACTTATAAGATTACGCATAGGCAATATAAACAAAATTTTGCTTTGGTGAAAACAAAAGTATTTTGTGGAAGCAAAATGGAATAAAAGACTATTTAAATTTTTTATGTATAATGTCAAACAGAAATGAAAGTGAGAAACTAACTCCCACATACCCAGTGATCTGCTTCGATCAGTAACCCTTTGCCAGTTTTGTTTCTCTTCTATATCCACTCATTAACTTCAAGACATCATCTTATTTCATCCGTAAATATTTCAGCATATATCTCTAACAGAAATGTACTTTCTTTAAACATCATATGAATATGAATTGTGAAAATGAAGTTTTTAAGATATGAGGTATAATTAACATATAATAAAATGCACAGATCTTAAGGTGTTCAGCTGAGTTCTGACACTTACATGGTCCTGGGTAACCACTACCCAAAACAAGATATAGAACATTTCCATGGCCCAGAAAATTCCCACATGCCCCTTTCTAGTCCATTTCCCACACTCAGATGACCACTTTCTGATCTGTTACCATAGATCACTTTTGCCTGTTCTTGGACTTTTATATATGGGATCATAGAGTATGTGTGAATAAGAGGTTTCTAGTCCAAAAAAGGAGAAAACCATTCCAGGAGGAAAGAACTACATGTATAAAATATAAAAGTGTAGAAGGATACGTTCAAGGAATGCTGAAAAGCTCAAGATGGACGAAGACCAGGTTTGGGAACTGACAGAAGACAAGACTAGCAGACAAGGCTCACTGGAGAGCTGGGGTTTCTGGATTAAACCCCATACTTAATTCTGGGAATGAATTTATGAAAGAAATGTTTCTCAGTGCCCAAACTTCTTCCTCTGACCTAAAAAATTGGTCAGTTCTCTCAATATGCTCCTTTCTCTTCAACCCTCCAGCTAAGGGTGACCAAGATGGGAGAAGCATGTTGCACCCCATGACTCTTCATTCTCATCTTGTGTGAGGCTCCTCTGCCATCTCAGGGAAGGGAACAAGACCCACTGCCCCGACACACACACACACACACACACACACACACACACACACACACCCCTTTCTTATCAGAGGGCACATTTTAAACAAGAAGTCCCAAGTCTGAGGGGCAGCCTTACCATTATCTGGATTTCTCTCTTGCACACCTGGAGATCATGCTCATTGTTGACAAACATGCGTTTCAAGGCACATTTCATTCCATTGCTTGTCCTCACCAGAAACACGATAGCAAATCCACCTGTGAAGGAAACACACATACAAGCTCTTTTGAGTGATGTTCAAAAAGCCAAATAACCACAGTGGCTATAGCTTTCTGCTGTCACTGTTAATGGTACTGATGCCATCATCAACTAGACCTAGGGCTTGCCTGGGCTAGAAGGCACTCTTACATTCAAGGGACTCAGAGATATTACCACGGGATTGGGTGGCAAGAGTCAGAAAAATTGTTCCTGAACGCCTATATCAGGAAGAAGGAAGAACAGTAGTTATCTTCCAAAGTACCTACAAATAAACAGATAAAAGAAAAAAGAACTACATTCCAATCACTGTCCTAGGCACTTTGAGCTCTTATTTAATTCTTACTACAATCCTATGAGGCTGGGTATTATTTTTCCCTTGTAGATGATTATTAGCTAGAGAAAACAGAGGCCCAAAGAGATTAGATTCAACCAAAAACTTAAAAAAAAAAAAAATTGTAAGTCCAGCACTTAACCAGAGAGGCCTGGAAGTTATTTTAATAATTGTTATAATAATAGTTGTCAATTTCAAGAAGCTTTTTCTTCCTTCCTTCTAATCCCTCCTCAGATCTAACAATCAACCCTGAGGATTCTTCCTGCCTTTCCTACTTCACAGGCTGTTGAGAAGACACAAAATATAGGTATGAAAGGTTCCTCGACACAGCAGACACCAGGAAAGTATAACTCGATTACAGGGCAGATGTTTTAATGTCCACACTAAACTTTCTCTTAAAGACAGTCCAAAATTCATTAAAAAATTTTATGTAACTCTAACAGAAATTCTTAAATGCTCTGGATTGGTTATATTTTAGCGTTTCACAAATTCTTACAACTCCTTACTTCAATCTCATCCCCCAAATGCTGTATGAGGTGCTCAGTACCATTGTTAACAGGGGTTATAGATAGATAAGGTGCAGGAAAGCTGTCAAAGCTGAAGGCTTCATAAGCAGTATAAGCAGTGAAGGCAGTATAAGCAGCAGTTATACTGGGCACTTTGTCCATCTACTTGCTCATACACCATCATAATTTAGCTTGAACTATCCTGTGCAATGACTCTGGGGAGCAAAAAAAAAAAAAAAAAATTCTTTTGCTAGGCTATTATTTGCATATAGGTGATGACTAATTGGATGAAGGTGAACACAGAGGGAAGTCCCTAGTGTGGGAACTTGAGCTGAGGCTGTGGCATAGTGCTAAGGCTAGCAGCCACATGCAAAATTGATAGACAGCAAAGTAGTGATTCTAGAGACTTCACGCCCGAGACAGAGACTTCAGCCCTGTTTAATCTCTCTGCAACCTCTGAGGCCCAGTGGCACTTCAGCAACTGTCTGCTGATGTCCATAGCATTGCCTCGTGTCTCTTCACAATGTTTACTCTTTTTCAAGTCTGCTTGGATAGGTTTTTCTGCTCCTTGTAACCAGAGAGCCTTAATCATAGAGCACTGTTGTATGTTTTCATACAATACACACAGAATTCTGTTTAAAAAAATGTTAATGGACTCAAATGTTCCAAGTGTGCATTTTGATAATGATTTAGCAGCCATTGCATGTTTGTGTATCTCCTGCCACACTGTCCTTCTTCAGTATTCAGATAAACACTAAAATTTGCCATGAAGTCTTTTTTCCACTGTCATCTTGAATCTTGTATCTCAGTAACATTTTCCATTTTCTTATAATACTTTAAAGTCTACTTGCACTGTTCAACTGTCAATTTTAATTCTAGAAATTTACTTTAAAAATACGTTTAAGGGCACCTGGGTGGCTCTGTCGGGTGGGCGACCGACTTTGGCTCAGGTCATGATCTCACCATTCGTGAGTTCGAGCCCCACATCGGTCTCTGTGCTGACAGCTCGGAGCCTGGATCCTGCTTCAGATTCTGTGTCTCCCTCTCTCTCTACCCCTCCCCTGCTCACGCTCTGTGTCTCTCTGTCTCTCAATAATGAATAAACGTTAAAAAAAATTTAAAAAATAAATAAAATAAAATAAAACAAAATAAAAATAAAATAATGTTTAAACCCCTACCACATATTGGCTAGCAGAGGTCTTGTAACACACACACATATACACAAAG
Source organism: Lynx canadensis (assembly GCF_007474595.2). Taxonomy (NCBI): domain Eukaryota; kingdom Metazoa; phylum Chordata; class Mammalia; order Carnivora; family Felidae; genus Lynx; species Lynx canadensis. The sequence goes on from NC_044305.1 coordinate 86,187,478, forward strand.
TCTCAATGTTAAGATGCATATTTTTTACATTTTAATTTTTAGGATATCAGAATTTTTCTTGTAATAAGTATGTACGTTTAATGCAGTAGTATTTAATCTTCTTTTCCCCAAAAAGCTGTTAAATTCATGATGTGTCTTATTATCAATCAGAAGTGTTAATTATAAAGTTTCTATGTGTATTCATAATTATTTTGTAAACAGTTCAAGTGAGTATTCATTTTATAGGTATTTGAATTTGTTTAAAGAATCACAGAACTACAGACTTTGTACCAATATGCTCTTAGAGAGCATTAAGTCCAAGCATTTTGCTTTATGAGTAGAGGAATGGAATGAGGCTGAGGAGTCTCATGGCTAATTATGTAGAACCTGGAATGGTGTCACTCTGCTGGCTGTCCACAACATGTTCTTCCCACTTTACTTACCTTAGAGAAAACCTGTGTCACACCCCATTTAAATAATAAGGAGACACGTGATCGGGCTGCAGAACACAAGTTGGGAATGACTGTTTCCTACAGTGGAATGCACAGAACCACTAAAGGACAGGGCAGCCCTTTCAGCAGGCTGATGATACAGCGATCCAAGATACCTGCCAGCAGATGGGAGCAGTGCAGTTTTCTTTACCAGGTAGCAAGATGACCTTTCCAGCCTGCACTCAAGAAATGAGTCAGATGCCTACCACACAATCCAGGCAGGCACAATGGGTTGAGAAGGGCCAGCCGAGACTCTCAAAGCCTATGACCATCACAGATCTAAAGGCAAAGCAATGAACCTGCATTATCCCTAACACAGATGGAACCACACTGTTTAGCATCAATGCCCATAAAAGGGCTTATGTGCAGATGGGACGCATTTAAATCACAGGTCCTTGATCATGAGACAAAATTCAAAGTCTGATAGGATTTGTCAGTTTAAAGATATTGGTCACTATCAATGTGTAACTGACCAACTGGAGATGTAAATAACCCAGTTAGAAAGAAGAGGGCATACAGCACCACTCGAGATACTTCTCTGGCACAGGCCCATGTCCACCAGACAGATGAGGGTATGAAGATTCTCGGCCACACCTAAACAGAGTTCGGGCTGTTAGAGAAGAAGGCAATTATAAGACTGTAAATAAAGAGGCTTATTTCAGATTGAGTTGCATCCCGAGATCTGGATTAAATGGAAAAATCTAAAGCTGAGCTGGGCATAGTTTGGACAGAGGTAGAAAAGCTAATATTCACTAGAGCCTGTGCCAGTCTGCCCACTGGAACCTGGGCCAGTCCTTTCGCCTACCTGCATGTTTTTTTGAAACACTAAGATAGGGGCATCTGGGTGGCTCAGTGGGGTAAACGTCTGACTTCGGCTCAGGTCATGATCTCGCAGTTCGTGAGTTCCGGCCCCACTTTGGGCACTGTGCTGACAGCTCAGAGCCTGGAGCCTGCCTTGGATTCTGTGTTTCCCTCTCTTTCTCTGTCCCTCCCCCATTTGCATCTGTCTCTGTCTCTCTCTAAAATAAATAAAAGCATTAAAAAATTTTTTTTGAAAAAGCTAAGATATTCCCTATGATTTCCCTGGAATCCCTTTTGGGGGAAAATTCATGAATTTACTGAACCACAAAGGGAAAAAGGATTCATTCCATTATGTGAGGTAAGCAAGTAAAAAGCAATGGTTCACATAAAGGAATAGCCACTCCACAACTCCAGATAGGCATAATAATTTTGACACAGACACACTTTAGCCTCTTAAATACGTGGGAATACTTTTTTATTTACGCAAAGAAACATGCTTTCTCCCACTTTCCCTCAAATACATAGCACTCTTGGGTCTAACTTTATCCCCCTAATTTTTTATGATATGGATGGGTACTTAACACTCACTATGAAAGTAGAGATTTTGTCTCTTTAGTTCCCCTCTGTACCCTTATGCCCTAGAATAGTGCCTAACACATAATGGGCACAGTCAAAACTTAATTCATTTTCCTCTCCTTGTTACTACAGAGAATAGAAAAGGTTACAGACAGCAGGGGAGACCACAGGAAATAAAGCAATGGTTCACGTAAAGGAATAGCCACTCCACAACTCCAGATAATGGGTGCCATGGGAATACGGACCCAGCTTTGTCAGATGCGCTAGTATCTAAAGATAAGCTGGAAACCCAAAATTTTATGTGAAATATCTAGATGTAAACACTGGCAACAATCGCATTTTAAATTAACACTGGACAGGCCAACACTGCAGAGGCTAAAGGAAACACATCTGAAAGGCTGAGTCTCTGAGCCTACAGTTTCTTACTCTGATCTAATCTAACACCTCATCTTACTGAAGGCCAGGGGATGAAGTGCCACAGCCAGTGGTACACAAAGTGAAAAAATATATACGCATATATAAGCTCATACACTGGTTGTCACAGTTCTTGACCCTCTTCCCTGAAGTGGAGTTTTTGGAATTTGCCTCCACCCAGCATTTGTATTTGACTTTATACTTTTTCAAAGGCATTTCAAAATAGGGGCGCCAGGGTGGCTCAGTCAGTTAAGCGTCTGGCTCTTTATTTTGGCATTTTGGCTCAGGTCATGATCTCATGGTTCATGGGTTTGAATCCTGCATCAGGCTCTACACTGACAGTGTGGAACCTGCTTGGGATTCTCTCTCTCTGACCCTCCAACTCTCCCTCTCTTTCTCTCAAAATAAATAAGTAAACTTTTTTTTAAAAGGCATTTCAGGTGCCTGGATGGCTCAGTCAGTTAAGCATCCGACTGGCTCAGGTCATGATCTTGCAGTCCATGAGTTCGAGCCCCGTGTCAAGCTCTGTGCTGACAGCTCAGAGCCTGGAGCCTGCTTGGGATTCTGTGTGAATAAATGCAATCATACAGTATGTATCCTTGTGTCTGGCTTCTTCTGTACAATATTTCTGATATTCATCCTCATTGTTACATGTATCAGTAGCTGGGTTGTTGGCTTTTTTTAATTGCAGACTAGTATTCCATTATATAAATATTCCATGATTAGTTTATCCATTCACCTGTTGAAGAACATTTGAATTGTTTCCAGTTTGGGACTATTACAAATAAAGTGTTCATATAGACGTCCATTTTTTTGTAGATATAAGTGTTTATTTCTCTTAGGTAAATACATAGGAATGGAATTTGCTGGGATATATGGTAAGTGCATATTCAGCTTTATAAGAAACTACTAAATAGTTCTCCACAATAGTTATACCATTTTGCATTCCCAACAGCCACACATGAGAGTTCTGGTTGTTCCACACCCTCATCAACACTTAGTATGGTTAATACAATTGTTAATATTGTTTCCTTTTAGGGACGCCTGGGTGGCTCAGTCGGTTAAACGGCTGACTTCGGCTCAGGTCATGATCTCGCGGTCCGTGGGTTCGAGCCCCGTGTCGGGCTCTGTGCTGACAGCTCGGAGCCTGGAGCCTGTTTCAGATTCTGTGTCTCCCTCTCTCTGACCCTCCCCTGTTCATGCTCTGTCTCTCCCTGTCTCAAAAATAAATAAAACATTAAAAAAAATTAAAAAAAAATATTGTTTCCTTTTACCCATTCTAGTGAGTGTGTAATGATATTTCATTATGGTTTTAATGTGCATATCCCTATAGATCCTTCAACATTTAAACTCCTAGGATTAGCTGCTTTCTAACACTTTCCTGCTAAAAGGCTATTAATAAGGACAGGATCACAGAATTACCGATGAAACTACTGCGGTAACTTGGACTTCTATCTCTCAAGCAAAGATGAGAGAAGTGCCTAATTCTCTTCTGCGAGAGGCAGACAAGTGAGATTTGAGGGGGAATTATATAATCTCTAAAAACTCAACTCTGATATCAACAAGAGATCATGGTCCTCAATATCATTACCATGGCTGACCCTTTTTAAGCAGAATGTCGTCAGGAGCCTAAGCGTGATGTTCGACATCAGCAACGGGGCTTTTGAGGAACTAAGTGTTCCTCTCCTGGCTTCGTCTCAAATACTGAATCATGCTAGATAGCACCAGGCCCCAGGGGCTGCTCTGAATGAATCAAGACACCAGTGGCTTCCACTTAGCAAAGAAAAGTGAGGGATGGGGGCAGTAAGGTAACAGGGAAGAGAAGAAAAACACCAAAGCGACAATCTCCGTAGCGGTGTGCGCACAGATGGGGACCAGCTGGGCAGACAATGAGCATGATTAGACCCAGGACTGAGATGCAAAAGAAGCCCGGCATGGTGCTGAGACAGGGTTTCTGGATTTGCTGCCAAAGAGGTTTGGGTGGATATTTTAATATCGGGCACAGATTCTAGCCACTAAAAATCTGCTACCTGCTTATTTCCTACAGGGGAAGGAAACTTCATTTCGTAACTTAAGTCCCATCTACACTTTTAGGAATGCCTTCTACTTGTCTCAGATGAAAGGAGACACAAACCAAAGGAACCAGAGGGTACTGAGAAAAACCTCGTCCGGATCCATATTCTGCTCCTGTCTTCCAGTTTTTCGCCCCACAAACTCTTGTTTCTCTTCTAAAATAAGATTTAACCCAATGAATGCTGTTGACTCAATGCAATTTCTCTCCAAATGACATGAGGAAGAGAAAATAAGCATACAACAACCTTCAGAAGCTGGTCTAAAGAATCAGACAGAGAACCCAGTTAAAGTGGAATTTATCCAGGAGCTATAAAAGAAAGGGCAATACTAGACAAGTTGCTGGATCTCTTTGGCCTGTTTTCTCAATTGCAGAAATTAAGACTAAATTAGTGGTTTTTAAACAGTTCCTCAGAGCCTTAGGACACAGGAGGTACTTCCAGTGGCCCCAGGAGGAAAAAAAATTATTCCATTTATTAAGGGTGGGATGCTCCACACAGCTTCCTTTTATTTATTTAATATTAATTCTGAAAAAGACACTGGGGAAAAAAGTGGGGGACTCCTGCTTTAAAGGAGAAGGAGAAAAGTAGTTCTTTATAAAAGAATGCTCTATAGTTCTATATAAAAGTATTTTATAAAGAAAAAAGTACTACACCACTACTAGTCCTACAACGGGCCCTTGCCTACATGACTACTGCAGATAGAAATACGTACAGGCAGTTCTGGGGCAGGGGCTGTGCCACTACATCCCCCCCCCCCCCACTTACATTGAGATCACATAGTATTCCTTTTCAGTCCAACGGGTTAGGCTCAAACAGGCCACAATCTCCATGAAGCCCTGTCCTCACATCTGCCGAGGGTAGCTGATATCCACCTCATACTTTAGGGGAGGATTACATGATAAACAGAGCACCAAGCACAGCAAAGATATGTGATGAATATTAAAGGTTCCATCTCCCCCCCCGCCCCGCCCCCAACACCAAATCCTTTGTATTTGTATGATACCTAATTTATCGTAAAGTTCTAAATCTGGAATATCTTCTGGAAATCAAGGGCATAAATCCAAACACCAATAGGGGCCAGGAGATCATGCAAAGGAGGGAAACAGTCCAGGTATAGCAAAATGTATAGACAGAGTCCAGGCACACAGACTCACTGTCATAAAGATGATGAAGAAGCATGGGGACTGCACAAACCAGAAAGTACATGCCCCAGCTCACAGGCAGCCACTCCTCAAATCCAGCCGATAATTGCCATGGAGGAATGTGGGCTGAGGGTTGCCAAGTTTTTTTTTACTTCCAAGAAAAGCTAGAGTTTTCTCTGAAATCTCCTGATTTTTAAATCCGGGCAACAAACTTTAAAAAGAAATCTCTTAAACCCTGTGCAGTGAAGGAACTCTATTTCTGGGCTAGGACTGAACTAGAGAACCCTGCTTTGATCTTTGGGAGCCTTGTGAAGTAAGCAGGGCATGTATTACAATCTGCACTTGACCAGCTGGAAAATTGAGGCATAGAGAAAAGCCAAGGTGGCTTTAGTTTTGCCACTCAGCGGCAGGGCCAGGGCTAAAATGCTGGTGTGCCAGTTCCTGACCCTCATCTCAGTCTACACTCTCCCCTGCTACCATCCCCTCCCCGCAACAGTGAACCAAGCAGGCACACCTCCACTATCAGGGCAGGGGAGGGAAAAGACACAGGGAAAGGCCAGGGGGCCTCTCCAGTGGACCAAGCAGGAGAGAGTCCTCTGTTCGGGAAGAATTTGGGTACACAGTCTGCAGTGTATGTGAGCTCCCACAGGGAGTGACAACCAAGAGGCCAACAAACACCCATCTATCGAATATTCACATTGAGGACAACTTTGTCAAAAGTTGCAGGAGGAACAAAAATTTTCACAGCTCTGTAACAGATGGCAAAGAGCACAGCAAAGATTTTATAAGAGAAAAGGCCAGTCTGCATCATTTGTCAACACTGATTTCAGGGGACCCGGGGTTTGTTTTTTAACGTCAATCTCTCCTCACTTGCCACAGATTAAAAACCACCATGTGCCAGCTCCTTCTGGGGGAACATGTCTAAGCAGTCCTTTCCCCAGGCAGAAAGAACACCCAGATGGGGGAAGACTAGAGACATTCACCTCCCTCTCCCATCAGGAACCATGGGCACAAAGTCAGAGACTGGCAAACTCTGGCAGCGGCACTGAAACAGCAACCGGACCCAGTAAGCCCACAGCCCAGGCTGAATGTGGGGCAGCTCGTACTGGCTCTTCCTTTCCAGGACTGGGACACTTGGAGAGCATCTCCAGTTCAGGCGGTTCTCTTTAGGGGTTTGGCAAGAGTCTTAAAAAAAAAAAAAAAAAAAAAAAAAAGACATTTCTAGGGATGGTACCTGTCTGCCTGGGAACAAAAAATTAGAGTTCAAGAAATCAAGTTGGCTCACACACACCACAGGCGTGTGAAGTACTGCACATAGGACCAGAACCAGAGCACGTGGGGCCTGATCTGTCACCAGCTCCAGCCAACCAAAAGAGAGCCTTCCCAGAGCTGCCCAGCCCCACCTTCGCTGCAGCGTCACCATGGGGTTAGCTCTCGGACAAAGGGTGAGAGACATCAGTAGGGCCACATTCTGTGTTCACTTAAATCCACTGAGCAGCTTTCCTGGGTCAGAATGAGCCATTTCCTCTTCTCTATACCACAGCCAGGGGGATGATCTTTTAAAAACAGAAAGTGACTATAATTCCTCTGTTTGGAACTCCCCAGGGGCTTACTGCCCCTCTCTGAATAAAATTCCAAACACTGGCTCCAGCCCGCAAGGCCCTACATGAAGTGACGTGATCTCTCTGCAGCCTCACTCACACACCACAGCCTGCCACTGCTCACTCTGGTCCAGCCCTGGTTGCATTCTTTCTTCCTCAGTGTTGCTTATACTCCACCCTCCCTAAAGATTTCTGTGCCTGCTTCACCCTTTGCCCTGTTCGTTCTTGGCCTGACCAGCTCCTACTAAGCATTCTTTAGGTTTTAGGCTGTGACTCCAATGAGGCTCCCTTGATGCCCTGGCCCCACCCCCTTCTTCTGATTTAAATTAAATCCCTTGTTACTCACAGTACCCTCTACTTTTCCTTTGGGACATGTCAGGAGTATAATTAAATATTTAGGTGGTAATTCCTGGTTTGATGTCTTCTTCCCCCCAAATCCTATAAACTGCACAAAGTCAGGGACAATGTCACTGAGTACCATGGTACTGTCACCCAGTACCATGCCCACCACATGAAAGATACTCAAGTGCGTGTTACACACTGTGTTTGCCTAGCACCATAAAGGATACGCTCCCCACCCCCCACCGCCGCCAAAAAAAAACCACAACAACAAAAACAAAACAACAGAAAACATTACATGGTCCTAGGCTTTCAGAAGGTTAAACTCTAGTTTGGAATAGAAGGGACACATTGGAAGAAAAGGGGTAAAGTAGTCTACCCTAACGGGAAAAGCCCTGAATGCTCAGCCTAGCACAACCGAGAGCTGTGTGAGACTAGAGCCGACTAGACACTTAGGTCCGCAGCATGCTCACAGTGCGGCGTTATGGAGAGTTGTACAGAAATCTCTGTGCTGTTACAGGGTGACACTTAATTCTGTGCGCTGTCCCTTCTTTTGAAAGTAGCACTTGAGCTGGAAACGAAAACCCTCTTCAGTTAAGAGGGAAAAGAAATCAACACCCCCCTGCTCCATCCTGCGTCATCCCTCACCTGAAGAAGTGGAGAGCCTCTTGGGCCCGAACCGTCTCACTCCCTCTAAGCCACTGGTGCCAGCAATCTTCTAATAAGTGGTGTGCAACCAGAGCGGCTGAGGTCAGATCCGCCAGCCCCTGCCTGCACACACCCAAGCTCCGGCTCTTAATCATCTCCACCAAGCCGTGATGTGTGTTACTGGTCCACACTCTCCAAAGGAGAACTGGGGTTTTTGGGAAAGGCAAATATGGCTGACATTCTGTCAGCTCCCAACTGTTCATTCTAGAGCATTCCATTTTAACTTCACGCTAAAGCCTTTTCTCTGAGGTTAAAGATTTCTGAATGTACTACCCATCACCGCATAGACCAGCCCCTAGGTCGTGGTCCCTCCCCCAGGACTTGTGCACCAGTTCACAATCTCCTCCTCATCCCAACTCCTGCCATCACCAAGTTGATTTCACTGAGACTTAACAATTCTATGCCCTAAACTTCCTCTACTCCATCCTGGGTGCTCCTTCATACTCTCCTCTTTTCTTACCAAGAGAACTAAAATAGAATCCTCGGCTTCTGTGCCTTGGACCTCTTTCTCTTTTAAAATTCACATATAAGAACTCCCCTTAAAAGTATTCACTAGTTCTCCAAAGCCAGAATAAAGACCAAATTCTTCACACAGCAGTATGTAAGAACCTTTATATTTTCCCCCATTTTATGAAAAATGTCAAACATACAGTAAAGTTGAGATCATACTTCCAATAGCCACATATCCACCTCCTAAAGTGTACAAATGTTAACATTTTGGTATACTTATTTTATCATATATATATATATATATATATATATATATATATATATAATCCGTCTATGTAAACATAACTCCTCTTACTTTTGACCCATTTCCAAGTAAAGTGCAGACCTCAGTGCTCTTCACCCTAAATGCTTCAGCAGGCACATCTTTAACTTGTGTTCAGAGTTCACAGGTATTTTGGTGGGGGGGAGGGAGAGAAGAAATAAAAGTCTATTTACAGTGAAATGTACAAATCTTAAGTTCATTATTGGATGGGTTTTGATAAATACATTTATTGTAACCCAGACCCCTACCGAGATATCAAACCTTTCCATCACTCAGAAAGTTGGCTCATTACCCCTTCCAGAGAATCCCATCCTTGTATTCCCCCTAGAGACAACCACTGTTTTGACTTTATCATCTATTACTAGTTTTGTGAACTTTAGAACTTCATATAAATGGAATCATACAGTATAGGCATTTTTTGCGTAAGGATCTTTTACTCACCATAATAGTTTGTTGAGTGTATCAGTATATTACTTTTACTGCTGACCTGCTATCTTTTTCCTTACAGAAAGACATTGAGTTATTTCAAATTTGGAACTATTATGAAGGAAGCTCTATACACATTCTTCTGTAAATCTTTTGTATCATAAAATAAATATTTCTCTTGGGTAAATACCTAATACTCAAGAGTGTAAGTGCTGGACCACCAGGCAGATACATAATTAATAAGAAACTGCCAGAACTTTTCCCAAAGGGGTTATACCATTTTATACTCCCACCAACAACGTATGACAGTTCTAGACTCTTTAGAATCTAAAGACAGCCCTGCCTCAGCCAGCTCCATTTCCCAATGCTCTTTCCTCCTCCACCACCACAGTATCAGAACTTGAACCTTTCTGTTGCTTTATTCCCAGGAGGTTTACATGTGCTATTCCCTCTGCCTGGAACATCCTGTCCTAATCTTCTGCTTGATAAAAGGAGTTGAAGATTGTCAAAATAACACCTCTTCTGTGAAGTCCTCCCTTTCCCTGACAATCATCCCCAAGCTTTCTTTTTTTTTTTTTTTTTCAATGTTTATTTATTTTTGGGACAGAGAGAGACAGAGCATGAACGGGGGAGGGGCAGAGAGAGAGGGAGACACAGAATCGGAAACAGGCTCCAGGCTCTGAGCCATCAGCCCAGAGCCCGACACGGGGCTCGAACTCACGGACCGCGAGATCGTGACCTGGCTGAAGTCGGACGCTTAACCGACTGCGCCACCCAGGCGCCCCCATCCCCAAGCTTTCTTATTACCACCCATTTGGCCATTACCTCCACTGTCTTACTTATCACAATGTACTGTGATTATCTGTGAGACGTTAATCTCTTCACTAGATAAGCTGAGGTGAAGAGGGAGCCACTCTTTTCTGCCTTGGTAGAATAGTGCTTGTTATGTTATCATAATGCTTTGTGACATACTAAATGATACTTTGCAAAGCATTTTTTTTTACATAAAGTGTACTATTTATACTTTATGATACTTTAATATTATCATTAAACACCAGTTTAAGGACTCTGAATACTGTGAAATTCTAAGGACAACATTCTACATTGTTTTCCACAGGTGGGACGCTTGAAAAATGGATCACCAAAGAAAATTAAAATGGCAAAAGAACTTCTTGGAATCCTCAGGACTAGCACAATGCTTGGTACATGATAGATGATTAACAGATGTCTCATAAATAGCAAATCCAATAATGTTGTTTCCGTGCTTATAATTCTCTGCTAGCTCTCAACCAGCTGTGAGATCAAAATCCCAGTCTTCATGTGGCATACAAGGCCCATCATAATCTGCAGCCCACATTAAACTGAGTTGCCTGGATAACATCCTCTGATGCCTCTATGCTTTTTCCTTATATTCTCTATCTGGGAAACCTGCCTTCTGTTTATTAGTAAACTTGTAGCTGTAAGTACAAGCGTTGCTCAAACCAGGACTCCTATGTGAACGTTCACCTCACAGAATGTCCATCTTCACATTATTTTCTTACCCTGATTATATCCCACTTGCTTGCATACCAGTCTGTCTCACTAGGACTATATTCTCTCAGACGGCAAAGATTTTACTTTATTATTATGCATTGTAAAAGAACAGTGGTCCGGCTTATCATACTCTTCAACCCATGCTGAAATAATGATTAGATATGTTGTATCAAGTGACCCCCTTCTCCTAGCCACACCAAAGTGGACCAGGAGTGGGCAGCTGGTGCACATTCTCCCTTGAGCGCCCAAGGCAAGAAAATGGCTTCCAGTCATGAAATAAATAAGTTATGAGGATAAAAGATATAACACAGGGAATGTAGTCAATGGTGGTGTATGGTGACAGATGGTAGCTACACTTGTGGTCAGCATTACACAATGTACAGACTTGTAAAATCACTATGTCATACACCTGAAACTAACGTAACATTGTGTGTCAGCTATACTTCAATTTAAAAAAAAAATTCTGGGGGCGCCTGGGTGGCTCAGTCGGTTGGGCGTCCGACTTCGGCTCAGGTCATGATCTCACGGTCCGTGAGTTCGAGCCCCGCATCGGGCTCTGTGCTGACCGCTCAGAGCCTGGAGCCTGTTTCAGATTCTGTGTCTCCCTCTCTCTCTGACCCTCCCCATTCATGCACTGTCTCTCTCTGTCTCAAAAATAAATAAACGTTAAAAAAAAAATTAAAAAAAAAATTCTGTAAAAAAAACAAAAAAAAAAAGCAAGAAAATGGAGCACTTACAAGAAGTTGCAATCCAAGACTATGTGCCTCCAAGGGGAAAGAGACCGACAAAAGAGCCATCTGATAACTTTCCAACACTCATAAAATCCAGCTTCATTTCCTACTGTTGGATTCTGTATTTATCCAATAAATTCCTTGTTACTTAATCTAATGTGGATTAAATTTCTGTTTCTTGACCCTGATGGCCCTAAGAAAACTTGTACCAATATGATTATAAAATACACGCTCTGGTACAATCTAAGGTTTAATCATTTTAACCAATTCAGGCTCCTTTAACAAAAAGTCTCCAGAAGAGAATGTTAAAACAGAGTACTGAAAACCGCACTTGAAGAGTGAGAATGTTTAAGACTACATTTACATTAAAGTAGAACCTGCAATCATACACAAAGATCTATGGCAGAAAGTGGTCAAATCTATTTGGGAAAGGACAGCCACAAGGAATTTGAAAAGGCGAACATGATCTGCATTATAACCTTTGTTGGGCTCACAGATCAGGATCAGGGAATAGGGGACCCTCAGCTCTCAGAACACTTATTATCTGGGGAAGCCAGGAAGATGGTTTTTACCTGGGTTTATCAGAAAGCAATCATAAAGAAGAGGACTTAGCTCTCCAATGAGAGGAAGGAAACAGGGTGGAACCTTTCGTATCAAGTGAAAAGAAGAGCTCAGGCATGGACAGCCCCGGAGAGGCCTGTCAAAAGATCAGGTGTAACCGGGAGTGACTGACGCACTGAATTATATGCAGGGAAAACTTCCTCTTCTTTGCTGTACAACCAGGGTCGGGACCAGGATGAGCAGAGAGAGACACATGCCATAGACACAAAAGACGAAGTCCATATTGATGATTTTTCCTTTCCACTCAGGCTGTGGTATGGCTGGACACAGCAATGTTATTAAACTGATCCTGTATTTTAAACTCTGATACTTGGTTCATCATTGCATTCACTTTTATTTCTTTAACGTTGCATAAAATATTACTTAGGCTGATTACTGAGTTTTAGGGTGCCCCTAAATTCTGTACTTGACATAAGCTCCTCACTCTAGTCTCAGCTGTACATGAAACTGCTGTCTGCATGGGAGAGAAATCTGCTCGGGCACCAGTGTCCACGCTGTCCTTGCACTCTACTCCACAGCAGATCTCAGAGGTCAACACAGTAGCGGGGGAGGGTAGAGAAACTCAGTGAGTGACTCTAAAGGGAGTGGGGGCTGGGCCACAGGAAGAAACGCTGAATTGTGGAGTCTGTTTCTGGCTCTCTGTGGGAACTACCGTGATGCCGTAGAGCTCCAGGGACAGCCTACTCCCAATCCCTCTTGGACACAGTGGGGATCAGACCTGACTCAGGCACCAAACAAACATAAAGAAACCAAGTCTCGCTGAAGCAGAGGTCAAGTACTAACAGCCCAGATACCAAATGTGTATAAGCTCATGGACTAGACTAATAACAAATGAGTACCAATCACAGCAGAACAGAGAAACGTAAGTTAGGGAGAAAGGTGGGTCTTCTAATAACAAGCCTCTTTTAGCTCTCAACAAAGGGTTGAAGAAAGAGGCTACAGGGTCGAGTGCAACCAGAAGCTTACAGAAGGAATATCTGAAGCTTAATTAGGGAAGTGTTCCCTCTCTCAGGAACCCACACAGGGCACTAGCAAAAACCAAGATGTCACAGGATTCCAAGAGGTTTATGCCAAACAAGGAAGGGAAGTAGATCTGAAGACCAGAGGGTCCCACCCGACCTGGAAGAGGAGGACAAGGATCCAGTACTCCTATAAAGAAAGTTGAGGAGGGGCGCCTGGGTGGCGCAGTCGGTTAAGCGTCCGACTTCAGCCAGGTCACGATCTCGCGGTCCGTGAGTTCAAGCCCCGCGTCAGGCTCTGGGCTGATGGCTCGGAGCCTGGAGCCTGTTTCCGATTCTGTGTCTCCCTCTTTCTCTGCCCCTGCCCCGTTCATGCTCTGTCTCTCTCTGTCCCAAAAATAAATAAAAAACATTGAAAAAAAAATTTAAAAATAAAAAAATAAAGAAAGAAAGAAAGAAAGTTGAGGAAAGAGTTTAGCACTCCCTGAGCTACATCAGCGAGCAGGGCAAGTTAGGCAGTCATACTTTCTAGTAGGAATGGCAGCTGGCATGTGGCTAAAAGGCAACATGGAAGTAGCATAAAAAAACCTGACAGATCTTTTGACTCATAAGTTTCATTTCTGGGGGCGCCTGGGTGGCTCAGTCGGTTGAGCGCCCAACTCTTGATTTCAGCTCAGGTCAGGATCCCAGGGTCTTGGGATTGACCCCCATGTCAGGTTCTGCACCGAGCATGGAGCTTGCTTAAGATTTTCTCTCTCTCTCTCCCTATGCCTCTCTCCTCCACTTGTACACATACTCTCTCTCTAAAAAAATTAAAAATTAAAATTCAGAAGATTAAAAAAATTTTCATTTCTGGTAATCTTTTTAAAGAAATAATCTGAAATATATTTTGTACAAAATGTGCAAAATGTGTACAAAAGTGCTCAAGACAAAAAAAAACATGAGGAAAGAACATTACCTAAATGTCCAATAAAGAAAAATTTGGTTAAAAGATTAGTCTGGTCAAACACAAAAACACTGTATAGCTATTAAAATATTTACCATTAAAAAAAAATTTTTTTTAGTTGATTTATTTATTTTGAGAGAGAGAGAGAGCAGGGGGAGGGGCAGATAAGGAGAGAGAATCCTAAGCAGGCTCCGCACTGTCAGTGCAGAGCCTCAGGTGGGGCTCCATCTCATGAACCATGAGATCATGGCCTGAGCCGAGATCAAGAGTCAGACGCTTAACCGACTAAGGCACCCAGGCACCCCTATTTAACATTTTTAATATGCTAGCATATACACAATATAGCAAATTTAAAAAACAAGATAAAAAGGTCTTTGTTGGGAACACAACTATGTGAAAATGCATATGTGGAAAAAAAAAAGAAAACACATACGTATAGCAAAAACACTAGAAGAAAATAAAACGAAATGTTATGACTAAAACACAACAAGATGTTATGACTAAAACACGCAAAAATTTTCCAAGACTGAGTTGCCTATAGATGATGGGGTTACAGATGATTGCTTTCTTCCTTATCCTTTTCTCTATTTTCCAAATTTTTTTATAATGACCACATATTACCTTTCTTAAGTTATAAAACAACAACAACAACAACAACTTCTAGTTGTTTGTTTTTAAAGAAAAGCCTGCCCTCCAAACCTGGGGAGGCATGTTGAGAAGCTAAGTCTCCAAAAAGGACCAGAAGCACACCAGCACCAACTGGTGCACTAAATTACCTGTGGAGAAAATTTTCTCTGTCTTTGATGTAAATCTAGGGCTGGGACTAGGGTATGGGGAGAGAGGCACCTGCCTGGGGCACAAAATTTAAGGAAGTGCCAAAAAGCACAGTATTCAAAGTGAATAATCCTTCCCTCCAGCTGGCGCTGCTGGTCACATCGCTAGTCACCAGATGAAGTGAGGGGCTCACCCCAAGGCGGCCTTAGCTTCCTTGAAAGGATGGAGCACCTCAGCAGCGGCTGAGAAAAGCTCAAAGTAAATAATATTTTTAACATACTTTGTAAATGAACATTAATGCAAAAAATTCACAAGTTTCAATTTTTTTTTCAGGTTTCAAATTTTTCAATAAAGACAGGGTCAGTGTTTATTTTTTTTCCTTCTGCCTCAGGTTCCAACATGGCTGGGCACAACACTGTTATTGATCCTGTCTTATTTAAAAGTCCGATGTTTTGCCCATCAGGGATACTTTGCATTAATTTGTTTCTACACTTAGGGTAGTCGTGACTGGCTAATTTCCTAGGAAAGGCTTCCACCCCTCTGTCACAGTAAGGGCAGTGAGGTGGACCAGTGCCTATCTGGTCTGATGGCAGTACTAAGCAGGAACACAAGAGTGGTGATGGCCTTGAGGGGAATAATCTGGTCCAGAGTGCCCCACGCACTCTCCCAGGTTCCCCTGACTCAACTCTAATCCAGTCTCTCTCTCCAGTGATATTCTGGGATCAAAATAGAAAATGCCTTTCTATTAAGAAAATTTACAATACACAATGACTGACACCCCCATTCAATTATAAAAGGAGCATCAGTCCTTAACAGAATGCTAGTTTAAAATTTTGCATGTTAAGGGAGTGCCTGGGTGGCTGTGTCGGTTGAGCATCCGACTTCCGCTCAGGTCATGATCTCGCGGTCCATGAGTTTGAGTCCCAAGTTGTGTTCTGTGCTGACACTGCAGAGCCTGCTTGGGATTTTCTGTCTCCTTCTCTCTCTGCCCTCCCCTGCTCACGCCTGTCTCTCTCTCTCAAAAATAAACATTAAAAAAAATTGCACATTAACAATTATGCTTGAGTCTAATGGTGGTATAAAAACATGATGCACAGATAAACATCCAGGACGCAAGGGAATGACGATGAATTATAATAATGAGCTCAACTAACCAAGCTTATGAGAAGTTTATCAAGGCCTGGGTCCTCATGGTGACAAGCAGAGGCACATATCTAGATGAAAATGGCCTCCAGAGCTCAAGAGCTCCAGTCAACGATCACAGAAGCACCATCCCTCTGGACAGCAGTCTGAAAAACTGCTCTGTCAAATATAATGTGACTATAAGGGAAAGAAACGTACACCCGATATAATGTGACATGGTCTTTTCTCCATCAGACCTTCACATCTTCCAGCTACTTCATAGCACATCTGTTTAGGACACATCCAGAAATAGCACTACTGAGATTCAGCTCTGTGCCAAGCACTTTCACATGCATCATCTAATTGCATCCTCATGACAATCCTGTGAGGCTAAGTATTATTATATGCATTTATCCGATGGGGAACCACAGGTTCATTCTGTGAGCAGCAGGACCCCAATAACCGGGGCATGTTTGGGCCCAGTGCCCTGGATCTTTGCCTCATAGGCTCATTTCTCAAAGCCGACCTACAAAACGGGCTTCCAAAGCACCCCCCACCCCAGCATATTCTACTCTTCACCCACTCAGGGACTCAAATCTCATTTCACCAATAAAGAAATGTGAGACACAGCAAAGCAGAAACAATTCACTAAACATTCTATGACCTGACCCCTGGTACCATGCACCTAAGAGTGGGCCACTGTGCTGTCCTGAGGAACCAGGGGGAGTGGGATTTACTCCCCCACTGTAAGAAATGGTGCCCTAACACTCCCATCGGGTTCCATTCTAGGTAAAAAACAAAAAGGAACAACAAAAAACCCCACACCCCATCGCAAGGAGAGCTGAGTGACAGTATGGGAGAGTGCCAAGTCACTCCCGGTGCGCCAGCTTTCAGCACATCATCTTCTACCTACCAGCACGGTGGAAGAGATCATTTTCCTGGACCTGCTGCACAAGCGGACTGTGGGAGGGACTTGAGCTACAAAGCTTCGGTTACATTCCGTCCTTCCAGGCCCTAACCCCTCTCCTCCTGCCCTGTGTATTCACTCTAACAGCAGGAGGCCAGGTACTGGCAAGAGACCTCTTCTCATCTCTACCACACTTGTTTCCACAGGAGACATAAGAGACCCAGACCCAGCAGCAGCAGCACCTTTGGCTGGGGACTAGCATTTTAGGTGGGGAAGGTAGTGAGATGGAGAAGACGCTAATCACATTCTTAAATTCTACTTCTTTTCATCGGCCTTGAGTATCTCTCTCACCTTCACCTTCACTAAGGCTCCCTGAGGAATTCAGCCTCCCTGGGCAATGTGGTCTCAGTTGAAGGAGAAGGCCTGCGTTCTCCTCCTCCTCGCAGTTCTTCCCTCCGGCTCCCAGGGCTGTAGAGGGAAACGGGGTGCCTTACCCCTTCGCTTTCAAGCAGTAATTATGCCAAAGTCAAGGGTTTGGGCTGAAGTAAAAAACAGCATTAGACAAAATCAGAGCATACACCTCCCAATGGGCCTATATTAGTTAAGAGTATGTGGGGCTGTGGGAACTATTTCCACTGAAATTTTGAACAGATAAAGAAGCCTTTAGACTTTTCTCTGAATGCTGAATATTAAGAGATGCTGACTGGTCTGAGCCTGCTTCATTGTAATTAGTGATTCAATCCTAAGGAAACCTGAGAATCCAATGCTAAGCACATCTACAACCTGGCTCAGATAAGAGTTCAAGTGCAAGGAGATCCTACTCCCGGGTGTACTACCTTCCCCCCAACTCCCACTGATCTATGCAGCAGAGACACCCACTTTCACTTCTAAAATTATTCTCTGGGTCAAAAGCATCATTTAAAAAAAATCTTAACACTAAAAGGGGCCTCAACTCCTCCCTTTCCACCTCCCCAAACTACCAACAGTTCTAGAGTCCCCAAAAGTCCTGAATCCAGCCAGTGTCCTCGACTTTCACAACCCTCCCTCTTCCAAGTTCCTTCCATCAGCCAGCCTGCCTCCATCCCTCCTCCTGTCTCTGGAGCCCTTCGCTGTGTCTTTAAGGATTTCACGCCAGGGGCGCCTGGATGGCTCAGTCAGTTGGGCTTCCGACTTCAGCTCAGGTCACATTTTCACAGTTTGTGGTTTGGTTCGTGGTTCGGGCCCCGTGTCGGGCTCTGTACTGACAGCTCAGAGCCTGGAGCCTGCTTCCGATTCTGTGTCTCCCTCTCTCTGGCCCTCCCTGGCTCATGCTGTGTCTCACTCTCTCTCTCAAAAATAAAATAAAAAAAACATTAAAAAAAATTTAAGGATTTCACTCCAGAAACCGTCCCTCCTCTCCTGTATTTACAGTGGCTCCTCTCCACTGCCTCTTTCCCACCAGTATTTAAACATGCTCTAAGTCTCTCTGATCTTAAAAAGAAAAAAGGAAAAAAAACTCTTCGCCCCCCCCTTTTTTTTTATTTTTGAGAGAGACAGAGCACAAGCGGAGAAGGGACAGAGAGAGAGAAGAGGGGGCAGAAGATCCAAAGCAGGCTCTGTGCTGAGCCCAATGTGGGGCTCAAACTCAAGAGCTGTGACATCATAACCTGAGCCGAAGTCGGACACTCAACCAACTGAGCCACCCAGGTGCCCCCTTCACCCTTTTCTTAATCCAACTAGCTATCACCTCTTTCCTCTTTTACACTCAGACATTTTTAATGGCCTAATACTCTTCTCTCTCTCCACATTCCACTTCCCACTCATTCAAAAGCCTCTTATAATCTGGTTTCTGCCCTTTGCAAGGCCCTCTCCATGGCTCAATCAAGCACACTGCTTTTCAGGCATTGTCTCACATGTCAGCCACACAGCACATTTCAGTGGCGACACTCTTGAATCATGCACTCTTTCCATTGGGCTTCCAAAAAAAAGGACATTACATACTCAGCTTTCCTCTTACATCTCTGTCCACTTCTTGATCTCCTTTAGAAGTCCTCATCTTCAGGGTGCCTGGGTGGCTCAGTCTTTTAAGCGTCTGACTTCAGCTCAGGTAATGATCTCATGGTTCGTGAGTTTGGGCCCCGCGTCGGGCTCTGTGCTGACAGCTCAGAACCTGGAGCCTGCTTCGGATTCTGTGTCTCCCTCTCTCTCTGCTCCTCCCCCGCTTGCACTCTGTCTCTCTCTCTGTCTCTCTGTCTCTCTCTGTCTCAAAAATAAACAAACACTAAAAACAATTAAAAAAAAAAAAAAGAATTCCTCATCTTCCTGCTTCTTAAATGCTATAGTGTTTCTTCAGGGTTCAGTCCTGAGCCATCTCTATTCACTCTATAAACGCTCCCTGGGCGAGCTCACCCATTAAGAATCCTTTAATTACATTCTTAATATTGACAACTCTCCCCAGAGGTCCAGACCCATACATTTTTGACTTACTCAATTAACCTGACAGACATTTCCACCTGTAATTTTCATAGGCACTCTCAACTCAACATATTTAAAACTGAAATCAAGCCCCATATGCCCCCCTCACCCCTCCCAAGCCCTCCTTCCTGTTTTCCCAGTTACTGTGAATGTGACCACTCCCTACCCCATTTCCCATCTTCGACAACTCCCATTCCCCAATATCCAACGCCTTACCTCAGATCATTCTCATTTTTCCCCCAGAATACTACAATTTATTAGTTGTACTCTCAGAAAAAATGTGGGGTATCTGCCCAACTCAGTGACTCACCTTCCTCTGAACATTCCCTCTCCTCCATCAGTCATGTCTGACTAAATAATACCCTCACCTCCACCTCATTACAGTTGATGGAACCAACTGACCCAAGCTTGGATCAATCAGATTCTTTCTCCCACAGAAGTGGAATTATTGGTATAAGTCTAGGCAGGCAACTTCAAGTGTAAGTAAAAGTGCGAGGTGTACAGTAACCATAGTGAGCCACATGAATGAATGAACAGAGAAAGTCCACCTGCAAGAGAGAAAAGACCAACACAGAGGCACAAAAAGGCAGAGATGAGAGAGAGAGACAGACAGCCAGACAGACAGACAGAAACCCCTGAGAGCTTTCTTGTTCCTAATCTCTTCCTAAGGGTCAGCGACACCCCTGCTCCTAGGTTCCAGAACAGACCCCTCCCTACCTTATCTTTTTATCATTTTCCTTTTTAAATGTCAGCTAGTTTAAGTAGGTGACTACTATGTGCCTATAGAAACTCTTGACTAGGGGCGCCCGTGTGGCTCAGTCGGTTGAGCGTCAGACTTCTGCTCGGGTCATGATCTCACAGTTCATGAGTTCAGGCCCTGTGTCAGGCTCTGTGCTGACAGCTCAGAGCCTGGAGCCTGCTTCGGATTCTGTGTCTCCCTCTCTCTCTCTGCCCTCCCCCTGCTCATGCTCTATCTCTCTCTCTCTCTCAAAAATAAATTTAAAAAAAATTTTAGAAAGTCTTAATACTTTTGGATTAACTTACTCTTCCTTCCCGGGTCTTAGCTCCCCCATCCATAAAAGTAGAAGACTGAATTAGATAAACTTTATGAAGACAGTAAACATTAACATGCTACAATTTTCATATTCAGACTATGTACAAAATCATGGACAACCAAATGAATATTTTAGAACTCTGCTTTCTTTAAATGTTTATTTTTCAGACAGAGAGAGAGAGAGAGAGAGGACAGTAGAGGAAGGGCAGAGAGAGAGGGAGACGCAGAATCCAAAACAGGCTCCACTCTCTGAGCTGTCAGCACAGAGCCTGACGTGGGGCTCGAACTCATGAACTGTGAGATTGTAAGCTGAGCCAAAGTTGGACGCTTAACCAACTGAGCCACCCAGGAGCCCCAGGATTATGCTTTTTAATAATCAAGTTTTTAAAAGATGTGCTATTTAAAAGCAAATAAAATATCTAATTTAACTCAAAGGAAGTGTTTTATTTGTGTCAATTTTCTACCTATTTATCATAAGCGTATTTTAAAATTACTTCTTTTTTTTTTTTTTAAAGCCCTACATTAGAACATTTCTCTGTACTTTAGTGGATAACATTTAGCACATTGCAGGTAGCCCAGTCCATTTTCAAATGGCCCAATTCAAAAGATATTTAGAGAATGCTTTCACTATTCATTCTTACATTATTGCAGAAAAAAATAGTTTCACTTTACAATGCCACATTGAAGTGCACTAAGTGTTCTAAAAAAACAAAACCTTTTGTCCTCCCAACAGACTCTAGATAAATTCGTAAGCCACGTATTAAGTACCCAATATACAAAGTACACCTTACATCACTGATAACGTACTTGGTAAATAGCTAAATGCTGATAAAGAGTCTGATTCAGTAGGCCTGAGTAAGGCCCTGAGATCTATTCTTTTTCTTAAAGCCTCCCAGGCAATACAGATCATCTGCCATTTTGGGGAACCACTGCCCAGGATCAGAGGCATTTCAGATCTTTTTAAAATAAGTAAAAACTGCAGTATACTATGAACACTTAGGATAGAATCAGAGTAACTCTTTATTTGAAAAACGTGTGTGTGTGACCAAATTAAGTAAAGCCTATCAGTGGTTCAAGGGTAAGAGAAGTGGCAAGGAAGTCTGACCATGCTGCCTGTCTTTGTGGAGGAAAGGAAGCTAACGACTGCAAATTTCTATCCTCCTGAAGAGATCTGCCACTGGAGAAAAAAATATATACCATAATCTACATTTTACATAGCTATTCAAGATCCTACAGAGAAACCTCTTTGCTGGATGTTTGCTCAAGCTCAAGTTTGAATGCTAGGAAAGTCAAGCAAAAGAGAAAGGCTATCCCAAAGTTGTTCCAGAAACAGGGTCTGACAAGAAGTGGTGGTCAAAGGGAAGATGAGAGGCAGGCTTAGTTGTGGAAATAAAACTTTCTGCTCCAAAGTCTTGGCAAACTCATGGAAAAAGAATGCTGATGTTCTAGCGCCTTAAAAGTCTTTCCCACTGGGGCGCCTGGGTGGCTCAGTCGGTTAAGCATCTGACTTCAACTCAGGTCATGATCTCACAGCTCATGGGTTCAAGCCCCATGTCGGGCTCTGTGCTGACAGCTCAGAGCCTGGAGCCTGCTCCGGATTCTGTGTCACGCTGTCTCTCCGCCTCACACCCCCTCTGTCTCTCTTTCTCAAAAATAAGTAAACATTTTTTTAATTTTTTTTTCCAACATTTATTTATTTTTGGGACAGAGAGAGACAGAGCATGAACGGGGGAGGAGCAGAGAGAGAGGGAGACACAGAATCGGAAACAGGCTCCACGCTCTGAGCCATCAGCCCAGAGCCTGACGCGGGGCTCGAACTCAAGGACCGCGAGATCGTGACCTGGCTGAAGTCGGACGCTTAACCGACTGCGCCACCCAGGCGCCCCAGTAACCATTTTTTTAAAATTAAAAAAAAAAAAAAGTATTTCCTGCTGCTCTGAGAACTGTGCTGGAAGTTGAACCAGTGAGAGCCCTCATAATGTCCAAAGGGTTATGTCCACAAACTGTGCATGATTACATACTCACTGTGATCAGGTGTGACTGCCACCGCCACAGAAATCCTGGCAACATTTCAAATAAATCTCCACATGAGAGATACCAACGGGCAACAGAAAGAACAGGCTAGGAGTCAGGAGACCTAGTTGTGGTCCAAGTTCCACAAATGACAAGCTATGACCTTGAGCAAGTCACTACACTTTTCTGGGCCTCCACTTTCTCATCTGTAAAATAAAAACGTGGCACTGGTTTAAAGGGACATGAAAACCTCTGACCCTGGGAGGTGGGTATCTGCCATATTTTGGTGATTCTTTAGGGATACAAAACACATCAAACAACCTCCTCAATTCTGTGCAGGACTTTGAATTATTATTCTTTAGAGGACAACATTGCTTTCATATTGGAGGGTAGTGGGTGGAGCAGAAGAAAATAAATTTTAAAGAACTCTCTGATAGGTGGAAGTAGGGGTAGGGATTGGCAAAACATTACTCCCTCCGGGATGTTCGCTACAATCACTTGCTAATTGTCCTGACATACGCACATTTCTTAAACCTGAAGGCAAAGAGATTTTCTGTTAAAGATTGTCCTAAAGAGTGTTTGGAAAGTTTGATATTTAAGACAAAAAAAAGTCTGAAATTTTCCCTATATGTCTAGCATACCAGCAGTGTGTGGATACCCTCCTGGGTCTCAGCCTCATGGCTCATAGTCCAAAGACTCCTTTCCAGCTGAGCACAATACCCACAGCAGGCCCAAAGGCACACTCCCTTCACCTGACACCTTCCTGCTACCTGCATGATTTTTTCATTGATTCTTGGACCTAAGTCCTTTCAGAAGCAACTGACTCATCAGGTGCCCTGAGCACAGTGGTTTACATTTCAGTTCTATATTGAATATTTTTCCTATTTTTCCAGGATCCTGGATTTAATGTTTTTACCCCTAGTAGGAAACCACCCACTGAAAAAACAGCGCATTTTCCATTCTTTCTCCTTCATAGAGAAAAATGTCTCGGTTGGTTCTCCAGGTAGACTTGAGGTCTCTGGCCACATCCTGACAGCCACCTTCACCTGACTGCCCCTCCCCTAATATGTGGAGCCCCTTCTACAAAATAATTAACCTTCCACTAGTGTTCTCTATGCTTACGGGTAACATCTGCTTAGAAGCCCTCCAAGGCTGTTTCGACTCCCTCCCCCCAACAACCTACCAACCTCCTTCAAGAAAAGCATTAATATTTCTAGTGCCATTTACCTACACCACACACACACACACACACACACACACACACACACACACACACGTATACACACACGGCTCCCTAAACAATCTAGCATCCTCCTTGAAAAACACAATCAGGGAATCCTAAGCAGACAGGCGTGACTCCTAAGCAGATGGCAGGCCTCATAATTAGGTCATTACATAATACCTCTTCTCTAACCAGCTTCTCTACTCCACTTGGAGACCCTGGGTTGATGAGCTTTACACTGTGTTACTTTAATTATAATTCGCTCTTGAAAACATAGTAATACCATGTTTTGATAAAAGAAAAGAAACAGGGTGAGAGAGTGTGGGAGACGGTAGAGTCAAACATTGCTTTTAGCTTCAGCTTTGAGTAGTCCCGACTTATATAGATAACTGTCTTGGTACCTTGGTCTTCCAATTTGTCACAGAGACTCATGCCAATCCCCAGTCGCAACTGGTTCCACTACAAGACTCACATATAAATGTTATAGTACATGATTCAATTTCTATAGGATACTCCAATACATTTAGGTATAATGTCAGGCTCTCAACAACTCATCACTGAGCTAAAGACTGCGCAAGATGGTGTCCACAAGCACATGGCAACAGCTACTTGGAGTAAGACCCCAGGTCAGCATCAAATCAGGTTAAGTCTTTGATCTCCCAAGACCTCCAACTCCAGGCACTCAGAGATCTTATTTATAGCCCCTCCACCCCCAGGAAATCTAAAGCTTTCCACCCCACCCCCAGTGCAGCTTCCCACTCTGGTTTTGCGTCTCCTGGAGTATTCACGCTCTAAAAATTACTTCTCCCTTCACCCAATATCAAAACTGCTGTCCTTACCAGTCTGTTAGTTTTTAGGGAAGCTGGGGTCTCATACCTGGTATCCGTATGGATAGTCTACAGTTTGCAACAATCATTCACATATATGTTCTCATTTCCTCATTACAATAAACTTGAATTATTTTCAATTAAAAAATTTTTGTTACTGTTTATTTCTTTTGAGAGAGAGACAGACAGTGCGAGCGGGGGAAGGGCAGAGAGGGAGACGCAGAATCTGAAGCAGGTTCCAGGCTCTGAGCTATCAGCAAGAGAGCCCGACTCGGGGCTTGAACTCACCAATGGTGAGATCATGACCTGAGCTGAGGTCGGACATTTAACCGACTGAGCCACCCAGGTGCCCCTGAATTATTTTCAAGATTCAAAATTATTTCAGATTCAAAAACTGAGAGCCAGGTAAGTATTACCAAAAAAGGCAGATATGTAAAAAGTCAAGCTATAATTTAAGAATAAAAGAAAAGACTATTCTATTAAAGGAGAGATTAGTGATCTCTGTTTGGCATAATGTGTAACAGGAGATACTTCTGAGATGAAGGCCCATCCCTCCATACCACTACCCCAAGGCCCTCAGCCTAGCATTTATGCTTTGGTCACAATGAGTATTCCAAGTTCTGACACTGGCCTGGGAGCATGGCTCTGTTGGCCCCTGGTTCTGATGGACTGGCTTGTGGACTCAGTGTCTAGCCTCACCGCAATTCTCAGACTATGACACCTAATGCTACCCTGTCTGGAGTCCAGTCCCAATTACTATATCCCTCCTGGACTGTTAAATCAAAACCTTGATTTCTAAAACTTACTGAGGATATCAGAAATCAAATTTAGAGTCACTTATCCAAAAAGTAGGTTTGGACTAGAGTAAAAGCTTTACATACCATGTGACATGTGGTATAAGGAAAAGAGCATGACCCTTAGGTCAGAAGCTTCTAAGGCTGGATTTCTAGCAACAAAACTTGCTTACATAACCTTGAAAAAGTTACTTAACTCCTATAAGGCTCAGTTATTGTCCCTATTTTGCAGATACAGAAACTTTCTCTGCCAAGGCTACTGAGAGAAAAAAAGGGCTACGAAAGAAAAAAAATACACAGAAAAGAGTCTAGCACAGTGCTCGGCACACACATTGCCTTCCTTCCCCCTTCCCTCCCCAGTGACTGGGGGTAATGGCTCTCTGCCCTCTGCTGTGTTCACTGCCTGGAGAGGTCTGGGGAAAACTCTGAAAAACATGCAGCCCACAAAAACACTGTAGGATGAGTCAGATGACTGTGAACTAATTAGAAAGCACAGCAAAGAGATCAGGATGACCACCAGTAGGGCAGGTTTCATCCAAGCATTGCATTTCTAAAATAATCATTGTGCAGCTTTTCAGGCCTTTTCCAGGTGAGACACTTAAAAATGAACCAAGAACAAAGAAGTCAACTAAAAAGCTGTGGGCTTGTGAACCTAAGGCAAAATGGGTGGTTGAATACCAGGCTGGTAATGAGGCAGAAAGGCAGGCAGGAGACTTCTGGAACAGGGAGTCATGGGCTTTGGAGGCCATGTGTTAACGGGAACCATTGACACAGCTTGGAGGGATCTCAAAGAGGACCTGGCAATGATAATATTCAAAAGTCTTTGTAACACCAATGAAGTCAGGAAACCTGGATTCCAAATGTGGCACTCCATTCATCAACTATGTGGCCGTTAGCTAAAAACTCTTCAAAGGCAGAGAAAGCATTTTTTCCTTGTTTTCTGAATCACCTAAAATAACAAACAGTTAATGCTGGGTAAGTGCTATACTGAATAAAGAAATATCTGGTTTCTGAACTCTCTGGGCCTCAGTTTTCTCTCACAAGATTGTTGGAGATATATCTCCAGGATCACTCCAGGGCTCATAACCATTTCATCGTTCTCCATACATAAACATTTCTCAATCCTAAAAGCACAACAGAATCACCTTGGCAGTCAGCCCCACATCCAGAAACCACTGAGATTCAGAATCCTCGGGGTGGTGGGGTTCTGTTTTTGTTTTTGTTTTTTAAAATCTCCATAGGTGATCCTAACAGCTGGTGTTGGAAACTAACGTACCCTGCTTTCAAATGCAGCAATCTTTACGAAATGAGGGAATTCAGACTGAGTCCTTCCTATCGCCCGCCTTTCTGCCAAAATCAGCAGCTTTCATTTTCAAAAGCAATCCTGCCTCATTCTAAGGAGCAAGGGTTTGTCGTTAGATCTAGAGTCAAAGCCCAGTGCAAACACTCCACAGTAATGTTACCTCAGCCTATTTATACAATGAGGAACCACCAGCTGCTCCACTGAGGTGTTATAAAGATTATATAAGATAGCACCATAAAGCACGTAGCACATGTCTAACCACAGAAAACAGCCAACAAATGTTCATCCCCATCTCCCCTAACCCCTTCCTTCCTAAATAATGTCCATTAGGTGCATGTCTCACCCTGCCTGCAGCCTTCAGTAAAACCCTGGTTACAGGAGTTTTGCTGATATAAACTTTGCTCCAATTTCAATATTTGCCATGAGCATCAGTTTCTCTATTCCTTGTATTAAGAGGGAAGTCTAAATGACTCTCGATATATTATACTGGTTTGTTGTCAGTAAAAGATGGCTTCGAATGATGCAAGCAGTCAGAAATCCAACTCTCTGAATGGTCAAGATGAGGCCTCGTACTGGGTGGCTGCGGCATCTGAGCATCTGTGAAACGTCCTTGGTGCTGAGCTGTGCAGTTTTGTGACTCCTCAGTTTTGACACCCGTTTTATACTTGCTACCACAGCTACATGCTTTTTTTGTTTTTTCCGCACAAGTTTTTATGACGCTTCCATTAAACAGGCTAGTTTTATAGAGTTCATATACATTATTTATTTTTATCAAATGGCACACCTGATCTGTGGATCAAGGTTTACTATTGTTAGTACATTATATGGAAGAAAATCTTATAAAGAGCTCAACCTGGATCTCCAACAGAATAAATGAAAGAACTGCTACCAAAAAAGGCACCTTCTGATTTTCTGTTGCTTTTTAGATGTCTTTTAGAAAAGGCAGACTCAGTCTTGAGAAACATATAAGCAATATGCTCATATGGTATACAATACGGGTCAGTCTCATAACCCAATCACAAAGCCATCACTAGTGTCATCTGGGGTCGGAGTACAGACAGGAAACCAGAATTTTCACTGAATGCCTTGGTCAAGATTGAGGCGCAGAGATGTATCAGGTTGTTAAAGAGTTAAACAGTTCTTAGACTAGTTAACGCTAGTTGGGAGACCCGTCAAGGTCAGGAATAAATCAAATAGAGCCCAGACAATTAGCTAATTGTATGCTGGACAGGGCAGATGATCCAATTACTGGACTCCGAAGCTGGCTAATGGTTAAGCACTGAGGTACTGATCCTAGACCTAGAAAGAAAATCAGCAGGAAAAGGAAGCCTACGGGATGTGAACAGAATAGATATACAATATTCAAAATTAAAGCAAAGGAATATCACGTCAGAGAAGCTAAGGGTCCTTGAAAGCAGAAACAATCTCTAGGCATGACCCACCTCAGGCATTCAAGTACAGATAGCAGAGCACCTACACTGGGTAGTTCAGGCACACGGAAGTTAGCAGCTCCTAGTTTGTTTCAAGGTAGCTTCCATTTTATCTCACAGAAGGAAGCCAAGCAATATGATTTAAAAACAAAACAAACAAAAAAAGCACTGTCCAACTGGTTTGGATAAAATAATCTATACAAACTAGCTCTGCCAGGCCACAGGAATAAGTCAAAACCTCTACATGACTCTGTTCAATGCATGGGACGACCAACAACAGAGGTCAGACATGTAGACAAGCTGGGAGTTTCATTCTCCATTCTGTGAGCTGAGCTAAAAACAAGGCTTCATCCCCTTACACCAGCAGAGCTATTCTCTGTGGTTTCCACGCTGGTTAAGGCATACTAACTTCCTGGTCAGGGCACACTGGAGCCTGTCCCTAAAACACTCGGTTTTAGCTGGTATCATCACAAAGCTGTATCAGTAGCAGCAGAAATGCTGAGGATTAAAGCAAAGGACATTGGGGACTTTGGTCAGCAAAGGTGCCTGAAAACAGGAAAGAGCACACCTTCCAAGAAGGCTTTATAGAGCAACTGTGGTATGATCAGAGTCTGCGTACCCACCCCCAGATTGCTATTCCGCAGTGCCTGTCCTTCGTGGAGGACACAGCCAGGGCAGGAGTGATTCAGCATAAGCCATCCCCACTAACCTTGTACACAGCCTACTTAATATAGCAGGCTTAGATGTCTCAATACTTTAACAGGCAACACTAAGATTCTGTACCTTGCAAACATAATGGCAAATCAAAAACAGTTTTTAGGTTTGAACAATTTTTCTAGTTAGGAATTCTAATACCTAATGGGTACTATCCTTGGTTTAACCAGCCATTAACTGGATAACATTGGATAAGTCTTGACTTCTCTAAAACTCCATTTTCACAGTTGTAAAATGGGAACAATTCTATCTGTTCTAACAATCTTAAAGTTAGTAGGAAGATCAAATGATATAAAGTATTAAAGGGATTTAATATTGCATAAAAATGTGATGTCCCTTCCAATTCCCACTCCTACCTCCCTAAAACAAAAACAAAAACAAAAGCAAAAACAACTTGCAGTTTTGTTGGAGAGATAAGACACAAAACATTGAGCAAAAAATGTAAGCCTATGGAAAGACCCATATTAGCTAGAACTGTTAGGGAAAGTTTCTTGAGACAAATGGAACTTTGGATGAATTCTGAAGGACTGGTAAGATTTGGAAAGGCAAATCCATTTTGTATGTCCAGATTTTATAGAGCATTTACTCACACTGCAGTTCGACTATTTATAGTTAAGAGGGTAACATTATAAATATCACTGCAATTTTATTATTCTCAATGACTTTGAGAAATAGGTAGATTTAAGGCATAAAGTAGATAAAGGACTCAATTCAAAAGATCACAGTCGCAAAGCAAAAAATGAAGTCCGGTTCAGCAACTTATGTTACCTGGCTCAGTTAGAGCATGAAATAACTGGAAATCATCCAAAACTAGTAAGGTCTACTGATCATCCACACCACCACTTTGATCCTACGTGAGAGATTCTACTGTGCGCCACCAGAGTATATAAGTACCATTCCTCATAGTGAACCAAGGCAGGAGAAATAAGACCATGTTTGAGGAAGTCTGTGTAAATGACTTATAAATCACTTTATTCTGGAACCAAAAGAGTTAGAGTTGGTTCTATATTTCAAACCACAACAACCACAGACAGTTTAATGGAGCTTAAATAGGAAAGTTGGGGCAAGATGTCATCAAGGGATCTTCTGATAACTTTCCTAACATTTTATCAATAGCTCCCAGTTACCCTCTCCTGGTTCTCCTATTCCACAGAGGGGTCAATAAAAGAAGATGAGGAAGTGACTCGGGGAATCCACAAACTGGGACAAAAGGAAGACTATTCCTCCAAATTCCCAGTTCCTCCAATCTCTAGACTAGAACACAATTCTCAGTAAATGGTCCATTTGGGTATTCAACGAGCCAATGAACTAATCATGTGTCCTGCCAGTATTTCTAGTTCGGTAGTGCCTAAACCCACTTCAAGATCTGTCACACCACTGTTTCTCAGAGGGTTACTTTGCCCGCAAGAGGAGATATTTGCTAAAGTCTGGAGACATTTCTGATTTGGAGGGCATGGGGTGGGTGGGAGGGTAGTAGGGACCTACTGGCATCAAGTGGGTAGAGGCCAGGAATGCTGCTAGCATCCTACAATGCACAGGACAGCACAACACAACAAAAAATTATCCAGCCCTATATGTCAGTAGTCTCAAGGTTAAAAAATCCTGCTCTAGGGGCACCTGGATGGCTCAGTCAGTTAAGCATCTGACTCTTGATTTCAGTTCAGGTCATGATCTCAGGGTTCATAGATCAAGCCCCTTGTCAGGCTCTGGGCTGATAGTGTGGAGCCTGTTTGGGATTCTTTCTCCCTCTCTCTGTGCCCCTCCCCCATTTGCATGCATGCATATTCTCTCTCTCTCTCTCTCTCAAAATAAACATAAAAAAAACTTTAAATAAAGAAAAGAAAAATCCTGCTTTAGGCAATGTTCTATCACATATATATCCCAGAATCACAAAGCCACTACCTGTTAACTCATAAATGTTGGCAATGACTAGGACAAGCAGGTAATAACTATTTATAAAAACTGAACATATACCTTTAAAAAAAATCCATCAGAGAATTTCTACAACATGTAACAAATAGGTATGTTAAAATGCTTTAAGGGGTTGTACACACTTCTGAACTTGTCATGGGGATAAACTTAGAGAATTTATTTACCCTTCAAAAGTTTGTATTTAATTGATAATGAGCTTACAGATATTTAATAACTTAGAAAGAGCTCATTCACACTACATCACTAAAGAATGAGTTGTTTTGAGTTTTTCAACTGACTCTTTCAAAGAATGCCTACATATTTGCATTTTAATTATTTTGATGAAATTCTTTTTCAAATTTATTAAACCTATTTTGGAAGTTTAAGTCAATGAGGTTCAGCTGGAAGAAAAACTAAAGAGAGAAATACTGAAAATATTCAGATCAAATTTCTATTACTTACAGATGATATGGTTGTCTACTTGGAAAACTCAAGACAATGAGATCAGAAACAACTAATAAAAGTTCAGTAAGAAAACTAGTATAGAGGCACATGGGGTGACTCGGTTGGTTGAGCGTCCAACTTCAGCTCAGGTCATGATCTCACAGTTGGTGAGTTCGAGCCCCACATTGGGCTCGCTGCTGTCAGCCTGTCAGTGCAGAGCCCCCTTCATATCCTCTATCCCCACCTTCCCATCCCTCCCCACCTGTGCTCTCTCAAAAAAAAAATATTTAAAAAATAAAGAAACAAAACTAGTTATAAAACCAACACAAACACACAAAAAAATCCATAGCTTTCCAAAAGTAAAAGGCTGACAATCCAAGAACTTGGTGAGAATGGACAGCAATAAAAACGTTCATACATTGCTAGCATTAATGTAAAACCGTACAACTTTATAAAAGACTATTTTTCCAAAGTTAAATGTACACTTACCCTATGAACCAGCAATCCCACTCCCAGAGAAGGGAAACAAATAGTCACACACAGACTTGTGTGAGAATGTTAACAGCCAAACTGGAAAAATTCAACTGTCTTTCAAAAGTTGAATGGATAAATAAATTGGGGAATATCAATATAATGAAATACCACACAGAAATAAGATATCATATTGATACTGAGTCCATGGGTGAACCTCAAAATGTGTAAAAGTAGCCAGGGAGAAAAAAAAAAAAAGTACATGCTAAACACCTCAATTAAAATGTAGAGATTGTCAGACTGGATAAAAAATAAAGATCCAACTATATTATGCCTATAAGGAACCCACTTTAAATATAAAGATACAGATAAGTTAAAGTAAAAGGATAAAAAAGACATGCGATGCTAACACTAATCAAAAGAAAGCTGAAGAGACTATATTAATATCAAAGTAGATTTCAGAGCAAAGCTATTACAGGGCTATTTCATAATCATAAAGAGGTCAATGCACCAACAAATGTCTACCTAATAACAGAAATTCAAAGTACATGAAGCAAAAATTAATAGAACTACAAGGAGAAATGAACAAATCTATAATAATAGTCAAAGATTCTAATACCCTGCCCTCAATAATTGATAGAACAAATCAACAGAAAATTAATATGGATATAAAAGACTTGAACAACACTACCAACCAACTTGACCTAATAACCATCTTGACCTAATTGACATTTATAGAACACTCCATTTAACAACAGAATACATTGTTTTCAAGTGCCC
This sequence comes from Lynx canadensis, assembly GCF_007474595.2. Taxonomy (NCBI): domain Eukaryota; kingdom Metazoa; phylum Chordata; class Mammalia; order Carnivora; family Felidae; genus Lynx; species Lynx canadensis. The sequence goes on from NC_044305.1 coordinate 86,219,809, forward strand.
ACAGAAGATCAAGATATGCCATATTCTATGGCTATAAAAGAATTCTCAATAAATTTAAAAGGACTTAAATCAAAGTATGTTCTGTGACTAATATGATCTTAAATGGAACTAAATTAGAAATCAGTAACAGAAAGATCTCTGGGGAAAGCCACAAATATTTGGAAACTATTTAGTTTCCAAATACTCCTATAACTTATGGGTCAAACATGAAATCAAAAGGGAAATTAGAAAGTATTTTGAACTGAATGAAAATTAAAACTAAAATTTCAATAGGTTACTTTTGTTTTGGGGTGAAATTATTCAAAATTTCACCTAGGAAAAAAAAATGCACTGGAATACTGACATAGTCAAATGAGAGCAGGGGTGGGGTCCCACCAGACATTAAAATTTAGAAACATATAATTTAGATATAAAATTATAAAATGTGATTGCTGCAACAACAAACAGAAAAATGAAAAGACCTCAAGAACATGTAAGAATTTTAATATGTATGGGAATTATCCAATAAAAACTGTTGGTACCATTAACTAGTCACGGGGGGGGGGGGGGGAATTTCAAGTCAATTCCCTCTGTTACCCAAATACCAAAATAAACTCTGGATTAACTAATTACGGGTCACAAACTCAAATGTCCTTAAGGATCATGTAGGTAAAATGTTCAAATCTAAATATGTGAAGTATAAGACAAATAAAGCTGTGAGGACTGGGACAAATTAGAGGATAATCCCAACTGAGAAAAACACTATGGGGGCAGGGGGAATCAACAATCCCCACCTCTTCTAACCTGTGAAATTTAACCTATTAGAAAAAAATGTTTGTAATTTCTGACATAAATGTAAAACCTGAAACTACATCAGTACTAAAAGGAAATTAAGGTAATACTATAACCTTGAGATAGGGAAAGTTTTCTACAAACATACTATGAAAGGAATAACCAAAATTTTATTGATTTCCCCTCATTAAAATTTGAAATTTACTTGTGGTGAACAAAACACACTAAGAAAGGGGCACCTGGGTGGCTCAGTCCATTTAGCATCCCATTCTTGATTTCAGCTCAGGTCATGATCTTGCAGTTCATGAGACTGAGCCCTGCATCAGGTCTATGCTAACAGTAAGGAACCTGCTTGGGATTCTCTCTCTCCCTCTCTCTCAGCCCCTTCCCTGCTTGCTCTCTCTTTCTCTCTCAAAATAAATAAACATTAAAAAAAAAAAAGTTAAAAGCAACAGAAAAAAAGTTTTACCATAAAAAAGTTACACAAAAGTCAATACATCCTGGGGCACCTGGGTGGCTCAATCAGTTAAGCATCCGACTTCAGCTCAGGTCATGATCTCATAGTTCGTGAGTTCAAGCCCCACATCCAGCTCTCTGCTATCAGTGCAAAGCCTGCTTTGGATCCTGTCTGCCTCTCTCTCTGCTCCTCCCCTGCTTGTGCTCTCTCTCTCTCCCTGCCTCAAAAATAATCATTAAAAAAAAAAATCAATACATCCTATCTTGAGACCCACCCATTTGGGTTATGAGAATTAGACTCACTTAAACCTCTTCTTCAAATTCTGAGGCATTTCTTCTCATTCATGAGGACTGGTTCAGATTTTGTATACTCCAAGAATATATGTCTGAAGAGAAAAGTTACCATGCTTGTGCCCTGAGGAGTTAATCTGTTAAATTCTTCTTGTAAAGAACCAATAATTTGCTAGTTTATAAACCATAATAATCTCATGCATCCCAGTCCCTAAAATGCATTTTTTCTAGGGGTGCCTGTGTGGCTCAGCGCGTCCGACTTCGGCTCAGGTCAGGATCTCACAGTTTGTGAGTTCGAGCCCCACATCAGGCTCTGTGCTGACAGCTCAGAGCCTGGAGCCAGTTTCAGATTCTGTGTCTCCCTCTCTCTGCCCCTTCCCCGCTCATGCTCTGTCTCTCTCTCTCAAAAATGAATAAAACGTTTAAAAAATGCATTTTTTTCTAATTGACTTCTTTAGCTTTTACTCCTGTTAGCATATTTTTTGGCATGAAAGATAGTATTACATAAACACTGATTTAAAAGAATTCTAACATCAAATACTGGCAGGAATACAACGAAAGGGGCACTTAAACATGGTGATAAAAGTGCAATCTGTCAGTATACATTGGAAGCCCTGAGAAAGTCCACATCCATTAATCCAACAATTCTCCTGGAACTTTATCTTGATGAAAGGTGCAGTTATATATATTTACATATATGTATGTATATGTAATGCTTTATGCAGCATTAATATCCAAATAGGAAACCTAAATATTTGACAATAGGAAATTAACTCAATTACTGTACATCCACACCTCTTCAAAAATGAACATCTGTACTCACGTATGGGAAAAAGTTCACACTATATTGTTTAGCAAAGAAAAGCATACTTCGCACTGTGAATATTGTTAATACTACTAAACTGTACACTTAAAAACAGTTAAGAGGGTATATTTTACATTATGTGTTTTTTACAATTTTAAGAAGAAAAAAGAAAACAAAAGCAGGCCTCAAGTTGTCACAAATTTGGCATAAATGTCTATTATATAATATATAGTTCCTATATAATATAAAAATACATAATATGTTTTATATTTCATATATTTATACATAGAAAAAGGCTAGAGAGTTAAATACTAATATGCTGTGTAGTAAATCTGCGGATGTAAGATGTGGGCTGTTTTTCGTATTTTTTTCTTTTTTTAAAAAAAATTTTAATGTTTATTTATTTTTAAGAGAGAGAGCATGAGTGGGGGAAAGGCAGAGAGAGAGGGAAACAGAGGATCTGAAGTGGGTTCTGCACTGACAGCAGAGAGCCGGATGTGGGGCTCAAACCCATGAACCATGAAATCATGACCTGAGCCAAAATCAAGAGTCGGACACTTAAGTGACTGAGCCACCCAGGCACCCCAAGCAGTGATATATTTCTGAAGTCAAATCTATTTTAGCCCAGCCACTCAACTGTCTTCTACCATGATACACATGCCCAATAACAGTCACAAATAAGACATACACCCCTGGACATTCACACAAGGGCTAGTTCAAGCAGGAACATCCTGTAGGCTGTGTTTAACTCCTAAGGGGTAAAAGCTGTACCTCCACATCACCCTTTGGTACTCAAGAGAAGTCAAAATGTGAGGGGCAGTCAGGTTATGGAAGGGATAACCTTGAATTTATTCAGGTGCCTATATATGACTGTGTTTCAAAATAAACTATAAAATAATTATAAAATAAAATAAAACAAAATTTGGTGTTTTGTATCTAACAACATGACAGAGGTGTGTGGTGACACCATGGCAGAGAGCTGTGTTTTCAAGGTCACATCTATCAGGAATGTGGCTGCTGAATACCATGGAAATTAATCATATCTTACTTCATTGATGTCTCATGAATAGAAGTCACCAGCTTTCCCCAAAAGGACTCTGGTCCTGGTGAGGTCAGAAACTTACAAATTCTGAGAAACCGTGCTCTAAAAAAGGGTGAGGTAGCTTGTTGAGTAAGTGCATGCGTTTGAGGAAGGAGTGCGGCAAAGAAACCAACTTTCTTTGTCTCAATCTGCAATATAACCTCTGGTTCAACTAAAAAGCTGGAAGGCACTACAACCAGAAACCAGAAGCAGTGTGGCTATTACAAACGCCTGCAAACTAGCACAGAAACAACTAGCATGTGGCTTTCTGAATGTTCCTGGTGCTAGAAGTCCACCAAAGGGAAGTACTACCACTCTGCCTCAGCACCCTACTTCTCAGCTTCTGGTTCAGGTGTGCTAGAAAGGATGGATTCCTCTCCTCGTCTAGAGGCTGCACATCCCTACCTTAGTGCCTTTTCTCACATCCCTACCAATCTTATCATTCAAGGCTCACTTTCCCCAAGGAGTCTGCCTTGGTTATTTTTGCTTCACTCACCTCTCTCTTAACTTCTACAGCATCTAATTGTAAGAACCGGAGATTAATTATATACCACATGTTATCTTTTAAAATTTCTCCATATTACACGTTATATCTTGTGCTGAACTCTAATGTACCAAAAACTGGCTTCTGTGACTCATACAACTTCAGCCTTAGAACAGCATGGCATACGTAACTGGGGCTCAGAACATAGTTGTCTGATTAGAAAGGCCTGGTAGGGGCGCCTGGATGGCTCAGTCGGTTAGGTGTCCAACTCTCGATTTTGGCTCAGGTCATGACCTCAAGGTTCCTGGGATCGAGCCCCTGTGTCAGGCTATGTGCTGTTGGCATGGAGCCGCTTGGGATTTTTTCTCTCTCCCTCTCTCCCTGCCCCTCCCATGCTTACACTCCTTCTCTCTCTCAAAAGATATAAACTTAAAAAAAAAAGAAAGAAGAAAAAGAAAAGAGGGGCACCTGGCTGGCTCAGTTAGTTGAGCATCCAGCTCTTGATCTCAGCTCAGCTTGTGATCTCACTGTTAGTGACATCAAGCCCTGCGTCAGGCTCTGCATTGACAGTACAGAGCCTCCTTGGGATTCTGTCTCACCCTCTCTCTGCCCCTAACCCACTTGCTCACGCGCTCACTCTCTCTCTCTCTCAAAATAAATAAATGAACTTTCAAAAAAAGAAGGGAAGGGAAGGGAAGGGAAGGGAAGGGAAGGGAAGGGAAGGGAAGGGGAGAAGAAGGGAGGGGAGGGGAGGAAAGGGGAGGGAAGAAAGGTCTGGTAGTCAGAAGCAATGCTTGTTCACAAGTGATTCAACACATAAGCAATTTACTCTGGCCTCCAACTGATGGCATCTTAATCAGATGCAATGATAACGGGTCAAAGACCGAATAGAACCATAGGCCAAAGACCCAAAGGGCACTTTTGACCAAATTAACTGGTTGGATGGATCTTGGGCCCTGAGTGACCAAACCAGGAGCCCAAAGGTTATAGGTTACAGCCAACCACTTATTCTCAAGAGTATCACTAAAGTTAAATTAACATTTGTAAAGACAAAACTCAAACACAGAACGCAGTGGTTTAAAAAAACAAAACAAAACAAAACAAAACAAAACAAAACATGGCTGATCTGCCTAACAGACTGAATATGTCACTTTCTCCTGGCTTCACTTTAGCTCCAAGGGAAGCAAGTCAATATTCACTTTGAGCATCCTTGCTTGTTGCCTCAAAGATATTTTGCATGCTAAAAATTACTGAGTGAAAGTTTGGTGAGGAACAGGATATTTATAGTCTGTAAAGTACTGTACCACAAAATACTTATTAACTACAAAGTAAAAAATAGTAACCTCACAGTAGAGAAGCCTGGCAGATAGCATTTAACCAGGTGATTAAAGTTAATCACCAGTGACAGGACAAACAGACATCGTGTGTCTCTTGATATGTTGCACTGAGAAGGACACAATGACCCTGTGGTATTCCAGCCAAAAACACATGACCTGTCTCTAATCATAGGAAACATAAGACTTAGAAAATTAAGGGACATCTTACAAAAAAGGAACTTATCTGTACTCTATAAAAATCAAATCATGAAAGCCAAAGCAAGATTAAGAGCTGCCCCAGATTTAAAAAGATTTTAAAAGATTTAAGAGACAGGACAAGTAAATACAATGTTTCATCCTGGATTAGATCCTGGACTGGGGGGCGAATGTTTTTCTTTTCCTATGAAGAACATTGGCAGGACAACTGGTAAACTTTGAATAATTACATAACAGTATTATATCAAAGTTAATCCCCTGATTTTGACAACTGTACAGTGGTTCTTTTTTTAATTTTTTTTCAATGTTTATTTATTTTTGAGAGACAGAGAGAGACAGAGCATGAGTAGGGAAGGGGCAAAGAGAGAATCTGAAGCAGGCTGTCAGTTGAGAGCTGTCAGCACAGGGCCCGACGTGGGGCTCAAACCCATGAACTATGAGATCATGACCTGAGCCAAAGTTGGACATTTAACCGACTGAGCCACCCAAGCGTCCCTGTTTTTTTGTTTATTTGTTTCTTTTGCTTTTTTTTTTTCTTAATAAAACAAAAAATGAAGTACTTAGGGGAAAGGGATATATCTGTAACTGTTGGATGGTTCAGAAAAAAAAATGTATGTATATATAGATAGAATGAAAAGCAAAGGTAGCAAAACGTTAGCCTTTGGTAAATGTGGGTAAAGGGTGTATAGGAATTTCTGCACTATTTTTAAACTGCTTCTGTAACTCTGAATTATTTCAAAATCTGAAGAAGGAAAGGAGGGAAGGAGGGAAGAAGATGGAGGGAGAAAGGAAGGGAGGGAGGAAGGGAAAGACAGAAAGACAGACAGACAAGGTGTGTTAGAGACCAGGCCTTCTGAGCACAGAGACCCAGATTCCAAGACTGGCCTTTCTCCTTTGATGTGGGCAGCAATGATGAACTGGAGGAGTACACAAATCTGGGTGCTAATCACTCTGCTTTGCACAAACTAAGCTTACAATAAATGATATTTACGATTTCAAATTTAAAAATAAAACAAAAAATGTAAAGTGCTGACAGCACTTTTATTTTATGGGAGCAAGTACGTAATTTTACAGAGCAAGAAAGTAAAGCCTTATTACCAAAACTCTGGCTTTCAATACAGGAAAAAAAAACAAACAAACCTACAAATTACCCATTTATGAATAAAGATGCAGAGATACTCAATAAAATGCTAGCAAATTGAATCTGACAGTATGTTAAAAGAATAATAGACCATGGCAAAATCAAGTTTGCTCAGAAAGGTAAGGTTGGATGGATGGACAGATGGATGGGTAGATAGATGGATGGATGAAATCAAGAAATTCATAAAAATAATTCATCAGTTATAGAGGTCAAAAAAAAGGAAAGGATTTATAGATTTCATAAAGAGAAATTCTCAATATTTAAACATCTTTTCCTGGTTTTTAAGTGTTTATTTTTCCACTGGGAATATCTGTAACTTTTCTGATTATAAAAGTAATTATGATTATTATGAAATTTTTCAAATAATGCAAAAGCAGGTAGAGTAGAAAGTTTTCTGACTAGTCCATGATAATGTGGAGTAAGTCTTTCCAGTCTGTGGAAGCACATTTATAGGTAGATAGCAAGCCACTGAGCAAGACAGAGAGAAAAAACCCCATTCTGAGAACAAAACATGGACCCTGACCCCACCAATTACTCTGTTAGAACTGGGGGCTCTCGGGGCGCCTGGGTGGCGCAGTCGGTTAAGCGTCCGACTTCAGCCAGGTCACGATCTCGCGGTCCGTGAGTTCGAGCCCCGCGTCAGGCTCTGGGCTGATGGCTCAGAGCCTGGAGCCTGTTTCCGATTCTGTGTCTCCCTCTCTCTGTGCCCCTCCCCCATTCACGCTCTGTCTCTCTCTGTCCCAAAAATAAATAAAAAATAAAAATGTTGAAAAAAAAATTTTTTAAAAAAAAGAACTGGGGGCTCTCAAGAAGCGTGCCACTGATAAAGCAGAATCCCATATCCTCCCCCTTCCTGCCTGACCAATCACCATCAATCCAGACAGTAGCAATCTACCCATGAGTCATTTCAGGGAAGCTCTCATCACAAATAGGTCCCCACCACTGTTACTAGCCATCCTCAGTTATCAATGAGTTCTGTTGTAAAAAGATAAGAAGATGAAGTTAAAAAAAGAAAAAAAAAACTTTTTTTTTTAAAAGAGAGAACATTTAGGTATAACATTTAAAAGTAAAGATGGAAAAATTAAAAGCATTAAGGAGATCTTGTATAGTAGAACCCAAGCTAAAATCATCATCTTCATTGTCATCTGCTTTGGGCACTACACAGTGTAAAAAGCATATTATTCTGAGTACACTTGTGTTTCAGGAATAGGAGGTAGTTTCTCAGAACTCAGACAACACACTTTATCATTCAAGTCATGGACAGAAGAGGAAGTGGTCAGGGGAGTAGAAGCCCCAGTCACTGATGCTCTTCTCTATCTGTGGCCACAAAATAAGGCATTTCCCAATAATAAAAGGCACAGCATCCAACAGGAAGCATACTACTCACTCCCAATTCCAAATAACTTGCCCTGCAAAAGGTGAAGAGCCTTCTGGAACCAGGGAAGTTAAAGAGTCTGATCTCATCCCTTCAGAACAACCAGAGCTCAAGGTCACAGTAACTTAACTCCCCAGTATTATTTTGACGAACTTCATAAAAACAAAAGCTGCCATTGATACACTTCAACGCCCAGCCACTGCACCAGAGAAGCAGATATTAAAAATTAATCCAGCTAGCAAAGCACCATTCAATGTCAGGCAGCTCTACATAGGAGATGAAACTCCAAATAGGCTTGGACTGAATACTGATCGTCCGTTGTCAAGAACTTCTACAATTTAGACCATGGCCTACTTCTTCTCCTCGTATGTCTACTTCTGGTTGGCCACCTCTGCTGCAGCTGTGCAAGCAAACTTCCGTTTGGCCTCACTACTTTCCTGGTTCTTCCACTCTCCCACTGCTCATCTTCCCTAGGGCTCACCACCTCCAAACGCAGGCTGCTAACTCGCCTTCTCTTCATGCCCTTCTGCAGTATCCGTGGCAAAATTCACACACTAACAGAGTGCCAGCCATCACCCCTATTCTGGAGTAGACATTAATGGGAGTAGGATTTTACTATATGGGAAAGAAAGACACAGAAGGACCAGGCCAACAGAGACTTAAAAACCATGCTGAGGGTGGATGATTGAGGAAGTAGCAAGTGGTTCAGCATGGATGCAGCTTAACATCTAATACATCTCCACCTCTAGGGTCTGCTTGTCCTGAGCATCACACCAAACACACACCAGACTCTCCGTATGGGGTTCTTCAGATACCTCAAACCTAACATATTCTTGCCCAAACTTTTCTCCTTCTCTACTCTAAATCTTGGCTAATAGAGCCACCATGCATTCAATCAAGCTCAAAACCTCAGTCATATCGTATCAGACTCTTCCCTCTCTGTCCAGAGTACATCAACAACTGGTGTCGATACTATTCCAAAATGGTCGTGAATCTATTCCCTGTCGCTACCTACTACCACTAATTTTAGCCATATCTTTCACCTGGACTACTGCAGAACCCATTGTGTGCTACCCAAACTCCCACTTTTCTCTGAATCCACTCTGTCACTGTGTCACTATGAAGCCTTCCTCACCACCAGCAGTTTGTCCCTTTTCCTTGCTTTCATAGTGGTTTGTCCCTATCTTTACCAGTACAAAACCAGAACATGATATGATCATTATTTAAAACATGTCTGTCTCTCACAGAGAGGAAGGGAGGCAAACCATAAGAGACTCTTAAAAACTGAGAACAAACTGAGGGCTGATGGGGGGGGAAAGGGGAAAGCAGGTGATGGGCACTGAGGAGGGTACCTGTTGGGATGAGCGCTGGGTGTTGTATGGAAACCAATTTGACAATAAATTATGTTTACTAAAAAAATAATAACTAAAATAAAATAAAATAAAATAAAATAAAATAAAATAAAATAAAATAAAATAAAAAACATGTCTGTCCCCTTCACTCAATAAATTCCTCAAGGGTAGGCACCATGTTTTATAACTTCTCAAGCATCTTACGTAGTATCTGAACACAGCATTTTACAACAAAATATTATTAAATAAATAAAAATCCTAATCAGTCTCCCTGCTCCAGCTTCTCCTTCATCAAATTTTCCTTCTTATACATTTTTTTCTAACTTTTTACTTTGAAATAATTATAGATTCATAGGAAGTTGGAAAAATAGTACAGAGAGGACCCATGTACCTTCATCCAGTTTCCCCCAAAGGAACATCTTACATAACTATAGTATGATATCAAAGCCAGGAAATTGACATTGGCATAATCTTCAGACCTTATTCAGATTTTACCAATTTTTACATGTGTTAATAGCTCTGTGTAAACTTACTACGTGTATAGATTCACATAACCACCATCACAATCAAGATACAGAATTGTTCCATTGTTCTATCACTACAACAATCCTTGTGCCTCTTTACCGTCAATTCATCCTGCTCCCTACCTTCCTCCCACCCCACCTTTGGCACCAACCCTAATTCCCGACAACCACGAATGTTCTCTACTTTCACAACTGACTTTTTTTTTTTGTTTATTTATTTGTTTTGAGAGAGAGAGGGGTGGGGAGAGAGAAAACAGCAGAGGGGCAGAGAGAGAGAGAGAGACAAAATCTCAAGCAGCCTCCACACTGTCAGCACAGAGCCCAACACGGGGCTCGATCTAACAAACCTGAGATTATGACCTGAACCAAAATCAAGAGTCGGATGCTTAACCAACTGAGCCACCCAGGCGCACCTCCAAAACTGACATTTTTAAGTGTCCCACTGCCTACAGAATAAAGTTCACAGATCTCAGCATGGCATTCAAGGCCTTCATGATGTGGTCTGGATCTACTGTTCCAGAGTATTCCTCACCTCCACTCCTATGAAATCACTATTCCAGCAAGAGAAGAAAACACACTCCCTAGGAACATGCTTTGCACTTTCCTGCCTTTGTATCTTTGCTTGTGTTGTTCCTATGCCTATTCCGTTCCCTCCCTGGTTTTTCCACTCAGAAAAATACATTTCCAAAGGCTCAGTTCAAATATCATATTTACAAAAAACTCTTCCTGACCTCCAACATCCCCAAGCAATTGACTTTTCTCTTCTCTGTAATCCCTCTGTTATAGAACTCAGAGCACAGAATTGTAGTGTGTCCATGTCTTCCCCACTTTACCACAACCCAGCTAAACACAAGGGATACGGATTATTCATTTCTGTCTTCAAGACCCAGTGGTTTGGTTCAACAGACTTTCACAAATCCTTCCTTTGTGCTGTCACTAGCAGCACTTAGTACTGGAAATGCAAAAATAAATATGCTTTATAAGGGGCTAATGAGCTGGTACCTCAGTGCCTGACTTACTGAGGATATACACCAGAAACTTCTGGAATGAATGAATCCTGAAAATCTGCAGATCAACTGAAAACACTTTTAAGACACAGTGACCTAGAGTAGGAATACATCAGCCATGATCCTGATGCTAAATGACACAGAAGCCACTAATCACTGATCACTCAATAAATGCTTACTGAGTGACTATATGTCAGGTACTTTTCAAGGTACTGGGGACACACAGTCAACAAAACTGACAAAAATACCTGCCCTCATGGAGTTTTCAAGTGCAGGGATACAGGAAATAAAATACATATATAAATTTAAAAGATTAGATTGTGGTATGGAGTGTTTTGGAGAAACACAAAATATGAAGGTTGACAGGGGGTTATGTATGTTGAGGGGAAGGTGGACAATTTTAAATCAATGGTCAGGAAAGGACTCCCTGAGGTGACAGTTGAACAAAATCATGAAGGAGGTGAGGGAGCATGCCATGGGGCTACTTGGGAGGAAGACTATCCCAGGCAGAGGGAAAATCAGGCAGGAGCACATTGATCATATTCAAGGACTAGCAAGAAGGCTCACAAGTGTTAGGAAATGAGCTCAGAAAGGAGGAGGATTGGGGGGTTGGGGGAAAGGGAGAAGGAGGGGATATCATGCAGGACCTTGTAGGACAGAGAAGGACTTTGCCTTGATTACTGATGACACTTTAACTCTTTATTCTTTTCTACCTGTTATGTCTTTGCTATGTAATTTGGCTACTCTTTCCTACTCCCTCAAGCCCCCAAAATAGCATTCAGTGGGTATAATAATTTATCAAATACAGATAACAAATACTACTAGCTACCAGCATGCAAAACCTATTGGACATGGCCATCAAAAGGTGAGAATGCATCATCAAAGCCTCCTAGATTAGACTTACACTAAATCAGCCCATTTCTAAATTCAATAATTCTTTTCTAAAAAAATCATTATTCCCTGAAATACTGGAGTAATACAATAGAAGCTCTCTCTTCTACAATTAATCAGTGCTTGAAATCATTGAAGGTGTGGGTATAGCAGAGACTAGACATCATGACCACTCAGTCTGTTGTGAGTAGTCATGCATTTTACAGAAAGAATGAGGGGAGCCTGCTGATCTCATCATGTGGATTACTTAAGAGAACGTCTATCTAACAGAACGTCTGGGCAAGATGGTAACAGGAGGCAGGTGTCTCCTGCCCCCAGTTTCCTATAAAATAAAGGAACACAAAAATTAGAGAGAAACCTGTATCTGAGCTAGAAACCAGGAAAAATGCCATCCTGCCTCCCCAGAACATTGAGGAATTTCTGCTAGATACTGTCAAGATGGAGCAGGAGCAAAGAAGGGCTAGCAACCTCTTATGGAGAAACAAGTGTTCTGGCGACAAATGCAGGCAACACCAGCAAAACACACAAGAGGGCAAGAGCAGCACACACAGAACTGCTACGGCATTGGTCAAGGCCCACACTCAAGGGCCTCTCTCAGAGCCTTGGGCCTGAATTATTCCACCCAGGCCAGGAAGTCTGGCAGAGGGGATAGCACAAAAGGGCATGGGCAGCCCCCAAATAAATTCAATCAACGTAAAATGTTCCTTTTTTCCTTTACTTGGATAGACAGACACTCAGTTGTCTGTGTAAGAATCCGTCCCTCATGAGATTATGGTGATGGTTGCAAAACTCTGTTCATAGTAAGATTTAAAGAATCAACGTAACTATGGTACTAAAGTAAACTGTTACTTTAAAAGGAATTTCTAGGGGCACCTGGGTGGCTCAGTTGGTTGTGCATCTGACTTCGGTTCAGGTCATGATCTCGCGTTCACAGGTTCGAGTCCCACCTCTCAAGCTCTGTTCTGACAGCTCAGAACCTGGAGCCTGCTTCAGATTCTGTGCCTCCCTCTCTCTCTGCCCCTCCCCTGCTTGTGCTGTCTCTGTCTCTCTCTCAAAAAAATAAAAATAAAATGTTAAAAAAAATTTTTTTAAGGAATTTCTAAACCAGGAAAGACTGAATGGTACTTAAAACTTTGAATGCCAATTTAAACAGTCAAAGAGGAAAGGAACACCAAATTGAGAGCTATAGAAAATCAAATTAGTAAAGTAAAACTTAAATTCCTCAAGAACTCAGAGAAGTTAAAGAAGATAAAAATGAGGTAGGAAAATGTTAAAAGGACAGGATAGGGAAAGAGCACAGCATGTTAAAAGCCTGGGCTCAACAAAAAAAAAGGTTAAAACTAATAAATTCATTAAAGTTGCAGGATACAAAACCAACATGCCAACATCAGCTATATTTCTATACACTAACAATGAACAATCCCAAAGCATATTAAGGAAAGAATCCCATTTATAATACCATCAAAAAGAATGAAATACTTAGGAATGAACTAAACCTAAACAGTCAAGGAGGTTACAGACTTATAAGCTGAAAATGGTAACACAATTCTGAAGGAAATTAAAGACACAAATAAATGGAAAGACATCCTATGTATGTGGGCTGGAAGATTTAATATTGTCTTCCAATAGATTTTTACATGGGAAAGTCAATATTACCCAAAGCAATCTACAGATTCAATGCAATTCCCATCAAAATCCCAGTAAAACAGAAAAATTTATCCTAAAATTCCTAAATATTCTCAAGAGACTCTGAATAGCCAACACAATCTTCAAAAAGAACAAAGTTAAGGGCACCTGGGTGGCTCAGTTGGTTAAATGTCTGACTTCAGCTAATGTCATGATTTTGCAGTTCATGAGTTGGAGCCCCACATCGAGCTCTGTGCTGACAGCTCAGAGCCTGGAGCCTGCTTTGGATTCTGTGTCTCCCTCTCTCTCTGCCCCGCCCCTGCTCACACTCTGTCTCTCTCAGTCTCTCAAATATAAAAAAAAAATAAACGTTGAAAAAAATTAAAAAGAACAAAGTTGGAGCTCTCACACCTTCTGATTTCAAAGCTACTATAAAACTATGGTTAATAGAAACAGTGTGGTACTGGCATAAAGACAGATACAGAAACTGGTGAAATAGACTAGAGAGCCCAGAAATAAACTCACATATACAGTCAAAGAATTTTTCAACAAGGGTGTCAAGACAATTCAAGGGGAAAATGACAGACTTTCAACAAATGGTGTTGAGAAACTGGTATCCACAAATCCACAAGAAAAAAAAAAAAAAAAGAGTGGTGCCTGGGTGGCCCAGTCAGTTAAGCATCCATCCATCTCAGCTCAGGTCTTAATCTCAGGATCCAGAGTTCAAGCCCTGCGTTGGGCTCTGTGCTAGGCGTGGAGGCTATTTAAAAAAAGAGGGAGGGGGAGCCTGGGTGGCTCAGTGGATTGAGCATCTGACTTAGGCTCAGGTCATGATCTTGAGGTTTTTGAATTCAAGCCCCACATCAGGCTCTCCGCTATCTTCTCTCTGCCCCTTCCCTGCTCTCTCTTTGTTTTTCTCTCTCTCAAAAACAAATAAACAAAAAAAATTTTCTTGAAAAAGGAAGAAAGAAAGAAAATGGAGACCCTTACCTTACAACATACATAAAAATTAACTCAAAATGGAACAAAGATCTAAACATAAGAGCTCAATCATAAAACTTTCAGAAGAAATCATATGGGAAAAGCTTCATGAAAGTGAATTTGGCATCAGGATCTTGGGAATGACACCAAATGCACATAAGGAAATATAGATAAATGGGACTACATCAAAATTAAAGTTTTTTGCATCACATGACCCTATCAACAGAATGAAAAGGCAACCCTCAGAACGTGACAAAATATTTGTAAATCATATATCTGATTGAGTTAATATCCAGAATATATAAAGGAATCTTACAATTCAACAATAAAAAACCAAACCCTATTAAAAAATGGAAAAGGGACTTAAAAATACATCTCTCCAAAGAAGATATACAAATGACTAATAAGGCACATGAAAAGATCCTCTACATCATTAGCCTTTTGGGAAATGCAAATCAAAATAACAATGACATACTATTTCACACCCAGTGGCATGGCCATTAAGAAACAGCAACACTTGAGTGGCTCAGTTGGTTAAGCGTCTGACATTGGCTCGGGTCAAGCCCTGCATTGGGCTGTGCTGACAGCTCAGAGCCTGGAGTCTGTTTCAGAGCCTGTATCTCCCTCTCTCTCTGCCCCTGCCCCGCTCACGCTCTGCCTCTGCCCCGCTCACGCTCTGCCTCTCTCTCTCTCTCAAAAATGAATAAATACTAAAATAAATATTTTTAAATAAAAAAAAGCAACAGAAACACTACATACACACACACACACACACACACACACATACATACACACATGCACACAGAAAATAACAAGTATTGGCAAGGATGTAGAAAAACTGGAACCCTTATGCCTTGTTGGTGGGAATGAAATGGTGTAGCTGTTGTGAAAAATTAAAGAAAAATTAAAGAAAAAAATTAAAGAAAAATTATCATTTGATCCAGCAACCCTACTTCTAGGTATTTACCAAAAAGAAGTGACAGTAAGGACTTGAACAGATATTTGTATATTTGTGTTCATAGCAGCATTATTCACAATAGTCAAAAGAGAAGCAAGCCAAGCGTCCATCAACAGATGGACAAACATAATGTTGTATATATGTACAATGGAATATTAGTCAACCTTAAAGAGGAAACTCTGATACCTGTTACAACAAGGATGAAACTTGAAGACATTATGCTAAGTGAAATAAACCAGATACAGACATCATATGGTTCCACTTACAGGTGGTACATAAAGCAGTCTAATTCATAGAGACTGAAAGTGGAAAGGTGGCTGCCAGGGGCTAGGGAGGGAAGAGGAAGTTAGTATTTAATGAGTACAGAGATCAGTTGGAGAAAATGAAACAGTTGTGGAGATGGATGGTGGTGATGGTTGCACAAAGGGAATGTACTTAATACCACAGAACTGCACACTTAAACATAGTTAAAATGATTAATTTTACAGTATGTGTTTTTTACAACAGAAAAACAAAAAACAAAAAACAAGCCTTGGGCTTAGGGTCGGCAGTCCCTTTACCCACAATAGATAACTCTGCGGCCTCAGGCAAGTTGCTTAACCTCTCTCAGATGTAAAGTGAGGTAATATCAGTACCTACTTCATAGGGCTGAGATAATTCCAGTAAAGAACTCACCACGTAAGCAGGAAAAGTCAGCTCCTAGTATTTTAAGATGACCCTGAGGGTGGCACAGCTGACTCCTGGGAGTCTGACCAGAAAAGGACTGTACATTTCTGAGTCACTATCGAGGGAAGGATGCTTTCATTCTTGTTTGGTTTTTTTTTTTTTTTTTTTTTTTTTTTCAACGTTTATTTATTTTTGGGACAGAGAGAGACAGAGCATGAGCGGGGGAGGGGCAGAGAGAGGGAGACACAGAATCGGAAACAGGCTCCAGGCTCCGAGCCATCAGCCCAGAGCCTGACGCGGGGCTCGAACTCACGGACCGCGAGATCGTGACCTGGCTGAAGTCGGACGCTTAACCGACTGCGCCACCCAGGCGCCCCTTCATTCTTGTTTGGTATTTTACTGATTAAGATCCTTTGACCCTTGCCTCCTTCACCATTCAACCCTTCTAGGATTGAACTACATCCTGTATAATTTTTACCCAGCAAGCCTCAATGTTGCCTAAGGAGGCAACACATTCCTCAGAAAAATTAAGAACTGGCACCTTCATACCACAGCGGAAGATATGATCCAGTTTATAAAAAGCAACTCAGTGATGATTTCCAAGCTAAGCAAAGATTTCAGATCCTCTGTGTCCTCCACTCTACCTACAATGTCAACTTTATGGATTTGGCAGTGTTTTGTCAATCTTAAAGTGTTATTTGGAGAAGTGCTGACTAGGTTTTGGACCTTTAGAATAAAAGTAGTATCATCCTTAGAGGAGATTTGCATTTAACCATATGTGATGGCCAAGCTCTGGAAGGGGGTAGGGGGGTTGGAGGGGCAGGAAAATCTAATGGAAGTGGGTAATTCAAGGTCTCTGGAGGCCCATCCCCTCTCCAAATTCAATGGCTCTTTTAAGAAAGGTACTCTTGTCAAGGGAAGTGAGATGCAAACATCTGAAGGCACATGCTTTGTGCTTTCCCGATAGCTCCTAGAATCACATCCCAAGTCATGTGGCCAAAGTTCAAGACCCTAGGAAGGAAGGCTCTAGCACCATCATCTGCTCAGTCAGCTCAGAAAACAAGAAGCAAAGAGTTACTTAATAAACATTAAAATTGCTAACATGCACACTTCTGTTTCATTTATCAACCATGATGAAGACAGAAAAGTATCAAAGGAAAACAAAATACCAGAGAAAACACCTGGCAAGGAAGGAAAGAGAAAAAAGGAAGGGTTCATAGAAGACAGACATAAGGTCACAAGGAGACAGGTTCAGTAGGTATGAGGCAAGGTCTAATAAGCTATCTCTGGTGAAGCCAGGCCCTAGTCAGGCTGCCACAGTCCTTTCCCTGTGGAGCTGACATTTCAAGCTAAGAGCTTCCAGGGAGGGTAACAGCAATGTTGCAGTAAAATATGCCACTCGCCATCATAACCTGTCTCCTTCTCTACCAACGGGAAAACAAGGCTTTCCTGTATTCCCACAACCTTGTCTCCTTCACCCTTAGAGTGAGATGAATGGAGATCCATGTCCTAACCCTAAAATCCTATAAATGTGACCTTATTTGGAAGAAGAG
Source organism: Lynx canadensis (assembly GCF_007474595.2). Classification (NCBI taxonomy): domain Eukaryota; kingdom Metazoa; phylum Chordata; class Mammalia; order Carnivora; family Felidae; genus Lynx; species Lynx canadensis. The sequence continues at coordinate 86,237,303 of NC_044305.1, forward strand.
TCTTTACACTGTAATTAAGTTAAAGATCTCAAAATCAGATCATCCTGGATGATAGGTAGGCCCTAAATCCAGTGACAAGTGTCCTGAGACGAAGGCACTTAGAGGAGAGACACAAAAGAGAAGGTCATGTGAAGACAGGAGCAGAGATTGGAGTGACGCAACCAGAAGCAAAGGAGCCACCAGAAGCTGCGAGAGGCAAGGAAGGATCCTCCGCTTGAGACTTTAGAGTGAGGAAGTGTGGCCCTGTCGACATCTCAATCTCAGGCCTGGCCTCCAGAACTATGAGAAGGTAAATCTCTGCTGTGGTCATTTGTCACAGCAGCCCTAAAAAAATAATATGACCCAAGCATGGGAGAAAGAAAGACAAACACTATGCTGTACTCCTTCATGAGCACTATCAAAAATCTTCCTTCCGGGCAATCTTCACTTACGTAGTCTAGCAAGGAAATTCCATGTTCATTGGTATTGTGCTTTCCAGGTGGACTTGGACCTTGGCTTCGCCTACGTCCCAGGGACCTCCCAGGGGAAAGAAACTCCACACACTAGAACAGTTCAGTCCTGCCAGGCACCTAGCCCACCACATCTCACCTGCACTCTGATCCTTACAGAAGACACAGATGGGGAGAGGGGGGCGGGGTATGCAATTCTGCTTTGAAACCAATTCAAAAGAAAATAAGATTGTCCCGTCTATATTGGCTCAAAAGATAAAAGACCACAATGGAGGATGTTCTAAGAACCAGCTTGGGGAGTTTCTAAAGGAATGTGAAACAAAGGAATTTCCCAGCGGACTATGGGGCAGGGACAAATGCCACTGCACCAGCCCTCCTTCCTCCTCACCTGCTGTGTCTTGTATTTCTCTTCATTTACTTTTTCCCTATGTCTTGTATACTCTGAATATATGAAAGGACCGACACACGCAATGTGGAAACCAAAAAATTGTGACAGTCAAAACTGATGCAGTAGCTACACCTAGACTTTTTGCTGAAACCACTTCCAGGATTTGACAGTGGTGAGAGTTCACTAAAGTCTTGCCTGTTCAGGGCCCATACCTGTTCTGCTCATCGTAATTTAAGCAACATTTGCCCTCATGAATAAGGCCTCAAAATATGTTTGTTGAATGGCCAGTCTGTACCATAAGGTGAAATATCAAAATGGTAAATTTTATGTTATGCATATTTTACCACAATAAAACAATTTACAGCCACAATGAGATACTACTTGACATCTAGGCTATTATCCAAAAGTAAAATCAAAGAACAAGTGTTGGCGAGGATGTAGAATCATAAGAACCACCGTGCCTTACTAGTGGGGATGTAAAATTGTTCCGCCGCTATGGAAAACAGCTTGGAGGTTTCTCAGAAAGCTAAACATAGAATTACCATCTGACCTAGCAATTCCACTCCTGGGTATGTATTCAAAATAAATGAAAAAGAATTTTGTTTTTCAAACAAAAACACGTACACAAATCTTCACAGCTACATTATTCACAATAGCCAAAGGTGGAAAACAACCTAAATATCCATCAATGGATGAACGGATTAACAAACTGTGATATAACTATACAATGGAACATTATTCAAGCATAAAAAGGGACAGACTACTAATACATACTACAACATGAATGAACCACAAAAATATGCTCAGTGAAAGAAGCCAGTCACAAAAGACAATCGGATATTGTATGATTCCATTTACATGAAATATCCAGAATACATAAATCCATAGAGACAGAAATCACATTGGTGGCTTCCAGTGGCTGGGGAAGAAGGAATGGGGAGTAACTGCCTAATGGGTACACGTTCCCTTTTACGGTGATGTGAAAATATTTTGGAACTAGACAGAGGTGTAGGTGCACAACACTGGGAGTGTACCAGATGCAAATTATTTAATTAATCATTAATTAAATGATTAAATGTGGGACGCCTGGGTGGCTCAGTCAGTTAAGCATCCAACTCTTAGTTTCAGCTCAGGTCATGATCTCAAAGTTCGTGAGTTCGTGCCCTGCATCGGGCTCTGCGCTGACAGTGTGGAGCCTGCTTGGGATTCTCTCTCTCCCTTTCTCTCTGCCCCTCCCCTGTACACGTGTTCACTCTCTTTCTCAAAATAAATAAACTTAAAAAATTTTTAAATGATTATGTTATATGAATTTCACTCCAATTAAAAAAGAATAAAAAGAAAAATGTGAAATAAATCCAACTTTGCCATTTAACCACAGAATTCAAAGTAAAGAATACATACAGGGGCGCCTGGATGGCTCAGTCGGTTGAGCGTCTGACTTTGGCTCAGGTCATGATCTTGCCGTTCCCGAGTTAGGACCCCGCGTCGGGCTCTGTGCTGACAGCTCAGAGCCTATAGCCTGTTTCAGATTTTGTGTCTCCCTCTCGCTCTCTGCCCCTCCCTACTCATGCTCTGTCTCGCTCTCTCTCAAAAATAATAAACATTAAAAAAATTTAAAGAAAAAAAAGAATACATATAAAACATCTGTTTTAATGACTGAAGTAATCATCAGGGTTTCTCAACCTGAGCACTCTTGGCTTTGGGCTGGATAAATAATTTGTCATGAGGGGCTGTTCTGTCGACTGCAGGAGGTTCGGAAGCATCCCTGGCCTCTACCCATCTGATGCCAGTACCACACACACACACACACCACTTGCCAAATTGTGACAACCTAAAATGTCTCCAGATATTGCCAAATGTCCCTTGGCAGGCAAAATAGCCCCCGCTTAAGAAACACTGGTCTAAATGGAAAAAGGGCTCTCCCAGCAATTACTAAGAATTTGTTCTTTTTCAATCCCCTGTCAACCTGCCAGTGTGACTCACTATTTCCTGCCAACCCTACCAGCCACAAATGACCTATCTATGAACTTCTGGCACCTGATTATAATGTCCTTTCTTCTAATCCCAAGTTCCCCCAAACCACTCACAAGTGCCCCAGATATGCTGCTTTCTGTCTGCCAGGCCAGAGATTATCCAGTACCCTCGACAGGTTCCCAGTGTATGGCTCTGGCCTCCATGAGCACCCCTGAGACAGAAGGGCACCCTGAAGGTTCAGGTCAGGGAAAAAGCAAACCTACCAGTTTTACAAGTAGGACAGACCTTCCTGCATCCAGGCCCTCATCCTCCAATCTCAGTAGTTAATTAAAGAACAATGAAAGTCCCACCCATCATCCCATCCCCCAAACAGGGTGACAGGTGAAATGAGGCTGACAGGTGAAATGAGAAGCTAAAAGCCCCTAACCCTAGGAGATATGATTAAATTTTCAAGAAGTTCAATTATCTCTAGCTTTGGAGAACACAATCAATTTAGGCCTAGTTGTTCTGACACTAATCTTTCAGAAAGCCCCAAACCCTGAGAGGAGAATCGGATTCTAATTCCATCTGAACCTATGTAGCTTTGGACAGGTCACTGAATCCTCTGGGCACAGTTTCTCCTTTGCAAAATGTATGAGTAAGGTGGTTTGAATTCTAAGGGTTTTTGTTTTTTGTTTTTTAATGTTTAGTTATTTTTGAGAGAAAGAGAGACACTGAACCTGAAGCAGGCTCCAGACTCCAAGCTGTCAGCACAGAGCCTGACATGGGGCTCGAATTCACGAACCTCGAGTGGCTCATGACCTGAGCCAAAGTCGGATGCTGAACCGACTGAGCCACCCAGGCACCCTGAATTCTAGGTTTAATGCATTAATTCAATACCTACTTACTAAGTATCTACATATTAAAAGCACATAAAAGATGGAAAGCTAACGACATCTTTTAGGGGCCCAAGTTGGGTCAGGGTGGGTGGAGAACAGCTTAGATGACAGATAAATAAATAGAGTATGATGGAACAAAAACTAAAGAGATATATGCCAGGCACTCAAGTGTATGAAAGAACAAATACTGGGAACAACTAAACACATGTAATATAAGTCAACAGATATTCCCAGGAGCACCCTTGATCTGTGCAGGAAGTGAAGTGAGGTGCTTGAAGTGTTAGGGGTATGGGGGAGGCAGCATTTAATGGAGATTTGTCAGCTAACTATTTTGGTTCCTGAATAGCTGGAAATATGCAAGATACCATTTCTAACTCACAGACTGAGCATTTTTGCTGACACAGACCTTTTTCCTTTATCTAGAGGCTGGCAAAGACTCAGGGAGAAGTGGTCCTTCATCACTCAGCAACCTCTGAGGTAATGGGCTCCCATAAGAGTTAATCATTAATCCAGTGCGACAAAAGAACCAAGTGGCAACCAACCTGACCAGGAGGGCTGAAAAGTTAAAGGTGAGCAGAAAGTCCCAGCAATTTGCAAAATACAAAAGGTAAGTACTGAGGTATCTCTATAGTGACCATGACAAGTCTTTTTTTTTTCCCTCAAAGTCAGGACCCAAAGGAGAATTTTTTTAATTTAAATATAAGTGCATATGTAAATAAAGAAAATGTAAGTAAAAAACAAGTTTATTCCTTTTAATAATAAGAGGAAACACAAAGCTGTCAAATAAATGCCATAAACAACTTAGCTCCATAACCTGGCCAAAAGATACGTCATCCAAACTGCTCTGGCCTGCTTCTGCACCAGCCAACATTGCTTGCATCACCAGCCCTCTCATGCCAGATTTTTCTACACCTCACGAATCTCAGGGCAGGAGGTCAGGATTTTCCTTGCTCTCTTAATTCCAGATCGTTAGTGCTTCCACCTTCCACTCTCATGTAAAACTTCCTGCCCCTCTGGGCTCTTGCCACCGGGCCCCATGGCTTCCACTCTGCCTTTGCCTCTGTACCTCCAACCTTCTCCTCATTTCCCCAAATTCACTGAAGATTTGGCATCTTGGCTTCCTCTCTGCCATAACTCTTAACACCATCTTAGATGGTTTCAAAATCTACAAGGATGATTTACTCCTATACTTTAAATTTCTTCACTACAGTGACCTTTGGTCGTTTCAAACACCTACATCCATGGCCACACCTTAGACCTTGTCAACACAAATCTTAAATGTCAGTTGTTTACTTTCTGACACACCTTCCAACCCTTCTGATCTCTCATGCCTTCACTCTGGTCTGATGTGTTCTTCAAACTTATCCATCCTCCAAGCTCTGACTCTTTCCATTTTCTCCCATCAAACAACCTGCTTTTTAGACAGTTTTCTCTCCCCATTCTTGCCCCATGGTTGACAATGTGGCCTGCTCCTTTGATTCTTCTGTACCCCTGGCCTCCCATCACATCTCCCCAACCCTGGATAATGTTAAATCCACCTACTCTGCTCCTAACCCCAGTCTCCTGAGTTCTACCAGAGAAAAATCACACAATCTTGCAGAACTATATGATTATCAATTCATGGTCTTCATCGTGGCCTAGGTCCTTTACTTGTCTTTGGATAGCTCCCAGTCCTATTCCTCTCAATGATTAACCCAAACCCTCAGGAGTCTCCTCAGCCCCACACTCATCACTACCCTCTGTGGATTACCTTGCCTCCTTATTCCAGAAAAGTGAGGGCATCTGCCATGACTACCTTCAAATTCCTATCTCCCCCACACAACCCCAGCCCTCCCACTACAAACTTAACTACATCCACACTGATTCATTTATGTCCTCCTGTCTCTGAGAGTGAAATTTCCTCCCCCTTTTCCAATGACCAGCCTTGATCCCATTCATTCATTCACCAATTTAATCAACAAATATTTACTGAGCCTACCCTGTGACAGCCTGTGAACAAGGACACACTCATGAAGCTTACATTCTAAAGAAGGAAGAGAATAAAGAAATAAATAAATTACAGACCATATAGAAGCAGGGAAAAGGAATAAAGAGCTGAGGGAATGGAAGCTTACAATTTTTAATAGAATAGTCAGGGAATGACTCTCTGAGAAAGTGAAATTTAAACCAACAGGTAAGGGAGAGCAAATTTTGGGGTTACCTAGAAGAAGAGTATTGTAGGCAGAAGGAACAGTGAGTACAAAAACCCTGAGGCAGGGCCATGAATCTACCCTGCTTTAAGGAGCCATGAGGAGGCCAGGGTGAAGACAATGCAATAACCAAAGAGAAAAGTAATAAAATAGGAGACAGGAGAAGCAATTGTGGGCCAGAGCAGAGCACTTTCTAGGCCCATGTTAGGATTTGCAGTTTTACTTTCAGTGAGATGGGCAGTCACTGGATGGCTCTGAGCAGAGGAGTCACATGAAATGATCTGCATTTTGAAGGATCATTCTGGCTACTTCAGTGGAGTAGACTGAGGAGGCTCAGGGAGAAGTAGAGACCAATAAAGAAACAGCTTGTGTAATCCAGGCCAATGACAGCTTGACCCAGGGAGATAGCAGGTGAGGAAGTTAGAAGTGGTTGGGTTCAGGGATGTATTGTGAATGGCAACCAGGGTTTTCTTAGAAAGCAGATGACAGATAAGAGGTTTGGGGCCTGAGAATATGGAAGGACCCAGTTAGATCACTGGAGGAAATGTTTTTTACCTGAATAACTAATAGAATAGAGCTGCAATTCAAAAAACTGAAGACGTCATCTCCACCAGTCTCTCCTGGAACCTCATTCCAATAGGCAATTGCCCTTACTTTTGTTTTAATCTCTTTCTCTCTCCCCCTTTGCCTCCCGGTGCCTTCCTATTAGCCTATTAACATGCTCAAGGATCTCCCAATCTAGCTACCATACAATCTGCCCTTTTGTCTTCTTATTCACACTTTTGAAGAAATAGCATAATCTTGGTGCACCCACCCATCAACTCACTATTCTTCTGAAACCACTCTTGTGGAGGTCAAGGCCATCCCACCATCCAATCCGGAGGACACTTGCCAGTCTTTATCCTAGCCGACCACTGTAGGGGCACCTAATCGTCTTATAGACTCCAGTTTTTTACCTCTGTAGGATCCCATGTATGCAAGACACTGCAATCCACTGATTCTCCTCAAACTTCTCTGGACATTCTCAGTCTCCTTTGAGGGCTTTCCTTACCAAGCTATTGCTTAAATCTTGCTAAACCTCAATTCCATTTTCAGCTTATTGGTCTTCTCACTCTCTACTTTTCAAACTTGAGCACAAGTATCTTCACATGGACAACTCCAAACAAATTTCATAATATTCAACTTGCCTAGGTACTCTCTCCTAAAAATGATTTGCCCAAGTTCCCCAAGGCCCTTATCCCACTTTACCAGAAATAAATAAACAAGCAAAATTTTTAAAAGGCACACCTTCACTCAATTCTCACTGTGGTACATCCCACAGAGTGTAAAAAAAACACCAGAGCTCTGTGTATAAAATCCATAGGGTTTCCCATGTTTCTCTAACATATATATTTTTGTTAAGGATACAGCAGGGTGTTAGAAATGTGATGTACTAGTCCATGTTGGGATATTCTGAATCCAGGTATAGAGTGGTAGGAGTAAAGACAATTAAAAAAAAAATTTTTTTAATGTTTATTTATTCTTGAGAGTGACAGAGACGGTGCCAGCAGGGGAGGGGGCAGGGAGAGACAGGGAGACATAGAATCCTGAGCAGGCTCCAGGATCCAAGCTGTCAGCACAGAGCCCGATGCAGAGCTTGAACTCACAAGCCTTGAGATCATGACCTGAGCCGAAGTTGGACGCTTAACCGACTGAGCCACCCAGGTGCCCCAGGAGTAAAGACAATTTCAACAGATCCCAAATTAGATGAGCAGAACCCCCAGCAGAACCTCAGCTGAGCTCCCAGCCAACCTACAGAATCATGAGAAATCATAAATCATTGTTGTTTTAAGTCACTGGATTGTAGGTAGTTTGTCACACATCCCAGAAAACCCAAACATACCCAAACACAATGCAAACTGATCATATTAAACTCATTATCTCCCTCATTAAACCTGTGTCTTCCCTCTTTCCACCATTCCTCTCTTCCTGAATAATACAGCTCAGCTAGCGCCACTTGTGTCTCATGTACCTAGGCACTCAAACTAGAAGCCTAGAATCATTCTTGATTTTATACCTCTCTTTCAACCTCTAATCCAATCAAGTACCAAGTCCTGACAATATGACCTAAATATGTCTGCCTTCTCCTCTGTCCTGTTACCATTCTGCCACTTAAACCCTCACTGCCTTTAACCTGGATCATGGCAACAGCCTCCCAGATGCCCTATACTCAGCTTCTCCATGTCATCCTCCACAAATCCAACTAAACTACAAATCTGATCACGATATCCCCTCTTAAAACACTGACTGGTTGACGCACCTGGGTGGCTCAGTTAGTTAAGCATCCAACTTTGGCTCAGGTCATGATTTCATCATTTGTGGGTTTGAGCCCCACGTCGGGCTCTGTGTTCAGAGCTTGGAGCTTGCTTCAGAATCTGTCTCCTCTCTCTCTCTCTCTGCCCCTCCCCCACTTGTGCGTGCTCTCTCTCTCTCTCTCTCAAAAATAAATAGACATCAAAAAATTTTTTTTCAATTTGACTGGTTTCCCTACTGCTCAAAAATAAACTTCAGACACACAGAGTCCTGTCATCTAGGCCCTATCTTTCTCCTCAGGCCTTTCCAAGTACGACTTTAGACAAAAATCATAAAGGAAAAGATCGACATACTTGATTGCACAAGAATTAAAAATATTTACAAAGAGGCACCTGGGTGGCTCAGTTAGTTCAGCACCAGACTCCTGATTTTGGCGTGGGTCATGATCTCACAGTCATGAGATCAAGCCCCACATCGCACTCTGCACTGAGTTTGGAGCCTGCTTGGGATTCTCTCTGCCTCTCCCTCTGCCTCTCCCCTGCTTGCACATGCATGTGCTCACTCTCTCTCAAAATAAATAAATATATAAATGAATAATTAAATCTACAAAATCCCACTTTAACAGAAAGTAAATGACAAAATGGAAAAAAAGGCTGCGATGTATACATGTATGAAAGGATTAACATCTTAAATATGTAAAGAACTGTAAATTGTTAAGATGAACACTCTAACAGGAATATGAGCAAAGAAACATAAACAAAAAAATCACCACAGAAAAATATAAAAGACAGATAAAAAGACATACACACAGATGGAAAGAAAGAAAACATGTCCAACCTCATAAAGAAGATACTTCTTATGGGAGTACGTATTGATTTAATCTTTCTGGAGGCTGTTTTATTATATGTATCAAAAGTTAAAATATGCGTATCTTTTAATCCAGCCATTTCACATTTAGAAATTTATCCTAAGGAAGTAATAGAACAAGTGCCCAAAGGCTTGAAAAATACTCATTGTGGTTGTTCTGTAATAGCTATAAATAACTTCTAAATCTCTAATGTAGATTGGCTAAATAAATCACAACACATTCACATGATGAACTAAAATGGATGATGCAGACATTTAACACAAAAAAACAGGATATACTACTAAATGAGAAAGCAGATTATAGGGGATAATGTGAAATATATTCTTAATTTTATAAAAATACACAGGTCTGGAAGGCACACACCAAAATGTTAACAATGGTGATCTTTAGGGTTATAGGTAGTATTTTCTTAGTCTGACTTTATCTTCTAACTATTCTCTTTATGGATTAACATGTGTTAAAAATATTTTAAGACTTCATGATAGCTTTCTTCCATATCAACCACAGATTATATATGGAACTTGTGTTCATTTCATTGTTTCAAGTCTTCCAGCCCCCAACAGCAAATACTAGTTGAGTCTCCAGTAGGACCCTTACTGAGATACAAACATATAGCACTGAACAGTGAATTATAATCCTGGAAACTTTTCTACGGTTTCAAGTACATGGAAACTGAATGACTGGAATAATGTTATAATGGTGCCTAGAACGTTGCCTTACATTGGAAGTGTGGAGAAGGGATTTCTGTGCATGAGGAGGGCAGGTGGGAGAGAGGAGAAGAAAGGATAGAAAGTGAGAAGGAAAATGGAAATAGGTTAAATCCCTATGGCATTGATACTCAACGATACTCATTTTCAGACAAATGCTTATAAGCACATTTAATTAATAAGAAATATCAAGTGGTAACTCGTCATCTCTTCAGAACTCAACCTTTCTGGAACACAAGGCACAAAAAACTAATTTCTGTGCCAACAGGAGACAAAGCCCATGGTCAGCAGCTCATGTCCCTTAATCACAGACAAGACCCTCAAATTCTCACTAACAGCCTCTTCATTGTTGCACATGGTTCTAGAATAGGCTTAGTCATCTAGTTTCCAAGTCCATAGCAGATTAAAAGCGGCAAATTAGAGAAACACTAATTCAGGAAGGCACGCAGATAGCAGTGAGAGGTAACAAGGGACAGTCTCATAAGAAAGAAACCAGAAACATGAAATTCACAAACATGAAATTCAAAAAGCAGTGCAAGTTTATTCAGGAGCAAACTGCCTAACCCCCATCAAGCAAAGATCCTAAGACATCTAGTAACAATGTATTTGAGAAATAAAGGATGGTGAGATGTTATTCTTGGAAAGAAACTTCATCATCATCTCGTTTTACAGAACAAGGAACATGATAGGCAGGGTGGGGAAGCAAGTGTCCAGAGTAAGGCGTAGGGGTCACCAGACAGGCTCTGATCAGGCATATTTTCTACCTATATCATGCTGCCTCTGTGACATATAATCTAGAAGACAGGAAATATATAATGTGTTTCAGAAAAAGTCCTATCCAGGGATGTCTGGGTGACTCAGTCAGTTAAGTGTCTGACTTTGGCTCAGGTCATGATTTCATGGTTTAGGAGTTTGAGACCCGCGTTGGGCTCTTTGCTGTCAGCACAAAGCCTGCTTCAGATCCTCTGTCCCCCTCTCTCTCTGTCCCTCCCCCACTCACTCTCTCTCAAAAATAATAAACATTAACAAAAAGAAAAAAGAAAAAGTCCTATACAAAATAGTACATTTCCAAAATCAATAAACCCTCAGGGGTCAGGAAACCGGTCTTCCGATGGTGACTTATCTTGAATGGGCTTTCCAAATGACCAGGCCACTTTCCTATTTTATCCTTTGTTAGTTCTTCTCTTCATAGACTTAAGGAAAATTCTCCCTGTCCTTCCTTACTCTCTTTAAAAACCCCAATTCAACTCCCACCCCACAGCATTCGATAGAAAACAAAAGCCATGAGGCAAGAACTCCTTCAACCTGTCAGACCTTACCAATTTCTTATCTTCTGTATCCATTCTTTCTCCAGTTCCTTCCAAGTCAGTGAATGGAATGCCCTTTCTCTTGTTCAAAGTCCTCTCCTGCACCTGAGTTGAGGATTCTATCCATGACCTGTCACCATGTTCTCAGTCCTATTCTATCAATAATCCCCCCTATACTGTATTTCCAACCTCTTTCTACTAGCTACTTTTCTGCTTAATGTGCTCAAGACTCTGCCACCATTAAAAATAATAAATCCCTCCATGACTCAGCATCCAACTGACTTCCCATTCTCTCATTTCACTGCCTCCTGACTCCACTCCACTCTACCACTCCACTTAAACTGCTCTAACAAAGGTCATGAATAATCTTCATATTTCCAAATCCAATAAATATACTTCCATCCTTATCATGACCTGATTGCTAACACCCCAAAGTATCCACACCCTCCTTCTTTTAAATCTACTTAGTATTCATTGCCATCACTTATTCTCTCCTGGTTCTATATCTATATCTCCAATCATTCTTCTGCCTCCTTCACCTGCTTACTCTTTCCTTCAACTGGCTTTCACTGAGTTCCTCAGAGGTGTCAGGCACCACACAGGGAACAGGGGATATACAAGGAACAAGTCAGTGAAGGTCTCTGTTTTCATGATGGTGATATTCTTGTGGAGGGAGATACACAACAAGCAAGAATCAACTGACACAGGCCAGCTGGCAGAATAAAACATGATTGAGTTCCTTATATTGGATGGTGAAGGAAGGTCTCTCTGAGGTGAGTCTTTTTTTTTTTTTTTTTTCAACGTTTTTTATTTATTTTTGGGACAGAGAGAGACAGAGCATGAACGGGGGAGGGGCAGAGAGAGAGGGAGACACAGAATCGGAAACAGGCTCCAGGCTCTGAGCCATCAGCCCAGAGCCTGACGCGGGGCTCGAACTCACGGACCGCGAGATCGTGACCTGGCTGAAGTCGGACGCGTAACCGACTGCGCCACCCAGGCGCCCCTCTGAGGTGAGTCTTAAGTGAGGTCTGAATGGCAAGAAGCAGCCAGCGATGGAAAGATCGGGAAGAAGAACATTCCAGGCATTAAAGACCTAAAGAGACCTCAAACTATAAAACTCCTAGAAGAAAACATGGGCAGCAATTTCTTTGACATTAGTCGTAGCAATATTTTTTCTAGATAGGTCTCCTAAGGCAAGGGAAACACAAGCAAAAATAAAGTATTAGGACTACACCAAAATAAAAAGCTTTTGCACAGTGAAAAACCTTTGTATTGTTTCATACAAAACAAAAAGACAGCCTACTAAATGAGAGAAGATATTTGCAAATGATATATCTGCTAAGGGGTTAATATCCAAAATATATAAATATCTTACATAACTCAACACCAAAAAACCACAAATAATCCAAGTAAAAAATGGGCAGAAGACTAGAACAGACATTTTTTCCAAAGACAACACACAGATGACCAAGAGACACAGGAAAAGATGGTAAAAAAAAAAAAAAAGAAAACTCAACAGCAAACATCACTAATCCTAACGCAAATCAAAACCATAATGAGATATGATTACACCTGTCAGAAAGGCTAGAATCAAAAAGACATGAAATAACAAATGTTGGCAAGGATAAGGAGAAAAAGAAACCTTTGTGCACTGTTAGTGGGAATGTAAATTGGTGCATGCACTGTGGAAAACAGTATGGAGGTTCCTCAAAAAAATTAAAAATAGAAATACCATGTAATGCAGTATTTCCACTATTGGGTACTTACCCAAAGAAAACAAAAATACTAATTCAAAAAGATATAAGCGTCCCATGTTTATTGCAACATTATTTACAATAGCCTAGATATGGAAGCAACCCAACTGTCCATCAACAAATGAATGGATAAAGAAGATGTGATATGTGTGTGTGTATGTGTATATGTACATATATATATACGTGTGTATGTATATATATGTATACACACACACACACACACACACACACACAAAATGGAGTATTACTCAGCCATAGAAAAAAATGAGATCTTGCCATTTGCAACACGGATGAACCTAGAGGGTATTATGCTAAGTGAAACAAGTCAGACAGAGAAAGGCAAATTTCACTCATATGGGGAATCTAGAAAACAAAACAAATGAACAAAGAAACACAAAAAAACAGACTCTTCAATACAGAGAGCAAGCTGGTGGCCGTCAGAAGGAAGGTGGGTGGGGTTGAAACAGATAAAGGGGATCAAAAGGTACAAACTTCCAGTTATAAAATAAACGAACAGCATAGGAAATATAGTCAATAATATTGTTATAACATTGTTGGGTGACAGATGGTGATTACACTCACCACCAGTGAGTGAGCACTGAGAAATGCACAAAATTGTTGAGTCACTATGTTGTACACCTGAAACTGTTAATTATACTTCAATAAAAAATTAATTAATTTTAAAAATAGATTTTAATATATTTTTCTATCCAGGTATCTTTCTTCCTTCTCTCTTTCTCTTTCCTTCCTTATTTCATTCCTTCCTTTTGTATTTCCTTTGTTCTTTTCTTTTTTCCCTTCTTCCTTCATTTCTCCCTATCTTAAAAGAAAAGAAAAGAAAAGATTCCAGGCAAAGGGACCAGCCAAGCCTAAGATGCCAAAGAGGAAACGATGTTAAATGCTCAAAAAAATAAAGGGGAATCACTGTTGCTAAAGAGTCACAGGTTGAGGTGAAGAGAGATACAAGTTCTTGCAGGGGTTTGCAGGTCAGAGTGAGGAGTTTGGATATCACTCCAGGTGTGCTCCTCTTCCTCCACCTCCCCACAGCCCGCTTCTCTCTTTTTCCACACAGTCTCCTTGTGAGATCTCATTCCATTTCACTTTACATTAATATCATGTGGTTACAGAACAACTCTCACCAAACTTTTCTCTAAAATCCAGGCCAGTCCTATCCACCAGTGTCCTAAACCATATCCACACTTGGATTTTCATTGGTGCTTCACGCTAAAAAGTCCTAAACCAAACTCATCCTCTTTCCCTCATACACTGTTCTTTCTTCATTCTGTTGACACCATTATCCACCCAGTCACTTAAGCCAGGATTCATCCCAGCTTCCTCTCACCTCCAACATCTAATTATGAACACTGATTTTTCTAGTTTAAAGGAAAGATATGGAAAAAGGTAAGTAGAAAAAGAATGGGATCTTTTGCCTCACTGATATTGACACATCCCAGTATGGCTCATACATAACCCAAGGTTAACAACCCATCTCAAGAAGGTTGTCTTAGTCCCAGCTACACAAGTCTAACACTTCAGCCTAATCAACCCCATGTCACTGTCCCTCTCAAATGGTCTCAACAGAAACTAGAGAACTTAAAAATCATGTCTTCCAGTTAGAAGGTATCTTTGAGGTCATCCAGTGATCTCCATATTTATATAAGGAAAACCATAGTAGCAGAAGGGAACCCACATGTCCCAGATCACTGAGAAGGAGACTACACAATCTACTTTCCTTACTTTATACAGCTCTTTGTTCAGATGAGCTAAACCTAAAACCAGAACTTGAATATGCATAGACCTGGACATTATTCTATCATACCACCTTCAAATCTCTTTAAAATTGCTGGCTGAGCCACTTATATGACCCATTTTATGTTATGAACATAACATTAATATTCTAAAACTATTATTTTAAAAGAGAAAGAAATACTTCATTTTCTGGGAAAGTTTATCTTATCCAAAGTAACTTTTTTCAAGTGAATTCTCATCATTGATCAGAGAGCCACCAAGATCTGATCTTTCAACAAGGTCACAGAACTCATAGGGCAAACCACCAGGAAAGGCTTAAGGACGAGTCCCCTTTTCACTACTCCTCTCTGAAAGCAGCAACAACAGGGAGAAATGAGTTCCTATCTATGTTCTAAGAGCTACATATAGTGACCAGTTTTAGGAACTACCTCTCTAGACTCAATTTATAACTGAGCTGCTAGTGCCATACCTACAAACCTTTTAAAAACAATATGCCCTCTGATAAACATAAAAGTTTCATATCCTCTCCCTCTCCCCAGCGCTTAAGACTACAATGTGCCTCTAAAGAGGGTATACCACCATTCCCCATACTATTTGAGGTCCCTCCTTTCCTACCTAGGCCTGGGGTTAGTATGTGCTTTTTCAGATTATGTATTCCTTTCCTATCTGTCCCCTGCTCCCATGCCCACTACCCTAAATGTAAATTGAGAATCACTGTCCTAATTTACCACAGGCCAACAACCACCACAAGCTAGAAAATTAATGCATGCTTTGCTTAAAGAGAAATTTTAGTAACTTCTGAGTTTTTGATACTTGACCTAATCTTCTCCATCTTTACAATATAGCACTGAAATCGTTTTAGAATTCTTTTATATAGTTAAGATACTTGTACTTTATATCTCTACTTTTGAGATTGATAGAATTAGTCATCCATAACTGAATTGAATCAGTAAAGAAATTTACACAATTTTCAGGAAGTCTGGAAGGTGTTCTATTTTGCTTTGAATTTTGTTATTTTTCAATTTTACCAAAAACCTAGATTTGAGAGCTCTTATCATTGTATTAAGGTCCCAAACATAGATCTGTTATATTATTGGAATAGGAACAGGGAGGTCTATATATCTCACATCTGTCTGGTCTGTAGTGCCTGCCCAGTGAATGTGATTTAGTACTGATTTACTGTATTATTTCTTCAGTTAATTTATTCTCCAGTACCCTCTGTTACAGTGTTCAAATTTAAGAGTCCTTAATTGGATACAAAATAAACCTAAGGTTTACACCTTGCCTCCTAAAAATTACCTAACACTAGAAAGTAGATACAAATGAAATAAATAGCAAAACACAACTTTGGGATTATGGGCCCAAACAGTCCACAAAGGCAGCAAGTATGACCAGCACCCACAGAACAGAAGGAGAGAGGGATCAAATGTGGTAAGTGCTGCGGTTAGGTGGGAGTAAGGTAGGTGAGTAGGGCAGAGCAGGGGATCCCAGGTACAGGGAACACTACGAGGAAAGCACTGGAAAGAACTAAACCCATGATTCATGGGAGAGGAGGAGTGCACAGGCCTGAATGAAGCAGACAACCTATATTAGAGCCTAAGAATGTGAAGCTGGATAGGCAGCTGGGATCAGGTGTTCCTCAGGGGCAGAGAGGCAGAGGCCCTTCATACTAATCGCAACATGACAGGCTGGGGAAATTTTCCAACACACAGGTGGCTTTCAAGCATGAAAAAAAAAAAAAAATCAAACCACAACATTCATCTGAGATTCTCTTTCTTATCTTTATTCCTCATCTGTATCTATCTACACAATATAGCATTTATTTAAATAGTTTGAGTCCCTGTATATAGTTAAGACACTCATACCTTACATTTCTGCTTTTTAGATTAATAGTTATATATATATATTACTAACATTAGTTACATGTATATATATATACACACATGCACACGCACATATATATATATCTACACATATATATACATCTATATGTATATGTGTATATATATATATATATATATATATCCATGACTAACTTCACCAGCTTATTCACACAGCAAAGCAAATACTGCCTGATTAAAACAAAATTCATGCACTCAAATGTTAAGAGTTACCATTTGCAGACTGCTAACTATATGCTAGGCACTATGCTAAGTGCTTTACGTAATTTCATCTAATCCTTACAACCAACCACAATATTATCCGCATTTTATAAATGAGAAGCCTGGATGTTAGTTGCCCAACATCACAGGGACAGGTCCAGGATTCAGTCCAAGGGCTGCCTACCCCCAATTCCCATGCTTTTAAACCACCGCACATGGGTCTAACCTTGGAGGTCTTCTCCGGAGAACATCACAGTGCTCCCGTTATTCTGGGGGACAGGGAAGGAAAGACAGTACTGGATAGCAGGTTTTCCCCAATCATTACTGAGTTACTCCTTCTGGTCAAACCAAGATTATTCCATAGCTGAAAAGACAGTTGGAATTATTTCTCCCAACACTGCCCACTCTCCACCACCAAGAGGCCCAGGCTTCTAAAACTAGAGGACAAAGGTCTGAGGAGAAGGACTAGGCAAGTGGAAATTAAACAAATATAACAAACTGGTAAGATAATCAGCACTTCCTGAACAAACAAGATTTCATGAGCAGGGAAAATGATGACTTGAGGGTCCTAGCAGGAGACCTGCCCTCTCTGTAAATGCTGCTCAACCCTCAGTCCTCCAGGAGGGGACCAGCTGACAAGGCCTGAGTCCTCTCCTTTTTTTTTTTTTTTTTTCTTGTTTCTGAAGGGTAATAAAGTCTCTGTTTTGTTCTCAAATTCATGCTCAGTAGCACAGGGACAACAATCTCTCTCTTACCCTAAAAGTCCCAGTACAATAGCTGTAAGCATCCTCAAAAACAGGCAGCAAGCAAAATTACATGGCATTATATTGCTTTCTCCAAGATTCAAGTCCTAGATGAAAGGCATCATTATTTAAGATCATTATAATTACAAATGATAATCTAACATCAATGCTATGCTATGCTAGGCCTTCTATAATAATAATGTGCCATAAACTCTTGCATCCAATAAATAATCTCTCAGCTCCTCAGAAATCATAAATAACAAAGCTTCAATTGGCATTGCCATCCACTGTCTGCCAAGGTTAACTCAGGACCCAAGGAGAAAACTGACCATGGTGTTCAAGCTGATTCACTCACAGCAGCCCTCGAATGAAGCTCCAGATTTGCACTCTTTCAACTTTGTTCCAACTTGAAGAACTTGCCCTCTGCCAGGGTGGAAGTCTCGTTCATAAGAAGGACTCCTCTTTCCTAACAATTGTTCATAACTCAAAAGAAGAACTGAGATTGTTTGAAGTATATATAATACACTAAAAATAAAGATAGCAAACTGGTAATAATAAAGATACCAGAGGGGGGAAGGAGGCACAAAATACTGCAGCCAGTATTGCTGAGTGATTCAAAATCACATGGAATAAAAAGGCTTTTTTGCTTTGGTTATAAGCACAGAACATATGATTTATTTATGTAGGCAATTTTGTTCCTCAAAAGAAACCAAAAATGTTGCAATACTTACTTCAACTTTACTAAGAATATAACATATGCAAACGTGCAGAACTAGATGTGTTCCCTAAATAAAACAAGGTTACTCGAAGAAGGGGTTCCAGAGAAGACTCACAGTTAAGAACAATCCAGCTTCACAAAATCTTCCTAACCAATTCAGTCCTCACTGATCTCTTTCCCCTCAACACCTCCAGAATTTAGAGACTACGCCACCCACCCTATTGTCTTATGGGGCGTTTTTGTTTCTTGTGTGTTGGTCACATTATGTCAACAAAGAGGGCAGGAGCCAAATCTTCCGTTATTTTTCTATATGTCACAGCATCTTAGACCTGAAAATACCATAGATGCTCAATAAACCTTGCTACTCCTGGCTGGCAGGGCAAGCTGTCTCATGCACTCTACATTATACCTACATCTTCTCAGAGGAAGAGGATGTTTATTATAAATGAGGAACCAGTGTCTCCTGTTGGTTAAATTACTTCCCCAAAGCCATACTGGCAAACAGAAGTCAAACAACTTGAACCCACTATCCCTAATTCCAAGTGCTAGACTCTTCCTGAAAATTCTTCCTTGTACAAAGGATTATCTACATCTTCTCTCACAACATTCTGATTTTTAATGACCCTTCCCAACTGAACCTCCCTGTGAGCAATTCAAGTCAGAAAATGCTTCCACAATATTTTGGGGTTGCTCAGATATGAGCAATGAGAACATTGGGAGAATTTTCTAAAACTCATAATCCATATTCAGTCAGTGATAGAGCCTACAAACCCTTGCCGTTCTACCTCCTTTAGTTTACTGGTTTATTTCTGGAAGTAGCTATTTTACACAGAAAATGACATAAAGATTTTTAACCATATTAGGTTAAGAAAGATTACTGCCTCACTGATCCTAAGAAAATGAATTTAAAAATTAAAGGATTTGCCTAAAGTCAGATTAGACCCTTCCAAGCCATCTCCGACTCCTCTCTCTTTCCCTACATTGGTCAACACATCACGTTGTGCCACCTTGGCACAACTGACATTTTGGGCTAGATAATTACTTGTTGTGGTGGGGAGGGAGAGCTGTTGGGTATGCTGTAGGATATTCAGCAATATCCTTAGCCTATACCCACTAGATGCCAGTATTACCTCCCACCCGTAACAATCAAAAATGTCTCCAGACATTATTAAATGTCACCCGGGATAATCGCTGTTGGGTGAGAACCACTGCTCAAGACCAGTGGTCTCCAAACAGAGGGCCACAAAACAATCCACTGGGGAAGAAAAAAATATGTATGAGACTCTCTACTTATATTAATTTCCATCTTAGAAAATAAGATTTTATCTTTATTTACTAGATGGCCCAACACTAGTGCTGCCATCCAGTCTCTATATCAGTCACATGTCTCATATGAATCTGATGGAATAATGAGGACAGAGTGGAAGCTCCAAAGCACGGGCTGCACAGTTCATGTGCTTGGTTAAGTGGATTTACTGATTACATCTGTTTTAAGTGAATTAATCTTCATAAAGCAAACAAGGGGCAAAGATTCCTGCAAAGATATATTGGATTAAAGATAATAGGGGCGCCTGGGTGGCTCAGTCGGTTAAGCGTCCGACTTGGGCTCAGGTCATGATCTCACGGTCCATGAGTTCGAGCCCCGCGTCGGGCTCTGGGCTGATGGCTCAGAGCCTGGAGCCTGCTTCCGATTCTGTATCTCCCTCTCTCTCTGCCCCTCCCCTGTTCATGCTCTGTCTCTCTCTGTCTCAAAAATAAATAAACATTGGGGCGCCTGGGTGGCTCAGTCGGTTAAGCGTCCGACTTCAGCTCAGGTCACGATCTCGCGGTCCTTGAGTTCAAGCCCCGCGTCAGGCTCTGGGCTGATGGCTCAGAGCCTGGAGCCTGCTTCTGATTCTGTATCTCCCTCTCTCTCTCTGCCCCTCCCCTGTTCATGCTCTGTCTCTCTCTGTCTCAAAAATAAATAAACCTTAAAAAAAAAAAATTAAAAAAAATAAACTTTAAAAAAAAAAGATAACAGAAGCATACATGAACAACAAGAGAATGGTAGAGCCTCAATTCTATTTGTGGTATACTTAACTCTCCATCAGTCACATTACGATGTACAAACGGTCACAATCTAATATGACAAGAAGTTTACCAAAACCTATCTAGAGGACTTAAAAGACAGATTTGCATCTATGATCAAAAATGATGAATTTCATTTTAAGTATATACTGTGCCTTCAGATATTAGTTAATGATAGCAGGACATAAATAAATAAGCATGTATATAATGAAGGAATTAAATGTTTAACTGATAGTGCCATTCCATCCAAAGAGCTTAGAGACTATTGCTCTAAACCAACACTGTCTAATAGAACTTTCTGTGATGATGAAATATCTTCTATCTGTGCTGTCCAAAATCATAGGCACTAGCCACATGTGGCTATTAAGCAACTGAAAAGTGGCTAGTGTGCCTGAAGAATTAAAGTTATATTTTAATTTAGATAATTTAAATTTAAACAGCCATATGTGGCTCTGGCTACTTTATTGGACAATGTAGCCCTGGACCACTAATAGATTATGCTATCTCAACACATAAAGCTCCCAGCAAGCAGTGCACTTCCCTAACTTTTGTCTTGGGCCATGTTATTCTGCCTAGAAAATTCTCTCAATCTTTTCCATCTAGTAATAAGTTCTTGTTTTTGAAGACATACCTCAACTATCCCCTTTCTTCAGCTTTTCCTGACTATTCCTGACTCCACAAAATTCATGGCTGCCTCTTATCTGTTCCCCCCCCCCTTTTTACATCCTTCCATTATTGCACTTGGAGGTATCGGCTCACGTACCTCAAGTGCTATCACTGTGAATTCCTCAAGGCAGTCTTATTTCTCACTGGCTGACGCCCAGCACATAGTGAGGGCTCAGGAACAGTTACTGGATATGGCAATGAACGAACCACCAAACCTTGACCTCCCCACTTATACTACAGTGCCCCTTCCACCACACCAAAAAATGGCTCCAGAAAAGCAGACTGAAGGCCACTCTTTGCTACTTCACAGTGCCAGATGCTACTTCAATAGACAATACCATTTCTATTATTATCACTGTTTGGCTCTTTCAGATGCAGATGTCACAGTTATTTCTTCAGCAGGCTTAGAAAGCATTTATCCTTGCAAGAGTACAAGATGAAGGTACATGGCGGTGTTAGTCCCCTTTCTGAGATGTCAACTTTCAAACACTGCAACGACTGCTCTGATGCCGTAATGTTTCGTATGTACTTTATGAATGTTTATCGAGCTGTCCCCATGTACTCTACATGCAGTTTTAGCTACTGAGGTACAAGTATATGTCTCCCCTCATCATCTCCCACTCAAAACCCATGTGAAACTGTTTCTCTTCATCATCTCTCATTAAATGAGTGTGACTTTGCTAGACCAAAAGAAAGGCTTTGACCATGCAACTAACTGCTTATTCTGGATTTCATTTCTGAATTCTAGATTTGGCTATATTTAGCAAAGCTATAACCGTCATCATGCCTGAAGCCAGGAAGAAGACACCATTCACAAACCACCCCCTGAAAATCTGCAGTTGCCACTAAAAAACCAGACTTCCCAGCAGGCAAAGACATCTGAAGTGGGAGGGATCAAACTGGTGTCTGCGTCAGAGAAGACCTCAGGTGCTTGTAACTAACTCTCTGCCTGGCACTAAAGCTCTCCATAACCTTATTTCCTCTTTTCTCTCCAACCTACCTTCTGCTCTGGTCAATCATCGTCATTATTTCCCCCCTCCACTCTCTTCTGTAACACTGGTCATCCCTCTCCCCCACCTACTTCTCCTTCAAGCTGCCTGCCTCTCACGGAACCTTCAGGACCATCCTTCTCCCAGACACTATCCCCTCCCTTGCCCCACAAATAGCACAGGGTTGAGGCACACAGGGTAGCAATGCATAATGGAGAGCTACTCAATGGTTACTCAAAAAACCCAGCAAGTGAAGAAAGTGAACAGCAAGGGAATAGCCAGGGAACAAATGCGGAATTTCCTTCTACCATTCTATGCCCTTCTTTCCTTGATTCTGGAAGGGAAACTTGTGCTAACCCAAATGATAACACTGGACTCTTCAGTATTCCTGAACTCATCATACTGTTTCACCACTCCACACTTGCATATGCTCCTCTTTCTGCGGGGAAGGCATTGGGCAACCCTCATCTGGACCATCTGCTGGGCAATTTCCATTCCTGTTCAAACCAGACATCATCTATAAACCCTCACCCTCAGGCCCTCTCTTTATCACCGCATAACATCTTTTTACCATCTAGTATGTACCAAGAACCATGCTAAGTGCTGGCCACTGATCTTGGGATTATTAGTTGGGTCTGTGAGCACCTGAAGACCCAGGCCCACATCCTGTTCTTCTCAGTAGCTCTGGAACCTAATGCAGTGCCTACCACAAAGGCCTAACGAAAATTCACTAAATGAGTACATGTATGTATCACATCAATACCAACACAATAGAATTATGCTGCATATGCATGTGTATACACATACATACATACACGTATACATATGTTTGTTTTAGGTCGTTTCACACACACCTTTAAGCCTCACTACCTTGTGATGTTGGGAGGAGAAATCGTCAGCTTACTGGTATGGAAACTCACTTAGTAGTTCTTGTTAACTCTACACCTGGATTCCTTTAGTATAAGTAAGGAAACTGCTCTGCAGGGGCACGTGACCCACCTTATACAGAACTGATGTAGTTCTGGAATGTGGTCTTGGACACAGTAGGTATTCGACAAACGTGTACTGTTTAAAGCTTAGAACGTAAGGCCTCACATAGCTAAGGATGTATGACAAAGGCACTACTCTTCAGTCCTTCTCTGAGCACTGCTCCTATTTTCCCATGGAGCTTATTCTGGAAGCTTAAACCAAGTCTTTCCTTGACATCACATGCCCATTACCTTAGACATGATTAGGAAGTCATCATGGCATCTTTACTAAGGAAGCTAAAGAGAAAATATCTCCCTCTACACCCAGCCTAGAGATAGCCATATCCTTCTGAATTCATGGTGTAGAGGCTTCACTTCTCCCAAACAAGCCCTCAGTGACTAGTTAGTGAAAGCAGATGAACAGTGCTGATGCTGTTGATGGAGATGGCAGACCAGACGTTCTCCTTTATTACTACAGCAGCTCCTCCTCGGTGTTCCTGCATTCCTCACTATAAAGCAGAGACCAACACCCACATCAGAGAAACAGGGGTGATAGGTGGGATGTGGTGGGAAAAGAGTCTATGTTTAAAGCCCACCCTCCCCATACTGCCTGGCCACTGTCCTGGGCACTTGCACTTTTGTCCTTGGACAACTCTGGCTGGGACTGGTGGTTAGGGCAGCACCTGGACACTCAAAAAGGAAAGGGTACAGGAAGGAACATGGCTACCCAAAATATCTATTGACCCTTGACGGAGCTAGTGAGGCTTCTGCAGAAAAATATCTGACTCTGTCCACCCACAATAGGGAACGGGATGGCTGCAGATCGCTGTAGCCAAACTAGCCTTCACAATGCCCCTTCACTTCCCCTGAACTATATATAGGATGTAATGTTGCTGGCAAATAATGGCTGCCGCTCGTTGAACACCTGAAAAATGTTAAATAATTCATATACATCGCTTCATTTAATCTTCACAACCACTCCACAGGACAAGGGTTCTTGATCTTTTGCTTGCATCAGAATCTCTCCAGAAATCTGTTAAAGCCTCACACTCTTGGTTTATGGGGTGAGGCCTAATTCGCATTTCTAATAAGCTTCCAGATGATGCTGATGCTCCTGATCCAGGCTCTACACTTCGAGAACCACTGTCATAGGGAAACAGATTTGAGAGAGGCTTGAAAAGTCTTATCCAAGGTTTCACAGCTAGTAAAGAACAGATGCAGAATTCGAACCTAGATCTGCCTGACTACACAGACACTGCTGGTAACCGTGCTGTACTGTATGTGTGAGTATCTGCCTTGTCTTCCCAAATTGTGACAGCTCCTTAAAAGCAGACATCACCCTTTAGAACTCCCCATATCCCTCTCAGAACCTAGCAGTGCCTTTTTACTTAGTGGACGCTACGTAAATACTTTGTATACTGACTGCTACATAGCTATATACTTCTAAGAACCACAAATGCAAAGTCTCAGTTAAAGAACATAAAAAGAACAATATCACCAGACCCAGTTTTACGTGAGACTCTCTCCTGCTGCTCTGAGTCTTTGTCCATGCTGTCTCCACACTTGGATAACTCCTACTCATTTGGTCAGTCACTTCCTGCAGAAAGCAATCCTTGGCTCTCTAAAACTGAGGGCCGCTGCACCCTAAGCTCATCTCCATAGCACATATCACTCTATTCTAACTGGCTGTTTTCCATCTCTCAAAGTAGTTTGTAAACTCTAGCATCTAGTTTTATGTCATACCTCCAGGGTCTAGCACAGTGCCTGGTACATTATAGACACTCCATAACTGCTTGTTGAATGAACAAATAAATGAATGCAGAGCTGCAAGCCCCAAGTTCCACTTAAAAATACCATAATGCGTGATGTGCAATTCTCAGGGATGAATTCCAGGGAAGAGGAGGACAGCCTAGATGACAAAGACCAATTTTCCTTTTATCTTCCCCATCATTCAGATTCTGAGAACAGGTACTGCTTAGGGTAGCCCCACGTACAAGGAGACAATATCCTAGCTGAACCAGATGCTCCCGGGCTATAAAGTCAGCAGAGGCCATTCAAAGAGAAGAAAAGAACTCTGTGCCCCTCATTCCTCCTGATTTCTCTCTCACACACTCCTTCTCCATTTCTCCATCCCACTGCAGTCAAGGGCTTTGGCACAGGAATGAAAGAGACAGATCAGACTCAAGGGTGCGGATCTGGCAGCGGGCACAGAAGCATCTCCCATCCTGCACCAAAGCCCACAAGGAAAGATCCAGAGGGACAGTGACTCAGGCCCCGGATTAAGTCCAGCTAGAGCAGTGCTGAGAATGGAAAAGAGCAACAATTTCACAAGGACATTAATTGTCAGATCTTTTTTTTTTCTAAAGTGCTTTTAAAGTAAAGGCTTCCACCCTAACCCCAGAAAACTGGGCCCGGTTGAACCCAGTACTTGCACAAGCTGAGAGTCAAACACAGCTTTTTCCTCCTCCTAACCCACCCGCCCACAACACTCACCATGACAGGGATCTCCCAGGCCCAGGTTAGGACCCTTGCTTCAACCTTAGCTTGCAAAAAAGGCTCCACTCCAGCTAGTAAACTGTCCCCCCACAACCACCATGTTGCAGTAACAGTGGCATCCCCCTTCCCCAATCCCCTCTCAACCGATAACACAACCTACAGCAGGTTGGCCCCATTCAATTAGCTTGAATAGCTTCATGCCAAGGAAATCGCTGCTTTTATTAAAAATAAAAGCACACAAGGCAGGCAATGGGCTGTGAAAAGTATGAGTCTGGTGTAATTATGAAGGTCGAGGTTAAGGTTACCAAAAGAGACATGCAAAGATTTCCAGAAAGCCTGGAGGATAAAAAGCGTATATTTACATATCTATAGATACACAGATGAACACACATGTAGGGAATTTACACAGCAGATCTAAATAACATCTTCTCCAACAGAAGAAAAATAAAAATCAGATGTCACTCTCAAGTAATTCTTTTGGCTAAAAAATAAAAACTAAAACAGGAGGAAGAGGGGCCTCGTGGACTGGTTTCAAAATAACCGCATTCATCTCGTGTAATTTCTGTTATCTTAGCTACATCCTGGGGACCTGATTACAGTTGGGTCAGGAAACAAAACTAGTCAAATTCACCAAGAGCCTTGGCTATTAGAAAAACATATTCCCATTCTTTGAAAATCCTCTCTTCCTCCAGAGCGTGCTCATGGGAGTGGGAAAGTTGGGTAGAAGGAGAAACCCCTCTCCCTTCTTAAAGGTACTCATCTCCACCCTTCAGCCCTCACATCAATATTTCAAGTTTAAGGAGGATGACAAGCCCAGCACCCTACATTTGATGTGAAGCTTTACACTTTCACACATACGTTTTCCCTCTGATCCTTGTAATTCAGTGAGGCAGACAAGAATTGGCTTGTCAATTTTTAAAAAATAATAAAAGGTCACTGAGGTAAACAATTTCCAGCAACGTCCTTCCACCCCATAAGCCCTGTCACTTCCAAACCTCAGTTTTAAATTTTTCAAGGACAATGATTCACTGAGCAAGGGAAGGGGGAAGGGGGAAGGGAGGGTCAACTGGTCAAAACCCATTCATACACTGAACAACTAGAAACCAGTCTTGCTGCATCAGCACAAGATTTTAATTCACGGCGCACTGAAAGAGTCCCACCATACCTTCCGCCAACACCTCGTCCACAGTGACCTGCTGTCGCCCAATGCCAAAGACCCTTCCGATGTAGCCACTGCCCAGGCCCGAGGTGCTGCCCCCACCTCCGCTGGAGCCAGAGCCCAGGCCAGAGCCGCCCTGCTCTCGCCGGGAGTCGAAAAACTTCTTCATCTTGAGAATAGGAAGCAGTAAAGCAAAATACCGAAGGTTTCTGGATTTTTTTTTTTTTCTAAGAAAACAAGAGATCCAAGGATTTCTTCTCGGATTTCAGCTCGGAGAGGAGCCACCCGAATCCGGCCGTGGGGGTGGGGGCTGAGGGAGGATGCCAATAGGAATATGCGTGTCAATCGCGCCGCGGTCCCCTCCTCCTCAAGAGAGCGATTCGCGTAAGTTTAAACCTGTGATGACAGAAGAAGAGAGGATGAATCAGTAACACACTTACGAATTCAACCGCTGAGTCCTAGAGGGAGCAAAAGCCATCATCCCGGGGAAACGCTTCATGCATTTTCCTAGCGAGAAAAATTCTGGTGCTGAAATCCCGGCAGAGCGCCGGACCCCGTCCCCGCGGCTCGGAAAAAGGAAGGATCTGGCCGCCTCGGGCAGCGCCGACCCAGCCGATCACTGCCTTCCCCTCCTCCTCGGTCTCCCCGCCGCCCCGCGAGGCAGCATCCCGGCGGCACCCACTTGAGAAGGCTCGGCGGCTGGCGCCCAGCTACTAGTCCTGCAACATTGTCACGGCCGCGGGGCCGGCCTGCGACGCGGAGAGGAGGCGGCGCTGCAGCGAGAGCCGGGGCCGCGTTAGGCGCCCGCCCGCCCGCCAGCTGATCCCCGGAGCGCCCAGCGGAGACTGACCCGCCGCCCCTCCCCCGCGCGCGCTCCCGCCCGGCTCCATCCACCCAACCAGGAAGTGAACCGCCGCCGGAAGTGCCTCTCGGGACGGCGCGGCGAGGAGCCGAGGCCCTCCTATTGCTGCCGCCCGGTCGCGACAGACGAGAAGGAGTCGTGGGAGAGAAGGGGACCCAGGAGGGGGGTGTCTCAGTGTGTACAGAGTTTTGTAAAAGAACTTTTATCACCCGATCCGCAGTGCACCATGGGAAAGGTAGTTCGGCGCAAGCCACCGGCTGGACTACAACTCCCAGGATGCCCCTGACGGAGCGAGCAAAGCGGCTGCGGTGGCCTCCTTGGCCTCGAAGGTGGTTAGTGGGGTGGTGCATTTGTGGGGATTCGGTTATTTAAACATATCCGGTAGAGAAACCGCCAAGGACTAGGAAACTGCTGTATGTTCCACCCTTTTGAAGCCATCTTATTTGCGGTTTGACCTCCCTGCACAAGGGATTCTGGGGGTTGTTGTTTCCAAACGGATCGAGAGGCTGACACCTGAAGGACGCGGCTTAACCGCTTAGCCTCTGGCCGGTCCTGCGGGGCTTACCGACGTCACCTGGGCAGAAGGTGGAAGACGAGGGGTAATCGGGAGAATTTTGCTGGCAATTGGTCCGAGGCCACAGTCGAACGCCAACTCTGAGTAGAACCTGTGCCCTTCCGCCGCCAACCTCAAAAAGCCGTTTTTGCTCCCAGATGTTGTTGAGAACCGCTCGGCGGTCAGCTCTGAGCTAGGCGCAGTGAGAGCGCTTAATAAGACGGTGTCTCGGCTGGGAATCTACAGGCAGGACTCAAACCGAGAAACTTAAACGTTGTGTTCAGGGCAGAGTCTAGGGTACCAGCAGATCCAAGCCGTTGGCTGTGACCCCAAACTGGGGCTGGCTCGTCTGCCGACAGTGACCCTCAGTTCTTCCACGTTTGCTGATACTGTGGGTGGGCCTTACCTTCACATATCCCCTCACACAAGAACCCAAGACTGATCTGTTGTTATTTCTTTTTCACTCAAGATTCCCTCCTTCCTTGATGCTGATTTTTACCCTGATACCGCCTGAGTGCCAAAGTCCACTTGGCGGACAATGTGATTTTCATCTGCCAAATGCAGAAGACTTGGAAGGCCAGTTACTACCCTTCTACATCCCTAGATTTC
This sequence comes from Lynx canadensis, assembly GCF_007474595.2. Taxonomy (NCBI): domain Eukaryota; kingdom Metazoa; phylum Chordata; class Mammalia; order Carnivora; family Felidae; genus Lynx; species Lynx canadensis. The sequence continues at coordinate 86,265,790 of NC_044305.1, forward strand.
CTGATGGACGGTGCTTAAGGTAGTTCCAAATCCTTGCTCCCTCCCCATCCATGATTTTTCTAACTACCCGAATATAGGTTCTTTCTCACCTCCACTTGCTCTCCCTAATTCTCCGACCGCGTTCTTGACTTGTACTTCGTCCCAGAATTTTTCAACAAGCATTTAAGGAGAGGAGAAAAGGGTACTCTGGGGGGGAGTGGAGGCCGGGGGCGGGGATGGTTCTTGTTTTCTCTAACCTGAATATTGAACTGTGCTGTGACTGGGTTGGCAGCAGCATTGCTGTGCTTTCTCTTTTCCTTCTTCCTCTCCTCCTCCTCCTCCCCCCCCTCCTCCTCTTCCTCCTCCTCTTCCTCCCCTTTTCAAGTAGTGCCTTTGCAGTTAAGCTTCCTGTGTAGAGACAGCATTTCTTCTTCCAGAGGGAGTCAATGTTGTCACCTCAGTTCACAAATTCATGCAGCCACCTCCAGGGTGGAATGCAGCACCTGCTAAAACATTCCCTGAAAGGAAGCCCAGGGAGCATTTCTCTGCACTTGCCTTAAAAGGCTAGATTTTGTCTTAAGGAAGTTTGGAATAGACCTTAAAATAGATGGGAAATCTCATTTGGAATTAGATTCATTGACCTCCATCTTTCTCTACATCTATTGATCTTGACTGACTTTTTAAGTTTATTTATTTATTTTGAGAGAATGAGTGAGTGTGAGGGCTCTGGAGCAGGGGAGGGGCAGAGAGATGAGAGAGAGAGATAATATTCCAAGCAGGCTCCAAGCCCAGTGTGGAGACCAACGTGGGGCTTTATCTCACTACCGTGAGATCATGACCTGAGCCAAAATCAAGAGTCAGTTGCCCAACTGACTGAGCCACCCAGGTGCCCCTTGACTGACTTTTTTGAAGAAATTCTGTTGGTCCTAGAATCTGTTTCTATCTCACTTTTTACCTTCCTAGACATTCCTGTTACCAGACTAGGCCAGACTTAGGCAAATTCCAACTCTCACTTCTGAGATACAAAAACTTGTTTTTATCTGATAGGATTAAGGTAGCTAACAAGCAGCCATCTGGACGATTTAAGGACGTTTTTAAAGAAGCAAAAGAGGGGCGCCTGGGTGGCGCAGTCGGTTGAGCGTCCGACTTCGGCCAGGTCACGATCTCGCCAGGTCACGATCTCGCGGTCCGTGAGTTCGAGCCCCGCGTCAGGCTCTGGGCTGATGGCTCAGAGCCTGGAGCCTGCTTCCGATTCTGTGTCTCCCTCTCCCTCTGCCCCTCCCCCATTCATGCTCTGTCTCTCTCTGTCCCAAAAATAAATAAACGTTGAAAAAAAAATTAAAAAAAAAATTACTTTAAAGAAGCAAAAGAAAGAAAAAAACATTAGAACAATGGATTTCTTGCTTTCCATTCTCTCAGAGACTAATAGCAATTACAATGATAAAACTACAGTTTTTCATCCTTTACATATAACAAGTTATTTGTTGGTAATGTTGAAATAAGGTAGTATTGTTTTACTCATTTTTTTTTAATGTTTTTATTTATTTTTGAAGGAGAGAGAGAGACAGAGCATGAGCTGGGGAGGAGCAGAGAGAGAGGGAGACACAGAATTTGAAGCAGGCTCCAGGCTCTGAGCTGTCAGCACAGAGCCTGATGCAGGGCTGAAACTCACGAACTGGGAGATCATGACCTAAGCCAAAGCTGGACACTCAACCGGCTGAGCCACCCAGGCGCCCCTGTTATACTCATTTCATAGATGGGGGAACTGAAGCATAGAGATAAACGACATGCCCAAAGTCACACAGAGAGTGACTGGCAAAGCCAGGGCTCAAACCCAAACATTTTGGCTTTAGAGCCCAGTGCTTAACTAGCTACACTGAACTGTCAACTTAGATTAAAATACTTTAAAATATTTAGAAACAGCAACAGACCAGGAAACAGGGAATCTTTGCCCTCCATAGCTGTGCCCCTAGACCACTTATATCTCTGGACCTATTTTCTCAGCCATAATACCAGTGCTGTCCTGCAACTCTTAGTAATTCTCTTGTTCCTGAGTGTAGAATAATCAGATTTTTTAAAAAATCAAAGATCAACCACGATAATCTCAAACTCCTCCCACACTTACTTTCTGTATAATTTGCCCCACCCTTCCTTGTGTTCCTTCCTATTCATCTTTTCATGTATATTGTCACCTCAAGTACTAAAAGTCAGAGAGCAGTCTTCTACTTATCTCCACTTATCTCCTCGAACACTCAATACAGTAGTTTGTATCCTTACCGGTTCTTAAATAAGCCAAGTAATTGACTTCAAATGAAATGTGACATAGAAGAGAGCAATCTGATTAAGGTAGAAAAAATTGATTTGAAGTAGTCTGAACTAGGTAAGCTTGAACTCAGTCCAGGAGATACTATGGATAAATAATCAAAAAGAAGAGGGAAAGAGACATTACCATGTATTTTCCATATGCTAGTTACTGTATTAAGCACTTAAAATATTATCTTGTTTAATCCTCATGTATGCATCTCTGTGAGGTAGATACTATTACCTACTATTATTAAAGTAGATACTATTATACTATTATCCCCAGTTTTATAGATGAATGGTGAAGATTTTATTAGTAGCAGAGGGATGTGTATGGTTTGTGAGGTTTGCAGAAAATTATTTGTTCTGTGATGTGGCTAACTCATGTCACAGTAAACCCAGTTATGGCAAATGTGTGGTGCATCCTTAGAGGAAATCAAAGGGAAGGGGACCAACATGAATTAACTACCTTAACTAAGGCCCCCACTGTGTTGGATATTTAATTATATTCTATCATAATACACCTATGAGGTGTTCATTGCTTTTATTTTGTCAATGTGGAAACAGGCTCAGTGGGGTTAATGTATGTCAACTGTTGCTACATAGAGCCTATAAAGGGCAGAGGCAGAATCAAAACCTGACTCACCTCAAAACCTTTGTAATTTTCACTATACCATGTAGCCATTCTATATTGCCAGCTTTTAGTCCAATGGAATTTATTAGAAATGCAGATTATCAGGCCCTACTCAGATCATTAACTGATTATTAAATAATGAACTAATCTAATGCATCGCTTAAGGGAAAGAACCATATACATTTTTCTCCACTTTTGGTTTAACTTTTTTAAAAACTTTTTTAAATTTAAATGTTTGTCCTGTTCAACTGAAGTATAATTGACATATTTATCATCATTGTCTTTTCTCCAGCACTAAAAATGATACACAGGGATACAGTTTTCAGAAATTCATTTTCAGCAATTCCTTAATGCTTAATATGAGAGCAGAGGGTTAAAAGTGAATAAAATATAATCCTCACTTTCAAGGAATTTCAAATATCCTGTAAAATTAAGTGTATTAAAATGATAGAGGGAACTAACTCTGGTAAGAAAGGCACAATCAGAGTAAAAACAGCTAGAATATATTTATGTAGGGACAGGGGCAGTAATCCCCTTTCACCAATCATCCAGGTGATTCTGATTCATATTCAAGTTTGAGAACCACTGTTTGGCAGAAGGGAAATTATGACAACCATCTTCCTCCTTTGAAAAGGACATTCATTGTTTTTTGTTTTCTGGTTAGAAAAGTAATTACATAATCATTGAAGAAAGTAAGTCGGCTCAGAATAAAAATCACTCAGAGATAACTGCTATTGACTTTCTTTTTTTTTTTTTGCATTGACTGATTTCATGAAGCTCAAATTTTTCAGGGACTTTTCAACATAGCCAGTCCAATAGCCTATTGGAGGTCTTAATCCCCTTTCTCTTCTTAGTTGCCCTATAAATCTTTCAGCTATTCCTCCTGCTGTGTTTTCTACTTACTGTTACTGCAGAACTTTGAATGTGCCTCCATTATAGCCCAAATCAGTTTGTACTGTCATTGTTGGTTAACCTGTTTATCCCTTCAGGATTACATTACACTCATCTTTCTTTTTTTTTTTTTAGATTTTTAAAAAATGTTTATTTATTTTTGAGAGAGAGACAGAGTGAGAGCAGGGGAGGGGCAGAGAGAGGGAGACACAGAATCTGAAGCAGGCACCAGGCTTGAACTGTCAGCACAGAGCCCAATGTGAGACTGGAACTCATGAACCCCAAGATCACGACCTGAGCCAAAGTCAGAAGCTTAACCGACTAAGCCACCCAGGCGCCCCCACACTCATCTTTCTGTCCTAAGCAATGGACTCACACATACGTAGCAGATGTTTAATAAATATTTTGAACAAATGAATTAGTAACTCAGTGGAAAAAAATCTATCAAAATACTGAAATGTATTTAATGCTTCTTAGCAGCGTCCTAATTAGATTTGAGCTCTAATAGTCTAATTAACCACAGAAATGTTCTTTTAGAAGAATTTTTTCTAAAATTTTCTAGACCTGAAAGTCCACGTTTAAGATCAGTAAATCTCAGAGGATTAATAAAGAAAATGTATGGGTTATTCAGTCCTCCCTAACAACATAAAAGGCACCTGAGACATTCTAGGTCACTCATGTTTCTACTTTCTCCAGCAGTTTATTTCGATGTCATTAGTTTAATATCAATTTACCTTGAATTTTCATTCTCCTCCAGCAACTACTGCATTTTTCTGCACCTCTTTCCAACAAAGTACATCAGTGCAACTGTCTATCCTTGCCATCTCTACCAATTCTCATTACTACGTCCAATAAGCAGTTCTCAGTCCCTTTTTAAAGAATTCATTTTATTTAAGGATGGCTCAGTCAGTTAAGCGGCCAACTCTTAATCTCAGCTCAGGTGTTGATCTTAGGGTTGTGAGTTCAAGCTTCGTGTTAGGAATCTATGCTGGGTGTGAAGCCTACTTAAAAAAAATAAAAATAATTTTAAAAATAAAAAATAAATAAAAACTCATTTCAATTTATTTAAACAAACAGACAAAAAACCCAGTTCACCCATTTCTCCCACCCGTCACCCCCTGCCTCTGGCAACCATCAATCTGTTATCTGTACCTATGAGCTTAAAATATATGTTTTTTAGATTCCACATGTAAGAAAGATCGTATGGTATTTTGTTTTCTCAGACTTATTTCACTTAGCATAATGCCCTCGAGGTCCATCCATGTTGTTGCAAATGGCGAGATCTCATTCTTTTCTATGGATGAATAATATTCCATTGTATATATACCACAATTTCTTTTTTTTTTTTTTTAACGTTTATTTATTTTTGAGGCAGAGAGAGACAGAGCATGAACGGGGGAGGGACAGAGAGAGAGGGAGACACAGAATCGGAAGCAGGCTCCAGGCTCCGAGCCATCAGCCCAGAGCCTGACGCGGGGCTCGAACTCACGGACCGCGAGGTCGTGACCTGAGCTGAAGTCGGAGGCTTAACCAACTGAGCCACCCAGGCGCCCCTATACCACAATTTCTTTATTCATTTTCCACTGATGGACACTTAGGTTTCCATATCTTGGCTATTGTAAATAATGCAGTAATGAACATGGGAGTGCAGATCTTTTTGAATTAGTGGTTTTGTTACCTTTGGATAAATACGCAGAGGCAAAATTGCTGGGTCATGTGGTATTTCTATTTTTAATATTTTTGAGGAACCTCCACACTATTATCCATAGTGTCTACACCAACTTACATTCCCACCAGCAGTGCATAAGTGTTCCTTTTTCTCTACATCCTCACCAACATTTGTTATTTCTTGTCTTTTTGATATTAGTCATTCTAACAGGTGTGAGGTGATACCTCATTGTGGTTTTAATTTGCATTTCTCAGATGATTAATAATATAGATCATCTTGGGGCATCTGGGTGGCTCAGTCAGTTAAGCATCTAACTGAGGCTCAGGTCATGATCTCATAGTTCATGAGTTTGAGTCCTGCATGGGATGAGCTTGAGCCCCACATCGGGTGAGCATGAGCCCCACTTTGGGTGAGCCCTGCTCTCTCTTTCTCCTTCCCCTCTCTTTCTTTCACCTGGAAGATTCTCTCTCTCTCTCTCTCTCTCTCCCTCCCTCCCTCCCTCCCTCCCTCTTTCCTCCTTCCCCTCTCCCCCTCTCTCTCCCTCTCACTCATTTGCTCCCTCTGTCTCTCTCAGGAAAAATAATAATAATAATATAGAGCATTTTTTTATGTACCTATTGGTTATCTGTATGGTGTGGGTTTTTTGGAAAAATGTTCAGATCTTCTGCCCATCTTTTAATTGGATTGTTTGAGGGTTTTTTTTCTTTTGGTTATTGTTGTTTTTTTGATTTTTGTTTGTTTGTTTGTTTGTTTTTTGCTACTGAATTGTATGAGTTCTTTATGTTGTGGGTATTAGCCCAGTATCAGATATATGATTTGCAAATATTTTTGCCCATTCAGAAGGTTGCCTTTTCATTTTGTTGATGATTTCCTTTGCTGTGCAGAAGCTTTTTAGTTTGGTGTTTATTTTTGCTCTTGTTACTTTTGGTGTCAGATTTTTAAAAAAATCACCTCTAAGATCTATGTCAAGGAGTTTATTACCTCTGTTTTCTTCTAGTTTTATGGTTTCAGGTTCAAGTCTTTAATCCATTTTGAGGTAATTTTTGTGTATGATGTAAGATAGTGTTCCAGTTTCATTCCTGCATTCTTATGCATGGTTTTCCAACACTATTTATTGAAGAGAGTTTTTTCCCCATTGCATATTCTTGGCTTCTTTGTATTAAATTAATTGGCCATATGTGCATGGGTTTATTTCTGGGCTCGCTGTTCTGTTCCAGTGATATGTTTGTTTTAGCTCAATACCATACTGTTTTAATTAGTATAGTTTTGTAACATAGTTTGAAATTAGGGGGCGTGATGCTTTTGTTCTTCTTTCTCAAGATTGCTTTGGCTATTTGGGGTCTTATATGGTTCCATACAAATTTTAGGATTTTTGTTCTATTTCTATGAAATATGCTATTGATATTTTGATAGTGATTGTCCTGAATCTGCAGATTGCTTTGAGTAGTATAAATATTTTAACAATGTTAATTCTTCCAATCCATGAGCATGGAATATCTTTCCATTTATTTCTGCTATGACATTTTGATCAATTTCCTTTTAGAATTTTTTTCTGTATATAAATACACTTGGGTTTTGTTTGTTTTTTTGCCATATTGAATCCCATTGCATATTTGACATATTCTGTTTTTTCATTTAATAGTTTCTCACTTCATTATATATTCCCCAGAAACATTATTTTTAATGAATGCTTAATGATCAGTTCTTTACTATTGAATATTTTATTGTTTTATTTTCAAATTTTTACTATTTTATGTATATATTATATATATGTATATTACATTTACATATTATATTATATATATTTATATATATGTATTTAATTATGTTTCCTCCAGGAAAATTATACTGATTTGCTCTCCACTCTTTGATTCAGTTAATATATATTAAACACTTACCATGGGTTATACCCCAGAAATTTTATTGCAATGAACAAAATTCACTCCTTGACCTCAAGGAACTTTTGGTCTGAAAAGAAGACATTGAATCCTAGGTATTCCCATACCCTTGCAAAACACTGAATTTGTACAGTTAAAAGAGAAATCTATCCCATTTTGATAGGTAGAGATGGTGCTCATTGTTTTAATTGCCATTGTTTAAGTTAGTGAGCTTGGACACTTTTTCATTGACAGGGACTCTCTCTCTTTTTTTTTTTTTTTAATGTTTATTTATTTTGAGGGAGAGAGACAGGGTGTGAGCAGGGGAGGGGCAGAGAGAGAGGGAGACACAGAATCCGAAGAAGGCTCCAGGCTCCGACTGTCAGCACAGAGCCAGATGTGGGGCTCAAACTCGCCAATCGCGAGATCATGACCTGAGCCAAAGTCAGACACTTAACGGACTGAGCCACCCAGGCACCCCAGGGACTCTCTCTTTAACCAAACTTAAGCCAAGTTCCTCTGAGTCCTCTTTTTGACTAGATCTCGACCTTGGGCTCTGTGCTTGGCCCACTTAGTCCAGATTTAGCAAGAACCCTGCTGAGTCAGTTTAGAAAAACTCCCCCACCCTTGATATCTGATCAGATTTCTCATCCCACACTCTCCATATCTTATCACCTTGGCCTGCCTTCAGTAAGAATCCTATTGAGTCTGTCTAGCAAGAATCCCCCTAACCTTGATGTTTCTCCTCATAGTAATTTTCTATCCACTGACCCCCACCCTTGACTATAAATCTATACCTCTCCTGGTTGAATTTTGACTTGAGCTCCATCTCTCTCCCCTACTACAAAACCCTTATTGCAATAGTCCCTCCTGAATAAAATCTTCCTTACTGTCTTTGACAAGCATCATGAAAGTTTTTTCTTTAACATCATATTCATTCATCAGTTGTTTAGTTAAGTACCTGTTACATGCTAGGAGTTGGAAACATGATGATAAATAAGGTAAATATATCCCTTCCCTTACAGAATTTATAGTCTAATACTCATTGGATGTGTATATTTCTTCATTTTAAAATTAAATCCTTTTCCATTTTTCTATTGGAGCATTTCTTCTGAATAGTTGATTTGAAAATGTTCTTTATGTATTCAATTCAATCAGTTTACTCAATATTGAGCTACTCCAGTGTACAAGGCACTGTTCTAGGTTTAGAGAGGATGATAGGGTACAAGATAAACAAGGTTTCTTCTTGTAAGAGAGTTTACATTGGGTCAGGGTGAGAAGAACACAATAAGCAAACAAGTCAAGGAAAATGTTAGATAGGATTGAATGCCATACAGATAATTAGACTAGGGTGATGTGATAGAGTGTCTGAATGACTACTTCAAATTGGATGTTCAACTCTTTATATATTAAAAAAAAATTTTTTTTGTTAATGTTTATTTATTTTTGAGAGAAAGAGCATGAGCAGGAGAGGGGCAGAATCCCTCCCCTGAGAGAGAGGGAGACAGAATCCAAAACAGGCTCAAGGCTCTGAGCTGTCAGCATAAAGCCAGATGCAGGGCTCAAACCCACAAACCTTGAGATCATGACCTGACCTGAAGTCAGACATTTAACCAACTGAGCTACCCAGGCACCCCTCACCTTTTTATATATTAACAATATTAATTAAAACCCACTTCACATAAATGGGAAACCTTTTTCCCCAATTTGATCATAGGCTTTTTTTTTTTATAAGTTAAGACTTTTTCTAGTTATAATACATAATCATTTTGTAAAATGATTGGAAATACAGAAAAGCAGAAAGAGGGGCGCCTGGGTGGCGCAGTCAGTTAAGCGTCCAACTTCGGCCGGGTCACGATCTCGCGGTCCGTGAGTTCGAGCCCCGCATCGGGCTCTGGGCTGATGGCTCAGAGCCTGGAGCCTGTTTCCGATTCTGTGTCTCCCTCTCTCTCTGCCCCTCCCCCGTTCATGCTCTGTCTCTCTCTGTCCCAAAAATAAATAAACGTTGAAAAAAAAAAAAAAAAGAAAAGCAGAAAGAAGAAAATAAAAATAATTGATCTTATTATGCACAAGTAAACCCTACAAGAGTCAGATGGATATCCTCCTGTCATTTTCAGTATGCATATAAATTACCTATGTACTTGTGTGTTAATAGTTTTGAAAAGAATATACTGCACTACAGCCTGCTTTTTCCACCATGCCAAGGACCTCTAACAGGCACTGAAAAATTTTTAAGTGATAAAATGATAAGCAAAAATAGACATGAGGTTTACATACTTAAAAAATTATAAATTTTTCAGTTTAGCTTAGATAGAGTAGGCAAGAAGATGGTTGGGCTATAAATGTTAATCAAATAAATAAATGTAAAATTTGAAGGTAAAAATTTTATCTCATTAACCACTCTATCCTCAGCACATAAAATAGTTCTAGGGAATCAGTGGTTTATTTTCATTCATTTGTATTTTTCATTCTCATGAGTATAAAAATATTCTGTCTCTTTTTTATTATATCCATTTCTCTTTCCAATTTTGTATGTTTATGTTTTCTCTCATTTAATAACTTATCAGACCAACTGTGTTTTCAAAGAAACTGGTAGATTTTTAAAAATCAACTATGGAGAGTTTTCTATTTTCTAATTCATTATTTTCTACTTTTATATATGTTTTTCCTTTAGCTTTACTTAGCTTTATTTTGTTATGTTTCTAATTATTCAGATGGATATTTGGTTTATTTCCTTTTTTCTTATTTCAAAATAAAACCATTATAAGCTCAAAGTTTCGTTCAATCAATATAGCTTTCATGTGTCACAGAAGTTTTCACTTGTCTCTCATCAAATAAGTTCTAGATACTCTGACGGTGCCTGGACAGTGCCTGAGCCCCACATTATTTTTTTTTTTTTTCAACGTTTATTTATTTTTGGGACAGAGAGAGACAGAGCATGAGCGGGGGAGGGGCAGAGGGAGAGGGAGACACAGAATCGGAAACAGGCTCCAGGCTCCGAGCCATCAGCCCAAAGCCTGACGCGGGGCTCGAACTCACGGACCGCGAGATCGTGACCTGGCTGAAGTCGGACGCTTAACCGACTGCGCCACCCAGGCGCCCCCTGAGCCCCACATTAGATGTAGAGATTACTTAAAAAAAAAAAAATGTTAAAAAATAACACACACACACACACACACACACACACACACACACACAAGAAACCTGTGGATGTGTCTTTGTTGCCCTTACAAGTTAGAGAGAAGATACATTGGTTAACTATAGAATTCCTGAACATATTTTTTTCCTTCAAATCTTTAGAAATTTCCCCATTGTCCTCTAATGTTTATTGTTACAGAAAAGTCTAAAACCTTCCCTTTTTTTGTTCCTTTATAGTAAATTTTACTGTGGGATTCTTTATCCTTAAAATTCAAAACTTACAGGAGTAGGTCTAGGTAGTAGTTTCTTTTAATTAACCATGCCTATAGATTCAGGTGTTTTTTTCTCCTTAAGGAAGTTGTGTTCTATTATATATTAAAATATAATCTTTGATTATTTGCTTTAATTTTTTTAAGTTTTTATTTATATCAAAGTTATATTTGTCATAGTTTAAAGAGTCAAAGAGTTCCCTCTGGTTTGTTGTAAAAAACAGGAGTCCCCCATTCCCTTCCATCCTATTTCTCCCTTCCAGGAAGTAATTATTCTCACCTCTCTTGGCTGATTGTTTTGGTGTTTGTATTTAAATAATATGCCTTTATTGCCACATTTAGATTTTTTAACTTTTTGTCATAATCTATTAATTTCCCACTATGGTAGAAAATAACTTTGCTTCCCTTTTTCTCCAGCATCCACCACATTCAATTACTGTTCCCATGTCCATCTTGCAATATGGCTATATCATAATTATGGTTAGATTAGTAGTCCGTGTTTACATTATCGTTAATAAGTAAACATTATTCACAGCTGAGCCACAGGGTATGATTATTTCTTTTCTTTTGTCATATAATGTTTTGGTTTTCCTGGAGTCAATAACTGTCTTCTTTTTTCATTTTCTTAGTTTTCTATATACTTTTTACTAATTCAACTCCGAACTCTTACCCAGCTGTCAAGATGATCATTCACTTTAGGTGTCCTATCAATTTCATCTTTCTATATATTTCTAGGAGTCTTCTGACTGCTTTAGTTTGGCCTGCTTGCCTTCTGAGCCTGATAGGCAGTTGACATCCTATGATTTTCCTTCACCATCATCTTGGGAATTCCCTTTGCCCTCCTCCCATGCTGGAACCTCTGTTTTCTGTATCCCGTGTCTTCTTCCTGCTTCATCCTCTCATTTTGATGGAGCATACCCCCAGTACCTTCTCTAGAATAGTGTACAGAAGGTAAATTTTTGGAAAAATACTATGTTTGACATGTTTTTATTCTACTCTGACATCTAATTATTTGGTCAATATACGATTCTCAGACAGAAACAATTTTTTGCAGAATTTTTAAGGCATCACTCTGTTATCTTCTAGCTTTCAGGGTTGTTCTTAGGCAGTATAAAGGCATTCTGATAACTGATTCTTTGTATGTGAATCTTCCGCTCTCTCCCTCTCTCTCTTTCTTTCTCACTGCCTATAGGATTTTCTATTTGTCCCCAGTATTATTCTAGAAATACATATCCTGCAGTTTTGGAAATTTTTCTTAAATTATTTCACTGATGATTTTTACTCTTTTTTTCTTTTTTCTTTCTTTTTTTTATTTTCTCCTCAATTTTCTATCTTTCTGTTTAAAAAGATTTTTTTTTTGGTGGGGCACCTGAGTGGCTCAGTCAGTTAAGTGTCCAACTCTTGGTTTCGGCTCAGGTCATGATCTCATGGTTCATGATTTCGAGCCCCACATCAGTCTCTCTACCGAGAGTGAAGATCCTGCTTGGGATTCTCTCCCTCTCTCTGCCCCTCCCACACACACTCTCTCTCTCTCAGAATAAATAAACTTAAAAAATAAAAATATTTTTGTTTGTTTTATTTTACTTGTAGAATAAGTTCTCACCTTTACCTTCCAATTCTTCCATAGAATATTTGAGATATTTATCATATTTTTAATTTTAAGAACTCTTTCTTATTCTTTTCTTTTTTATATGATTCTGTTCTTATTTCATGAATATAATATCTCCTTGAGGATTAATGATTTTTGTTAGTTTATTTTCTTTTCCTTAGGTGGTCCCTTAGAGAAAGATCCTTGCCTTTTTCTATTTATTTAGCTGACTTGGTCTCTTTATTTCATATCAAGATTTTGCCTAACATGTGATAAACCTTGACTGTGTATTCAGATTTAAGACTGGGGATTTGATAAGCTGACTGGAAACTGAGTGCTTAGATAGGATTTGTTGACTGTAATCAACACTACAGAGTAGCTCTAAAGTTCATTTCTTTAGACCTAAGCTGGTCAGATATCCCCAGAAAAAATGCTTCTAATATACTGCCTGGAGGCAAAGACCAAGTCATCTGTGTTAGAGAACCCCGTCAGGGGAGAGACCGAGAGGAGCCAGAATGCAGCATACAGTTGCTTAATCTCAGCATCAGTGCTGTGCTTTGGTTTGTCAGAGGAGAGCTCCTCTGTTTTACTCTTTGCAGAGAAAAACTGTTAGTCTTTTACCAGGACTGGAGAGGGCAGTCACCTGGCCACTCAAAGGCAGGGGGAAGATCCAGACTGCTTCTTAAACTTTCAACCAGTTCTTCCACAGGTATCTTTTACAGCCAACTCCAGAGTCTTTTGGAGACTCGGTAGTATACATAAAGTTTATTGTCAGCTTTCTCCACTGCTGCCTTTGGAGGTACTCTTCCCTGGTCTGCTAAATATTTGCTACTCTTTTATTCTCTCAGAAGTTTAGTGCTGTTGTCCCCTGTACTTTTTTGTCTTGCTTTTATGGGTTTATGCCCCTAAAATCTCATATTTTCTTTGCAACAACTGTGTACATGTCAGATCTCCATTCTCTGTCCATTTGAGTCCGTGATCTCATCTCTCATCAGTGTCATGCCTTTGTTCATTTCCTCTACTTTCTCAAGTTTGCCCAACATACCATTCAGCTTGTTATTGCTTCTAATGTAGCTTTAAATTGTACATTTTAGTTTCCTTATAGGTTCCCCTTACCTTATCTGCCTTCCTTTGATTCTTACCTACCTGACTCCCAGCTCCCCCTTTTCATGTCCGTTTGTATGTTTGATCTATTATCTCCTTTTTGTGTGTGTGTCCACTTCTTTTGAATTTTTATTACAAATATAAAGTCGATGCTTTTTTAAGAAATTGCTTTTAGTAAATTTGTTCAAAAGGTAGCCTTCTACATCTTGAGTGCTGAATTTTCCTTTTTTATGTAGTAGAATCCTTTCATAACCCTATCAGAGTTTTTTTTTTCCTGTTTAGTTATCCTTAGATAAGCAATGTTATTATGAGTCTTAATCTTTTTCTGAGTCGCTTAAGGTTGTTGGGTGAAGCTAATGGCCATCTACCCGGATGCCTTCTTAAATTGGGACTCAGCCTTTTCACTTTGGAAATTTGTTGCATTGACTTAAACAGGCACATTAAAGAATTGAACTAAGATGTACTTGTTATAAGTGATATAAAATGTAAACTGAAGTTCCTGAATTGGTCAGGGATGAATGTCCCTGGCCCATCCTTAGTGAGGCATGTATTCTTGAGATCTCTTTGCCATCAGTCCATATCCTCTTAGTTAGACTTTGAAGGTGAATGGTCTATGTCTACGGAACAATAGGAAGCTACCCCTCATCCACATGGGCATTAAATCTAGGACTCTGGTCTAAATGCTTGAGCACTATTTGCCTGAATACTCATTGAACACCAGCATTAAGGATGTACTCCTAGGCATCTTATTCTGACTGCTTAGAATTGTGATACTGAAAGTGTGGTCTGTACACTAGTGCCACCCCTTTAACCCTTCCTGGTGGGTCCACAATGAGATAAGCCCAGGAATTGATAATCAACACTTATAATATATACATTACACATAATTTACAATATCACCAATGTACATCACCAACACTTTGGAGATGAAAGGGGATATGATTCTGCATCCCCAGTTCTAGTATGTGGTTTTTTTCCCCCACACCACTAATTCTCTGACACCAGCTGGGTATCCTACAGTTTTACTCAATTCTGATCCTATTTACCTAGAGATAGCATCGGGTCCCACAGGTTATGGGCTCAGTCCTACAAGACTGCCCACCCCTTCAGATGCCAGTCACAAGCCGGGTTGCCCCCTGTGCATATGACTGACTGATTATAAATCGGAGGTTACAAAGACCCCCCTCCTTGGTTCCATTAGTATGTTACATGGGCTCACAGAACTCAGAGAAACATTTTACTTTCAAGATCACCGTTTATCATAAAAGGATATAATTCCAGAATAGTGAGATGGAAAAGATGTGTAGGGCAAGGTACATGGGAAGGGGTACAGAGCTTCCATGCTCTCTCAGAGTCGTTCTCATGGCATCTCCACATGTTTACCAATATACAATCTCTCTAAAGCCCGTCCAATTGGGTTTTTATGGAGGCTTTATTACATAGGCATGATTGATTAAATCATTGGCCAATGGCAATTATTCAACCTCTGGCCCTGAGCCTATCCCAGGAGGTAAGGGGAGGAGGGTACTGAAAATCCCAACCTTTCAGTCACCATGGTTGGTTCCCCTGGCAACCAGCCCCAGTCTTTAGGTGCTTTCCAAAAGTCACTTTACTGACAGAAACTCAGGTGTGGTTGAAAAGGAGTTGTTAGGAATAAAGACACCTTTATCACTCCTATCACTTTGGAAATTCCAAGGGTTTTAGGAGCTCTGTGGCAGAAGCAGGGATGAAATCCAAATACATATTTCTTATTATAAACCACAGTATCACAGGGGACGATTAATACTTATGCCAGAACAGTAGATATCATTTGTGCTTTCCACGCAAACTGGAATATGGTTTCTTCATCCTTAGATTTTACTAGTGGTGGAGCCCTGTGGACACACCTATCAAATGACCTCCTGAGTCTGTCTTTTCCTGAGTGTAATATACCCTAATTCCGAAATGCCAGACCCCACACACTGATAATATAGCCCCACAATTACACTTAAACCCCTTGTGCCTACCACTTCCTAAACCATTCCTGGAAACTGACTTGATTGGACACTGGGCCTTGCCCACTTGACCCAAGGAGAGATTTTCTGCAGTGACTGTCTTTCCCCAAGAGGTATCTTTGAGGCTCTAGTCCTTAGCCATACCTCAATGAGGAGTCTTAATATATCATTCAAGGTCATGACCTTTGAATAAACCATTGAATGCTGCATTGACCTCAATTCAAGTGCTTCTCAGCAAATATTTTCCAAATAGTTCCTTTTGGACTTGGTATAACAAGAGAGCAGATTAGACCATGTTGAAATCTACAGTCTTTCAGCTGGGCCTCTGCTAGGAATATCTGTGAAATATCATGCAGTACTTGGGAATTATTACAATGTTCTTCAAATGTTTTCACTGACATAATCACTAATTTCATTTATTTATTTTTTTAACATTTATTCATTTTTTAAAAAATTTACATCCAAGTTAGTTAGCATATAGTACAACAGTGATCCCAGGAGTAGATTCCTTAATGCCTCTTACCCATTTAGCCCATCCCCCCTCCCACAACCCCTCCAGTAACCCTCTGTTTTTCTCCATATTTCTGAGTCTCTTATGTTTTGTCCCCCTCCCTGTTTTTATATTCTTTTTGTTTCCCTTCCCTTATGTTCATCTGTTTTGTCTCTTAAAGTCCTCATATGAGTGAAGTCATATATTTGTCCTTCTCTGACTAATTTCACTTAGCACAATACCCTCCAGTTCCATCCATGTAGTTGCAAATGGCAAGATTTCACCCTTTCTGATTACCAGGTAATACTCTATTGTATATATATATATACCACTTCTTTATCCATTCATCCGTCGATGGACATTTGGGCTCTTTCCATACTTTGGCTATTGTTGATAACACTGCTGTAAACATTGGGGTGCGTGTGTCCCTTCGAAACAGCACACCTGTATCCCTTGGATAAATGCCTAGTAGTACAACTGCTGGGTTGTAGGGTAGTTCTAGTTTTCGTTTTTTGAGGAACCTGCATACTGTTTTCCAGAGTGGCTGCACCAGTTTGCATTCCCACCAGCAGTGCGAAAGAGATCCTCTTCCTCCGCATCCTCACCAACATCTGTTGTTGCCTGCGTTGTTATGTTAGCCATTCTGACAGGTGTGAGGTGGTATCTCCTTGTGGTTTTGATTTGTATTTCCCTGATGATGAGTGATGTTGAGCATTTTTTCACGTGTCGGTTGGCCATCTCGATGTTTTCTTTGGAGAAGTGTCTATTCATGTCTTTGGCCCATTTCTTCACTAGATTATTTGTTCTTCGGGTGTTGAGTTTATAAGTTCTTTATAGATTTTGGATACTAATCCTTTATCTCATATGTCACTGGTAAATATCTTCTCCCATTCCATCGGTTGCCTTTTAGTTTTGCTGATTGTTTCCTTCACTGTGCAGAAGCCTTTTCATTTTGATGAGGTCCCAATAATTCATTTTTGCTTTTGTTTCCCTTGCCTCTGGGGACATGTTGAGTGAGAAGTTGCTGTGGCCGAGGTCAAAGAGATTTTTGCCTGCTTTCTCCTCGAGGATTTTGATGGCTTCCTGTCTCACAGTTAGGTCTTTCATCCATTTTGATTTTTTTGTGTGTGTGGTGTAAGAAAGTGGTCCAGGTTCATTTTTCTGCATGTCGCTGTCCAGTTTTCCCAGCACCATTTGCTGAAGAGACTGTCTTTGTGCCATTGGGTATTCTTTCCTGCCTTGTCTGTGGGTCCATTTCTGGGTTCTCTGTTCTGTTCCAATGATCTGAGTGTCTGTTCTTGTGCCAGTACCATACTGTCTTGATGATAACAGCTTTGTAACACAGCTTGAAGTCTGAGATTGTGATGCCTCCAGCCTCAGTTTTCTTTTTCAAGGTTGCTTTGGCTTGGAAATTAGGGATCTTTTCTGGTTCCATACAAATTTTAGGATTGTTTGTTCTAGCTCTGTGAAGAATGCTGGTGTTATTTTGATAGGGGTTGCATAAAATCACCTTTTTTGCACCAAAGATGTCTTCAAGAATTATTTCTTGGGCTCTGGAAATCCCCACCACCACTCCAAAACCCCATCAATTATATTTCACTACAGCAAAATAAACTTAAGTTTTTAATCTCTTATAATTTGAAATCTCTTAAGTGTTAAAAAATTCTTCTGGTTGGCTTTTCTGTTTATCATGACAATTTTTAGCTTATACAATTGGTTAAAACAACAAATGTAATACAAATTTTAGTAATTTGATAAAAAGCAAAAATATTTTGGGAATGCACTTCTTCACAGAGTAAATGGGCTTTTTAAAATTTAGTTCATTAATTCCATCAGTTCTATGCCTGTTTTTTATTTTTAAGATGCAAGCCCTGGGGAAAATTTTTTTTTTCTTTTTTCTTGAGTAAGCTCCACACTGGGGCTTGGACTCATGACCCTGAGATCAAGACCTGAGCTGAGATCAAGAGCTGGACACTTAACCAACTGAACCACCCAGGTTCCCCAGAAAAATTTTGTAAATACATAAATGGATGAGACTTGAAGAAATTTTCCTTTAGCCCTATCACTTATTCCTTTGCATTCCTGAGATATTCACACACACAAAATTCAACGGGATCTACTCTCAAAAATTACTTCTAACAATATATCAACTTTAACTTAATTAGTTCTCTTAAAATTTGACCAAAAGCAGAAAAATAGAAATTATCACTTGTAGAAATTTGTTATTCAGTCATTGGAGCCACTTTCTTCCTCCACTTCTGGGAAATAAATAAAAAAGATTTTACCAAGATTTAGCACAGGACTGCTATTTCTTTCCCTTAGAGATATCTTGTTTAACCTAATATTCTCAAAAAGTGTTAAGAAAATAGAAGTAATGTTAATTTCTTTTTTTTCTCTATCCAGAAGTAATATTAATTTCAAAGCACCTTTGCCAATATAATATTTCTTAATAAAATGCTATTTTTATAAGGTGATTTAAATATATTTTTGTTAAAACCATGGATATAAATTTTACTCATTTAATTTATGAAAATATTTGTCACATAATCTAACTAGTGAACTCAGTCCTCTTTGTCAAACCACAAGGTAAGTCAGACTTACTTTGTGAGTCAAGTCTAGTTTCCTTTTTTCCCCAACTTTATTTTCAATACAAATATGTGTTTAAATGTATCAAAAAAGATTATAAAGCATTGAGAAGTAAATTATAGATAGTATCTAACAATATTACTAAAAGTAATCAAGTTTAAAATAATATAGGTCTAGTATAGCTGGCTTTCCATTTTAGGTTAAAACAGGATGAAAAGAATACACTATTTCTTTGTTACTATTTTGAAATAATGAACTAAAATGTGTAGCTAAAGTTATAAGTAAGTCTAGTTAACTAACTAGAATTTAAAGTAAAATTTTAAGGAAAAAAATAGACATTAAAAAAATTTTTAATTAAAAAAAACTTTTTAATGTTTATTTTTGAGAGAGACAGAGCATGAGTGGGGGAGGGGCAGAGAGAGAGAGAGAGAGAGAGAGATACACAGAATCCAAAGCAGGCTCCAGGCTCCAAGCTATCAGCAGAGAGCCTGACGCAGGGCTCTAAATCCCGAACCGCGAGATGATGACCTGAGCTGAAGTCAGACGTTTGACAGACTGAGCCACCCAGGTGCCCCAAAATTTTTAAATTAAAAAAAAATTTTTTTAAGAATTTAAAAAATAAAAATAAAAAATAGTTACAAGTAAGTCATTTATTAAGCAAGGGGTAGGATAAGAGGCACTGCATGCATTTTGTTAAATTTGTGGAATGTATGAAATATAAGTGTTTAGCTTTTCAGAATAAGAATCATGTATCAAAATCAGAAATAGCCCTGTTAACTCTTTAGATATCATGTTGAAACTTTGTGTGTATTTAACAAGAGAGAGAAAGGTTACAAACTAAAAAATTATAGTCCTGGTAGCTAGCATACACTTTAATTTTCTATTTTAAATAAGAGATAGAAAATATTAAGCATTTAATTGGATGAAACAGATATTTCATTGTATTATTTATAAAATAGATTTTAATTTATAGAATCACACTGAATTTTTTTAAATAAGTTTTTCATCAAAAATCATGTATAGTAGTCCCAGAAAACACTCAACTTATATTTAAAAGAGTTAGTGTCACCAGCTTATCCTGCTTATTCAGTATGAAGATGCCTTTCTTTCCAGCTACTGATGTGTCCTAAGGATGAGTGTTAAGAGTAGCCCAGTGGAAGGGGCACCTGGGTGGCTCAGTCAGTTAAGAGCATCCTAGTGGATGGGGCGCCTGGGTGGCTCAGTTGGTTGAGTGTCTCACTTCGGCTCAGGTCATGATCTCACAGCTTGTGAGTTCGAGCCCCGCGTCAGGCTCTGTGCTAACTGCTAGGAGCCTGCAGCCTCCCTCAGATTCTGTGCTTCCCTCTCTCTCTGCCCCAACCCACTCGCATTCTGTCTCTGTCTCTCTCAAAAATAAATAAACAAAAAAAAAAAAGAAAAAAGAAAAGAGTAGACTAGTGGTACCTGGGTGGCTCAGTTGGTTAAGCATCCAACTCTTGATCTCAGCTCAAGTCATGACTTCATGGTTCGTGGGTTTGAGCCCACATCAGACTCTGCTGGCAGTGCAGAGCCTGCTTAGGATTCTGTCCCTCCCTCCCTCTCTGCCCCTTCCCCACTTGCGCTGTCTCTGTCTCTCTCAAAATAAATAAAAATAAACTAAAATAAGAGCAGCCTAAAAGAACTGCTTATGTTTAAAAAGTTCCTTATAGCCTTCAGTATTTTTTACCAACACTTTGTTTTTCCTTCATGGGACTCCTCAAAAGTGATGCCTCCTTTGACAGTGGTGGGGGTGTGGGTAGCAGAGGCAAAGTCATTAAATACAAATTGTCATTACTCCTCCAGACTCATACTGAATTAGGTACTTCCCAACATGAACAAAATATTCCTTTTCTAACCTAGCTTCACCCTTAAAAGAAATAAGTGTAAAATACAAAGCCTTCAAGTATAGTTTTGGTGATTTGATTAGTAATTAAACGATGCTTCCTGTATACCAGTATTTCCCATCATCCTTTTGTTTGGCTGTTTGGAGGGTTTTGCACAACGAGATAAATGATGACAAGTATACCTTCCTTTTTGTAAAGTGAGAAAGGGCTATTTTGAAAGGGAAGGTGGGACAGAGTCAACATAAACCTTTATCACAGGTCAAT
Organism: Lynx canadensis; assembly: GCF_007474595.2. Taxonomy (NCBI): domain Eukaryota; kingdom Metazoa; phylum Chordata; class Mammalia; order Carnivora; family Felidae; genus Lynx; species Lynx canadensis. Next base: position 86,286,436 of record NC_044305.1, read on the forward strand.
TTTAGGATACAATTCATATGAAAATGGAAACAAGTTAATTCCCCTAAAATTATATGCTCATGACCCCCTTGGCTTACAATGTATGCATTCGTCCCAACTTTACCACAGTTAATGTGTTCCTAACACATTTTTCAGAAAACGTAGAAATTAATAGGTGCCGATGGTTCTGGAAATATGGAACATCTCCCATTATAAATACTTAGAACTGCTGGATAAAGTATAAGAAAAAGTCTTTAAATAGACAGCTGAGCTTGCAAGAAAGAAAAGCTGCAGATAACAGAAAGGAAGCAGGTGCTGAAATCTGAGGGAAAAGGCCCCAGCTACCGTTGCAATTTCTGGCGGTGTAGAGGGGTGGGAAGTGTTGCCATAAGCTAGGGGACTTTAAGGCATATGCAAGAATAAGAAACATGGTCTTTGACCTGCTCTAGATAGGGAATTGGAACAGAAGTCTCTATGAGAAGCTAGAACTTTCAAACAATGACATCCTCAATGAAAAGGTAGTAAAAAAAATCTCACCAGCATGGGGAGGTGACAAGAAAGTATATATTTCTTTGCCCATGCACAGGGTAAGAAACAATTTTTTCACTGAAACATCAAAAACCCAGGAGGCCTACTTCTCACATTGGTTTGGCTTTGACTTAACACTACCCTTGTAGTCAGGAATCCCTAAATTAAGAAATCAACATAATAATTGATCCCAAGACAATGGAAAACCCTGAGGCACTTATAGAAGCAAATGTAAAACCATTCTGGAAGGGTGCTCCTTCACAAGGTCACATGAGAGTCTCAGGTAATAAAACCAATCCAGGCCCAAAAAAAAGAGTTTTATAATAAAAAAAAAGCATAAAACACAAGAAGAAATCAACCGTGAGCTCAGTTAGGAGACATAAAACATAGACATAAAAGGAGAGATCAAAACCCTAAGATAAAAGGAAAGACCTTATGAAGAAACATCAGATGGATGTAGGGAACCACCAAAGATTTCAAAATTTAGAAATGGAAGGACAAAATCCTAGAAATTTAAAACAACTGGTTAAACAGCAGGTTACACAAAATTGAAGAGAAGTACTAATTAGAAGCTAACTCTGAGGATCTTAGAAGGCAGCAAAAAAGGATATAAAAAATATGAATGAAAAGTTTAGTCATGGAGAAAAGGTACATACTTATAATAGAAGACAGTAGGGAAGGGGTGCCTGGGTGATTCAGTCTGTTGAGCAACGGACTTCAGCTCGCGTCATGATATCACAGTTCATGAGTTCGAGCCCCGCATCACGCTCACTGCTGTCAGTGCAGAGCCTGCTTCAGATCCTCTGTCTGCCTCTCTCTCTGCTCCTCTTTGCTTGTACTGTCTCCCTCAAAAATAAATAAAACCTAAAAAAAAAAAAAAAGAAGACGACAGTAGGGGAGACACTATCTTTAAAATGATAATGGCTGACAATTTCCAGCACTGATAAAAAGATGTAACTCCTCAGATTCCAGAAGCACAATAGGTCCTATAAAGTAGAAATAAAAGTAAATCCATATGTAGCTACCTTCAGTAACAAAGACCTAAAGATTTAAAAACTCAAAGAGAAGAAATAATTATCCCCCAAGACACAACAATTAGAAGACTATTCACTTATAAAAATTAATCCAGAATTATGTACCCAGCTAACGCATCTTTCAAGCTTAAGCATGAAATGAAGGAAACTTCAGACCAAAAAAAAAAAAGTCTGAGAAAATTTGTAGTTATAGACCTCCCCCTAAAAGAGCTACTAAAAGTTGTATTCAGAAGAAGCAAATTAGTCTCAGAGAAAGAAAAGGGATGTAAGAAGGTGATTAAAAGAAAGCAGATTAGGACTTTGCCTTTGTAGATAGGCACAAACACCAAAGGAAAAATAAAAAAGATTAATTGTACTTCATCAAAATTGAAAAGTTCTTCAAAAGACACTATTAAGAGAATGAAAAATAGCCCACAGAATGGGAGAAAACATTTGCAAATTATATGTCTGATAAGGGACTTGTATCCAGAACGTATAAATAACTCCTACAACTCAACAATAAAAAGACAACCTAATTTTAAAATGTGCATAATATCTGAATTGTTATTTCTTCAAAGAAGATATACAAATGACTAATAGATACATAAAAGATGTTAATGTCATTAGTTATTAGGGAAATGCAAATAAAACCACAGTGAGATACCACTATTAGAATGACTAGTAAATGAGACAAACAGTAACAAGTGTTAGCAAAGAACCCTCATATACTGCTGGTGGAAATGTAAAATGTGCAGCCAGTGAAAAACAGCTGGCGGTTTCTCAAAAGGTTAAACATAGCATATATATCCTAGCAATTCCACTCCTAGTTACATACTCAAGAGATGTATATACATCTGTATACAAAAATATACATGAATGTTCAGAGAAGCATTATTCTATATTATACTATATATAGTATATAATAGCATATATAATATACGTTATAATATGTATTATATATAATATAGTACATAACAATATATAAGCATATATACTATAAACTAAATACAGTATATTAGTATATATTGTATATTATGTAAATTAGTATATAACATATTAGTATATTATGCCAGCCAAAAAGTGGAAACAACTCAATGTCCATCATCTGATGAACGAATAAGTAAAATATAATCCATACAGTGGAATATTATTCAGCAATAGAAAGGAATGAAGTATTGACATGCTATACTGTGGATGAGCCTGTAAAGCATTATGCTAATTGAAAGAAGCCAGTCAGTCACAAAGGACCACATATTCATTCAATATATATGAAATATCCCCAATAAGCATATCTATACAGGCAAGAAGTAGATTAGTAGTTTCCTAGGGCTGCAGTTGGAGCGTTCTGTTGGAAGGAAATGGGGAGTGGCTGCTCACAGGTACAGGATTTCTTTTTGGAGTGATGAAATGTTCTAAAACTGATTGTTATAAAGGATACACAACTCTGCAAATATACTAAAAACCACTGAATTGTACATTTCAAATGGGTGAGCTGTGTGGTGCATGAAAATCTCAATAAAGCTACTGAAAAAAAGTCCCGTGAGAATGTTATAGACTACAGGGCACCTGGGTAGCTCAGTCCGTTAAGTGTCTGGCTCTTGATCTCAGCTCTGGTCTTGGATCTCAGGGTCATGAGTTCAAGTCCCATGTTGGGCTCCATGTATCATAGACTAAGATTTAGTCTAACTTAGAAAGTACTCCAGCCTGTCCTTAGAGAAAAGGACAGAATATTCTGTAATGTGATGTCTGGGATGCTGTGACAAAATTTATATAAACTCTCTCTCCTTTTTTGTCTGTTGGTTTTCTCCTCTCTACACAGCATATTATTTATTCTTTGTTGTATCAGTTATCCCTGGACACAATAATCTGATGATAAACCAACCTGAAGACTTATTCTTGTTTTTCACATGTCTATGGTAGCTAAGCCATTATCTGATCTTGACTCATTCATGCGTCTGCAGTCAGCCATTGATCTTGGCTGGGCTCTCCCACATGTTGGAGATTGGCTGGCTGTTTTCTGGACTAGGATGGTCTCTGCTTTTCTTCACCTCTCTCTTACATCCCTCAAATGGACAAGCTGGGGCAGGTTCTCATGCTGAGGCAGAGATGCAAAAGTGAACAAGTTCAGTGCACAAGAGAGCAAGCAAAAATGCACAGGTGCTTTTCAAGCCCCTGCTTGTTTACGTCTGTTAACATTCCATTGGCCTAGATAAGTTACATGGCTGAACCCTTAGTTAGAGGGTAAGGGGACTACAAAGTTACAAGGCAAAGGGTATGGAGACAAGGCGCCCTTAATGTGGGCAATTAATATAATACACAGTTTGTGTTTGTATAATTTTTGCTTATCTGTTTAATAAACTCAATATAGTTGGGGCACCTGGGTAGCTCAGTCGGTTAAGGTCAGATCTCATGGTTCATGAGTTCAAGCCCCACGTCAGGCTCTGTGCTGACAGCTCAGAGCCTGGAGCCTGCTTGGGATTCTGTGTCTCCCTCTCTCTCTGCCCCTCCCCTGCTTACACTCTGTCTCTCTCTCTCAAAAATGAATAAACATTAAAGAAAAATTTAAGTAAAAATTAAAATAAATAAACTCAATATAGTTTATTTCACATTGTGAATTTAGTCTTGAAGTAAAGAATTACCTCTTGAAGTAAAATTTCTTTTGTTATTACTTGTTATTACAGAAGTATAATGAACAAAGAAAATATAGAAAAGTGAAATGAGCATAAGGAAATGTGATAATTTCCCCTACCTATAGCGACCATCTCTCTTGATGTCTATTCTTCCAGATCTCTCCTTTTCCATCTCTAATAAAAGTTACATGTTCATTATAAATTTTCTTGAGAAATGAAAAATAAGTATTTAATTTTTTATTAAACCTGCACTTGCTTTTTTTTCCCCCTTGAGCTCATTTTTGGCAAAGAGCTTGTTGCACAAAATAAAAGTGTTACCAAATAGTAACCTAAAGAATGGTTTATCATCACCATACAATGAATGACAAAATCACTGTGCCAAGAGTATCCAGTCTACTTTCTATATACTTTGTTGCAGCGCTGTTCAGCTTCTATTTCTTGTGCATAGTTCACATGATCTCACCTCGAATTTCCCATGTTTCCCACTGACTGGTGGCCCAGCAGGACTGGCACAACTGCACGGGGCACCAAATAGTTGTCAGGGGCAGCAACCTCTAACACTTCTATCCCCACCACCCAAGATCACAAAGAGTTCACTGTCCTTGCCTTTTTAGTCATTTCCCAGCACGTTGTTGAAGAGGAATTAATAGGCATCTTGACTCTGGAAAGGGCTGGAAAAAGACATACAGATTATTGCTGGTTATATTTCTATTTTAACCATGAGTTACAGAGAGAATTCTGTTTGCTGCATATGTCTCCCACACTAGAGATGGCAGAAGCTGAAATATGAAGTGGAGGTTTACCAAGTTCATTCTAGCATATTATAATGCAACTATTAATGATGGTATGTGGTTTTAAAAAAATGACAAATCGAGACAAATGCCAAAGCGGATGGCAGTTGGACCTCAGTAAGCCTGAAGTATTGTTGCTCTAATGATAAAGCTGTAGAAATTAAGACAATGCAGTGTGGGCACAGAGACAGACAATCAGGCCATTGGCACAATCGAGAGACCAGAAACTGACCTACAGATAAATGGACACGCAGTATATGATAGATCTGTAGGGAAAGAGCAAATGGTACTGGGAAATTTGGTTATTATATGGGAAAAAATGAAGGTGGGCCTTTACCTTACACCAATCATAAACACAATTCAGAATGGACTCAAATGTGAAGGGCAAATGTTTAAAATATTTAGAAAAAAAAATGAATAGAAGAGCTTTATGACTTGGGGGTGAGAAAGAATTCCTTTAAGGAAAACTAAGGAAAAAAGTGATAAATTTGACTACATTAAAATCAATAACTTCTGTTCATGAAAATATACCATAAAGAGCAAAAAGACAGACTACAAACTCAAGATATCTGCAACTCAAGTAACAGAGGTTTAGGATCCAGAATATGTAAAGAATTCTTATGAGTGAATAAGAAAAAGATCACACAATAGAAAAATGCACAAAAATACAAGTGTCAATCAGAACACAAAAAGATGATTGACCTCATTCATAGTTAAGGGCACGGAACACAAAACCATAGTAAGATATTTTATCATGGGGCACCTGGATGGCTCAGTCGGTTAAGTGTCTGACTTTGGCTCAGGTCATGATCTCACGGTTTCTGGGTTCAAGGCTGGAACTGGGTTCAAGTTTTCTGCTGTCAGCACAGAGCCTGCTTCAGATTCTCTGTCCTCCCACTCTCTGTCCCTCCCCAGCTTGCATTCTCTCTCTCAAAAATAAATAAACACTAAAAAAAATTTTTTTAAGATATTTTATCAGATTGGCACAAAATTAAAATGTCAGAAAATGCCAAGTGTTGATGAAGATGAATGCTCATTCAACTGTTGAGACTGTACAAGTTTGGAAAATAGTTGGAAATTTTCTGCCAAAGATACACAAACATTATGACTAGTGATTCAATTTTATGGCTATATGTCCTAGAGAAACTTTTGTACATGTGTAACAGAAGACATGTGGGAAATGATCTAAGTGGGGTGCCTGGCTGGCTTAGTCAGAAGAGCATGTGACTCTTGATCTCAGGGTTGTGAGTTCGAGCCCCACATTGGGCATAGAGATAACTTAAAAATACAATTTCTTTATTAAAAAATGATAAAACGATCTTATTGTTTTTAATAACAAACAAAAATTATCGGAAGCAACCTACTTTTTATAGATTGGAGACAAATTGTGGAATATTCTTAAACTGCAGTTACATGAATCAACATGGTTGAATATAAAACATACTACTGAATAAAAACAAAAAAGTCTCAAAGAAATAAATAATAATTTAATTACACTTTTACAAACATACATTTCAGGGGCACCTGGGTGGCTCCGTCGGTTAAGTGTCTGACTCTTGATTTTGGCTCAGGTCATGATCCCAGGGTCCTGGGATCGAGCCCTGTGCTCCATGCTGAGCATGGAGCCTGCTTAAGAGTCTCTCCCTCCCTCTCTCTCTGCCCCTCTCCACTGCTCATGCACTCTCTCTCTCTAAAATAAAAAATTAAATAATATACATACATTTCAAAGACAGCAAAAACAATATCTTTTTTCTGCATGGACAGAAAAGTTTAAAAGCATACTCATGGGGCACCTGGGTGGCTCAGTCAGTTGAGCATCCAACTTTGGCTCAGGTCATGATCTTGCAGTCTGTGGGTTTGAGCCCCGTGTCAGGCTCTGTGCTGAAAGCTCAGAGCCTGGAGCCTGCTTTGGATTCTGTGTCTCCCTCTCTCTCTGCCCCTCCGCCACTCATGCTCTGTCTCTCTCTCTGTCAAAAATAAATAAACATTAAAAAAAATTTTTTTAAAGCATACTCATGAATAACACCACTTTCAAAATCATAGTTACCCATGGGGATAGAAGTAAGGAAATGGATTTAGGACGAAATTAATACACTTTTTCAACTGTGGTATTACTTTATTTCTTTTTCAAAAATCTGAAGCAATTATGGGAACAATAAAAGATTTGATAAAGCTAGTGGTAGATATCCAATACTCAGTGCATTATTTTTTTCTCTATACAATCAATTGATATACATAATAAAAACGTTTTCCAAAGAACAAAATGCAAAAGAGAATAGCACAGACCTGCTGTCTCCTTCATTGGAAGCTGACTTTCGCACCATCTCTCTCCTTGGCCCAGCTGGCCCCCACGCCTAGCACCAAACATGACTGAGCTGGAAGGACCCCTTAGGATTCTTTTTTTTTTTTTAAGTTTATTTTTATTTATTTTGAGAGAGAGAGCGAGCAGGGGAGGGGCAGAGAGAGAGGGAGACAAAATCCCAAGCAGGCTCTGCACTGTCAGCGCAGAACCCAACTCAGAGCTCGAATTCACAAAACATGAGATCACGACCTGAGCCAAAGTCAAGAGCCAAGCACTTCACCGACTGAGCCACCCTCTGTTCTGGGATTTTACCTCCTTGCAGACTAAGGCACAAGGCTGGACTGAATCCAGCATACCTTGATATTCTGAATTTTTCCCAAGGGTAGCCAGCGGGGCTTAGGGGCTTGAAGGAAACTGGCTTTTCCACCATGCTTTTTGCACTATGCCTGGCACCACGGAGGTGTCCAAGATGTGTTTGTTGAGTCAACCCGAGGATTGTCAGCACTTCTGTGAGCAACTGGTAGGACGTGAAAATAGCTATATGATGAAGTGGTGTTTACTAGCGTCTGTCGCGTTTGCCTACCTCTGCCAGCACTCTCGCTAACATTCTCCGGGAAACCTGCCCCATTTGCAGGAGGCTGACAGCAGGTATTCAGAATTTTTAGGATTTGGGCTTAATTTCAGAAAAGCAGGACAATCTGGGCTCTATGCCAATGAGAAGCAGATTCTGCTGTCTTTTCCTGCCTTTTTAATATTTCAAGCCAAGTTCTTACACCCATCCATCCATATAAAACTTTCTTGTTCAGAAAGTCATCTGAGTAACTGGCAAAAGCACCATCTCAGAGGTTTCTATTTTTATCCCTGTGTGTAATCAATGGGAACATAGTGTGACAAAAATGGAGAATTATGAATTGATAAGAACAAACTATTCACACTTGTTTTTGTTCCTGGGCAAGCTAACAAAGGAAAATGTACCTAATGTGTGGAAGTATAATGGATATTATATGGGTCAGCCTTTCTACAAATATACCCGGTGATTTCTGTGTCTATTTTCAGGAAGGAAAAAAAAATATATGCTTTCAACATTCAAATTGGTTAGGCTTGGAAAAAGTTTTCACAAGAGCTGATTTTCTAGAAACATTAAGATATAAGGTACTATTAGTACCTCTAAATTATTAACCTGTGATTTCAGTTATCTGATTTCTGCCATCCTCTTATAATCAAAAAATATCTGTTCTCCAACTTGATAACACTATTGATAATTTTTTTTAAATCTCATTTCAAAAATTGTACCACTTTAAAAATAAGCCATTTTTATTTTCCATGGTCTTCCTTTCCATTCTTGCTCCATACAAAGGTATTCCTTTTACACAGTGTGATCACAACATGTAGATTTGTCTGCTATTTCATTTAGGTGGATAATTTGACTTCAAAATAAAATGACACACAAACCTCATGAGTTTATAGTCATGCTGACATATACATTCCCATAATATAGATAAAAATTTGTATATTTTTAAGTATCTGTATGAATTTTATTATATGTAAGTATCACCTTTGTTTAAAAATTTTTGGACTTTTTAAGTTGACTCTTTCAAACTAACAATATTCTCAACCAAGATAGAGAAGAGATTTATTTAGGGCTTAAAACTGAATAGGGGCACCTGGATGGCTCAGTCACTGATTTTGGCTCAGATCATGATCTCACAGTTCGTGAGTTCAAGCCCCCAGTCAGGCTCTGCACGGACAGCATGGAGCCTGCTTGGGATTCTGTCTCTCTCAACCTGTGTCTGTGCCCCTCTCCTGCTCATGCACGTGTGCACTCTTTTCTCTTTCTCAGAAAAAAAAAAAAAAACTGAATAAAGTTGAAGAACCTAGAATAGTGAAATCATAGAGATGGAAAGTAGAGTGGGAGTGGTGTGGGTGGCAGGATGGGGAGCTACTGTTTAATGGGATTTCAGTTTGGGAAGATGAAAAAGTTCTGGAGGTTGATGGTGATGATGGTTGTATAAACATGTGAATATACTCAATGCCACTGAACTTTAAAATGGTTAAAATGGTAAGTTTTATGTTTGTATATTTTACCACAGTAAAGGATGTTTAAAAAAAAAAACCTAAACAAAGTTAATTGCCAAATAATAACATCTGCTGCCTCATATTTATTTTGAAATGTGACAATATGTAAATAATACATTAATGTTAAAATGCATTGCATTTCAGAATAATAGGTTCAGAAACAAATGAATAAAGGAATTTAACCTTAAAATTAAAAATTAAACAGCTACGGTTTGTAGAGGCAGGAGAATTGAAGACTTTGAAATTGTGGGAGGCCCAGAATGGATAATTAATTCACTTGTTCAAAATCTTAGTCCATTCAGGCTGCTATAACAAAATACCAGAGTCTGGGTGGCTTATAAGCAACATAATTTTTTTTGAGAGAGAAAGCGCACACCAGTAAGGGAGAGACAGAGAGAGAAGGAGAGAAACCCAAGCAGGCTCCACACTGTCAGCGCAGAGCCCAATGCAGGGCTTGAACTCACGAACCGTGAGATCATGACCTGAACTTACATCAAAAGTCGGATGCTTAACCGACTGAGCCACTCATTAATTTGTATCTCACAGTCCTGCAGGCTGGAAGTCAGAGACCAGGGTGCCAGCATGGTCAAATGAGGGCTCTTTTCTGGGTCACAAACTTTTCATTGTGTCTTCACTTAGCAGATGTGGGTAGGCAGCTCTGAGGGATCTCTTTTATAAGGGCACTTACTCATTCCCCAGGGCTCCCCCCTCATGACCTAATCACCTCCCAAAGTCCACACCTCCAAATACCATCACATTGCAAGTTAGGAATTCAACGTAGGAATTCTGGGGGGGATACAAATATTCCATATGTAGCAAAGTCTAACCCTTTGTGAATGACAGAGAAGTGAAAATCCAGGCAATTTTTACTAAATGGTAAAAAATGATTAACATTTTTAATACTGTCATAGATACAGATTTTTAAATGTTGTTTTTTTGTGTTTAAATTTGTTTTTAAATTCATTAAATATGTATTAGCTTCAATATGTTTTAAAAAAATTATTTTTCTGGTTATAAGAGTATATATGATCTTTGTGGAAAATTTGGGAAATAAGAAAATTTAGAAAAAAATTTTAAATCATCCATACTCCCCCCCCCCAATAGGTACTTGTTAATATTTTGGTATATTTTCTTCCAGGCTATTTCATATACATAGCTGAAATTACTGTACATAAAATTTTGTGTTCTCTTTTTTTTCACTAAATATTATATCTTTAGCTATTAAAGCATCTTTATAAATATAATTTTAAACATCTTCAACATACTTTGCTTACTCATTCCTTTATTATTGGACATTTAGGCCATTTACAATTTGTGTTATAAATAACATGAAACGCTTCTTTGTGCCAAAAGGTGTTATCTGCATTTCAAATTATTATTTAGGAGAGAGTTCTAGAAGTAGAATTACTAAGTAAAGATTATAAATATTTTTAAGATACTTGGCTTATATTGAGCTATATTTTATTTTTAAGCCATTTTAAGTGTTATTTATAAATCATTAGTTGCCTATTTTTCTATTGTGAGTTACTGTCCTTTTTGGTTTATATGAGCTCTTTATGTATTAGTACATTAACCTTTGTCATATTTGCTATAGCTAATTTACAAGTTGTTTCTTATTTTTTAATTTTCTTTATGATATTTTACCTTTCTGTGTTATAAAAACTATTGAGTTTTACTTTGTAATTCATCCTTGCTTTTTAAAATGTTTAATTTTATTAATGGTTCAGTAATAATAAAGCTACATCTTACAAGTCTAACTCACTATTTCCATACACTATTTCAAGCTTTTGCAGTAGGAACAACCAAACCAGATTCTTGTGCAAATGTGTTACTTTACATAACTTTGTATTTTTTACATAACAGTTCTTTTGAAGCTTAAAAAAGTTCCTTCTCAACAACCTATATTTTCATCCATATGGAATTGACTAAGTATATGGAACAAACAAAATAAAATGGAAAACTACAGATCCTTTCAAAGTCATGCAATATAGCTATATTTGGTGACACATAAAGATGTTAATGACACTATTGAGGAAGAAGGAAGAATATAATGCAGGAAATAAGGAACATGCCACTTGTGTAAAATTAAACATATAAACACACAGAAAAATGTCTGGAGAGACTTTACCAGAAATCTGTCAATGTTTATTTCCAGATCATGAGACTTCAGGTGATTATTTAATATTTTCTTTGTGCTTTTCTGATTTGTTTCAATATTTTACAATGAGCACGAATAATTTTTACTAAAACAACCAAGTTATTTTTATTTCTTAATTTTTTTATTATTTTTTTAAATGTTTATTTTTGAGAGAGAGAGAGTAAGCAGGGGAGGGGGCAGACTGAGAGGGAGACACAGAATCACAAGCAGGCTCCAGGCTCTGAGCTGTCAGCACAGAGTCCAACACGGGACTCGAGATCATGACCTAAGCTGAAGTTGGATGCTAAACTGACTGAACCACCCAGGCACCTCTAAAACAACCAAGTTATTTTTAAAAGGGTGTACAAAACTTTTTTACCTACAGAGGGACAATAATATCTCCCTATTTTTTTCCCAGTCTTAAACTAAATATTTACACACACAAATAACATCTTCCTTAGCATTTGAGCACCTTTCAGAAAGGTATATACATTTCTACGCATGATCAAATATACACACATATCAATAAATACATTTTCTGAGAAACTTGGGACTTCTAAATACTAGATAAAACTTCTGAATAAAAAGAACTCTTAGGTGAACTATTCTTCTAATCTGAGACCTTCATACTGCATAACTCTCTGAATGATGTCATACAAACTTCTTCCTGCATCTGGGAATGTTTCCAGTGGCTACACGTGGGAGCTTCCAGTTTTTGTTCTAAGGAGTGATGTTTACTGGAAATGAAGGTGCACTAACAAGATCTCAGTTGAGATTGCTTTGTGGGTGCAGGAAAGAATGATTGTGAGGTGAATTTGGCCAAAAACTTTTACTTTCTCCCTTGTCATTATCTTGTTTTGATAGGTTGACTTAGTTTTGTTTTGAAATTACCTCTTGTGAAAAACCTAGGAGGAATGGAGCTCCTGGGTGGCTCAGTTGGTTAGGTGTCTGACTCTTGATTTGGGCTTGGGCCATGATCTCACAGTTTGTGAGATCAAGCCCCACCTCCGGCTCTGTGGTGATGGTGTGGAGCCTGCTTGGGATTCTCTGTCTGCCCCTTCCCTACCCGCTCTCTCTCCTTCTCTCTCTCAAAAATAAATAAATAAACATTTTTTTAAATGCCCTATGAGAAAAGAAAAAGAAAATCCTTTGGAGGAATATATTCTATGCCTAAACAGAATCATTAAAAAAAATTAAATGAAACCTAGGAGGAATTATGGGCTATATTCCTCCCCCTCCTCCTCCTTCTCTCCCTACCAAGACTCTCAACTCAAATCTTTCTTCCCCATTCCTCCATAGAAAACCCGGATGCTCATGTCAAGTACAGAGAGTACATGGTGATGGCCCAGAACCGACAGACAGGATAGCTGGGTATTTTACTGTTCTCTTAGAGATGAAGGGGACTTACAACAATAATTAGATGTGAACAAAAGAGGGGTTTGTCCAGGATTGTACAGTTGAGTGGTAGAACAAAGTGGAAAACCTAGGTTTCACATTTCTTAGTTCAGGGCCCATAAACATTGTTAGCATTTTTTTTGGAACTGTGCGTAAGGGCAACATAGAGAGTTTCATGTAAAAGAATGCCGTATAACAAGAGTTGATTCTATTAAGAGGTTTTATGTTAAAGATCAGCTAAGTGAAATTAAAGAAAAAAGCACCTAAATATACTGAGTTCTTCTATATTTGCAGGCCCCCTTGATTGTGATTTTGTGATATCAGAACTATCTATAGTTTTTTTGTCAAAAAACTTCAAGACAAAAAACTCCCCAGACCAAATTAATTAAATTCTAAAGATTAATATATACAATGCTGCACTTTAGGAAATGAGGAGCTTGCTGCAAATTCAAACAAGGATGTGATTTCACCACTTCTGAAAAGGTCATGAATCTCTTATCAAATATCTATCCTACCATCAAATTGCCATGATCTGTGCTGGACTATCCATGGGACACATTTGTAAGTATCAGAGAGGCTAAAAGCTACGAATAGCTCAAGTTATTCCCAAAGTACAACTTCATCAACTTCATGTTATGTTCTTTGGGTGTTCCACTGCTTTTAGTGAAGTTTGAGGAATAACTTCAAGTAAAGGACAGACCTACACCTTGGGGCTCACAGTCAATGGGAGATAGAGAAAACAGAGCTCTTCCATTTTCTTGTGTTACTGATTTTCAGGGTGAGGACACTTCTCCACATGGAATGAGTAAGGTGAAGACGAATAGAAAACGGAATGAACCCAGACTTTAAGCTGTATTACAAAGCTGTCATCATCAAGACAGTATGGTACTGGCACAAGAACAGACACTCAGATCATTGGAACAGAACAGAGAACCCAGAAATGGACCCACAGACGTATGACCAACTAATCTTTGACAAGGCAGGAAAGAATACCCAATGGCACAAAGACAGTCTCTTCAGCAAATGGTGCTGGGAAAACTGGACAGCGACATGCAGAAAAATGAACCTGGACCACTTTCTTACACCACACACACAAAAAAATCAAAATGGATGAAAGACCTAACTGTGAGACAGGAAGCCATCAAAATCCTCGAGGAGAAAGCAGGCAAAAATCTCTTTGACCTCGGCCACAGCAACTTCTCACTCAACATGTCCCCAGAGGCAAGGGAAACAAAAGCAAAAATGAATTATTGGGACCTCATCAAAATGAAAAGGCTTCTGCACAGTGAAGGAAACAATCAGCAAAACTAAAAGGCAACCGATGGAATGGGAGAAGATATTTACCAATGACATATGAGATAAAGGATTAGTATCCAAAATCTATAAAGAACTTATAAACTCAACACCCGAAGAACAAATAATCTAGTGAAGAAATGGGCCAAAGACATGAATAGACACTTCTCCAAAGAAAACATCGAGATGGCCAACCGACACGTGAAAAAATGCTCAACATCACTCATCATCAGGGAAATACAAATCAAAACCACAAGGAGATACCACCTCACACCTGTCAGAATGGCTAACATAACAACGCAGGCAACAACAGATGTTGGTGAGGATGCGGAGGAAGAGGATCTCTTTCGCACTGCTGGTGGGAATGCAAACTGGTGCAGCCACTCTGGAAAACAGTATGCAGGTTCCTCAAAAAACGAAAACTAGAACTACCCTACAACCCAGCAGTTGTACTACTAGGCATTTATCCAAGGGATACAGGTGTGCTGTTTCGAAGGGACACACGCACCCCAATGTTTACAGCAGTGTTATCAACAATAGCCAAAGTATGGAAAGAGCCCAAATGTCCATCGACGGATGAATGGATAAAGAAGTGGTATATATATATACAATAGAGTATTACCTGGTAATCAGAAAGGGTGAAATCTTGCCATTTGCAACTACATGGATGGAACTGGAGGGTATTGTGCTAAGTGAAATTAGTCAGAGAAGGACAAATATATGACTTCACTCATATGAGGACTTTAAGAGACAAAACAGATGAACATAAGGGAAGGGAAACAAAAAGAATATAAAAACAGGGAGGGGGACAAAACATAAGAGACTCAGAAATATGGAGAAAAACAGAGGGTTACTGGAGGGGTTGTGGGAGGGGGGAATGGGCTAAATGGGTAAGAGGCACTAAGGAATCTACTCCTGAAATCATTGTTGCACTGTATGCTAACTAACTTGGATGTAAACTAAAAAAATAAAATAAAATAATTTAAAAATAAATAAATAAAAAGGGGGAAAAAAAGAAAAATTAAATGAACCTTGGTAAGGGAAGATGGAAGCCCAAGATGGAGTAATAGAATGTGACAAAGCCCAGAGCTGCTCCAAGTGAGTTCCAGTGCTCAGCTCTGAGGAATAATGTCATAGAGCCCTGAGAAAATGTTATTATGGGATCAGCAAACAATTGTCAGTGATCTTTGGGCTCCATGGAGAATGTGATACATATCAGAAGACTGGAGACAGTGGTATATTCTAATTTTCAGAAAGAGAAGCCAGAGCCAGAAAAATTGCAGTCACTTCAATCTCAGGCAAGACTCTACAATGCATTGTAGAGTCTATTTCACTAGAGAAATAGTTTCAGGCACTACGTGAAGAAGTAATGATTAAGACCCAGAATGAATTCACTAAGAACAAGCCAAGGCTGATTTATCAACTTCCCTCTTTGACAGGGTTATGAGCCTTGTAGCTTTGGGAAAGCCCATACACAGAGAGTATTTTATCATTGGTTAGATATTTAATGAGCTTTTAGGGGTGCCTGGGTGGCTCAGTCAGTTGGGCGTCCGACTTTTGCTTAGGTCATGATCTCCCGTTAGTGGGTTTGAACACCACATCCGGCTCTGTGCTGACAGCTTGGAGCCTGGAGCCTGCTTTGGATTCTGTGTCTCCCTCTCTCTTTGCCTCTCTCCTGCTTGTGCTCTCTCTGTCTCTCAAAAACTAAAATAAACAACATTTTTTTTAAAAAAGGATATTTAGTGAACTTTTTATTATATTCTTTAGGAAAAGAAGAAATATGAATTGGACTCTAGCATACTGGATAGATTAGTAACCAGTTGATTATATACACACGATGCTGACTAATGAATTGATACTGACTACAAAGAAGTATATAATGATGAGTGCTAGGGCTGTGCCCTTCCTCTGCCCCTCGTAAATGCTTTCGTAATAAATACACAGAAGATATGCTCATCAAATTTATAGGTAACCTGACATTAGAGGTATAGTGAATACTTGGATGACAGAATGAGAATCAGTGACTTGAATCTACAAGGATGCATTTAAAAGCAATTAATACGAAATCTAAGGAATTAATTGTATCAGTAAGAATGGCTTATACTTGCTTAACAGTAGCTAAGAGTGTTAGCCCAATTTGAGTCAAAAGTGTAATGTGGTTGCCAAAAAAAACCCCAAGATTTTAAGCTGCATCCAGTGGTAAATGTTTAACAACTGGCTCTCTGGAGGAAAAAGGCACCTTGATTTATAGCACTTGCCAATTTCTGTCATGTAATTACTTTCATCATGGCCAATTTCAAGCTACCAACATAATGTCACTGAACACGGTTTGGAAGAGATTGTTAGTAGCACACCATTATATAGTATTTCCACCGCACAAATGCAATAAATGCCAATAAGCTCAAGAGAAGAGATGTAGGAATATGTAGTAAAATAATTAGGAAGTGATGAATTTTAAGGAATATAAGGAAATTTATATTTATTTCCTTTGTTTTTAATAAAATGTATGTAACTGTAAGTTTATGTAATTTAACTTTTAATAATTGACTGCATTTAACAATTGGTTCAAAGAATTCTTGAAAATATAACACTCAGCTCTTGGAACTTTGTTTATGCATGCTCCAGCCCGTGGTAAGAAGAAATGCCGTAACTGGCACAAGGGAGGCAATAGCCCTGTTGTTCTCTGCAATTGTCAGGCCACACCCAGATCTCTTCATTCCAGAACACATAACTTAGAAGTCAAACTGTTCCAAGATCAGAGCAGCCAGGATGACAGGGGACCAAAGTCATAGGTCTGTGGAACAGGGGACAGAATGAGGGCTGGAGCTCAAAAGCCCTGTGTATGGGATTAGGGGGAGAGGAACAGGTGAATGCCGTTTTCAAATATCTGAGGGACTGTTTTGTGAGGAAGGGCCAGGCCTAAAATCTATGGGTAGAAGAAAGATACAGGGAGACAAATTTCTGCTCAATATAAGAAAGAACTTTCAAAGCTGTCACAGGGGATGGGCTGAGGGCAACCCAGCAGAATGTGGGAAACAAGCTTCAGGAGCAATGTAGGGGTGGTTCAAGCCTTGGAACTTCAAACTTCAAACTTCAGAGTCTCCCTGAAGTCTATGATTTCCTGATTTTGATCAACTGCCCTTTTTAGGTACATGCAAAGAGGCATCCCCCACTCCTGGCTTTCTTGGCTTATATTAGAAGGGTGGCACTGTGCACTTTAAATAAAGACTTCTTATTAAGGAAAATAAAAGAGTAATATAATGAATTCATCACCATATTTCTACAAGTATCAATTTATGTCTGATCTTTTACCGTCTATACCCACACCCACCTCCTACCCTGGATTGTTGTGAAACAAATCCCTGACATCATGTCATTGTTGCCATGAATACTTCAGTATGTTCTCTAAAATATAAAGACTGTTTGAAAATATACCCACAATACTTTTATCACGTTGAAGAAATTAATTTTTGTTTTTTAGAGAGCGAGAGGGCACAAGTGAGTGAGGGACAGAGAGAGAGAGAGAGGGAGAGAGAAGTGGGACTCGTGCTCACCACAAGCAGGGCGTGAGCTCACCCAGAGCGGGACTTGAACTGACAAACCATGAGATCATGACCTGAGCTGAAGTCAGATGCTTAACCGACTGAGCCACCCAGGCACCCTGAAGAATTTAATATTGATTCCCTAATATCACCTAATATCCAGTGTTTAAATTTTACCAATTGTCTCATGAGTTTTTATTTGAATTCGCTCAAATCAGGATCTAAGGCCTACAGATTGCAATTGGTTGTGTTTCTTGAGTTTCTTTTAATCTATAGGTTTTCTTTTCGTTATTTTTTCCCTTTTCAATTTATTGAAGGTGCTGAGTCGTCTATCCTCTAGATCTTCCCTATCTGGATTTTTCTAACTGCATTATCATGGTGTGCTTAACATGTTCCTCTCTCCCCTGTATTTCCTGTGAGCAGATCCATGTTTGATTTGGGGGAGCAGAAACACTTCGTGGGATGGTATTGTTTATTTCTCATTAGGAAACAAATAATGTCTGGCTCTCTTTTTGCTATGTCAACAGCCACTGATAAGTGTCTAGACCCATTAATTAATTAGGAGGTGATATTCTAATTCTATCATTCCTTTGTTTATTAAAGTACTTCTGTAAAGAGAAATACCTGTTCCTCAACTATTTCTACCCTGAAATGCATATTACACAGGAAACATGAGATAAATGCTTATTTACTAATTTTCAAACTGATGTATTGGTTTCCTAGTATCTGCCAAACTTGACCAATGAGGTATTTGATTTTTTTTCATGTGTCCATGCTGTAGTTATCTCCTGACTTGCTTTATTTTTTTAATTTTAATTCCAGTATAGTGAACATACAGTGTTACATTAGTTTCAGGTGTACGATATAGTGATTCAATAATTCTATACATTACTCAGTGCTCATCAGGGTAAGTATATTCTTAATCCCCTTCACCTATCTCACCCATCCCCTCACCCACTTTTCCCTCTTTAGGATCCTCCCCATCTTCCCTGGAAGTTGGTATTTGATTTTGTTTTAAGTATCATTATGAACTCACGGATTTTTTTTTAATTTTTTAACGTTTATTTATTTTTTTTTTAATTTTTTTTTTTCAACGTTTATTTATTTTTGGGACAGAGAGAGACAGAGCATGAACGGGGGAGGGGCAGAGAGAGAGGGAGACACAGAATCGGAAACAGGCTCCAGGCTCTGAGCCATCAACCCAGAGCCTGACGCGGGGCTCGAACTCCCGGAGGACCGCGAGATCGTGACCTGGCTGAAGTCGGACGCTTAACCGACTGCGCCACCCAGGCGCCCCTAACGTTTATTTATTTTTGAGAGAGAGAGAGAGAACACAAGTTGAGGAGGGGCAGAGAGAGAGGGAGACACAGAATCCAAAGCAGTATCCAGTCTCTGAGCTGTCAACACAGAGCCCGATGCAGGGCTCAAACCTACGAACTGTGAGATCATGACCTGAGCCGAAGTCGGACACTCAACCAAGAGAGCCACCCAGGCGCCCCTTGTGGATTTTTTTTTAATACTTATTTATTTATTTTGAGAGAGAGAGAGAGAGAGAAAGAGAGCAAGCATGAGTGGAGGAGGGGCAAAGAGAGAGGGAGAGAGAGAGAATCCCAAGCAGGCTCCACACTGTTAGCACAGAGCCCAAAATGGGGCTTGATCCCACGAACTGTGAGATCATGACATGAGCTGAAATCAAGAGTTGGATACGTAACCAACTGAGCCACCCAGGTGCCCTGTGAACTCATGGATTTTTTTTTTTTAACGTTTTATTTATTTTTGAGACAGAGAGAGACAGAGCATGAACGGGGGAGGGGCAGAGAGAGAGGGAGACACAGAATCGGAAACAGGCTCCAGGCTCTGAGCCATCAGCCCAGAGCCCGATGCGGGGCTCGAACTCACGGACCGCGAGATCGTGACCTGGCTGAAGTCGGACGCTTAACCGACTGCGCCACCCAGGCGCCCCCTCATGGATTTTTTAAAATGTATTTCAATCCATTGCTATTTTTATTCTTATTAATATTCAACTTGTGCCATCTTTGACCAGTGGGAGTTTATTCATATTGGCTCCTGAGTATTTTTAACAAGATCCTAGTAATTTTCTTGACTTCTAGTATGAAAGATTCCTTATATTCTAGACTCAGTTTATGTATTTTCTGCCTCAAATCTGAAATCAGCCATTTCTCCAAGGACCCCAATTCTTTTTTTTTTTTTTTAATTTTTTTTTTTAATTTTTTTTTCAACGTTTATTTATTTTTGGGACAGAGAGAGACAGAGCATGAACGGGGGAGGGGCAGAGAGAGAGGGAGACACAGAATTGGAAACAGGCTCCAGGCTCTGAGCCATCAGCCCAGAGCCCGACGCAGGGCTCGAACCCACGGACCGCGAGATCGTGACCTGGCTGAAGTCGGTCGCTTAACCGACTGCGCCACCCAGGTGCCCCTGACCCCAATTCTTTTTAATGCGAATGAGATTTAGAGATAATACTCTGGACTCTAGCGTTGTCAGGTTACTGAGTTTATCATAGTTTCTAAGCCATTTCAGTAGAAAGAGTTGGGAAATACTTTTCTTCTCTACCTCCTCCTTTTTCTTTCCTTTTTTTTTTTTTGTTAATGTTTATTTTTTAGTGAGAGAGACAGGGTACAAGTGGGGGAAGGGCAGAGAGAGAGGGAGACACAGAATCCGAATCAGGCTCCAGTCTCTGAGCTGTCAGCACAGAGCCCGACGTGGGGCTCAAACCCCACGAACCATGAGATCATGACCTGAGCTGAAGTCAGAGGCTTAGCTGATTGAGCCACCCAGGTGCCCCTTCCTCCTTCTTTTTCAAGAGAAAATACATAGTGAGTTCACATGACGTTTTCAAACAGGACTGTAAGATGCCTCCTGAACTTCACCAATGTTGCATTTATATTTTCTTTCTCCCTTATCAAAAATCCCAGTTCTCAAAGACATTAGCACCGTTACTTATTTGCTTTCTTTCACAATAAACATGCAGCAACTGTCTTAGAATAACTGTTCCAACACCATCACTAGTAATATGATTACTGAAATCCATTTAATATTGTTATGTAGTTATTTTTATTTTTAGGGTTCACAATAATGAAATTCATATTAAAGTCACTTGAAGTAGTTGCTGTGTGGTTATCCCATAGACTCAGAGTATACATTTCAGTTCATTGATTTCATTTTGATTTTGGTTTTTAGGAATTGCTTTTTATATTTTTTAAATCTATTATTATTTATTATATTATATTATATTATGATTTTTGAGAGAGAGAGAGAGCACGAGTGGCAGAGGGGGAGACAGAGAAAGGGAGAGAGAGAGAGAGAGAGAGAGAGAGAGAGAGAGAGAGAACTCTAAGCAGGCCCCACACTCAGAGCAGACCCTGACACAGGGCCAGATCGCATGACCCCAGGACCATGACCTGAGCCGAAACCAAGAGCCGGACATTCAATTGACTGAGCCACCCAGGCACCACTTTGGGAATTGTTTTTGTTTTTTTTTTTTAATTATAAAATTATGTAAAATGTTTACAAGTTTCCAAATCTATGATACCAGGGGTGCCTGAGTGGCTCAGTCAGTTGAGTGTCCAACTTTGGCTCAGGTCATGATCTCGAGGTTTGTGGGTTTGAGCCCCGCGTCGGGCTCTGTGCTGACAGCTCAGAGCCTGGAGCCTGCTTCGGATTCTGTGTCTCCCTCTCTCTCTGCTCCTCCCCTGCGCTCTCTCTCTCTCTGTCTCAAAAATAAATAAACATTTAAAAATCTTTTTAAAAAATCTATAATACCAGGTGTATTCAGAGGAGTGTGTGTTCTACTCTAATCCTCTCCACCTTGTTCCTCCTCTTCCACATGGATAATCTTTTTTTATTTTATTTATTTATTTTGAGAGAGATGGAGATCAGGGGAGGGGCAGAGAGAGAGGGAGAGAGGGAGTCCAAGCAGGCTCCACACTGTCAGTGCAGAACCCGACACAGGGCTCAAACTTACAAACTGTGAGATCATGACCTGGGCTGAAACCAAGAGTTGGATGCTTAACTGACTGAGCCACCCTGCCCTCCCCCCAGATATTCTTTCTTAAAAACAAAGTTTTATGGTTTACTCCTTCATTAAAAAAATAAGCAAATATTTTCATATATTGAATATTCCTTCCTTAGATACAGGAGCACGCTATAGATACTTTTATCTACTTTGTTTTCACTAACCATATAGTTTCAGGATTGCTCCCTGTAGTCCTAATTCATTTTACAGTTGTGTAGTACTCCATTGTGTGAATCGAACATAGTGTTATTTGAACGTTAGACACATTTAATCAAACTAGAAATCTAAACCATTTTAGCATGTAGCGTGGTCTGCTGAGATAAAATTAAGGCACCCCTTGAAATATGCCCTCAGTTTCTCGCTCCCACGTGTTTAGAGGCCCTGCTTTTTGTCCAGTTCCTATACCCTTATCCCTGGAACACTCTGTAGCCTGAGCAAATGTCCTATATTTTTCAAATAATTCTTGCAGGCATCTAAGCTAAGCTTTCTTTTTTGTCCATCCCCTTAAAGTCCTGCTCTTTTTCAGGTGACAATGCATGCTGAGGAGTTCATTTAAAAATAACTCCTGCAAAAGCTTTACCCACTTAATGAGTCACCTCCCCAGGGTAACATGAGGCCTTGACTTCAAATGTGCATATGTCAGGGCATCACTGGTTGCTTTATTAAGCACCATATTTTAATTAATAGTGCTTTATAAACAAAGTAACTCACAGTGAAAATTATCCTACAACCTTATTGGGCACAAACATCCTGAAATAACTGATAAATAACAATAATAGTAAATTACCAAATGGTACATTATGAATGCTGGGGATGGAGGTTGTAGCAACTATTTTTCTGGCCTTTAAATATGGCAAGTTTTTTTGCCTTATGTAGGTAACAGAAATACAAAGTTTACTAATCCTCTGCCCAGGAGAACCACCACTCGGAACTTCATCTTCCTAGTGTAGTCTCTGCACTGGAAAACAGGTGACCCGGGGTGCGTGGGTGGCTCAGTCGGTTAAGTGTCCGACTCTTGGTTTAGGCCCAGGTCATGATCTCATGGTCCCTGGGACTGGGCTTGTGCTGACCGTGCAGAGCCTGCTTGGGATTCTCTCTCTCTCTGTCTCTCTCTGCCCCACCCCTGCTCTCTCCCTCTGTCTCTCTCTCTCAAAATAAATAAACTTAAAAGAAAAAAGAAAAACAGATAACCTACCACAGGATAAAGATGAGAGTTTATTCTGCAGACAGAAGAGAAAAGGGAACTAGAATAAAAATTAGAGGCTCAAAGTTAAAATATGAGAAGCCTCAGTGATTTTACACACGCACACACACAACCATAAGCTACTTCATCAGAACCAGTCACCAAACCCTGAAAGCTGCCATTGGAAGCCAGAGAGCTGTGGAGTACAATCTGGAGAGGCCTGGGGCATAGGGTCTGGAGTAACCCTCCTGAGACGTCCAGACATCGCACTACAAGGACAGAAGTTAGCAAATAGGATCAGCTAGCAGGGCAAAGCTGCTTGGCTACCATGGCTGGACTTCTTGGCACATGTAAACCTTAAAGGGAAATGGGATAAGTTATGATCCAGTAACTTATTTTCCTTAAGAAAAGCCCAGACTGTTACCTCAGATGGAGCCACTGTATGGAGATTTAAGACATATGGAGTTCTATATATTAATATATAGAACTCTGAATTTAAAAATATAAATTTGGGCATGATCATTTGTATTATGCAATTTACTACAACATGTATAAAGTTAAGGAATTTAGACCTAGAAATGTCTTAGAAAAATTTTGTGCTTTAGACTTCTAAGCGTTTATACATTCTGTGTACTTAGCTGGGAATTCCCTTTCCCCACATCTTTTCGTCCTAACAAACCCCCATTCATACTTTAAGACCCAACTTAGTGTTACTTCCTCTCTATTCTCCCATAACACTTAGTATATATCTCTTGTAACAGTATCATATTGTATTACAACTATTTGTCTATTGCTCACTTTCTACTAGACTGTGAGTTCTTTTGGAGGAGGAAACTGTTCTTTACACCTTAGTGCCTGGCTAAGTGCCTGGCTTAAAAAACACTGAGTATTTATTAAGTGGGTTTAGAGACCAACTCAGGACCAACTAATCCTCTAAGTATAAGAATCTGAGACCCAAAGAGTTTCTTTAAATTCAGTAATGCAGCAAGGATCTGCTGATTATCTACCTCCCTCCTAGTTGTAGAGGCTAAATGTCTTTAGTGTATTTTAAATGTGATTCAAAGTAAGCTTAATTTCTACTTGTCCACAGATCAAAAGGTAAATGCCAGAATCTTACAAGTCCTCAAGGAAAGATTAAATTATATTCAGAATTGGTTTATATCAATTTATTATATTCTAAGTGAGCATGACCCAAGAAGACTATTGCAGAATGCTGTGTGTGTGTGTGTGTGTGTGTGTGTGTGTGTGTGTGTGTGTGATGGGGGGGGAGGGAGGGTGAATGCCCAATTTAATTTAGGAAACACTGGGTTAGTTTCTTCCCTGAACTTTCAACATACTTAATAGCAATTTATTAAAACCCCAAGAAAAACATCTAATTTGTGGTGTTTCCCAAATTCATTTGACTAGGGAATCCCGCTCTTTGTTGTTGTGCTTATTAATAAACTCCAGAAATGGTGCTCTGAAAAGCGCAGAGCTGTTCTTTGAAAACTGCCCATTCATGGTTAGTGAGGACCTGAGAGGAAAACAGGAGCTGGAGTCAAAGGGCTGATGATAAAGCTCTAGGGTAGAAGGCAGAAGGTGGCTGGAGAAGGGGAGGTTTACACCAGAGGCAGGGGCAGGGAGACTGGGGAGGTAGCTGGTCCTATCTAGGGTCTGAGAGAGGGGAGAGAGGCCACAAGCAGACATTTGAGAAGCTGTTTTCTTGCTGAGCTCTGTGAAGGATGTGAGGCACAAGCAGATGAACTCCAAGACGAGATCTAAAATGCGTCACAAAGAGAGCCCTTCTGCAGGAACATGCAGCATGACTCCAGCCCTCTGAGGACTCCAGAGGACATAGGCACCCTGCTTGTAGCTCCCCACAAGCTGCCACACATCCCAGCCACGGTGTCTGTCTGTGGGGACAGGAGGGGAAGGAAATGCAGTGACACAAAGTAGATGACCAGGTGATTTTCATGATCTGTGAAACCCACCCACCAGGAAGCTAGCTGCCGGACAGAATTGGGGTTGGTTTTAACAAGGGGTTGTCACACTCAGATATCACCTCATGCCAGTCAGAGTGGCCAAAATGAACAAATCAGGAGACCATAGATGCTGGAGAGGATGTGGAGAAATGGGAACCCTCTTGCACTGTTGGTGGGAATGCAAACTGGTGCAGCCACTCTGGAAAACAGGGTGGAGGTTCCTCAAAAAATTAAAAATAGATCTACCCTATGACCCAGCAATAGCACTGCTAGGAATTTACCCAAGGGATACAGGAGTGCTGATGCATAGGGGCACTTGTACCCCAGTGTTTATAGCAGCACTCTCAACAATAGCCAAATTATGGAAAGAGCCTAAATGTCCATCAACTGATGAATGGATAAAGAAATTGTGGTTTATATACACAATGGAGTACTACGTGGCAATGAGAAAGAATGAAATATGGCCTTTTGTAGCAATGTGGATAGAACTAGAGAGTGTTATGCTAAGTGAAATAAGTCATACAGAGAAAGACAGATACCATGTGTTTTCACTCTTATGTGGATCCTGAGAAACTTAAAAGAAACCCATGGGGGAGGGGAAGGAAAAAAAAAAAAAAAGAAAAAAAAGAGGTTAGAGTGGGAGAGAGCCAAAGCAAAAGAGACTCTTAAAAACTGAGAACAAACTGAGGGTTGATGGGGGGGTGGGAGGGAGGGGAGGGTAGATGATGGGCATTGAAGAGGGCATCTTTTGGGATGAGCACTGGGTGTTGTATGGAAACTAATTTGACAATAAATTTCATATAATAAAAAATAAAAATAAATATTACAAAAATTTTAAAAAATCCATCCTAAAAAAAATAAAAATTAAAAAATTAAAAAAATAACAAGGGGTTGTAACAATGGGCAACAAAAGTAGATGGAACCAGAGCCAGGAAACAGGATTGGCTACAGAATTTGCAGGGCCCAAAGCAAAACTGAAAATGTGGACCTCTTGTTTTTACGTTAAGAATTTCATGACAGCCACAGCGGGGAGTTACAAGCACAGGGCCTGTCTGAGTGTGGAGCCTACGTGACTGCATAGGTTGTTCGACCACAAAGCTGACCCTGCCAGAGAGTTATCGCTGGTCCTGTGACCCCATTCAAATCGTCTGGCTAATGTGGCCTGGAGAAACCAGGTTACACATGTGTTCTGTAGAAGGTAGGTTTCCTTCTCTCAAGATACTCGATTATCATGGAAACCCTATTTACCAGTCATGCTGGGTAGGCTTGACTTTGCTGCAAGATCAATCCATGTACACATTAAATTTCAGGCACATATCTAATGCAAAAATCCATGCACATCGAGGCTATTCCCATATATACTGCTCACATCACAATATCCTTTCTTCTCATGCCAAGAATAAAGACAGCTTTACAGCTGCATAGTAGAAATGTACAACCTTTGACTTTGTCCTGGGGTTAAATACCAGTATTTAGTAGGTGCTGAGGCAGCACTCAGCGCCGTGCTGCGTTCGCTCAAAATGAAAAACAAGCTCAGGTGGAAAATCTGGGCAAGCAATGTCATTTGCTATTTTTGGAGGTGGGGGAGAGAAAGTTGTGGAAAGTGTTATAACAAACAACATAGAGCAGCACATCATGAGTGTGAAATAAAACAACACCCGCATGCTCTTCTTGTTGATTGGATGGAAGCCACTAAGTTAAGTGAGTGGCCACTGGCCTCTCAAACAGTGGAATGAAAGCATGACTCACCTGACCCTGTAAGATTAATCTCCAACTAATGAGCAACCCTATCTCTGAGATCATTCAGAATGTCCATTGGGGAAATAGTGTGGGGCCTTAGTGGGCATTAGGACCAGCCCCCCAGGGAGCCACTTCACACTGAATGTTTTGGGACTGAAAAGCTGCCTTCACCTCCTCTCATTCATCTCCTTTACACCACCTTCCACCTGCTCCTCCCCATTGTTTCTGCACAGAGAGCTCCAGCTGGCTAAGAGGACAGGCTCTAGTGTAGTAAGCCAGAAGGTGCAGTTACTGGGAGAGGAGAAGGAATGCCTATGAGCCTGGGAGCTGGGGGGTGTCACCTATAGAGAGGACGGATCCTAGGGACAAACTGAGTTGTAAGCTCTGACTAGGTAGGGCAGGGCAGGACTGGGTGATGGGTAAGCCTGACAATTTATTGCCCATAATACAGATGGCCCCAGACTTATGATGGTTGGATGAACAATTTTTTTACTTTTTAACTTTACCATGGTGCAAAAGCAATACACAGTCAGTAGCAACCCTACTGAATTTTGAATCTAGATCTTTTCCTGGGCTAGTAATATGCAGTAGGGTCCTCTCTCGTGATGCTGGGCAGAGGCAGCAAGACACAGCTTCCTGTCAGCCACGTGATCACAGGGTCAACAACATATACACTTACCCCCGTTCTGTACCCATACCACCATCCTGTGTTTCACTTTTCAGTACAGTATTCAATAAATTACACGGCGTATGCAACACTTTATTATAAAATAAGCTTTGTGTTAGATGATTTTGCCCAACTGTAAGCTAATGTAAGTGTTGTGAGCATGTTTAAGTTAGGCTAGGTTATGATGTTGAGTAGGTTACTTGAATTTTTTGAAATGTTTATTTATTTATTTTGAGATAGAAAGTGAGAGAGAGCAGGGGAGGGGCAGAGAGAGAGGGAAAGAGGGAGAATCCCAAGCAGGCCTAGCACTGTCAGTGCAGAGCCTGACATGGGGCTCGATCTCACAAACTATGAGATCATGACCTGAGCCAAAATCAAGAGGTAGATGCCTAACCAACTGAGCCACCCAGGTGCTCCAAGTAGGTTACTTGCATTAAATGCAATTTTGACTTAGACTATTTTCAATTTATGATGGGTTTATTGGGACATAACCCCACTATAAGTCAGGAAAGATCTGGGGGCGCCTGGGTGGCGCAGTCGGTTAAGCGTCCGACTTCAGCCAGGTCACGATCTCGCGGTCCGTGAGTTCGAGCCCCGCGTCGGGCTCTGGGCTGATGGCTCAGAGCCTGGAGCCTGTTTCCGATTCTGTGTCTCCCTCTCTCTCTGCCCCTCCCCCGTTCATGCTCTGTCTCTCTCTGTCCCAAAAATAAATAAAAACGTTGAAAAAAAAATTTTTAAAAAATAAGTCAGGAAAGATCTGTACGATGATGGACCGGAGGCCCAGGGACATCAAGAACATAAATGGTAATATTAGAGTCTGTTTTAGTCCTTGTTCCTCTAGGACTCATGCTCTTTCTGCCGTATCGAGCTTTATCCCTACTTTCCAACTCTGTAATGTAAGCTACAAATGATCTGCAAGGGGTGGTTTTGAGTTGTAATTTCAATTAAGAGTGGAAAGAAAAGATAGAAACTAGCTTTGTTTTTATGACTTGAAACATTGAATAAAGGAGTCAGCATCAAAGGAGTCAGAAGGAAATAAGAGGATAAGAAGAGAAATCAGGAAAAAAATGCTAAACAACAAATTCTGGAAAATATACTGTTCTGATATCTCAGAGAGCTAATGAATTAAACGAAAGACTCTGGGGGTGAGGAATATACCCCAGAATAAGATATGTATAAGTTGATGGGTAATAAGTTGGTGACCACGCTGGGACTAAACTTTGGTCTGCTGGTTCAGTGGTCCAGGGCTCTTTACCTTGCTTATCCTGAGAAGGGAGCTAACCCACCAAAGACGTGGGAAACCATCCGTGAAAGGTTAGAGGATGCCCACACACAAAGTGGTGTAGGCTTACCACTTGCAGTGAACATGACACTACTAAAAACGGAGGGGGCCCTGAGTGAAAAGAGGTGCAGGGCTAAGGTGCGGGGAACAAAGTTTCAGGACTACCGCTTGGAGGCCTTCAAAGCAAGAGCACCAAGAAAAATTTATTTTTCGAATAGGTATTGAACTTTCAGTACATGCTATGCATGTACTGGCTGTAAGGAGAGCTACAGAAAGTTCGAGGCAGTTTCCAAAGACGTCCCAGCACAGCGTCTGACAGCCACAGGCAAGGTGGTAGTTAAGTTTAGACAGGGAAGTGAGCACCCAGGAGGAATGGAAGGAGAGAAGGAAAAACAGAAGAAAGGTATTGCCACTCAAAATAATGTTCAACATTATGATTTTGAAATTTGGCCTTTTTAATAAGGATGGTTAGATAAGACACTCAGATGGAAATACATCTTGCAAACCGTATGCCAAGACTCAGCATCTGAGTACAAAACGTTACGTTTCATTTATACTTAGAACTAAAAACGAATACGTTCAAATGGGGGAGGGGGGAATAATCCACGCACTACAAAAAGGTTTAATGTTCAGTCTTACTGTCACCTGGACCACCATCACTACCCTTCTCCCCCAATATTATTTATAATTGCAGAAAACTATTTTATGGTTGTATAAAAATTATTATGAATAAATCTCACACATGCAGAGCACACATGCTTTTAAAAACGTGTACACATGGGCCATACAACACACACTCTGTGGAACTCTATTGCCTTGATTACATAGTTACATATTCCAGAATTCAATCTACCTTTTAGAAATCTCTGCAGAGGTGCTGTAACATTTATTTGACCAGCTTACTATTGTTGGACACTTAGGCAGTTTGAAATTTTTGCTGTTGGAATGGGAATGAAATACTTTGCATATTTCTGCTTTCTAACATAAGGTAAATGTTTGGAAGTGAAACTGCTGAGTCAAGGGGTATTTTTTTTTTCCAAATTTTAAAAATTGTGGCAAAATACGTATAATGTAGAATTTACGGTCTTAAAGACTAAGTGTACAATTCAGTGGTATTAAGTACATTCATACTAATCTGCAACCATCACCATCATCTACTTCCAGAACTCCTTTCCTCTTGCAAAAACGGAAGCTCTAGATCCATGAAACAGTAATTCTCACCCATAAATACAGAGAATGCACTGATGGCTGCCAGAGGGGAGAGGGATGGAAGGATGGACAAAGTGAGTGAAGGGGAATGGGAGATACAGGCTTCCAATTATGCAATGAGTAAGTCATGGGGATGAAAGATACAGCATGGGGAATATAGTCAAACTTTTGTAATAGCATTGCCTGGTGACAGATGGTTAGCTGCACTTGCAGTGAGCACAGCATAAGGTATAAACTTGTTGAATCTCTATGTTGTACACCTGGAACCAATGTAACATTGTGTGTCAACTATACTTCAGTAAAACAAACAAATGTAACAGCAACTCTCTATGACCCCCTGCCTCTAGCCCTAGCTACCACCATTCTGCTGTCTGTCTCTATGAATCTGACTATTCTGGGTCCTCATAGAAGTAGAATCATATATCATTTTCCTTTTGTGTCTGGCTTCCTTCACTTAGCATAATGTCTTCAAGGTTCATCCATGTTGTCTTATATGTCAGAATTTCCTTCAATTGTAGGGCTGAATAATATTCCATTATACATATAGTGGTACGTATTTTTAACATGTTGACATATATTGTGAAATTGTCTTTTTAAATTTTTTTTCAACGTTTTTTATTTATTTTTGGGACAGAGAGAGACAGAGCATGAACGGGGGAGGGGCAGAGAGAGAAGGAGACACAGAATCGGAAACAGGCTCCAGGCTCTGAGCCATCAGCCCGGAGCCTGACGCGGGGCTCGAACTCACAGACCGCGAGATCGTGACCTGGCTGAAGTCGGACGCTTAACCGACTGCGCCACCCAGGCGCCCCTGAAATTGTCTTTTTAATAGGTGGTACCAACCTACACTCCCACCGTAGTGTGTAGGTCCAACTATCTCCCTCCTATACCAATACTGCTTTTTATCAAAACTCTTCATGTTTGCCAGCTTGCTAGGTGAGAAGTGGCATCTCATTACTGTTTTCCTTTGCATGTTTGAGTGAGATTGATCATCTTTTCTCAAGTTTATTGGCTATTTTGTTTCCTTTTCATTGTTCTGCCTGTTGATATTTTCACCCACTTTTTTTCTTTTGGGTCATCTTAGTGATTTTTATGAGCTCTTTATAAATTAAGGAATTGGCCCTTTTAATATCTTATGCTGCAAATATTTGTTTCTAGTTCATCTTTTAAATTTGTACATAGATTTTTTTTCTTGCCATTTATTTTTTTACTTTTTATTACGGAAAAAATCAAATGTAAAAAAGCAGGTAGAAGAGTACCTCATGTACTAATTACCAAGCTTCAACCCCAAATTATTCTTTTTTTTTTTTTTTAATTTTTTTTTTCAACGTTTATTTATTTTTGGGACAGAGAGAGACAGAGCATGAACGGGGGAGGGGCAGAGAGAGAGGGAGACACAGAATCGGAAACAGGCTCCAGGCTCTGAGCCATCAGCCCAGAGCCCGACGCGGGGCTCGAACTCACGGACCGCGAGATCGTGACCTGGCTGAAGTCGGACGCTTAACCGACTGCGCCACCCAGGCGCCCCAACCCCAAATTATTCTGAAGCAGATCTCAGATATCATCTCATTTCATCCACAAGTATTTCAGTATACATCTGTAAAGATAAAACCTTTTGTAAAGCAATTATAGTATTAGCACAAATATGTGTCTTTTTAACATAAAAACTGCTGATTTCTATGCAAACGCATCAGTCATTTTTCATTTGACTTGTGGGTTTTGGCTTAGAAATGTCTTTATGAAAAGATTATAAACGAATTCACCCATTTTGTCTTCTAGCATTTTTTTAAAGTTCATTTATATATTCTGAGAGAGCATGCACGCAAGTGGGGGAGGAGCAGAAAGAGGAGAGTCCCAAGCTCTGTGCTAACAGCACAGAGCCCAACATGGGGCTCGATCCCACGAGCTGTGAGATTATGACCTGAGCCGAAATCAAGAGTGGGACACTTAACCAACTGAGCCACTGGTCACCCCTCAACCCAAAAACAATATAGTAAGTTTAAAATGATTATCCAGGGCATGCAGAGTCCTCAGTTCTTGGAAAAAGGCAGAGTCATGGAATCATCAGAGCCAAGAGAGGTTAATCCCTTTTCTCCCCAGCTCACCTATAAATTGTAGCATCTGCTTCTTGAAAACATAACATTATAACATCTGTTTCCAGACCCAGCTCCAGTGTCCCTGACCTAACACCTGGGGTCAGAGTCCCCTGTGGACTCTCCAGTCTCTGGGTTCTTTCTTCTTCTCCTTCTTTATCTTCTCTAAATGTAAGTTTTATTGAAATAGAATTGACATACTATTCAATTTGCTGTTTAAAAGTGTACAGTGCAGGGGCCCCCAGGTGGCTCCATCGGTTAAGTGTCCGATTTCAGCTCAGGTCATGATCTTGCAGTTCCTGAGTTCCAGCCCTGCGTTAGTCTCTGTGCTGACAGCTCTGAGCCTGGAGCCTGCTTCGGATTCTGTGTCTCCCTCTCTCTCTGCCCCTCCCTTGCTTGCACTCCATATGTCTCTCTCAAAAATAAAGATTAAAAAAATTTTTTTTTAAATAAATAAATAGGGGCACCTGGGTGGCTCAGTCGGTTGAAGTGTCCGGCTTCAGCTCAGGTCATGATCTCACAGTTTGTGAGTTTGAGCCCCGCATTGGGCTCTGTGCTGACAGCTCAGAGCCTGGAGCCTGTTTCGGATTCTGTGTCTCCCTCTCTCTCTGCTCCTCCCCCGTTCGTGCTCTGTCTCTCTCTCAAAAACAAATAAACATTAAAAAAATTTTTTTAATAAATAAATAAAATAAAAGTGTATGATGCAGTGGTTTTTGGTGTTTCCAAAGTTGTGCAACCATTGCCACTAATTTTACAGCTTTTTCTTTACCCCCAAAGAAACCTCATATACATTAAGCAGTCATTCCCCATTTCCCTGTCCCCCCAGCCCCTGGCAAATCAGTAATCTACTTTATGGATTTTCAGGACATTTCCTATAAATGGAATCATACAATATGTGGCCTTTTCTATCTGGCTTCTTTATTGCCGGTACCTTTGTTAGTTTCGTTTTAACATTTTATTACTTTCCTTTGGGAATTTGCTTCGATGAAATGAGTGGGGTTATACAGCTTAATTTTTTCCCCTAAATAGTCCCAACACTGTTTTAAATAATCCATCTTTTCTCCCGTGATTTGGAAATGTCACCTATCATCTACTAAAATCTCATGTGTATTTCAGTCTATTTCTGGATTTTCTATGTTATTCCATTGATCTATCTAAATTTTTTCTAGAACCAAATTTTTTAAGCTAGTATCTTTAAAATGCATTTAAGTATCTAATCTGACCACCTTCTTGCCAATATCTTTCTGTTCAGATTTTCCTGTTTATTTCTACAGATAAACTCGGTATCTTTTTTTAATGTTTAAAATTTTTTTGATTGAGACCACACTGAGTTTATAGATTAATTTATAAAGAAATAATATCTTATAATAGAGATATTACATTTTCTTTATTTAGGTCCTCCCTATTTCTGGTTAAGTTTATTTTCAGATAAATTGGTGGTAGTATTGCTATTGTAAATGAGATCTTTTCTTCCGTTGTATTTTCTAACAGTGTATCAATTCTGTGTATTAATTGTACAAAAAGAAACCAACCACTTTAATAAATTCTTAAATAGGGGTGCCTGGGTGGCTCATTCGGTTAAGTGTCTGACTTTGGCTCAGGTCATGATCTGATGGTTTGTGAGTTCGAGTCCCGCATCCAGCTCTGTGCTAATAGTTCAGAGCCTGGAGCCTGTTTCAGATTCTGTGTCTCCTTCTCTCTCTGCCCCTGCTCTGCTCACACTCTGTCTCTGTCTCTCAAAAAGTGAATAAACGTTTTAAAAAATCATAATAAAAATAAAAAACATTTTAAAAAATTTAAAAATTAAAAAAATAAACATTTATATAATTTCTGTTCCAATTAGCTTTTGCTGCATAACAAACCACCCCAAAGTTTAGTAGCTTCAGATAACAAGCATCTGTTATTTCTCTCACCTCTGTGAGTCAACTGTTGTTCTTCTGGTCTAGGCCAGCTTGGTTTATCTCTTCAGTCAATTGACACCTTAGCTAATATAGCTAGTCCAGGATGGCCTTACTCATTTATGTGTTTAGTAGTTGGTTCTGTGTCTGCTGGGCCTGTGGGGTGACTTAGCCATATGTCTCTCACCACCCAGCAGGCTAGCAGTAGGCTCAATTCACAGAATAGTGGTTTTGAAGTTCCTTAAAATGGTTAAAGAGGGCAAGTTCCATTGCATAATAACTTTGCAAGTTTCTGCTTGCGTCATGTTTACCAATGTTCCATTATCCTAAAGAAAGTCAATGGTCCAGCTCAGATTCAATGTGTGGAGAAATAAACTCCACTTCTGAGAAGAGCTGCAAAATAATGTAGCCATTCTTGCAATTTCCCACAACTTTCTAGGATTTCTTTGGCCTATTCTCTTCAGATTTCTAGTTTTTCTTTTATATCATTTCAAATAATACATCTTTCTTACTTTAAGAAGTACTTTACCTCTTAAATTATTTCCTTACTGAATTATGTTGGTTAGGATCTTCAGAACACTATTAAGGTATGATATCTTCTTCCTTACTTTCATGGGAATTAAAGTATGATGCCAGATTTTTATGATGGAAAAAAAAAATCTGGCTATTCCTAAGATTCCAAGACTTTCTGGGTTTTGTTTTGATTTTGGGTTGTTTGTTTAATCAGGAATGGATGTTCCATTCTGCTAAGTGGCTTTTCAGTATTTACTGAGATGATTGTATTGTTTTTCTCCTTTGATCTATTAATTCAGTGGCACATTAAAAT
Source organism: Lynx canadensis (assembly GCF_007474595.2). NCBI lineage: Eukaryota > Metazoa > Chordata > Mammalia > Carnivora > Felidae > Lynx > Lynx canadensis. The sequence continues at coordinate 86,321,017 of NC_044305.1, forward strand.
AAATCCCAGTGGGGCGCCTGGGTGGCGCAGTCGGTTAAGCGTCTGACTTCAGCCAGGTCACGATCTTACAGTCCGTGAGTTCGAGCCCCGCGTCGGGCTCTGTGCTGACTGCTCAGAGCCTGGAGCCTGTTTCCGATTCTGTGTCTCCCTCTCTCTCTGCCCCTCCCCCGTTCATGCTCTGTCTCTCTCTGTCCCAAAAATAAATAAACGTTAAAAAAAAAAAAATTAAAAAAAAAAAAAGAAAAAAAAAATAAATCCCAGTAATGAGCCAGACTTGCATTTCTGGAAGGACACTTGCTTGAGGTGTGTTTTTCTGTTACAACTGGGGTAGAAAACTTTTGTTTCAGTGGATCTGCCTATTCTGGACACTTCATATAAATAGAACCATATAATTAGTGGCTTCATCTTCTTTCACTTAGCATAATGTTTTCAGGGTTGTTCCATCATTCTTTTTCATGGGTGAATAATATCTCATAAATGGGAATAATAATCCATTTATGTGTGGTATGGATCTGTGCTTCTGTGTTGTCTACTGAGTGGTGATCATATCATCTTCCTCTTTTATTTTGCTTTTCCAGTGGATTGCATTCTAGGCATTCTGGTGTTGAAACACCTTTTCATTCCTGGGATAAATCTTTCTATTATTACCATTTTCATATGTTTTTTTTAGAGAGGGAGAGAGGGCATGGGGGAGAGGGGTAGAGGGACAGAGAGAGGATCTGAAGCAGTCTCCGTGCTCAGCAGAGAGCCTAATGCAGGGCACAATCAATCCCATGACCCTGGGATCATGACCTAAGCCAAAACCAAGAGTTGGATGCTCAACCGACTAAGCCACCCAGGTGCCCCTCATTCCTAGGATTAATCTTATGTGATCATAATTATTATTCTTTTAATGAATTGCAAGTTTTGACTTGAACAACAAGGGAATTAGGGGTGCTAACCCCTGTGCAGTTGAAAATCTGTGTATAATTTTTGACTCTCAAAAAACTTACTACTAATAGCCTACTGTTAACTGGAAGCCTCACTGATAACATAAACAGTCTTTTGAAACATATTGTGACTGCTATATGTATTATATGTTGTATTCCTTCAATAAAGTAAGCCAGAGAAAAGAAAATGTTATTAAGAATATCATAAGGAAGAGAAAATACATTTACAGTACTTTACATATATTTATTGAAAAAAATCCCTGTATTCGTGGACCCATGCAGTTCAAACTGATGTTGTTCAAGGGTCAAGTGTATTTTATTTAGAATGCTGGGATCTTTTTACAAGTGAGCTTAACTTGTTTTTTTAATTTCTTCTGATTTTCTTATTTAGTTCTGTTATAAGATGATGCCAGCACAGGAACAGTTGTATAAGATAGGAAACATTTGTTCCTCGAAAGTTTGTTAGAATATAAAAAATTTTTTAACGTGTATTTATTTTTGAGAGAAAGAGACAGAGCGTGAGGGGGAGAGGGACAGAGAGAGAGGGAAACACAGAATTGGAAGCAGGGTCCTGGCTCTGAGCTGTCAGCACAGAGCCCAATGCGGGGCTCGAACTCACGAACTATGAGATCATGACCTGAGCTGAAGTCGGATGCTCAACCGACTGAGCCACCCAGGTGCCCCAAAAGTTTGTTAGAATATAAACGGGGATGTCTGGGTGGCTCAGTTGGTTAAGCGTCTGACTCTTAATCTTGGCTTAGGTCATGACCTCATGGTTCATGACATTGAGCCCCCATATTGGGCTCTGCTCAATGCTTGGGATTCTCTCTCTCTCTCTCTCTCTCTCTCTCTCTCTCTCTCAAAAATAAATAAATAAACATTAAAAAAAAAGAATCTAAACATAGAGCCACAAGATATGGTTCATTTTAGGAAGTAGATCTTTGGCTACCATCTTCTATGGTTATTGGTTTACTCAAAATTTTCTCTATCTTCTAGGGCCTGTCTGATACACAAACAGTAAAGTCTATGAAACAACTTGCTGACATTTCACAAAGGAATACCCAGATCAAGAGTTCCAAAATTGCCAATACTCCAAAAATCCCCAAAGTCATTGCTCCAATCAGTATTTCTTTTCTTTTCAAAGATAATTATAACCCTAACTTCTGTGATAACTATTTTCTTGCTTATCTGTATAGTTTTATCTTCTAAGTGTGGAACCCTAAACAGTATTTTTTTTTGCCTGTATTTAACTTTATATAAATAGAATGATGCAATATATATTCTTGTTGATCTGGTCTCTTTTATTCAAAAATATATTTTTAAGACTCATACAGGTTATGTATAGCTGTTGTTTTTACTTTGCTTAATAGCATTGTATTATATGAATATGCATGCTCTTTGTTTATTCATTCTTCTGTTGATGGACTTTGAGGCAGTTTCCAGTTTGAGATGATTACAAACAGAGATGCTATGATCATTCTTGTATATGTCTTATAGAGAACATGTATGCATATTTTGTTGGGTATATTTCCTATCAATGATATTAGTATTTGTAAGTTATATGTAACTTCAATTTTATTAGATACTATCAAGAATTTTATAAAGTATCATACTAACTTACACTCCTGTAGCAGCAGATAAAAGTATTCCTTGTTCACAACTTCAGTTGTGGTAGGGCTGGTCTTTTAATTTTAGCCATTTATGGTGTCTTGTTATATTATTTACATTGCCCTGATTATTAGTGATGTTAATTATCTTTTCATATGTCTGTTATCCATTAGCTATCCTTTTTTTCTCCCAAAAAAATGTCTGTTCAAGTCTTTTACCCATTTTTCTTTTGGGTTGGCTGTCAGTTTCTTATTGGTTTGTAGAATTTCTTTAAATATTCCATACTTGAGCTCTTTGTAAGTTGTAAGTGTTACAAATATCTTATCCATATTCCATATCTTTTAATGAATAGTTCTTAATATTAATGTTAAATTTATATTGTTTATAATGTTAAATAAATGCCAAATTAATCCACCTTTTTCTTTATTATTAGTTCTTTTGTGTCCTATTTAAAAAGTTTTTTCTTATCTTTAATGAGGTTTAAATTTTTAATGTATTCAAATGTATCAATCTTTTTCTTTATGGCTAGTACTTATTAAGTAATCTTTCTCTGCTTTGAAGTCATGAAGCTTTTGTTTTATATAGCCCTCTAGAAGCTCTATTTGCCTTTTGCATTTATGTCTATGATACGTCTAGAATGAATTTTTATGTATGGTATAAGGTAGGGGTCAAGATTCCCCTCATAATTATCCAATTGTCACAGCACCTTTTATTGAAAGTTATCTTTTCTTTACTGCTTTGCAGTGCCTTTTTTTTTTTTTGCAATGCCTCTTTTGTCATAATTAAAATATCCACATATACATGGATCTCTTTCCAGATATATATTCTATTCCACTGGTCAGTATGTCCATCCTTGTGCCAAAATTATTTATAGTACATATAAATATCCAGTAGAGGAAGCCCTCCTATACTTTGTTCTTCACAATTGTGTGGGTTATTCTTGGCCCCTTGCATTTCCATCATATCAAGCTTCAAACAAAAAAAAAAATCTTGGTTAGATTTTATTGGCTAACAAATTTAAAAAAAATAAAACAAACCTCTACTAGATCTTCTGAATAATCATTTAAATATCATTTCTTGTTTTCATGGGTGACTCATCAGCAAACATATATACTGTGCCTGCCTTAGGTAAAGTAACTGACCAGGTTCAAAAATATCTCTGCTATGAGCTGATTCATTGACCTCAAGACATATTACCTTAGGAAACTGCCTTCTTCTGACATCTGAGTTCCTTCTTCTCAATAAACCCAGTAGTAAATGTACTTTCTTTCCAGGCTTCATAAGATAACAACTTCGGAAGGAGAAATGAAAATGAGTAAAAAGTTACAAATTATTTACAGGCTAAGACTTCACAGGTGTAAAATGTATCTACAAAGTTCTGATTCAGAGTCTGAACTTTCTCAGTGCAGAGACCTCTTTGCTTCCATTCTCCATTCTTTCCTCCATTTCCTCTTTCCCCTCCTGTCTGTCCTCTTCTTAGCTCCAATATCTTCTTCAACCCAAGCTTTTCGTTTTGCCTATACTGTGTTCCCTACAGCTCTCTGGGTCCGCATCTCTTTGGTCTTGTTCTCTATTGACAAACACAGATTTTCTCTCTTCTAAGTATTAAAAAAAAAGTCGTGTCTGACTGCTCAAGGTCTTCCCAAGTCATTGAACATAAGCTCAGGAAGTTTTGCATATTTTAGAGCACATACTTGGGAAGCAGTTCCTCAGAAAGCTACAAGGCAACCTTGCTAGACACTTCACAGTTCTGAATCCCATTTTATTTTTTTTTAATGTTTATTTATTTTGAGAGAGGGAGAGAGACTGAGTGTGAGCAAGGGAGGGGCAGAGAGAGAGAGGGAGACACAGAATCCGAAGCAGGCTTCAGGCTCTGAGCTGTCAGCACGGAGCCAGAAACAGCGCTCGAACCCACGAGCCGAAGTCAGAAGCTTAACCGACTGAGCCACCCGGGTGCCCCCTGAATCCCATTTTAGATGGGAAAGAGAACTGCCTAGAGTTCAAGGACAGAGCTGGAATTATACTTCAAAGCTGTTGGGCAGTCTGTGAAGCAATTAACAAACTCAGTTGGTACTAATGGTATCACAAATCATGCCAAAATTCAGGTGAGCTTGTAAAGGAAGTGTGAACCACTCCTTTAACCATGTACTTTATGAGATGCTTTTCCTTTTAATTTAATTTTATTTTATTTTATTTTATTTTATTTTATTTTATTTTATTTTATTAGGCTTCATGACTAGTGTAGAGCCCAACACAGAGCTTGAACTCACAATCCTGAGATCAAGACCTGAGCTAAGATCAAGAGTCAGACACTTAACCAACTGAGCCACCCAGGCACCCTGAGATGCTTTTCCTTTTTTAACTAAGGCATGCTTCCTGTATAAATCTTGAAAAATATAGAAAATTAGACTGTCATTCTTATTATTTCAGCACATACTTCTAGGCTTTTCAAATGCATGGCTGATATTATATGTAATTTTATTTTCTGCTTAAAATTATATCAAAAGCAAGTTTTCAAATCTTTACAATTTTAATATCATTAAATGACTGTAAAATATTTCTTCGAATCATAAGGAAGCAGACAGGCTTCATTTTATTAGATTGTAACTTGCTTCCAATTTCATCATGATTGTAAATAACATTGATGGGAAAAACTTGTTCATGACTCTGTATTTCAGGTTACTTTCATAGGCAAAATATGTATCTGATAAAGGACTTATATACAGAATATGTAAAGAACTCTTACAAAATCAATAATAAGAAAACAAACAACCCAATGTTTAAGTGAGCAAAGAATCTGGACAATTTACCAAAGAAGTTATACTTAAGACAAATGAGCACGTGAAAATATGCTCAACAACACGAGTCATCTGGAAAATATAAATTAAAAGGACAATGGGGCAATACTACACCCCACAAAATGGTAAAATTTTAAAAACTGATCATATAAAGTGTTGACAATGATATGGAGCAACTGGAAGTTTCATACATTGCTGGTGGGAATGAAAATAATGGACTCCCTTTGAAAAACACTTTATTCATGTTTTATAAAGTTAAACTACACTTACCATCCAACCCAGCAATTCTTTCCTAGAAATGAAACAAAAATTCTACTCCCAAGAGAAGTGAAAATATATGTCCATGAAAGACCTATATGTGAATACTCATTGCTGTTAATTCACAATAACCCCAAACTGAAAACAATGCAAATGTCCATCAACAGGTGAATGGATAAACAAACAACTGTGATGTTTCTGAACAGTACAATGTTTCTCAGCAATAAAAATGAATGAGCTACCAATACGTGCAACAACATAGACAAAGCTCAAAAGCAACATGCTGAGAAAAGAAGCCAGACACAAAAGACTACCTACCACTTAATTCCATTTATATGACATTCTAGGAAAGGCAAAACTGTGGTGATAGAAAGAAAACTTTCTGGAGTGATGGAAATATTTTATGTCTTAATTATACTGATATGTATATGACTACATACATGTATATGTATATGTATATGACTACATACATTTCTGGAAAATGAGTTAAGCTGAACACTTAAAATGGGCGAGGTTTTGTTACAGGTAAATTACATCTTGATAAAGCAGATTTTAAAAATAAGGAATGATTCTGAGTTTTTTGGTTTTTTGGTTTTTTTTTTTAACTTAGGCAGCTGACCTAAAGTGGAACCTGAGAACAGATGGAATTCAGACAGAGAAGTAGGACTTGAGGGCAGCGGATGGTGTCAGGATAATGACTTCTGGTTTTGGAAGTGTTAATGAGGTTGAGTTAATGAGGGCACAGAGAGAGAAAAGAGATGTATAGAAATGAGAAGGGAAAAAAAATCCTGAATTCAGTAAAAAAGGAAAAAAGACAGCATGAAATTGAGAAAAGGAAAAACTTGGGTTTTGTACATAGGCTTTTCCATGTTGCCTATCTTCGTCTCAGTTTATTTTCATTTTTTCCTTCTTTGTTCTCTTGGTCTTTCCTTTTCCTGGGGTGTGTGTGTCTGAGGTTGGGGGGGGGGGGTGTTACACACCATGTGTTACCATTGTGTGCTTCTAAAGTTTGTCTACCTCTAAACAGACCGCATATAAGCATTCCTGTACACACATACACACGTGTGCCCATGCACACACACACACACACACACACACACACACATGCACACACATCAATAATACTACCAAATGAGAATAGTAGGAGGAAAGAGTAAATTGGGCTTCTGGGTGGCTCAGTTAGTTAAGCATCCGACTTCAGCTCAGGTCATGATCTCACGGTTCATGAGTTTGAGCCCTGCGTCAGGCTCTGTGCTGACTGCTCAGAACCTAGAGCCTGCTTCGATTTCTGTGTCTCCCTCTCTCTCTGCCCTGCCCCTCTTGCTCTCTCTCTCTCTCTCTCTCTCTCTCTCAAAAATGAATAAACATTTAAAAAAGAGAAAGAGTAAATCAAGAAAACAAAAAGGTAAAGAAGTTTGGCACCTGCCCTAATATGCATTGGTAGGGAGGGTTCACTTTTGGTCCTTCACATTCTGTGGAGAAAAGCAATAGAAAAAAAGTACCGGGTTATTTAAACCAGCTTACCAACTGTTCAAACTCTGAGTAGGAAAATAGCTTTAACAGTTCCATTAGGATCTGGGCCAAGGACTTTTCCTTTGGATTTGTGGTGAATAATTAAAGGTTAATGGTGGTATTTTTCTTTCAGCCAAGGAAAAGCAACCACACCAGTCATGATCCTAATTTAATCCAACTGGGAAACTCTAGAAAACCTCAGTAACAAATTTGCAATGGTTAAAAGGTTCTGGGCCTCTTAATTTGTATCCACAAAAGGCAACGAGGCTGTATTTTTATTTCCATCCTATGGATGAGGAAATTAAAATTCAGAAAAGCCATGGGATCTACCAACTCCCTCATTAAGAAGAACCAAAGACATTAGGGGCAGGATCTCCACTTTGGCATTTTGTTTTTGGATGTGCCTGGAAGAGGCAGACAAGAGAACTTCTTGGGCTTTTGAGGCCTGAGTTCTGCACGAATTGTCAGGCTATCACCTGGATCTATCCACATTTCTGTGGACAACTACCACCATTCAACACAGTGGCTCCGAGAAGGTGTGGGCAGGACGGGCTCCTTGGGACCTGACAAGACTCTCTGAGGTGATGAACAGAGCATATCATGGTATTTCTCATTCTAACTCTCCTCCACTTTATGCAACATCACATGGAGAGTGTGAGATCTAGGTTGCGAACCCAAATTCTGTCTGACTCCAAAGCCGTCCTCTCAACTGCCATACCCTGCTGCCTTCTATTCTTTTCTAACATTTCCAGTATGTGTGAGGTAAAAAGGAAAAAGAAAGGAAGGAAGGACAGTGGGAGGACACCCTCTATCTCCATCTCATTTGTTTCCATGAGGAACCTTCCAGTCTGCTTTTTAGGAGAGAAGCACTGTTAGTGATCTCTCCCACCCCTGTCACTCATTCTCCCCAAGGAAGGAGCCATTTACCTGAAGAAGATTGGGAAAAGGTCACTCTTGCTTTGGTTTGCAGGTAAATGTTTAGCCAACAAGCTTTGGGACAAGGGCGGAGCCCTGACTTACAGCCAATTCTCCACTGTTGTCACTTCTTCCCTGAAGGCATTGCCTGTGTCTCCCCCTTCCCTGAGGCATCTACCTCTTTAAGGAGTTTAGGACTTTGAGGAGTTTAGCCTTTATACACAACACCCCCACCCCAAATAAATTAAAAAAAAAAAAAATGTGTTTTAGCAGCTTTTGCTTTCTACCTTAACAGCACAACTGCACCTGATGAAGGAACACAAGGGCCTGGCTGCTTGCCTTGAATAGGAGAAAGAGACAAAAGACCCCACTTCAAAAAAACTTTACTTTCCACTGCTCTCTCTTCCACTAAAAAAAGGGGGTATAAACAGTCTTCAGTCCTCATCTCTGTCCCAAATGAAGTCCTAGTGGGACAGCAGTGTCTGGTGGGTGACATCTCTCCAAATTTTTAAAGACACCTGAGCCTGGGGCACCTGGGTGGCTCAGTCAGTTAAGCGTCCAACTTCCGCTCAGGTCATGATCTCATGATTTGTGAGTTCGACCCTTGAGTCGGGCTCTGTATTGACAGCTCAGAACCTGGAGCCTGCTTCAGATTCTGTGTCTCCCCCTCTCTCTGCCCCTCCCCTGCTCATGTTGTCTCTATCTCTCATAAATAAAGAAACTTTAAAAAAAATTAAAAACAAATTTAAAGACAACTGAGCCTAGATTCTGAGCATGTTTCTCCCTCTTTTTGAGACTTCTCCTTCAGGTCTGCCTTCCTATAAGCCCTGGCTCTTTCCTGCTTTGAGGCTGGGGTCAGGGTGGATATGTGAGAACATTGTATTGTCAGCCCCACTCGAATCCCATAGACTTTCTCCAAAGGAGGGGACTATTCTGTTTCCAGGAGGAAGGAAGGATGCTGTGGAACCCAAGGCACCCACCCCAGGATTCAGGTATAAACAAGTCTGTACAATATAAGCGCATATTCCTGAGAATCAAAGCAGGAGGAAGCATAAGAAGACTGGACACTGTGGGGGTGCCCGAGTGGCTCAGTCAGTTGGGCATCCAACTTTGGCTCAGGTCATGATCTCGCAGTGCATGAGTTCAGGCCCCGCGTCGGGCTCTGTGCTGATAGCTCAGAGCCTGAAGCCTGCTTCAGATTCTGTGTCTCCCTCTCTTTGTCCCTCCCCCGCTCACGATTTGTCTCTCTTTCTCTCTTTCAAAAATAAATAAACATAAAAACAATTTAAGAAGACTGGACACTGGGGCTGAAGTGAGGGCATGTGACTGAGACCTCTCACAACACTCAAGCCTCCTCCAGTGCCAGTCTGCTGTCCATAGTGTGTCCACCCCCCCGACCCACTGCCACCCCTGTGGACACAGGCTTTATCAAATATTAGTATTTTATTTCCTGAGACAAAGGCAGGGTTGAAAGGCTGGCTGGGTTCCCACTGAACATCCTGTGTTGTCTGCTAAGCTCATATGCATGGGAGAATGTTTACACTGGGTAAGGTCCCAGGGCTGGGACATAATTTGTGATGAGATGTCCTGAGAGGACAACCATGGTTCAGCTTGAGCCCAACCAATAGTCAGGCCATTGGTATGATGCTGTGCCTGCTCCAGGTCTAAGTTCAAAACTACAGCCCTTGGATTTCCCAGGGCTTGTTCACAGCGCCCCCTGCTGACCATTTTTTGTTAACCCTGTGTCTTTGGATCCCTGGTCAATTCTGTTCAGGAAATCTAATTCAGAAAGGAAGAAAGAAACGAAGGAAAGAAGGAAAGAAGGAAGGAAGGAAGGAAGGAAGGAAGGAAGGAAGGAGAAAGAAAGAAAGAAAGAAAGAAAGAAAGAAAGAAAGAAAGAAAGAAAGAGCCCTCTGGGATAGCACAGTAAAATCAAGTAATAGATGTGAAGGTGCTTTGGAGAATCAAAAAAAGAAGGCTACATAAAAATGGATCATTATTATAAAGCCAAGGTTGAGAAGGATAGAACTAAATGGCTCCCTTATCCTCAAAACTTGCCTTATCATACATGCCTTTTCAGTAATGTCTTGGGCAGAAGTGAATTCTAATGGGCTGAATTGTGTCCCCGCAAAATTCACATGACCTCCAGTACCTCTGAGTGTGACTGTGTTTGGAGATAGCACATAACACACATGGAGGGAATACCATGTGAAGACATAGAGAGAAGGCAACCATCTACAAGCCAAAGAGAAAGTCTTCAGATGAAACCAACCCCATCGACGTCTTGATCCCAGACTTCTAGCCTCCAGATCTGAAAAAAATAAATTTCTGGTGCTCAAACCACATAGTCTCTGGTACTTATAGCAGCCCTAGCAAGCTGACACACAAGTCTATGACATATTTGAGCCCTGCTAATATAATTGAGTTTTATTGTACCTAAAACAAGGCCCTGCCTAAAGTAATTCTTGGGCTAGAAGGAGGAGATGGGCAAATACAGACAATTAAGTGTTACAAGTATTAATAATATTGGTACCTGTTGTGTACCAGTCACTTTGCCTTTGTTGTCTTTAATCCACACAACTATCCTAAAATACTGTATAGATGAGAAAGTAAAGGCACAAAGAGGATTAAAACTTTTCTCAAGGTCACACAGTTACTGTAAAGCTAATAATTGAATCTATGTCTGACTCAGAAATCTGTTTTGTCTCCCATTGATTCCTCTGCCTCTGCACAGAGGACAATGGGAAAAAGAAAGGAGAAAGAGGGAAGGGTGAGAAGGTGATTATAGGTAGACATCAGTGGTCTATTCTGTTTTCCTGATAACAGTACTCTCTTTTATTGGAGAATGCCTCCACAACAAAAAGAATACACATTCTCCCTCCCCACGTCAAGAGGAACAGTCCAAATCCTGGCCAATCATAATGTTTTCCCTCCAGCCACAGGTCAATAGCTGGGTACATGTCTACAGCTAAGCTAATCTTAGATTCTCCCATAATTTTTATAAGCTGAAACCGGGGGTAAAAAAGACTTCATTCTCCCCTGGGGGTGACCAAAGTGTATGTAAGCCTGGATCTCCCTTGACCCCATTTTCCCCTAACAAGAGAGAATGAAGTCAACTCGTAACAAGAAGCCAAAATATGTCTGTGTGTGTGTGTGTGTGTGTGTGTGTGTAGATGAGACAGAGAGAATGATAACAGCTTCATTTGAGTATCTGGATCCAGCCATTCCTGAGGCTGCCTCCATCCAGTCCTTACTTATATGAATTAATATATCCCCTTTTAAAAGAAGCTAGTTTGTGTTGGGTTTCTATCGCTCAAAATCAAGAGTCTTGAGAAATACAATACTGGTCAAACAAGTTTTCATAGATGAAGTGACCCAAGAAAGAAGGGATTCACCAGAAAGGTAAAGCGGAAGAGAGGCAGAGGCTGAGGAATGTAATAGCAGCTACACTTGGAACTGCAAGCAGCTCAGTATGGCTAAAGCTGAGACGTGTGGAATGGCTAGAGAGGTGGGCAATAGCCACATCAGCAAAGATCTTTGTGCCCTGCCAAGATAATTTGGGGTCTGTATATGGGGTCGATAAGGATCTGCCGAAGAGTTTTAAGCAGTGGTGTGACATGATCAAACTTGGGTTTCAGGTCACTCGGGAGATGAATCTGAGGGAGAACACCACAGGAGGCAGTTTCAGCAGGAGTCTGCTACAGGAATCCAGGTGAGAGGTCCTGGTGGAAAATGGCTCCCAAGGTCTTGGCTTAGCCATTGGCTGGAGGGAAGGGCAGGCACAAAAGGAACTGCAGTTTGGTCATTTCGAGGTTGAAGTATCTGTGAGACATTTAGGGGGAATTGTCCAATTGGTATACCAAAAGAGGTGCCTGAGTTAGAGATTTAAAGAAAATGTTTTTGAATCATCAATTCAACTATTGACTGCATGCCTACTACTTGCCAGGCACTGTGCTGAGAAAAATACGGTCAGATCTCTGCTCCCCCAGGGTTACACTCTGGCAAAGACAAAACAGATAATAAACACGTAAAAAATAAAGAAACAAGGTAAGTGCCTGATAGACAATAAAGCAGTGTCGTGTGGTAGAGGCCGTGGAGTAGGGGCCTCCATGAGTTTGGATGCTCGGCTGGTAGCAGATGTGGAGGCCCTGAGGGTGACAGAGGCAGCCACAAGATGAATATTCTCAAATTCACACAAATATAAACACGTCCATTAAAAAATTCCATCTGTTTTGTGAAGTTGCCTTCTTTGCCTGGTCATGCCCTCAGGGCTGGCCAGGACGTGGTGAGAGGCTTCAGTGCCAAAAGCTGAGGCTGGTACTTGGGAGACACCTACCAGAGCTCCTTTGTTCTTACCCAGCGCCTTTCATCCCACATTCACAAAGCCCATCCTGGCATCCATGCTGTCGGGCCTGGTTCATTGACACAGACAGGTGGCTTTTGATCATTATCCCCATGTCATAAACAGGGGCAACAAAGGTCTGAGTTTACAGAGCACTGGCCAAAATTATTTGATGAGTCAAGGAATCTTCCTTTGAGTTGGACCAGTAATACCTGATGTCTGGGCCTTCCAGCTTCCTGAAATTGCCAGCTGCTGCATCTTTCTATTACAGTTGTTTTCTCTTTCACTCCACGCATCTGACTAAAACCTTAGTTTTTCTTCAAGGACCCTGAAGTCATGTTGCTTTATTCCACCTACCCTAGGCCTGCTATTCAAGCCAATCAGCTTTTCTCCCCAGAATACCCTTTAAATTAAAGTGCTATGTAAAATTCTAACTATACATTATGACTTATTTCTTTTTTTAGGGCCCTCAGTGTGATGGCATAATTTACATTACACTTATTTTTTTTATTTTTAAATTTATTTTATGTATACATGTATATATGTGTGTGTGTGTGTGTGTGTATTTTTTTTTTTTTTTGAGAGAGAGCACGCAGGAGGAGTGGAGGAGAGGAGCAGAAGAAGAGAGAGGAGAATCTTCAGTAGGCTCTATGCTTGGCACAAAGCCCAACATGGGACTCAATCCCACGCCCCTGGGATCATGACCTGAGCTGAAATCAAGAGTCAAATGCTCAACCAACTGAGCCACGCAGGCACCCCACATTACACTTATTATTTTTTTTAAGTTTTTTATTTATTTATTTTGAGAGAGAGAGAGCATGCATGTGCAAGCATGGGAGGGGCAGAGAGACAGAAGGAGAGAGAGAATCCCAGGCAGGCTCCATGCTGTCAGCACAGAGCCGGATGCAGGGGCTTGAACTCAGGAACCATGAGATCATGACCTGAGCCAAAATTAAGAGTTGGACGCTTAACTGACTGAGCCACTCAGGTGTCCCTACCCTTAGTTTTTTTTTTGTTTTTTTTTTTTTTTTAATTTTTTTTTTCAACGTTTATTTATTTTTGGGACAGAGAGAGACAGAGCATGAACGGGGGAGGGGCAGAGAGAGAGGGAGACACAGAATCGGAAACAGGCTCCAGGCTCCGAGCCATCAGCCCAGAGCCCGACGCGGGGCTCGAACTCACGGACCGTGAGATCGTGACCTGGCTGAAGTCGGACGCTTAACCGACTGCGCCACCCAGGCGCCCCCTTACCCTTAGTTTTTAAATGTACAGTTTTTAATGTACAGTTTAAATATTTTTAAATGTTCAGTGTGTTTTAGTACTTGTGTATACCAATATAACCACTACCTCATTTAGAACATAGAAAATATTTGCAGTCATATATTTGATTAGAGTCTAGTATCCAGAATCTACAACTCAATGGTAAAAAGACAAATAACTTAATTTTTAAATGGGCAAAGGATTTGAATAGACATTTCTCCCAAGGACATATACAAATGGCCACTAAACTCAACATCATTACTTTTTAGGAAAATGCAAACCAAAACCATTTGAGATAGTACTTCACACACACACATGATTAGAATTTTAAAAAATGGGCAATTACAAATGTTGGCTAGGATACGGAGAAATTGGAAGCTTTGCATGTTGCTGTTAGGACTGTAAAATGTTGCAGCTGCTGTGGAAAACAATATGGCAGTTTCTCAAAAAGTTAAACATAGAGTTAAAACATGGCCTAGCAATTCCACGCCAAGGTATATATACCCAGGAGAATTGAAAACACCTGTCCATACAAAAACGTGCACACAAATGTTCACAGTAGCATTCACAATAGCCAAAAAGTGGAAACAACGCAAATGTCCATAATCTAAGGAATGGATAAATAAAATGTGACATATCCATACAGTGGAGTATTATTCATCCACAAAAAGGAATAAAGTATTAATAAATGCTACAATTTGGATGAGCCTTGAAAACAACATGCTACACAAAAGAAGCCAGAAACAAAAGGCTGCCTGATACTCCATTTATAAGAAATATTTAGAATAAACAAATCCATGGAGACAGAATATAACTTAGTAGTTCAGGGGATGAGAAGGGGAAGGAATGGAGGGTGACTGCTAATGGGTAAACAGTTTCTTTTGTGGATGATGAAAATGTTCTGGAAGTGGATAGTGGCAGTGGTTTTACAACCTTGTGGCTATACTAAAAAGCATTTAATTGTACACTTTGTTTTTTTTAATGTTTACTTATTTTTGAGAGACAGAAAGAAACTGCATGTGCATGTGCATATGAGCGGAGGGGGCAGAGAGAAAGAGAGAGAAAGAATGACAAGCAGGCTCCGTGCTGTCCGCACAGAGCCTGACTCGGGGCTCGTGTGAGATCATGACCTGAGCCAAAACCAAAAGTTGGATACTTAACCAGTTGAGCCACCCAAGTGCCCTAACTATACACTTGAAAAGGGTGAAATTTGGGGCTCCTGGGTGGGTCAGTCAGTTGGGTGTCTGATTTCGGCTCAGGTCATGATCTCACAGTTCACGGGTTCAAGCCCGGTGTTAGGCTTTGTGCTGACAGCTCAGAGCCTGGAGTCTGCTTTCGATTCTGTGTCTCCCTCTCTCTCTGCCCTTTCCCGGCTCATGCTCTGTCTCTATAAATAAATAAATAAATAAATAAATAAATAAATAAATAAATAAAAGGGTGAATTTTATGGCATGTGAATTATATACTGATAAAAAATAGTTTAGGGGCGCCTGGTGGCTCAGTCGGTTAAACGTCTGATTTCGGCTCAGGTCATGATGTCATAGTTCGTGCGTTGGAGACTCGCATCGGGCTCTGTGCTGACAGCTCAGAGCCTGAAGCCTGCTTCAGATTCTGTGTTGCCCTCTCTCTCTGCTCCTCCCCCTCTCACGCTCTCTCTCTCTCTCTCAAAAATAAACATTAAAATATTTTTTTAAATAAAAAAATAGTTTAAAACTTTGCACTTCAAAAGACATCATTAAGAAATGCAAATACAGGGGCGCCTGGGTGGCTCAGTGGGTTAAGCGGCCAACTTCGGCTCACGTCATTATCTCTCGGTCCGTGAGTTCGAGCCCCGCGTCAGGCTCTGTGCTGACAGCTTGGGGCCCAGAGCCTGTTTCGGATTCTGTGTCTCCCTCTCTCTGACCCTCCCCTGTTCATGCTCTGTCTCTCCCTGTCTCAAAAATAAATAAAACGTTAAAAAAAAAAAAAGAAATGCAAATACAAAGTAGATTGGGAGAAAATATTTATGAAGCATATATCTGATAAAGAACTACTATCCAGAACACATTAAGAACTACAACACAATAACAGAAAGACAAACAATCCAATAAAAAATAAGGCAAAAGACTTGAGTAGACATCAGAGAAGATATTCAAATGGCTAATAGTCATATGCGGAAATCTTCTACAGCAATCCCAAAGGAAATGAAAGTTAGTACGACAGGGAACTACAGACTCATGAGAATGCCTGTAAGCAAAAAGACTGAAAATAAGCACTGGTGAGATTGTGGAGCAACTGGAACTCTCAGACATTCCTGGTGGGAATGTAAAGTGAGAATTACTTGGGAAAAGTTTGGTATTTTCCTAAGTTAAATACAAATACAACCTAGCAACCTAATACAACCTAGCAATACAAATACAACCTTTTATGTATGTATCTAAGAGAAATGAAAACACATGTCCAAATAAATACTGGCTCACAAATATTCATAGTAGCATTATTCATAACAGCCTCAAACTGGAAACGATCCAAATGTCCATCAATTGATGAATAAACTGTGTGGTATATCTATACAATAATATATATCTTAGCAATAAAAAGAGACAAATTACTGACGCATGCAACAAATGTGTGAACTTCAAAAATATCATGCTAAGGAAAGAAGGCAATGATTCCATTTGTATGAAATTTCTAGAAAAAGCAGAACCATAGAGATAGAAAGCAAATCAGTGGTTGCCTGGAGCTGATGCCAAGAGGGAACTTTTTGGAATGAGAGAAGTGTTCTAAAAGCGGATTGGGTGGCTCAGTCGGTTAGGCATCCCACTAGATCTCAGCTCACGTCTTGATCTCAAAGTCAAGTTCAAGCCTCACCTTGGGCTCTGCACAGGGCATGAAGCCTACTTAAAAAATAATAATAATATAAAAGTGGATGGTGGTGATGGTTACACAACAGTATAAATTTACTTAAAATCAATGAACTGTTAACCAAAAAGAACAACAACAAAAAAAATCACAAGGAAATGGACACAGAGAAGCTTTGGGATAAAGGTAATATTCTTTTCCTTGGCTTGGATGGTAGGTGGCTATTTGGATGTGTTCACTTGAAGATAATCCATATGCCTATATATAAATTTTTTTCTCAAATGTATGATTTATTCCCTTTATGTGTGTAATTCTTTTAAAAAGTTTAAAATAAAAAATTAACCATTCAGACAGTCTAAGTGATTTATTGATGAAAGAAAAATCAGGATGAAGTTTAGGGTATTGCTGATGCCTAGTGGGCCTGATTTGTGCTATCATAAACAGCCAAGATCATCCATTCTACCCATAAATTAACATTAACACATTTTCTACCCATGGTGTCTGTTTACTCTTCTCTCAAGGGGTCATCTCACTACATTTTTTGCTTTATTTCCATACGTACTGACTCTTACCTGTTCTGAATCTTCTAAGAGAGGAGACAGGCAGATGCTTCTCACACAGATTTGTTTGTTTTGGTTTTTGTTTTTTAGATATAACTTGTAGACAATAAAGTAAGCAAATCTGACATGCACAGCAAGATGAACTTTTATGCATGTATATACCTGCGTAACCATCCTCTCTATAGAAAGTATTTCCAACACTCCAGAAACTCCTTTGTGTCCCCCTCAGTCAGCACATCCCCACCAAGTGTAACCACTGAATACCCAGACCCACCAAGTATAACATCCTGACTTTTGTTGTCATAGGTTACTTTTGCCTGTTTTTGAACTTCATTTGAGGATCTAGACATGTTCGCTTCTGACTTCTTTCATTCCACTTTATGTCTGTGAGATTCATCCATGTTGCTGCATTGTAAGAGTAGTTCACTCTTTTTTTTTTTAATGTTTATTTATTTTTGAAGGAGAGAGAGACAGGGTGTGAGTGGGGGACGGGCAGAGAGAGAGGGAGACACAGACTTGGAAGCAGACTCCGGGCTCTGAGCTCTGAGCTGTCAGCACAGAGCCCGATGTGGGGCTCGAACCCATGAACTGTGAGATCATGACCTGAGCCGAAGTCGGACGCTCAACCAACTGAGCCACCCAGGCGCCCCAGTAGTTCACTCTTTAATATTGCTATGTTGTATTCTATTGTATGACTATGTCACAACTTACTTTGATGGACATTAGGTTTTTCTAGTTTTTGGCTTCACAGATAAAAGTGTGCATATCTTTTGATGGATATAAGCACTAATTTCTGTTGTCACCTAATGATATTTTATACTAGGTTTTATTTTGTTTTGTTTTATTTTTTACACCAAGTTTTAATAAAGTAAGGTGCAGCATCCACATCAGAGTAGGTCCATGGCATTTGGACTTAGAATACCTCATCTCTACCATGTAAGAGTAACACCAAAAGGCTACCAATGGCGGTAATTTCGAAAACAGAAATAATACCCATATTGCAAGTCTATATGAGATCTAAATAAGAAGGAAACTGTGAAGATCCCAGCACAAATTGAAATCTGTCACGTCTTTTCTCAGCTAGTATCTAAGACTTATTGCTTCACTAGTGAGTGAGCCCAAGACTTCTCTGCTAAAGAGGCGGGACAAAGACAATGGATTTAATAATGACTCAGGTATCGGTCAGTCCTAGAGAAAATTGTAAAGTAGGTTAGGTGCCTTTAAGGACCTTCTCCACCCAAGCTTTCCTCTTCTTTGGAATATCTTCTCCCCTGTGACCCCCTCCTTCCAAAGCCAGGGTCCTTCCTAATGCCAAGGTTATAATGCCCTGGACTGGTACCTCATCCAACCTACTCATCTTAGGTGACTCGTAAACTCTGAATCTGCCTGCAACCCTACAGCACACACCTTTGGAGCTTGGCTTTCTACCAGGTGACAGGAAATCTGAGAAACTTACACCATCTATGTGGTCCCTTTCCTCTAGGATTTTTCAGTAGGAGTCATCTAGGAAGAAACCTAGAATTTAAAAAAGCTGTTTTAAGGGTGGACAATCTGGCTGGGGATAAGCTCTCATGGGAACCACAGGGCTGTGTGTCTAGCTGGCTAGCTCAGGCATAGCTCAGCAGGTCCTGCATTTCATTGCAGATGTTTGGTTTGGAAAGTCCCCCAGCTATTTGGCTTCTGGAGTCCTTTCTCACCATGGGGCTCCTCTGTGGGAGGACAGAACTCATCAGTCACATTCCCCAAATGTCAGGCTCCTGCTGTGTGACCCCAGGAGAACCTTGCTTCCCATCTACATAACAGAAGCAAGGACTCTGCAAGTTTGAACTGTTGGGCAAAGGTCCTCCCTGATGGTTAGAGTTCCCAAACAAGGTGACTTGACTGTTGGGAGATAAATTGCAATGTAAATGTCACCTCCATCCTCTGACTGTTTGTCATTTCACCCTTCCTCCTTCTCTTCTCTACGGTCTCTTAAGACATTCTTGGGGATGTAACTCACCAGCCAGAAACTAAATTATATTTAACTTTTTCAATTAGATCCTATTTCAGCTATGTTAAACCAGTACTTGAGGTGTTAAGCCAGAACATGAGATCCCTGAAAAGAGGTCCTGGAATCAGTCAGGTTCAGACTTGTAGAATTATTACTTTCACTTTCTAGAACCCACTACCCCTTCCTTTAACTATAAAGCTTTAGATCACCTGCCCCCTTTGCCTGAAATTCCCTCCTTTCCACCAGGCCTATCCAACACACACACACACACACACACACACACACACCACACAGACCTGAGACTTCAGCTTGTCCCCTCAGGACTCAATTAGGCATTATCTCTTTAGTAAAATTTTCTCGGATATCACAAATCTGAGTTAGCTTCCCTTCCTCCCAACCCTTTGCACAGTTTTCTTTTTTTTTTTTAATATAATTTATTGACAGGTCAGTTTCCATACAACACCCAGTGCTCTTCCCAACAAATGCCCTCCTAAATGCCCATCACCCACTTTCCCCTCTCCCCCACTCCCCATCAACCCTCAGTTTGTTTTCAGTATCCAAGAGTCTCTTATGGTTTGCCTCCTTCCCTCTCTGTAACTTATTTTTTCCTTCCCTTCCCTTCTTCCCATTGTCTTCTGTTAAGTTTCTCAAGATCCACCTATGAGTGAAAACATGTCTTTCTCTGTATCTGTCTTTCTCTGACTGACTTACTTCACTCAGCTTAATACCTTCCAGTTCCATCCACGTTGCTGCAAGTGGCCAGATTTCATTCTTTATCATTGCCAAGTAATATTCAGTTGTATATATAAACCACATCTTCTTTATCCATTCATCAGTTAGTAGACATTTAGGCTCTTTCCATAATTTGGCTATTGTTGAGAGTGCTGCTATAAACACTGGGGTACAAGTGCCCCTATGCATCAGCACTCCTATATCCCTTGGGTAAATTCCTAGCAGTGCTATTGCTGGGTCATAGGGTAGTTCTATATTTAATTTTTTAAGGAACCTCCACCCTGTTTTCCAGAGTGGCTGCACTGGTTTGCATTCCCACCAACAGTGCAAGAGGGTTCCCATTTCTCCACATCCTCGCCAGCATCTATAGTCTCCTGATTTATTCATTTTGGCCACTCTGACCGGCATGAGGTGGTATCTCAGTGTGGTTTTGATTTGTATTTCCCTGATGAGGAGTGATGTTGAGCATCGTTTCATGTGTCTGTTGGCCATCCGGATGTCTTCTTTGGAAAAGTGTCTATTCTTGTTCTCTGCCCATTTCTTCACTGGATTATTTATTTTTCGGGTGTGGAGTTTGGTGAGTTCTTTATAGGTTCTGGATACTAACCCTTTATCCGATATGTCATTTGCAAATATCTTTTCCCATTCTGTTGGTTGCCTTTTAGTTTTGTTGATTGTTTTCCTTTGCAGTGCAGAACTTTTTGTCTTCATGAGGTCCCAATAGTTCATTTTTGCTTTAAATTCCCTTGGCTTTGGAGATGTGTCGGGTAAGAAATTGCTGCGGCTGATGTCAAAGAGGCTTTTTCCTGCTTTCTCCTCTAGGGTTTTGATGTTTTCCTGTCTCACATTCAGGTCCTTTATCCATTTTGAGTTTATGTTTTTTGTATGGTGTAAGAAAGTGGTCCAGTTTCATTCTTCTACATGTTGCTGTTCAGTTCTCCCAGCACCATTTGTTAAAGAGACTTTTTTCCAATGGATACGCTTTCCTGCTTTGTCAAAGATTAGTTGGCCATACATTTGTGGGTCCAATTCTGGGTTGTCTATTCTATTCCATTGGTCTATGTGTCTGTTTTTGCCCTTTGCACAGTTTTCTAATCATTGATGGATTTTCCAGTCTTAACCAATTGGCAGTAAGCCCCCTAATTGTGTTTATAGACCCAACATGCCAGGCACACAGTAAATGACCAATAAATATTCGTATAGTTGAATGAATAAACAGCTTGTTACTGCTACTGTTGTATTCTGACTCTCATTCTGGTTAAAAATGAACCTCCTCCCTAGTTTGCCATTATTCCCAACAAGAAGCTTCACAACAAGACACCAGGGTATGTCATATCTGATGAAGCAGATTCAGAGAGGCCCGGTGAGAGGGATCTCCATCACCTCCATCTGCAGGAGGAGAAGAGAGAAAGGAGGGATAATTACAGATCTGAGGTCTCAGCACTGGATCAGGAGATCATTGAAGTAGATCCTGACACTTCAGGAAGTGTTGAAACTCTCGGACCCTGAGAGTCTATCTGCAGGTCAGTCAGCCTGCAGCTGGAATGAATCTCAAAACACCACATGGAGCCGATGAATCTTTCTGCTGTGCTGTAATATCTTTAATAAACCTTGGATGATAAAAAAAAAAAAAAGAATGAGCCTCCTCCCAAAATAACCCAGCAGCCTAGAGAATATTTTTTGAAAATATAATTCAATTGTATTCACTTCAATTCAGAATTTGCCACATATACTCAAGCTCAGCCCTAGAAGATTGGGAAAATAGCAATACTAATTATAATCTCCACCTTTAAGAAGGCTTTCCATCTTTGGGGCGCCTGGGTGGCTCAGTTGGTTAAGTGTCGGACTTCAGCGCAGGTTGTGATCTCGCAGTTTGGGGAGTTCAAGCCCCGCATTGGGCTCTGTGCTGACGGCTCAGAGCCTGGAGTCTGCTTCGGATTCTGTGTCTCCTTCTGTCTCTGCCCCTCCCCTGCTCACTCTCTCTCTCTCTCTCAAAAATAAACAAAATTTATTAAAAAAAAAAAAAAGAAGAAGAAGAAGCTTTGCATCTTTTTGAGGATGACACTAGTGTTGGTCTCCTCCCTATACCATTTCAGATCCTCTCACCTGCCCCCCTCACCCCAACTACTCTCATGCAGGCTCCTCCAATTGTACATATTCCAAGGCTCATGGGTGAAAGAGTACAGCAAGGATCTTCAGAAGTTCAGGGCAGCTGAAATAAAGTGCATTCGTAGTGGGGAGGAGCAGAGATGATAGGGAGAGATGAGGCTGGAAGGCTCAGCAGGGGTCAGAGCTTAAAGGACCTCCCAATCATGCAAAGTAATTGATCCTGATGTCAAGGAGCAACCCGGGTAGGGTTTTGAGCAGGCAAGTGACTTGATCAGATTTATGTTTTAAAAAGATTCCTCTTGCTGCAGTGTGGAAAATTAACCAGAGGAGGGCAAAGCTGGAGGCAAAAGTCTGGTTGGCAATTACATACTGTCGATCCTGCCGTACCTGAGAATCACCTGGGGAGCCTTAATGATAAATATCTACGAGTGCGACCCAGGCATCACCTTTTTTTCCTTCCAGCTCCCCAGTAATTCTCACATGCAGCCAATGTCAAGAACCACTGCATTAGAAGTATTGGAAGATGTCCAGCAGGGTCAGAGAATAGAGGGACGTAGGCCAAGACAGGAGAAACATGCAGGGAGAGAGCTGAGGTCCTTGTGCCCTGTGGGTAGCATCTAGCCTGTTCCATTTTCTCGGATTCACATTCGTTTTGGCTCAACTAATTTTTATTTTATTTTAATTGTTATTTTTTACAGTAGGCTCCATGCCGGGAGCACCTGGGTGACTTAGTTAAGTGTCTGACTTAGTTCAGGTCATGATCTCATGGTTCATGTGTTCCAGCCCCGCATCAGACTCTCTGCTGACAGAGCAGAGTCTCCTTGGGATTTTCTCTCTCTCTCTCTCTCTCTCTCTCTCTCTCTCTCTCTCCCCTTCTCCCACTTGTGCTTTTTCTCTCTCTCAAATAAATAAACTTAAAAAAAATTTACCTGTGATCTTTAAAATTTGGAACACCCATCAGTAAATCAGAGCCTTCGTTCACTCTGCAACATAACAATGTTAGACATTTAAAATGGAAGCATCCAGTGAACATACCAGTTAATAATACTTTGCAGTGTAGTTTAGTTAAGTGATCTGACTACCATCACTTCTTAGCCGTTTCAAATCTCACTCCTCAAAAAAGCAGCCACTGGACCTCTTCTACTTTCTGTGTATTCAAAACACAAGGCGTTATGGTTGCAACAAAA
This sequence comes from Lynx canadensis, assembly GCF_007474595.2. Taxonomy (NCBI): domain Eukaryota; kingdom Metazoa; phylum Chordata; class Mammalia; order Carnivora; family Felidae; genus Lynx; species Lynx canadensis. The sequence goes on from NC_044305.1 coordinate 86,344,058, forward strand.
TATGTCAACAAAAGAAAGCAACTGTTACTTACTCTTGTCCAAGATCAGCCTTAGGAAGAGGACAGAGTTCAGACACAAATCACTTGGGTCTTTCAGAAAGGTGGTGGCTGGATTGGCATGTTTTCCTGGTGAAACACTGAGAGGCAGAGATGGAGACACCCAAAAGCATCAGCCTGACACTTTCCACTGCGAGATCCCCACCGCTATGATAGACACTGTCTCATGATGGGGCAGATGGAGACAAGAGCTGGCTAACCTGTTAGATTTCTCCTGCCTTTAACTTCTCCAACAGAAAAATGAGCCCAGAAAGATGAATCTGTCAAGTCTTCTACTTTAAGAGTGTTTGTACCTATTTTTAAAGTAAATAATATCTGAAAATATACAAAGACCTTGTTCTGTCCTACCCCAGGAGTGAGGAAAGTGAACAGCTCTTTGGACCTGCTTACTCAGTGGAAAATGCTAGAAGACCTCCCCTTTGGCTATTCCATATCCCTTGGATACTGAGTGTCTTCTCTATGGTACATCTTTGCTTCAAAGGAAACAGAAATGGCAGAGAAAAAAGTCAGGTTTAAAATGAAACCTAGGGGCGCCTGGGTGGCGCAGTCGGTTAAGCATCCGACTTCAGCCGGGTCACGATCTCGCAGTCCGGGAGTTCGAGCCCCGCGTCGGGCTCTGGGCTGATGGCTCAGAGCCTGGAGCCTGCTTCCGATTCTGTGTCTCTCTCTCTCTCTGCCCCTCCCCCGTTCATGCTCTGTCTCTCTCTGTCCCAAAAATAAATAAACGTTGAAAAAAAAAAAAATGAAACCTAAATCTTTCAGTGCCTTAGAAGTATTTTGAAGAGAGCTTTGTTTGATGAGAGTACTCATTCATTATATAAACTTAAAATCTGGATTGTATTCATAATGAAAGAAATGATTCACCTGATTGTTAATGATTAAAACAAAAAAAAATTTTTTTTTAAAGGTAGGCTCCATGCCCAATGTGGGGCTTGATCTCACAACCCTGAAATCAAGAGTCACACGCTCTTCCAACTGAGCCAGCCAGGCACCCCAAGCCCAACTAGGTTTTTGTTTTGTTTTCTTTTGTTTTTTTTAAATGTTTATTTATTTATTTTGAGAGAGAGAGAGAGCAGGGGAGGGGCAGAGAGAGAGAGGGAGAGAGAGAATCCCAAGCAGGCTCCATGCTGTTAGCACAGACCCCTATGTGGGACTTGATCTCATGAACCATGAGATCATGATCTGAGCAGAAATCAAGAGAGGGATACTTGGGGCGCCTGGGTGGCGCAGTCGGTTAAAGCGTCCGACTTCAGCCAGGTCACGATCTCGCGGTCCGTGAGTTCGAGCCCCGCGTCGGGCTCTGGGCTGATGGCTCGGAGCCTGGAGCCTGTTTCCGATTCTGTGTCTCCCTCTCTCTCTGCCCCTCCCCCCGTTCATGCTCTGTCTCTCTCTGTCCCAAAAATAAATAAAAAAAACGTTGAAAAAAAAAATTTTTTTAAAAAAGAGAGGGATACTTAACCAACAGAGGCACCCAGGTGCCCCCAAGTGGTTTTTAAATTTAAATTAGTCTCACAGAAGATTTTAGGGGATGCTATGTCCATGTAGATTCATCAATTATAACAAATACACCACTCTGGTAGAGGATGGCGATAATAGGGGAGGCTGTGCATGAGTGAGGACAGGAGGTACATGAGAAATCTCTATACCTTCCTCTCAATTTTGCCGTGAACCTAAAATGGCTCTAAAAAGTAAAGTCTATTAAAAATATATAAAATTCACACAAAATATCCAAATTTCTGTTTCTCTAAGAAGTCTGAAGATCTGGCCACACTGGGTCTGATTGCCCCCAGGGCAACACATCAAATCCTGGCTGACTGCCTTAGAAGTAGCCCAAGTGAGCCAAGCCATCCCAGTCTCTACCACTCGCTGTCCGTTCCCACCATTGCTGCTGGGTGTCAGGGGCTATGCCACCTCACCCCCGAGCCAGCCCACTCATTTAAGTGAATTGCCTGGTCCCTATCAGGATTGGAGTTTAGAATTTAAGAGCTAGACTCTACAGAGTGGGTAAACTCGTTAAGGTTTTGTGTTGTTGTTGTTGTTGTTGTTGTTTTTCACCTTGGGAGCAGTGTGAAGCCGTTGAAAGGTTTTACACGAGGCAATGACACAATCAAATCTGCAGAGTTAGACAATCAGTCTGGATTGTTTAAATTCCAAGTACAGGAACTATTTTACTAGGGAATGAGGACAAATCAGAACACCTCAGACTCCCCTGCTCTTTTACAGACAAGCCTTTATCACGTTCAGGGTATGGGCAATCAATTTTCAGTAAAAATGGAGGCTTTCCACCAGTGATTTGTCCAAAATAATAGGCAAAATAACAAGACAGGATGAAAATAGAGTTGAGCTAGGAGGCAAAAGACTGCATTTGAATCATAAGCGTCTTAGGCACTGATCCTCTTCCCTTCACTGTCCTCCTCTGGAAAATGGAAACAACACAAGCAGATTCTCCTACATGCTTCATAGGGTGAAAATCAGAGTAAAAAAAAAAAATGATACTTTATAAACTGACACATGATTCATAAATGTAAAGAATTATCATTATTCATTTATTTATGAAACTCATACCCCTTTCTACTGTGGCCTTGCTAGACCTGGGGACACAAAAATGAATGGGACAATCCCTGGGGGTCTATGGTCTACTAGAACTACCAATGATATAAAGAGGTAATTATACATATATACCCAAAAGTATTAAAAACAAAGATTTGTTGTATGCCCGGGTATTAAAAACAGAGATGCTTGGGGCACATGGGCGGCTCAGTCGGTTAAGCATCCGACTTCGACTCAGGTCATGACCTCACGGTTCATGAGTTCGAGCCCCACGTCGGGCTCTGTGCTGACAGCTCAGAGCCTGGAGCCTGCTTTGGATTCTGTGTCTCCCTCTCTCTCTGCTCCTCCCTCACTCATGCTCCCTCTCTCTCTCTCAAAAATAAACATTAAAAAACAACAACAAAGAGATGCTTGTATGCCAATGTTCATACCAGCATTATGCACAATAACTAAAAGGTAGAAACAACCAAAGTATTCATCAACAGATGAATGAATAATCAAAATGTGACATGTGTATACAAAGGAATATTATTCTGCCGTGAAAAGGAATGAAGTTCTGATACATGGATAAACCTTGAAAACATGCTAAGTAAAACACAAAAGAACAAACAGTGTATGATTTTCCTCATGTGAAGCATCTAGAATAGACAAATCCGTAGATACAGGAAGTAGGTAAGAAGTTACCAGGGGCTTGGGGTGAAGGTGGGACTGGGGACTTACTGCTTAATGGGTACAGAGTTTCCATTTGGGGTAGTGAAAATTGGGGCAATAGTAGTGACGATGGCACAACATTGCATATTTAATTAATGTCACTGAATTGTACCCTTAAAAATGGTTAAAATGTCGAGTTTTATTTTACATATATTTTACTACAGTAACAAGGAATGAAAGACTGACTGACAGACTGAGTGAATGAATGAATGAATGAATGGGTCAAAGTTCAACTAAAGACACCAGAAGAACAACAGAGTAAATCTAAAGAGAGTATAATAAAAGAAATAATGGGGCGCCTGGGTGGCTCAGTCGGTTAGGCGTCCAACTTCAGCTCAGGTCACGATCTCACGGTCCGTGAGTTCGAGCCCCGCGTCGGGCTCTGGGCTGATGGCTCAGAGCCTGGAGCCTGCTTCCGATTCTGTGTCTCTCTCTCTCTCTGCCCCTCCCCCGTTCATGTTCTGTCTCTCTCTCTCTCTGTCTCAAAAAAAAAAACAAAAAAAAAACGTTAAATAAATAAATAAATAAAAGAAATAATAAAAGTAAAAGCAAAAACGAATGAAATAGAAAACAAACAATAACGTCAAGAGACCAAAAGCTCATTCAAAGGTAGAGGAAAGCTAATAAAATAAATAAACAAACAAATAAAATAGAAGTAACTATATTATGATAAATGCTAAAAGAGATGCACTGTGAAGAAGTCCTAATTGGAGGGGAAAGTAGGAGAGGCCTCCACAAAAGATATGCTTGTGGAGGTGTGAACTCAGGAGGGGAGAGAAGCGGTGTTCTATAGCACAGAGTTGGGCTGGTGTGTGTGTGTGTGTGTGTGTGTGTGTGTGTGTGTGCGCGCTGGGCAGAGGGACTCCTGTTGGAGTCACCATTGTATACCCTTCCTATCCTGGTGTCTCAAACCAGGGTATTTAATAAATGTTTGCTAAATGTATAAATGTCTCAGTGTCATATTCTACAGTGTGCCTTTTATCTGTTCATGGGTTTTAAAGTATAAAATTCCCTAAGCCCTTTATCTATCAATTATGGATTTGGGCACTCCATGCTATGCTCTTTCATGACAAAGCTATGTGATGTTATTCTCCTTAGAGGTTCCCAAACTTTTCTTTATTTCACCTGAAGTGAGGCCTTCAACACATAGGCCTGAATAGAAAGCTAAGATTGACAGCGACTGTTTAAAAGAAAACTGAAATTCAAGTATAACAGTGGCTGCCCAAGTACGTATCTTAAGGATGCACATGATGGTGGGATGTGTCTATCTTCTGCCCCAGTTTTTAGGTATTGGTGATTGCTGTGGGCATTTGAGGGGCCAGGAGAAGGTACTGTTGTTGCATCAGGGATGCAGTGCATGGTTGTGCAGGTTGCTCACTGCACAAGAACTCCTGGTAGAGGTGGGGAGGAGGGCTGAAATGTAGCCTATTTTCCACTTACCAAGCCATGCAGTCTGGGGCTTTGTCCATCCAGATGAAAGAATCCTTTTCTTTTTTTTAATTTGGTACAGATGTGTCAGGGAGTATGGGAAAATTGCAGCCCTGTTGCCCTTGGTCGTCATCACTATTGCTGCCCTGGTTGGAAGAAGGGTCAGTGCCTGAGAGTCTCCCATCTGTCCTTTCAAAAGAGTTCCCTCGATTCTCTTCAGCTTCCAAGCATCTTTTCAGATCTTTTCAAGCCCTTTGGTGGGTGACTAACCCATCACTGGCAATCCATAGATGGAGAATTATCTTCTTCCAGGAGACCTCGTAAATTCTGTAAAAAAGCAAAGATAAGCTCACTTCCCCCACGCTGCTTTTGGTCCTGTCCCGCCACTAGATGGCAACCTCCCCCAGGTACTGGAAGATGACTTTGCTGAAGACTAAACTGGGGAAGCAGGAAGCGGGGAGGCAGGGCTGCCTGTATAGAAAGTACTTTAGTTTGATCTCAGCTTTCTTAGTATGTGATTTGGAAATACGTTATCATTCTGTCATTCAATTTTATTAAATTGAATACCAGTTTTACAGCACTCATCAAGCTCATATAGAGCCTCTTCTTTTCTTGTTCATCTGACTCTGTTTCAGACTGTAGATGTTTAAATGCAGGAGACACAGGGGCACCTGGGTGGCTCAGTCAGTAAAGCCTCTGACTCTTGGTTTCACCTCAGGTCATGATCTCTCAGGTTGGTGAGTTCGAGCCCTGCATCAGGCTCTGCATGACAGTACAGAGACTGCTTGAGATTCTGTCTCCTTGTCTCTTTGCCACTCCCCTGCTTGTACTCTCTCTCTCTCTCTCTCAAAAATAAATGAATAAACTTTAAAAATAAATAAATAAATAAATTAGGGGGACACAGGCCAAATTATAGAGAACTCAACTCCCTGAGAACTAATATTTCTGGGAAATACCGAAGGCCTTATTAGTAATATAATGGGGTATTAGTTAAATAAATTCTGACTCCAGGCAAAACAAAAGCTATTAATTATTTTTAACATTCTTCTTTTTTATTTTACTTTTTAAGCTTTTTTAAAAGTTTGTTTATTTACTTTGAGAGAGAGAGAGAAAGAGAGAGAGTGCGAGGGAGGGGCAGAGATAGAGGGAGAGAGAATCTCAAGCAGGCTCTGCACTGTCAGGGCAAAGCCCGATGCAGGATTCAAATTCACGAACCATGAGATCATGACCTGAGCCAAAATCAAGAGTTGGACACTTAACCGACTGAGCCAGACAGGCGTCCCTCTTCTTTTTTAATGGGGGCATACTTTATGTTACACTCGAAGGTGTAATTTTTAAGTATACAGTTAAGTGAGATTTAATAAATATATACACCAGTGTAACCACCACCCCAATTAGGACACAGAAGGTTTCTGTCAAGATGGTAAAATCTCTTGTCTGCCTTCAAGTCAATCCCCATGACCTGAAGCAGGCTCAAGGCCCAGAGGAATACAAACAGTTGGTTGAGCAGGGAGTCTGTAGCCTTGAGGATAATGTGCCCTGTAAGAGGCTAAATACAACTCGTAATTACTCACAGCTTTTGCGCTTTTGTGTTTTCCTGGTAAAATCAACCATTTATTTTTAAGCAAGAAATGGCATTTTAAGAATCAGTTTATTTTACACAGAATTTTATAACATAATTTTCTTCCAAATAGGTAAATACACAAAATTCGCAAAAATATGCTTAGTCCTTGCTTCATGATTTGTTTCTTATGAAGTTTTTTTACTTTGCAGTTGTTAGGCTATGGCTGGGAAATTTATCAAAACCATTCAGTGAGACTATTGATTTGTTTTAAAGGTCTATTTTCCTGAAGAACCAATCAAAGCATTCTTCAGTCCAGGAGTTAAATTTATTTGTCAGCTTGCACCAGACTGTGGCTTTATTACTATGCTACAGAAATGCAGTGATTTCTCTTTTATTTTTTATTTAAATCTAAGTTAGTTAACATATAGTCTAATAATGATTTCAGGAATAGAATTTAGTGATTCATCACTTACATATAACACCCAGTGCTCATCCCAGCAATTGTCCTCCTTAATGCCTCTCGTCCATTTAGCCCATCCCCCCAACCAGCACCCCTCCAGCAATCCTCAGTTTGTTCTCTGTATTTAAGACTCTCTTATGGTTGCCTCCCTCTCTGTTTTTATCTTATTTTTACTTCCCTTCCCCTATGTTCATCTGTTTTGTTTCTTAAATTCCATGTATGAGTGAAATCATATATTTGTCTTTCTCTGACTTTGCTTTGCTTATACATTCTGGTTTCATCCATGTAGTTGCAAATGGCAAGATTTCATTCTTTTTGATGGCTGAATAATATTCCATTGTGTGTATATACACACACACACACACACACACACATATATATATATATATATATATATATATATATATATATACCACATCTTCTCTAACCACTCATCAGTCAATGGACATTTGGGTTCTTTCCATGCTTTGGCTATTGTTGATAGTGCTATTATAAACATTGGGGTACACATGCCCCTTCGAAACAGCATTCCTGTATCCTTTGGACAAATCCTTAGTAACACAATTGCTGGGTACAGGATAGGTCTATTTTGAATTTTTTGAGGAACCTCCATGCTGCTTTCCACAGTGGCTGTACCAGTTTGCATTCCCACCAGCAGTACAAAAGAGATCCACTTTCTCCACATCCTTCCCAACATCTGTTGTTGCCTGAGTTGTTAATTTTAGCCAATCTGACTAGTGTGAGATGGTATCTCAAGAAATGCAGTGATTTCTACTAAGAGATTCTTCCTTTATTGTCGACTTCTGATGGAAGCATAACACACATGCAGAAAAGCTCCATGAACTTGCATAAAATGAACACACCCATGTAATCAGCACGCAGGTCAAGTAACAGACTAGTAGAACCATAGACTTCCTTCTAATCACTCCAGAGGTAACCATTACCTTGACTTCTAAAAGCATAGATGCATTTTACCTGCCTTTGAACTTTCCATAATAGACTCATATATTAGGTGCTGTGTTATGCCTGGCTTCCATCACTCAGTGTTTTATTTGAGAAAGACATTCATATTGTTATGTTGTAATTTGTTCTTTCTCTTGCTGTGTAGTATTCCATGGTGTCACCATCCCACCATTTAATTATCCATTTCATATTGATGGACATGTATATTGTTTCTGGTTATTGGCTGTTACAAATAAAGCTGCTATGAAAAAATTTTAAACACCTCTCGATGCATATTACCTACATATGGCCGGGATCTACATTTGTTCAGCTTGAACTGATGCTGCCAAAGTGTTTCCCAGTATGGTTGTACAAATTATACTCCCACCAGCAATGCACGAGAATAGTAGCTGTTCCATTTTGACAACATTTGTTATAACTAATCTTCTTCATTTTAGATATTCTGGTATGTAGAGTGATATCTCATCAGGGCTTTTCTCTGAAACTAAAGCTGAACACTTTTCTCATGCTAGATTGGCTATTTGTATATCTTCTTTTGTAAAGTGCCTGTTCAAGTCTTTTGCCAACTTTCTGTAAAACACTTAAATGGGTACTTTACATATGTTTTTAATTTCTCTTTCATTTTAACTTTTCATTATGAAATAATTTCAGACTTTTGCAAAAATAGTACCAAAAAATCCTATATTCCCTTTACCTAACTTCGTATCTCCATATCTTGCATGACTTTATAATCCACTTATCAAAATCAAGAAATCAACATTACTCATCTATAGACCTCTTTAAAGTGTCATCAGTTGTCTCTCTAATATCTTTTTTCAGAACAAGATTCAATCCAGAATTACACATGGCTTTTCATTGTCACATCGTCTTGGTCTCCATTAACCTGGGATAGTTCTTTAGTCTTTGTCTTTAATGACTTTAACACTTTAAAAGAGTATTGACCATTATTGTGTAAAATGCCCTCGATTTGCATTTGTCTGATGTTGTCTCAAGATTAAGTTCAGGTTATGCATCTTTGAAGGAGTGACGCTGTATTCTCAGTGCATGGTAGCAGGAGGAACATGATGCCAATATATCTTACCAGTGGTGATGTGTACTTGACCACTGGGTTAGGGAGATGTCTGCCAGGTGTCTCCACTTTGAAGTTACTGTTTTTCCCTTTGTAGTTAGTAAATATCTAGTAATGCATTAGGTACATATCCTGTTTCTTGCCATTCTTTTGCTCTACAATGTTTTTAATTTATAGTATTCACTCATGTCTTCTGAAAAGTTTGTTTTTCCTTTCATGTTTGGATCTACAGTTCATCTGCAATCGATTCTCTTTTAGGTAAGTATCAAGATTTATTATTGTCTCATCTGATATCAAATTGACCTGGCACCATTGGTGGAAAATCCATCCTTTTCCCATGGTGCTGCCACCTTTGTTACAAATCAGGTGACTATATGGGTGAAGGTCTCTTTCTGCCCTCTCTTGTTACATTTGTTCATTTGTCTATCTTTGTGCGACTACCACACTGACTTAAGAACCATATTGCTAACTCTTAATATCTTCACATTTCTGGCTTTGATCTCTTTCAAGACAGACTTGCTATTTTTGGCCTTTTTCATTTCAGTTTAAATTTCAGAATCCGTTTGTCAATTTCCACGTGCACACCATAAACCTCTGATAGGATGATTTGGATTGTGTTAAATCTTTAGGTCGTTTTGGGAGCATTACCTACTTACAATATTGAATCTTCAAATTTCCAACGCAGTACTTCCCTCCATTTAATTAGATCTTTATTTCTCTTAATGTTTTATTGTTTTCGGTGTAGCGGTCTTGCGCAGCTTTCATTGATTTTTTTCTAAATATTTGAGGTTTAACAATTAATTTTTGAAATATGACTACCTGAGAAGAGAATAACATAGATCAGTGGTTCTCAGTGGGAGGTGACTTTGCTCCCAGGACAACTCTGGACAACTCAGGACAACTTTTGGTTGTGACACTGGGGATAGTGCTACTGACATCTAGTGGGTAAAAGCTGGGGATGCTGTTAAACATCCTACAAAGCCCAGGCCAGTCTCCCACAATGAGCCTGTCATACAGCCCAAAATGTCAAATAATGCCACTTTCAAGAAACTTCAGTGTAGAATTAAGAAGTTCCAGAAAAATGTCACTTAAGAGTCATTATTTTTTATACATTGTTTATGGATTTTTGTATGTCACGTACATAGCGATCTACAGTGACAGTTTCATCATATTAAAGTTATTCTTTCCTACTGTGGTGTGAATAAAGCTTGACAGTTTCAGAACTTTATGAAAAGAGTTTTATAATTGTTGGGAGATAATTCTCCATGGGTTCTGGGTTTCCACACATTTTCTGAGAGAAAGACATAGGCCGTTTTTTGTTCAAGGATGTTTGCATAACAGACAGCCTTAGAAACATAAGGACAGGGGTGCTCTCTAGAGAGTTGGAGACAACTCTTCCTGGAGATATTCCAGGGTAATAAAGCTAGAGACCTTGTCCTTCCTTCTCTGGAGATTATTTGCTTACACTCTAGGGTAAGAAAAGATAATACCACCTCCGGGGAGGATAGGCAGGTTTGTTAGCAGTCCCCCATATAAGATTATAAGGGGTTTCCTGGGCTCACTGTTCCTCAGCTATGTCACAGATCCACAGTTTGCCCAGCATCACCTCAGCCTACCTCTCCATGGCCCCCATAGGACTTGGAGGCAAGGTGGAGCCCATGCTTGCCTGCTGTGCTGTGAGTAATAAAACTGTCTAAATCTATTTGGGCTGGTTGTCACTTCACTGGCTGAATCTAGCAGGCCTAACTAGAAGCTGCAGTAATCTTGGCTGCATAGGGATTGCTGGATAAAGTCCCATTAGCAAGGCTTACCACCAACGTAGGAAAAGGAGGAGGCACCGTTAATGCCATACATGTATTTTCTCTCTCTTATATGATGATAGGGAGTTGGCAGTTAAGTAAGGCAAAATCATCTCCATGAAGGGTTCCCACGATCTGCCTTTTAGGTAGATGGGTTTGAGGTGCTGGTCCTGAGACAGCCACAGAAACAAACAGCTGCCATATTACTGTCTCTATTCAAATTCACAACATAGTTGTTGTCATCAAAGGCCTACCTGTGTCTTCGAGGATGCTGACGGTGACAATAGAAGGCTTGGTTTGATCCCACTCAGTATTTTGGACTTATTTCCTAGAGGCTGGGTCCTAGTTCTGTTCTTGGGGTCCTGATTCCCCTGAAATGACCAGGTCTTTGTTATTTACTTAGATTCACCATGGCCCCTTTTTCCCTCTTGCACGAGGTTTGGTGGGAAATTGGTGGAAATTGGGAAAAGTCCACCAATTTGCGACCAACCCAGACTTACCTGAACTTACCAGTGGCCATAACCTCAATTCAAGCTAAAAGCCTAGCCTCTACCAAAACAGAACAAAATAACACAAAACAAACGTACTATATATATACATATACATATATATGTATATATATATATATATATAGTGTGTGTGTGTGTGTGTGTGTGTGTGTGTGTGTGTTATCATAGTAACCCTCACCTTGTACTATTTATTTGCAGCTGCTGTGTTTTTATGAACGCTAACTTAACTGAAGTTACATCAGGGCTGTCCATATTCACTTGAATATTTGCAAAAACAAATGAGACCTTGCTGATTACAGCTAATTTTCTAATGATGGTTTGATTTCACAAGGAATATACGGAGCTGTAGGACAGCAGCAGGAAAGGTCCAAGTGAGAAGAACAGACGTTAAAAGTCAACATTCTTTTTTTCTTTTTTTTTTAATTAAAAAAAATGTTTATTTCTTTGTTTTGAGAGAGAGAGAGCTCATGCAGGCAAGAGTGGGGAAGAGCCAGAGAGGGGCAGGGAGAGAGGGAGAAAGAGAGAGAATCCCAAGCAGGCTCCGTGCTGTCAGCGCAAAGCTGGATATGAGGCTCGAACTCACGTACCATGAGATCATGACCTGAACCAAAATCAGAAGTTGGAAGGTCAACTGACTGAGCCACCCAGGCAACCCAGAAGTCAACATTCTTGAAGTCTTCCTTCTTCTGTAGCTGCCATGCATCTGAGGGGGGTGAGGGGTGGGGGCGGGGCAGTGATCTGCAAAAGCATTGTCATTGGATTATAAATCTTTGTGAAGTTTCTATTCATATGATGCATATGATTAACCTCCATGTGATCAAATCAGGTTTCTATTTTGGTTGAGCTGTAGCAGCTTATGGTAACCAAAAGAGGTTTTGGAGAAGAAGGAGAAAAAAAGGCATTCTTCTTTGGAATAATGGAAAAAGGAAAATAGTCAATGTTGCTACTTTTTATTAGATGTATTTCCTATAGAATATTAGACTACTTCTTGATGAAGAACGGGGTTCATAGAAGATTGACTGCCTTTGCTCCTGCTGTCAGCAAACACAAATTCTGAGATCCTAACGTCTAACAGTGCAATAAATTGGGCAATACCTCTCTCCAAACACCAGTGAAGTTTCAGGTAGACAGCACAATGATTTGATATTTATATACATGATCACCACAGTAAGTCTGATTAACATCTGTCACCATATATAGTTACAGAAATTTTTTTCTTTTTTTCTTGTGATGAGAACTTTTTGATCTATGCTCTTTTTTTTTCTTGTGATGAGCAACTTTTAAATATGCAGCAGAGTACTATTAACTATGGCTAATAATGCTGTACATTACATCTCCATGACTTACTTATTTTATAGCTGGAAGTATGTACCTTCTGACACCCTTCACGCATTTTGTCCCCAGTCCACTCCCCACCCCCGTAGCAACCACTGAGCTGTTCCCTGCAGTGAGGTTTGTTTTTTAGATTCCACATATAAGTGAAATCATATGGTATTTGTCTTTCTCTGTCTGATTTATTTCACTTAGCATAATGCCTTCAAGGTCCATCCATGTTGTCACAAACGGCAAGATTTCATTCTTTTTCATGGCTGTATAGTATTCCTGTGTGTGTGTGTGTGTGTGTGTGTGTGTGTGTGTGTGTATGCATATGTGTATGCACGTGTGCACATATGCCACATCTCTGCATTCACCTATCAGTGGACACTTAGGTTGTTTCCATATCTTGGCTATTATAAATAATCATGCAGTGAACATGGGGGGGGTTCATATGATATATCTTTTCAAATTAGGAAACACAGATTTTCTGCATGAGCATCCCTCTTGCAAACCTTTCATATACTGTTTTTTAAGCAAGCCTAATACACTGCTGTGACCTGTGATTGGGATGCCCTGTTACATAACCTCAGGAATTGGTGGGTATTATGGTCCCCGGATGGGTTTGTGCCTAAAGCAGTACTAGTTGCCTGGCAGAAAGATGGAGGAGAGGAGATGGAACACTGCTGTTCTTGTTGGAACATGCCTTGCAGAACTATTTGCCTCTTAAAATTCTGTACGTTTGCAACTTTGATAAAAATGAAAGCTATCTTTTAAAAAAATTTGGTAGATGGGCTGAATAAAATGGACAGAACTGAAAATGGAATGAGTGAACATGTAAGGTTAATCCTAAAGAGTCTCTCAAACTCAGAGGTAAAGGGCTAAAGCAAAAATGAAAACAAAAGAAACAATAACAACCAATAAAAGAAAGGTTAAGTGACATGGAGGATAAAGTCAAAAGTTCCTACAGCATCAAACAGAAATTCCTGACCAAAAGAATGGAGATAATGGAAGAGAGATAACATAATAAAAGACCTTTTCTGAATTTGGAAAAGATTCAAGTCTTCGGAGGGAACAGACCTACGAGTGCCAACCAGGACTAGAGAAACAAATCCCACTCCTAAATACATTCTTCAATGGAAAGGGAAAAAAAATCTTAAATTTTTCTAGTGAGAAAAACTAGATTACCTACAAAGGAACAAGAATCAGTTTAACATCAGATTTTTCTTTGATCCCAGTGGATTCTAGGAGACATGGAGAAATATTTTGAAGGATGGTGTCAAAATTTGTTTTCTCTGGAGTCCCCAAACATGACATTTATATACATATTAGGTAGTAGCAAATACTGTTGATTGAGGAAGGGACTCATTCATTAAAAGTTTTGTTATTTAAGTTTTATTTAGCTCTGATCAGATAAATAGCCAACACCAATATAAAGCTTATAATGGACTAAGAACTCTAAAAATTTACATATATTAAGTCATTTAATTCTTATGACCCCTATGAGTTAGGTACTATCATTATCCCCATTCTACAGATGAAAAAACTGAGGCACAGAAAAGATAAGTGACTTTCTTTTTTTTTAATGTGGTGTATACATACAATGGAATATTATCCAATATTTTTTTAAAAAATGTTTATTTTTGGGGCGCCTGGGTGGCGCAGTCGGTTAAGCGTCTGACTTCAGCCAGGTCACGATCTCGCGGTCCGTGAGTTCGAGCCCCGCGTCGGGCTCTGGGCTGATGGCTCGGAGCCTGGAGCCTGTTTCCGATTCTGTGTCTCTCTCTCTCTGCCCCTCCCCCGTTCATGCTCTGTCTCTCTCTGTCCCAAAAATAAATAAACGTTGAAAAAAAATTAAAAAAAAATGTTTATTTTTGACAGAGAGAGAGAGAGAGAGAGAGAGAGAGAGAGAGAATGAGTTGGGGAGGGGCAAAGAGAGAGGGAGACTGAGGATCCGAAGAGGGTCTGTGCTGAGAGTGGAGAGCCCGATGTGGGGCACAAACTCATGAACCATGAGATCATGACCTGAGCCGAAGTCAGATGTTTAACCAACTGAGCCACCTAGGTGCCCCAATAAATGACTTTCTTTAGGCCTCCAGCTAATAAATGGTAGAGCTGAGATTGAAACCCTCATTTTATTTTGGAATTTAATGAGGTTTTCCTTGCAAATAAATATTTTGTCAGTTTTTGTAAATATACAGTAGATGATGGGAATGAAGGTGCTTTCTCTGTAGAGCATGTAGTCCAGTCCAGCCCAGCCCATAACTATTAATTCTACATCATTAAAATATTGTTCAGATTACTGCTATGTTTTTTGGTGTGTTTTCTCTATCAAAGTCATAGCAGAGATAGTTTAAAATTTATTTCCGTTTCATATTGTAAAAACACTTTTTTAAGTTTCTTCTTCTACCTCCTAGATGCTGTTTTCTTTTCTACGTTCCAGAATTTTGTCATAGTTCTAAATACTTTTTTTGTGCTTACTCATCCTCGAATGTTAAAAGTTGTATATATGCTTTGCATTTGTTCCCAAACAGGATGAGCTAATTCTTCTTGGCTCCCAGCCTGTCTATTTGGATGCTGTTAGAATCTTCTTCTCATATCTTAAGCTGAAGGATTGGTTACCTTCTGGCAGCCTGAAGAGATTGTGGAGGGAGCCAGCTGGCAAGGAATGTCACCCCTGCAGGATTTCTTCCCAATGTTCTACAAAGCCACTGTCCCAAGGGGCCAAAGGTTATCTGGCCTTTGTCCTTGCCTCTTTCCTGGTTAACAGCCAGACTGAATATCAGAGAAGAGCTTGCTACTCAGGGTAAAAGTTCTCCCTTTTTGCCTTGGGCCACTTCAATAAGTATTGGGAAGGGAGAGTCAGAAGACTGGCCTAAACCCCACTCTTATCTGGAAGTGTTTTGGTTATCTATTGCTCTATAAAATAACACCAGCAATCATTTACTATTGTTACCCCTCATGATTCTGGTGAGTGACTGGGCTCAGCCAGGTGGTTCTTATGTAGGGTCTCTCAGTTGACTTCCATGAGACAGAGAAGATGCTGGAGTCATCTCAAAGGCTCTTTCATCCACATGTCTGGCACTGGGACTGGGGAAGTTCAGACTACTGGGGCTGGAAGAGCTGGGGCTTCTCTGTCTCTCTGCATGTGGTCTGTCCATGTGCTCTCTGCAGCATGGTGACTTCAGGGTGGCTATACTTGCTATACAGCCACCACCCAAGGGTCCTCAAGCATTTGTTCTGAGTGAGAGTACTAGATGGAAGCTGTATCACTTTTTAAGACCCAGCCTTGAAAGCCACATAGCATTACTTTTGTTCTGCACTCACAGAAGCCCACCCAAGGAGCCCACTCAATTTCAAAGAGACCATCTCTTGACTAGGGGTGGGGGGCAGGGTATTAGAAGAGCATGTGAGACTGAATATATTGTGACCAATTTTGAAAAATACAATCTGTTACAGGAAGTTTAATACAATTTTGTTGAATTAGTAAGGGATTGTAGGGGCGCCTAGGTGGCTCAGTAGGTTAAGAGCCTGACTTTGGCTCAGGTCATGATCTCGTGGTTAGTGAGGTCAAGCCCTGTGTCAGGCTCTGCACTGTCAGTACTTAGGATTCTCTCTCTCTGCCCCTCCCCCACTTGCGCTCTCTCTCTCTCAAAAATAAATAAATAAACTTAAAAAAAAATGATGGTATACCATCCATAGTAATACTTATTGGCACCTACTCTATGCAAGCATCTAACTGATAAAGCTGTGAGAATTAATTGATTAAAACTGTATATCTGAAGTACTTGGAATAGTGGCTGTCACATGGTAAGTGCTTATGTAAATGTTAGCTAAACTCTACAGTTAAAGAAAATTAGAGCTCAATGACTATAGTGTCAACTGACCACTCTTCCCTGCCATTCAGTTTCTGTTGTCCAATCCACTATTCAAGAATTTTTTTAAAAAATCTTCTTGGTTTACCTCCTTATTTTGATGGAACATACCATCTGAAAGCTTCTTAAGAAAAGGCACATGGGGGGGCGCCTGGGTGGCGCAGTCGGTTAAGCGTCCGACTTCAGCTCAGGTCACGATCTCGCGGTCCGTGAGTTCGAGCCCCGCGTCAGGCTCTGGGCTGATGGCTCAGAGCCTGGAGCCTGTTTCGGATTCTGTGTCTCCCTCTCTCTCTGCCCCTCCCCCGTTCATGCTCTGTCTCTCTCTGTCCCAAAAATAAATAAACGTTAAAAAAAAAAATTAAAAAAAAAAAAGAAAAGGCACATGGGGGGCGCCTGGGTGGCGCAGTCGGTTAAGCGTCCGACTTCAGCCAGGTCACGATCTCGCGGTCCGTGAGTTCGAGCCCCGCGTCAGGCTCTGGGCTGATGGCTCGGAGCCTGGAGCCTGTTTCCGATTCTGTGTCTCCCTCTCTCTCTGCCCCTCCCCCGTTCATGCTCTGTCTCTCTCTGTCCCAAAAATAAATAAACGTTGAAAAAAAAAATTTTTTTTAAAAGAAAAGGCACATGGGAGGGGACCCTCGGTGGTTCAGTTGGTTAAGTGTCTGACTCTTGATTTCAGCTCAAGCCATGATCTCATGGTTTGTGAGATCAAGCCCCACATTGGGCTCTGTGCTGACAGTGCAGAGCCTGCTTGGGATCCTCTCTCTCTCCCTCTCTCTCTGCCCCTCCCCCACTTGTGCCATCTCTATCAAAATTAATACATAAACTTTAAAAAATAAAAATAAAGAAAAGGTGCTTGGGAGATCAATTTTTTGAAATCTTGCATGGCTGAAAATATCTTTATGAACCCCCACATTTGACCAATGGCTTGAGTGGCTATGAGAATCTATGTTGGAAATTGTCTCTCAGAATTGTAAAGGCATTATTCCATTGTCTTTCAGTTTGATGTGTTGCAATAGAGAAATCTGATGCCATTCTGGCTCTTGATCCTTGGTTTTGTAGGGGTCAATGGCAGGTTGCTCCAAAATGGGCTGCTTTGGCATGAACATTATTTTCAGTTAAACAATCGAAACCCAGGAGATTTAAGAAAAGCTCTTTACCTCCCCCTCAACTGCCTGCCTGTACCAGGAAGAGAGCTATTAACATATTCCTCTTTACCCAAGAAACTTATCCACATAATAGGGCAACTTTTGTTTTCCAAACACCTCCTCTCACCTTCCTGCTAATGGTCTTTCTCCCCTTTGTATCCTCAGACCCCTACCCCTCTTCTTATCTCATATAAGTGTCATATAACACCACTGTCTTTGGAATTTCCATGTCTGTGTGGATTTTGTATATGTATGCTACTAAATTTGACTTTCTCCTGTTAACCTGTCTCATGTTGATTTGATTCTTAGTCCACCTAGAAGGACCCTGAAGGGCAGAGGAAATTCTTCCCCCCTTACAGTATGTAATCTCATTTTTTCCCTCTGGGTGCTTGTAAGATCTTCTCTATATCCCTGGTCTTCTGAAATGTTACCATGATGTACCTTGATATGATTCTGGTTTTTTTCCATTGTGTTGGACTCAATGAGCACTTTCAATGTGGAAACTCAATTTGCAAGCAGAAAGAATTAGGGGTCCTCAGAAAAAGACAGAGAAGTCATTTTAGGCCCCCTACCATCTTGTGAAAGAATGTAAGATCAAACAGCCATTATCAAGCCAGGAGATAGGCTAATCACATCAGGGACAATAAATCAGTGGTAAAACTCCCAGGGCTGATTCAAAAGTGAAGACTGACCTGATGTAATTCTTGAGTTAACTTTGTAAGCTCTTAAACTCCTTTGAGTTCTCAGATACCAGGCCAACTGGAGCCAGAGAATTGATGATGTTGACCCTTGCCAGCCTTTTTGTGACTTTGAGTTGGACTCTATTACCCAAAGATGACTTTTGCCGAAATTCCTTGCTGAATGCATCACTGCATAAGCCCTTTCCGAATGTCTGTGAACTCTTAGCTTAAAACTTCCCCAGTGTTGTTCAGGGACACACTACTTGGTGAAATATTCCAATGTTCTCCTTTACATGTTACAAGTAAAACACTTCCTTTTCCTATTCTTTGACCTGGTTGTGTCTGTTGGCTCCACACTCACCAAGAGGCAAACCCAGTTTCGGATAACAATACCCTGTAGTTTTAAAAATATATAATTGAATTATTTAATTGATTTTATCTCTGTTTCCCAGATGTCTTGGGCTGGCTTTCAAATTTTTTATCATTTCTTACTTCTTTCTCTTCTTTTTGCCTTTTTCTATACATCCTAGAATATTTCTTTATCTTCCTACCACTCTATTGAGTTTTTCGTTTTTGCTATCATATTTTTAATTTACAAGAGCTCTGTTTGGTTCTCTAAGTATTTCATTTTTAGAGAATCTGTTCTATGTTTATTCTCATTCTTTTTATTTCTCAAAGGAAATTGATAATGGGTTTTTTGTAGTTTTCTTCTCTCTCTCTACTCTGTTTCTTCAAAGTTCCTTTTTTCCATTCTGATTTATGTCAGATCCTGCCCTTAAATTCTGATGACCTTCAGTTGTCTGTTCTTATTTAAGAGTGTCAGAGCAAAACAAAACAAAACAAAACAGGACACCTAGTTAAATTTGAATTTTAGATAAAGGACATACTTAGAGTAGATATGTATTTAAACTTTAGTAAAAAGTTTTTGATTGTTTATTTGGAATTCAATTTAACTAGGTGTCCTCTATTTTATCTAGCAACCCTAGGAGTGACATCTTAAATGCTACCTGGAGGCTCTATGCATGCAGGTAGGACTTCGCTAAGGGAAATTCACTAAAGGGTTGTTCCGGTTTCATTGAACACCTGATGACAATCTCTTTAGGTCTTTACTCTCCCCAAAGAAGAATATTCCAAATTCTGTACTCTGGCTACCAATGCTGTAGGAGCCCTTTGAAGGAAGAATACTGACAAGTTCAATATTCATCATATTAAGTTTCATATAGATCGTCAATATCAGTACAGTTTCCCTAGCTAAGTATGGCCGCTGTTAAATAGAAAACCACAGGCCCAAAATGGCATCATGTAGGACAAGGCCCCAAGTCATTAAGCCAAGACTTAATACCTAACCGGACTGCAGTTTCCAACCTCCCAGGAACGTAACCTTTAACCAGTCATGGAATTTCCTGGTCAGCACTAGGAAATTTACTGATAGACCCCTTCTGTTCCCCTTAGGAGGGCAACCTTGTCTAAAACAATGGACTCTTTGCTAATAATTTCCTTTTTTACATTCCCTCCCTACCTTTAAAAGCCTTTCCTTTTCTGTGGGCCTTTGGAGTTCCCCCCACTTGCAAGACAGGATGCTGCCTGATCCGTGAATCAATTAATAAAGCCAATTAGATCTTTAAAATTTACTTGGTTACTAACAAATTTTTGTTAGTCCCCCCATTCAGGGATGGAGCCTAATTCTCCTTCCCTTGAATCTGAGCTGGCCTTAGTGACTTGCACGAATTATAGAATGCAATGGAAATAACATTCAGGGGCTTTCAAGCCTAGGTAATAAGAAGCCTAATAATGTCTGCCTGGACAAAGGATCTCTTAGAGTATCCTTTCTGGGAGCCCTGAGCCTCCCAGTAGGAAACACGACTACCCTGAGACTGCCATGTGGAGAGAGCATGCTTAGATGCTCTGGTGGAGAGTGCCAGCTGAGATCAGCCTCCCAGCTCACTTTGCTATGATACCAGACACGTGAATGAATCCTCCAGAATGGCCTATCTGCCAGCTGAATACTGCTAAGTGACCTTTGCTGATGTCATGTGGAACAGAAGAGTTGCCCAGCCAAGACTTGTCCAGATTCAGACCTGCAAGAACATGAGATACAATAAAATGATCATTGTTTTAGGTTACCAAGTTTTGAGGTACTTTGCTAGGGAAACTTAAATAACCAGAATAACTTGACTATACCTGGTAAGTCCCATTCAAGAGATCCTCTGCTTTATGCCCTCGAGAGAATATATTTTCAGTCTTTTGCAGAAGTATGAGAGGGGCAGTGGCAGCTGTGCAGTACTAGGGATTCTACAGACTTAGAAAATATACACTGTTTTTATTCTTAAGTATATATCTACTTTCAGAAGCACATGGTACATCAGTACGTATCCTGAGAAATTCTGAGAATCCTGAAATCCTGAGAAATCCTGAGAAATTTCATGTTGCTTCTGTTTTTTAAGTTTATTTATTTTGAGAGAGAGAGAGAGAGAGAGCACGCGAGCATGAGTGGGGGAGGGACAGAGAGAGAATCCCAAGCAGGCTCCACACGGTCAGTGAAGAGCCTGATGTAGGGCTCGAACCCACAAATTGTGAGATCATAACCTGAGCCAAAATCAAGAGCCAGAGGCTTAACCGACTGAGCCACCCAAGAGCCCCTCTCATGTTGCTTCTCACGTTTACCTACTCTGGGCTTGAGAATTCTTTTTCTCAGGTCTGCTAAGTCAATTACCACATGTCTATCTGCTTTCCAGCTTCCAAAGTTTTGTTCTTTTTCCTCTCTTGTTACCTTGTTCTTGTGAGATTTTTGTTTTTAATCTGCAGTTGCTTTAGTTGGATTTCAAGTGGGAACTGAGGCAAATGCATGTGCTCATTCTGCTATCTTTGAAGTTTCCTTCCAGTCTTTAATTTCAACAATTACATTAATTTTTAAAATACACTATCTTTGGGGCGCCTGGGTAGCTCAGTCGGTAAAGCTACTGACTTCAGTTCCCATCATGATCTTGCGGTTCATGAGTTCGAGCCCTGTGCTGACAGCTCACAGCCTGGAGCCTGCTTCAGATTCTGTGCCTCTAGCTCTCTGCCCCTCCCCCATTCATATTCCCTCTCTCTCTCTCTCTCTCTCTCTCTCTCTCTCTCTCTCTCTCTCAAATGCAGAACAATTTTAAAAATTAAAATAAAATAAAATACATTGTCTTAGATCAGGCTCCCTAGAAGCAGAACCTGAGATGAAGATTCTTGTGTAAGTGCCTTACTCAGTAAGGGAGCACTCTCAGGAAAAACCTGTACTTGAGACAAGCAGGGTAATGCAAAGGAAGATGCAGAATACATGTGTGGTTTCTGCAGAAATTTAGCCCAAGCCTAAGCCCACAGGAGCTCTTGAATATGAAGGGTATCACAAATGTATTCCTGGCCTTTTGTACCCCATAAAGTTAGCTTTGACTATGTCTCCTCAACCTGATGTGAGGGCAGTTATGGGAGAAAGGGGCAGCCGTCAGTAAAGGTGATTTTGGCAGAGTGCATCAGCTCCATTCCCAACCTTTTACTTTTTTTAGAGTAGCCTAATTGTTAATTTTTCAGGGATGCAATAGTCTTCTCTAGTCACTCAGGAAATGAATTATCCCATTTCATTCTTTTTCCTCCTGATTTTGTTTCCTCTAGGTTAGTTCGGAAACGGAAGCTCAGAAACTTTAAGTTATCAAGCAGATAAAAGGATCAAAACCAGGGCTAGAATCTAAACCAGTCTGATCCTAAAGCTCATTTCTTAACCATGTTAAACCACATCCTTTTGGTACATCTTAATGAAATAATTTAAATGTTACCTCTCCGGCTTTAAGGGTGTAATAGTCACTTGGATTTGGTCTCCTGGATAGCAAACACACTCACCAAAGCTACCTACCCTCTGTCAAATAGAATCCGTATTTGCCGGTAGACTCAAAAGATTTATTCTGCAAACTTTCACTGAATACCTACTGTGCGCTAGAAGCCACACTAGGCGTGTGTGCAAAGACGACCTAGACTCGGTGCCTTCAAAAAGCCAGTGATAACTCGAGGAGGCAGATACGAGCGCACGTGAAACCGTTTTTACAAGGCGTGAGCACGGCTCCCTGGCCGAACCTAGAGGCTACCGACCGGCACCAAACCTGGGAATTTACCGGGGAGAAGAGATGGGTCTGGGGGTGCTCCGAACTCCTGTTCCCAAAGGTTTCCCCAAGGAAAGGGAACTCCGTTTTCCTCAAGGGAGATGTGGAAGTACTGGGAACTTTTGGGGGTATTCGTTTGAATGTGCAAGAGGGAAACAAAATGTGCTGCTGGGATTTCACTTCCCACTTTTCCGGCCGCAGGCTGGGCGAGAGAAAGTGCAGTTTTCCGGGGAGGGAGCTGTGATTGGCGGCGAGACTCCCGCCTCTGCGAGCGCGGGGAGGGTGCCGGAGTAGCCCGGGGGCTCAAACCTCCGAGAGTGTAGGGGCGCCCGGACGCCGCAGACCCGGAGAGTCCAGCTGCTCCGAGTCTGCGGGGGCAGACGCGGAGCTGGGCGGTGCCCGGCAGAAGGTGCGATCCGGACGGGCGCCGAGGCCGGGGAGCCTGGACAGCGAGACCTGTCGCCGGCGGGGTGCGGGCACGTGCCCGGTGCACCCTCAGGCCTGGGGGCCAGATTGGCCCTCGCTGGGCCGCGGGGCGCGGCGGTGCTGGCCCCTAGCCCCAGGTGCGCTACGCCCCCCGGAGGATTTTCCGGTCCCGTGTGCAGAGGGACGACCAGGAACTCGGGCTCAGTCTCCACCCCGAAGTGGGGCGGGTCCGCCCGGAATAAGACCCGCTGTCCGGCCCCGGCAAGGGTGTGTTCTGCGCGGCCTCAGAGGACGAGCGCTGCCCATTCTCGGCACTAGCGGTAAGGGGGCGCCAGGACGGGGGATCCTGGGCTCGGGGAAGGGGGCGCAGCAGCCTCGGGGAGCCTCGCGGGGACAGCCCTGCGCCGCGCCCAGGAGGGGGTGCCCGCCGCCGGCCTGCGGGCGGGGCTCGGCGGCCACGGGGTGGAGCTGGCGCCGCCGGGCCGGGGCTCGCTCGTGGTGGGCCAAGCGGAGGCAAACGCGGCCCACATCCACCGGTACCTTCCAGAAGGAGCAGTTTATACGGCTCAGAAAGTAGACCAGAGACCACAACAGTTATTCATTGTGCCAAGCACTGTGCTGGCTTTGGGAATTAACTAGAAAGGATTGAGTTAATACTCCCTGCAGCCGACTCCATCTCATACCTAAGTTTTCTTTTGAATTCTTTCTTTCCTCTTTTTAAGAAACTACTCCCTTTCCCTAGTTTCTTACCCTTTTCTTTTCGTGTATCTAATGCCCCCAGCATAATGTCTGGCTGGCACATGGGAATCAGTTGTTATTATGAGATACATGACTTGAGCCTGAGAGTGGCAGGGTCTCACTCTTTTGTCTTGGCTTTGACTAGCGGGAGATTTGGGGCCCAAGAGGCTATTGCTTTTCAACAGTCTGCCCCACTTGAAGTGTTTCCCAGGTTGATGCAAGTCTGTGAGGTGTAACGAGTAACCCACACCTTTTGTGACAAGTGGCCGGCCATCTGCTCTCTCCCGCTGACGGTGGGAAGAATGGATAGGGTCCCCCCCTCCAAATTATCCATCCCACCTCCTCCTTACATTGCAAGTAACACGACTGATAGCCAAACCCTCGCTCTTTAGCTGCCAGGGAATTGTCAGATGACAGAGAGGCGAAAGAGCAAGCAGGAGAGGAAGAGAACAGGAACGAGAAAATGGGTACTCACAGCCACCCGAAATCTGCTTCCTTCCTTCCTTGCCAGAGCCCAGCCCTATCTGGCCAAGGCCAGATCCCTTACATTCAGCTCAGGCCAGATTTCTCTTGTTTTGGGGAAACACATGCGCGCACACACACTCAAGCACATGACTATTAGATCTAGGGTGTCTATGACTTTCCCTCCCAAATATTTTTACATTTGGCTAGGGATCGTTTTTCTCTGAAAGCAAGTTAGAGAGTAACATGCACAGTCAAGTCAAACCACACCAGCCCTCAGCATCTTGAAGAGTGAGCCTTCTGGTCATCCATAGACTCATATCCTTTGGCCCATTTCTTTGCTGATGTCTGGCCACTCATTTGTTTTCCCCATCTTGATCCTCTGTTTGTAGACTAAGCCTGCTCCTCTTAGGGGGAGGAGGAGGGATGGAGGTGAGTGTCAGGCACTGCCAGGGAATACTAGAAGCTTCGGAATAAATAAGGGGGGGGGGGTCCTTGGGTGTCAACTTTACCCAGACATTTGAGGTTAAAATACTTTTTATGCTAAAACAATCATATATTTTGGAGTAGAATTCAGAATTTGTATACTTTTTAAATATAAAACAGGAAACTTTAAAAAAATTCTTCTGCTTGGGCTTTGGGCTGTGCTTTGGCCCAAAGCTAGCCCTTGAGGGTTTCTTTTCTTTTTTCTTTTTTTTTCTTGAGGGTTTATTTTCACTGCAGATAGGGCTACAATGGCAGCAATTTGATAGGCACTGTGATGTCTTCCCTGGAGGGACTTTGAATAACAGTCATGCTTGGTTAATAATTTAATCTTCATTTCCACCTGAGGTAGGGTTAGTAACCTTGTGTTACAGATGAGGGGGCGCATGGAGACACGTATTAATAATGCCCCTACATTCTTGAGGGGCTTGGCCTGCGGATGAGAGGCGTTGGGCAGAGCTGGGTTGGATGGTAGGTTCTGTTGAATTTAAGTTGTGGCCTTTGAAACCCCTAGGCTGGGTGGACTTGGAGACGGAGAGCTTTCTCAGCAGAGGTGTCTAGGCAGGGGCCTGGTAGCCCCTTTTGGATGGGGCTGTGAAGGGCAGTAGGTTAAACTAATATGATCTCTAAAGCCATATTTTTCACTTCAGGGTACCTCAGAATCCCTCGGGAAGCTTGCATAGCATACAGATTCTTGCCCCACTCCCCACAATTCTGATCCAGTGTAAGAGGGTTGGGTCCAGGAAAATGCATATTTAACAGGTTCCTTGGATGATTGTGATTCAGGTGTTTCTTGGACCTTGTTTTGAGAAACTAAGCTTTGGAAACACTTAAATGAATGTGCATGCCTGATAAATTGAGTAAAGCATTAACAGAAACACAGGACTTCGGGGAACTTAGCCTGTCATTGTGCTGTAAACTCTAATAATGTGGTAAAAGCTGGAATTGTCCCCATTCTCAAGGACAGCTCTTTATTATACCTATTACATCAAATCCCATAGTCTTCCAGTGCTTGACACCCCGAGACCAAATAAAGGGTCTAAACTAAAGGGGTTTTGTCTGCTTGTTTTTAAGCTTAATTGAAACTGAGATGGATTACTATATTGAGATTATTTTCCCTAATAATTTAGGATTTCTAAGGCCCGTTGCTTGTTTAAAAAAATTTTTGTTTAATGTTTATTTATTTTTGAGACAGAGCACAAGTGGGGGAGGGGCAGAGAGAGAGGGAGACACAGAATCCCAAGTAGGCTCCAGGCTCTGAGCTGTCAGCACAGAGCCAGACGCGGGGCTCGAACTCACGGACTGTGAGATCTTGGCCTGAGCCGAAGTCGGACGCTCAACCGACTGAGCCACCCAGGCGCCTCCACCTTGCTTATTTTGAAATTAGGAGTGACATGTTAGTGTTCAGTGTTTGAATTGGACTAAGAGCTTTTGCTATGGGAACCTGAAGCACCACTTTGGAAGAATTCTTTTTAAATGTTCAAGATACTTGAGGTCAGTAAATTGCCATACTGCTTCTTGGTCTGTTTTGCTAGGCATAAGAACCCAAGTGTATGTTTGCACTAGAATGAACCATAACAGCAAGAGGGGAGAATTGCAGCTATAGGCCAGACTGTAAATTGCTTTGGAAACGCCTTCATCCACCCTACTTCCCCCTTCCCCTTTAAGACGTAGATATAACACAGCATAAGCAGGCTGACTTAGAGCAGGAGGCCCGGAGAGTGCCCTTTGTCAGGTCAATAGAAAGACCTCCCTACCCAGTCACTGTGGATTCATTCCTGGGTTGATGCACTCACCTCACTCCTCCTAAGAGGTAACATTAAATTATTACCGGAAGCTAACATAGAAGGACTGGTTTGTGAGTGGGAACAAGTTCTCCTAATTTATGTGTAATTGAGTCATCTCCCCTGGAGGAAGTCCTTACTAGATACAAGCCTGTTGGTATAATCGGTCCTCAGCATCTTCCCTCTCCTCTCCAGGGGGCTCAGAAAGTTTCTGGGTCCTGCCTAGCTTTAACTTCTGCTATTGATGCTTTTTGGTGCTATACAAGAATCTCTTGACTCAGTAATTCTTATCCTTGTTAGTTAGGACCACTTTGAGAATCTGATTAAAGCCATGAAGTTCTCTTGAGAAAAAGAAACACATATTTGATTGACATTGTTCATACAATTTCAAGGGGTTTATAGACATCTGTCTAAATTCAATCATGGATACATAGCAATTATGTAGGTTTACTGTTCAGAATTGCCCTAAAAGTTGTCAGTTTGTCAAAATTTAAAAAATGGTTTTGCCTTTGTTCTGGCAATTTGAATTCTGAATTTATCATAAAGGTATACTTGGATATGTATGTAGAGGCATGTGTATAAGGATATATATACTGCAGCCTTGTTTGTAGCAGTAAAAGAGTGGAAATGAACTAAATATCTATCACCAAAGGGCTGGTTAAATTATGGAACATCCATTCAGTGCAATACCATGCAGCTATTAAAAAGTGATGCAGGTTGAGGGGCTCCTGGGTGGCTCAGTTGGTTAAGCATCCATCTCTTGATTTTGGCTCAGGTCATGATCTCGCAGTTTGTGAGCTCGAGCCCTACATTGGGCTCTGCCCTAGCAGTGTGGAGCCTGCTTGGGGTTCTCTCTCTCTTCCTCCCTCTCTCCCTCTCTCCCTCTCTCCCTCTCTCCCTCTCTCCCTCTCTCCCTCTCTCCCTCTCTCTCCCTCCCCCACTCTCTCTGCCCCTCCCCCCCTTTTTCTTTCTCTCTCTCTCTCTCTGCCCCTCTCCCTGCTTGTGCTCTCTCTCTCTCTCTCAAAAAAAAAAAAAAAAGTGATGCAGGTTGATAGAAACAGATACAGATTGATATTGAAGATACATTTTTTAAAAAGCAAAATACAGGTGTGCATTGTATGCTGTTTCTTTTGTAAGAATGATGGAAGCTATTTGTAGTCTATATGCTTGTTAATGCATTAAATATTTCCAATAGTATGCACTATAACAGTGGTTGCTATAACTAGGTAGGGGGTAAAGTTCATCCAGATTTACCACTTTATACCTTTATATATTATTTGAATTTTTATCATATTTTTTTAAAATAGAGAGTTACAGCTATCATCTACCCATTTAACATTGTTTGTGAAGAGGGAGAATGAAGTAGAAATGAAAAGTAGGTGGGCCGGGTGACTTAGTTAGCTGAGCGTCTGACTCTTGGTTTTGGCTCAGGTTATGATCCCAGGGTCGTGGGATCAAGCCCTGCATTAAGCTCTGTGCTGAGCATGAAACTTGCTTAAGGTTATCTCTCTCCTCTGCCCCTCTCTCCTCTCCCTCTGACCCTCTCCCCAGCTCGTGTGCTCTCTCTCTAAAAAAAAAAAAAGTATATTATCAAATTTTTCCAACCTCAAAATTAATACATGATCATATACTTTCTTATTTGTATACAAAGAGCTAACATGCAATTATGCTTCATTTTCCAATGAGATGTAATAGCAATTGCTCATTCTTGTCATACATTTCAGTTGGATTAATTATTTATTTGACTTCACTCCAGCTAGTTCCAAAAGGAATGTAAGGTGCTTTGAACTGCATGGTGGAGAAAGCTCTGATTTAAATGGTCTGATCAGTTTCATGTGTGTTTAGCTGCAGAAGCAGAGAGAGGAGGTAGATGGAATATGTCCCAGCTTGTAGACTAGATAGACCAGCTTGCAGGGCCCTAGGTCGAAGTCCTAGCAGTGATATCAGACCTTGGCACTGAGGGGCCCAGCCTTGGCTCCAGAGCCTGGACCTCGTCTTCAGCCAGATGTGTCTTAGTCAATGAGGGCTCTGCCTCTGCATGTCAGAGCCTCCGTGTCACAGATATTAATAGGTAATATTCACCAGTGTTTCCTATGAGCCTGACCCTGTGCCAAACAACTGGCATGTTATTTATTAAATTTTCATCCATATTATGGGGGTGCTACCATTATTGCCCCATTCTATAAGTGAGGAAACTGAGGCACAAAGGGGTTGAGCAATTTGCTGGAAGCCACATACTAGCAAGCGGTAGAATCAAGATTTGAATATAGGGGCGCCTGGGTGGCTCAGTCGGTTAAGCGGCCGACTTCGGCTCAGGTCATGATCTTGCAGTCCGTGAGTTCGAGCCCCGCGTCGGGCTCTGTGCTGACAGCTCAGAGCCTGGAGCCTGTTTCAGATTCTGTGTCTCCCTCTCACTGACCCTCCCCCATTCATGCTCTGTCTCTCTCTGTCTCAAAAATAAAGAAACGTTAAAAAAATTAAAAAAAAAAAAAAAGATTTGAATATAGCAGTCTGATTCAATATTTTGTGCTCTATCACTCTTTTATACCATATAATGGATTAAGAATGGGGAATCAGCCTGAATAGGCAGGGCTGGGACATTAAGATGAATGTGGGGCTGGACCCTTTCAGAGGGGAAGAGGTAGAGCCTGTGTCCATACCACTTGTCCATGATGAACTCGATCCTAACCTTGTAAGTATCCAGGGGGTCCCATGTGATAGATGAGTGAGGAGTGTGACAGGCGCAGACCAAGACAGTGTGCTGCTCTTGGTTCCATAGGCCCATCCATGTGGTAGCAACACTTGGGGCAGCATTTAAAGGTAGGAGAGATAGGTCAGCACTTTGGGGAAGGGTCGTTAGGTGCTAGGCAGGCTGTTGGCAGCCCCTGCCACATGGATAAAGTTTCACTTATTTATTATATAATGTGACAGGCACTAGAGATTCAAAGATACAGCACACAGACTCCATCCTTAGGGAGATAAACAAGCAAATCAATAATTCAAAACTCCTAGGACTGCGTGATAAATGATTTGATACACTATGCACAGACTGCCATGGAACAATAGAGGAGATGTACCTAACTCCATCCATCGTGGGTGGTCAGAGAAGGCTTCCTGGAGGTGGGTAGGAGAAGAAAAGTTTATGTACAGGCTTGAGGATGACAAAGAAAGACCATTATTCACTGGAGGTGTGGCATATTGATCGGAGCTGGTCCCAGATGGAAGAGTGAGAGGGCGCTCAGAAATTCAGGTCATTCTGTAGGCCTGCGGGAGCCGGGACTAATCAGTGTTGGGGGACAGGTCCTAGCAGGTCCAAGGATTCCATAGTTAGAACTTCTGTCCTGGATTGTAGATCCCTATTTTCTTTCACATCTGTTCTATTGCTTAGTACAGTTATCTTTTTATTTTTTATGTTTTAAGTGTTTATTTTTGAGAGAGTATGCCAGCAGGGGAGGGGGAGGGGCACCGTGACAGGGAGAGGGAGAGGCAGAGAGAGGATGGGGACAGAGGATCTGAAGCAGGCTCTGTGCTGATAGCAGACTTAATCTGGGTGAGGGGCCTCTCCATGCTCCTGTCTCTCTGTGATTCTCCTATCACAGGAACGGTCACACCTTATTGTGTCTAGTTCTAGGCCTCGCCGGCCTCTCAGCTCTGAGCTCCTCTGAGGGCAAGAACTGTACAACCTCCATCTCCTGGCCTAGCATATAGTGTGTATTACTGTGTGTGCTGAGTGAGTGTATGATTTCCCATGGCCTGGAAAATTTAGTCCAGCCTCCAAGCTCACAAAACGAACCATTTGTGAAAATTCTCTCTCCGGCCTTTGTCTCCCACCACTCTCTCCATGGTCTAAAGCTCCAGCCCCACCCTGAATGAAATATTTTCCAAAGCATAGCTGAAGCTTCATTTTTACTATTCTCTCTCTGCCTGCAAAACTCTTTTGTCATTGGAATCCTATCTGTCCTTGGAAGCATAAGTCACATGAGAGCATTTGACTGGGGAGGGGGCAGGGTTGGGGTGGGGAGCTTTGTCTTCTCCCACCATGCAACTCTGATAAGTTACCACATGCCGCTCTGTCTTTGAATTGGCTATGTATCGGTTTATTTCTCATACATGCTCCTTGACAGCAAGATACTGTCTCCTCTGTCTCTGTTTCTGTCACAATGCCTGGACCTGATGGGGTAAAATCAGTATTTATGTAAGGACTATGAGTGCCTGCATGCATGGTGAGCAGCAGTTTTGGAACTGGGGTCTCACACAAGGGACCACCTGTGTGAGAAGCAGGGCCTGGAACAGGATTTGAGGGGAGTAACCAGAGGTGCTTATTGTAACTAGATTCAATAAGGGCTTTGGGCCCCACCCAAGATTTACTGACTCAAGCTCTAGAATACAGCAGCTCCCAAATCTGTATTTCTAAACACTCCCCAGGTGATTTTTGTGCTCACTAAAATTAAAGAATTTTTTCCTAGAGATCATGTTTGGTGCTTTACAGTGTGTATTATAATTAGGATCCTTTTGAAGCCATAGCTACAGATGCGGTGTCCCGACATCATCCAAGGCCAGAAGAAAGGAGGAAGGTGGCAGGCTAACTTTGTCTTTTTAGCCTGGGGGGGGGGGATCTTTCTCCAAGCCTCTTGATAGGTTTGTTCTTATTTCTCATCGGTCAGAGTGGGTCACGCGGCCACTTGAAAACTGTTTGTTGCCGTTGGAATGGGCTTGCCTTAGACCAATCATTCTTTCTTTCCTGGTTTTCCAAGCCCAACCACTAAACCCATGAAAAGTTCTCTAATGAGGAAAGAAGGTATGATGGGGATTGACATTATTACTAATCCTCTCAGAAATCCTGCACAACAGTCACTACTATGTCAAAATTTTATGCCAGAATAGAGTAGCCGTCTTAGGTGAGGTTAAATCTGGAGGGCAGAGCAGAGACTGGAATTTGGCCCTTGTTCTGGATTCCCAGCCTGCTATGTCCAGCACAGAATGAGCTCCATTACAGCCTCTGCCAGCATGTGGGAAGAGAATTGAATTCGGAGTTTCACAGATATCATAAAATAACAGATCGGGTCTGCCAGGAGTAATACATGTTTGCAGTGAATTTTTTTTTTTTTAATTTTTTTTTTTCAACGTTTATTTATTTTTGGGACAGAGAGAGACAGAGCACGAATGGGGGAGGGGCAGAGAGAGAGGGAGACACAGAACCGGAAACAGGCTCCAGGCTCCGAGCCATCAGCCCAGAGCCCGACGTGGGGCTCGAACTCACGGACCGCGAGATCGTGACCTGGCTGAAGTCGGACGCTTAACCGACTGCGCCACCCAGGCGCCCCTGCAGTGAATGTTTTTGAGAACTCTACTATTTAAATAATCTTGGTCGAATACATTTCCTGAGTCATATTTATGCAGATATTTGAAAAAAATGTTAATGTTGGGTGCCTGGGTGGCTTAGTCAGTTAAGTGTCCGACTTGGGCTCAGGTAATGATCTCATGGTTTGTGAGTTCTAGTCCCTGCATGGGGCTCTCTGCTGTTGGCACAGAGCCTGCTTCAGAGCCTCTGTCTCCCTCTCTGGCCCTCCCCCTGCTCATACGTGCTCTCTCTTTTTCTATCTCCCAGAAATAAGTAAGCATTAAAAAAATGTTACTTTATGACTTTTCCCTCATCGCTATAATTTTTCCTGTTTTTACCCCCATTCCCTTTTGCTTGATGTATGATCATGAATGGGAATCTATACTTAGGAATGACCATGAAGCATTTTGAGGACCTTTCTGAGCATCAGTAGTTGGAATCTAGAATCATTACTATAGGGCAATAGTTCTCAAGTTTGAGAATGCATCAGAATCACCTGGCGGGCTTCTTCAAAACCATATTGCTGGGCCCTGCCCTCAGAGTTGTAGATTCTGTAGGCGTGGTATTGAGTCCAAGAACGTGCACTTTTAACAAGTTCCCAGCTTATGGTAACATTGGTCTGGAAACCACACTTTCATAAACGCTGAGTTATATGAACTTCTTTTAGATTGAAATACTGGTCTGGTATTTATTGAAAAGATAACACAATGAGATTCTAATTGTGCACGTGGAACATTCTATTCTTTCCAGGTTCTCTTGAGCTCCCTATTATAGCTGCCCTGGGGTCTCCCCACTGAGGCTGTGATTTGGACAGACTGGACTCCCCAGATTTTCTGTGGTTTGGTGAATCTGTGGGAGGGTTATTCCTTGGAAGTGAGAGGGTGGAGTGACACCCACATGCCCTCCCTCCAGGCCAGACATGGTTGTGAAATACTCGAGACACAGCAGTGGAATATGATATGGTTCCACATATGAGATACCTAGTAGCCAAATCCAGAGACAAGAAGTAGAATGATGGCTAACAGAGGCTGAGGTAAAGGAGAAATGGGGAGTTACTATTGAATAGGTACAGAATTTTTGTTTGGGATGATGGAGAAGTTCTGGAAATGGATAGTGGTGATGATTGCATGACATTGTGAATGTAATTAATACCACTGAATTATACACTTAAAATTGGCTAAAATGGTAAGTGTTGTTATGTATATTTTACCACAACTTAAAAAAATATCTTGCTTTCGTTACTGTCTCCCAGTGGTCTGCTGGAAGGTCCTTGTATTAGTCTATTAGAAGTGATTGTTAAATTGTCAGGGGTTTGTGATCTGATGGTTAAATATAGTCACTATTTAAAATTCAATTATATAAATTTAGGAGTAAATACATTAGGGGCGCCTGGGTGGCTAAGTCCGTTAAGCATCTGACTTCGGCTCAGGTCATGATCTAGCCGTCTGTGAGTTTGAGCCCTGCGTCAGGCTCTGTGCTGACAACTTGGAGCCTGCTTCAGAATCTGTGTCCCTCCTCTCTCTCTGCCCCTCCCCTGCTCGTGTTCTGTCTCACTCCCAAAAATAAATAAATAAATGTTAAAAAAAATTTTTTTTAAGTATCTCTTTCCCCGGGCGCCTGGGTGGGTCAGTCAGTTAAGCATCCAACTTCAGCTCAGGTCATGGTCTCACGGTTCATGAGTTCGAGCCCCACAACAGGCTTCCTGCCGTCAGCACAGAGCCTGCTTTGGATCCTCTGTACACCCCTCTCACCTGTCTCTCCAATATAAAAAAATAAACATTTTTAAAAAATGAATAAAAGTATCTCTTTCTCATTGCTAGAACAATCACTTTATTTTATTTCTACTAGTTTTTCTTCCACCCTTTTCATGTTCCAATTGAGGGCACTCCTGCCCAGGATGTTAAAGTAACTCATTTACTATATGACTCATTTTGTTTCCCACCCACTCAACTTAGCCACAACCTCTTCTTTTCTATGCACCCCAAAATACCCAAAGGCACGGCTGTTTGGAAAGGGCTAGAATTCAATTTAAGAAAGTTTCCTTGGAAGATCCCAAGTAGCTGGTGCTTTATTCCTACAAACATATTCCAATCCTGCCCCACCAGAAAGATATGGTAAGGCCAGCAGTTTGCAGATAAACTGAACAGCTGGGCCTCCAAAGAAAGAAAACCCTGATTTATGGCCATTTCTTTGGCATAAATGCCAACATAACTGATTTCAAGTTACCCATGTTACGTCACTGAATTTAGAACTGGAAATAGGTAGTAGTACACCATTATATTGTGTTTCCAGACAAAATAGATATAAGTAATCACAAGAACATATATGATAATAAAAGGTAGTAAAGTAATTAGAAAGTGATGTGATTTTAAATATAACTTATCTATAAATATTTATATTTTAATTTTATTTATTTATTTATTTATGTTTATTTTTGAGAGAGAGAAAGAGACAGAGCATGAGTAGAGGAGGGACAGAGAGAGAGGGGGAGACACAGAATCTGAAGCAGGCTCCAGGTTCTGAGCTGTCAACACAGAGCCCAATGCAGGGCTTGAACTCATGAACTGACTCAGACTCCAACCGACTGAGCCACCCAGGCACTCCAAGAGATACTTTTAAAGAAAGTTTTTATTATGGATGTTTTCCATCATATACCAGAGTGAGAGAATAGTAAAATGTATCTATTCATCACCAAGCTCAACAGTTACCAATCTTTCACCAAAAAAGAGACCTTCCAACTACCGAAGTAATAAGGGGGAGGAGTACAAAGGAAAAAAATGGCTAGATAGATTGAAAATTTTCTTCCAAGTTTTGGCTGTACTGAATTAAAAGGATGATGTTAAATTGGTAAAATACTTAATAATACATTTAGATATAAAATATTACATTTTATAACATAATAATTTCTATAAATGTTAGTAAAGAACTAAGATGCTAAAAATGGGTGAAAAATGCCAACAGATAATACACAAAGAGGGATATGAGTTGAAAAAAGAGAGAAAGATTCAGTGTTCCTATAACTAATCTAAAAAGCAAGTTAGGGGCACCTGGGTGGCTCAGTTGGTTAAGGGTCTGACTCTTGATCTCAGCTCAGGTCTTGATCTCAGGGTTGTGAGTTCAAGCCCTGTGTTGGGCTCCATGCTGGGCATGGAGCCTACTTAACAACAACAAAAAAGCAGGTTAAACCAATAATAAGGTTTAATATTACACCCAAATATTACGTTATAAACACATAAATAAAGCAAGCAAGCATATGGCTGGCTGGGCTTTGGATACCCTTGTAAATTTGGAGGACAAATGGAAATTTTCATAAATATCAGATATCATAAGAAATAGGTCAAAAGAAGAATGAAATATCTTACAAAGATAATTATAAAGATTGTAGCCTTGTTTATATGTGTGTGTGTGTGTGTGTGTGTATGTACTATTTTAATATATAAATATATAAAATATGCTTCAGGGGCACCTGGGTGGTTCGGTCAGTTAAGCATCCAGCTCTTGGTTTCAGCTCAGGTCATGATCGAGCCCTGAGTCAGGCTCTGCACTGAGCACAGAACCTGCTTAGGAGTTTCTCTCTCTCCCTCTCTCTCCCTCTCTCTCTGTCTGCCCCTCCCTTGCTATCACATGCTCTAAATAAATAAATAAGTAAATAAATAAATAAACATATCTATCTATATCTACATATATAGATATAGATAGATATACACTTCCCAGCATGCATTTGTGCGAAGGTTCTTCTCATTGGTCACCTTTCCCTGCATCCATTTTGCCACGACTGTGTCCACCTAACACCTCTTTGCTCATTTGGAGGTGAATAGGGTCAGTAACAGACCCATCTCACAACTCCTCAAGTCGGATTGGTGGGCTGGGATGAGGTTTTCTGGATGGATCCCCTTATCAGACAGAGCTGATAGGGAGTTATAACCCATCTCCCCACTATCATGTACACACATACAAACACATGCACATACACACACTTACTCTCCATCTGTCTTAAATTAGTTTCTATTCCTCTTGGCTTCTGACATAATCTCATGTCAGTCCTAGGCTTTTCAGTTTTGCCAGGAGTTTCTTCCTGCGCCTCCCCATGCCTTCATCGGGTTTTTGATGAAAAATTGGGAGAGGCTACATCAGAAATAGCAAGTTCCCTATGTGAATCAGAATCCACTGTGGAAGAATTTGAACAGTTCTGTTTTTGTATTCTTCTGCCAGAGTCAGCTTGAATTCTGGCAAGATTTGGAAATAGAACCCCGCCCTGGCCCACCGAGGGAGTGGCTGCTCCAGGGGCTGTCAGCTGCCCACAAAGCCAGAACTTGCATATTTTCAGGGCATGGGAGGTGACAGGAGAAAATGTGACATTTAAGAGAGCAGTGTTTATTCTCTGCTCACTTCCAGATCTCGGAGGCTGAGCCGCTGTAAATCTACGAAGGAAAACTCAAAGCTTTCTCTGTTCATCTGGGAAGAGAGTTTTTCTTCCCTCCTGGGCAAAAAGTGGTGGTGTTGATAAGGAAAGGATTGGGCTGCATTGTACTCTGTTTTCCTACCTACAAATAAATAAAACCAGCCAGACAACACGGAGGCTGGCTGCATGTCTGGTTTCTCACTGACTCCTTCTTTCCTGTGCTTCAGTTTCTCATTCAGATCCAGATGTCTGTTCCCTTCCTGCATCGCAAGGCTTTTGTAAAGAAAGATGGAGTGGATTTTAGTTCTCTGGGAAGGAGTGTAAGAGAAAGAGTAGATGCTAGATTCAGGGTTCTTTTTTCTGAAGAGGTCCTCCTCTTGCCTTATCTCTAAGACTCATGCTTGCTGACACAAGAAAAGATACCAAGACCTTGGAATCTGGGTCTTGGGACATGGCAGCCTGAACTATGATTCATAAGGAGAGGCCGGGGTGACTCAAGTGCAGATGGACACATGAAAACATGATGCTAGAACAGACCAGAACTGGAGATCGGTGCAGGAGCTTGTGACCAGTTGCGGTTTCTGCATCAGATTCTCACTTGCCTGGAATAGTTTATTTCTGGTATTTCTGAAGAAGGAACATGGAATAAAGTGACCATTCACTTTTCCTTGAAGTCCTCTGATTCCAAAATAACTCTGAAAATGGGTCAGTAAACATAATGTAACCTGTTGGCAAAACCTAACCACAAGGAACAGATTTTCTCTTTAAATAATTGTTATACCTGAGGAGACATGATTTTGCCCATGATGCTGTTCAAAAGCTATATGGAATTTTAGGTTCCACAGAGTGAGGTTTTGCCTTAAAAGTGGGTATTGCTAAATGAAGGGTAAGAGCAACGTGCTTGCCCTGAGAGGGTACTATCAGCATACAAAGCTGAGACCTTGGCCTCTTAAGCTGTATAGATGTATATTATTTTATTGAGGTATAATTTACATACAATAAAATGCACAGGTCTTAACTGGTTAGTTTAGTGAGTTTTTTTTTTTTAACTTTTTTTAATGTTTATTTATTTTTGAGAAAGAGAGAGAGCATGAGCAGGGGAGGAGAAGAGAAAGAGGGAAATAGAATCTGAAGTGGGCTCCAGGCTCCGAGCCGTCAGCACAGAGCCCAATGTGGGGCTCAAACCCATGAACCGTGGGATCATGACCTGCACTGAAGTTGGACGCTTAACCAACCGAGCCACCCAGGTGCCCCTAAAGAGGTGTTTTTTTTTTTTTAAGAGTTCACATTTTAAAAAATTATTTTTAAAAATTTTGGTAAAATACACATAGGGTAAAATTTACCATCTTGACCATTTTAAGTGTATATAGTTCAGTGGCATTAAGCATATTTACAGTGTTTTACAACCATCACCACTGTCTAATCACGGAACTCTTCATTTTGTTAAACTGAAACTTTGTACCTGCTAGACTATAACTTCTTATTCCTTCCTTCTTTCACCACCTGACACTGCCATTCTACTTTCTGTCTTATGAATCTGACTTCTCTAAGCACCTAAAATGAGTGGAATTATATAGTATTTATGACTTTTATTACTGGCTTATTTCACTTAACACAATGTCCTTAAGGTTTATCAATGTTGTAGCACATGCCAAATTTTCTTACTCTTTTTTTTTTTTTTAATTTTTTTTTCAACGTTTATTTATTTTTGGGACAGAGAGAGACAGAGCATGAACGGGGGAGGGGCAGAGAGAGAGGGAGACACAGAATCGGAAACAGGCTCCAGGCTCCGAGCCATCAGCCCAGAGCCTGACGCGGGGCTCGAACTCCCGGACCGCGAGATCGTGACCTGGTTGAAGTCGGACGCTTAACTGACTGCGCCACCCAGGCGCCCCCAAATTTTCTTACTCTTTAAGGCTGAATAATACTCCACTTTGTGTACATATGTACCAGATTTTGCTTATCCATCCACCCGTCAATTGAGACATGGGTTGCATGTGGTTCCACCTTTTGGCTACTGTGAATAATGCTGTTGTGAACACGGGTATACAAATATTTCTTCAAGGTTCTGCTTTTCAGTTCTTTTGAATACCTATGTACCCAGAAGTATATATATCTAGAATATATACCCAGAAGTGGAATTCCTGGACCTTATGGTAATTATTCTATTTTTATTTTGGGAGGGGGGAACTGCCATACTGATTTTCACAGTGGCTGTACCATTTCACATTCTTTTTTTTTTTTTTTTAAGTTTTTGAGAGCGTGAGCAGGGGAGGGGCAGAGAGAGAGGGGAACAGAGGATCCAAAGTGTGCTTCACACTGACAGCACCGAGCCCAGTGCAGGGCTCGAACCCATGAACCGCAAGATCATGACCAGAGCTGAAGTCGGACACTCAACTCACTGAGCCACCAAAGCACCCCTGTACCGTTTTACATTCTTACAATAGTATGCAAGTGTCCCAATTTCTCCACATCTTCACCAACACTTTTTTCTCTGTGTGCGTTTTTTATAGTTGCCATCGTAATAGGTATGAGGTGAATTCAGTAAGTTTTGACGAATGCATACAGCTGGGTACTATTGCCTCAGTCGAGATAAGGAACATTTCCATCCCCACCTAAATTTCCCTCTCTCATGCTTCTCTACAGTTAGTATGCCCTCTGCCTCATCACCACCTCCAACCCCTGGAAAGTGAGGGCCCAGGATGGAAATCTGGTGAGCAGAGTCCCGGGGGGGGGGTGCCATCTTAGAATTCAGACAGCTGTGAGGACCATGATCTTGTCAGAGGACAGACACACACAGACTTGGTGGCCAAAGGAAACGTGGGAAATCTGGTTTGACGTGTCGGTAGACATGAAAGCTGAACTCTGTACCTCTCAGGTGTTTTTAATAAGGGTAGAGTTAGTAACCCATACCTTACACAGCTCACTATACAGGTAATGCTAGAATATGTAGATGTGGCAGTAAAGGTTACTTGGAGAGAATAGAGTAATAAAAAGAATAGCTTACATTGTTGAGTACATAATGTGTGTACCATTCTAAATATTTCATATGATGTAATGACTTGATTAATCTTTGCAACAACCCTATAAAGTAACTATTGTTATTAATTCCATGTTGGGGCACCTGGGTGGCTCAGTCAGTTAAGCCTCTGACTTCAGCTCAGGTCATGATCTCATGGTTCGTGAATTTGAGCTCAGAGCCTGGAGCCTGCTTCAGATTCTGTGTCTCTGTCTGTCTGTCTCTCTCTCTCTCTCTCTCTCAAAAATAAATAAACATGAAAAAAATAATTGCATGTTCCTAATGAGGAAACTGAAGTGCAGAGAAATAATAACTTGCCCCAGGTCAAATAGCTATGAGTGTGTTTAGGAGAGTTATAAACCCAAGTGTTTGGGCTCCAGGCTGCAGCCGCTTTGCAATGGAGGAAATATGACATGGTCTTTGAAGGAAGAGTTCCTGCCTGTCTGAAGGCCATCATGTAAAATTAGCAGTTAGACCACGAGGCTGGCTACACCACCCTCAGTGTGGACCTTCCTGTTCTGTCTCTCATCAGAAGGATGGCATGGATTCTCCTGTCCTCGGGGGCGCCCGTGCTGCCCACCTCAGGTCAGAAGAGAGAACCCAACCCATTATTACCGTGCACATTACCCAGAGGCCAGACCCACCACTTACGTGTAGACACGTAGGCTGTTTCCCATCTGCAAACTGAAGGGGTGGGCTGGGCATTCTCTGAAGTCTTGTCTACGCTGACAGTCCTACACTGTCAGGAATGAGCTCTTTCTGGAGGCAAGTGTTTCCTCCCATTTCTGCTCCTGCTTTCTTTGGGCACTTATATCTCAACCTTGAAATTACTCTCTCACCTGTGGTTTGGTGGACATTTTGACCTGAAATAGGGGAGAATCAACTCTGGAAGATCGAAAAAATACTTGTTTTGAGTCTAGAGAGTCACTGCCACAGCACATAGCATAAGTAACTGCCATCTAGGGCTTGAGAAAACATGTCATAGCTGTGCCAAACCCATCTTAGGCTTTAAATGAAAGCCTGTAATGTTTTTGGTTCATAGCGTAAGCCAGAAGAGCTATTTCTGGCATTCCTTTTTTCTCTCTACTGGTATGTACTGGATAGTCTTAATATTGCTGGCATTAGGGAGGGTCTGGGTGGCTCAGTCGGTTGAGCATCCTATGTCAGGCTCTGTGCTGACAGCCCGGAGTCTGGAGCCTGCTTCAGATTCTGTGTCTCCCTCTCTCTCTCTGCCCCTCTCCCACTTGTGCTCTGTCTCTCTGTCTCTTTCAAAATTAAATAAACATTAAAAATTTTAAAAATATTGCTGGCATTAGGATACACATAACAAAATGGGGTCATTATTTCTAACCTCCTTTGATACTCAATTCAGACTACTCTAAGAGCATGATGCATCCGTCTCTGACTCTGGGGGGTGGGGAAGGTGGACACAGAAGGTGCCTGGTTGGAATCCTTATGTCTCTCCCTAGGGATGGCACCACTCTCCCTAGGGATGGCAACATCTCTCAGAACAGACACGTTATCACAGAGCCGTGTTGAGTTATTCTCACAGCAGAGAGGCTGGGTGGGTGATCTGGGCAGGGGCGTGTGGGTTAGAAATGTGCTTTCTCTCCAAATAGCCAACAGTCTTGTACAACACTTTGGACTGGGGGTTGTCTGCCAAAGGGTAGCTAGTTTCCACCAGATAAGTCTAGGAGAGGAGTATTTTTCTTGTTACTTTGTTTGATTTTGTTTTGCATCCAGCTTGTTAAAGATATAAAGAACAAGAAAGCACTTAGCCCAGCAAAAATGTGACATTTCAAGTTTTTAATTCCATTGTTACTCTAAAAGCTTCTAGCATTGCCACCTGCCTATATACACATGCACACCTGTGTGCGTTTGGCATGGTATAATATAAAGGTCTCTAGAGTCAGGCAGATCTGTGAAAAAACAACTCGTACCACCTACTACTTAAGTGATCTTAGGCACTATGCTTAACTTTTCTGAACTCACGTTATCAGGCCCAGTTCACTGGACAGTGAAAGGGCAAAATGATACCATTTGGATAAAAGCACATAGGGACTCAATATAACTAAGTGGTCAATAAATATTTATCTACAAATAAAGTCTCTTTAGCTCCAATTCACAAAGTAAGGAATACAAGGCTAGCTTTCCTGGTGCCGAGCCACCCGCAGTGGCAGAGCCCACCCCGTGGCAGGTGAGCCCCATGACCAGAAGAAGGATGACTAAAGGCTGGAGGTGACCAGGAACCTTTTGTAGAGAGTCCCTGCAATGGGAAGCAAGTTCAATGGAATTATCTCTAGCAGCCTCCAGGATTTCTTTAAAAAAAAAAAATTTTTTTTAACGTTTATTTATTTTTGAGACAGAGAGAGACAGAGCATGAACGGGGGAGGGTCAGAGAGAGGGAGACACAGAATCTGAAACAGGCTCCAGGCTCTGGGCTGTCAGCACAGAGCCCGACGCGGGGCTCGAACTCACGGACCATGAGATCATGACCTGAGCCGAAGTCGGACGCTTAACCGACCAAGCCACCCAGACGCCCCTAGGATTTCTTTTTAAATGATAGACTACTCTTGAATAGGCAGAGCATAGGGGATATTTTCTGCCTGCAGGGTATATAGGTGGAAATTAAGATATGCCTTTTAGCACCTAAAATGGTCTCTGGAATGGGGCAAGCATTCCAATAATGTTTATTGAACGAATGAATGGACAAATGTGCATGAAACATCAGTGAAACTATCGTGTAAGTCCCATGATTATGAGCAATAATCAGCATTGTCAGTACATCAACTTCTTGTTGCTATGTTCACTGCCCCGAGACCAGGGGAGTTCAAACAGTTTGTTTGCAAGTAAAAGGCGTAAGAGTTAGAGAAAACAAAAAAACACTGCCACCAACAAAAGACCAGCCAGTGAGAATGCCAAAGGTCCAGTCCACAGGTGGGACTGGGAGTTGCTCGGATAACAAGAAGAAAATCACTTAGGAAAATCCGAAGCCTTTTACTATGCAGGCTAAATACACTACCCAGAGAAACAAGGCAGGGGAGCTACACATTTACAAAGTTTATCAGAATTTGCTTTGATTGTGCCCTACTCGAAGCTTGTGCCTGGGGAAACTGAGGTATTATGTGAGGTACAGAGACATTTAGCAAGGCAAGCATTGAACTAAGAGTACAGGACCCAGCCAGTCTCCCAGCCAGCGCTTAGGCCATCTCAGCTGCCTTTTTATTTTTCTAATCTTATCTCTTAATACGATATAGAACTCACCATAGGCAGCTCTCATTATTATGTCATCCAGCTGGATTGTAAAGTGGAGATAATAATCATGACTCCAGGGACACCTGGGTGGCTCAGTCAGTTAAGCGTCTAACTTTGGCTCGGGTCGTGATCTCTCGGTTCAAGAGTTCGAGCCCCACACCGGGCACTGTGCTGACAGCTCAGAGCCTGGACCCTGCTTCAGATTCTATGTCTACCTCTCTCTTTGCCCCTTTCCTGCTCGCACTCTGTCTCTCTCTCAAAAATAAACAAACATTAAAAAAAAATCATGACTGCAAAAGTTACTGGGTAGATTAATTAAGATAATGTAAAGGAGTATTAATAAATGTACCTTCCCTCCTTCCCCCTGCTTTTTGGACAAAGGAATCGTTGGAGTAGAGAAAAAACTTTAATAGACTTTGGCATGATGTGGAAATGGTAGAGGAGTGGGGATGTTTTAAATTCAGTGTAAAACGTGTTTTAAAATCATGTGCGGATTGAAATTACTATTATTGTCCCCCACAGTGCTGTGAATAAGTGGCTAAAATTTGGACAAAAGATGTCAGTAAGTTATTTGCCAGGTCCTGGGTTGGAATAGATTCTTCCTCGAGATTGCTTAGCAGACAGGTTTCCAAATTCACCTGCCTTCATTTAGCTTAACACACTTTGTTTTTGATTAAATGTTTGAAAATTCTTATTTCTCCAGACTCAAACCCCATCAC
Source organism: Lynx canadensis (assembly GCF_007474595.2). Classification (NCBI taxonomy): domain Eukaryota; kingdom Metazoa; phylum Chordata; class Mammalia; order Carnivora; family Felidae; genus Lynx; species Lynx canadensis. The sequence continues at coordinate 86,386,934 of NC_044305.1, forward strand.
GGCAACAAGACTCCCTTTAACTTTAGAAGGATCTAAGTTCCAAGGGAAAAGGGTTACATTCATTTTCCTATTTCATGGACAGTTTTGAAAGCCCTTAGTGCTCGGGCGGGGCCCAGTCACACCCTCCACAAATCCCCAGACTAGAAGTTTAATTTTGTCATCCTGTGGCATGTAAAATGAAACCACGTACCATAGAAAAATGATGAGTGACTCACTCGCATGTGATCTTCCAGGGAAGAGAGGGATTCAGTAAGAATGTGCCACAAGGACAGCAAATCCCTTCATAATGGACGTTCTGGTTGCCTGTCCTGGGACCTGGGTCAACGTCATGAATCTGAATGGAGGCCACCAAGTTAAGGTGGGGTCTCAAGGGGAGCATCCGGCACTGGGGTGAGTTCGTCACTGTGCCACATCCAGCAAGACCAGAGCAATTGCATTCATCAGCACACTAAGAAAGGGTTCAACTCTCAGGGACAGGTTCATATTTACAGGCCCACCACACACATGCCGTCAAATGCAGACACACACATGCTGATAATTTATTTATTACATTGAGAAATATAATTGTTACTTAGAAATACCCTGTACTTTGAAGACAGGTCCACATGGGAAGCCAAACTCTAGTTTGGGGTTGCTTTGCAATCACGGAATCAGAGCAAAGGGTATTAGATCTGTAACAGAGCAGGGGAAGATACCTGATTCTGGACCATTGGTTCCTAAGGCCAAGCCACCCTTTCCTCAGTACAGGGCTTTGATGAATATTTCAGAGTAAGCCTCTCAGGATTTTTTTTTTTTTAATACTCTATGTTTTTTTTTTGTTTTTTTTTTTTAAGTTTATTTGTTTTTGACAGAGACAGAGCACGAGCATGAGCTGGGGAGGGGCAGAGAGAGAGGGAGACACAGAATCTGAAGCAGGCTCCAGGCTCCAAGCTGTCAGCACAGAGCCTGACGCGGGGCTCAAACTCACGAACTGCGAGATCGTGACCTGGGCCGAAGTCGAACATTTAACCGACTGAGCCACCCAGGCGCCCCAAGCCTCTCAGGATTTTGTGTGGCATTTGCATTGCCTATGGACACAGTCTTTGTTTAAAAAGGCTAATACTTTCAGCAAGCCGGCTTTAGTGCAGGAGCCATTTTTTCTCATCGAAATAAATTTGCATATCTTTGTTGTGATGGCTATTTGCTCATTTTGCTAGTCTAATGCTCAGGAAACTAATTTGCCTGTTTTCCAAATTGTGGGTGAGCAGGGAGGGATCCACCACTCTGCTGTCCCCATGAACGGCCTACTGAAATATTACATGAAATCAGAGATCCTTGTTCCATGCACCTGCATCTGCCGTAAGGACATAAGAATCTGGCAGTTGATACAACAGGGCAGTTTGTGGGATGGTGTGATAACTTCCTTTCGTACTTCCAAGCAGAAAACTATATGGATCCGTTCTCGACATATCTAATTTTTCATTAGGAACCCATCATAAATTACTTCTGCAAATTTTTGTAATCTTTCCTGAAGTAAGTTGAACTCACTTACGAGTTAGTGTTCCCTTATGTAACTGCCCTTGGGATAGGTCTCTTCCTTATTGTTCTTTTAACGTTTATTTGTGTTTGAGAGAGTGCGGGGGAGGGGCAGAGAGAGAGGAGAAGAGACTCTGAGGTGGGCTCTGTGCTGAGAGCAGAAAGCTCAATGCAGGGCTCAAACTCACGAGCCCTGAGATCCCAGCCTGAGCTGAATCAGACATTTAACCGACTGACCCACCCAGGCGCCCCTCCAGGGATAGGTCTCTTATGTTTAGTTCCCAGCTTTCTTTCAGTTGCTCTAAAACGATGTCTTAAAAATTTCAGGGGCCCTATCATGAGCCCTAGTTGTAGAGTTCAGATAATTATAAAGAAATTGCAGTTTCCCACCCAGATAGTGCATGACCCTTAGATTTTTTTCAGGTATCACTAACATATGGTCCCTTCAGTCTTCATCTTTCCATCTTGAAGAGTCCTCAAGGTGGAAGGTCATTTGAGCCATGCCCCGAACCTCAGGGTTTGCCTTTTTACTAAAACTGCAGCACAGTTACCAATTATTTTGCCCCGCCTATGAGCAGCAAAGAAGCTTTTAAAACCCCAACACTAAGTCTGAGTCCTTGTGAACCTGGTGATATTATTCAGTTTATGGACTTGCAGGCTGGCCTTCAGAGAGACTGAATGAGTGAATCAAGGAAGCTGAGGCAGGAAAGGGTTCCTGTAAAGAGTCCTTGGCTCTGTGGGCTGGAGGAAAATGTGGGAGGACTTTTAGAGGTTGAGCTCGGGGAAGAAGGGCCTGGCATTCTTTGGGAGCTGATCATTTTGTGCTGTTAGGAAGAGGCCCGCAACTGTTCTGTACCAGGGGAACCTAAGTGATTCCTTCCCCTCCTTTCTGCTCCCCGCCCATCCTTGCGGAGAGTTACTCACACCCCACAGGTGCCAGACATGCTAGTGAGCATTTGTGTGGGTTCACTTTACACGTATTTTCTGATATCTAATGACAGAATCAAGGGGTACCATTTCTGCATTCATTTCTATAATCGACTGAGAAACTCGTTTGGTACTAGTGAATAATAAATATACAACAGCTGTCTCTATGTAAATGGACTTATGCTGTGTGCTGTCCAAGTTTCAAAATAGATTGTCTGGCTAAAAGTACCCTGTTTTCAAGTATGATACATTTTTTTTTCCTTTAGTAAATTATTTCTAGCTCATTGAATAATGGCTCTCAGTATTTCCATAAGGTTTTGCTCAAGCATTTTTTCCACCTCTTGCTGTGGTCAGAAGGACTGGAAGTATTTATATTAAAGGCTGGCTTTTTGAAGAGGTGTTTCCCTTCCCTGCCCCCTTCCTCACTGCAATTACAATAGTTCCCCCTTATCCACGGGGGATACATTCCAAGAACCCCAGTAGATGCCTAAAACCACAGGTAGTGTGGATCCCTATATATGCTGGTTTTTCCTATACATACAGACCCTATGATAAAGTTTAACTTATAAATTAGGCACAGTAAGAGATTAACAGCAAGAACTAATATTAAATTAAAACAATTATGTTGATATACTGTAATAAAAGTTACATGAATGTGATCTTCCTTGAAAAATATCTGGTTGTACTGTACTTACCCTTCTTCTTGTGATGATGTGAGATGATAAAGTGTCTACGTGATGAGATGAAGTGAGGTGGATGATGTAGGCAGTGAAGTAGCATTAAGCTACCACTGACGTGATGGCAGGAGGATGACCTCTGGACTGTGATTGAGCAAAACCACAGATAAGGGAGGACTACCTTAATTCCCAAACCCCATAGAAACAAAGGGAGGGCACTTGCTTCTTAAAGCTGGGTCTGCTAGGTTGTCCACAGATTAGCAGAAGCTCAATCCAACTCACATGTAAATTATACTTAATGAGAGATATGGGCACATTTTGATTATTCATAGGATATGAAACAAGACCTCCAGACAAATTTGAGGCTAAGCTTCAAAGAGCCCTGCTCATAGCTTCCCCTGGCACATTCTGGACAGACAAGAAATACCCCTTCCTGTCCCCTATAGATAGTCTTGTCTCTACTCCAACCCCATCTCATGCCACTCTGGTCCTTGTTCATGATGCTTTTGCTCATTCCTCTAACACAGTCACTTCATTGCTGCCTCAGGGCCTTTGCATTAACTGTTTCTTCTGCCTGCAATAGTTCTCCTCGAGCACTTTGAATAGTGAGCCTCTTCTCCTCATTCAGGTCTTAGCTCAAGTATCATCTTCTTGAAGATGACTTCCCTGGTCACCCTGTCCAGGCTAGCTCCTTCTCAGTAACCTGATCACATCATCTTCCAACCCAGGATTCAGCAAACTTTTTCTGTGAAGGGCCAGGTATTAAATATCTTCAGCTCTATGAACCATGCAGTCTGTCACAAACTCTCTCTGTAGCCTGAAAGCAGCCATAGATAATATGTAAATAAATGGGTGTGACCACGCTCCAGTAAGTATTTATGAACACTGAGATTTGAATTTTATATTATGTTCATGTGTCATGAAATATTATTCTTTTAACTTTTGTCCCCCATTGAAAATGTAAAAACCATTCTTAACCTGTAGGCCGTACAAAAACCAGATTTGGCCCATGAGCTGTGGTTTGCTGATCCCTGTTCTATAGCATTGTCCCGTTGTATTTTCATCTTCCTGATCTGAAATTATCCTATTTATTTGTTTGTCATCTGTCTTTCCTTGAAAGCTCCTTGAAGTCACATTCTTTGTCTTATTCGCTATATTATCTCTGTCAACTAGAATAGTGCCTAGAATATAGAGATACTTTATGAAAGTTTGGTGATTGAATGAATAAATTCATATAGACCGTGAGCCACAAATCCAGCACAGAATTTCTTCCAAATATTTTCCATATATATCCTGTTCCAGGTGCCACACCCTGCCCAGGCCTCTAACTCTGTCTGTCTGTTCCTTAGTGCTTTCTCAAGATTTCCTGACCTTCCTCTCACTCCTGTCTACCCTGTAGAATAGAGCCTTGCTGAAGCATGCCTTTTGTTATATCATTTCTCTGCAAAAACCAAAACCTTTCCACTATTTTACTTACCATTACCTACAGATCAAGTCTGACTCCTCAGTTGGGCATAGGAGGCCTTGCCTAATCAATCCCCACCTGCTTTTCCAACCTTATCTCTGAACCTTCCCTCAAATGAGACCTCTGCTCCAGCAGCCTCATCTCTTCATTGTCCCTGAGGCCACTGCTCATTCCCTCCTCTGCACCTTTGCTCAGGCTGTGCCCCAGAAGAAGTTGGCATTCCCCTCAGGAAGGAATTGAGCCCCTATGTAGCTATAAGGGAAGTGTGCAGTGAGTGATGGGAGACAAGGAAGAATGGTGCTGAGCCTCAGGAGAGCTGCAAGATAAGTGGTGAACAGACCTGACTCAATTGGTAATAAAATGGGTTAAGCAGGACTTAGTTATTCTCAGGGAATAATTGAAAAGTGCTGCTTGGTAGGGCGATCTAGGCCAATGCTTTTCAAACTACTGTGCAGACAGGTATTGGGAGAATTTTGTTAAAATGCAGATTCTGGCAGTAGGTGTGGAGTGGGGGCCTGAGACTGCTCCCAGATGATGCCCATGCTTATGGTTCCAGGATGATTCTTTTGAGGATCAGGGAGCTAACAAAATGCTTAGGAAAGAAACCTTTCCCATAGGACTCAGATATGGAAACAGGAAGTCAGTTGGCCTATCCCTCAGAGACCTGCCTATCTATCATGAGGCCAGGACTCGTAGCCTACAATCAAGGCTCTCCTTGCCTTTTGAATGACTGAGTACATGTGTGAAGATCTGAGCGACCTTGCTGAAGAGAACCAAGCACAAAGCTGCGTGTATAGGGAAGAAGCACCTGTACGTCCTGAGATAGCGGCAGGGAGAGGCCATCTGGAAATGACAAGCCTAATGTTGGCTGGGCCACTGGCCATCACACACACGCACACACACATACACACACGCACAGAGTGTGGGTTGGAGTGCGATACTTCTCCCTAATGCAATTGGATTATCTTTTCTCCAAGGAGACACCTCTTCTCCACTAGAGCTTACAGTTCAGAATCCAGGTGTGGCTTGAGTACAAGTAATATACTTCATCCTAACAAACAATAGCAATCACTTCTGTAACGTGTTATCTCCAAACAGAAGAGCAGGTAGGGAAGTATTTTGTCGGAGTGATACATTTGCCTGTTTGAGCAGTTTGTCTTTAATTATTACCCTGACCTTTCTATCTTTGGCTAATCAACAGCTGGCCTTCTGATGAAAATGGATGCTATTTCCTAATTGTTTAACTTTGTGTAAACTACAAGTTACCCTGTTTAATGATTTTAATGCTACATCTCTCATCACAGTAATTTCCCCTCTGCTTTTATCACAGAGGAACTTCTGCTTGGGTGACTGAACTCTGATCCTGATCTACAGTCACGGCCATGGTAAGTTGGGGAGTGCCTCACCCTACCTGGTGCCAGGCACAGACAGGTACAGGATGTGTGTGCAGGGACTGTTGACTTTACAGAGGATTGTTTGCTTAACAGAGGGGAGAGAGAAGGAAATGAAAAGGCAGTTTCTTTCTTTCCTTTTTTTTTTTTTAAGCACTATTTTAATTTCTTTCAGGGGTGGTGAGAAATTTGACCCTGAAAATTAATTCAAAAGATAATCCATTTAATCTGTCTGACATCCTGAGATACAGAAATAAGTTGTAGTTATATCTCTGCGGGGGTACTACATGTTCATTTTAGGAATTTTCTGCAAATAAAAAAGAAAAATAAAAACCCCACAGGTTCTACCTTTGGGAGACAAGTGCCATTCACATTTTGGTGTAACCTCATCAGGCTTATCAAGGGTGTTTGTTAGCCATATGGTCTTGTCATCTGCCTCCTGTTTTTGGCTGTGACTGGACTCCTCAGAGTTTCATTATCTGATCTTTGGGACAGGCAGGGAATTGGATCCCTTTGAGAGTTCCACAAAGTTCAATGCTGTTGTGGAAGCTGAGCCTCCTAGCTGCAAATAGGCTCTACCTGAGGCTGGCCATCTGCTCTCCTTCTCCCACCCAAATAAGGTTATCTGAACAGGCAGGTGGTTTTGGTTCCTGGTATTCTCAGCAGAAATAATAGCAATAGAATCTTACACCTGGAGAGGCCCAGAGTTTCCACCAGCGTTAAATGGCCTCCTTTAGGAAGATAGACGTGTAAACTATCTTGAACAACTGGTAATAGACTCATAACATTGTTTTACATTAGACATTCTACAATTTTCTTCATCATCCCTGACAGTCAAAACCTTGCTCATATCTACTCCAAATCTCTATGCATTATTTTAAAATTAATTTCCTTTAGGGGTGCCTGGATGGCTCTGTCGGTTAAGCGTCTGACTTTGGCTCAGGTCACGATCTTGCCGTTGGTGGGTTCGAGCCTCGCTCTTTGCTGACTGCTCAGAGCCTGGAGCCTGCTTCAGATTCTGTGTCTTCCTACCTCTCTGCCCCTCCCCCACTTGCTCTCTATCTCTCTCTCAGAAATAAATAAACATTAAAAATTTAAAAAAAGAAAGTTTTACAGTGTCCTGACTTTGTGCCAGATGTGGTACTTGGCTCAGGGGACTCAAAGTTAATGGGACAGTCTTTCTGTCTGCAATAAGCTCACAGGCTTCCGATATGCAAAGCCTGTAACCAAGTGACCTTTTAGTGTGCTTTCCACTCGAGGAAAATTACCTCAGTTGCTCTCATCTTTCCTCCTAGGGCCTGTTTTCCATCATCGCTGTTATTTATTGGACAGATAAAAGACATTTTTAAAGAGTAGGAACAACACAACATAGTCACAATATTGTAATTCCCAATTGTTGTCCATCATTTTATTTTAGACCCTACTCACATGTGTAATAATTTTTCAAACAGTAGTAATAAGCATAAATAACAATTATGTATTCATTATAATCTTCACTTTGCTAACATGTTTATATTATATTTTGTGGCATATTAAAATCATTTATTCTAGATGGTGGAATTATGGCTGTTTTAATTTTCTTCTTAATTCTTTTTTTTTAATTTCCCAAATCTCTACAATGACCATATGATACATTCCTAAAAACAAAATGTTTTTGTGTTTATCTATTTTATTTTTGAGAGAGAGAGCATAAGGTGGGGAGGGGCAGAGAGAGAGAGCGAGACACAGAATCCAAAGCAGGCTTCCAAGCTCTGAGCTGTCAGTGCAGAGCCTGATGCGGGGCTAGAACCCACGAACCATGAGGTCATGACCTGAGATGAAGTTGAATGCTCAACTGACTGAGCCACCCAGGTGCTCTGAAAATATATTTTAAAAGCTACCAGGGGCACCTGGGTGGCTCAGTTGGTTAAGCGTCCGACTTTGGCTCAGGTCATGATCTCGCGGTCCATGAGTTCGAGTCCCATGTTGGGCTCTGTGCTGACTGCTCAGAGCCTGGAGCCTGTATCAGATTCTGTGCCTCCCTCTCTCTCTGACCCTCCCCTGTTCATGCTCTGTCTCTCTCTGTCTCAAAAATAAATAAACGTTAAAAAAAATTTTTTAAAGCTACCGTATTCAAATATTTAAAAGATTTTTAAAATGTTTAATTTACATATAGTGGAATGCACCACTCTTAAGGTTACTGGTAGATGAGTTTTGACAAATATATGGACCATATAACCTACTCCTCTATCAAGATAGAACAGGGGCACCTGGATGGCTCAGTTGCTTAAACATCCAACGCTTGATTTCAACTTGGGTCATGATCTCACAGTTTGTAGGACTGAACTCTGCATAGATCTGTGCTGTCAGTGCAGGGCCTGCTTGGAATTCTCTCTATCTCCCTGTCTCTCTGCCCCTCCCCTGCTCATGCCCTCCCTCCCCTCAAAATAAATAAATAAACTTTTTTTTTTTTTTTATAAAGAAGCTAGAACATTTCCTCACTCCAGGAAGTTCATTTATGCTCTTCTGAGTCAGTTCCCATGCTACTTCCACTCCACCCCAGAAATGTAACCTCTCTTCTGATTGTTATTACCATAGATTAGCTTCAACTGTTCTAGAGCATTCTATCAATGGCATCATAGAATATGTACTCTTTTACGTCTGGCTTCTTTTGCTGGGTGTTATATTTTTGGCAATCCATCCTTGTTGCTGTAAGTATCAGCAGTTTGTTCCTTGATTCCTTTTTTTATTGCTGATTAGTATTTGTTGGGGGATCATCTTCAAAAAAGACATGACCGGGGCGCCTGGGTGGCGCAGTCGGTTAAGCGTCCGACTTCAGCCAGGTCACGATCTCGCGGTCCGTGAGTTCGAGCCCCGCGTCGGGCTCTGGGCTGATGGCTCAGAGCCTGGAGCCTGTTTCTGATTCTGTGTCTCCCTCTCTCTCTGCCCCTCGCCCATTCATGCTCTGTCTCTCTCTGTCCCAAAAATAAATAAAACGTTGAAAAAAAAAAAATTAAAAAAAAAAAAAAAAGACATGACCACTGACTGACCCATAAGCTGGACCTGGCCAATCGAAGGCTCCTCACTCCTTCCCCTGCTTTTGGAATGTGGGTCCCACTTATGCTCCCAGAGGCTGCTCCAAGGATATAGCCCTGAGATGGCAATGTGTTGAAGACAGCTGCACAGTGTATGTGACTGAGCCCATTTAGGACCTCTTTATAAAGTTTTAAGATTTGGAGGATGAGTGCAGGGATCAGTTTGTCTTGCTGCAGCCCAAGACGAGCCTCATATGTAAGTTCCTTTTGCTAATGTTAAAAGGGCCACCTACAGACGTGGAGTGGCCTGCCTCTTTCTTCAGTCTCTGCCTGCTCTCTGCCTGTGGGGCTAGGTTTCAGATTATACCCAGAAAGCTCCTGAGGAGGTTGTGAACCTACAATATTCCAGTGTATTGTATTCCAGTTTTTGACATTATTACCTTCCTGATTATTGTAATAACTGAATAATATTTCATTGATTGTGATCTAACACCTGTTTCTAGCTGCTCATTTTTGTTATTCTTTCCTACATCACCCCTGTTTCCTTTGCTGCCACAAGAATCCCTCCTGAGACTCCTTTGGCTTCCCAGAACGGATAATAGTACATTATGCCTTGGAATTTGATCAATACAGTGACTTTAGGGCTAACCAGAACAAATTTTCTCAGCTTATCTTTTTCCGGGAAGAATGAGTCACTAAGAATGTTAATTGATAAGCTGAAACATCTTTGCAAATCCCTCCATCGATTCATCTTGTTAGATATTAGTTTTAATCCCACAGTAACGTCCCTCAGCAATGCAGTTTGTGTTAAAGTCGACTGCAGAGTTTGGGCACCATCCAAAATTTTTTCAATACTGAAGCTCCAAAAGAACCCTGTGGAGTATTTCACTCGGAAAGCTGTCTCATAGTGGAGCCAGCGGCTAAGTTAGGCCATGTTGGAATTTTGACAGCAAATCACCAGTTTGCTTGTTGCTACTGATACACAGTAGAAGAATTAAAGACCCTGTATTCATTTCCTAGGGCTGCCATAACAAAGTCCTACAAACTGGGTGGCTTAAAATAATAGAAATTGGATGTCTCACAGTTCTGGAGGCCAGAAAGCCAAAATCAAGGTGTTGGCATGGCCAGGATCCCTCTAAAACCTGTAGGGGGCCTCTTTCTAGCTTCTGGTGGTTTGCTGGCAGTCTTAGGCATCCTTTGGCTTTCTGCTGCTTAACTCCTGTGCGTGTCGTCATGTGCCGTCTTCTTTTTTTTTTTAATCTTTTATTTTTTTTTATGTCTACTTATTTTTGAGAGAGAGAGAGAGCAAGCATGAGTAGGCAAGGGGCAGAGAGAGAGGTAGACACAGAATCCAAAGCAGGCTCCAGGCTCTGAGCTGTCAGCACAGAGCCCAATGTGGGGCTCAAACTCACGAGCCATGAGATTATGACCTGAGCCGAAGTTGGATGCCTAACCAGCTGAGCCACCCAGGTGCCCATGGTTTTTTCTTTTTTCTCTTTCTTTCTTTCTTTCTTTCTTTCTTTCTTTCTTTCTTTCTTCCTTCCTTCCTTCCTTCCTTCCTTCCTTCCTTCCTTCCTTCCTTCCTTCCTTCCTCTCTCTCTCTTCTTTCTTTCTTTCTTTCTTTCTTTCTTTCTTTCTTTCTTTCTTTCTTTCTTTCTTTCTGCCTTCTTCTTATAAGGACACCAATCATGTTGGATTAGGGGCTCACCCTACTCCAGAATGACCTCATCTTAATTTAATTAATTACATCTGCAATGACCCTATTTCCAAATAAGGATGCATTCCGAGATACTGGGGTTAGGACTTCAACATATCTTTTGGGGAGGTTACAATTCAGCCTGTAATAGTGCCCAAGGAAGTTAATTTCATTGATTTCTACTTCCCTCTGTCAGGTGTATAGAGGGAGGTGACTAAGTATTAGATGCTGATTATATTAGATATCTAATAGATCTAGCATTTTACCTAGATATCTAGATAAATATAGTAGGTGAAAGTTTGGATTTTCAGCAGATAAGGCCCACACTCTCTGGTACCTAAGGCCTTTGGATGGACTTGATGTGACCCACAGTGATCAAAGTCTGACTTACTAGAGAACCACCCTAAGGGCATAAAAATCTTTTATTCCTTTATTTTTTTTTAAATTTTTTTAATGTTTATTCATTTTTTTTTGCCAGAGACAGAGCGCAGTGGGGGAGAGGCAGAGAGAGAGGGAGACACAGAATCCAAAGCAGGCTCTAGGCTTTGAGCTGTCAGCATAGAGCTGGATGAAGGGCTTGGACTCACGACTGTGAGATCATGACCTGAGCTGAAGTCGAACACTTAACTGACTGAGCCACCCAGGCACCACCTCTATCCTTTTAGATGGTCGATGTTGTATCTTTGGATCAAGTTAAATCATCAGAGAGCCTTAGATATATTCTACACTGTTTTTGCTACCTGTACAGATGCTCGATTCTGGATTTTGCTTTGGCATCATTGCCACATAAGCTTACGTTAAGAGATATTGTCAGAAATAGAAGAATCTCACTCTTCTATTTACTGTAGAGATGTTGTTGAAGTCATATTATTTTTAACGTTTATTTATTTTTGAGACAGAGAGAGACAGAGCATGAACGGGGGAGGGTCAGAGAGAGGGAGACACAGAATCTGAAACAGGCTCCAGGCTCCGAGCTGTCAGCACAGAGCCCGATGCGGGGCTCGAACTCACGGACCGCGAGATCATGACCTGAGCCCAAGTCGGCCGCTTAACCGACTGAGCCACCCAGGCGCCCCTAAGTCATATTTAATAATAGTGGTGATGATGATAGCCATTGAGTGAGTTTTTGTTTTAGGGTGTTCTGTTTGCTGGACTCTGTGCTAAGTGCTTTGTTATATTATTCTGCTTCATTATTACAACAACTGTGTGAGTAGGTATCATTATTCTTAATGTGCAGGTGAGAAAAATAAAACTTCCCCTATAGACAACATAGCTAGAAGGGGTTGAAGCCAAGACTCAAAGCCAGGTCTATCCCCACTCCGATGTCTGTGTCCCCTCCTACTAAGCTTTACTACCTCTCACTGTAGCCCACGGTGTCCCCTTTGCAAAGTACCCGCAAATGAAATCTCCCCCAATATTAGAATTCCCTTTATAGGGTTTGTGACCCCCAGAGTGATATAGAAGAGACAGAACTGTCTCCATGAATCTTAGATTTTACTGGATCATGGGCACAAGGCTATGGGTACATTTTAACCAAGGCTTATGTGAGATGTAATACCCTTCTCCCTTTGCAGTAATTCATATCATCTCCCTGTTCTGTTGCCTCCCATCACCATAACATCCTACCACCATTTCACAAAAGGGGCATTATCAGGAAAGTCAGGAAAACTAGACTTACTATGTGACCTGAGCCCTAAATTTAGCCTTGGCTATCTCTTCTTACCCTCAGCTTGTGAGCTCTTAGCATCTTAAAAGCACATAGCACCAGCTAAGGACAAAGGAAGGTATTTATCTCAGTGTAAACTCTATTGACATCTGGGCACCAAGAATATCACTTAGTGGTGCCTGGGTGGCTCATTCCGTTGAGAGGCTGACTCTTGGGTTTGGCTCATGGTTCATGAGATAGAGCCCCACGTCCTGCTTGGGATTCTTTTTCTCTTTCCCTCTTTCTCTGCCCCTCCCCTGCTTGCATGCATGCTCTCTCTCTCAAAATAAATAAATATACATTTTTTAATTAAAAGAAAAAGAAATCACTTAGATCCTTCTCCATTGCAATCTAAGCCAATCAAATGCACACCATAATGGCAGACACCTGACAGATTAACTAAAGGAAAGGAGATGAGGCAGAACAATTTTAGTGCTGTTATGAGTAATTAGGTCATTTAAAAATTATTGCATTTATTTATTTTGAGAGAGAGAGCAAGTGGGAGAGTAGCAGAGAGACTGGAAGAGAGAATATCTCAAGCAGGCTCTGCACCATCAGCACGGAGTCTGATGCAGGACCCGAACCCACAAACTATGAGATCATGACCTGAGCCGAAACCAAGAGTCAGACATTTAACCAGCTGAGCCACCGAGGCACCCTAATTAGGTCATTTTTTAAAGAAAAGAAAACAGAATTCAGAATATCAAAACATAGGTTGCTAAAGGCATTTATAATGCTTAGTGTCAGACACAGAGGGAAAGATATATTTAAAACCAAAGCTAGTTTGATTCTACCCCCTACTGCTAAATCAGGGAGCCCAGAGAGCTCTAGTAATGCAGATGTCCTCTCTGTAAACTCAGTACAAGGAGAAGCTGGGCGTTTCTTGGACAACTGGTCTCTTCCTTTTATAGACCCAGTGAGTCTCATTGCCGATTACAATTCCCTCTTACTTTGGCTTCTGTGCAGAAAAATCTGTGGCTTCCCTCTAACAACTACACAGGCTCTTAAGGTTTGCATTGTTTTCCTTCCCACCTCCCTAGTTTTACCTTAGTTTTCTGTGTTTTATACCCTGTCACTGAATTTCCACAACTACTTATTTATTTTTTATATTTAGTTATATGTATTTCTTTACACTACCTTCCACCACATAAATCACATATAAATACATCAGTAAATACATTCACAATATCCAGGGCACCTTGATCTTAATCAGTAAATTATCTCTAAATCATAATCCAACTGAGATGGTCCCTACTGGTCATTAGCCTATGTTTTGTTTGCTGATGTTTTTAGTTTTTCATTTTTATTTGAAGAGGGTCAGGCTAACTAATTTTTATTTTTTATGTATTTATTTTAAAAAATTCCAGTATAATTAACATACAGTGTTACATTTGTTTCAGGTGTACAATATAGTGATTCAACAATTCTTTACTCAGTGCTCATAATAATAAGAGTACTCTTAATCCCCTTCACCTATTTCCCCCATCCCCCCCCCCCCCCTTTGGTAACCATCAGTTTGTTCTCTAGAGTTAAGATTCTGGTTTTTTGTTCATTCATTTGTTTTGTTTCTTAAATTCCACATGTGAGTGGCATCTATAGTATTTGTCTTTTCTCTGACTGACTTACTTAACATAATACTGTCTAGATCCATGCTGCAAATGGCAAGATTTCATTCCTTTTTTATAGCTGAGTAACATTCCATTGCATCATATATACCACATCTTTTTTATCCATTCGTCTATATGGATGGACACTTGGGTTGATTCCATATCTTGGCTATTGTAAATAATGCTGCAGTAAACATAGGGTGCATATATCTTTTTCAATTAATATTCTCAGTCTTTGGATAAATACCAGTAGTGGAATTACTGGATCATATGGTAGTTATATTTTTACTTTTTTGAAGAACCTCCAAACTATCTTCCACAGGGGCTGCACCAGTTTGCATTTCCACGAGCAGCAATGAGGGTTCCTTTTTCTCTACATCCTCACTAACACTTGTTGTTTCTTGTGTTCTTAATTTTAGCCATTCTGATAGGTGTGAGGTGATAGCTTGTTTTGGTTTTGATTTGCATTTCCCTAATGATGAGTGATGTTGAGCATCTTTTCTTGTGTTTGTTGGCCATACATATGTCTTATTTGGGAAAATGTCTATTCATGTCTTCTGCCCATTTTTAATTGGATTTATTGGTGTTCTGTTTTTGTTTTGTTTTTTTTTTTTTTTGGTTTTTTTTTTTTGGTGTTGAGTTGAATAAACCATGTATATTTTTTGGATATTAACCTCTTAATAGACATATCATTTGCAAATATCTTCTCCCATTCAGTGGGTTGTGGCTTTGTTTTATTGGTGGTTTCCTTCACTGTGCAAAAGCTTTTTATTTTGGTGCAGTCCCAGTAGTTTAATTTTGCTTCATCTCTCACGCTCACTGCCATATCCCCAGCAGCTAGAATAGTGTCTGACCCATGGTAGGTGCTCAGCAGGTGTGTGCTGAATGAGATGATGGCTCTCAGTCACATCTTTCTCTGTGTGCTCAGGCATCCAAAGGAGGCACCGTCAAAGCTGCTTCAGGATTCAGTGCCACTGAAGATGCCCAAACCCTGAGGAAGGCCATGAAGGGGCTTGGTAAGTGTCCCATGGGGGTAAACACTCTCTTGTGTGTTGTATATCACAAAGTCACACAAAGGGTGCTGTGTCCACTGGCAAAAAAAATGAGGAGGTCTCTAAGAAAATACAGTGGGAACAAGTTGGCTTTTCAAGACAAATGGGACAGGAGGACATTAATTACTTATATTACAGAATTTAACATTTAAGGCACTCATTCTGGATTGCCCCAATTATTTAAATCTGTTTTGCATTACAACCATATGAATCTATATGTAAAACTTCAGAAATGTATTTGTTTTCCAATTAGTGCTGTATATGTACAGTGTTGTAAGGTTTACAAAGCACTTTCACAAATATTATTTCAATGGGTATACACAACAACCCAGTAATTTAGTGAAAGCGGCTATTGCTATTGTTATTTTCACCCCATTTCACAGATGTAAAACTGAGACCCAGAGAAATTAAGTCGCCTAAGAAGTGGAACGAAGCCACAGCAGGCAGAAGCCTCTGGTGGGTGTAGTCATGTGGGCATACCGCAGGCTGCGCTGGGTTAGCCTCTTGCCTGGGTGGACATTTGGCCAGAGAAGTGCCCATGGTTTGTAGCTGCTATTATAATCTCCTTGAGATATTTGGATAAAAACATCTGGTCACACAACTTTATTTCCCAATTTTTCTCCTCCCAAAGAGCTCATTTTAGTTAGCCCCAGTGTTACTAACAGCAACAGCGACAACAACAATAATAGAGAATGTTTATTAAATTCTACCATGCATCAGACACAATGCATTACATAGATTATCTACAAACACATTATGGGGATTATAACAATCAACAGTTTGTTTTACTGACGGGAAGTTGAGAGTTAGAGAGGTTAGGTAATGAGGTTAGCTAATGTGCCCAACATCTCGGAGCTAGTAAGTGTTAGAGTCAGGATTCTAGGCAATTCCAGGCAGTCAGACCTAGGCAGTCTGACTCCAGAGCTGTAGTTTACGTCACCATACTATCCTGCTGCCCACCTCTGAACACATTGTTGTTCTGAATCTAACGTCCTTCTCATTTTCCCTTCTTCATAAATAAGATGGAAAGTGTCCATGGCCCATCCTTTTTCCATGTTATCCTGCTTCTTTGGTATATAGCAAGAACCCTATAGTTCAGAATGTAGACCACATGGCATTCAGAATTCTCAAAATAAAAGTCAGGAGAATTTGATAGCCAATTCTTGTCAGTGTCTGCTGTGTGGACCAATGCAAGGCAGACAGTTGGAGGAGACAAGCATTTTAAAAAAAAATTTTTTTTTTCAACGTTTATTTATTTTTGGGACAGAGAGAGACAGAGCATGAACGGGGGAGGGGCAGAGAGAGAGGGAGACACAGAATGGGAAACAGGCTCCAGGCTCTGAGCCATCAGCCCAGAGCCTGACGCGGGGCTCGAACTCACGGACCGCGAGATCGTGACCTGGCTGAAGTCGGACACTTAACCGACTGCGCCACCCAGGCGCCCCGAGACAAGCATTTTAAAACCTAGTCCAGGGGTGCCTGGGTGGCTTAGTCAGTTAAGCCTCTTACTTCAGCTCAGGTCATGATCTCAGTTAGTGGGTCAAGCCCCGCATCAGACTCTCTGCTGTCAGCACAGAGCCCCTTCAGTCCCCCTCTCACTCTGTCCCTCCCCCACTCATTCCCTCCTGCTCTCTCTCTCTCAAATAAGTAAATAAAAACTTAAAAAAAAAAAAAAAAGAACCTAGTCAGCTAGTCCATGGATGCTAGATGGTAAGGCATGCATGGAAACAACTATAATAATATGATAATAGCTATCACAATATGATAGTGATAGGAGGGGTGCAAATAAGATCCCATTAGGTTCAGAAAGGAGATCGCATTTAATTTGGGAGCATCAGGCAAAACTTCTTGGAGGATGCAGAATTTGAGAGGGACTTTGGGAGATAAGTTGTTTCAGTAGAGATAAGAGAGAATGTGTTTCGGGTGAGTGGAATAGCATAAGCAAAGGGCATGGGGTGAGTGTGAGCACTGTCCCATTTTCCAGTTTAGCGGAGGCTTAGGGGGAGTCACAGTAAATACACAGAAAGGTGGCTTGTGGCAGGAGGTACTTGCAAAGCAGGAGGTGGCTGCTACCAAAGGGAGGTCCTGGGGTTGCTACTGAGAAGACCATCTGTAGAATCATAGGCATGGGGGGGATCGCCCAAAGGCACTGGCCAGGAAACCAGTGCCACAATCATGACACTACGTGGAACAATTAGGGAGACATACAAACCAGTAGACTGAGAATGAAGGAGGTCAGGAGAAAGGAGTGTAGTACAGTTGGATCAAGTATAATAATTGAAGAGCTAAGTCTGTGAATTTGGCTGCCTGGTATCCTTTCGTGTGGATAGTTACAATAGCGAATGGGATATTGCAGAAAATCTCAAATGCCAGACTGCCATTCCTGTAGTAAATCCAGCAGACAGTGGGGGGCCCTTGTATATTCCTGAGCAGGGGAGAGACAGCATCAGAGTTTTTCTTTATAGGAAAATGAATCTGACAAGACTTTGGAAAGACCAATTAGGAGGGAGGTAAGAATACCAGTTAGCAGACTTTGCAGTTGTCTAAGACCCTAAAATCCTGAATTGGAGTGGTAGTGGTAGGAATCAAAGAGGGGGCAGATGCAAAAAAGATTTTAGAGTTAGATTTTGTATGTCTTGGCAAGAAATTTGAATGTGGAGGATGAGAGGGCAGTAAAAAAAAAAAAAAAAAAAGCTGTGGGGCGCCTGGGTGGCTGACTCTTGATTTCATTTCTGCTTAGGTCATGATTTCACAGTTCATGGGGTTGAGCCCCACCTCGGGCTCGGTCCTGAGCATGGAATCTGCTTGAGATTCTCTCTCTCTGCCTCTGCCCTTCTCTCCTGCTTGTGCACTTGCTCCTTTCTCTCCCTCTCAAAATTAAAAAAAATTAAAAAAAAAAGTCAAAGCTGTTTTGAGGGTTCAAACTTGACTGACTGAAAGAAGAAAAATGGTGTTTTTTACAAAAACGGGTGGGCATAAAATGGACCTTTTCCCGCTGAAAGTTCTGAAGGAGACAGGATGGTTGTATGTACTATACCTCTTCTCCTTCTTCTTCTTCTCCTCCTCCTCCTCCTCCCCCTCCTCCTCCGCCGCCGCCACCACCTTCTTCTTCTTCCTTCTTCTTCTTCTTCCTTCTTCTTCTTTTTAAGAGAACAGAAAGTAGGTCCCTAAGATGTGTAAACAAAGTTTTACAGCTTCCTCCCTATAGCTTGCACTTTTCTGGATCTCTAAGCTTGCAAAGAATGACTCTGGTAAATCTATATTTTTTCATTTCTCTCTGAAATATCCCAGTAGAAGTTCTTCTCTAGTCCATCACAACTCCCCATACAGGATGAACCATGGGGAAGCAGAAAACTCACCCAACATACATGAACATCTAGCTGTTATTAAGACGAGGCACCAGTTTTGAAAAATCAGAATAAAGCACCCCCCCCCCGACTCCCCTGGTAAAAGCTGCTTCAAGAAACAGGCAGGCAAAATTTAAGCCATTGAAAACTTGTAATTCTCATTATAAAGTTTTGGTAGGATATTGCGTGGTGGTAACTCATCAGCAGTTATAAAAAGGGAACCATCTGAGGTCAGGAAAGAGAGCTTTGAAATGAAAAACACATTTATGGATCTCTAAGTACAGTGCATGCAATGAGCAACCCATAAAACCCTGCACGTGCCAGGTGAAATAGGTAAAGGGGATTAAGAGTGCACTAGTGATGAGCACTCACTGATGTATGGAAGTGTTGAATCACTATATTGTACACCTGAAACTAATGTCATACTATATGCTAATTATACTGAAATTAAAAAAAAAAAAACTGCAAAGTGCTGAGTGAGAGTCTGAATTGTTTCCAAACTCAGAGGAAATGATAACAAGATTAAAAATAAGGAGAGAAGGGGCAACTGGGTGACTCAGTCACTTAAGCTTCCAAGCTCAACTCAGGATATGATCTTTTGGTTCGTGAGTTCAAGCCCCTTGTCTGGCTGTGCACTGACAATGTGGAGCCTACTTGGGATTCTCTTTCCCTCTCTCTCTGCCCCTCCCCCACTTGCACATGCGTGCGCTCGCTCTCTCAAAATAAATAAACTTTTTTAAAAAATGAGGAGAGAAAAGGCAAGAACATAGAAGATCCAGGAGAACCAAAGACATGAAGAGAATTGCAGAGGAGGGGGAAAAGCCCGATGCCAGTCAGCATTTAGTGAATATTTAGTAACTGTGGGGCATTGTGCTAAGGAAGTCACGTGCTTGTTTTATTGACCGCTTGCAGCAGCTCTGTAAGGGAAAGTGCTATGATCACTTACATTTACGGGTAAGGAAACTAATGCTCAGACAAGTTAGCTTCTTTGTTCACTGGTAAAAAGTTGATTAAAGGAGGGCTAAGACTCACATCTAGTGTCTGGTTCCCCAAAAAAATGGACAAACCTACCGAACAAGGACCTCTTTTGTTAAAAAGGTGTAAGTTTGGGTAACGCCAGTGTCCTCGCAGGAACCTGTTTTCTCATTCCTCTCTCAAAGCACCTCACTCACTGTCCCCACTCTCTGCCAGGCACCGACGAAGATGCCATCATCAGCGTCCTTGCCTACCGCAGCACGGCCCAGCGCCAGGAAATCAGGACGGCCTATAAGACCACCATCGGCAGGGTAGGCCGCAGCCTCTCCGGGTCTCTTCCCGATCTAGACTCTGGAAGTGGCCTTGTGTTTTCAAAAGGTGGACCCTTGCCTCATTTAAAGATGTTCTTAAGAAAAAACAGTTTCAGCATGTTACCTCCACTGTCCTTAGCCAGGAGTGATTTCTGGGAGCCCTTGGTTCCCAGAGCTCAAGCCAACCTTGGTGTCTTCCCACCCAGCCTCTTGTAGGGACTTGGTTGCTCAGTGGATTCCACCACCGCCCTTGTGAGCCAGGCAGGGCTGAGCCTCCAGCATTGCTTTCCTGATCCTGGTCAGCCTTCTTTTAGGCCACGGTGGATAAAGCAGTATTTAAATCTAGTTTGTTTTGAATAGGCTCTCCTAGGATTTAGTCTATTTTGACTCTTCCACATAAACCCATCATTCCTTTGATGATTCTCAGTTGGGGGACACCCCCTCAAATTCTAGAATGGGGTTGTGACTGTGTATATAATTTGTTAGCTTATGGATTCACAGGGTGTTCACTCACCCCTTCTGGTTTGAATCCTGCACCCCCGGGGGACCCTATTTCAAACTCTTGTTTTCAATAATTCACTCACCAGAGCCATTCCACCCAATCTTTCCTCATCACTGAAAACCTGTCTGTGTGGTGAATCTTTTTACTGAGTGAGGAAATGTTATCAATGAGTGTTCTAGGTCTCAGAGTACAGTAACTCTGATAAAAATTTCTATCCTGGAGAACCTTACAGCCAGTCAGACTGCAGCTGTTTCTCGAAGACTGGCCCTAAGCTCCTGGCTGGGACAGAGCTGGCTCAGCATTCCCCAACACATCTGCAAGCAAACCTTGGCTGGGACCCCAGTAGGGAGTGGGATTATTCATAGCTCAGACTATCTTTTGAGCATTTGAAACTCTTCTCCATCCCAGAGTCCTTTAATGAGCATAAACGAGTGTGAACATGCATGTTATGCGTGAACTGGAATAGTTAGCCTCAGAACTAAGCTAATCTGATGACAATTTGTTAAGATGACCAACATTAATGAGTTGAGCCCTAATTTGTTTGTTCATTCATTCATTCATTCACTATGTGTGGATGTGACCGAAAAATATGCACAAGAGATTGAAATATAGGGAGGGCTGTGCAGTCAGGTTTGTGAGAATCAGAGATCTGACTTAAACGGTATCTCAGCTCCTTATTTTGGTTGATCTTGAGCAGGGTCTTAAACTCTCTGACCTGTTCTAGGAGGAAATGTAAATGCACATCTTTAGAATTTGGTCCTTTGTCCAAAGAATTACATTTCTTTTTAGGAATTGAATCTTAAGAAATAATCATGAATGATCCCAAAGATATAGCTAAATGCGTGTGTACATAATGGCACAAAAATAGAAACAAGGGACTGATTAAATAAATAAATTATATTGCACCTACATATAGAAATTTCAGCAGCTGTTAAAAATGTCATACGTGATTATTGACTTGGAAATATATTCAGAGTATATTGCTAAGTGAGTGAATACATTTAAGTCAGTGTCTACAAACTTTTTGATCTCAAGACCCTTCTACACTCTTATTGAGGACTTTTTTTGTTTTTGTGAAATATATCTATTGATATTTACCATACTAAAAATTAAAACTGAGGCATTAAAATATGTATTCGTTAATTTATTTAAAAAAACAATACATATATTACATATTAATATAAATAACATTTTAATGAAAAATAGCTATATATTCCAAAGCATTAACATTTAGTGAGCAAATTGGCATTCTTTTACATTTTGCAAAGTTCTTTAACGCCTGCTTTAATGGAAGACAGCTGGATTCTCATATATGCTTCTGCATCGTTTGTTGTGATACATGGTTTTGGTTGAAGTATAGGAAGAAAATCTGGTCTTGTACAGATATGTACTTGGAAAAGGGCATTTTAATAGCCTTTTAACAGAATTGTAGAAATGTAGGTATGTCAAGTAGCCTTTGCAAAACTCCTCTGTAAAAATGGGAGAGAATGACAATGAAAAGGCAAATAATGTCTTAGTGTTATCATGAGGAGAGCTCTGACCTTGCAGGCCTCCTGAAGGAGTCTGGAGACCCCAGGCATCCCGGACCACACTCTGAGAGCGGCCAGGCTGGTTTAAGTTAGCATGGCAGTTAAACAGAGCCACTTGCTTGCCTTGCAGGACCTGATAGACGACTTGAAGTCGGAACTGAGTGGCAACTTTGAGCGGGTGATCGTGGGAATGATGACGCCCACCGTGCTGTATGATGTGCAGGAGCTGCGACGGGCCATGAAGGTGTGTGTCCCTCTTCTTCTGCAGCCACGGACCAGCTTCCTCAAGAAAGTGACAAAAACCCTGTGGGAGAGGGGAAGGAGAAGTTCAGGAGAAAGATTTTCCTTCACTGATGACAACTCAAAAACATGACATTACATTATAGCAATTGTAAACTTCAAAGCTGTTCTCCATAAAGTTATGCAATCATTTGCTCTTTCCTGTGGCTCCACGGGGAGTGGTTAGAGTTGTGCTTGTGGTGCAGCTTCAGGACCGTTCTTGTCATGTTAGCTGCTTTTGAGACACAAAACTTCATGGCTGACACAGTGGAGCCTCTGGGGCTGCCAGAGACTTACTACTGGCAGAAAGGGTTCTCAGCCTCCCTCAGTGCTAGATCCACTGTGCCTTAGCCCTAGGCTGACTGTTTTTAATGACCAACTACAAAATTCAAATACAGTTACCCTCCTCCCCGAACATGCCAGTAAATAGCCTTGTGGAAGGTTCTCGGCTAGGCTCTGGGAAAGCAAAGAGGTAACAGTCTTTGCCAGAAGATTCTGCCTTTCAAAGGAAAAGTACGGGGATGGGGGAGGCAGGCAACTGGGGGGCTTAGTCAGGCTCTTTTTAAATTTTTTAATGTTTACTTTTGAGCGAGAGAGAGAGAGAGTATGAGCTGAGGAGGGGTGGAGAGAGAGAGAGAGAGAGAGAGAGAGAGAGAGAGAGAGAGAATATCCCAAGCAGGCTCCACGCTGTCAGCACAGAGCCGCATGTGGGGCTCGATCTCACTAACCATAAGATGATGACCTGAGCAAAAATCAAGAGTCAGACGCATAACAGACTGAGCCACCCATGTGCCCCAAGCATTGGACTCTTGATATCATCTCAGGTTGTGAGATTGAGCCCTGTGTCAGGCATGGAGCCTGCTTGGGATTCTCTCTCTCCCTCTCTCTCTGCCCCTCCCCTGCATGTACATCTGCACGGTCTCTCTCTCAAAACAAATAAATTAAAAAAAAAAAAAAGTACAGGGGAAATCAAGGAAAGATGAAGCCTCTAGAGGGCAGACACTGCCCATAACCTGGCAAGATAATCAGCTGATAGAAACAGCCCGTAAATGTTTTTATTATTAAAAACAATTATGGTAAACATTGGAATTTGGGCAGGACAACTTAAAAATTAGCAAATCCTGTTGCTAGAACCCAATAGGTTGCTTTTTTCTCTGCAGATTCCTGGTTATATGCCTCTGTGTCTGGGATTCAACATTATAAACTGACTCATAACTCCCTCTTCTCTGGGTTTCGTGTTTAGGGAGCTGGCACGGATGAGGGCTGCCTGATTGAGATCCTGGCCTCCCGAACACCTGAGGAGATCCGACGTATAAACCAGACCTACCAGCTTCGTATGTAGCATTCTCAGGGGCCCCACTGAGGTTTCACTGTGATCTGAAAAGTAAACTAGCAGTGGGTAGTTACCTACTGATTAAACTTTCTTCTTAGAGGGGCACCTGGGTGGCTCAAGTCAGTTAAGCATCTGACTTCAGCTCAGGTCCTGATCTCGTGGTCTGTAGTCCATGGGTTCAAGCCCCATGTCAGGCTCTGTGTTGACAGCCTGGAGCCTGCCTCAGATTCTGTGTCTCTCTCTCTTCCCCTTCCCCACTACACTCTGCCTCTCTCTCTCTCTGCACTCTCTCTCAAAATGATACATAAACATTAAAAAAAATTTTTTTAAATACTTTATTCTTACAAACACTGACCATCCTTCGTTCCAAGCTCCACTTTTAGGCAGTTTCCTGTCTAGGCAAATGACAATCTGTTTGCTTCTCAAGACTTCTTAGGTGAAGATGCCACTCCCAGTGCAGTGTTTTATTACCCTGAAAGTTGTTCCTTATTATCAAGCAGAGAATCAAACATGTTTGTTCAAAAGTGGTGGCACCAATGAATCTTAGCATTTCAGGGAATGCCCTGGAGGGGCTCTCTCGCCCAACTTCTTACCTCCACACTGGACTGTATACCCTCCAGCCACCTAAGAAAGATAGCCATTTATTCCCCTCTTAAAAATCTCCAGAGGATGATGTTTATGAAGAGTCTTTAAAAGATAATATGCCTTTTTGCCCTAAGAATGTAATTTAAAAAAAAAACAAAACTGCTCAAAGGTTTAGATCCTTTGGTGCTTGTTTGGTATTGTTTATATTAGCTAAATATGTCCATCAGTAGCAGGTTGACTAAACAAAATATAGTGCACCCACACAATGGAGTATTATGTAGTCATCAAAATGTATATTGAAGGATATTATTAAATTCTGTTAAATGGTATGGTATATGGATAAGTGAAAAAGACAAATCATAAAATAGCGTGCTATGATGCCATTTTTTTTAAAAAGAAAAATAACAGGGGCACCTGGGTGGCTTAGTCAGTTAAGCATCCTATTCTTGATTTCAGCTCAGGTCACGATCTTGTGGTTCATGAGTTCAAACCCTTCATCAGTCTCTGCACTGACAGCGTGGAGCCTACTCGGGATTCTCTTTCTCTTCCTCACTCTCTGCCCCTCACCCGCTCATGCTGTCTTCCCTCACCCCAATAAATAAACTTAAAAAAAAGAATAAAAGAAAAATAATACGTATATAAGGAAAAATGAGGAAGGAGACTCACCAAGGTGGTATCAATGATTATTTCTGGGTGATTAGATTATGGTGGAGTTTTGTGGAGTCTTTTCCCCTCCATTTTACTTATTTGTTTTTCCCTGAGTTTTCCATGTACTACTCTGGTAGAAAGGAAACAAAACAGTAAGAGTTTTGGTAAGTGTTCAGGGCAGGAGATACTAAACCTTGGGAGCTTTGTTCGAACACTCCAATCCCCATGTCTGCCGAATGGATCTTCTACCCAAGGGCTGTGAAGGGCTGCAACTTCTCTGGGGAAGCTCTTGGTGGGAAGCTGCTAGAATTTGGGTCTGACAGCCCCCTGCATGTCCCCAAACACAGGCTCAGAAACTCTGCTCTGTTTGCCTTTCCATGTGCCAGTCAACAGTCACCGTTCCTTCCATTACTGAGAACCACGGTGGGGGCAGACTCCTGGACAGTAGTAACTGCAGGAGGAGGAGTACAGCCCCAACCCTCTTGACCTTTCATTTTAAGGACCAGGAACATATTGTTTCTACTATAATGACAAGCTAAACTTGCCTTGACCATTTTACAAGAGTTCAGTTTTGGAAAAACTGTGTGTGGGGTTGAAAACCCTCATAACAAACTGCTTCAGTAAACCGGCTGATCCTGGGGAGGACAGATGGTTCTGGAGCATGACGCAGCGCTGGACAGGACTCTACTCTGATGCAGCTAACTTTGCTCTCTTGCCAGAATATGGGAAGAGCCTTGAAGATGACATTCGCTCTGACACTTCATTCATGTTCCAGAGGGTGCTGGTGTCTCTGTCTGCTGTGAGTCGCGCCCTCAGTGGGCTGCTCCTGATGGGGGTTGAGTTCTATCGGGATGCTTGCTCCAAATCCCCTTTTCCAGCCTTGCTCATCCTTTCATCCTGCCAGATGTGAATATTCCCCAAGTGTTGTTCGTGGGCCTCTCTGCTGTTTTAATCCTCTCTCTTTTAGAGACTCTAGCTACTCACGCATGCCCATTTATTCAAATTTATATATATAAGTACCTAATACATGCCAGGTACCCTTGCTACTCAGTGCATTGAGACAACTTCTAGGCTTTAAAAGTTTATGTTGTCATAAAGGAATATATCAGGTACACAGATTGCTATAATAAAGGCATGAAAAGTGCCAAAGGAGGAGCACAGGGTAAAAGGAAGTTTCAAGGAGAGAGTCTGGTTGCAGAAACAAAGAGCAGCCTTCATGACAAAGGTGCTGGTTCAGAGAGGACTTGGAGGGTCGCTAGGATTTCAAGAGGCACAGATATAGGTGAGTGTGTTACAGGCAGGAAGAACAGCCAGAAAGAGGCAAGGAGGCAGGGGACATGGGGTGTGGGGTGTGTTCAAGGAATTGTTGGCTGAGCAGTTGGTTGGTGATTCTAGGAACAAGGTGGAAAGATGAACTGAGATCCCTTGTTGGGAGAGCAGTAGGGAGCTGCTAAAGGTTTGGGATCGCTGGAGTGAACTGCATTTTTAGAAGAGTAATGTAACAGTGATGTGTAAGATCAGTTGAACTGGAGGCTGGGAGGCCTGGTAGGAAGTTACCTCAATATTCCAGATGAGAAGTAAAGCAGGACTGGGCTAGTGTGGGAGGAGAGGTACCAGAAAATAGAAGATGCATACATGTGACATTTCACATGACTTCCCAATTTTGTCTTTATCCTGATGTCCTTCCTGAGTGTAGGACTCTCATTTCTCACTGCTTTTTAAGGTGTTTCCTTATAGTCTACAATCACCTCAAATCAGTCCTCCTAAACTAAACCTGAACTCATCTCCCCCCCAAACCAGCTCATCTTCCCGACTTCCTGTTTCTGTTAATATTGTAAAACAATAATATTGTTTCTGTTAATATTAACAAGGCAGGACCCCGGAAATCATCTCCAACCCCACCACACTCTGCCTGTGATATTTACTTAATAATGCTGACCTGCTTTACTTGTTTCCTTATTTTTTCCTCACTCCTTATTTCTTAGCATTTCTTAACCCATTTTGTTCTTTGCCTTTCAGATTTAGCACTCTGCCAAGCCATGCCTAGACCATAGAATATTGAGACAGCATAGCAATAGAAGTAGTCTAACAAGGGGTGCCTGGGTGGCTCAGTTGGTTAAGCATCCAACTCTTGATTTCAGCTCAGGTCATGATCTCACAGTTTATGAGTTTGAGCCCTACATTGGCCTCTGCACTGACAGCTCAGAGCCTGCTAGGGATTTTGTCTCCCTCTCTCTCTGCCATTCCCCGTGCTCTCTCTCTTTTCTCTCTCTCTCTCTCTCTCTCTCTCTCTCTCAAAAATAAATAAATAATCATTAAAAAAAATAGTCTAACAATCCAGAGGAAAGTAGCCTGTTACTCCTTACCATTCCTCCCAGGCTTCAACCCTTCCCTTCCCATGAGCTGATGTTGGTGAGGGGTGAGGCGTTTTCACATGCTCCTTAAGCCCCACTGCTGGTCCTAGACTCTTGATTCTCCTTTGTTCCAAGCCCTTATTTGGCAGAATTGATCAATGTAGATTTGCCGGCTAGGGAGGCCTTGAGTCAGCTGGGAAGACATAGGAGTGGGGTGAGCTGGCAAAGGGAGGAGACAGCAGTGGAGGGAGCAGTCAGCAGGCAGTGTTTCTCTGCTTCCCCTTCTGCTGGCAGAGACTGCCCAGGCAGCATGAAGGAGCCGCTGGCTCTGGTTGGTCATGTTCTCTAGGCACAGACCAGAGCCACAGGAATAATGCAAACACATTCAGAGGACATCTGCCCTCTCTCCCTAGGCTGGAAGGGTGACCTCTGTGGGCATTCTAATTACCATGTCCTTGGGTTCCCAGACATTCTGTCCTAACAGTGTGCCCCACCACCATCTTCATGGATACTCTCTCATTCTCTGTTTTGTTTTTCTCAGGGTGGCAGGGATGAAGGAAATTATCTGGATGATGCTCTCATGAGACAGGATGCTCAGGTTAGTAGACCTGAAATTTCTTTCTTTTCTTTGGCCAGTAAGACATGCCTTAGTTGGTGGATCCCCTCTTATATTTCAGTGTATATTGCCTGGCTGGGATATATTAAAAAAAAAAAAAAAAAAAAGGTTCCCATAGATAACCTTTAATGCAGAAATTTCTTGCAGAGATACTTGGGGCTTGGGGGTGATACAGGGCATCATTATATAAGCCCCCCTGTGTTCTTGACATTGGGACCATGGTACGGCCACCCCAGAGAACCATGGACCATCTTTGGAATCACTTGAAGGTGAAGGGACCTGCCTTTGCTTTATTTACCTTGCATTTTTACTTCCCCAGAGAGAACATTTGACAGCACCTGTGTTAAACAGCTTGGCGCAGTGTGTACCCCATTGGGGTAAAATTAATATCAACCCCCAAGAGGCAGTTGGTTCCCTGGTGCCCAGCCCACTGATGCTGCCCTGGCACTGATGCCTGATCTATTTACTGCAGCCAGGTAACACTGACAATAAGAACTAATAAAAAGTGGGTCCTTACCAAGTGCCAAACACTGTTGAGCTCTTGATACAAAGTATGTCATTGAATCCTTGCAATAACCCTGTGAACCAAGTATTGCTATCCCTGTTATATGGACAAGAAAATTGAGGCTTACAGAAGTCCAGTTCCTTGCTCAAGTTCACAGATAATACATGGCAGAACTGGGATTTGAACCTAGGATCTAGATTTGGATCTAGATCCTGTACTCTCAACCAATATACAACCATGGGGAAGAACTGTTCCCATTCATTATGCAAGGTATGAACCACTATGGATTCTGCAGGAAAGAACCCGTTGCTTTCACCAAGAGGGAGAGGGGTATGTGTGTCATAAGAGTTCTGAGGATGCAGGGAGGCCCATCCCATACTAGAGAAATAGGAAATTGCCTCTAAAACAAAAGCTTTGAGGAAGGAGAAGGTATTGAAAACGCTGAACTCCTGGTTGCTTACATGAATTTCAGCTACCTCAAAGACAACATTTTTGGGTATGTTGGAAGGAGCCTCCGTAGTACAGGTGTATCTCAAACTAAATGAAGAGTTAGCAAGCAATTTATTCCTGAGACATTATAGCCACTGTCAATTGTTGGTGCGTTCCTTAGATGCCAGGCATTGCATGAACTGCTTTGCGCTTTTTCCTCATAACACATCTGTGAAGTAGATATTTTTACTTCTGCTTTAGAGATTAAGAAACTGATGTGAAGATTTAAATAACTTATCCAAAAAAATCATTCCTAACTACGGTAAATGATAAATAAATAAATAAATAACTTGTCCAAGATCTCCTAGCTGGTAGAATTGGGCTCCTTGAATCCAGGTCTGTCTGATTTTTTTAAACAAATGCAGTTCAATCAACTGTTTTGAGGGCTCTTCAAGGAGCCTCTTGGAAGTGATCAGCTGAAAGGGGTTTCCTACCAAGTTTGGGCTGGGAAAGTTGGACAGAGGAAGTAGAACTCAGAGTAGGTTTTTCTGGATCCTTCGCCAAGAGGATCCTTCGCCCACTGATATTTCAGCTCTTGTAGGATAAGACAGTAGGAAAACCTTGTCAGCCTTTGCTGTGGCTTGTATCAGCAGTAGGGGGAGTAGTTGCAACCACTAGGTGTTATAGCTGGATTTTGAGGAAAGTGAATGAGTTTGAGATGAGAAGAATGATCAGGGCAGGTGGAATCAGGTCATGGTAACTTACAAAAGGTAGAAATCTTAAAATTTAAAAAGGCTGTTATCCAACGAGTCCAATTTCATCTGTTCTTGGGATGAAACTTGCACTGAAGGACATCATAGGGAGTGCTCAAAATTCCTACTTTAAAAAGAAACTCATGATATATTAAAACTACCCTAGGGGGACCTGGGTGGCTCAGTCGGTCAAGTGTCCAGCTTCGGCTCAGATGGTGATCTCAAGATTCGTGAGTTTGAGCCCCACGTCAGGCTCTGTGCTGACAGCTCAGAGCCTGGAGCCTGCTTCAGATTCTGTGTCTCCCTCTCTCTCTGCCCCTCCCCTGCTCGGGCTCGGTCTCTCTTTCTCTCTCAAAAATAAACATAAAAAAAGTTTTTAAACTACAGTAAAAATGCCCTTCAGAGCTTTGGCTGGATGACACATTTTGGTTCTCTTCTCCTGAAAAACAAACAAACCAGCAAATCTAAAAAAGGGAAAATCCGCATCAACACTGGAAACCACGGAGGAGGGCCGTTAAAATGCCAGATGGGCAGCAAACCTGGGCCAAGGATGCAGGAAGGACATTTCTGCCACAGAAAAGAGGCCAATGCCCCCAACCTCAAAGCACAGTGGCTCTGTGCGAACAGGAAGAAATTCCTCAGGGAACTCCTGTGTCTCAGCAGCCCTCCGTGGACTAGCAACTGGTGCTCCTGCTGGAACTCCATCCATATAAAAAGTGAGGAGCTCCGAGAAGAATCCCCTCACCTTGTTCTGGAGGAAAAGAACAGATCTGGATAGACTGCTCATCACTTAAAAATGAAAAAGCATGACAGTCAGCAAATCCTCAGATCAGACACTATGTGGCCTGTGAGCCAACAGAAGCAGCAAGGGAGGCAAACAGGGCCACACTGTCAGGAAGAGGCAGATTTCACACGGCTTTGGACCCTAAAATACACAAGAGAAAAACAGGTTTCAGTGAAACAAGAGCTAAATAAAAAGGCAGTGAGAAAAGAACAGAGATGAAAACGGAGCCAGATGAAGGGCAAGAAAAGATAAAGGAGCTAGATGAGCCGACAAGAAGTGATCTTAGACAAAACAGGAAAATCTGAATTTTAAAGCTTATTACTTTATTACTTAGATGAACTCTTCGTGCCCTCTGAGCTTTAAAATTCCATGGTTCTGTGAATTGACTCTAAAGCAGTGAGGAAATTAGACAAAGAAGTGAAAGAATAGGTGAGTAGATGGAGGGAAGCCCAATGAGTGACAAAAATGTGTCAATTAAGGGCATTTTGAGAAACTTAACAAGCCAGCTGCTGATTATAAATAAACAGTAGGGTTTTAAATTAAAAAAAATTTAAAAATTTTTTAATAAATGTTTATTTTTGAGAGAGAGAGAGAGACAGAGTGTGAGTGGGGAGAGGCAGAGAGAGAGGGAGACACAGAATCTGAAGCAGGCTCCAGGCTCTGAGCTGTCAGCACAGAGTCCGACAAAGGGCTTGAACCCACGAGCTGTGAGATCACGACCTGAGCCGAAGTCAGACACTTAACGGACTGAGCCACCCAGGTGCTCCAAAAACATTTTTAAAATAAAACACACATAACATAAAATTTGCCATCTTACCCATTTTTAAGTTCAGTAATGTTAACTATGTGCATATTCCTGTGCAAACAATCTCCAGAGCTTTCTCACCTTGCAAAACTGAAACTCTGTACCATTAAACAACTCCTCATTTCCCCCTCCTCCCAGCCAGTGACAACCACTCTCTGGCTTTCTGTTTCTATGAGTTTGACTAGACACCTCATACAAGGTAATCGCACAGTACTTGTGTTTGTGTAACTGGCTTATTTCACTTAGCATAATGTCCTCAGGGCTCATCCAGGTTGTAGCATGTGCCAGAATTTCCTTCCTTTTTAAGGCTGGATCATATTCCAATGTTTGTATAGCCCACATTTTGTTTATCCATTCATCTGTCTGTCGATGGACAGTTGAGTTGCTTCTAACTTTTGGCTGTTGTGAATAATGCTCTGTGAATATGGATATACAGATATTTCCGTAAGATCTGCTTTCCATTCTTTTGGCTATATACTCAGAAGTAGTATTGTTGGATCATATGGTAATTCCATTTTTAATTTCTTGAAGCATAGCCATACTGTTTTCTATAGAGGCTGCGTTATTCTACGTTCTCATCAACAGTGCACAGGGTTCCAGTTTCTCGACATCCTCGCCAAGAATTGCTATTTTCCTGTTGTTTTTTTAAAATGGCAGGGAGGTAATATGAATAGTAGTTTTGATTTATCAGTAATATAGTTAAAGTGGCCAGAGTCAAATTCTTATAGTCCTACCTGTTTGGAATATAAACAATTACTAATGGGGTCCTGGTTCTACTGTGACACCTTGTGTAGCCTTCGGCAAATCACAGATCATTCTACAGTAGTGTTGTCCAGTAGAATTTTCTGCGATGCTGAAAATGTTCTACATTGGCACTGTCTCGTATGGGTGTCCACTGGCTAATTTTAATTAACTAAAATTAAATGAAATTTAAAAGTCAACTCCTCAGCCAGAGTAGCCACAAATGGCCACAGAGCACCTGAAATGTGGCTAGTCTGACTGAGGAGGTGACTTGTAAATTTTCATGAATGAAAATGTAAGTAGTCACATATGGTTAGTGACTTCTGTATGGTAAGCCTAGTCTAGGGCATTCCTTTCAGCTCTGATGATAGAACCATGTAGTCTGTATATAAGGAGCTGCTGCTGGTGCTTGCCCTCTCAAGGAGATAGTAAAAGGTCCTATTAGTCATATACCTAAGGAAAAGTCTTGAGTCATTGTTTGCCACTCACCAACACCACTTCCACCCTCATCACCAACAAAATAAAACGCAGCCAGCTCAGCTCTTTGAAGTTCTGGAAATATTTATATATTTCCTGGCACCTTCTCTGTGATGTTTTAAACTTGTGCTTTGTTTGGCTTCAGGACCTGTATGAGGCTGGAGAGAAGAAATGGGGGACAGATGAGGTGAAATTTCTAACTGTTCTCTGTTCCCGGAACCGCAATCATCTGTTGCATGGTAAGGCACTTGCCTCATCTTCCAAAGAAACTGTTTGAAAGACAGTGAAAACTATATTGTCCATAATTAATTTAGAACCCTTTCCCCTTTACTTGGTACAAAGAACTGATTGCACTGAACTGTCTTAGATATCTTACCTTGGAAATGTAGGAGTGCAACAGTGTGCATGAGAGCCAATTTCTGAAATATTAATGATGAATAATTAGTGGATATACAATGTATTCATAGGGGTTTGGCATTCCTGTTTGTAGGAAACCAACGTTCGCGGTCAGTCCTTTTTCTAAAGCAGCCCCATTTAATTAAAAAAAAATTTTTTTTAAGTTTACTTATTTATTTTGAGAGAGAGAGAAAATGAGTGGGGTAGGAGCAGAGAGAGAGGGAGAGAGAACTCCAAGCAGGCTCTGCACTATGAGTGCTCGAACTCACGAACTGCAAGGTCATGATCTGAGCCGAGATCACGGGTCGGACACTAAACCGACTGAGCCACCCAGGCACCTGCCCCATTTAATTTTACTTACATAAGAAAAAAATCTTCAGTACATCAGTGAGTAATGAAGTAGAATTGTTGGTTGATATTTATTCCTATTTAATATCCAAGCTGTAAAGCTAATAGAAATGATTTCTTTAGGGAGTATGTGGCATAAGATAAATAGTGGATAGTTTCACATTTTATTTCCTATGTGTAATGTTTTTAATTTGCTTCTGGTAATGCTAGTCTTTGTAGTGTGCTTTTAAACTTCTTTGGGAAAAAAACTGTGGAACATTTGTCGTCAGGTTTATTTTCTTGTAAACAGCAATAAGGATTAAATAGGATATTTCATCTTTTATATAAGCTCTTTAGGTCTTTATGTTGCAGTACAATTTTATAAACCCACCGTGCTGTATAATCACACACAATTTACAAAAC
Organism: Lynx canadensis; assembly: GCF_007474595.2. Classification (NCBI taxonomy): domain Eukaryota; kingdom Metazoa; phylum Chordata; class Mammalia; order Carnivora; family Felidae; genus Lynx; species Lynx canadensis. The sequence continues at coordinate 86,420,101 of NC_044305.1, forward strand.
CTATGGGAAATTTGAGGATGAGTTCGCTAAATTGAAAACATAAAGTAATTGAAAATTACAACACATTTGGAAGTTGCAGTGATTTCAGATATTCCACAGTGCCTAAAAATAGGTAATTACACCTGTTAATAAATGTCACGGGCTACCATCAGATGCACCAACTTCTGACTCAGCTCCTTATTTCTTCCCCTTGCCAGATTACTAATTACATAAATCTCCACCTGGTGGTATTTCCCAAGAACTGCAGGTCTGCTAAAGACCATGCAAATACCTTTGTAACAATTTTCACTTCTCAGCACAATTGTCGGGAAGTTATAAAATATCTGCTTGTAAACGACTGGAAGAAAATCTAAGCACTATTTGGATAAAGAAAACTTCATAATTTTCTTACCAACAAACAATAATAGTGAGGATTCAAATAACTAGCGTTTTATTAATTATCTTCCCAGTGCAGTGCTAAGCATATGATAAGCATTGTTTGTTGCAATATCCCATTGGAGCAGCCATTATTTCCCCCATTTTACAGTGGAGAAAACTGGGACTTTGAAAATGTGTCAATGAGATCTTTTGATTCCAAGCAATAGACACTGACTCCAACTTAAGTAAGAAGGAGAAATAATACAGAATGGGACGAGGGAAAGGAAGAGCTGAACAATTCCAGGAAGAACAGAAATCAAGGCAGTTCTGGGGATCACAGTGGAAGGGAGTCACATATTTTACTTGTAAAGCAGAGTTTCTCAGTCTGGTCTTCGTTGAAAATGCTGGTTCTTGAACCCCTACTTCAGAGTGGCTGATTTAGAATCCCTGAAAGTGACATCCAGGACGTTTCCCAGGTTCCCCAGTTAATTCTTCTGTTCTCTGAGGTTAAAGCTGACTCAGTGCTTTTGGCCATTCCCATTATCTGCTCATTTATAAAACCCCCAGGAGGGGGAAAGCCTGGGTGGCTCAGTCAGGCATCAGACTCTTGATTTCAGCTTAGGCCATGATCTCATGGTTGTGAGATCGAGCCCCACATCCCACTCCATGCTGGATGTGGAGCCTACTTAAGACTCTCTCTATCTTTTTCTCTCTCTTTAAAAATTAGTTAATTAATTAATTAAATTTAAAAAATCCCCAGGAGGGTAAGACTGGCTGTGGTCCGATGAACTGCCCACTGATTTGGTAGAGCTTATGGTGTATGTTGGGGGGCAGGGGTGTCTGTGGGTTGACAGCCCTGTGAAAATCACACTGATGGGGCCTGGGGCAATACCCCAAAGAGAGCAATGTTAAGAAGAAAAAACAGATATCCACTCTAAGAAGCCTCCAGAAGGAGACAGCGAGAGGAAAATAGGTTCATCGCATTTGAAAATACTTGGCAAAAAGTGAAAGAAAAACTAATTATGTTACAGTCTATTAAAAGAGGCAACCATTTGTGTCAAATGTGACTCAGTATTCAAGGGGTTGACTTACTCTAGTTTTAAGCCAAAAGGAACACACAGGTGATTGCCAAGGCCAGAATTACAAAAAGACATGTTCTGCTCATTAAGAGAACAATGAGAAAAGAAAGCACATCTCTCTAGATGTTATGTTCATTTTATGTGTGAGAAAACAGGGTCCCAAATAAGGGAAAGGACTCACCTGATCTCCTCCGAGAGTCACAACATTCCTTCATCCTCCCCTCGCACCCATTCCACTTGCCTGTGCCTCCTGGGTTCTCACTGACACTGCTAATTACTTTCTTCCTGAGGTATGCCAAAGAATAAATAGTGACTGCTTTGGATTCTGTGTCTCACTCTGTCTCACTCACACTCTGTCTCTGTCTCTCAAAAGTGAATAAACGTTAAGAAAAAATTTTTTTTTCGGGGCACCTGTGTGGTTCAGTCGCTTAAGCATCTGGCTTTGGCTCAGGTCATGATCCCACGGTTTGTGGGTTTGAGCCCCACGTCAGGCTCTGTGCTGACAGCTCAGAACCTGCGGCCTGCTTCAGATTCTGTGTCTCCCTCTCTTTCTGCCCATCCCCCACTTGTGTTCTGTCTCTCTCAAAAACAAACATTAAAAAAAATGTTTTAATTAAAATAAAAAATGGGGGTGTCTCAAATGTCCATTGATGGATGAATGGATAAAGAAGATGTGGTATACATATACAATGAAGTATTACTTGGCAATCAAAAAGAATGAAATCTGGCCATTTGCAACTACATGGATGGAACTGGAGGTATTATGCTAAGTGAAATTAGTCAGTCAGAGAAAGACAAATGTCATATGACTTCACTCATATGAACACTTTAAGATACAAAACAGATGAACATAAGGGAAGGGAAGCAAACAGGGAGGGGGGCAAAAACATAAGAGATTCTTAAATATGGAGAACAAACAGAGGGTTACTGGAGGGGTTATGGGAAGGGGGATGGGCTAAAAGGGTAAGGGGCATTAAGGAATCTATTCCTGAAATCATTGTTGCACTATATGGTAACTAACTTGGATATAAATTAAAAAATTAAATTAAATTAAAATTTTAAAAAATAACTTGTAAAAAAAAAAAATGGGGGCACCTGGGTGGCTCAGTCGGTTGAATGTCCAACTTCAGCTCAGGTCATGATCTCCCGGTCCATGAGTGCCAGCCCCACATCAGGCTCTGTCATGATACCTCAGAGCCTGGGGCCTGCTTTGGATTCTGTGTCTCCCTTTTCCTCTGCCTCTCCCCCACTCACACTCTGTCTCTGTCTCTCAAATATGAATAAATGTTAAAAAAATTTTTTTAGATAAACAGTGATCTCTAGAATGCTCATTCTCTCCATAAATTTCAGTTTCCTCTATTCTTTTTATTATTTATGATTCCATTTTGTTATTGTTTGTAGTGTTTGATGAATACAAAAGGATATCACAGAAGGATATTGAGCAGAGTATTAAATCTGAAACATCTGGTAGCTTTGAAGATGCTCTGCTGGCCATAGGTAAGTTGGTAGAGGGTGGGAAGTAGAGAAACAAATGTTTACCGACTTTTCTCCTTACTAGTTTATTGTCATGGAGATATAGGTGTTTTCAGGGATTTAAAAAAAAGTTTCAGTCCCTCATAATGGGACGCAGAATTTTAGACAAGAAGTATTATATATGATCTGATCATTATTATATTATGTAGCTTTATATATTTTATATCCTCTGTGCCTTTATATCTGAATATACCGGAGAGATAATCCTATACTAGCTGCCTCTTGTAAGTCTATGGATGGTTAGAACTAATAACTGTTTCATATGGTAGACATAGTAATCATTTTGAAACTATATGCTGCCTTTTGCTTTAATTGCCTTTATTAATTATTTTTCCATGGTCTATGTTCATAAAACATAGACCTTGGCTAAAATTCTTCTGACAAAGCAATCAAGAGAATACTACTTCATACCTTGTAGAAACAGAGGGAACAATTGCCACTTTTTTCTCATAGCTTTTATAATTTTTTTATTTCTTTTTTTTTATCTCAACAGTAAAGTGCATGAGGAACAAATCTGCATATTTTGCTGAAAGGCTTTATAAATCTATGAAGGTAAATGGCTCATTTTTAGCATCTCAATGACTCCAACATGTCTTATGTCCACCTTCATGTTTACTTCTGTTTCCCATACAAATTAACCAAAATCAGCTTGAGATACTCAGTTCAACCCATCAAATACTTCACCGAGTGCCTGCTAATGATAATACTAGGTAGTACTTATTGAGTACTTATAACATGTGATCACCATTGCTAATGCCGTATACATATGGATTAATTTTATCCCTACAACAGCTCTAAGGGGAAAGTCCTATTATTAACCCCCATTTTACAGATGAGAAAACTGAGACATAGGGAGGATGTGCAGTTTGTCCAAGGTCCTCAGTGAGGAAGTAATGGAGCAAGGATGCAAATATTGGCAGTTTGGCTTCAGAGCCCAAGCCCCTAACCATGCATCATACTCTGTGCAGAGACTGCTGCTGGGAACCGTGAGAGGTACAGGAGAGATTGGAAGGTAGGAAGGGGAAGACACATGTGTGCAAAATACCAGTAAGAACAAAATAGAATATAAGACAGTAGTTGAGGATCCAAATATATAGGAACACAGAAAGAAGAGTATCTTCCAGTATTTGTTTAGGGGATGAAGATCAGAGAAGAATATTTAAAGAAGTTGGTATATTTCAGCAGGACCTTAAAGGAAATTTTACAGGGGCACCTGGGTATCTCAGTCAGTTGAGCGTCCGACTTCGGCTCAGGTATGATCTCACAGTTTTGTGAGTTCAAGTGCTGCGTTGGGCTCTACGCTGACACTTCAGAGCCTGGAGCCTGTGTCACATCCTGTGTGTGTCTCTCGGCTTCTTCCCCACTTGTGCGGGCCCTCGCTTTCTCAAAAGTAAGCAAGTAAACGTTAAAAAAAATAGATAAAGGGAGTTTTACGTTGGAGGATTTCATCTGGTAGGAAGGATGGTAAGGCTGGGGAAGGAAGGATGACATTCAGTGGGGAAGAATCATTGCAGGTGAGGCAGGCAGTATGAGAGCACCAGGTATGTGTCTCGAATGGCAGAGAGCAGTCTCCTCTGGTTCGAACACAGAGTGTTGGAAAGGTAGGTTGTGGAAAGCCCTGAACACCATGGTGAGGAACAGTATTCCACAGGCTTCTGCAGGCTTTGTGGTGCAAAAGATGTCATCAGGAGAGCCATGCATAGGCTTGCCTTGATAGGCTAAAGAAGAGCACTGAGAACCAGCATGGATCTTGTTTTCTTCCCTAGGGCTTGGGCACCGATGATGACACCCTTATCAGAGTTATGGTTTCTCGAGCAGAGATTGATATGATGGACATCCGGGAAAACTTCAAGAGGCTTTATGGGAAGTCTCTGTATTCCTTCATCAAGGTAGGTCATGAGAGCCCGGCCTTGGCCCAGGGGAAAGCTCTGAGAAAAGAAATGGGGCTCTGACCTAGGTATTCAGACACTTCTTATCCGTTCCCTGGCAGATAGCACCACTTTTAAAGATCTTACTCTAATTCAGGTATTTCCAGTTTCTTTCCTTTCACACAGATGTTTAAATCTCTGCTAGGTTAGAAGCTGGAAATGTTTGCCTTCTAAATATAGTAATTATGTTGACCCCGGACAGAGAAAGAGTATATTGTAATGCATACTTTTAAAAGTGTCATTTCCTTGCCTGCCTGCTTACAGTGGAAGATAAGCAACAAAGTCAGTCATCCAGAACCCTACCCAGGGCCAGCTAAGATCTACAGTGGGAAAGCCTGTTAGTTACCCTGGATTTCTGCCTTTGTTTACCTGGCAGCAGACTTCCCGGAGTCCTAACTGGGCATGAGAATGACAAGAAATGATTCACATCCAGGGGCGCCTGGGTGTCTCAGTCGGTTAAGTGTCTCACTTCGGCTCAGGTCATGATCTCACAGTTCGAACCCCATATTGGGGGCTTCAGGCTGACCGTGGGGAGTCTGCTTGGGATTCTCTGTCTCCCTCTCTCTGTGCCCCTCCCCTGCTCACGCGTTCTCTCTCTTTCAAAAGTAAATATTTTTTTAAAAAAGCAAAAATGACAAAAGTAAGAAAAATGTAAGTTATACTTATAAGGAACAACTAGAATACAGTGACATGTAAGCAGCTGTGAAAAAGAGGCCAGGGAAGAGAACATTATGCTATAAGGAAAAAGAATTTAAGGAGAAAACACATTAAATAGGAAAAAAGTGATCACTTTATATTAATAAAGGCAACTATTCACAACAAAGATTAAGTCATGAAACTTTTAAGTGCCAAATAAGTGTTGCATTCAAATCTATAAATAAGAAATTTGAAGCTCCAAAAGAAGACATTGATGGAAAAATATGCCAGATAGAATTTAACACATCCTTATTCTTTGGCAGATTGATGAGACAAAACATAAAGAAAGATATATTAAGATTTAATTTAAGAGATATATATTAAACTTTGAATCCAATAGACAGAGATTCCCTCTTTTCTAGTGCCCATGAAGCACAAACAAAAATTGATCTAATAATTAGACCATAAAACGTTATATGTAGAAATTATAGCACCTTTCTGGAAGGCTATTTTGCAACATGTACCAAAAGGCTTAAGAAAATGCACAATCATTGGGGCACCTGGGTGGCTCAGTCAGTTGAGCACCCGGCGGCTTTGGCTCAGGTCATGATCTTGTGGTTCCTGGGTTTGAGCTCCACATCGGGTTCTGTGCTGATATGACAGAGCCTGGAGCCTGCTTCGGATTCTGTGTCTCCCTCTCTCTCTGCCCCTTCCCCACTTGCATTCTGTCTCCATCTCTCTCTCTCTCTCTCTCTCTCTCTCTCTCTCTCTCTCTGTCTCTCTCTCAAAAATAAACATTAAAAAAATGTTCTTTAAGAAAAGGCACCATCATTAATCTGGCAATTCTCATTTTATGAAAATCTATCCTGAGTAAATCATCAAGAAAATGCACAAAAATTTAACTACAATTGCTTATTATAACAGTATTTATAATAGTGAAAAATTAGAAAAGATAGAAATATCTAACAGTGGGGAGGGTAAGGAAATTATTTTACCTATATAAAACGGGATACTATTTAACCATTAAAGAATGATGTTGTAGAAGAACATTTAATAAATTAAAATAGGGAAATAATCTCTATTATGTAAAAAAGCAGAATACAGAATACTATACCCCCTCACATAGGAATCTATACACATAGAAAAAGGTCTGGAAGGGTATTGCACACACCAAAATACTAAGAATATCTCTAGATGGTGGAATTAGGGTTTTTATGTTCTTTTATGTCTTTATTTCCTATATTGAACAGGTATTACTTCTGCAATAAAAAAATAACAAGTGTTATTTTTTTTAAAAAATACCTCTCTGAGAAAAAGCCAGAGAAGACTGAAAAAGTTAACACGGTTGACTCTGAGCTGTGTATTCCTTTTGAAAACCCGCTTATCAGATTGTTCCTTTGCTTCTCTTGCCCCCAGGGTGACACATCTGGAGACTACAGGAAAGTACTGCTCATTCTCTGTGGAGGAGACGATTAAAATAAAATCCAGGAAGGATAGGAGGATTCCCAACACTTTGAATTTTTTTTTCACTTCATTTTTCCACACTGCTATTAGTATTATCTCAGAATGCTTATTTCCAATTAAAACGCCTACAGATGCTCCTTAGGGTATAGACTGTATTATTATTCATCTATAATTACTCATTATGATACTTTAAAGCTGTACTTGCATTTCAAAGCTTATACAACTTGAAAGGAGATTTTAAATTAGAAATAAAAATGTACTCCATGGTTTTAACAGATTTCTTCCTTGTTTGTGTTTCACAGAAATTGGAATGTATTAAATTTATTTCATGGTTTTGGTGAAAAACTATTAAAGCAGAAGACTCAAAGACTGCTGTAAAATCACTTTGCTTCCCTAATTCTGTTTTCAAAGTGGCTAGTAATTTCTTTATTTGAAATTGTGAGCATGTAGTTCTTAAGAATATTAGTTCGGGGCGCCTGGGTGGCGCAGTCGGTTAAGCGTCCGACTTCAGCCAGGTCACGATCTCGCGGTCCGTGAGTTCGAGCCCCGCATCAGGCTCTGGGCTGATGGCTCAGAGCCTGGAGCCTGTTTCCAATTCTGTGTCTCCCTCTCTCTCTGCCCCTCCCCCGTTCATGCTCTGTCTCTCTCTGTCCCAAAAATAAATAAACGTTGAAAAAAAAAAAAAGTTTAAGAATATCAGTTCGATTAGCTGTTTTACATGGTCATACTTTGAAAACATCCACTAATCTCCTTTGTTTAGATTTTGTCTATACTGTTAGTTGATCTCTACAAAAGTTTGCATGGGAGACTTCCTTTCTCACATCTTACATTAAGATTACTTACTCTCTCCAGGTTGAAGTATACCAAAATCACCAACTCGTCTGAGCAAATTAAATTCTAAGTGTGGTTATACAGGTCATATATGTCTGGTTAGCAAACATAAATGCTGAACATTCCACAATATTATGGTTAATGTCTTAATCCAGCTGGAAGGTGAATGGAAAAAAACTAAGTGTCCAACCAGGTATTATACTGATGATGGTGTAATGTTCTGAATTTACTTTTATTTACAGGAATTTTTTTGTGCTAAAAGTAATTTTTAAAATATTTTTCAATTTTGTTGATTTGTAGTAATTTACATTTGCACTGTGCCTTTCAACTCTAGAATTATTCTGAAGTTGTACTTGATTTTATTCAAAGGTTCAGTTTATATACGACGTGGAAAAATAATTTTAATAAAACATGGTGTCTTTAAAATGTCTTTAAAATATTCTTTCTCTAATTGACTTTTCCACTTCGGAGATTTTTCACCTTGGCCCTGAAAGAAGATATCTTTAAAAAACTTGTGTTAGTCAGTTTCTGTTAGAAACTACAACCTAAAGAAGGCATCCAGATGGCCAACAGGCACATGAAAAGATGCTCAACGTCGCTCCTCATCAGGGAAATACAAATCAAAACCACACTCAGATACCACGTCACGCCAGTCAGAGTGGCCAAAATGAACAAATCAGGAGACTATAGATGCTGGAGAGGATGTGGAGAAACAGGAACCCTCTTGCACTGTTGGTGGGAATGCAAATTGGTGCAGCCACTCTGGAAAACAGTGTGGAGGTTCCTCAAAAAATTAAAAATAGACCTACCCTATGACCCAGCAGTAGCACTGCTAGGAATTTACCCAAGGGATATAGGAGTGCTGATGCATAGGGGCATGTGTACCCCAATGTTTATAGCAGCACTCTCAACAATAGCCAAATTATGGAAAGAGCCTAAATGTCCATCAACTGATGAATGGATAAAAAAATTGTGGTTTATATACACAATGGAGTACTACGTGGCAATGAGAAAGAATGAAATATGGCCCTTTGTAGCAACATGGATGGAACTGGAGAGTGTTATGCTAAGTGAAATAAGCCATACAGAGAAAAACAGATACCATATGGTTTCACTCTTACGTGGATCCTGAGAAACTTAACAGAAACCCATGGGGGAGGGGAAGGAAAAAAAAAAAAGAGGTTAGAGTGGGAGAGAGCCAAAGCATAAGAGACCCTTAAAAACTGAGAACAAACTGAGGGTTGATGGGGGGTGGGAGGGAGGGGAGGGTAGGTGATGGGTATTGAGGACGGCACCTTTTGGGATGAGCACTGGGTGTTGTATGGAAACCAATTTGACAATAAATTTCATATATTGAAAAAAAAAAGAAACTACAACACTTGATTTCTGCTTGGTCATGATTTAATGGTTCATGTATTCAAGCCCTGCATGGGGCTCTGAGCTGAGTATGGGGCCTGCGTGGAATTCTCTCCCTCCCTCTCTGCCCATCTCCCCCCCCCAAATAAATAAACATTTTTTAAAAAGAAACTACAACATTAAGAAAAAATAACATATTTAATCTTATGTGCAGTCACTGCTATAAAACTAATGTTTACATATACCAAACACTACTTAATAATATAAAATAATGTATTTAATTTATTCTCTGGAAATAAGTGATGCTCTCTTATAAGTGGAACATTTGTATTAAATAAGACTACTTGCCTTCTGGGGCACCTGGGTGGCTCAGTCAGTTAAGCATCTGACTTTATCTCAGGTCATGATTTCATGGTTTGTGAGTTCGAGCCCCACATCAGGCTCTGTGCTGACAGCTCAGAGCCTGGAGTCTGCTTTGGATTCTGTGTCTTCCTCTCTCCCTGCCCCACCCCAGCTTGCACTTGCTGTCTCTCCCTCAAAAATAAACATTAAAAAAATTAAGAAAAAGAGGGGCGCCTGGGTGGCGCAGTCGGTTAAGCGTCCGACTTCAGCCAGGTCACGATCTCGCGGTCCGTGAGTTCGAGCCCCGCGTCAGGCTCCGGGCTGATGGCTCGGAGCCTGGAGCCTGTTTCCGATTCTGTGTCTCCCTCTCTCTCTGCCCCTCCCCCGTTCATGCTCTGTCTCTCTCTGTCCCAAAAATAAATAAACATTGAAAAAAAAAATTTTTTTTTTAAAAAATTAAGAAAAAGAATAGTCGCCTTCTTTTTTCCTTCTATAATATCTATTGTATTTTGATAGATGAAATACAAAGATTTTTTTTCAATTTGTTTTTACTTGCCCATTATAAGTGCTTGAGCTAATGGTGAAGGCTATTTGTACAAATACTTAGTCATTCCAATTAATTACAGGAAATAGTACTGCTGCTTTGATATGTACCTAGAAGAGTATGGAATCTCCAACTTTATTTGGCTTTGGAAGCATTACAAAATTTTAGTAGTTTTAGCTTTATATATGATTTAACCAAATTTTTTAAAACAAATTGCATATGGTGACTGGATATTAACATTTGTTGACTGGAAGCAGGATAAAGCCACCTTGGAGGAATGTTTGTTTATTGTGAAGAACAAGCATGACTTTGGAATATAATTATGAGGCAACTTTGTTCTTCTGTCCCACTGTTTATTTACATTTATTCATGAGTCTACTTCTCCTGTCATTAGATGAAAATTCTGATAGTTCTGGGACTTTTCTGGTCACCCTTAGGTTTTAAAAAGTCCTACTGTGCAGTCCCTTATGGTCATTTTAGTAATTAATATGTCCAGTCAAAATTCCAAACTTGATTTATAATTGAGGCTTCTTCAGTTCTGGCCTATTGTTCAGCTCTGGACTATTGCCAGCAGGAGTAAGGAATATGGTGGGTTTCTCTTCTTTCTCCACTTTGGTTTCCTTCCCCACACCCATCCTTCCACCACAGCCCAAACTTAGCCAAAAGAGTAAAGGGGAGCAGGAAAGTTCTTACCCGACAGTTCTTGCTGTGGTGATAGAGGATCAGTACTGTGAAACAGCGGCAGATATTTAAAGCTGAATCTTAGGGACATTCTCCTGGGTGCATTTATCAATTCCTTTCTCAGCCCCTAGGAATCTGATAATACTTTCAGGTTCTTGGCTGAAGCCAGTTTGACCTTCCACCCAGGCCTCTGGGACAGAATCTAAGATGATCCCATGCTGGCTCTCTTATGGTGGCCCACACTTGCTCCATGGGAAACACGTGCGCGCACATCCCTTGTGCTGACAGATTCTAGGCATGAGGACTGATCCCCTTGCTGCCACCATTGTCTGCCCCCCCCCCCTCCTGCCCCCACCCCACCCCCTACCAAATTGCCTCAGCCAGCTTCTCCTGATTCAAATTTCTCAGGCATGAGTCAGACACCAGTCCACTCAGGCCCCCAAACTACATGTGGTGCTGATGAGAGTATAAATTGGTTTAATCATTCCAGAGAACTTGGCAATAGCTAATAGAGGTGGAAAGTTCCCAGGAAATCTACTTCTAGGAATCTATTTGGTGAATCTTTGTACACGGTGTTCATTGCTACTCTATAAGAACATTAAAGTAGAAACAACCTAACTCCCTCAAAAGATAAACAAATTGTGGATTAGTGACACAATGAGCAATGAAAATTAACTGGAGATTAACTGGATAAGTCTTAAAAGTAAAATTTTGAGAAAGAAGAAAGGTGCAGAATGATAGGTACAATATGATTCCATTTAATTACATGCCTAAATGTGCTAAAGAACATACAGTGCTTATGGGTATATGTTTAAGAACATGCATGGGAAAACGATAAACACTATTCTCAGGATAGTGGTCACCACAGTGGAGGGAGAGACAGAGATGGAGAGGGAGCTTCTATCTATAGTGTCCTATTGAAGAGAATGAATCAAAGCTATTTTATTTATTTTTTTAACGTTTATTTATTTTTGAGACAGAGAGAGAGCATGAACAGGGGAGGGGCAGAGAGAGAGGGAGACACAGAATCTGAAACAGGCTCCGGGCTCTGAGCTGTCAGCACAGAGCCTGATGCGGGGCTCGAACTCACTGACCGTGAGATCATGACCTGAGCCGAAGTCGGACGCTTAACCGACCGAGCCAACCAGGCGCCCCAAAGCTATTTTAATTTTAAATTATCATACATGTGGTGGGACCATAGGTGTTTACCGTATTACTCTGAGTAATTCATTGTAAACACTTTATTTAAAAAGTAGCAGAATGGTGTCAGGGAATGAAAGCTGGCTGTCCAAGGCAGACAGCTGTAAATTTTGCTCCGGCCTCCAGAACGCACTGTAAGCCCTGCCAGTACTGGTACAGACCCTACTCAGACGTTTCACTGCAGCTAGAAGGGAAGCTGGGAAGTGCAGGGAACCTTTGCCATAACCCGTCTAGGGCGGCAGAAGGCCGATGTTTAAGAAACACAAAGGCCTAACGAAACTCCACATAGTAGGTCCTCCTCCCCGAGGAAGCCTTGCCAAATGCCCGCAAGGCGTGATCCCAACTAGTGGTGAGCTCCTCTAAGGAAAAGCCCAAACAGCACCATCTTTTTTGCCCCTACTTAGCACAGAGCCTACTAGGTATCCGGAACTCAAGGAACTTTTGCAGAAACAATCAATGAGCTGGAACTCCCGGTCGGGCTAATACAAAGGGGTGTGTGAAGTAACGCTAAAATCCAGATTGGCCCCAAATCTCATGGTAGCGCGAGACCCAAGCGGAGAGCAGGCCGCTAGCCGCCTACGCGCCGACAAGCTCCCCGGCTCCAACCCCCTTTACCTTTCAGCGCAGGCCCCACCCACCACGCACACTCGCCTTCCCCGCCCCTTCCGGAGGCTCGCCGCGCGCACGCGCCTTCCGGTCCGCGCTTTGTTGCGATAGCGAGGGGGCGAGGTTCTGCGGTCCCGGCGCGCCGCGCGGCTGGACGCGGCGGGCGGGGCGGAGGATGGAGGCGGTAGCGTCCGCTGCGACGGTTGGGGCTGCGCGTGAGAAGGTGGCCGTGTAGGCACCTGGGCTGGGTGGAGGCGGGCGGCGGCCGGGCCATGGCGGGAGACCGCCTCCGCTGGGCTCCCTGAGGTGCGCTCCCTGAAGTCCTGGGGAGCCGTGGTCCATGGGCTCCCTGAGCAGCCGAGTGCTACGCCACCCGGGGCGAGCCCGAGCCCAGCAGGAGCCGGGTTCTGGGGCGGGGGGCTCGACCCGCAGGCCGGAGTCTGGCGGCGACGCTGCGGGCCACGGCTTCTGTTACTGCCCAGGCAGCCGCAAGCGCAAGAGGAGCAGTGGGGCCTTCTGCTACTGTCACCCCGACTCCGAGACAGACGAGGATGAGGAGGAAGGGGACGAGCAGCAGCGACTCTTCAACACCCCTCGCAGGTACGTGGAGGGACGCGCCCGCACCTGTTGGGCAGCTCCAGGGCCCCGCCTGGGGACAAGACCGGCGCCGGGTGCGCTTGGGGGTGCGGCGCTCCCCAGCGGGTGAGGAGCGGAAGTGCCCTTGACCGGGAAACGTGGGAGCCAGCCTGATGCGGGGCGGATGGGGAGCGCCTTGGGAGGCGCCTGGTGTTCTGGATTATAAACCACAGACGCTGCCCGAGTGGTGTTACAGCCCCAAGATGAGACTGGCAAACGCCAAGCCAGAGCTCACGCCTCATTAAAGCTTAGGCTCCAAAGGCTGGCTGGCCTTCCGTAATACACCTTTGTCCTCCTCCTCTCTGAGTGGGTGGCAGGAGAAGTTGTTTTGCATCCGGTTACCTTAAGGGGCACGTCCATCAGTGTAAAGGGAAGTTATTACACACACGAGAGTTCTCTTTAACTGTAAAGGTGAAATTTATCAGTAGTGTGCATTTGTTCCTTATTGGGAACAAAGTTAGAGCCTCTATTACTTGAACGTTGACCGTGGATATGTGTAAGTCATTGCTGCAGCTTGCTTAACCTTTTTTCAGAGTTGAAACACAGGATGTTTACTTGTGAATTAGAAAATTAGAACGTAGTTTATGCATAGAATACGTTTCCACATAAAGCAATCTGATTGCTTTTTTTTTTTAAGATCAGTGGGATAAATGCAGTATTTTAAATGAAACTTCAAAAAAAAAAAGATTGAAAAACTTTGCTACACAAATGTAACATATTTATTGTGAAATGAAAGTATCATGGATAGCCTCTGTTAATAGTGTGTTATCTAAAAATCTTTCATAGAGTTTTATGTATGAATGCTTGTTGTTTATTTACAGAAATGACCACCACCCACCCCCACCCCTGTCAAATTCTTCAGTTACCTTTTTGGAGAGTCAGTATAGTATAAAGAGCTCAGATTCTGAGCTTAATAGCCTTTTTTCCTCTTAAGTAAAATGGAGAAATTAATACTTGCCTTTTTTTAAGTTTGTTTATTTTTTTGTTTATTTGTTTACATATTTAGAGAGTGAGCAAGAGGGGGATGGGGGCAGAGAGAGGGGGAGAGAGAATCCCAAGCAGGCTCAGTGCTGTCAGCACAGAGTCTGAGGTGGAGCTTGAACTCACAAACCATGAGATCATGACCTGAGCCCAAACCAAGAGTCAGATGCTTAACCAACTGAGCCACCCAGGCACCCCAATACTTGCCTTTTAGGGTCCATATAATGCACAGTGCCTGGTATTGAAGTGCTCTGTAAATATTATGTCTCCTTGATAAATTGACCTCCTTTAACATTACAAAATGTCTCTCTTTATCCCTGGTAATATTTCCACTACTACTTTCCACTACTACTGGGTGTTTAAAATGTATATCTTTTCCATTGTTTTCTTTTTTACCTGTATCTTTATATTTAAAATAGGTATCTTGTAGAAAGCATGTAGTTGGGTCTAGCATCTTTTTTAATCCATTAGGATAATCTCTGTCTTTTAATTAGTATTTAGACCACTTGTATTTAATGTCATTGAAATATATATGTCAGGATCCATTCAAAAGAGAAATCATGCAGCAATTTGAAAAAGGAAAATGTAATATAACCATTAACAAGGAAAGGGGAATTAATTACTGAAGGTAAACTACTAAGGTAAAGAGATTTCTAAAAATGTATAGGAATAGAAGATAGAGGGAGCAATTCACCACTTCTCAGACTGAGAACATCCAAGGAAGGAACAAATTTTGAATAGAGCCATCTTTCCCAGAGTGAGATTCAGATATTGGAGGAGGTAAGGCTGTAGCCCACTAGATGGTAGAGAAGCTGAGATGTGGTCGGCTAAGGCTGGTAAGCAGGCAGCTGCTCACTGGGATGCCAACAAATTTGCTTAGAGTCTGTCTGGCCCACAAAGCTGAAAATATTTACTGTCCAGACCTTTACATAAAAGGTTTGCCAACCCCTGAACTACATGAGTGGACTAGAATGGAAAGTCTTTAAAGCAAACCTTTATTAGAAAATACTTGCAGAATTTAGGGGTGCTTAGATGGTTGAGCATCCAACTCTTCATTTCAGCTCAGGTCATGATCTCACGGTTTGAGGGTTTGAGCTTTGAGTTGGGCTCTGAGCTGACAATGTGGAACCTGCTTGAGATTCTCTCTCCCTCTCTCTCTCTCTGGCCCTTGTGTCAACATGGTCACATGGTGTGTCTCTCTCTCTCTCTCTCTCTCTCTCTCTCTCTCTCTCAAAATAAATAAATTTTTAAAAATTATTTAAAAAGAAAAGGAAATACATCCAGAATTTAGTATGTTTTATATCAGTGGAAGAGGCCTGGCTATTCAGCCCAGTGTGGTTGAAGTGTGTAAAAAGATACTAAGACCTGGAAATTTGTGTGTTGACACTAATTATGCTCCCTGAGGTTGTTCTGAGCACTCCCACCTCAACCAGCTACTCCATGAAAAGTTTTGGCTACCAAGCCCACCTTCCATTTCATTCATACCTTTTGACAATCGCATATTTTACTTTTACATTAACATGACTGTTGAAACTCAGCTGTTCTGCAACCAGATCTTGGTTGTTTGCTGTGCCTTGGTTGTAAAATTTGAAACCTAGTAAACAGTATTTGTTATTATAACTATGTAAATATTGTTCACTACAAAGTCAAGTAGTGTGCTAGGATTATAAACCATACTTCCTGGATCCAGTGTCACAACGCTTTGTTTTTCTATTGGAGAAATTTTCTAACCTTGTAGTTAAATGGAATCTTTTTTCTACATTCCATCAAGTTTTCAAAGTCAGACCCTGTTTTCATTTGTATCTTTTTATGATAGTTGGTTTGTTGTTGTTTTTGTATTGCTTTTTAATTTTCCTAGAATTTCTAACTGCCCCCCACCACCATTGACAAAAGAATAATATCCCTTCATTATATATTCACGTTTTCCTATCTTTCTAAACACGCTTACATGGTGTCCTCCTCTAAACCCAAGACCCCCCTCTTGGGTCCCTTCACCTTCCTGTTCCATTCTGGAACCATTGCTTTCTGGGTCTGTGCTTATCCTGGGGCTTACTTTCATCCCATCTCTAGGATTGGATCTACTGTTTTCTGTAGCTTTTATCTTTTTCTTCCTCACCCATTTTGGAGAACTGTATCCTCATGTATTTTACTCAGAAGGGATGCAAAAGGAGGTAATTTGTGCTTATCTGAATGTAAATTTAGTCTCTAACTTTATTCATCCTTTGAGTATGGAAATCTAATCTAAAATAACTTCATATCCTTTATGATATTACTTCGTTGTTTTCTCGCCTACAGTGTTGATGAGAAGTATGATGCTGGTCTAACTTTCTTTTTAGGTGGCCTTTTTTTTTCCTCTGGAAATTTTGGAATTTTTTCATCGGTGTTTTGGAATTTAACTAGAATGTGCTTAAGTATGGGTTTTTTAATGGCCGCAGTACTTGGTTGATTCTTACAATCTGGAGACTAGTTTGGAAAAATTTCCTTCCATTAATTTCTCCATAATTTCCTTTTTCCTGTTATCTTTGTTTTCTCTTTCTTGGACTCCTCTTAAACCAGATTTTGGATTTCTTGGATTGTACCTCTTTCTCTTTTCTTTTTGTCCTTTCTAGGTCTTTTTTGCTTTATGTTCTAGGAAATTTCCTTAACTCTCTCAGTATCCTCTCTTTTGGCTTATTAATTTTAGCAACCATGTTTTTAATCTCGAAGAGCTCTTTTCTTTCTTGTTTCCTTTATCATAGTATCCTGTTGTTTTATAAATGTAATAATCTCAGATATCTATATCGAGATGTGCTAATTTTAGAGTGTTTTAAATTCTCTTTTCCCTGAATTAATGTATTTCCTCTGGGGCCGGTTTGTCTTTTTAATGGTCTTGAATACTCCAGATTCTCCTCATGTTGGGTGATCCTTGGTTGGGTGATCCTTGGTATTTATTTATTTATTTATTTTTTCAACATTTATTTATTTTTGGGACAGAGAGAGACAGAGCATGAACGGGGGAGGGGCAGAGAGAGAGGGAGACACAGAATCGGAAACAGGCTCCAGGCTCCGAGCCATCAGCCCAGAGCCTGACGCGGGGCTCGAACTCACAGACCGCAAGATCGTGACCTGGCTGAAGTCGGACGCTTAACCGACTGCGCCACCCAGGCGCCCCAATTGGTATTTAGAATGAGTAACACGTGCGTGTGTGTGTGTGTGTGTGTGTGTGTGTGTGTGTGTGTGTTAATTGAGTAAATTAAACTAAGCCTTCCCTTTAAGTAGAAAGACTGATTACTAAATTGGATATGAGTGGGGCATGCTTCATTTTAGAGCAGAAATTCCCAAATTTTTTTTGTTCACAGCACCCTGAGAGTCTCAGTAGTTTTTTAAATGGTACCTCTGGTCCTAAAGAAATATCTCATAGTTAGTATGACTATGATAGTAGTAGGTAACATGGTATCTCAAAGATCTTGCTGTGTTTCCTTCAAATACAAAATATTCCACACACTTCCCTGAGTTTGGTGTGGTGCTCTAGGTGCTTTAACACATAGTTTGGGGACCATGATTCAGGGTGAATGGGTTAAGAGCTAACAGGCTACAGATTCCCCAAATGTCAGAATAAGGATTGCTTTGTGTGGGGTGCCACCACCTATACTAAAGTCTCAGCTTCTCCTGATAGATTTGTCCTCTCTCTCCTTTCTAGAAGAGCATTGGAATCTTTATGCCTGAGTTGTCTGTGCTCTGGTTATCTGTACTCTGTGTTCATACATTGTGGAGGAGGCCATTAAAGGAACACATTTCCCCACTTTGTGCCTTACTTCTGCCTTTTATTACCCCTGAGATCTCTCCTAACCCACACACACTTCTGAAGGGCAGATGGCCTTCAGCCTTCATCCTAGACCTTCAGAATATATTCTGGTCTCTTATCAGATGATAAACCCACCTTCCTTTTTGCTACTGTGGGCTTATTCCTTTCTGTACTTTTTTTTTTTTTTTTAATTTTTTTTTTCAACGTTTATTTATTTTTGGGACAGAGAGAGACAGAGCATGAACGGGGGAGGGGCAGAGAGAGAGGGAGACACAGAATTGGAAACAGGCTCCAGGCTCTGAGCCATCAGCCCAGAGCCTGATGCGGGGCTCGAACTCACGGACCGCGAGATCGTGACCTGAGCTGAAGTCGGACGTTTAACCGACTGCGCCACCCAGGCACCCCCCTTTCTGTACTTTTAATGCAATCTGGGGATGGTGCTGTCAGGAACTAGAAACTATATTGTCTCATTTGTTTCTCATAGTAACCCAATAAAGTGCTTACTATTAATTTTTCTTTGCATCTGGAGTAACTGAGCTGTGGTGGAGCTGGGACTCAAACCCAAGCCTCTACTACCAAAGCATGTGCTGTTTTTACTGTCTGTTGGGAAGACATGTCAAACACATTGGTTCAAGACATCATCTGAAACAGTTACTTCATTTTTAAAAAGACTAAAAATTTTGGGGTGCCTGGGTGGCTCAGCTGGTTAAGTGTCCCACTTCTGCTCAGGTCATGGTCTCGCAGTTCAAGCCCCACATCGGGCTCTGTGCTGACAGCTCAGAGCCTGGAGCCTGCTTTGGATTCTGTGTCTCCCTCTCTCTGTGCCCCTTCCCTGCTCGTGCTCTGTCTCTCTCTCTCTCTCTCTTTTTCTCAAAAATAAACATTAAAAATATTTTTAATTAAAAAAAAAGACTAAGAATTTTTAACTACTAAGAAAGCTTGTCAGGATTTGCCAGGAACACAAAAAGGTATTTATCGGCCTCTGCCTAGGGCTTTTCTTATTCATTGGACCATCTTGAGCAATGATTATCAAATTAAAATTATATATATGTATATATGTGTGTGTGTGTGTGTGTATGTTGTGTGTATATACACACATATACACACACATATATATACACACACACATATATATATAGTTACCTTTTAAATGAAATTTTATGCAGAAATCCTCAAAACGTGATGCTGCCCTAGTTGAAGTTAGTGAGGATGTTCAGAGTTCACTCCTCAGCTATCCCTGGTGGCTCCTAAGACGTTTCTCCATTGAGCAAAGTTTTGAAAACCTTTGATCTAAGGCTGCAAACCATTTGACCAATGAGGGTGAAAATGCTTTTAATGAGTTTAGGAATAGTTTGATACCAAAATAAGATTAGATATAAATTATTCTCAAAATTACTTGGATAGGTAAAATTTTTATTCTTGTTCTGCACTTTGTAGTTGCATAGCAGTAGCATTGAAGTTGTACTGAGATCCTCCATAGTACTCTTTTCTAAATGAGGAAATAAGCAAAAATCACATGCTGACCTACAAGTAATTCACTTAGTTCAACAAACACATATTGTAAGAGTGTACAGTGAAAGGTCACCTGTACATGCTATCCCATCTAGCTGGCCACTATTAACCCTCTTGGCAATAGAGTACCCTAGAGATTACTACTATCATTAGTTTCTTACGTACTAATGCAAATTTGAATATATAATATCCCTCTTTCCTTTTACACAATGAATAACCTGGCTCTATTTAATAGAAATTGAACAAAAGGAATATTTTGAGTTTTATGCAAAATCAGTAAAACACTCAGTTTTACACATATGTAACATTTGCATTTCTTTTAACAGGAAAAAATTAAAGAGTACATCCAAATATATTTATCAAACCTTATTTTTGAATGGAGAAAATAGTGACATTAAGATATGTGCTCTAGGAGAAGAGTGGAACTTACACAAAATATATTTATGTCAAGTAAGTATTTTATTTTTCTATTTGAGTAAACAAGGTAGTCACTTAAAAATAGCTCAAACTCTTTCAAGTCCTGTTCTTTCTTATTGCATTTCATAGTAATTGTTTTGCATGGATAGTGGTTGTCTAAATCCTGTCATCTTACACAGAGTCTTGTTTTATCAAAATATGGCACACTCTGTTAGTGGAAACTTAGTTTAGTCTAGAAAACAGATTTTGAATTTTCATTGTCATACCAGCCTAGCAAATACCTTTTTGTCATTACTTCAATAAGGTTCTTATTTTAGTGCCCTCTGCTGACAAGAGGGAAAAGGGGGGGGGGGGATGCCTAAAATTAAGATTGTTGAATTTGTTTATTTTGTATGTAGTTATTTAAATTGAATAAATTTAGCTGAAATGTTCCTTTGTAGTTACGGTTGAATGGAAAATGCAGTTAACTTAAAGACAAGACCCAACAAATATAGACCAACTTATTTAGCTGATATACCTATTTGGTTTGTGTGCTGAAAATATTACTATCTGCCATCCTATTTTAAAGATTCAAAACTCTCAAAAGGAAAAAAAAATGTTGCTCTAATGGCTCAAATATTTTACTCATTCTTTCATCAAATCTATCTATTCTTTCTTCAAATCATTGTTCTAGGCATTGGGAATAGAACAGGGAACAATTCAGTTTTTATCCTATGGAGTTTATATTTTCTGTCTTCTTCACTATTTGACAATAATTACTGGTAAGACAGTATAGTATAAGATTTTCCAGTAGAAGTATTTTAAGGGAACTTTTTCTATAACATTTTAATCATAATCATTGTCATAATAGTCAAGTTTAATTTGGCCAGAGGTATATAGCCCAGGGAATATATCAGAATATTGCTCTCAACTTGACAATAGGGTCCTTTCTGTTTTTAATCTCAGAGAGCACTTTTGTGAATTTAAGGATGAGAATGCCTCTGTGTAGGCTTTCACTCTCAAGAGAAACTGTACTGATTATAGGACAAACTACATGCTACAGTCTAATAAGCCCCCTGAGGACAGAAACAGTGTCTGTTTTGTTAACTGCTATATTCACAGTGCCTTATACATACTAAGTATTCAGTAAAATTGTTAATATTTGATCTATTCCAAAGTAATTCTAGTTATGAGAGGTGCTATCTAGAAGGTAACTAAAGACTTCATCCATTCTGGTACCTTTCCAAGAATCAGGTTCATTCTGGAATTTTCTGATTAGATAAAACTAGACTTTAGATTTATCCTGATATCTGGGGATCATCCCATTAATGCTGACTTCGGACTGGCTTGGACCCTTTACAGCCCGTAATACAGTAAGGATTCAACAGTATGAAGGTTCTTAGCCTTCTGTCTTCCCCAGTACATGATTGTGTATTCACCTTGTGTGTTGTCATATGTTCATGAGAGACTTAAATATATATTTTCTAAGCTTGAATTTAGAATGCCATTGAGAAGGAAAACATACCTGTAATAGACTCAGAAATTGTTTTAACTAAGTAAAAAGCTAAAGGGAGGCTCAAATAGTAATATAGGAATTCAGATAGTAATATGAGAATTTGGTTTTGTTTTCATTAAACTAATACTAAACTGAAAGTATTTTGACATACTTAAAAGTGTCCTTATCTTAATTTCATTTTTCCTGTAGACATATTTAGCAATTCTTTTTCTCCCAAAATAATATGGGTTCATTTTGATAGAACAGTTGTTTGGAATTAGAAATGGAAAAGTAATTCAGAAGACCCAGAAAGTACTGGATAATCATTTTGTTTTGTTTTGTTTTGTTTTTTCAAGTCTGGCTACTTTTCTAGTATGTTCAGTGGTTCTTGGAAAGAATCCAGCATGAACATAATTGAACTGGAGATTCCTGACCAGAATATTGATATAGAAGGTAACCACCACTATAATTACTACTATGCAAAAATTATAACATATCCTTTTTATTCTTTTGGTAGAAAATAAATATTTTCTTCTAACTTTGCAGGCTAGATAAAAGCTCCACTTAACACCCCAGCGTGACAGCTTTGTACTGATTTGCTCCATAGTTCTATCAATTCTATTCTTTTTTTTTTTTTCTTTTTAACGTTTATTTATTTTTGAGAGAGAGAGACAGAGCACAGGCAGGGGAGGGGCAGAGAGACAGGGAGACACAGAATCTGAAGCAGGCTCCAGGCTCTGAGCTCTGAGCTGTCAGCACAGAGCTCAATGCGGGGCTTGAACCCACAACCCATGAGATCATGACCTGAGCTGAAGTTGGACGTTTAACTGACTGAGCCACCCAGGCGCCCCTTATCAATTTTGCTCTACCTATCCTTAATCTACTTAGTCATATGGGCCTTATCAGTCTGTTTATTTATTGTTGTAAATATATCCGCCTAGGGTATTGAGGATGTAGGGTGAAGGAAGGAAGAGTGTGACTGTTTTTTAAAATTACATAGTTAAATGTAATGGTTTAAAAAAAGAAAAAGAAAAGTGGGTAAATAGTGTTTATTGATTATTCCCCATGTATGAAGACTTTCTCTGGGAACAATAGGGTATGAATCACGTAATCAATGTTGTTTTAGAGCTATGAGTTCTTAGATGAGGAAGCTGAGGCCCAGAGGATTTAAGGGGCTTACATTCATCAGTCAGCCTGTACTCCTAATTTCTGTTCCAGTGCTCATTTTCTGTTTCCCTGTTTGATAACCCAAGTGGAAATAACCAGCACTCACCACATAGGCAAAGAGAAAAGTTAAGAATATTTAAAAACACAAGTGTGGCAGTGGAGAGAAGGAAGGGCAGGCCTAGATAGCTGGGGTGACTGGGGGAGCATGTGGCGTGGATAGGAGCCAAGAGCTATTCCCCACTCCCCAGCAGTGAAGCACTGGAAGCACCAGGGTTAAGATATCATGGGGTCTGTGTACTTACTGATTAGTCTACTCAGAGGTATCTTTATAAAACTTTTTCCAAGAGTGTCTTAACTCTAACCACCAACTAGTATCAAGATTAGATGTAGAAGAATCCAGCTCTTTTATTTAGCTAGAATAAATGGAAATTTATAACATTGTTATTAAACTAGCTCCATTAATCAGTAACCATTACTAACATTTTAATTAGTGTACTTCCCTTCTCCTGTTATGTACATCCTAAATTCAGATGCATGCCTGAATTTAGGCATACATCTGAAGAGTGGGAAGATGGTCATTGTTATTTTTGTAATAATTTATAGATAACATTGTATTTCATTCCATGCCTGTACTTTTGCTTTCAGCACTGCAGGTTGCATTTGGGTCACTGTATCGAGATGATGTCTTAATTAAGCCCAGTCGAGTTATTGCCATTTTAGCAGCAGCTTGTATGTTGCAGTTGGTGAGTATGTACCTTATTCAAAGAAAGGATCACAGTTGGACCTTTGGTTCAAAGTATCTATTGCAAAAACAAGAAAAAGCTTAGCTCTTTACAGCTTTTAAAATAAAAATGAAATATGTAAACATGTCACTTGTGATAAGTCATTTAAAAAGCTTAACCAAAAAAATACTAATAAAATAAAATTTATTTTTTTTCATTTTTTATTTTTTTAAATATATGAAATTCATTGTCAAATTGGTTTCCATACAACACCCAGTGCTCATCCCAAAAGATGCCCTCTTCAATACCCATTACCCACCCTCCTCTCCCTCCCACCCCCCATCAGCCCTCAATAAAATAAAATTTAAAAGCAATTTATTATAGCTGAGGGGATCATCATGTCTGTGTAGCATGAATGCAAGGTATTTGGATGCAGATACTGTAGAATTACTATAGTGTGGTAAGAATTTTTTTGTCTAGGTCCATTTACAGATTTCAGTTCATTAATGGTTTATCTTGACTGTTAATAAGCAGATTGCTTTGATTACTAATTCATTTAGTTCATGGGTTTGAAAAACATTGAATGCTTACTTTGTCAACTTTTTCTTAATTATGAAATAGTTGTGGTAAACCACATGAATATATATAATCTGTTGGTAGATTGACAGATTTGTTCATTCAACAGAAGTATATTGAGCAACATGTTAAACTTGCAATAGAGATCCAAAGGTAAATGAAGATATAGTCTGCTTCAAGGAACTCATAATATAATGTGTGTGTGGAATGGGGGAAGGCAGGGTTGATACACAGACCCAGAGATAAAGTAAGAACTGTCCAGTGTACCATGAGTATGATAATAAACATCCCGTAGGATTTAGCAGATGAACAAAGGAGGGAGTGGTCAGTTCAACCTGGTGGTGCAAAGAAGGAAGTTGAGTCTTGAAAACTGGAAATGTATTTATGTTGCAAAGAAAGAAGAAAGAAGGAAGCTTTTTATACAGAGCAAATTAAGACCTGGAGATGTGTGACATGGAGGCCTAGAGAATCTGAGTGGAACATGACGCTAGCACAGAAAAGAAAAAGGGTTGGAGAGAAGGAGGCAGAGTCCAGATCATGAAAATCCCTCTGTACCTTTTAAGAAGTTTAGATTCAAATGTAGGTACTTTTGAAAGATTTTAATCAGAAGAAAGACAGTTATGTTTTAGAATACTTTGGAAATAATGTAAAGGATGTATTGAAGGAAAGAGGAGTACATTAGAGACAAAAGCTTACTGCAGTAGTCCCAAATCAGAGTCTGAAGTAGGGCAGTAGCAGTAAGAATGGAGAGGAGAAACTGGATCACAGAAAGATTAAGCAGGGATAATCCACTGGACAGATAAGATGTTAAGAGGAAGGTAGAGGGGGCAGGAGATGGGTAGTCTCCAGTGACTTCCAGGTAAGTTTAAAATCCTAATGGAGTCAGTGTTTTATTTTGATCTTTAAAAAATGTTAATAAAGTTTCTTTTTATGTGACATTTGTATACTGATTTATTTGAAGTATTAGTTAATAGCTTGCTCAGTATACTTGGCTGGGATCATTTGGTTTTTTTAAATGTTGTGATCCTTTCAATACTTACTTCCAACAAGTACACTTTGTTTTCTAACTTTAGTCCTTTTGGTTTTGTCCTAAATCCCATTTTCTGCATTACCTTTATGACTTAACTAACTAATTTAATAATATACTTGCATGATGAATATATTTCAGAAATTTAAGTAAAAAGTGACATTCTTCCCATATATTGAATAAAGTTCATTTGAAATCTTACATATAAACATTTTAGATTAATATTGCAGTGTAAGTTTAAAATAATGTGTTTTAGATGCACCTCTTAGAAATTGATGAGTGTTTTATACTTTAATAAACACTTTATGATGATTCATACTGTTTACTTGCCTAGCTCCATCACATAGTCAACTGAGTATGTTAAGAGATCTTAATTTAATGTTTTATTTATTTTTTGAGACAGAGAGAGACAGAGCGAGACAGAGCATGAACGGGGGAGGGGCAGAGAGAGGGGGAGACACAGAATGGAAGCAGGCTCCAGGCTCTGAGCCATCAGCCCAGAGCCCAACGCGGGGCTCGAACTCACGACCTCGAGATCGTGACCTGAGCTTAAGTCGGACGCTCAACCGACTGAGCCACCCAGGCGCCCCAAGAGATCTTAATTTAAAAAGAACAGGCAAAACAGACAGAATGCCGCTTAAATTTGCAAAGGTCCCAGAGTGTGGAAGAATAGAAAAGAAAGAGAAAAGCAATATTCATCTCTACATTACTACCTTACTGCTTTTACCCCTTGCCCCCTTCCATTTTTAATTCCAAGTATTCAGTTGAATACTTGCTGGATTTTTTTTTTTTTTCAGTATTTTTACTGGACTTAAAAATTTAGGCTTGCTGCACTTAATGAGTTTTCTTTCTTTCCTTCTTTCTTCCTTTTTTTTTTTTTTTTTTTTTTACTTTTTAATATGTAAAAGCACATATTCAAAACTAATTTTTCCCATGTGAGATGGGCCTTTCCAGTGCTTATTTATATTTACAGGATGGTTTAATACAGCAATGTGGTGAGACAATGAAGGAAACAATTAATGTGAAAACTGTATGTGGCTATTACACATCAGCAGGGACCTATGGATTAGATTCTGTAAAGAAAAAGTGAGTTACCTTTTTTATTTTTCCTCCCATCCCACTTTTTGGAATTTGGCTGCTTTGGTTTGTTAAGAGAATGTATAGCTATAAGAAAGAAAGGGGGGAAAAAAAGATAGGGGACTAGAATTTTGTTCTAAAAAGTCCCTTTTTACATTTGGATGAATGAGTAAATTCCTTGAAAGTGTTGTCTTTGTAAGTGACCATGAGTGGGTTATACATGTTTATATGTGGCTTATAAAAACTATGGCCATTCTTTACAGGGAATTTTCTATTAATTTTTTTTAAGTAGTAGGCATCATAGACATTGTATCAGTACAGTTACTGGCAATGTTTTTAACTCTTGAGAATTGCAGGACCTGTTTTCAAATTATAAAGAAGGTAATAGAAGTTTGTAAGCCCCTTCCTAAATGATTTAACATGAACTTGAAATGAGGTTTTCTTAATTAGAAATGCTCTTATTAATATAAAAGAAATATTTCCTTAATAACTGCTGACAAAAATAATACTAAATTTTCAGTTGTTAAATTTAAAACTTTGAGCATGTTCTAGCAAGACTAATATTCTGTTTTTATTTTAACTGTAAGTCCTACTAAGTAAGTCATAAATGCATATTTATGTATCATGTGATAAATAATTCCATGTTTTTAATTTCAGGTGCCTTGAATGGCTCCTGAACAATTTGATGACTCACCAGAATGTTGAACTTTTTAAGGAACTCAGGTATTTTAATTTTAAGTAACTTTGCAATTAATTATCCTAAAGTAATATTTATTTGTTAAAGTGTTTATTTGTTTCATACAAAAACATATTCCTTATGAAAAAGTCAACAATTTAATGAAAGGTATCTTGACTGTATCTATGAACTAAAGAAATGCTTCAAAATTTCTTTGTCATAAATAACGTATATTATGTCTAGTATTTGAGCTAATTTCTATAGAAAAATTCACTGCTACTATAAAACCATAGAAGAAATCTCAAGTGTTACTTCATTTTTGCTGGGCTCTTAGAGAATGTACAAGTTTTATTTTAAAAATTATCTTTACCATTCATTGTAAAAGTAAGTTTGAGGAAGTTGTTTTAAACTTTTTGCGAAGCCTAATGAAATTAAATTCATAATCAGGTTGGCCTTTTGAATTACCTTTGCTTGTCTTTCCTTCCTTCCTTCCTTCCTTCCTTCCTTCCTTCCTTCCTTCCTTCCTTCCTTCCTTCCATAAACACTTCCTGAATGTCCACTGTATATAACAGTACTCTGTCAGGGGCTGTGAAGGATGCAGAGGTGATTATGTCATGGTCTCTGCCCTTAAAGGGATCATTCCTGTGATGTCAATTTTACTAATTTTTTATTTATTTTTTGTCAGGCGTGGGTGGGGAAAAAGATAAACATTTTTATGTTTAAATACAGTATGGAATATAGAGAATTCTGGAATATAGAGAATTCAAGTTTCTTTGAACCTTAAAGATGAAATACAAGAAGTAGTAGAAATGTTATTTTTATGGCTAGACCATCTCCTGGATTCTTGGATCCATTCCTTTCCTCTGCCTTTAAGAGGTCCTTTGGCAGAAAAGTTTGAGAAGCATTATTCTATACAGAAAAAAAAAATCATTTCCTAGTGCTATCAAGGTATAAATGAAGTTCTACATTATATTTGGTTTGGAAATCATTAGAAATCATTTTTCTCTTTTATAATTTCTCATTGAGCTTTTTCAAAAAGAAGATAAATTATAGTGGTCTTCCTAAAATCCTAGATGTTCTTCTGGCTTTTTATGGCTTAAAGGAAGGGGTGAAAAAGCTACTGGTGATATCATTTTCACTCAATCTAAGTTTAAACTAATATATACTTCTTGATCTTACTGTCTTTAATAGTAATAAAAACATAATTTATGATTAAGCAGTTCTCTTAAGCCTCAATGTTAAAGGTTATTTTGAAGATATAGATGATTCACTGAAATTTGACTTTTTTTTAACCAATGAATGAGTAGGAAAGGCAAAAGAGGAACACTGCCACTTTATCAGAGCATACTAAAAGTTACCTTCTTCAGGGCCACCTGGGTGGCTCAGTCGTTTAAGCATCTGACTCTTGATTTCAGTTCAGGCCATCATCTCACAGTTTGTAAGATCGAGCCCTGTGTGGGCTCTGCGCTGACAGTGGAACCTGTTTGGGATTCTCTCTCCCTCTCTCTCTCTTGCCCCTCCCCCACTCATGCTCACTCTTTATCAAAATAAATAAATATTTATAAATAGATAAAAGTTATCTTATTGAGTCCTTGTTTTAACTTTGATTACTAGCAGATCAGTGCTCTTTGTTTTCCTATGAATTCAAAGAAAGACCTTTCATAGTATACTATCTGAATTAAAAGTGTTCAGATAGGTTATTTCTAAGATTCTTTGTCTTGAGCAAAAAGACTGAGGTAATTTTAAATTCCACATTTGTTTTTCATAAGAAAGACTTAGATTTTTTAATTCTACCAGGGTGGTTTAGCCTGTGCATGAGGAAAACTCACTACTTCTATTTTATCTTTTCTAGTATAAATGTCATGAAACAGCTCATTGGTTCATCTAACTTATTTGTGATGCAAGTGGAGATGGATGTTTACACAGCTCTTAAAAAGGTATTGGCATAATATGTATGTAAGGGTATCACCTCAGCATTTCTTATAATAGTGAAAAGCTGGAAGCAGCTAGTGTCCATTGATAAAGGAATAGTGTAAAAGTAAGAAAAGTAAAAGGAAATAGGCCAAAATATTAAAAAGTCTTTGTTTAGAGATTTGCTATCCTGAGTGATTTTAATTGCATTCTTTATACTTGTCAACTTTAAAAGTAGAGCCAGTTATTTTACCAACAAAATGGATTTATTTGTGAATAGCAGAGGAATTGTAATTTGGGACATGTAAGCTATGGCAAACCATAAGCAAGTCCAGATCTCAAAGGAGAGGAACATTACTTTGTAGAGAAAAGGAGGAAGTCGGGAGGGGCTGCTTTGAATGAAAGTTGGTTGGAGGAAAGTGAGTTCCTTGTTGTCTGAGTTGTGGTATTTTCTTGTTGGCTGATCTTATAGCTAAACTGGGAAAAATTCTTTCTCTTGCTAGACTAGTAAAGTAGGCCTCTTCCGGTTGGGAATGTAAGATACCTCTCTTCCTATTGGGGTCTACACTTGAGAACAAGTGGTGGGCCATGAGAGCTCCCATCCCGTTCCTTTATTTGGTTTCACATACTTTTCTATCCTAGGAATGTGGTTGTTTTTTTTTTCCCAGATTCTTTTCAACAACAAACATGTTATTATTTACATGCAAATGTTAAATATTTTATATGGTTTTCAGAAATGTTTTCAAAGTTGAGCTTTAGTTGAATTAATGACTTTATGAGGAAATTTTCACACTTTTTCTAGAAAATGTTAACATTCTAGGACACCTGGGTAGTTCAGTCGGTTAAGCATCCGACTCTTGATTTCTGCTCAGGTCATGATCTCATGGTTCATGGGTTCCAGCCCTGCATCAGGCTCTGTGCGGACAGTGCGGGGCCTGCTTGGAATCCTCTCTCACCCTCGCTCCCTGCCCCTCTCCTGCTTCACGCTGTCTCTCTCTCTCTCAAAATAAATAAATAAACTTAAAGGAAAAAAATGTCGACATTCCTTGAAGACCTTATTTGCACTTCAGGTATATGTTTCACTTCATACTTTTGAAAAGTTTTAACATTTTTAATGTAGTTTTATTTTCACAACTCTGAAGAGACAAATTGGCTATCATTCTTGTTCTATAGATGATAAGACTTAGAACTCTTATAGCTTTTAAGTGGCAGACTTGAGGCAGAACCCACGTCTTGTGAGTCCTACTCTTACTGCTTTTCCCACTTAATAATTTTGCCTTTAACCCTTTGTCCCCAGCAGCAAAGTCTGCATTTAACACAGCTTTGAAATCTGGGAATGGGACACTGTCTAAGTTGTATCATGGCGATTGTTTGGTTTTGCGGTAGGAATAAGATTCTGTTACTGTTTTGTTTTGTTTTGTTTTTTCAAGGAAGTGTAGTAACTAAGTTACGCAATCATTAAAGAAAGAGTAGACAGCCCATATCTATCTCTGAGCCACTGGTAGGATTCATTGTTTCCTGTTGTAATTGCTTTTATGCCAGTAATGATAAGTGCTTACTATGTGCCAGGCACTATTCAAAACATGTTACACTTGTTTTGTGTAACAAATTCTTTCAGTGCCCTATGAAGTTTCATGCTCATTTTACAAATGAAGAAATTAAGACCCAGAGAAATTGGGTAATTGGCCCAGCTGTTGATTGGCAGGTCCAGGATTTAAAAATCCATGCTCCTAACTACTCTGCATACTGTCTCAAGAGTGAGAAGACAATAATGAGACAATAAGAAACTTTTTTTCCCTTGTTTAGTTTATTTTTATAATCTTATACAATATTTAGCAAAATTTAGTTAATTAGTAGAATAAATTAGTGTAAAATTACTAATGTAATATGTATATTAAACCTTTTGATTATATGAGTGTACTGTTTGATGCCTTAAATACTTTTCAGGAATTAGTTTATTCCTTCTCACACACTTTTAGTTCAATCATTAATCATTGGACCATGATTAATGCCATGATGAATTTAAAGCTTGTAAGTGTGTCATATGATAGTTCTACTTCTGTCAATTGCATGTACTGGAAATTAAACTTTTTAGATATTATTTTTTAAGGTGGAAGCAGTTTGAATAAAAAATCATAACCTGGTGAAATCTTGTAATTTTTTTCTTAAATTTACTTTTTCAACCTAGTGGATGTTCCTTCAACTTGTGCCTTCATGGAATGGATCTTTAAAACAGCTTTTGACTGAAACAGATGTCTGGTTTTCTAAGAGGAGAAAAGGTATGCCTGAAAACTTTATTTAGAACTTGTTTTAGGGGCCTTTTTAAATTGAAATTTATTAAAATCATGTCCTAACTTATTTGTAGACCTAGAGAATTTTAGGTCTGGAGAGGACTTTAAGCAGTTATCTAATTCAGCCCCTAATTTACACTGAGAAAATTAAAGCTGGATAAGAAAAATGCTTTGCCAAATATTAACTGAATTATTACTCCTTGAACTACCACCATAGTTTGATCCCCCAAACTATTATTTTTCCCATTTTATCACCAACATGTCTTGTGATTAGTTTACAGTAGCAATTCTCAACTTTTTTCTCCTATCCTAAATAGCAACAGGACTGAGTATGCTCCCATGCATATACCTTGTTTAATAGAAAACAGGCTAGAGCTTATGCACAAGTTCCTGTTTGATAGTAGTAACTCTAGACCTTTCCTTTGCACTCATGAAAGCACATTGGAATGCAACTGAGAGTAACTATTTTTCTAGAAATATCCTTAAATTCTCCCTAAAAGAAAAAAATTCATGTACTTCATAAATGTGAATTCCTTTAATAATAAACACTACCCATGTGTTGCAAATCAGTGGCTGCAGTGTCTTTGTATATTATTTTCTAGTTTGAGGAGGGTGAATGTGTTAACTAATGGTGTTCATCTCATGTAGCTAAAGTATAAATTAGATGAATCCCAAGAGACAAATCCATGTCCTGTGTATCTTATGAAGACCCTTCAGGTTGGCATTTGAGCTCTGGAGTTCCCAGTGGAGTGCTCAGTCCCTAGGAGAGGGGATTCTGGAGAGATACCATAACCCAAACCACTATTCTCCAGCCTTCTTTCCTACCTTGCTGCACTGTAAGCTCCAAACCCCAGAAATAAGGTGCACAACTGAAGTCTTAGTCCAAGGGTCACTTGGGACCAAAGTTAATTTCCTGGAGCTACTTCCTAAATCTCCCTACGTTTTTATCCATACACCTCAAGTTTATATAATCTTTGAAAACTAGCTTATTTATTTTCTAATAGATGTGTGTGTGTGTATTAAAAACATTTAAGGATAAAATAAATAGATTTGAAAAGAATGCCTATTTAAATTGTTTTTTGTAGATTTTGAAGGTATGGCCTTCCTGGAAACTGAGCAGGGAAAACCATTTCTGTCAGTATTCAGGCATTTAAGGTTACAGTATATTATCAGTGATTTGGCCTCTGCAAGAATTATTGAACAAGATTCTCTAGTACCTTCAGGTAAGAGAACATGATGGAATTATGATTTTAAGTGACATCTTTCTGATTGTAATCGTACTGTACGTCATTGAAAAGAATAATAAATAGAAATTATCAGGGTGCCTGGGTGGTTCAGTAGGTTAAGTGTCCAACTCTCAATTTTGGTTCAGGTCATGGTCTCACGGTTCCTGAGTTCTAGCCCCTCATTGGGCTCCATGCTGGCAGGGCAGAGCCTGCTTGGGATTCTCTCTCTCTTCCTCTTTCTCTGCCCCTTTCCCCACTCCTGCTGTCTCTGTCTCTCTCTCTCTCTCTCTCTCTCTCTCATCTCTCTCTCTCAAAATAAATGAACTTAAAAAAATAACAATATAATGATGAACCTGTTTTATTTACTTTCATCCCATATTTCTCAAACTCACTTTAGCAGGGATTCTTTTTTCTCAACATTGCATTTGAACCGTGTTCTGTGGACTTCCTTTTGGGCTGCTGGATGAACTACCAGTGACTAGAAAGATTTCCAGTTTAGCTTTTTACTCATTTAGATTAAGGCAAGAAAAGGGAGACAAAACTATGTACCCATTTTTTTAACTTGTTGAAGTGCTTTTAGTTCTAAAGGAGATTATTCAAAGGTTGTGAGCATCTTAAATTTTAAAATTAAATTAAAAAAATTTTGTAATGTTTATTTTTGACACACACACACACACACACACACACACAGTGCGGGCCAGGGGGAGGGGCAGAGAGAGAGGGAGACACAGAATCTGAAGCAGGCTCCAGGCTCTGAGCTGTCAGCACAGAGCCCAACGTGGGGCTTGAACTCATGAACCATGAGATCATGACCTAAGCCAAAGGTGGATGCTTAACCGACTGAGCAGCCACCCCTAAAATTAAATTTTAAGACATTTTCATGGGCTATATCTTACATGATATTTGAGAATATATATGTATAACCCTTTCATTCCAATTTTATAAATGGATCATGAAAAACATATTGTTTCTCTAGATCAATGCATTTTAAACTATAGGCATAACCATTAGTGAGTTGAGAAATCTATTTTAATGAGAAAGGATCAGCTCTTCTTTTTTTTTATAAAATACATTAGAAAAGAATTTAAAAATCAGAGTGTATTCCAGCAAGATACAGAGTATGCATATGTGTATACTGACTCACATAAACTTTACTTCTAGTCTTTACCTACTGAAGACAAATGATTTGTAGCCTAGATATTTAGCAGTTTTCTGCATAATAGCAAGGATATTTTGAGAGAAACATTCAAAGTGTGTTTTCTAGAAAGGTTTAAAGAGAGATACCAATAATTCAGTGCAAATCGTCTGGATACCTTTTTTGAGTAGAGATTTAGGAAGTGAAAATCCAGATTTTAGTCACGCTAGGGTTTGCCTTCTTCATGTAGAGATTGAGAAATCATTTAACTTAAAAAAGTAGAAAAACTGTTCATTTGGTTGGGATTAAATAAGAACAGAAAACCAAATATGGTACTAAGCCAATTCTACCTATATTTTTAACAAATTTTTTTAAGTTTTTTTTGTTGTTTATTTATTTCTTTTGAGAGAGGCAGAGAAAGAGAGAATCCCAAGCAGGCTCCACATTCAGCATGGAGCCTGATGCGGAGCTTAAACCCACGAGCTGTGATATCATGACCTGAGCTGCCATCAGGAGTCGGGCTTAACTGACTGAGTCACCCAGGCGCCCCTTTAGTAAATTTTTTAAAATAAAATTTCAGTTTACCAAGACTTACGGAAAAAAATTGTATGCTCGTTAAAGGAAAAATATAACTTTTATTCCATTTATAATAACTTAAAATGTCTTTTTAATGAGTTACCTAAATCTGATATGCCAAAATTACTTTTGACTATGCATGATTGATCTGATAATTCAGAGATGGTTTATCTCCCATTAATTAGCAATTATTTTTAGGTAATTTAATAAAGATACAATTTAATAGCTTTCTTCTATTAAAAGTTATATAAAAACAAAATACTACTTTAGATATGTTTCTCATAAAAATTAATATGAGCTATGAAAAAGAAACTATTAAATGCAAGAATCTACTTTCTTTAATCTACTTTAAATCTACTAAAGATTTAAATTCTAATTTAAATGCATGTAATCTAAGCAAAGTCCATCTTAAAGCAAAGCAAAATGATATTTACCACTCTAAAAATCATTAAGCCATATTGTTATAGCATATTTATAGAATATAAACTACCAGCTTTATTGCTTTCTATTTTAAACTTGACTTTAGAAGTGGTAACAATTTTATCAACTTCTTAAATTTTTAAATGCTTTATGTTCTTCCACATTTACCATTCTTTTATCTTTGTTTATTTTTGTATCTTAGAATGGCTATCTTCTGTGTACAAACAGCAGTGGCTTGCTATGCTTCGGGCAGAACAAGACAGTGAGGTGGGGTAAGTATATTAGATGATATCATTGTTCATTAAAAAAAAAAAACTTCTGCTATGAATTTTTATTTATTTATTTTTTTTAATTTTTTTTTTTTTTCAACGTTTATTTATTTTTGGGACAGAGAGAGACAGAGCATGAACAGGGGAGGGGCAGAGAGAGAGGGAGACACAGAATCGGAAACAGGCTCCAGGCTCCGAGCCATCAGCCCAGAGCCTGACGCGGGGCTCGAACTCATGGACCGCGAGATCGTGACCTGGCTGAAGTCGGACGCTTAACCGACTGCGCCACCCAGGCGCCCTGCTATGAATTTTTAAATGCATTTATTGTATTGAAAAATCAAGAGGTGTTAAAGTAGAAAAAAGATTATTAATCAACTTTTATTCTTACATCTCTATAACATTATCCATATTATTAATATCTTTCTGATCAATTAATGGAATGTTTGAATAGTCATTTGCTATATTTGTAAAAATTGAATAATTCATATACTTTGTTTCACCTAGTGTTATGATTTTCTTTCAACATACTTAAATATTGCTTAGAATAATGCTTTCACAAAGCATGATTTTCATATTTGTATAATAGGTAAAGCTAATTTCCTTATTTTGTGGTAGTGGGAAATTCTGATTAATTTTTATTAACTAATAGGTGTTTTTGAAGACTTTTGAGTCTGAAATGAATTAACATAATCCAGTTACAAGCCCTCTGTAACCGTAACCCCAAAAGCATATGACACACAAAATATTTCTGTTTTCTTCATTTTAAGGGAAAGCAGATTATCTGTTCTTTGAATGTGCTTTGCAGTTCATAGAAGTACTTCCACATTTATTATTTGATCTTTATACTAGCTCTCTGGTGTAGGCTGTGTGAGGAGACAATCCATCCATGAGTGTATATGGAAGAGGCCTTAAGTTTGGCCTTTTGGGGTAGCTGAGTGGCTCATTTCGTTAAGCGACCAACTCTGAATTTTGGCTCAAGTCATTCAAGCTCCACTGCTGTGTGCTCATTGCACGGAGCCTGCTTCAGATCCTCTGTCTGCTCTCTGGCCCTCTCCCACTCGTGCTTTCTCTCTGTCTCTTTCCCAAAAATAAATAAACGTTAAAAAAAAAAAGTTTGACCTTTTTTGCTCCTGACTTCTTTTAAAACATTTTTTTTTAAATGTTTATTTATTTATTTATTTATTTATTTTTGAGAGAGAGAGAGATAACTAGAGCAGGGGAGGGGCAGAGAGAGGGAGAGAGAGAGAATCCCAAGCAGGCCCGTCACTGTCAGTGCAGAGCCCTGTGCAGGGCTCGAACCCACAAACCATGAGATCATGACCTGAGCCAAAATCAAGAGTCTGACGCTCAACCAACTGAGCCACCCAGGTGCCCCTGTTTTAGCTAATTTTTATACACCAAAAAACTTTCTAAAATATATGACCTAGTTATGTTTATATTCAAACAGTGAGTATATGAAAGTGTTACACAAACTCATGGTAACGATTATGAGGTTGTTATCCAGGACTCTTAGTTTCTATTTTATTTATAATTTATATTCCATCTTTCTCCATATATAGTCACAGCATACTTATCCTGCACAAATAAAGTCAGATTGTTGAAATAGAAATAACAAAAAAGGAAGTTAACTATTTAATGGAATTCAGATTCAAAGCATTTTATAATGTATGAAGTATTTTCAAAATCATCCTACTTCTTTTGTATCCAGTTTTGAAATGTTGAGTGTTCTTATTTTTCAAGATTTTCCTCATCTGTATCTTTACTGAGTTCAACATAGAGTCTGACCTAAGAGACTGAGCTGAGAAAAGTGGGTTTCCTCCCCTCAGAAGTGTATGTATGCTTGTAGTAACCCAATGATTTGCTCTGTTTCACAGATACAGAGCATCTGCTCACTGCTGCAGGGCTACTAACGTGAGGAAGACAGTGTATTTTCTGGATGTTAGGTTCTAATCTAATAAAGTCTGTCTCCAGGGTTCTCCTCTTCCATACTCTTCCACATTTCTAACAGGTTATCTTTCTGAAGCAGAAATACAATTGTGTCACTTCCCTGCTTAAATATGTCCAGAGATTTGATGACAGGGACAATTGTTATTCTTTGTGTGTGATATATATTATGTTAACGTATTTTAAAAGTCCCCATCTTTAAGAAATACATTCTGAGGGGCGCCTCGGTAGCTCAGTGGGTTAAGCTCACAGCTTCAGCTCAGGTCATGATCTTACAGTTTGTGGGTTCAAGCTTTACATAGGGCTGTGTGCTGACAGCTGAGCTTGGAGCCTGCTTCGGATTCTATGTCTCCCTCTCTCTCTCTGCCCTTCCCCGGCGTGTTCACTCTCTCTCTCTCTCTCTCTCTCTCTCTCTCTCTCTCTCTCTCTCTCTCTCAAAAATAAACATTTGAAAAAAAAATACATTCTGAACTATTTACAGATTAAAGGATGTGATGTCTGGAGGATTAGCCTCAAAATGATCAGTCAGGAGGGATGTGGGGAATAGTGGGCTTGGAGTAAAATTGAAACAAGAGTACTGAAGCTAGATGGTGAGAAAATGTGGCTCATTATACTATTTTATTTATCTTTTTGTTTGAAATTTTTCCTCATAAAATATAAAAATAACCCAAATATCTTTTACTTCGTTTCCTCTTATGCTCATCTTAGGCTCTGGTTCATACATTTGGTATTCTTTTATGCTCCACATTCTTTTTACCTACTATTCCTTCTACCTGGGATGCCCTTCCCCTGCATAGAATCCACTTCTGATCTCTATGCCAACAAACTCTCTTCTCTGTGAAGATCTCCCCTCTAATCCCAGACAGTAAATCTGTGCTTTCTTCATGCTCCTAACATCACAACTCTCTCCGCATTATTGTAATTATTACTTATGCCTTTAGTTCTCTACTAGACTGAACTCTTGGGTGTTGAGGATGTGTTTTATTAGTTTTTTTTTTACATTTATTTTTTATGTATTTGTTTCAGTATTTTAATTTGATGAAGTTTCTAAGCACTTAATAAATGTTGCCTATGATGAATATATTGTATTACTTTTATCATTTGGAACTCCAAGCTAATAATAATGGCCTTTTCTTATCATAACTTGAAATACCAAGTTTCTCTTAGTTGATTAAGGTTTTTAAAGTAGGGAACCAAGTAAAGATCAATTGATAAAATTCTACAGCTGTTAATATTAAATACTGAATTTGCATGGTTATACTGCCTAAAAGATGGCTTGGATGTGAAACAGTAATGTCCAATGGTAGTTAATACCAAGTCACATCTTAAATAATAGATTTTAACTTATTTTGCTTAATAGTTAGACTTTTAAGTGTTTTATTTTCTTGATGAGCACAATTTCTTATAGATTCGCCCCCCCCCCCTTTATAGATTCCCCCCCCCTTCTCTGGTTTAGCTGAGCCTAATAAAAGTATTCTAGAAGTCAGGGCAATAAATGAAACATTAAAGTTTAATTTCTTTTTTTTTTTATTTAGCAAAGGCAATGGACTAAATTTAATCAGTATATTCTAATTTTATACCACAAAAAGGTATTTTTATATCTGTTAGCAAGTTTTTCTCTTCTTTTAATCTTATTCTTTATTTAAACTATTGCCTATTTTTGTGAGATTTCACATCTTATGTGTATTTCTAGGCCTCAAGAAATCAATAAAGAAGAACTAGAGGGAAATAGCATGAGGTGTGGTAGAAAGCTTGCCAAAGATGGTGAGGTAAGCATGGGCTAAGACTCTTAATATTTTCATGAAAATTGTACTATTAGTGCAAAATACACTTTTCAGTAACAATCATGACATCTGCCATACCTCAGAGCTTTTTGGTACAGTTTCTATACCATGATCTCCTAGGCAAGGAGTTAGGTGCTCAGTGGTAATTGATTAGTCAGCCCTGCATGAGAATGTTGAGCTTTCTGTGTCCAGCTAAGAGGCCTAGAGAATCCCTCAGCAATCCAGAAATTACGATAAATAAATTATATGGAAGCTTTTATGTAATCTTAAAAGTCCATTCTTTGTATAAGTACCCTAAATCAATGACATTCGATGAGCACTGGGTGTTGTATGTAAGCGATGAATCAATCATGGGAATCTACCCCCAAAACCAAGAGCACACTGTATACACTGTATGTTAGGCAACTTGACAATAAATTGTATTAAACAAAAATAAAAACAAACAAAAAAAGACACTCAGGGGTGCCTGGGTGGCTCAGTCGGTTAAGCGTCCGACTTCAGCTCAGGTCACGATCTCACGGTCCGTGAGTTCGAGCCCCGCGTCGGGCTCTGGGCTGATGGCCCAGAGCCTGGAGCCTGCTTCGGATTCTGTGTCTCCCTCTCTCTCTCTGCCCCTCCCCCGTTCATGCTCTGTCTCTCTCTGTCTCAAAAATAAATAAAAGTTAAAAAAAAAAATTAAAAAAAAAACAAAAAAACAAAAAAAGACACTCAAACCCTTTGATTGCTACCCACATTTAGACTTTTTCATTTTTTTTTCATTTTTTCATTTTTTTTCATTTTTTCATATTTTTCATTACCATATGTAAGTGTATATAAATGAAACAAAAGTATTATGAAACAGTATCTACTGCTGCTGTGTCCAAAGATCCTATTTTGTATTTAACTTTTTAAAAAGCTAACTGTGACTCATTAAATTGATTTTAATAGGACATGAACTACATTTTTTAAAAATCCCACTCTAATTATAATTGTCATCTTAAGAAATCATTCAGCCTGGGGCACCTGGGTGGCTCAGTCGGTTAAATGTCTGACTGCAGCTCAGGTCATGATCTCACAGTCCATGAGTTCGAGCCCCGCATTGGGCTCTGTGCTGACAGCTCAGAGCCTGGAGCCTGCTTCGGTTTCTGTGTCTCCCTCTCTTTCTGCTCTCCCATCTGCTATCTCTCTCTCTCTCAAAAAATAAACACTAAAAACATGTTTAAAAAAAGCATTCAGCCTAATTTAGGTAACCATTCAGTTATTTTTCTCCCAGATTTTCCCTCATTTTAACTTTTTTGTTTTTAGAAGTTAATTGTTTTATGTTTGCATTCATAATTGTGATGTGTGAACAGCATATGAAAGGGGAATAGGTAGGTGTCTTCTTTATTCCTTAGTCTTCCTTGTTGCCTCTTCCAGACCTTGTGCCTCCCTCATGCCTAATTGAACCACAGCTCCTTTGAAGCATGCACTTTCTACCACACTACTCACTACTTACTATAGCC
This sequence comes from Lynx canadensis, assembly GCF_007474595.2. Classification (NCBI taxonomy): domain Eukaryota; kingdom Metazoa; phylum Chordata; class Mammalia; order Carnivora; family Felidae; genus Lynx; species Lynx canadensis. The sequence continues at coordinate 86,459,744 of NC_044305.1, forward strand.
ATCATGCACTGGGCTATCTGCGTTTATCCCTGTTCTTGTTGTCAGTCTTGGTGATTTTTGACCATCTTCCCCACTGTGATCTTATGCTCTACCCTACCTCAGGCACCCATTTCCTGGAAGCATATCCTCAGTTTTTGCATTACTAAATAATACACCCCCTTCAAAATCACCTTTTCAAGTATACCATTTTTAGACTCCACCTCCTTTTACCTTTCTAACACTCTCTAGTACCTGGACTCCCAGCAATTGTTGAACTCCACAGGGATGTACAACACATTGTTCTTACTCCTTTTTTCCCATTATCCTCTCACCCCATCCCTACTTTCTTTACTTACGTTTTATGTTCCATCTTAAAATTAGTCCCTAGCTAATAGTCTTAACTTCCCTTTTTACTCTGTCAAACTTAGCTGGCTAAACCCCAATTCTTGTTAAATCCAAACTTTCTTGCTTCCAGACAGATAAATACGAATAAAGAAAAACAGCGTACCCCACAGGTTTCACTTGAATGGTTGTAACTGTAAACTTGAAACAGGTCTTTAGTGCTGCATGGTGATCTTCATTTCCCTAGTGAATTTATCCTGCCATTCTTTGAGTACCTCTTAGACCTTCTCAGAAGGGGCAGTGCTACCTGCCTTATTCTTAATCTGATGACCTTGTTTCTTTCATCACTCAGAAAATAATAGCAATAGGAAGAGAACCTATCCATCCACCTACCAAACAGTTCTGTCAGTCTACCTGCAGCTGTACCTGTGTGCTATGCTTTTCCTCCTATCAGAATGGATAAACCATCCATCCCCTCCCCTCATTACAAACTCCATCCCTTTTCACCTATTCAGAACCTTTCAGTTTTTCTCTTCTACTGCGTCATTCTCACTTAGCATATAACATACTCTACCACCACCCGTCTGGGACCACACCCTGACCCCACATTCTTTCCCCCCACCCCACCCCAGCGCTCCATATCTCTGCATCTCTTTTAAGCAAAAAACTCATTTAAAAATGTGGCCCATATTTGTCTATACTTCCTGTTTTTTGATGCTCTCTTGAATTCACTCCAATTCATTTATCCCAGTAAATTCCAGTGAAACTGCCATGCTATTTGTTGTCAGTTATTTCCACATTGCCAAATAAGCAGTTTTAAAAGCTTTTTCCAAAAGCTCTGGGCAACATGACATATCTGCACTCACTCTTGGGGTTTTTCTCTTATTTGACTTTCAGGACAGTGTGTTCTGCTGGTTTTCTTCCCAATTCATTGGTTGCTCCTTCTAAGTCTTTCAAGCCTTCGCCTGCATCCTTCTCTTTCTCAACAGATGTTGGCATGACTTGAGGCTGGGTACTTGGACTTCTTCTCTGTCTGTGCTCACTCTGAAGTGATCTCATGTACTTCCTATGACTTTACACTGATGACTTCATATAGCAGCTACCCACTTGACAACTTTCTCAGAATCCTTATAGCATCTTGAGTATAATAGTCCCAAGCTGAACTCTTTGATTTTCACCCCCAAACTTTCTCCTTCCCAAGTAATTCTCTAACCCACAAATGGCCCCTCTGTTAATCCATTGAATAAGCAAGCTCCAAACTTTGGATTCTTCTCTCTTAAATACCACACCTGGTGTTCATAAAAAGTTCCTCCAGACTCTACTTTTGAAATACATTCTAAGCATGTCTACCACTACCACCCAAGTCCAAGCCACTATTATCTCTTGCCTGAACTATTGTAGTAGCCTCACAACTGCTCTCCCTGTTTTTACTCTTGCCCTTCTACGTTCTATTATCCTTACAACAGCCAAAGTCATCTTTTGTAAATGTAAGTTAGATGGTGTTACGTCCTTCCCCAAAACTTTCCATGAGCCTCTTACTGCACTCAGAAGAAATCCATGTCCTTACTGTGGACTACTAAGCCCTACGTTTTCTGGCCCCCAGCTGACTCTCTGAACTCATCCCCATCTTCTGTCTACCTAAGTGATTGCCCTAGTCACATAGCCCTTTTTGCTTTTCTTCAGATATGTCAAGCATGTTTTTATCTCCAGAGCTTTGTACTTGCGGTTCTCTTTGCCTAAGTCACTCTTTCCCCAGATAGTTACTGATCTGCTCCTTAGTTGACTCAGGGCCTTGCTCACCTAGTATCACCTTAGACTTTCTCTGACCACCTGTCTGAACCAGTAGGCTCCCCAGCTACAGGCTCCCCTTCTCTGTGTCACTCTCTCCTGACAGTCTATTCTGTTTTGTTCTCTTCCATTCCATTCCATCAATTCCTTCCACACAAACATATACACATATTAAAATACACATTTCCCAGGACAGAAACTTACTGCTATTCAGCCTAGAGCAGTACTTGGCACAGGATATGTGCTCAGTAAATATCTGTGAACTGTTGAATTAATGTTGTAATTCAGAGTGTCAACCAAATACTTGAAGCCCTAACTTTCCTTTGCTATACCATAACACATCACTTCATAGTCTCTCATTAACTATTAGGTGATAGATTAAACAAACAAACTTGTGAACCTCATGATGGTATTTAAAATAACTCAGTTGTGGGGTGCCTGGCTGGCTCAGTCGGAAGAGCATGCAACTCTTGATCTCTGGGTCATGAGTTCAAGCCCCACGTTGGGTGCAGAAATTCCTAAATAAACTTAAAAAAATAAATAACTCAGTCATGACTCTGTTGGTTAGATATTTAAGAAATTTAGCGTGTTTTTAAAGGTAGATTTTAATGGGTTCTTATTACCTCCATTAACCTCCCAGCCCCCTAAGCTATACCTACTTAGAGTTGCAGTGAAAAGTCATATTTCTTTCTTTTTTTAATTTTTTGTTTATTTATTTTTGAGAGAGATAGCAAGCAGGGTAGGGGCAGAGAGAGAGAGAGAGAGAGAGAGAGAATCCCAAGCAGGCTCTGCACTGTCAGCACAGAGCCTGATGTGGGGCTTGAACTCATGAACCGTGAGATTATGACCTGAGCTGAAATCAAAAGTCAAACACTTAACCAGCTGAGCCACCCAAGCACCCCAAAAAGCTATATTTCTTATGATAGAATTACAGTGTGGAGAGAGAACGAAACAGATCATGAAGAGGTGATATTAGGAAAGTCCCTTAAAGAATGATGACCATAGAGCCTGCTTTTCTGGCTTTGAAATATTCTTTGCCTGTGTGATAAGCCTTTATATATCTTCACAGATATATTCTGTGTGGTAAGCTTTAAGGGAAAGGGACCCATGAGAGAAATATTTGGAATGAGGCAGAGAAAGAAAAGACATTTTGAACTTCTAATTTGTGACTTGCTAGTATGATGAACTGAAGTAAATCTTTCTCTTTTATATTTCTTAGTACTGCTGGCGGTGGACAGGTTTTAACTTCGGCTTTGACCTGCTTGTAACCTACACCAATCGATACATCATTTTCAAACGTAATACACTGAATCAGCCGTGTAGTGGATCTGTCAGTTTACAACCTCGAAGGAGCATAGCATTTCGGTAGGATGAAATTTCCCTGCCACACTCCTCCTCTAGGGGGGAAAAAAATGAAATAAAACCTGACAATTTACACCAACAATAGTAGAGTTTTGGTAATACAATATATATGAATGTGCAAGGAAATAATAAAGCTCCATTCCTGTGAGGTGTTAGTAATAATCAAAATCGAAAAGTCTGGATCGAGTATGTCAGAAAGAATAGGCTGGAATATGAATGATATGGGATTGATAACTAGACTTAAAGCTGTTACCTTGCTGCTGTTCTTGCAAATAAAAGGTCCAAACTGGAAATTCAGCACGGTATTTTTCCAGGAAAACATGTCTGGTATTGTCCTTCACCCTATGGGATTTCAAATGTCCAACTTTGCTAGTTGAGCTGGCTGTCTTTCTGGAGAGGATGCTGACAAATTCAAAAATAGCTTAATGAACAGATTTTTTAAAGTCATATATTTATGCTTACCTTAACTCAAAATGGATCAAAGACCTAAACATAAGAGATAAACTAAAACTCTTGGAAGAAAACATAGGGGGAAAGCTTGTTGACATTGAATTTGGCATTGATTTCTTCAACATGACACTGAAGCACAGGCCACAAAAGAAAAAAATAAATTGGACTTCATCAAAATTAAAAGCTCTTGTATATCAAAAGACACTGTCGCCAGAGTAAAAAGGCAACCCATGAAATGGGAGAAAATATTTGTTAACCATGTGTCTGGTAAGGAGTTAATATTCAGAATATCTAGAGAACTCCTGAAACTCCACAACAAAAAAATAAACAACCCCATTCAAACATGGACAGGACTTACATAAACATTTCTCCAAAGAATATATACAGATGGCCAATGTGCATTGTTTCATCTTTGAAAGATCACTAATCAGAGAAATACAAATCAAAGCCACAATTAGATACTTCCAGACCCATTAGGATGGCTGTTATCAAAAACAAAGCAAAACAAGTGTTGATGAGGATGTGAAGAAATTGAACCTTTGTGCCTTGTTAGTGGAAACGTAAAATGGTGTATGCTTTATGGAAAATGAAATGACATTTCCTCAAAAAATTAAACAGAATTACCATATGATCCAGCAATTTCTCTTCTGGGTATTTACCCAAAAGCAGGGACTGGGACAGATCATCTTCATACATTCATCATGAACCTGGTACATTCATCTTCATAGCAGCATTATTCACAATGGCCAAAAGTTGGAAGCAACCAAAGTGCCAATCAACAGATACCTGTGTAGATACTGTCCATACCTACAATGGAATATTATTCAGCCTTGAAATGGAAGGAAATTCTTAAACATGCTACAACATGAACCTTGGTGACCTTGTGTTAAGTGAAATAAACCAGTCACAAAAGAACAAATGTTATATGATTCCACTCATGGTACCTAGAATAGACAGGTTCACAGAGCAAGTACGATGGTGGTTGTTAGGGGCTGAGGTAAGGGAAATGGGGAATTCGTGTTTACTGGGTACAGAGTTTCAGGTGGGAAGATGAAAAGGTTCTGGAGATGGATGGCAGTGATGATTGCAAAACACTGGGGATGTATTTAATGCTGAGAACTATCCACTTAAAAATGGTTAAAATGGTAAATTTTATGTATATTTACAATAAAGGATCAGTTTAGAATGTGGAAAGACTTAAAAATCTTTTATCATATAAAAGAATATGGAAGATAAAAGTAAATATTAAAGTGAGGGGGAGGGCTTGTTAAAATTAATCTGTGGTTTTAAAAATCATATTTAAGGGCACCTGGCTGGCTCAGTTGGTGGGGCATGCAACTCTTGATCTCGAGGTTGTGGGTTTGAGCCCTACACTGGGTGTAGAGATTACTTAAAACTAAAATCCTAAAAAAATCGTATGTTTATTTTTTTATTTGTGTTGTTTTTTTTAAATCCTAGATTACGCTTAGCCTCTTTTGATAGTAGTGGAAAACTAATCTGTAGTAGAACAACTGGCTATCAAATACTTACACTTGAGAAAGATCAGGTATGTCTGATTACTTTTCTGTTGTTTGGTTATAGTATTTGTCTTTTGAATCCTCTTTTGAAAATTCTTAAAGAATTAACATTTGATTTAAAAATCAGTTTACAGTTTTTTTGAAGGTAGAGATGGAAGCACCATGTTCACTTATGCATAATTTACTCCCATATTATTAGAAGTGTAACTAAGACTTGTAACTAAGTGTAAAAAAGAAAACTCAGTTTGATTTGAGGGGCAGGGGAAAGCTGATAACAGAGAAATAATTGTTTACCCTGAATATCTTCCCCCAAAAGTTATGAATTTTAATTGCTTTATCCATTTGTGCATAAATGCATTTATTTATACATTAATAGCAAACACCATGAAGGTAACCCAGTGTGTCTCCATAGCTCCTGTATGTTAAGAGAACATTATCTTCTAGCGCAATAGGTTTCTAAAGTAGCATCGTAAATTCCAAAATTCTCTCTGAAGCCATTTGTTCCTTTATATATCACATGCATGTAGAAGTTTCAAAATGTCATGATGAGAAAGTAAGCCATTTTCGAAAAGTTACATGAGAGCTGTTAAAATATTAAGGAAGTTTACTTCTATTAAAACTAACCACTGGGGGGCACCTGGGTGACTTAGTCAGTTGAGCATCCGACTCTTGATTTTGGCTCAGGTCATGATACCAGGGTTGTGGGATCGAGCCATGCTTAGGGCTCTGCACTGAGCCTACTTGAGATTCATATTCTCTCTCTCTCTCTCTCTCTCTCTCTCTCTCTCTTTCTCTCTCTCTCTTCCCCTCCCCCCCCCGCACCTCCCCTTTCTCTCTCTGCCCCACTCCCCCACTCTTGCATGTGTGCGCTCTCTCTCTCTCTCTCTCTCTCTCTCTCTCTCTCAAGTAATAAAAATTAACCACCATTCCAAGGGACATACTGTTTTAATAAAGGGTTCAGAGCCCATAGTTCACATAAATTATTAGAAGTTAGCAGTTTTCCTCACACAGAAGAGACTTATAGAACATTAGAATTTAGCATTGCAAGGAACCTTGGAGTGATCATTCTGGCCTCACATACCCTGTATGAGAACTCCTTTAACAGCATTCTTAATGGGATCCTCCACTAGTTGTTGCAATTTAGGCAACAGAGAGTTCTCTCACATAGTAGGTAATATTTGAGAAGGTAGATATATAATAAGAATGTTCAGATCTGCCTTCAGTAGGTCCCTCTGTTGGTCCCTCTGGTGCCCTCTGGAACTGCATGAACAATGGCTATCTTTACCTTCTACCTGGAACATCATAAAAAAATACTGTCATGGCTCAAAGCCAGAGATTTTTTTAAAAAGCACCAGGCCAAGATAATAGTTGTATTCCAGGTGTTCCTTGAGTTGTTTATTCAGCGAACATTTGAGTCCCTACTGCATGCTAGGTTCTGTACTAGGAGTTGGGGAAATAAAGAGGAGCTTATGTTATATAGCTTAGGATAAGTTGCATGGTGGAGATGAGCTCAGAGTAGTGTGTAAAGTTGAAGAAGTCTCTAATCCTCACTGTGGGATTGGGGGCAGGTGTGGTTGTTGGGAGAGGAAGAGAAGGGACAACAGCTCATGGAAAATTCCCTCTCCTGGAAAAGTTGAAAAGTAAATGGATACCTGAATCAAGCTTCAGATGATGAGTAAGAAGCAAGGGAGCACAAGAGTCAAAGAACTGAAAGAGATTTGTAAGAGTTCAGTGGGACTAGAGCAAGGGCATGATGGGCTGTGGATGGAGTTTGGACCTTTTCCCAAGATTCTAGTGATCTGTAGAGAAAAATTGCAGTGGGGAGTTGTATGTGTTTTTTACATAGGTTATAGATATTTGTTATAGAAAAAATAGAAAATATAAATAAGCAGAAAGGAAAATCATATGTATCCCTCTTACAGACGACACCAAAATTAGATGTGTAGAGAATCTGACAGGACAGAAACCTAGGGGTGGGCCAGAAAAGGTAACCTGGTGAGACTTTCAAGAGCTGGGATGGGGAGTCAAAGCCAAATTGCAAGAGTGAATGTATAGATAGCCTATAAAAAAGGAAAGAAGAGGTAGAAGCCAGTAGCTGATGGTTTGAATTTGAGTTGCTTTATATCCAAGTGAGGATTTCCAGTAGACAGTTAGATTTATAGATCCTGGAATTTAGACCTGTATGGTAGAATGGGGGGGAATAAGAGAACTATAGTACAGACTAGTGGTGTGAGCCTCAGAGAAGCAGGGATTGGTAAATGAAGATGGAGAAATAATGGCCTGGAAGTAGAAATGGACGTAGAAAGATGCCACCGCTGTCTGGTGCTGTGATATGTGGGCTCCTCAGCTTCCACTCTGTAGTGGAAGAAAGAAAATGGAACTTCATGGTGCTTCAATGCAAACATGGAGGTAAAGTGAGCCCTCAGGTGGAGTTAAAAGTTTAGTAAAGCTAGGATTAGATCTGTCTAGTTTGGGGACTGAGATTGGGAATTAATACAGTCTAATATTCAGAAATCTGTGTGTCCTTTTAGCTCTCAAGTGATGTCCACCTGGCACCCCTCTTTTCCCCAAGTTGGGAAAAGAACTACCCCCACCCCAGCCTTAACTATATTCAAATACTAGAATCTTCCTTGGAGTCTTTGTTTTGTTGTGGCACTGAATCTTGGTTTTTATCATCAAATATACCTATTGTCAAAGCATATGTCCTCAACAAATTTAGTAAGTGTGCCTTCACCTGGGTTATTGCTACAAACTTCGTCTATGCCAGGGTGACTCAACGTCTAAAGACCAACTATGTTTGATATCATTCCTCTCTACTAACCCTGTTAGTGCCATCAGCCCAGGTGATCACCTCACTTGACTCATCTCATCCATCTTGTTCACTAACATTTTTTTTAAGAAACACTATTTTCCCTGTTTGGGGGTATATAGAGATAATGTGTGTGTGGAGGGGTCACATTTGTATTCCATACCTTCTTTATCCAGTTTATCTGCTTCTCCCCCAACACACAAGCTGTGTCTAGTTAAACCTACATCAGTCATTTAAATGTTCCAGTATGTTAGTTGCTCTTCATCACAGGAGCATTTTCCTCGTGAAAAAAACAAAAACTCTAGGTTTAAACGGTGTTTAATAGTAAGTTCTTCAAAATGTATAAAATAAGGCAAAGCTGATATATATTACTGCAGAGAATGTATCCCAGTATTTAAAAAATGTATCCCCATTTCATTTAAAAAGTAGAAGTTCCAGGGGCGCCTGGGTGGCTCAGTTAATTAAGTTTCTGACTTTGATTTCCAGCTCAGGTCATGATGTCACAGTGTGTGGGTTCGAGCCCCACATCAGGCTCTGCACTGACATCATGGAGCTTGCTTGGGATTCTCTCTCTCCCCCCCTCTCTCTGCCCCTCCCCTGCTCATGCTTTCTCTCTCTCTCTCAAAAATGAGTAAACTTAGGGGAAAAAAAGTAGAAGTTCCAGTGCTGTTCGTTTTAGTCTGAAGACTTACTCTGTTCACCTAATGCTGTTCATACATGGTTCCAAATAGAGATCTGTAGAATCAGAGATGGCTACATCTGTGTCTGTCAAGTATAGGATCAACTCCTATCTCTGAGATTTCAAGGCATTCTCATGTGTACTGATATAACTGAACCTGGAATTGATTTTACATGATAATATATTTTATATTCCAAGAGACAAATAATATATTTACATTAGAGACAGTGGAAGATGTAGACAAGAGTAAGAACCATGCTTGTAGGTGCTAATAGTGACTTCCACCTTCTTCTCAACCATTTGCTATATCTAAGGGCCATCAGGAAATGAAGCCAAATGAGAAGTCTATATTTCTGGACTATATCTGTTCATAAGATATGTAGGCACTTGATAGAAATTTTTCAGTAACGAAAATAACTACCATTATTGAGTACTTCATACATGGCTGGCTTTGCTGAGCCCTCTATGTGCCTTTTCTCATTTAATCCTCACTATAATCATATGAGGCGGGTATTTTTACTCCTTTTACAGTAAGGAAGCTGCAGTTGACAAGTCACTGACTTGCCCAAGGTCACAGCTAGTGGATTGGAGTTTTGAGATTTGAGCGGTGACTTTGAGACTTCAGATACAAGCTCTCTTAACCACCATGTGATCTCCTTCAGTTCACTCAATTCAATAGTTTGGTTTTCTGTTTTTTTGTCTTGTCATTAAAGCTACAAATTTGTTTTATAGGAACAAGTAGTGATGAACTTGGACAGCAGGCTTCTGATCTTCCCTTTATACATCTGCTGTAACTTCCTGTATATATCACCAGAAAAAAGAACTGAAAATAATCGTCATCCAGAAAATCCCGAAAACTGAGGATCTTATCAGTTGGAAACAGTAGCACTTTGAAAACTTTATCGGCCAGCTTTAATTTAATGGCCCTACTGATATTCACATCTAAGGTGACTAACAATGACAAAGGCCTTATGAACTGTACAGATGATACAGAAGACTTTTCTTATGCTCATTACATTTCTATGCATATATGAAAAACCATTTTGAAGCCAAGAAAATATCTGTCAAACCATTTCTGTGATAAAGATTTTGACTCATGCTTTTAATTTAGCATCAGTAGAAAATTGCTGTAGGTAAATTTCACATTTCTCTGCAACCCAATATAGATTTAATTTTTAGTTTAAACTTTGATCTTACCTGATGTTAATGAACCTCAGTTATCTATCTGTAAACTTATTTTTATTTGGCTAAGACAATGCTGAAGGAACAACTTGGCCAGTTATAAATGCTCTTTCAGTTGGTGCATTTAAAGCTGTCCTTTAATGTTTTCACCTGCTCTTTATGATTTCTCCTCATATTCTGATAATGCCTCCAAGCTATGCTTGTTTTTAATCATTAAATACTTTTTTGTGGTTTTGGAGACTAAGCTGGGGAACTTTTTATTTAATGTGAGCATTTTCATGCTATTTTATTTTGCTTTTAATTTAGCTTTGTTAGGATTTTTAACAAAATCAGCTTCAGACTTTCAAATGAACTTGAATGGGAGAGAAAATCCATTTGAATCTGAGGATATTCCTTTGCCTTACATGGTCATTTCTTTGACATTCTATACAACTTTATTCTTAGGTCATGGATTATTTATGTACCAAATATTACACTTTAAACATTTTCATTTTCTCTGGTCTTCGGAGTTATTTATGTTCAAATTTTGGTTGGGAATCCTATTTCCTACTTAAGCTCAGGACCTTATAACCTCTGAATTGAGTGCCTTTGAGTTATACATGCTAATAGAAATTTCATGGTAAATGTAAATAAAGTCGGAGGATCTCATATAGAAGCTTATAATAAAGCATTAATGTAAAAATTGAACTTATTTTTGTCAAAAATGAGATGTATGGTTGTCATGATTTATATATGTTTGCTCCTTGTGTTTACTGCTATTTTGCAAATAGCCATGCACATCTTCTTTCCAGTCAGAGTAAGTGCTATTTGTGATTAATGTATATTTTTAGTATGTTTTAAAGAATGGGAATCATTTTTATGTATCTGTATAAATAAATACCCATTTGGAAAAAGAATAAATAAGTTCTTATATAAAATGGACAAAAACATTTAGTTGAAAACAGAATTTTTTTTTTCTTTCTAGTTAGATTTTTTTTCCAATTAGATTTAACTTTTGGAATTTGATAGTTTTCTTCCCCAGTAATATGTCCACAGGTTCATAAATTGCTTTTGTCCTTTCAAAATTCATCCCCTTTGACTTAAAGGAACCTTTTAAATGCCCCCCTCCCCCACTCCCTAAGCTGTAGTTTAAATGTTTCAAATACAATAATGTAGCTATATCAAGAGGCCAATTTTTTTTTAAGTTTATGTATTTTGAGATCACATGTGGGTGCACTTGCGCGAGCTGGGGGAGGAGCAAAGAGGAGAGAGAGAGAGAGAGAGAGAGAGAGAGAGAGAATATCTCAAGCAGGCTCTGCACTCTCAGCGCAGAGCCAGACACAGGGCTTGAACTCATCATCCGTGAGATCATGACCTGGGCCAAATCAAGAGTCAGATGCTTAACCAGGTGAGCCATCTGGCACCCCAAAGGGCTACATTTCTCAGTTTTATATTTGACTATAATTATATCTTTCATGAGATGCTTTTTTTTCTCTTATTCTAGCATCAGAGGTTCCTTGCTAAAAAATATAAGTAATAATTTGAATTATGTGATTAATTGAATTTTTAGAAATATTGGGAGAAAGAGAAAGTTTGAATATATTAGTAAAATTAACTATTTCATTTTATAAATTAACCAAATTGGAATTCTGTATGGTTCTTGTCCATTGGTTCTTTCCTAGCCAAATTGCTTACATCATCCGCAAACAATAACTACTTTTTCAATCACAAGTAGGTTGTGTTCTAATCTGAAAAACTGGTAATTGTCAACTAGTGGTAGTAAAGATCTGCTTTTGTTTTTGTCTTCTTGGCAACTTTTCATTCTTTCCAATAGGAATATTTTCATTGAACTATTAATAGTGTCAGCTGAAGGTATCATATAAACCATTATATACAAAAGCTTTTGTGTTTGTCTGCCTTTGCCTTATAGCCTTTGCCAAACCTTTTTTTTAAGCTGCCAAGGCCATAAAACAATATTTACCCATTAATAATTATTATCTAACTTGGTTATTAGAATCGATTAACTGGATTATCAGTAAAGAAGAGGTCTCTAAGAAAATATTCTAGAGTCTCATGCTAAATTATTTTTTTAAGTTTATTTATTTTGAGAAAGAGAAAGCACAAGCAGGGAAGGGGTAGAGACAGAGAGGGGGAAAGAGAATCCCAAGCAGGCTTCTCACTGTCATTGCAGAGCAAGACGGCAGGCTCAAATCCACGAACAGTGAGATCCATGACCTGAGTCAAAATCAAGAGTCTGCCGCTTAACCAACTGAGCCACCCAGGTGCTCCTCTCATGCTACATTATTAGAGGACTATAAACGTACCCTTTTTAAAAAAATGGATTTGCCTTGGGGCGCCTGGGTGGCTCAGTGGGTTAAGTGTCTGACTTTGGCTCAGGTTGTGATCTCACAGTTCATGGGTTCAAGCCCTGCGTCGGGCTCTGTGGGGACAGCTTGGAGCCTGGAGCCTGCTTTGGATTGTGTGTCTCCTCTCTCTGCCCCTCCCCTGCTCATGCTCTGTCTCACTCTCAAAAATAAATGTAATAAATTTTTTTTAAAAAATGGATTTGACTTGAAACTTAGCAAGATATAGGCAAAATTAAAAGAACAGTGGTAGTCAGTAGCTTTATTTATTGAGTGTTCAGTGGCTGACACTCTATCACATTTTAAGTCTTTCAATGGGATTGCCATTATATAAAGATAATTTTCAATATCAAGTGCAAAAGGTTACCAAGAGTCACTGTGGCTATTTAAATTTAAGTTAATTAAAATTAAATAAAAGTTAAAATTTACTTCCTCAGTCACACTAGGCACACTGTGACTAGTAACCACAGGTAACTAGTGGCTACAATATTTCCACTGGTGGCTGCTAGTGGAAATATAGAATATCTCCCATCTAGTTGCAGAAAGTTCTATTGGCCCAGAATATTGGTCTATTACAATATTTGTATTTAACGTGTTAATTATAAGTTAATATTGGACTATTTATGTTGAAACTGTATCAGTTATAGTCCCTTAAAGATGACCCGTGTAAATAATAGAAAAGATAACAGAGCCAGGGGTGCAAATGATAGATAACTTGTCAGTCACCTGAAATGATATGTTGAGTCATGATTTCAAGCAATGTGGACCTAAAAAACAAAAGGCATAGTACATTTCCTCCCCAGCCAGAGAGTTTGACATTTTTCCCAAGGTCCAGGCATAAGAGTATAAAAGCAAAAAGCCTCAAACATCATCAGTCACTGTTAACTAGTGGCCAGACTGCATCTAATTAGGGAAGAGTTAGATGACTTAATCAACAGCATGCATCCACATGTAATGATAAAGTAGGATATTTTTGTAAAAGCTGGTGATTTCTTGTTAAATAAGATTAGCAATGCAAAACAAAATTCAACCAAGGCTAGAAAATAGTACATTTGAGACAATCACAGATTGTTAACGTTGGTTCTAATGTAAGGGACATGTGTGCTTTAAATACAGTTTATTGAAAACTGTCTGGTTGGGGAGGGAACTTAAAAGTGTGATCACAGGTGTTGACCTGACCCCACTGAAATTCCATTAAAATGGAATGGGGGAACCTCAAACTATCAAAAATATAGAGGATTTTCTTCCAGATACTGTGCTGAAAGAGACACAGTGCTCAATAATCTACATCCTGAGAGAAGGCAACTTGATCAGTAAGGAAGCCCTGCTGAACCCAATTTCTGTCCCACATATTAAAGGGGAAGGAGCCTTTTGGAGACACCATCTCTTTTCCCACATAAGGTTTAGTCTCAGGACTGTCCCTTTAGGGAACTTATTTCTTTGGTTTTTTCCTTTTCTGTATCTTTACTTTTTTTTTTCTCTCTATACTAACTCACTCACATGAATACTTAAATGCGCTTAAATTTCTCCCATCTTTGAAAAAAACTTCATTTACTTCCACCCACTGCCATTATTTTACTTGCATCAGCTAAACTCAAAGGGTTCTTCAAATTTCCATCTCCACTTCAAAAGCCATTCACAAACACTGAGTCAACAACTTTGTTGCTAAATTTTATGTTAGATGTGGTTTTTTTGTTTTTGTTTTTTTTTTTTAACACTTAAAATTTACCACTTTTTGGGCGCCTGGGTGGCCCAGTCAGTTAAGTGTCCAACTTCAGTCATGATCTTGCAGTTCGTGGGTTTAAACCCTGCGTCGGGCTCTGTGCTGACAGCTCAGAGCCTGGAGCCTGCTTCGGATTCTGTGTCTCCCTCTCTCTCTCCCCCTTCCCTGCTTATCCTCTGTCTCTGTCTCAAAAATAAACATTTTTTTTTTTAATTTACCATTTTGTCCTTAAAAAGAAGCCTTTTTTTAAACTTCTCTGACATCACACCCAGTTTTCATTCTGTTTCTCTGGCCACTCCTTAGTCTCCTTTTGATGACTTGTCTTAGTCACCTCTGGCTGTCTCTAGGCCCTTTTCTGTCCTGAGCCTGCACCAGGTGATTTCATGCACTCTTATGGCTTCAAATGAACCTCTATATTCTGATGATTTATTTTTCTGTAGTTCCAGGCTGGATTTCTCTTCCGAGCTTCAGATACACATCTAGTTGGCATCTCCTCTTGTGTGTTCAAAATGGCACCTTAAATTAGCTTGTCCGTATCTGAACATCCTCTTTCTCCAGAATTTATCATATATGCCTTATCTTAGCAAGTGATGCTACCGTTTATCTACCCAGTTTCACAAGCCAGAAACCTGGATGTCATTGTTGAATCTTCTAATTGGCTCATCCACTGTAGCCAAAATCATCAAATTTGTCCAGTTGTAGCAACTATTTCTCAAATTCGGCCACTTTCCACCTTACCTACTGATACCATTCAAGTACATGCCACTGTAATTTCCGATCTAGATTATTTTGCCAGCCTCCTAATATATTCTGCCTCTAGTCAAGTATCCATTATCAAGTGTTCTCTGAATACTCAAATCTGATTCTCTCCCATCCTTACAAACCTTCGAAGATTCCCTATTTCCTTTGCCTCAGGATAACACTTTACCATAGATTATGAGCCTATTCTAGCCTCACTTGCCTCTCCCTTGCCCCTTATCCTTGCACATTCAGTGTCCTCTGCCTGAACAATCTCTTCCGTTTCTCCACACAAATGTCACCCCATTTCCCCTGGCTAATTTCTACTTATTTTTAAGGTCTTGTTTGGACATTATTTCCTCTTGGAAACTTCTTGACAACCCTCCCCCTCAAAACCAGTTAGGGATCTGTCTCGTGTGTCCTCACAATATCTTGTTTTTCCCCTATCAATGCACTGTTTACACTGTTTACTTGTTTGTATCCCTCACTGGACTGCAAGCAGCTCAAGAGCAGACTTCTGTCTTTTCACTGATCAATCCTCTGCTACATAGCTGTGCAATAAATGTTTGGGCGAAAGCTGTATTTGCCTTTTTATTTCTTTTTTGATGTTTTGCCATCTGGGGCCCTGCTGAGACTGCCCTTCTCAGGGCTAACTTCCTGGAGATAGCAAATGTCTCTCCTTCTAGCCAATAAAAGCCCAAACACTCTGACCACCTTCTTTATCAAACTTTCACAAGCGAAGGCAATATGGCTCTGCCCCAATGACCTCAGAGCCAGGTACCAAACAACTCCGGATAGCCCCAACATCTCAAAGCTGGCTGAAATTTTTCTAACCAATCTCAAACCTCTTAGTCAACTTACCGTGTGTCTGCTATTCCTGCCTGCAAAAACCACAATAAAGTCTCTCATCCATGCCTGGCCCTTGCCCCTTCTGGTTCCTGCCCCACTCTAGCGCTTGCTTGTGTGGACTCAAACTTTGCATATGTTATGTTTAGAATTGGTTTCATATAAAATGTTTTATGCATGTCGGGGCGCCTGCGTGGCTCAGTCAGTTAAGCCTTAGACTCTTCATTTTTCCGCTCAGGACATGATCTCACGGTTTGTTAGATGGAGCCCGGAATCTGGCTCCACAGTGCCGAGCTTACTTGCCATTCTCTCTCTACCCCTCCCCTGCTCATGGCACTCTTCTCTCTCTCGAAATAAATAAACTTAAAAAAAAAAAAAGATGTTTTATGCATGTGGACAAGAACTGGGAAGAAAAATGGGGGTGGGAGGAATAAGAACTGTATCGGGTGTAGGGTATTCAGCTTTACCAGGCCTTTCCATGGTATCTAGCACATTTTAACACCCGTCGTGGACACAGAAGATGGGGAAGCCACTGGGAAAGTGTGGCTGGAGCAGCGGAGAGGACAATTCTCTTCTCACCAAAATCTTGTTACCAAAGTGGCAGGGCTTTTTTTTTTTTTTTTTTTTTTTCTTTACTACTCAATACCATTTGCCAAATAACCAAACATATTTGACGGCAAGCAAGTAATTTATTCAGTGGCCAGAGAATAGAGAAGGGGAGCTCATGCTCCAAAGTCACTTTTTCCCCATTTGGTCTGATGGTCAGGGTTTTATGGGGTTGGAGTAATTACGGGGCTGGTAAACAGCTGACCTGGAGGTTTTGAGGGGAAGGGAGAAGAGTCCTCTCAGAACCAGAGTGCCAACTCTTTTCTTCCCCAGAATGGTGCCCTCCAATCCATCAAGGCACTGCTAGCTGTGCTTTTTGTTGTTACGATTAGATGGTAATGATCCCGAGGCCATCTGGAAGGTTCCCAGGTAGGCTGCCCTGAATCAAATCGGTGGGTGGGTCACGGGGCGGGGGCAGGAGGCTTGTTTGTGGAGTTTGTGGCTTCCGGCATTTGGCCTTAGTTTCTGGTGGCAAGCAGCACCTGTAAGCGGGGCTCAAAAACTGGGCTTGTTTGGAACTTGTTAGCGAGTCCCTAGTGACAACGTCTGGGCTCAGGAGCCGTGGAATCCGGGCAGGCCGCTTGATTTCTGGGCAGGCTCAGCGCAGCCTGCCTTCTTCAGACGCCGGAACCTTCCAGAGAGACCTTTCTACGTTTTCCAGTCGGCGGTGAAAGCTCAGCGCCCTGCGCTCCCGGAAGTTGTTGCGCAATCATTTCCGGGGCAGGGTGAGGTGGAGGAAGGTTCCCAATGGGTCGTAGCCGCAGCCGTTCTCCACGGAGGGGTGAGTCCAGAAGGACTTGGGCTGGTCTGGGGCTTGGTCGGAGACGTGTCCTCCCTCTTTCCCTCTGCAAGTACGAACGCAACGGAGAGAAGGGCCCTTTTCTCCCGAGAAGAGTGAGAGTGGACAGGGGAACGAGGACCTGAGCCTTATACTCCAGCGGTTTGAAGGCAGTTCCTCCCCAGCCCCTAAGTTAGAGTTCGTGGACACCTTGTCATCCTCCTACAGTAACTTGTTATATTTGTGACTGAGGGATTTGAGTCAGACCACGATTCGCTCAATTTCTGGTGGCATTGTGCAAGTCATCCATCCTTTCTGTGTGCGAATTCCCGTAATTGGACATTTTGGGGGTGGGGGTGATACTACCCATCTTTGAAAACTGACTTGAGAATTAATGTCGCATGCCATAACACTCAGCACGTGATAATGCCTGGTTCTTGAATGTTCAATGTTAGTTTCCTTCCCAGTTTATATAATAGGAAAATCGACATTTAAAATTTTGCGTTCAAGGAGCTCACCTCGTAATATCTTCTGGCTCCCACCCCCATAAATGAAGCAGTGGGATGTAAAGAACCCAGGACTTCGATCAGGAGATCTGACTTAAACCCTTGATTCTCCCCCTTCTGGTTAGTTTTTATCACCTTCAACTAGTCAAGACTTGATTTTTTAAAAAGTTAATGAGGCCGTGATGCACATACGGCTATTGAGCACTTAAAATGTGCTCAATCCGAATTAAGAAGTGCTTTTTAAGTGTAGAATACACTCCAGATATCCTATTTAATACGGAAATAAATGTAATATCTCAATTTTTAATATTGAGTACATGTCGAAATCATAGTTGGGATATATTTGGGTAAATGACATAGTGTTAAAATTAATTTTACCTGTGTTTTTTTAATTTGACTATTAGAAATGGCTGGCATTATATTAATATTGATGGCACAGCTCTAGATATTTGAGGTAATATTTTGACTCTGCAAAAAGATCTTGTGTGTTTGTATTAAGAGCGCAGGCGGTCCCGGTCCACGTCTCGTGAGAGAGAACGCAGGCGCCGAGAAAGGTCCAGGTCCCGGGAGAGAGATCGTCGAAGGAGCCGCTCTCGATCTCCGCACAGAAGACGCTCCAGGTGAATGCAGAAAATAACCAGAAGTTTTACCACAAGTCCCAAAGAAACTAGTCGCTGCCCTTAATTTTGTTCTTTTATCACTAATAAGGCATTTACAGTTTCATGAAATGAGGGGAACTTAAGCCCACCTTATTTTATTTTATTTATTTTTAATTTTTTTAACGTTTATTTATTATTGAGAGACAGAGAGTGAACCGGGGAGGGGCAGAGAGAGAGGGAGACAGAATCGGAAGCAGGCTCCAGGCTCTGAGCTGTCAGCACAGAGCGGATGTGGGGCTGGAACCCATGAGCCACCATGACCTGAGCCGAAGTCCGACGCTTAACCGACTGAGCCACCCAGGCGCCCCTTATTTTATTTATTTTAAATAATTTATTTATTGTTTAATTTACATCCAAGTTAGCATATAGTGCAGCTATGATTTCAGGAGTAGATTCCCTAATGCCCCTTACCCATTTAGCCCATCCCCCCTCCCACAACCCCTCCAGTAACCCTGTTTATTCTCCATATTTAAGAGTCTCTTACGTTTTTGTCCAACTCCTTGTTTTTATATTATTTTTGCTTCCCTTCCCTTATGTTCGTCTGTTCTGTATCTTAAAGTCCTCATATGAATGAATTCATATGATATTTGTCTTTCTCTGACTAATTTCACTTAACATAATACCCTCCAGTTCCATCCGCTAGTTGCAAATGTCAAGATTTCATTCTTTTTGATTGCAAAGTAATACTCCATTATATATATAGATCTATCTAGATCGATATATAGATCTATAGATATATATACATATCACATCCATTCATCCATCGATGAACATTTGAAGCCCACCTTATTTTAAACCCAACATTTCCATTGGTAAAATTGGGTTAATAACACCCTGACCTAGAGTTGCCTTGAGGAGTAAATAAGAAATAGTACATGAAAAACATTAGCATTGGGCTTGGCAGGAGTAAGAAATAAGTGTATTGTATATTGGGGGGTTTCTTTTTTAATTTTTTTTTTAAAGTAATCTCTACACCCAATGTGAGGTTTGAACTCATAACCCCAAGATCAAGAGTCACATGCTCCACTGACTGGGCCAGCCAGGGGCCCCTGTTTTGTTTTTACTGACTTTTGGGTATTAAGAGTTTATTCAAGTATATAGCCAAGAATGTGAGATCTTGAAAGAACCTTAGAAATTGACTCTTGATTCTTAATAAGTGTCAGTTGCTGTTTTAGTCAACTTTTTGTGTTTGTAATTATTAGAAACTTAGTTACATTTTCTGCCTTAAAAAATTTTTTTTTTAGCCCTAGCTGATGATTAAAGCAGTAAACTATATTTTTGGGTTTTGGTTAACAATCACAGGGCCTAGGCAGAACCTTCTTCCTTATTCTGCTATGGGGAATGGACTCCTCATTCTCTGGAGCCTGGCTTTTTGTTCAGCCTTTACCTTTTAGGAGCTCATGTATATCATTGCCAGTCAACACAAGTCACCAGGTATATCTCTGCTTCTGACATCTTTACTTCTTCAATATTAGATCCCCAAGACGGCATAGATCCACATCTCCTTCCCCTTCTCGACTAAAAGAAAGAAGAGATGAGGAAAAGAAAGAAACAAAAGAAACAAAGAGCAAAGAACGTCAGATTACTGGTAATGTTATTAGATAAATAACTGTAGGAAAAGTACAGCCTTGTTTAGATAACTTTAGTCATGATAAAATTATATAATTTGGGCACATTTTAATATTAAATTTTTTATACTGTTCATTGCATATGGTTTTGAGATTTTGTTATCATTTGTACCTTAGTGAATTCGTATTTAGCTGTGGTGCTCCTGAGATAGGAAGGACAGTTAAAAACATGAGAATATTCTATTTTGGAAGTACCTTTAAAACTAGTGTCAAATCTGGTATTAAAGGCTCCAAATATGTCCTTTTAAATCAGATCTCTCTGGTGGAGGATAGAGAGCACATTCCTTCTTAGCATCTTAAGTTGTATTGTGTCCAGACTGAAGAAGAATTTTTTCCATTAGACCCAAGTCTTTAGCTAATTGTTTTGTGTATTCTCTGCTGCTGAGGTGGAATGACTATTAACCTATTGCTACCTTTTTATACAGATGTCCCCCTCCCCCCATACAAAAGTCAAGCATTCCTATGAAACCTTACTTAAGCCGAAATGGCATAAAGCAAAGAGTATCCCTTACCTTCTGAAAGTTTGTGATATGCCAGTTTGCTTTTACAAAAGACCTACATTAGCACAGTAATTGCTTTTTTCTTAAAATTAAAAATCCTCTTTGGGTGTCTTTTGGTTAGCGAAAATAAGTACTAATGTAGGTCTTTCATAAAAGTAAAGTGTTGTATCACAAACATTAGGAAGGCAGGATACCTATATATAACGATGATAGAGTTTTCAAAAATATTTTATTTCTCTGTTGTTTTTGCAGAGGAAGACTTAGAGGGCAAAACAGAGGAAGAAATCGAAATGATGAAGTTAATGGGATTTGCCTCTTTTGACTCCACAAAAGTAAGTAAAACATGCAGCCAGTTAAACATTCTGATTTGAATTAATCTATTATGATTATCACATTTTCCTATATTCTTTTGCTGTTGCTTGTAATGTCTTCCATTGATATGAGTCTTGTCTTTAGAAGACATTAAGTATCTGTGTGAAGAGCATTGAGAACACAAAGAAGGAAGCAATGAACTGCCATTAGAATTCAGGGACTGTTTGCCTGATATTTGATTTTGATCTTAAAGGTGATCAGATGAAGAGGAGGAAGATCATTTCAAGTAGAGGGAAGAGCTCCTAAAAATGCCATGTAGGCATGAAGAAGCATAGTATATTGCAGGAATTTCAAATTCAGTGACTGGTAAAAGGGTGCTGATGGGATAGTGGCTGTGAATGAAGCTAGAAAGAGGGATGAGGCGTGCCTGGGTGGTTCAGTCGATTCAGCATCTGACTTCTGTTCAGGTCATGATCTCACAATTTGTGGGTTCATGCCCCATATAGAGCTCTCTGCTGTCACCGTGGAGCCCATTTCGAATCCTCTGTCTCCCTCTCTCTCTGCCCCTTCCCTGCTTGCTCGCTTGCTCTCTCAGTCTCAAAAATAAACATTAAAAAATATCTTTAAAAAAAAGAAAAGGATAGGAAGCAAATCGTGGAAGGCTTTTGATACTCTTAGCCATGCTAAGGAATTTAGAGTTGATTCTTTAGGTGTTGAGGAGAGGAAGCAATGATTTTTAAGCAGGATTGCATGTGTGTTTAGTTTATTTTTTTTTTCAAAGTTATTTTCTTTAATGTTTATTTATTTTTGAGAGAGACAGAGCATGAGTGGGGAAGGGCCAGAGAGAAGGGACACACAATCTGAAGCAGGCTCCAGGCTCTGAGCTGTCAGCCCAAGCCCAACGTGGGGCTCAAACCCATGAGCAGTGAGATGACCTGAGCCTAAGTTGGACACTCAAACAACTGAGCCACCCAGGTGCCCCTATATGTGTGTTTAGAAAGATGAGCCAGGAGGGGCACCTGGGTGGCTGAGTCAGTTAAGCATCCAACTCTTAATCTCAGGGTCATGAGTTTAAGCCTTGTGTTGGGCTCCGAGCTGCGTGTGAAGCCTACTTTGGGAGAAAAAAGAAAGAAAGAAAGATGAGCTAGGACAACATGGAGGACAAATGGGAGACAGACGGTTTAGATTGGAGGCAGGGAGAACTGCTGGGTCATGCAAGTGAAAGATGATGAAGGTGTGAACAGAGACCAGAATATTGAGTCCCAGTCAGGAAGCAGAGTTGGTGGTGGTGTGGGGGGGGGGGGGGGGGAGTGGAGTGGGTATGAGAGTGAGTAGTCATTGATGACTCTCAAGTGACAGGCTGAGAGACTGGGGGATAGGCTTAACCAAGAAAGGTCCTAGAAAGGGGAAGTGTTGTTAAGAATTAAATTTAGCTGTAGAGAAAGATGCCATTGGGTAGCTGCATGCATATCTCCTATCTCAGAAGAGAGGAAGATTAGAGAGTGAATGCTGTCTAGCCTTGATCCTTGATCATAACACTGAAGAGAATAAGGAAGTGGGGGAGGAAAAAGAAAGAAGGTTTGTGGAGAAGAAGATGAAGAGGGATAATAGGGAGGGACAGGGGAAATGGAGAGAGGATGTAGAAAGGAGAGAAGGGATAGAGAGAGGGAGCTAGTAAGAATAAACAGGGAGAGGGCTGCCTGGGTGGCTCAGCTATTTAAGCATCTGACTTTGGCTCAGGTCATGATCTCACTGTTTGTGGGTCCGAGCCCTGCGCTGGGCTCTGTGCTGACAGCTTGGAACCTGGAACCTGCTCTGGATTCTGTGTCTCCCTCCCTCTCTGCCCCTCCTCCGCTTACACTCAGTCTCTCTCTTTCTCTCAAAAATAAACATAAAAAAAATTTTTTTTTTAAATAAAATAGGTGAGAATTCATAGATCCCATAAAAATTAAGGAATACCATGAAGACAAATGATATCAGTTATTTTTGTAAGGACATCTACAAGGATGTTAATTTAGTTTGTATGCAGTTGCCTTTATGGCTGTCATCTATAAAGTCTGCTCCTTTGTGTTTTTCAGTAATGTTTTTTGTGACATTTCATCATTGATCTATGGTGATACCTTTTCAAAAAAATTTTTTTTTTTTTTTTCAACGTTTATTTATTTTTGGGACAGAGAGAGACAGAGCATGAACGGGGGAGGGGCAGAGAGAGAGGGAGACACAGAATCGGAAACAGGCTCCAGGCTCTGAGCCATCAGCCCAGAGCCCGACGCGGGGCTCGAACTCACGGACCGCGAGATCGTGACCTGGCTGAAGTCGGACGCTTAACCGACTGCGCCACCCAGGCGCCCCTGGTGATACCTTTTCATATGCCAATGTATTCTCTTATTTTCCCTTTTATTTTCACATTCTGGAAAGCTTCAAAGTTTGGTTATGTTTATTAAATGATAATTTTCTATTTCAGCATGTAAATCAAAACAGGCTAATAATATACAACTCTGCAAATAGTTTTCAAAAGTCAGTAAGCCTTTAGGAAATGAACTTAGTAAAAAGGTTAGCATCGTTTACTTTTTTCTAAGCCAGTCTTTCCAAGTCATGCCTATTACCTATTCTTGGGAAGGCAAAATTATATACCTCAAGTAATTTCTCCCTCTCCCTGCCTCCCCCCCGCCTCCACACACAATATAATGAAAACAGGAATAGAAAAATAAGACCAAGGGGTGCTGGGTGGCTCAGTTGGTTAAGCATCCAATTCTTGTTTTCAACTCAGGTCATGATCTCATGGTTCATGGGTTCAAGCCCCACATTGGGCTCTGTGCTGACAGCATGGAGCCTGCTTGGGATTCTGTCTCCCTCTCTCTCTACCCCTCCCCTGCTCACTCTCTATCTCTCTCTCAAAAATAAATAAACATTAAAAAAATTAAAGAAAAGTAAGACCAAATATATTCATTTTTAGCTCCACCTCAAATATGTAGCTTACCTGTGCGTGCCTTTAGGCTAGTGGATAAAAATCCTGTTTAACCTAACACAGATACCTGGTAAGTGTGCTACACAGAAAGGGTATACTCTCATGAGCAGTAATGGGGGAGGGAGGGAGTTGGAGGTCGCATGTGTTTATGTGTGCATGTATGTGTGTGTGTGTGAGATGGCATTACCCAGTGATGTTCATATATTTAATAGTCATTGTCTGAGCACCTGCAAGTACAGTGGCCTAGGATGTGAGAATGCAAAGGTGACCCACATCCATATCCCTCCATCAAGGAGCTTTCAGTCTCATAGGGGAAGTAACATCACGTATATATTAATCATGATAATTCAAGGTAGAAATGGAGGGTATTGTGAGGGAAGCACAGTTAACATTCTGCGGAAGGGTAGAGTGCGCTTTCTGGCAGCTGAATCATTTGAACTGGGCCTTGAATGATGGATAAGAACCAGATGGTTGGGGTTCTTGGATGGGGGTTGAGAAGGCAATTCAGGCATGAAGAACAGCAAATAGTAAGTTAACTTGGCTAAATCAGAAGACCCATAAAGGAATTAGTGAAAAAGAGGGTAGATGCCACCTAAGAAAGGCCAAGATGTAAAGTGACACTCAACAGCCTCTGTTACTCTATATTCTGATTCTTTTTATTTTTTATTTTATTTATTAATGTTTCTTTAAAAAATTTTTTAATGTTTATTTATTGTTGAGAGACAGAGCATGAGTTAGGGAGGGGCAGAGAGAGAGGGAGACACAGAATCCAAAGCAGGCTCCAGGCTCCAAGCTGTCCCCACAGAGCCCGATGCAAGGCCCGAACTCACGAACCGTGAGATCATGAACTGAATCAAAGTTGGACAGTTAACCGACTGAGCCACACAGACGCCCCTAATGTTTATTTTTTGAGAGGGAGCATGAGCAGGGGAGAGGCAGAGAGAGAGAGAGAGGGAGATACAGAATCTGAAGCAGGCTCCAGTCTCTGAGTTGTCAGCACAGAGTCCAACATGGGGCTTGAACTCGGGAACGGTGAGATCATGACCTAAGCCAAAGTCGCACGGTTAACCAACTGAGCCACCCAGGTGCCCCTCTGATTCTTTTCAAAAATCAAAATTTGGGGGCACCTGGGTGGTTCAGTTGGTTGAGCGTTTGACTCTTGATTTTGGCTCAGATCATGATCTCACTGTTCACGAGTTCGAGTCCCACATTGGGCTCTGTGCTGACAGCATGGAGCCTGCTTGATTCTCTCTCTCTCTCTCTCTCTCTCTCTCTCTCTCTCTCTCTCTCTCTCTCTCTCTCTCTCTCTCCCTCTCTCTCTCTCTCTCTCTCCCTCCCCCTCTCTGCCCCTCCCCTGCTCGCACTTTCTCTATCTCAAAAATAAATAATACATAAAAAACTTAAAAATCAAAATTCCAAGGCTATTCAAGAAATGGGATCTCAATGAATGGTGGCTATTCCAGCTGTGATTTGAGAATGCTATGAGCTAAAGTCGTAAGTTAAATTTTACGTGAATATGAATTTTCCTAGAGAAAATCTATAACTGGTATTTGGTTTCAAAGAATTCTTTGACCAAAAAAGGTTAGGATTGGGGCACCTGGGTGGCTCAGTCAGTTAAGCTTCTGACTCTTGATTTCCGCTCAGGTCATGATCTCATGGTTCATGAGTTTGAGCCCCTTGTAGGGCTCTGGTTGACAGTGTGGAGCCTTCTTGGGATATTCTTTCTCTCCCTCTCTTTTTCTCTCTCTCTCCCTCCCCCTCTCCCTCTGTCTTCCCTCCCCCCTTCCTCTGCCCCTCTCCTGTTTGCTCACTATCTCTCAAAAATAAACATTAAAAAAAAAAAGGTTAGGATCTGTTACCCTATTTCTCTGCATGCCTTGCACATAATCTATACATCATGAATGTTTGTTGGCTTGAATATTTGAATATGTTGCATTATGTAACTAAAATTGTGAACAGAGTTGTAACACTTGAGAATTCATGGAATATCATCAGGATTTGAAAATTCTCACTACCTTATTCATAAATTTTGCCATGTAAGCATGTCTATAGGATCTAGCTCTTTGAAGCACTTAATATATCCTTTCCATTTTTTATATTTGTTTATTGCTTTTCTCCAGGGGAAAAAGGTGGACGGCTCTGTAAATGCCTATGCCATAAATGTGTCTCAGAAGAGGAAGTACAGGTAGGCTTAGCCCCCATTATTACATTTGAACTAATGATACAAATTATGTGCTTGAGAAAGAATTTATTTATGGGATAATCATGTTTGTAGGAAATGTACCAGTTTCCATATAGTCCTTTGTTTTAATATTCTTTGCTTCTATTCTGGTGTGTTAAAACAATTTCCAATTTATATGTGAACTAATTAACTATTATGGGGAAGGATAGTTAGCTTAAATGTTTTAAAGCTCTACATAGTTCTTCAAAACAGCATAATCTCAATTCTTTAAGCTTTAATTTCATTATAATTATAGGTTTAAAATAGATCCATCCTGAGTTATTTACCTAGATTGATTGTTTAAGGATTTCAACTGTAAATATATTTTTCTGTTAAGTATAGGCATATTTTATTAATGCCACAGAACAAACGAGTCCATATGTGAAATCTCACAGAATTCCTAATGAATTGAAAAGTTAAGACATTATCAAACATTGCCTTTCTCTTCTACCTTTACCATGGATAAAAGACTAATATTCTGATTAATTTAGAATATGAATAATGTAATCTGAGGATGCTGTGAGTTAAAGTGACGACCAGAATCATCATTAACTGTTCCTTGTAAAATTATCTTCAAGTAGAGTCTTATGAGGAGAACTAGTACAATACGCAGTTGAATTTACTTGATGGATACCTATTTTGGAGCACTTCTTCATTTCTTAAAACTAGGTGTTTATAGGTAACAACCTATAAATATAGGTAACAACCTATACATACGGATTTTTTTCAGTCTGTAAAATCTTTCCAAATAATTTTGAAAGTATGTTTCCATACTTCTATTTGGATTTTAAAGAAATCTGAAAGGCTTTAGATTATTTTGAAAGTGAAATAATATCCTTAATTTGAATTAAATAACCATGAATACTTTTTACCCTAGACTTTGCTATTTTAAAGATTATTTATGTTACTATTTTTTTTTATAAGAGGAGTTCAGAATTTTTTTAAAATAAACAATGAGTTTTCTCTTCTCATCATAGGCAGTATATGAATCGAAAAGGCGGATTCAACAGACCTTTGGATTTCATTGCATGAGAACTAAAATGTTAATGAATGGGTTTTTTTCCTCATCTTGCTCAGAAGAGTGGATTTTGTATTTCATATTTAATATTCATAAAAAAACATGATCACAGTCTTTACTCCCTGTAAAAGTAAGAAAATTTTATTTATGATGTGTGCATTTCACTTACCCTGACTCAAAAAAAGAAAGGTTAATATTTTTTCCTTTTAGGAAATGTCATTTGGGGCAATCATCAACCCCAGTTTTTTGTTTTTATTGTTGTGGAAGCTGTGTATGTTTTCTTCTTGGATGCTCATTAGGACTTTTGAAAACACATAAAAGTAATTTGGATGTAAGTTTCTCAAATAAAGCAATATTTCTACCCTTTTGTATTTGATAAATATTTTTATTACTAAATAAAATTATCCCCCTACACATTTTCTTTTTTCCTACATAGATATATATTTCATTAGTAATTTTAAAATAACTAGATTTTTGTATCTTCTGTGGTTCTTTCCCCAACTATTTACCCCATTTATTACCTTTCCCCCAGTTATTATTTCCCTCATTTATTTTTTCCCCTTTTCAAAAGCAGTACATGCTTATTATATAAAAACTTAGAAGAAACCAAAAACTAAACAGAAAGGCAAAAATCGCCTATAATCTACCCCCAGAAAAATCAATATTTTGGTATATGTCTTTCCAGCCTCTATGGTGTATATTTATTGACACCACCCATGATAGTGGAATTTATATGCTGTTCTCTTGCTAATCTTTTTTTCTCCCATGTACTGTGAACATTTTTTAATATTCTTAGATGTTCTTTAGAAACTTTTAGTAGCTACTTGGTTGTATAATAATTTATTAACTAATCTTTTATTAGTAAACATTGGCTTCCCTCCCATGACTTGCTGTTTTAATTAAAACTGAGTAATGGGGCGCCTGGGTGGCGCAGTCGGTTAAGCGTCCGACTTCAGCCAGGTCACGATCTCGCGGTCCGTGAGTTCGAGCCCCGCGTCAGGCTCTGGGCTGACGGCTCAGAGCCTGGAGCCTGTTTCCGATTCTGTGTCTCCCTCTCTCTCTGCCCCTCCCCCGTTCATGCTCTGTCTCTCTCTGTCAAAAATAAATAAACGTTGAAAAAAAAATTAAAAAAATAAAATAAAATAAAACTGAGTAGTATCCCTGTTACATATATCTTTTTGTGCTTGTTGCATTATTTCCTTAGGTTCATTTCTTAGAGGTGGCATTGCTGGGTGAGAACAGGGGTGTATGTGCATGTTTTAGGACTTTTGAGATATATATATATATATATATATATATATATATATATATCTAACTATATATATATAGTTAGAAAGATAACAACCAACTCTCACCAGTAAAATATGAGCATTCCCATTTCATATATGTACACCAATATTGGGTGTAATAATTTTTTTTTTTTAATTTCCAACCTGGTGGGTAAAATAATACTTGGTTTAATTTGCTCAGTTTCTAAGGAGGATGAACATTTAAAAAATGCGTTAGCCATATATATATTTTTGTGGAATGCTAATTCCGAATCTTGGATCCACTTGTCTTGTGTCAAGACTTTCTTTTTCTCATTTGAAGGAAGCCCTTTTTATATTGAAGATAATAGCCACTACTCATTCTGTTTCATATCTTGCTGATATTTGAGGCTCTGTGGTTAGATTTTATTTTATTTTGAGTAAATAATACAAACACATGGAACACAATTCAGATAGAAGAAACGGTATATAGTGATGAGCTAATTGTGTATCCTTTCAGAGATATTCCATATATATACAAACGTGTATATATCTTATTCAAATGTAAGCAGACTCTACACCCTTTTGCATCTCACCTTTTTTTAACTTACTAGTACATCTTAAGATAGTTTCTTATCAGTACATATAATACCACCTCTTTATTAAGGGCAAGAGTTCTAGTTCATTATAGGATGGACTATAATAGTCCCCATTGATGAGCATTCATTTTTTTTTAATCTTTTACTATTTTTTTTAAGTTTATTTATTTTGAGAGAGAGAAAGAGCACAAGCAGAAGAGGGCAGAGAGGGAGAGAGAATCCCCAGCAGGCTCCGCACTGTCAGCACAGAGCCTGATGGGGCTTGAACCCACAAAACGGTGAGATCATGACTTAAGCTGAAATTAAGTCAGATACTTAACCAGCTGAGCCACCCAGGTGCCTCCTTTTACTATTTTTAAAAATTCTAAATAAACCTTTTTTTTAAATTCTATAATCACTATCATATGTAAATTATTTTACAAGACTTTTTAGCTGGTTTTTTAAATCCTTATTGCATCTGAAATTTGACCACTTACTCTAGTTCTTCAAAAACTTTCCTGACAAGTTCATTTCCTGTAAAGAAAATAGTAGTACAGAGGCTCCTGGGTGGCTCAGTTGGTTAAGCATCTGACTGGCTTAGGTCATGATCAAATGGTTTGTGGGTTCAAGCCCCACATCAGGTTCTATGCTGACAGCTCAGAGCCTGGAGCCTGCTTCAGATTCTGTGTCTCCTTCTCCCTATTTGTGCTCTCTCTCAAAAAATAAGCATTTAAAAATTTAAAAAAAAAGAATAGTATGACTACATTACATAATATAGTGTACAAAGCACCTTGGTTTATATAATCCTTATAAGATAGAGCAGGTACCATGATCTCCATTTCCCAGATGAGAAGGCTGAGGCTTTCAGACCAGATATTCAGACTATAAAGCCCAAAATATTGGCACTTATGCTACATAATGCCTTCAGTGCTTGAATATTTGAATGTGTTACATTAGTTGCACAACTTTTAGTGCCCATTGCACAAGTGTCACTGTCCCAGGTGGTTAGATTATTTTGCTTGGAATTTTTGCCAACTGAGCTAAATAATTACTACCCTACCCCTACTTACCAAAAAAGCTGTCTATCTCTAAATTATCCATGATAAAGACTATTTCTGACCACATTTGTGTACACTTAAGGAAGGCAAATCCAACTGTGGTTTTAATAAGAAAGCTAAAACTTCTGAGATAAAATAATATACCCAAAACCAAATTACAAGTTTTTGGATTGTCATCTTAGTGGGGTGTTCATAGGGATTTGACTTGAGATCCTCAAAGCAGCATACTTTGTGAAGTATGTGAGGGTTGCCTGGGTGGCTCAGTCAGTTAAGCATAGGACTTGGCTCAGGTCATGATCTTACAGTTTGTGAGTTCAAGCCCCTCACTGGGTTGTCTGCTGTCAGCACAGAGCCTGCTTCAGATCCTCAGTTTCCCTCTCTCTCTGCCCCTACCCTACTTGCATGTACACTCTCTCTCAAAAATAAACAAACCTTTTTTTTTTTTTTAATTGAAAAAAGAAAGAATGTGAGAATACATGGTAGGTGAGTAGGTTTGCTGTCCATAGCTAACACCAAGAAATGTAAGAGGAGGGCATCTTTGAACATCCAGAGATAAGACACCTGTGATCCTAAGGGAAGTCCTGGTTTAAAGGAACTTTTATCCATCAGATCATCTGATTCTGTAAGAATAACAAATAAGGAGCATCTTTGTCTTCCTGTAACAAGTTGCTACCTCTCTGAGACATAAATTGTGCCATATCTTCTGTTTCCAAGTATCTAAATATTGAAATTCTCTGGGACTCAATTCCTGGACTCTCCATTCTCTCCTTTAGTGAGTCTTCAGTGTGCCTTCAGATGTCTTCTGTCATGGCTCTCAAATTTGTACTTCCAGCCTGGCCATTTTACTGAATTACAGGCTTGTATGTGCACCTAGATTATTAGGCACCTCAAAGTTAAGGTTAACTGAATTCTCATTTCCCTGCACAGCCTTCTCTGATGCTTCCCCAACGCAGTAAATGGCCATCCATTCACTCCGTGGCTCAGACCAAAATCCTTAGGGTCATCTTTGATTTCTCTTTTTCCCATGCCCTACATTTGGTTCATTAACAAACTTTTTGGCTCCAACCTCAGAGTATATATTTTGAATCCAACCACTTTTTCCCCCCAATTTATTGAGGTATTATTGACATATAAAATTTTAAGAAATATAAGTATCCCATCACAGTGATTTGGTAGGCATTGAATCCAACCATTTACTACCTATACTAACGTAAGCCATCTCTCTTGCTCGGACTACTGCAATAGCCTTCTAACAGCCTTCCTTCTTTTACGGCCTTGGTTTATTTGTATTCTCCACCTAGCAGCAGAAGCGAACCTTTTAAAATGTGCATCAGGTCACGTTGCTCCTGGCTCCAGTGGTTTTCTGTCATTTAAAGCCAGTCTTTACTGTAGTGTACAAGCCTATACAGTCTGGACCCTGGCTTCCCACAGCCTCATGCCCTTGCTATTGCCCTTGGCCATCCTGCTGACCTTGCTGTTCCTTGAGAACAAGTGTGAGTCTACCTCAAGAGTCTTCCCACTTGCTCTTCCTCCTGGAATGTTCCTTTCTGCTCCCCCACCTCCACCCTAATTTGTGTTTGTAGCTTCTTTAGGTCTCTGCCCCAAATAAGGTCATTCCTGACCACCCTATCCAGAACAGCAACCCCCTTCCCTCTCTGCCTTTTTTTTTTTTACTCTGTTTTACTTACTTTTAAAAAATTACATTTAAAAATTACATTTAAAAAAGTTGAGATATACACATACCATAGAATTCATCCTTTTACAGCAGTCCCATTTCAGTGGTTTTTAGTATATTCAGAGTTCTGTATCACCACTGTCTCATTCCAAAATATTTCATCACCCCAAAAAGAGACCCAATACTCAATTAACAGTCACTCTTCAGCACCTGGCCTTAAACAGGTCTATTGATTCCTTCCTCAGGAATTTTGAAACTGGAACTGAGTGGAACACATCCTCTCTCTGTAAGTGGCTACACTATAAATGTTAACTTGGACACCTTCATCCCCCACCCCAGAAATCGCTAATGTACTTTTTGTCTCTAAAGATGTGCCTTTTCTGGACATTTCATATGAATGGAATCATACAGTGCATGGCCTTTTATATCTGGTTTCTTTTACTTAATATTTTCTAGCTTTGCTCATATTGTGTCACTACTTCATATCTGTTTATGGTCAAATATTCTGGGAAAATACCATATTTTTATAATTCATCAGTTGATGAGCATTTGTATTTCACTTTCTGGTTTTTATAAATAATAATGCTGTTGGGGTGCCTGGGTGGCTCAGTCAGTTGAGCATCCAGCTTCGGCTCAGGTCATGATCTCACAGCTCGTGAGTTCGAGCCCCGCGTCAGGCTCCGGCTCGGAGCCTGGAGTCTGCTTCAGATTCTGTGTCTCCCTCTCTCTGCCCCTAACCCACTTGCATTCTGTCTCTGTCTCTCAAAAATAGAAAAACATTAAAAAATTTTTTTATAGTAAAATAAATAATGATGTTATGAACATTAGTATGTCTTTGTATGAACATGTTTTCAGTTCTCTGGGGTATAGAACTAACAATGGAATTTCTGGGTCAGGTATGGTTTGGCTTTTTGAGGCATAAACCGTTTTCCAAAGCAGCTGCACTGATTTTCCATTCCCACCAGCCTGTGTGAAGGTTCCAGTTTCTTCACATGCTGTGCGAGGTTTCCTTTTCCTTAGAGTACTTATCATTCACTGCCCGACACACTGTATTCATTTATTACAGTCTGGTTCTTACACTAAACATCCAGCTCTGAGGATTGGGACTTTTATCTTGTTTGCTGCTGTAGTCCCAGCACCACACAGTGCCTGGCACCAGGTAAAGCACCCGATAAATATTTGCTCAATCCATGAAGATAGTTCAGTAATCTTTTTTTCTCTTAACCACTTCCTTTGATTTTTATGTTAACCCAAGTAATAAATGGACACATTTTTCCTAGAAAAAGTTTAAAACATGATGCAACGCTGAATCCCTTTTAACAGTACCCATAAGTCCTGGTCCTTTTGCCACATCTTCACTATGAATCCTTTGCGGTGAATCCAGACCTTTGTCTATGCAGCTATGTATGTAACAAAGTTGCAGGTAAGGAAAATGCATAGTTTGGACTTTTTTTTTTTTTTTTTTTACATAAATAATATACTGTAGGAACGTTTTGCACCTTATTTACTCAACACCGTCTTGGAGGTCTTCCCATGCCAATATATATCTCTACTGTTTTAAACTGCTACAGTAGTGTTTTGTGTAATGTACCAGCACTGTTTAGCTATTGCTCTGTTTTTAAAATCACAAATATAGGGGCGCCTGGGTGGCGCAGTCGGTTAAGCATCCGACTTCAGCCAGGTCACGATCTCGCGGTCCGTGAGTTCAAGCCCCGCGTCGGGCTCTGGGCTGATGGCTCAGAGCCTGGAGCCTGTTTCCGATTCTGGGTCTCCCTCTCTCTCTGCCCCTCCCCCGTTCATGCTCTGTCTCTCTCTGTCCCAAAAATAAATAAACGTTGAAAAAAAAAATTTTTAAATCACAAATATATGTGGAGCAACCAATTTTTGGAAAGCAGAATTTTAGCTTTTTTTCTTTTATATTTATTCAATTTTTGAAAGAATACAAACGGGAGGGGCAGACAGAGAGGGAGACACACAATCTGAAGCAGGCTCCGGGCCCTGAGCTGTCATCACAGAGCCCGAGGCGCCCCAGAATTTTATAGGTTTTTAAAGCTTAACATCATGATACTAGATCATCCAATAATATCACATGGGAGCATCCAAAGTAGCCACAAAAAGGGAATTACTATTATGAAAGTCGCAAATTTTGGTCCTGATTTTTACATGTCAAAGAATAAAATCAATTCCTCAGAAACGTATAAAACAAAATTCGCTATTTAATGTTTATTTTATTTTATTTTATTTTATTCTATTTTATTAAGAGAGAGCAAGACAGAGCGCAAGCCATGGAGGGACAGAGAGAGAGGGAGACTGAATCAGAAGCAGGCTCCAGGTTCTGAGCTGTCGGCACAGAGCCCGACATTGGGCCCACAGACAGCGAGATCATGACCTGAGCCTAAGTCGGACACTGAACCCACTGAGCCACCCAGGCGCCCCTAAAACAAAATTCGTTTTAATGTCATAGTGGTTAGGTGTCAAACTCAGTTATAAATAGAGTTTTTTGAATTCCCACAGTTTGGGAACTTTTTAGACATTTTGGGATTATAATACAACAGTTGTCTTCCCTGCCACCCTGAGGTACTCACTGAAGAGCCAGCTCAGCGTCACAATCCCCATAGCATTTTTAATGGACCTGCCACTGGCACTGGCATTTACATACTATCCTATGCTTACCTGGAACATAAGCCCCTCAAAAGAAGGAGGCTGGGTCTTAGCCTCCTAGAAGATGCAGTAAAGGTTATCTAACAAGTATATCTTCTGTGTTCATGCTTCCCCATTTTCAACATTTTCTTTTTCCTTCCCAATTCTATTAGTTTATCTTGATGGCTGCTTGAAAATGTGAACTATTGTTGGACAGCCCATGTTTATGCATAACTTTTTAAAAAATTTTTTATTTATTTTTGAGAGAGTGCAGGCAAAAGAGGGACAGAGAGAGAGAGAGAGAGAGGGACAGAGGATCTGAAGCTGGCTCTGTGGGCTCTGCACTGACAGCAGTGAGCCCGATGTGGGGCTTGAACTCACGAACCTCCAGATTGTGACCTGAGCCGAAGTCAGACACTCAACCAACTGAGCCACCCAGGTACTCCTATGCATAACTTTTTATTTAAAATTCTGGTCACAAAATGTAGGTTCAAACATTCTGGAATTCCCATTTTTTATTTTTGGGTTTGTGTCTCTTGGTCAATGCTTTTGTAATACCTTTGAGGCTGTGTGTACTGGGGGCCACCACTTATACTTTGTCTTAGGATTTTCACTTCTTTCTTCAAAATTTGTACTTTTGGAGCGCCTCAGTTGGTTCAGCATCCACCTTCGGCTCGGGTCATGATCTCTCGGTTCGTGAGTTTGATCCCCGCGTCAGGCTCTGTGCTGACAGCTCAGAGAGTGGAGCCTGCTTTGGATTCTGTGTTTCCCATTCTCTCTGCCCCTCCCCTGCTCATGCTCTGTCTCTCTGTCTCTCTCAAAAATAAACAAACATTAAAAAAGAAAACTTGTACTTTTAGATGATCTTAACTGCATTGTATACATCTGTGTAAGATAATTTCTAGAATAAGTCTTTGTTTTATAACTTACTACTTGATGTCCAGTAGATGGCACTAAATCCCTTTGAAATTTATGACACTAATTCCTAGTAGGTGTTACTGGCTAATGGATAATTCCACCACAGCCAGGGAACAGAAAGGGTCCATTCTTTCATCTAATTCTGTGATTGTTATATAACTTAGTATTTTTGTTCACAGTTTAAGATAAACCTGGTGATGGGCACCTGTTGGGCTCAGTCGGTAGAACATGCATGTCTGGATCTCAGGGTTATAAATTCAAGCCCCACGTTGGGGGTAGAAATTACTTAAGAATAAAATCTTAAAAAAAAAAAAAAACGAACGTGTTGGTATTTAAGTTATTAATTTACTATTTCTGACTCATATTTCAACCTTTTTTCCTTTTTATGTGTGGTTTTCAATCAAGTTGATTCAAGGGGAAGGATCATAGTATTGAAATAAGACTGGGCTAAAGGAGTTGAGGATAAGAGAGAGGATAAAGAAATATGCTGAATATTCATGATAAAATCACAGAGAAAATATAAAAGTATACACAATCCAAATTTAAGATAATGAAATCCAAGTGTTTTCCTATTGTCAGTTTTGGTACTTTAGTAAAATTGTATTCATTTCATTATGATTGTCAAATTTGTTTTACAAATAATTTGCAGTTAAAAAATACTCATTAAGGGCCGCCTGGATGACTCAGTTGGTTAAGCGTCTAACTCTTGATTTTGGCACAGGCCATGATCTTCTGGTCCTGAAATCGAACCCCACATAGGGCTCTGTGCTGTCAGCATGCAGCCTGCTTGGAATCCTCTCTCTGTCTCTCTCTGTCTCTCTCTCTCTCTGTCCCTTCCCCACTCATGCTCGTTTAAGTAAACATTTAAAAAATATATAAAATGGCCAGTTAAACTTGAATTTCACATAACAACAAAAATACTTGTAAAAAATGTTATATCTCCATTCTCATTTCTAGTTCTTTGTGCTTTCTTGAAAACCTTTATCTTCACTGTGTTCATTAGCTTTCATCAAGAATAACCTTTTAGATTCAATTAACCATTAAAACCAGAAAATGTTTCCTATGTGTCAGACATGATTTACTACATTTATTCTACTTGTTAATTCTATCGAGTTCATTTAATTTTAATGGATTTGTCAAACATTAAAAAAAACACGTTTAAAAAAATTCCCATCATGCCTACATGTGCATGTTTTTCGGCCCGCCCCGCCCCAGCGTTTGAGTGTCAGTGTTCTGTAACTCGCTCTGGAAACCTATTTCTTAACTCTTGTTTTTAGAACAACTACCAACCGAAGCATTGGTAGCATGGCCTCTAGGCGAAACAGACCTAGGTTCAGTCTCCATCTTTGGCAGAATGGATGACAAGGAAAGCCATTTAGCTTCTCTGGGCCTCGGTTTCCTTGTTTGCAAAATGTAGATAATTAACCTAATGGGGTTATTTGGAGGATTAGCTATAATGTAGGTGACACATAGTAAGCTATTATTTTCATGTATTAGCAACAAACTTTTTAAAAAAGCTTTATGAAATATGTACAAGCTTACCAATACATTTCTTTTTAAAATGGTGATGTCCATATATTAATGTAACTTGGGTCTCAAGATAGTTTTCATCTCAAAAATCTTGATAGGCTTAGGGAATAATACTTAAATTTCTTAGTCACGGGGGGGGGGGGGGGGGGGGTGAGGCTCTATGCCCAATCTGGGCTTGAACTCACCACCCTGAGGTCAAGAGGCGCATGCTTTACTGACTGAGCCAGCCAGGAGCCCCAGTTCTGTATTTTTATATTGGTACCATAATTTATAGTCTTGAACAGAGGAAGTTTTTTTTTGTTTTGTTTTGTTTTGTTAATCTTTTCATCCAGAATTAGAAGGTAAGAAAAGACCCTGAACGAGATTTAGGTCAAAGAACCTCGGGATTCTATGCCACTCCGCAGGTACAGTAAGTTTTTGAGCTTTAAAGCCCCCTCGTGTAAGGGAGTGATTATGCCTGCACTTGGGGGTAGGGGTAGGGGGTGCCGTTGAAGAGACGCACAGGACTGTATACAGCCGCCCGCGATTCCACTTTATAGGGAGAGAAAAAACGCTGCGCGGCGAGCATTCAACGAAAGCCAAGCTTTTCCCTCCTCAATCCCAACAGCCACGTGGCGCCCGAGGGATCTCCGGGCCCACCAGCTTGCAGGCGTCGCTCTCCCTTAAGGGGGATTCGCCGCGGGGCCCACCACTGCCTAGGTCCGGGGAAGCCTGGAACCTCTGGGACCGTGGCCGCCACACGACGGGCTACAGCCCGGAACCCGATTGGGACAGAGCGTCCGGCGACG
Source organism: Lynx canadensis (assembly GCF_007474595.2). NCBI lineage: Eukaryota > Metazoa > Chordata > Mammalia > Carnivora > Felidae > Lynx > Lynx canadensis. The sequence goes on from NC_044305.1 coordinate 86,497,131, forward strand.
CGCGGTACCAGCCTTCAACTCTAGGGATACACGCTAAGCCCTCGGAACTTTTCCCCGGGGACGGGTCCCGGCAACAGGTCCGAGGCGGGGCCGGGCTGGGCCAGATAGACCATAGCTCCGCGGCGGCCGGTGAATCAGCGCCGGCGCCCAGGTCAGCCCTCCCCAGCCAGTGCCAGATCTGGGGAGGAGTAGCGGCGCCGCGGATCACGGGCCACTTAGGGCTCGCCGGGACTGGAGAAAGGTGACGTCACCGTAGCTGGGTGGGGGGGTGGTGTTCAGCCGGCTCCACCAATGGGAAACAAGCAAAGTGGCTTGCTTTCTGTAGCTCTGAGCCAATACTAACAAAGCAAAAGGGGGTTGTCGGTATAGAACCAATGGAAAACAGGGAAGGAGCACGAGGCGGAGTTGCGAATCCTGTCACCAATTGGAAAGAGGGGGTGGAGCCCGGGCCTTGTCAAGCGCAGCCAACCAGAGAGAGGAGCGGACTCTAGGGGGAGGGGCCGTAATGTTTTTCCCCAATCGGACAAGGCCAGGGGCGGGGCATTCTCTAGGGTGCCCAATGAGGAACGCAGCCGAAGCGGGCCTGTCAAGAGAAGGGGCTGGGGGCGGGGGGGATGGTGAGTCGGAGATAAACACTCCGCGGCGGTGGCGGCTGCTGCTCTTCTTCGGGTTCTGTCACGGTGTTGGCGGTGCCCAGCTCACCGGCCCCCCTCCCCCTTCCGGCGAGCGCGGTCGCCAAAGAGGCTTTCTCAACCCTGCTCTGCGGGGTCCACAGCAGGGTGCGGGTGTCCGGTGGCGGCGGCGAGCCCGTGGGCAGTGGGGGTTGGTCCCGCGGCTCCGGCCCCCGGTGCAGAATGGCGGCGGCGGTTCGGATGAACATCCAGATGCTGCTAGAGGCGGCCGACTACCTGGAGCGGCGGGAGAGAGGTGCACGGGGATGGGAGGGGTCCGTCCCGAGCCGGGGCCGGGGGCTTTGAGGGGCCCCGCCGCGGGTAGGGGCTCCCAGCCGCTCTGGGGGTGGTTGGAAGCGCGGAGAGCGCGACCGCGAGCGCTCCCAACCCCTCCAGCTCTCCCCACGCGCGGTCCGAAGGGAGGCCACTGCTGCCCCAAAGGCGATGAATGGAGGTGGAAAAGGGGCCGCTGCCCCCCCGGGGTCCCGAGCTCCGTCCCCACCCCGAAGCGAATGGGGTGCCCGGGGTCCCCTCGGCCAGGCCCTTGGTTTACCTCACCGGGGCTCGTCCCGACCGGCCCCCGAGTGGGCCTGGCGTCCCGTCCCCCAGCCGGAGGAGCAGAGCCTGCCTTACGCGCCCCCTTCCCCGCCCTCTGGGCTCCGGGTGTTTGCCCTGCACCTTCGCCTGAGGCTGGTCCCACTTAAAACACACCAACCTGCTGGACTTTGCCAGTGGGAAACCCAGGCACCACGAGCTTAGCGACTTGCCGTGTCTTCCTCAACAATGAGCAGCTGGAATGCTCCTTACACCTGCTCCGAACTGAGGGTATTCACACAATTTTAAAAAAACAATCATTGTTCTAAGAATTCCACTTTGCTTCGTTTATTTCTTTCCACGATATTCTTGTATTGAAAAATAAAATTTAAAAAGGAAATGCTGTGGAGGGGAGAGAGTATTGAATGTTCTAGGCTCATTCATTAACTGGATCCTTCGGTTTTCTAGAAGCTGAACATGGTTATGCCTCCATGTTACCATACAATAACAAGGACAGAGATGCCTTAAAACGGAGGAACAAATCCAAGAAGAATAACAGCAGTAGCAGGTAATTTGGTAAATATTTCTTTTTCTCTTTTAGATTATACTGCAGATGACACAAACTGCAGAATGGAAGTTGCCTGTTGTGATTATAACTCTGTAAATACATTAAGTAGCAATCATGATTCAGTAAGGCACACATGGTCTTAAGCCATTGGAGGAAGCAGCCCTTCTGTTTGGGTTGAGCGGACTGAAAAGAGTAATGGAAATGTTTTACATTTCTTTATGAACTTTTAAAATTAATTTTGCTTTTCTTCCCTTTTGGAACAAACATTTTTGGAAACTTCCAGTGGGATTAGTTAACGGTAACCGTATTTTGCCTTCAGAAGTTGCAGATTCAGGGCAAGTTTTCTGTAATTGAAAATGCTGGATATTCTCCATTTCTTTTACTTTTCATAGTGAAGATTTTATAAACATGTTAAAGTATCTGATTTATCATAGGTGGCAGGATTTCATATTCAACATGTAAATTAAATGCAGTTATTTGTCTGATAATCTGTCAACATCTATTTATAATGGCAAAGAGGAATGGTTGACGTTGGAGCCTGCCTTTTTGGTGATGGAAGAACGAATAATATTAAAATATTAATATGCCACAGTCCTTTTAGGTTAGCCTTATAGTTCTTAAAAATCTGTGAATCTCTCTGGGGAGTATGTGGTTAATGTCCAGTGAAGTCACATTAAAGCCCTGAATATAGTTTTTCTTAATGATACTGCCCCCTTTTTTCCTCTCTTTCCCCTTAAAATATGTTAGCTAGGAAATCTTCTAGATCTGTTTAATTACACTTTTCATTCCAGTAAATTAAGTCATTCACATCTTCATCACTGATTTAGAATCCTTATTCCTCTCCCGTTGTCATGAATAACTCCCTGCAAGTAACTGTATTTGATTAGCCTCTGTGGCATAATACAGACCACTTAAACCTAAAACTTGTTCTTGCTGTTGCTTCTGTCCTTGATTCACCCCATTGTTGGTAAAAACACAGGATGCGAGCAGCACACATGTGCTGAGCTCCTGAATAGGAAGGCAGGTGAAGGATGAACCTGGTAATTAACTACCCCTATGGTTTTTCCTTTCCCTCCCATCTTTCACATTACCTGAAGGTGGTGCCCAGTAGATCTGCATGTGGGTCCTAAGGGCTTTTAAGAAGAATGTTAATACTGATTTGTATTGTGCAGCGGTATAAAACAATTCAGCTGTCTTGCATTTTGTTACATTATTTTTAAACTTTTGGAAGAACTTTGAAGGCTTTTGGTTTGTTTTTCTTCAAAAATGTAGTCCATTTGTTGCTTTTATGCTTATCCACCGGTAATTTGGGAGGAATTGTCCACACTAATAGTCAAGGTTTAATCCTTAGCACTTTCTTTTTCCCTAAGTTTCACAGGAAAGTTGGAGGAGGTTCAGTGGTGGGGAGAGGAATATGATGTTGTTGAAAGAGAAGGAGGCCGGTCCCAAAAGGTGATTAAGAAAGAAAAATGATAGTTAAGAATTGCAAGCCAAGAAACAGATTCGTTCTCTTTAATATCCAGCGTTATTATTGAAGAAATAGCTGTAACTTCTGTTTTGGAAAAGCTCTTTTCTTTTAATGAGCTTGGTTTGCTTTCCATGGTTATCACATGTTTCCCATATTCTTGACTAATCATGAATTAGTGTAATACCCTCAGTGGTGCAGGGATCTCTGAGAAACCATGATTAAACCTGGAGATGGCACCAAGCAGATGTGAAGCAAGAGCAGGTTGTTTTAAATGTGATCACTTCCTTCATGCCCTGTTTAGAATGACCCTTCCTGAGCAGTGAGACATCTCCCCAGAGAATGCAGTTTGACCCCTTGATTTGAATTCGACTTCTATCCAAGGCCATGTATGGTCAGGATTTTGAACTGAGGTGAGGGCTATGGAGAGATTACTTCTGGTTTACATAACCACTGGATAACAGTGTATTCTTGTTAATTCAGGTTGAAATGCTGTGCTCGTTGCTTGTAGAGTCAGGGGGCTACTTTTTTCTAGGACAATTAAAAAAAAAAAAAAAGATTTAGCCACATATCCAGCTTCTTGGGAACTGAAAATGCATATCTTAATCCAGTTTCTCTAGTTGCTTGTTTAAAAAACAAAACCAAATGGGGGGGGTGGCTCAGTTGGTTAAGTGTCCGACTTCAGCTCAGGTCATGATCTCACAGTTTGTGAGTTCAAGCCTCGCATCGGGCTCTGTGCCGACAGCTCAGAGCCTGAAGCCTGCTTTGGATTCTGTGTCTCCCTCTCTCTGTTCCTCCCCCACTTACTCTCTCTCTCTCTCTCTCTCTCTCTCTCTCTCTCTTCTGTGTCTCCCTCTCTCTGTTCCTCCCCCACTTACTCTCTCTCTCTCTCTCTCTCTCTCTCTCAAAAATAAAGATTAAAAAAAACTTTAATGAAATAAACAAAACCAAATGAAATTTTGAAATTTTGAATATTGATTGTTTCAGAATCATCCAGAGAACTACTGGAATATAGGGAGGTGGAATCTTTTTCTTTTTTTTTTTTCTTTCCTACTGATTTTTGAAATGAGTTACTAATTATTTAGAATTGAAATCCAGAGTTTTTAAAGGTATATTTTGTTAAATTGGTCAAGCAGGCTTTGGCATTCATGTGAAAGAGGAAGTTCACACCTGCCACCTAGCTCTTTTACGCAACCATGGCCATATAGCTGAGCTGATGTGGAGTCTTTGAACCCAAGGACTTTTTCCTATTCTCATACACTCTGTAGTCTGGCTTAGTTATCTTTTTGTTAGAATATATTTTTAATGGTGACATTTGACCTTTACCAGTGATTTCAGAGTTATCAAACATCTTCAATAATCACATGAAAAATAATCTTGACGCAAGGTATTTATGTGTTCTTATAATGCTTTAATTAAAAATGTTTACCCATTAACAGAGTTGGCAAGCAATCTCTGGACTGAGGATTTTTGAAAGGCTTACTTTTATTAAAGACACTCCGTTCCAGTCACCCAAATGCACTTCAGTATTGCTGTAGCCATTAAATAGAAGTCCCCTTGTAAAAACCATGATGCGTTCAATACTCTTAAGTAATCGAATAAGATCTGTAGTTTCAAAAACTGTTCAAAGTTTGGAAGGAGTTGTACTTCCTATGGAATTTGTTAAAAAGTTTCTCTTGGGGGATTCAGAATTTTTCTTATTTGTATCTTCAAAAAATCCAGAAATTTTTGGTAAGAGTGCCCTGTGTGCTATTTTCTGTAATCAGAGATTCTATTTTCAAATATTCACCCTTCTCTACCACTGTCCTGGGATGGTCCTTGTCTATAGTTAAACAGGGAAATCCTGACCAGCTGCTGTTATATACTTTAAAAAATCTGTCAGACTTTGAACTTGCTATTCCCTGTTAAAACTAAAATGCCACGTGCTTTAAAGCCAAAGGTTTGAGGTGCAGGCCTGACTCTTGTTAACTATGATATCCTGCTGGCCGTTGCAGGAAGTAAACCTTCAGAAAAATGTAACTGAAGAAGGCAGAGGGAAAACCAGGTGAATCAGTGTAAATCTTTTAAGGCAACTAATTGTGAGGTCCTTTATCTAGAAAACAAATATTCTAAAACTTAAAATGTTGTCGTTATTTTCTTGGTTTTCTTCGTGAATAAAAATTGGTGTCCCAGATCCTTGTGGAAGAGAAGTTTTAGTGCTAGATTGAAAATTTCTCTTCCCAAGGCTGCAAACCCACATGTACACCCTGCTCCCCTTCTCTGGTGTGAATGAACTTGGTGGTGGTTGCCCACCTGATACAAATGAGTGGCTGAGTATTCGTGGAGGTCCTGTTTCTCCGTGATTACTGTGAGAAGTTCTCTGTAGGCCCAGTAAGGTTCTGATTGTGGCCACATAGAATTCATGTCCTGAGCCAGGGTGTTATCTCCTGAACTGGTTAGATTCCAGAGAGTTTCCATTAAGAAAGGTCAAGATTCAGCTCCTTTATAATGCTGGGAGGTTCCTCAAGCTTATGATTAGTTAGGGAGGAGTTGTGTAAGGATAACACTGAAGTGGCCATGTTGACTGGCTTCTCGGGATTTCTGTGTAAACCTGTCCATAAATTCTTAGACCAGACCTTATATTCAAGGTCAGCTATAAACACATTAATAATGGTACTTCACATTCACCACAGCTTTCGTCCAAAGCTCTCTAATCACTTTTACAGTTGCTACCTCATTGATCCATGCATGTTCAGTAGATAATTGACAGTAATTTTTACTCCCATTTTACAGAAGGGTTAACCAAGGGCAAGATAGTAAAGAATGTTATTTCTTCTACAGTACTGGTCAGTGACAAAACTGGACTTCAGATTTCACCCTAACTGTTGCTTTAACCAGTCTGTGCCATCTTTATGTTGAGCTGAGTTTTAGAAGCCCCTTCCTGAAATCATTTGGTAGCTAGTCATCAATAGCGTTTGTTGGGTTGTACGTGATCAAATAATTACGTCAGGGAGTAGAAAGGTTGAGGGAAGAGGTACTATTTTTATCCATTTAAAATTGTGTCCTCTTGTCAAACAACTTAGCATGAAGTTTTGGCGTATATACCCCACCTAGGAAAAACTGCAGGACTAGGAGGGGGCTCCACCTCCAATGTTGTAACTGCAGCCTGAAAGCTTCGGTGTTCTATAACCCGAATTCGTATTCCATTGGGCAACTGCTTTCCTCTTTGTACGTAGAGACCCCTGTTATTTCCACCAGGGATTGCACACCTCTTAAGTTTGTCCCTTCTCCTTGAACTCTATTTTAGATATTTACATTTAACCCCTCAGAGGGACTAATTTCTTTAGCAGAGCCCACCGAGTTTTTCTCCCTTTGTCAGTTTTCTCTACTACCAACTTTGGAGAGAAAGAAATTAAAGAATTGTTCTGGTGTTGAAGTAGTCCTTTAAGACAGGAAGAATCTTACTCTTTTCTTCTTGTTCCCTCTTTCAGATCAACTCACAATGAAATGGAGAAGAATAGGTGAGTTGGGGATTTTGCGGGTGGGATAGGGGCCATTTTGATGTATACTCTGTTCGTTGAGACTTGGTTGCTTTTCTTGTCTTTTCCCACAAATAGCACCTGATACGAGAGTTTACTCAGGCCGTCTAAGCAGCACTGCCCATAAATCACTTAGGCAGATGAAGGGCTTGCAGGTTCCAATAGACCACACCCCACCCCCTCACTCCTGCAACCTGCTTCTCCTGAGGAGTGCCTTTCCTGGTGACTGTTTCACAGGCCAAAGCATTTTAGGTCATGAGCAGTGTTTCACAAATAGTGTTTTTAAAAAAATTACATGCTACTGAATATAATTGGTAGTTCTGTCTTTAATCATGTACACACCCAGATATATATAAATACACATACATATGTGTGTGTGTATTTACAGTTGTGAATAAAGATTCCAAAATTCAGGCAAATCTATGCATAGCACAAAATGGTGATTCACTAGAGGAGGCCTGCCACCCTCACTGGGATCCATCTGGCTGAGCCTGAGTTGATCTCTCTCACCTGGATTGCCTCTTTGCTATTTGTTTAAATCTTTATTTTCTAAATCAGCTTTGCCCCACCTTCAATAATGTAGCCTACTGGTTCTTGACTCTGGTCGTACATTAGAGTCGTTTGCAAAGTTTTTATTTTAATGTTTTTCTAAAAATATTTTTGGGGCGCCTGGGTGGCTCAGTTGGTTAAGCGTCTGCCTTTGTTTCGGATCATGATCTCGCAATTTGTGAGTTCAAGCCCCACAGCATATGCTCTTTGCTGTCCATGCAGAGCCCGCTTCAGATTCATTCTCATTCTCTCTTTCTCTCGAATAAATTAATTAAATAGATAACTTAGGGACGCCTGGGTGGCTCAGTCATTTAAATGTCCGACGTCAGCTCAGGTCATGATCACACAGTCCATGGGTTCAAGCCCCACATCAGGCTCTGTGCTAACAGCTCAGAGCCTGGAGCCTGCTTTGGATTCTGTGTCTCCCTCTTTCTCTGCCCCTCCCCTGGCACGCTCTGTCTCTGTCAATAATATTTAAAAAAATTTTTTAATTAAAAAATAACTTAAAAATATTTTATGTTAAATACATTATATATGCATTTATATATTTGGGGAGAAAAATTTTATTTCTGCTGATTTTATAAAATAACTTAGAGAAATTTTCAGACACATGAGAATGAGTAATGTAATCAAGTCCTATGTGTCCATCACTCAACTTGAACAATTACCAACATTTTGTAAATCTTATATAATCAAAACCACCCCTCTCCATGGAGTATTTTAAAGCAAATCTTGTATCTCTAATAAAGACTTTACAAAAAAAAAAAGTAACCACTTGCTTTTACCATGCTGGGGGTGGAGGAATTAATGGTAATTCTTTGTAGAGCTTTTAAAAGAAAGAGAGAAACCAATGCCCAGACCTCACCCCTAGCAATTCTGATTTAATTGGTTTGTGTTGAGACTCTGCTCTAGTATTTTTAAAAGCTCCCCAGGTGATTCTCATATGCTGCCAGGGCTGAGAACCATTGAGCAAGCCTCATTCTGGTCTCTGAGCGCCCATCAATTTGAAATACAGGCTACCCGTTCAGACTGAGTGGCTTTCTCAATGCTCTGCATGAACAAGATGATGATGTGTAATAATGGCTCTGTAAATACATATGGTTATTTCATGCAAACCTTCTATGAAGAGGGGGTCTGACTCTGAAAGTCAGGATCTGAATGACCTGTTTCGTCAGTGAAAGGACAGACCAGACTTACTAGGAAAGAGAATCTTGGAACAGAGTGAACATTTAGCATTCTTCCACTGAGGAATTTTGTGTGTGCACATGCGCGGGGTTGAGGGGTTGCATGTGCCTCACCGCACATTTGCCTCTCCTCAGCCCTCTTCTTCCCTTTTAATTTCTCTGTGATTATGACTGACTGTTGTAAGTCAGAGCTTCCTTTATGCTTTAGGGATTTACATATCCTGAATTGGGAACTCAAAAGTATCTTTTAAGGTGGAAAAGTAGTCAAATGTGGCTTCTCTTTCTCCTCTTTAGATTTTCTCTCAACTTTATGCCTTTGGGTGAACTGGGGACACTGGGACTCTTTGTGCTGAAAAGTCTTCCAGTTCTCCTCCCCCATTCCCGACCTCTTAGGCATTTATTTTTTTATATTTCCATTAGCCACTTATTTTTATTATTACTAAGATTTTAACCCTTCAGATCAGGGCTCTTACACTTACTACAACTCTATGCCTTTTACCTCTGCAAGAATGTCACACGATGTCAGTCATAAATAAAGGTCATTTGGACCTTTTATTTTAGCAGTTCAGGGATATTTCTTTTTTGCCTACAGTGTCTCAAGAACTTGTGCTCCATACTAGGTACTAAATGAGGTCATGCTGGGGTATTAAATCAGCATGGTCCCCATCCTAGAGAAATGTAATTTGTCTAACGAGAAAGACACAGAGACCGTTTCAGTGAGTATACTATGTGCTAAGATGGAGGTATGCACAAGAGGCTCTGGAGGCAAAGAATCTAGAAAACTGGAGTGGAAGTCACCACTGGGCAAGCTGCTTTTAATTCAGACTGCTTCTGTATGACCAGTCAACTTTTGCTTGTTGAAGGGTTAGATATCTGGTTTCCATATTGTCCTTTCTGTTCTGGAATTTGGTCTTTTAAAGTCTTGACAATTCCTTCTCTAGTCTAGAGCACATGAACAGAAAAGAAGGAAGTAAAGACTCAAATTTCTTTAACCAAGCATTGGTTGCTGCAGTCCAAGTGAAGAACAAAGTTATCAGGCTCTTCTCCCCTTATTAGTGTAGATGCTTAAGAATCTTCCGGTTTTGAAGTCAGTTGAATAGTTGCTCTTGTAGTCTCCCTGGTTTTAGTGGTTGATTCCTGTAAAAGAATCCTACCTAGCTTCATGCGTATACACTTTAGCCATTCTTTACCTTAAAACGTCACATAAAAAAATTGACCTGTCTCTCAAAACCTTAGGAAAAGAACTTCTAACGATGGGAATTATTTTTCTCTTTGATATTGCAGAGTTGATTATACTTGGGTTAGATTTTTGAACAGAAACCTTTTCTGTGACACTTCAGAGATTCTGAATAATTATATTTGGTGTTCCTTTGGACTCTACTATGAGAATATTACACTCAGCACCACGATATTGATAACCTTTGCATTGGTGAGAAGATAAAAGCCTTCTAGAATGGTGGAGGTGGGGGTGTTTTCCGTTCACTAGATTAGAAGGTGTTAGAAGAAGCTGTGTACTAGGTGCTGGGAACACAGAACCGGGTGAAGATGAAACCCCTGGGGTGGAGGGTTCAGTAATATCACTATAGGTATGAGTGCCTGTCCCTTAGCCTGTGTTTCTCTTAACCGTAACGAATTTTGTGGCTCTAGCCTCCTAAGGAAACACCCTTGAGTGTGTGGTGTTTTTCTTTGTAAAACTAATCTTCTAGAAAATTTTGAGAAATATAGAAAGTCTTTCTAAAAGCAATTTATATCCTCCATAATTCTATCAGCCAGAGGAAACCAGTGAACTTTCAAGTGTATCTCAACAGTTGTTTTGGAAGATATAAAAATCTCCTGTAATAGATTTTGGGACAGTTGACGGCTGCTGACACTCCTGCTAAGTTCCATATCCATCTAGACTTTTGTGTATACTTTTTTTCATCAACATGGGATCATATAGTAAATATTTTGTATCTTCTTTTCAAGCTACATTATGAATATTTTCCAGTGTCCTTAAGTCTCCTTTTCTAACATTACTTTTAGCAAAGGCCAGTATTTACCTCAGACGGCTGTGCCATAACTCGTATAACCAATCCCCTGTTTATGTTCTTCCCAGTATTTTGCTAATACGAAAAGCACTTCCTTAAACCACCTTGTAGATAAATCTCTGTCCAATATCATAATTATTTCCTTAGGGTAAATTTATAGTTGTGAAATTAACAATAATATTCATTGTTCTAATTTTTAGTGTTGACAGCTGGATTGTCCACCAGGCAAGTTATAGGCTGTATTTTCTGTATACTTTCACAAGGTGATACTCTAAGACCTTTATGAATTTGGTAAATAAAAAACAAAAACGGACTTGTTTTAGTTTGCATTTCTTACATTATTAGCATAGTCAAATAATTTTCGTGTGTGTGTGTGTATCACCTGTTAAATAACATTTGCCCAATTTTCTACTCTGACGTTTCTTTTTCCTTCTTATGAAGAGATTATATAATGTAAACGATATATATGAAAGAGATTGCCCCTTTGCATATCACATAATTTTCTAATTTATCATTTCCCTTAACAGAATATTTTCTCACTGTTTTCTCTCACTGTTTGAAGTTGCTGCCTCTATTGTATATTAAATTCTTGTTTACTGCTGAGTCTGTTTCTAGACGACTACTTCTGTTCCACTGGCCATCTGCTCTTCCTGTGCCAGTGTCCATTGTTTTAGTCACTGAGGTTTTGCCATGCACTTCAAGATCTGGTAAAGCAAATCCCTACTCTTCCCTCCTTCTTTTTTGATTTTACCATGATCTTAGCTATTTTCACTAGTTTGTTTTTTGTTTTTTGTTTTTTTCCTGATGAATTTTATAGTCCATCCATCTCCCCATCCTTCAAATTCTTTGGGGATTTTCAAAATAAATAAAGAATTTAATAATTTCAATATAAATTAACTTTAAAAGTTCACGTCCACATATTAGCTCTTTCCATCCAGGATGTGATGTGTGTCTTCATTTAGATCCGTTTTCTGTCTCTAATGTTTTATGGTGTTTCCCCATAGATCTTGCATATTTTTTTTTCTTTAATTTTTTTAATGTTTATTTATTTTTGAGGAAGAGAGACAGCATGAGCAGGGGAGGGGCAGAGAGAGTGAGGGAGACACAGAATCTGAAGCAGGCTCAGGCTCTGAGCTTATCCACACAGAGCTCAACATGGGGCTCGAACCCACAAACTGTGAGATCATGACCTGAGCCCAAGTCGGACACTTAACCGACTGAGCCACCCGGGCGCCCCTTGCATATTTCTTGTAAAAGGTATTACTGCATTTATGTTTTTTAACTTTTATTTATTTATTTTGAGAGAGCGAGCCTGTGTGTGAGTGGGGGAGGGGCAGAGAGGGAGAGGGGAGAGAATCCCAAGCAGGCTCCACACTCTCAGCAAAGAACCCAATATGGGGCTCGATCTCACGAACCACGAGATCATCATCTGAGCCAAAATCCAGAGTCAAATGCTTAACAGACTGAGCCACCCTGAAGCCCCTACACATTTTTAGATCACTACTGGATTCCCAATGTAATTGCTAATTAATTCTTGTTGGAATATAGGAAATCTTTGAATCTTTTGTTGTTATTATTTGGCTTTGTTGATGATAATTGTATTTCCTTCTCTTAGCTGGGAATTCCTCTAGTCTGAATGCCTTTCAGTAGCATTTCAGCAAATGGAAACTGAGGGAATGTATATAAGCTGCAGCCAGTGGGTCAGGAGTCAGGTGCTAGAATGGACTCCCCCCTTCCCCCACCCAAAGAAGGCTCTGGTATCTTCTTTAATAATAGACACTCATTTTTCTGGAATGGTACGTATGCAGGCCTTGCTGGAATTAGGCAGCTGGTCTAGAGAGATTACCTCTGCTAGAGTCTTCTGAGCCCATGACAAAAGATTTTTGTGTGTGCTCTGTGGGGAGGACTCAGCAGCCTGATCTAAGCTATTATTTTCATTTGGTCTAACAGTATTTCAGTGGCATCTGGTCTGGCATGAGAAACCATTGCAATCAGGTCTCTTCTGGCAGGATATTGTAATTGATTGCAGATCCCTATAGTTATTTCTTTTGGGTTTTGGCTTTGCAAATGGCCAAGCTCCTTATATCAGAAGAGGGTAGGGGCATAGCTTTTGCATCGGGTCCAAAGTTGTGGTAGGCATTGCACCATTCTTACTGCTTCTGAACTTTCTTGACCACGTTCAGATTGCACTCTAGGGTGTTGTAACAAATCCACATTGCTTTGTTGCCACATGGGGCTAAGGGCATGGTCCGGTTATTACAAAGAAGGGATGTAGTTATCAGTGTACAAATCTGGTCTGTGTTGATGGTGTGGAGGAGCCCCCAGATTTGTACCACTAGAATCTTTCTTTCTTGGACTATACCTCTTGAATAGATGGCATCTGCCCTTGGAAGAACTTGGGCGAAGAGACGTATGCTGATTATTCAGTGCCTACTGGAGTACTGGGAGTATTCACTGACCTTTTTGTCATAGTCATTAATAGTCAAAGGGTAAGAGAGCTATAGCAAGTACTGACTATAATATGTACTTGGATGTTTTTAAAATTGGGCTCCAGAAAGGAAATATTAATGAATATACTTATGTATTTCATACTTTTAGTAGAGAAATGATTTTATAGCTTTAAAATGTAACCGCCATGCTCCCATATAGCTATAGCACATATAACTACCTTTGTGTTTTTAACAAGGATTACTTTCACAATTATGAGAAAACTTCAAAACCTTCTAAGGTTCCAGTTAAGTTGGTAATAATGATGCTTTGGGCAATTATTTATAAAGGGATCAGTTTAGGGAAAGAAGGCGAATACTTTTTTACCTTAAAGCATGACCTGTGGTCTTCACGTGGACTTTTTGTTTAACCTGGCGAGGTTCTTTCTCAACCCCAAACCTGGAGAAAGTTAGTATCTCTTGTGACATAGAATCACTTTTAGGGTCTAATTTTTGACCCCTTAAGATTATTTGTTTCTTCTTACTCTATACTAAACCTGTTTTTGTCACTATATAGCTTATATGTACCATCTCTGAAATTTTTATTCAACCCCCAATTATCCTGTAGGATTTATGAAGCTATTTAATTGGCTGGATCTGTACCTACACAAAGATAGGAAATAAGATGGTGAAATTTCAGCGTTAAATAGGCTATTGTTTATCGTTTGGTGTATTTTTTCTTCTTCTTCGGTTAAGAATCTGAAGCCCAGGGGCGCTTGGGTGGCTCAGTCACAGTTAAGCATCCAACTCTTGATTTCAGCGCAGGTCATGATCTCACAGTTCATGAGTTCGAGCCCCACGTCGGGCTCCATGCTGATGGTGCAGAGCCTGCTTAAGATTCTGTCTCCCTTGCTCTCTGCCCCTCTCCTGCTTGCACGCCTGCACGCTCTCTCTCTCAAAATAAATAAACCTTAAAAAAAAAAATCCAGTCCAATTTTGATGAAAAGTAGTCCTCAGTGAGGTCCAGTGTATTGTGTTTAAGTGGGGTTTTTCTCAAAGAGAAGGGGCATGAATTGCCTAAGATACCAGTTTCTACTCTTGGATCAGCACCTGCAGATGCATTGTTATTTCTAGGCTCCAGTGGGTTAACAGGAGATAAAGTCTTGGTCTTTTCCATTATTTGATAATGAAAGAATAGTCAGATACATAGGAGGACTGCAGTGTATGAATGAGTGAAGAAATGAAGGTGATCAATTTGGAAAGGGGAAGACAGGGGATGATAGTCTATGAAAGCTTGACAACCTTTGCGAAGAAGTTAAGTCAAACAAGATATGGGTGAGGGCAAAGAATAGGTTTGGTAGAGGGCCAAGAGGACCCTGTTCTAGAACTTTCAGTGGGAGCTGCTATTTGTCATGGTCTGAAGGTAGCTCAGATCAATAATTCTGCAATAATATGTTTACGTGTTTGATCCCCAACTAAATTTTAAGCAGCTTCAAAGGCCAGGACTTGGTCTAACTCGACATCATATCCCAGCACCAAGTAGCAGTGCATAGTAATCCTTTGGAAACGCTGTTGGAGTAAATGAATGAGAGAGCCAGGTGCGTGTCTCTAGATTTCCACCAATGAACTTATTTACTTATCTACCCTTTTCACTGGCTGCCTAGCCGTACACTCTGCTCTGACCTAAGTCATCTTTGTTTTCTGCGCTTTACTGTGAAAGGAGAGTGTTCAGTTATACCTTCAGTTAAAAAAGTAATCTCTGATAACCGTGCCTCCCTCACAACACAGACATGTGCCTGATTTGATACCATTCCCAATCGTGATCACATTCAAGTCAGGAAGGACTTTTGGGATAACAGCAAATTTAGGAGCACTGTCTGCAGATAGCACAGTCCACCTATAGTCTTAGTCTTTTCTCATTTATTCCCCAGTTTACAAATCTGCTGGCCCGAGAGGGAGAGAGACCCGGATAGGATTGAGGAAGCTGAAGTCTGGAGGCAGAAATAAAAAGAGCCGCATTCAGAGCTAAGGGCACGCCACCTAGCCCAGATGCCCTCTGTCTGTGCCAAAGCTCCGGTAGGAGGTAGTGCCTCTTCGTTAATGACTTCTTTTCACTTGGATATTTAGTTTCCCATAAGTCATGGCCGAACAGAGTTAAGGAAAACTGACAACAGAAATTGTGGTATCCAAATATATTTTATTTATTTATTAAAAAAAATTTTTTTTAACGTTTATTCATTTTTTGATAGAGGCAGAGCGTGAGTGGGGGAGAGGGAGAGGGAGACTCGGAATCTGAAGCAGGCTCCAGGCTCTGAACTGACAGCACAGAACCCGATGCGGGGCTTGAACTCACGGACTGTGAGATCATGACCTGAGCTGAAGTCGGACGTTTAACCGACTGAGCCACCCAGGTGCCCCGACCAAATATATTTTGTATTTAAATCTTTAATATATTTGGAATGGATTTTGATGTTAATCTCCCCACTCTCCTATTTTCTGAATAATCCATTCTTTTCCCAAGGACCTGCACTGTTCTCTCTGTTATAGGTTCAATTCATACCTATTCTTAGGTTTATTTCTGGGAATTTTTTACTCTGTGCACTTGATTTGTATATCTATTCCTGTTTTAGTGTATACTGTGTTTTTTTTTTAATTATTGAAGCTTTATAATACAGTTTAAGATCTGGTACAGCACATCCCTCCTCATTCTTCTTCTTTTTCAAAAAGTTGGTAATCCCTCACACATTTATTCTTCTAGATAAAGTTTAATTTCCCAGCATTAAGAACACTGTTGGGATTTTTTTTTTCTTGGAATTATGTTAAATTTGTAGACAAACTGGGTAACATTGACATTTTTACTTTTAGGTTTCATATCTGGAAATGTGCTTTTTTCCATTTAGATTTTCTTAGATCTCTCAGCAAAGTTTCATGGTTTCCTTCCTAGACCTCCTTCTGAAGCTGTTTTAAGTTTATTCCTAAATATGCTATCCTTTCTTCTTGCTATTGTATGGGAGATATTTTAGGTTCTTTGAATGTAGATAGCACATTCAGAGATGTGCTTGCATTTCCAAGGTCAGTATTTGCCCCTGTATTTTCCTTTGGCTGTTGCGGTGCTGCTGTAGCTGGGAGAGGAGTGGGTACGCTTCAGACACTTCCCTCCCAACCTTTGGGTCCCTTCTATCCAGGCCTCTACATGATGTGTGGCCATGAAAGAGTCTTTCCTTTCACATGAATTAGCTTTATAAGATCCTTGCTTATTTTTATTTTTATTCCAGCATAGTTAACATACAGTGTTATATTAGTTTCAGGTGTGTAATATAGTGATTCAACAATTCTTTACTCAGTGCTCATCATAAGTGCCCTCTTTAATCCCCTTCACCTGTTTCACCCATCCCCCAATCCACCTCTCCTCTGGTAACCACAGTTTTGTTTCTAGAGTTCAGAGCCTGGTTCTTGGTTTGTCTCTTCTTCTTCTTTTTGTTTTTTTTTCTTCACGCGTTTGTTTTGTTTCAAATTCCACATGTGAATGAGATCATATGGTATTTGTCTTTCTCTGACTTATTTCACTTAGGATAATACTCTCTAGCCCCATCTGTGTCATCGAAAATGACAAGATTTCATTCTTTTCTATGGCTGAATAATACTGTGTATGTGTGTGTGTGTATA
This sequence comes from Lynx canadensis, assembly GCF_007474595.2. Classification (NCBI taxonomy): domain Eukaryota; kingdom Metazoa; phylum Chordata; class Mammalia; order Carnivora; family Felidae; genus Lynx; species Lynx canadensis. The sequence continues at coordinate 86,513,739 of NC_044305.1, forward strand.
TATATATATATATACACACACACACACACACACACACACACACACACACACCACGTTTTCTTTATCCATTCATCTGTTGATGGCCACTTGGGCTGCTTCTATCATTTGGCTATTGTAAATAATGCTGCTGTAAACATAGGGATGTGTCCATCTCTTTGAATTCGTGTTTATTTTGGGGGTAAATATCCAGTAGTGCGACTACTGGACCATAGGGCAGTTCTATTTTTAACTTTTTGAGGAAGCTCCATACTGTTTTCCACAGTGGCTGCACCAGATTGCATTCCACCAACAGCGTAATAGGGTTTCTTTTTCTCCACACCCTTGTCAACACTTGTTTCTGTTTATTTTAGCTATTCTGACAGGTGTGAGGTGACCTCTCCTTGTGGTTTTGATTTGCATTTCCCTGATGATGAGTGATGTTGAGCATCTCTTCATATGTCTGTCAGCCATCTGTATGTCTTCTTTGGAGAAATGTCCATGTCTTCTGCCCACTTTTAATTGGATTATTTATTTTTGGCGTGTTGTATCAGTTCTTTATATATTTTGGATACTAAGCCTTTATCAGATATGGTATTTGCAAATATCTTCCATTTTCTGTAGGTTGCCTTTAAGATTTGTTGATGGTTTCCTTCTCTGTCCTTGCTGATTTTTTAAATGTAAAAAATAGTACCTTTAGCATAAGCAAGCTCTGCATTTCCATAGAAAATAGGTTAACATTTTTCATTAAATTTCTTTAATGACAAAAGATAGCTTTTCTTTAAGGAAGAATTGGATTTTACCAGATAGCCTCTATCTACCTAGTGAGACACTTTGAGTTAACTATTGATTTTAAAAGGAATTATAGTGCTATAAGTATCTGTTTGTTCCTGGTAATTATCAGTCTACAGAGGAAGCTAGGATTGAAAGAATAACTGCTACCAGCTAGAGAGCACTCCTGTCAGACCCTGGCCAGGGGCTTCCATACCTTGTCTCCATTAATACACTGGCCCTCTCAGGTGTGGCCATCCTCTATCTGCTGCTGAGGAAAGTTGTTATCTGCTGAAGGTCACACAGGGAGTGAGTGAAAAAGCCGGGATCCTAAACCCTTACTCTTACATATGACACTAACGCTCGGTTGTGTAGTGACTGATCTATTCAGAATACTAAAATAACTAAAAACAAAAACGGAAATTGAGATCCTTTTCAAAACCTTACTGAAGAAAAGCTATAATTTGATCTAACTTAGTTATCCCTAGTTATAGGGCACACTTGATTCTGAGCTTTAGTGATTATAGCTCAGATCAAAGATTGGCCTCTTTATGCTACCATAGACCAAAGGTATATCAGTCCATTCAGAGTAATTAAAGCGATATTTCTGAAGAGTCAGCACATGAAGTTTGTCAAAGTTCGTGACCTAGGTACAAAGCAGTTGGATCAACGTAAACAGAAGAGGCAGCTGGGAGCAGGAGGGAGCCAGGACCTGACACAGCCCTCTTGTGCTGGGGTGGGAGGCTGGTAGGCAGCTCTTGGCAACAGGAGGAGGACTGGCTGAAGAAGATGGGATGAGAGAAGGTCTAAGTTAGGGATCAGACAGGAGTATCGAGTGGCTTCCTGTTAAGTCCATGTGGCAGAACCTCTACTGGTTCCCCAAAGGGGAGTTAGACCAGGTCCAGAGCAGGACATTAAGCCCCTCCTGGAGGACCAGAGTCCCGGGCAGGGGAACAGTCAGGATTGGGGAGGAGAGCTGAGACGGGTGTTTGTGTTACTTGCTTTGGATCTCGTGCTTCATGGGTACTGTCAGACTTGGCTGAGGGATTCCAGATCCCAGGGTGCGCGCGTGTGTCTCAGGGTCAAGGAGCCGCAGAGGGGCTATTTGCTTGCTTATCTGGTTCGGGAATTGACTTTCAAGACTATGTGATAGAATTGAGACCGCCCCCGTAGACCTCACCCCTTCCCTGCATTGGCCTAGGTTCCAGCCTGTGGATGTCTGCAGGCAGGTGGGCAGGGCAGCCATCGGGCTGGAGCAGCGAGGCGGCACCGGAGGAGGCCAAGGCAGGCACTGCCAAAGACAGAAGTTGGCTCTGGATCGGGACAAAAATCCAGAAAAGGCTCTGGTCTTATTTTCATAGAACCAGGCCAGAGAACACTGAATGAACATGTATTACCCTTAGCTTGAATTATCAGATGGCTTATTTCTAGTTTCACAACTGGAAGCGTTCTTTGGAAAACCCACATTTGGGTAGTGAAAATTACACTTCCTGGGCCAGACTCCTTGTGTAACTAGAAATGACGATGCATGGAAAGATGACTTTATTATTTTATTTTTATCAGTAGACAAACTTCCTAAAAAATTTACATACTCATATTTGTAGATAAACCCACATCATAAAATGACTAATAGGACCCTGTTCTGAATCATGAAGTCTTTGCAGATAACAAGCAAGCTGAAAAATGTCTAAATCTAATTTTAATTTTTAAACTTTTTTCCTAACTTGACAATTAGTCTATAAACTTTGGGAGAAATAAGTTGGGTAATTGTGTAAGTGACTAGTTCTACTTTCTCATGGTGTTTCTAATATGACCTGTTTTCATGGCTCTTTTTGAGGAAGATATCATTCAAGGTGAACACGGACATTTTGCACACAGGTTCTGCTTTTTTCCCCTCATGTAGTAGAGGGAGGAGCAAACCTCTCATGTGAGTCTTTGCTTGTGGCCATTCCACATGGACAGGTTTTTGGGGCAAGTGGAAGTCTTCTAAAATAGTCAGGCATTTTTGTCCCATTAAATCTTCTAGCTCAGGAGTGAAGGCTGTACTCCAGTTTGTTTAGGCTGAGCGGGCCCTTGGAGCATCTAGGACAGCTCCTTCGAGAGCTAGACAAGGAAGGAGGCTTGGAAGCAGATGAGGCTGGGGGCAGAAAAGGATGTCTGATGCATCACTCGTTAGATCTACCTGGGGGGAACATCCTGAAGTCTTGATGAGAAGGGTGAGAATTGCCTTCCTTGGTCATTTTCATGTGTATTGAGCTCTTAGAGCTTTCTGAAGCACTTTTCTTCTTTTAGTCTGCATTCCCAACTTTCACTAATAGGTTCAAAAATGTTAAGGAGGGGGAGGGGGAGGGCAAGTTAAGCTTTAAGATTGTCTCCCAGTTCCACTGGAGGGTAGCCTCGCAGGCTCCCAAGAGCCCTGGTCCAAGTGGTCGTGTATGGGCAGTGGGCATGTATTTAAAACCCCAGGAGCCTAAGCACTGTTGGTGGTGCAGGTGTAGAGACAGACCCTGTCCTCGAGGAGCTTACAGCCTAGTTGAATAGGTGACATGAGCCATTCCGCAAACATTTATTAAGCAGGTGGGAGGGAGAGGCCCTGTGGTAACTCAGCAATGATTAAGTGGAAGTCCAACTTTCTGAGGAGTTTCTAATGAATGGTTAAGTACCAAATACCAAACAATTCAGGCAGAACAGTGAACTTCCTGATGAGTAGTATAAACAAGTGCTCAGAAAGCGGAGGAATCAACTGTGGGTTGGAATGGCCTGTGAAGGCTTTAAGGACCCAGTAGGCTGAAGCAAAAGCTCTGAAATTTGGCCGTTTCTCCCATTCTTGGGATCTGCTAGGTTCTAAAAGTGCAAAGAAGGGTTTCAATGAAGTGTTAATTTCTAAAACTGGAGGGACTCTTGTGCTCCTGGCCAGCTTGCAGTAAAGGTTCTCTCTGGTGGCTTACTGCGGTTCCTGCTTCATGTGGCCTTGCTTTCTCCCCTCTGTCCCGCTGCACCATTTCGCCCACTCCAAGACCTGTGTGTGGTTGTCTCTAGCCGTTCTGTGTGCCTGTTAGTGTAGCAATGCCAGTGATGTGCATTTTCCTTATCTAAAAAAAAAAAAAAAAAAAAAAAGTAACTTTTTGAATAGCAGTTTACATAGTTGAAAAACCAGAAAATATATTCAGGAAAAATTCACTCCCTTGTCCCTGCCTATTCCCTGACTTCTCTCTCCCTGCCACTAAGTTTCTTATTGATCACTCCAGACTTTATGTTCACATAAGAGAACAAAAATATATTTTTCTTCCATTTTACCAATATACAGATGGCATATTGGATGCATGGTTTGATATCGTTCTTTTCCCAATATATCTGAGAGTTCTTTCCTCATAGTAAATAGAAAACCTTCTGCTGCTTTTCATAGCTACATCATATCCCACTGTCTAGACCTACCATAATTTAACCAGCTCCCTATTGATGGCGAGTTGGGTTGTTTTGTTCTTTGCATAAAGCAAGCTGTGATGAATAACCATATGTGTCATTCACATGTATAAATACTCCATATAGCAGTGCTAGAGTTCTAGTGATCCTGAGTGGGAAAAGAGGAAATATGGGTTGAAAGGATTCTCACCTTGGCGTGTTCTGTCAGTTCACATCATAACCCAGAAAACTGGAACTAACCTGGTAAATGTGCCTCATAAGAGTAGACAGGAGTCCCTGCCCTAACACTTGTACTATAGAGACATTTTACAAAACCCGAGTTTTTGCTTCTTTGTGGCTTTCACCAGAGTTATCCAATTTCCAAACATGTTTGGCCAGAGATTTTTGGTGGCATTTGCCATTACTGGGTCTGGGCAACCTCATACTCTTTAAAAAAAATTTTTTTTTGTTTATTTTGCAAGAGAGAGAGGAGGGGGAGAGAGAGGCAGGCAGAGCAGGAAAGGGGGACACAGAATCTGAAGCCGGTTCCAGGCTCTGAGCTGTTAGCACAGAGCCTGATGCGGGGCTTGAACTCACAAGCCACGCGATCATGACCTGAGCCAAAGTTGGACGCTCAATCTTAGTGCTACCGTGACCTTGTTTTCCTAGGCGGGCCCATCTTCGCTTGTGCCTGGAGAAGTTGAAGGGGCTAGTGCCGCTTGGACCTGAATCGAACCGACACACTACGTTGAGTTTATTGACAAAAGCCAAATTGCACATAAAGGTAGGTATATCCTTGGGATTCCTTTCAGCTTAACCTTCAGTAAAGGTTTGCCTGTTGATGCAGGATAGCAAACGTGTATCTCTAGGACAGTCCTTTCCCCTGAACTCCTCCACCTTGCCTCTTAGATGAATCCCAGGCATCCCAAACCCAACATGTCCAAGACCCCCACTGTTTCTCACTCCTATGTAGCAGAAATTAAATGGCCCATCCAGTTGTCCATTTGATTAAGCCAGGGTCACCCTTGCTAGCTCTTGCTGTGTAGCCACGGTGTCTAAGTCACCTCTAAGACCTAAACATTTCATGGGCTCGTTTACTTCCGTTTCACCCTGCCATCATCTACTGTGGTAAACTCCAGAGAAGCTTCCCTGTATCCCTCTGGCCACTGCTGAGCTAAGCTCCATGTTTCCCAAGAAGAATCCTTCGAAAGATCAAATCAACATGTCCCCCTTTTCCAGATTCTTCAGTGGCTCAGGACATACTCTGCAGCAGGCCCGCCCCAGGCTGTCCGACCTGGTCCTTACCTGCCTGTACAGCGTCTTGTGCCATAGGCCTTTTCAGCCCTTTGCACTTGTGCTGTCCTACACAGGGCCTTTGTGTGTGCTGTTCCCTCTGCTTGCTAGGCTTTCCCCTCCCTTCTTCACCCAGTTCACTTCTTGTCATCCTTCAGACCTTAACATAGGTATCACTAGCTCAGGGAAACTTCTCCTGCCCTGCTTACAGGCTTCCTGCCCCAGATGGACCTATCGTTGGAGAGTGTACTCTCTCAGCGCTGGTCACAGCTGACATCTGACCATGATTTGTATGACACTTTGGTGGTGGTCTCTGTTGTTAGAGGGAGGGGACCAGGTCTTTATGCTCACCTGCCAGAGGGTCTGAAACAGAGTCCTTGCTTGGTAGGAGCTTGAATAGCGGAGGGGAGGGGTATTCAAACTCCTGAGAGCCACAGCCAAACTCACTGTTTAGCATGTTTTTGTAATCCTTTAGTCACTATTGGACAAATGTCACTTTGGTTGTGGTTAGAGGCCTGTATACATGACAATTGTGGGGGGCGGGGAAGAACCTCTATTCAGAGCAAAATAACTACAGTTAAACAGACTTGTAAAAACAAGTGGTCTACAGAAACGTGTTTAAGCTCTTACGTTGGACCGTTTGGAATCAGGACACAAACAGAAGTTAATTGGGATTTGGCACGACTCAAAGTGTTTCTCTAATCGGAATGTGTAGCTGAATACCCGTACTTGTAAATGGCAGCGCCTCACGGCTGCTGCTGCACACAGCGCCCCAGCTCAGAGAGGCGGTCAGGGCATCCCCCCAGCCAAAGGGGGGGGGGGCGCTGCCGGCCGTGCCCATCCCCAGGGCCCCGACAGTGCAGGTACCCGCGGCTGAGTCAATACGGAAGAGGTTAGACGAAGGCAGGAGTCACTGGCCAGTTTCCTGCCCTGTGAGAAGCTAGATAAGTGACCCCAAATGGCTTTGGGGAAAGGCTGACACACAGCTCAGTGCGAGAGGGGAAGATGCGGAGTCATTGCCAATTTTGAAATCTGCCCATGAGCTCCAACAGCTACCCCTTTGGCTTGCAGAAACTTGAAGATTGTGACAGAAAAGCCATTCACCAAATAGACCAGCTTCAGCGAGAACAGCGACACCTGAAGCGGCAGCTGGAGAAGCTGGGCATCGAGAGGATACGGATGGACAGCATCGGCTCCACTGTCTCCTCTGAGCGCTCAGACTCCGACAGGGGTGAGCCCCCCACCCTGCGTGTCCCCCGACCCGGCCCAGGCAGCGCAGGGGAGGAACTCGGAGCCCACGGGTGACTTAGACTCGTTGAGTAACGTGACATCCGGTAACAAGTCCCTCTTTCCTGTTTGCACTTAGGCACCAGGTCCAGAGAAGGGCCTGGCGGGGCTGGCTCGGATTTCCGGCCTGAGCTTTCAGAAGCATGGCTTCACCAGTGTCTCTTGTCCTCCCCACAGAAGAAATCGACGTGGACGTTGAAAGCACAGACTATCTCACGGGGGACCTGGACTGGAGCAGCAGCAGCGTGAGCGATTCCGACGAGCGGGGAAGCATGCAGAGCCTCGGCAGTGACGAGGGCTACTCCAGCTCCAGCATGAAGAGGATAAAGCTCCAGGACAATCACAAGACGTGTCTGGGCCTCTAAGAGAGCGTGGTCTCCTCGGCTGCCTCCCGATGGTTCTCTCGGCGGACGGGCTTAGGTAGTGTATTGGACCCGCCCACAGCCCCCCTGCACGTAAGCTTCCGTGTACCACCTCTACCAAACTCAGCTTTGTAAACGTTCTCGCGGAAGTGCTTAGGATTGTGGGTTTCTGATTGCATCCACTAGCTTCTCTCTCTGTCCCTAAAAATTCATCCGAGAGACTGTACATTCCAATCAATTTGAAGCACCCAAGAATTCTTAGACCGAATAAGCAACTTTCACATCTCAGCAGTTTCCCCCTCTTCCTTACCATCCCCGTGTAGTCTAGCAAACCTTTCTTAGAGTTTTCTGGCTATGTTACTCACCTAGCAGAAATGTCCGAATGTGTCTTGTGCTTAGGAACCTGAAGGAAACAAACTTTTAAAGTCGAGATCCTGATCTCAGAACTCCAAAGCAAGCTTTGAAAGCGGCGTTTAAGAGCACTTAACTGTGGACCTCACCCCCCGTGAGGAGTCAGGAATACCTCCAGAAAACACCCCCTCACACACACCCTGCGCTGCTTCCCCGACCCGCGACCCGTGACCCGCGTGTGGATGGGAGCAGTACTTCTCACTTTAGAATGGACATCTTGATGGCAGGTCTCTGGGGCTGCACAGCTTTATCAGAGCTCCAGCGGCGCTCGTTCCCACCCACCAGACGGTACAATCTCTGCGATGTGCTCTGGGCCGCGCCGTCCACTGCTGTCCCAAGACCCGTTTTCCCCTCCAAGTTTGTTATGCTACTTGTCTCTGGAACATTTTTTTTTCCTACCTCAGAGATAAATGAGATCTCCATTTCCCACTTAACACAAAGCGATTATGCCTTTTTTTCACCCCCAAATAAGTGACACTTGGTCCAATTCTAATCTATTTTCCTATCTAACTTTCAGCAATAACTGAGCTTTGGCACTAGCTGAGCTAGTGTCCATCATCAGTGAAAGGAAAAGTCCACATTTCTACTCTGTTGCAGGTGAACAGGAGGGGAGGGTACAGTGTTATTAGAATTCCTCTCCTTATTTTTGGATACGCCCAGAATCTTCTTAATGGAGGCTTTTGGGTTGCTAGTTTAAAAGGCTGATCTTTCTTTTTGGTTATGATTTCCCCCTTAAGTGGTCTCCCACTTTGTAGCATTTTTATTTAAGCTAAAACAGAGCACATGTATATGTACATAAGACACATTAAATCTATAAATACTATTTATTCATTTTATATAAACTAATGTAATGGAAAACAAATTCTTATGACTTTGTGCTTTTATAGATGTTCTAGAAACTTTGTATGTAGGTATCTACAAAATTGGTTCGTTCCCCTTAATATTTTTGCATTCATATTTTTGACGTCGAGGTTTTCCACCTCTGACGAGTCTTTTTCATTGAATTTGAACCATTTGTAAACCCTGTGACGCTGAAACAGAGTGTGTGTCACAAAGTGACGAGAACATTCCTAAAATCCACAGACGCACTGCAACCTAAGGGCTCCAAGGCTGCACCAGCCGGTGGAGGGGTGGGGGGGCGGGCAGCCGCCCAGCGCTCCCCGCCGCCTGCGGTCTCTGGCCCCCTCCCAGCCTCACCATGCCTCCAGCGCCTCCGCCTTCCACACAACTCAGAGTTCAAACGTGCTCCACAAGGAAGCTCATTCTGCACGTGAAGAGCGGGCCAAACAAAGATTACTTTTGTTTTTTCATTTTAATGATTCTCTATTAAAAAAATTTTAATCGGAAGTAGTCGATTCCTAAATGCTTCCAAACTCATCTGTCATTCTTCTGTTTTTGTTTTCTGGTTTTTTTTTTTTTCCTTCATTTCAGCTTTGGGTGGGGGGAGGGGCAGGTGACACAAAGGATTTTTTTTTTAATTGGAATCTTTTCCAATGACCAGCTGAAGATTTGCACTGAAATACAACTTGTATGCCTTTTGCATTTTTAAAGCCTGCTTCCTGAATTTAAGCAGAGTGATAGTGTTGAAAGAGCCAGCTCAGCCTGTAACATGTTTGAAAAGATGTATCTGCACTTTGAGGTCCCTTTCGAATGCCATTCACGAGACCTCTCAAGCATTTTAATTGCTACATTCAAGCGCCTCACAAGTCCAAGATGCCAGATGCCTTAAGGCATCGAAAACTCAAGACTTTGGGCAAAGCTTGTGGGCTTGCATCGGGGGAGGGAGGGGAACAGAATTTGTGTATTTGTTTGATTTCAAAATAAGGCATCTGAGAGATGCCATTATTTTCTGTGTTTAAGTTAAACTGCATTTTTGTCTTTTGGTTGAAATGTACTGTCCCAATATAAAACAGTAATTATTTGACCTTTGCACTGTCTGGTCCTTTTCAATTTGATTGCATATAGAAATGTGGAATTTGATCTATTTTTAATGCACTTGTGATAAACTGACACCAGGGTTAGACATTACTTTTCAAAGCTTGAGGTAGACCGAATCGGCGTGCCAGATAGGCCTCTAACCAAAACTGTAAATTCAGGACCAGCAAACTCAGCCCAAGGCAGCTAATCCTCTTCCCTACGCGGGTGATCGGCAGCCCTCATTTGCCAACCTACCCTCTCATTCACTGATCCACCAGCGTGACTGTTAAGAGCTATAAAGTCTTTTTGGTTGTTTTGGTTTTTTTAAGCAAAATGAAAAACCTTTCTATTAGGGTTGTTGGGGGGAGGGGAATGGGCAAAGATATAAACCCCAGCCTTTAAAACTTTGACAATTGTACGTAAATATAGATGTGTGTAAATATAGGCACATGCATATTTTTATGTAAAATTGATTTTTAAAAACTGAAAAGAAATCTATACTCTTACTGATACCATCGCAATGCAGATGGGAAGGTAAGAGTATGTAGTCCAATTTCATGCAGTGAGAAAATACCGGTGCGTGCTGTTAACATCCCAGAACACAGCTTTCCACGCCTGTTGGCTTAGAATGGCAGGTGAAGCACCCAGGGTATTTTGTTTGGGTTTCTTCTGCTAAGCAAAGATCTTGAATTCTCCAAGGTGCTGATAGTGACTGCTGACTCCTTTCTCTAGTCACAGACCTAATGTTAGTTTGTGATGCTCTTTGAATCACTTTTTTGAGCAGGACCTAAATTCTCCTCCCAATAAACCCAAGACTCCAATAATGCCCAGGACGATTCAAAATTGAGCACTGCAATAGGCCCCTGACCCTGCAGTTGGCCACTTGAGTGGTTTTAGTTTTTAAAGGAAGCATTTTCTTTTCGCCTCTAAAAAAAAAAAAAAAAGGAAAAAGAAAAAAAGAAACAGAGTCCTTACCTGGGTTTCCTATGGGCCTCTCTGATCCATCCCTTAAGTGGCCAAGAGCAAATGCTGGGGTGCAGGGGGAAAAATTGTCAACCTAGGATGGTGATGCTCAAGTAATGGTCAAGTGGAGTCTTGGGGCTCACTATGGGTATTATGGGCTTTTTTTCTTCTTGCCTCTGCCCCATCCTTTAAAGAAAAAAACTATTTTTAGACAGCATATACACATTATTTAGGCTTTTATACCATGCCATATTGGCAAGAATACCACTTTCATTATGCTTTATGACGTATTCCTGAATCTGTCTTCTCTTCCTCCTCCACTTGCTCCTCAAGCTTCCTCCTTTACCTGCCCTGAGTGTTGAACCCCAGGAAGTCCATGGCTGCAAGGTGATTTCCTGCAGGTCAATCTGTTTTTTGTGTGTGTATGTCTAACTCTTGGATGCAGTATGCTTAGGTAGCTGGCTACTGAGTTTTAAAATCCTTTCTGGGAGAAGATGACCCAAAGACCCTTTTGGGGGAGGGGGGGTGGCTTTTCTCATTCAGATCTCTGTGACTATGGGATATTTTGTTTGCAAAGATATCTGGGGGTGGGGAGGGGTGTGTGTACTATATGTGACTTATCATGATTTCTTCATTAATATTTATTACATGGATGATTTTCTTATACTACATTCTTCTGAAAGAAGACGACACTGCCTGGCACTGCCTGAGTCAGCTATTAAATGGCTGAAGAAATTGAGTATCTTGGTCTTCTCTCAAAATCATAAAATGAGAATTAGTAAGGCACCCAATTCCAAGATTTATCCACATTTTTAAGTTTGATTTCTTACTCTATGGGGGGTGGTGACTTAATGGGGCATTCTTCAGTTTAGCTTTTACCTGAGAACCAAACTTGCCTTTACCCCCCGTCCCTAGAATTGGTGCTCTGGGAATATTGCTGTTAACCATCAGTGTTGGGGGCCATCTTCCTAATGGTAAACACAGCCTACAGAGGGGAGCAGCAGATGAGAGAGTATGGAATTCTGTTTCCAGATGTTTATTTCTTTATGTAAATACGACGCCAATGTAAATCCTGTGTCAAGATCTAGAGAATGGTGCTTTTTACTACAGTTAGCACATGCATTTTTAGAACTACTACATGTTTTAGAGAATCTTTGCTGTGTATATGTAAACTTCTGTATCGTTCCACCGTTCACAAATAAATTATTTCATTATTAAAGAAATTTGGGTCTTCCTGTTATTTTGTGCCCTTTTGGGGTTTCTTTCTACTTCCAGAAATGTGTTAATCAGACTTTTTAATTTCATGGAAAATTCACTGGCCAAAAGTTTTGAGCACTTAAGCTCTGTGAGAAGACTTCAGATTGTGTGGCTCGGGCTGACCTCATGTGTTGATCGGAACCGATGCTGGTGTAGCTGCCCCTCTTACCTGTTTCCTGTTCCACACTTGCCCTTGGGTCACTGGTTACCACGCAGTCACCTCTGCTGATGTGGGCGACCAAGATGGCACCCGGTCTCTCCAGCCCACGCTCTGCTGGGAAAGACGGAGATGGGAGTCACAATTTAATACTACATAGTTGTGGAATAAAGTTGGGCAGGGACAGTGCCATGAGAAGTCACAGAGGTGGTGCCATTCAAGTTGGGCCCTGGAGAAAGTAGGTGTCAGCGAGGACAGGAGCCTAGAGCAAAGGCAGGCGTTAGGAAAAGGGGGCAGCCCCGCAGGGCTGGGGTGTGGCCTGGAGGCCAGAGCACGTGGCGAGCGATGGGACACGTGCAGGGAGGACAGACTGTGAAGGACACATGAGATTTACTGAGAGGAGAGAAGGCACCTGCTTTAGGGCATTAATTTACATTCATTCATTCATTCAACATACAGGGGTTGAGCACCCTCTCTGAGCTGGGCTCTGTCGTAGAGCTGAGGACACATCTGTGGACAAAACACAAAACCTGACCTCTGGTAACACCTTCTAGTGTCACTGGCTCTGGACCTCAAGTCCCACCCACCTAGCCTGATTCTTCTTGCTCCCTCAAGAAAGCACTTGTTCAGAGTCGAGTGGAAAGAAAAAAGTGGCTTTCTCCTTCTTTACTACGGACCTCCTCTTCTTCAAACCACCTAAAAATTCCAGAAGGTTTCTGTGGGGCCCTGGAAGTTATCCATGATGGCGTACACTCTGCAGGGCTTATAAAAAAAGGATCTTTCTGGTGTTTCTACTTGGGGGAAGTAGCCTTTCTCTTCCGCTTTCTCCAAAAAGCATGGGCCGTGCACTGGGCCGGTCTAGGATGTGAGATTCTAGAATCCACCTCTGTGGACAGACTCCAAACTGAACCCACCAGGCAGTGAACTGTCAGCAAATGGACAAAAGCTGCGCTGGCCCACAGCACCAGGCCCCTGCTCACTGTGGCTGAGGGAGAGGAAGCTCTGGGCCGCAGACAATCACGGAGGCAGCTCTCACATAAAGAGCAGCCCCCACAAGATGACAAATCTTATTCCCAGGGTTTCCTGACTTTGCTCGCTCACAGCAGCCTGGTGAGGTGTCCTTCTTTCTGCCGTATGGGTCCACATCACCAAAATGGTCAACTCACGGGTCCTGAGGGCTCTGCCTCCGAGCCTCGGGGAGCTCCGACACCAGCTCTCCTGGTGACTGCGGCCACTGTCCCCGTCTCTCAGAAGAGGATGCAGGCAGAGGGAGGGGAGGCATTTGGCCCCGAGTCCACAGAGCTGGGGGGCTCGAACACCAGAGCCCACCTTCCTTTGCCTCAATTGTTGCAAGAGCGGTGTCAAACTCTAATCAGTTTTCCATACATCGCATTTTCTTTTTTAAGCCTTTGGATGCGGCCGTTTTCCGAGAAGGGGCCTCAGGCCCCAGTTAATGAGGCAGAAACTGGGAACGCACAGGGCAAGTGTGGATCGCCACTGCTAAGTCATCATCCTCACCTCCATCTTAACATCCCTCTCTGCCTCTTGTGAGGAATAACCCCTGACCCTTGAAACTCATGGGGGTCTTGTGACAATAACCCAGCATGCTCCTAGAGGAGGACATTCTGTATAGGACTCGAAGACATTCTTTCTACACCAAGTCTTCTTGGTTGTAGACCCTGTGACATCACTTCATTCAACTGTTATTTACTTAACACACTTCCATGTAGGCCTTGGAGTTCCCCTTAATCAAGTGCCACTTTGGTCCACCTCTTAGATGTCACCATGACCTAGATGAGGAGGAACATGGCAACCCTCTCTGTAAAGAGACTCTGGAGTAGCAGCCTCTTGTTCCCATCGCCCACTTGGGCCTTCCCATTAATTAAGGGCATTGGGCTTCCCATGGCTGGGGGCTCCAGAGGCAGGAACCCTGTAGGAAAGCACTGTTCAGGGCTTGACACGGACTAGGTGGCAAGTCGGCCCTCTGCCCACACTGTCCCATGTGGAATTCAGGGGACGTCCTTGTGGGGACCACACAAAGCAGATGGGGCTGCTCACTGACTAGGGGTGAACGCTCGCCCAGAGGAACAGGAAGCTGCATGCTGGAGGAGAGTCACTGACCCCCTTTCAGCAGACAGGGGGGCAGGCTGTGCCAGGCCTGCCCTCCCTCAATGTGCACAAAGGCAGCATCTCTGGTGAAGACAAGCTCAGGATTTAGTGGGACAACTGGGGCAAGAGCCGGGACAGAGCAAAGGGTATAGCCCCAAGGCCAGGACGGGGCTGGTGGACTGCGGACTCAAGGGCTGGAGAGGTTCACTGAGGCGCTGAGGGAAGAGAGAGGAGTCTTTTATCAGATGCTCTCGGCCTGACCTGGGGCAGAGGTGAGCGATGACAATCATGGTAGGGAGCTCTGTGTCAGAAATAGGTCTACCTTTAAGGAAACCATGGGCCTGGGAGAGAAGACACGTGGGAGGGCCTAGAGGACAGAGGAAAGAGAGAAACAGTAGCCCAACCAAACTTGCTGGCCAGGCTGGATAACACCCAGCAGCAGTCCCCAGCCCTGCCCCAGAAGGTCTGGGAGACCCAAACCATCTCCTGGAAAGGTCACTTAGTTAAAAATGTCTGAGAAATTCTTGCCTTGCCTTACTGATATTCCCATCGCCCAGAAGGGATAGGATGCTGTTATCATGGAGCACTGGAGTGAATTCTGATCAGCAGTGGAATGAGAGATCGTCTGGGGGAATACGATGTCCTTTAGATACCCTGGATGGGGGGGGGGGGGTGGTCAAGCACACGGACTCAGGTCAGATGGATCCAAGGGCCAATGCCTGGGGCAATTGTCCTGGGCTCTATGTTCCCGTTCCGTAAAGTAAGGATAATAATAGTATTTATTTCCTGTGGCTGTTGGGGGGATTATGTGAGACAGGGTATGGAAAGAACCTAGCCCCATGCCTGACTTTCAGGAGCATTCAGCACATGGGAGCAATCAGGATAATTTTACCAGCAAGGAGAGAAACCCCGCACCGTCAGAGACATAACTAAGGCTTTCAGAAGACAAAATTCTAACATTCAGAAAAGAAATCAGCCTGGAAGGGAAAATTACATGAGATGGCAGGGAAGTGTTCAAATATGTTGTTCTGACTGTGCTATTTAGACAACAAACAGCAGGCAGGAAGTGGCTAAACTGACAGGAGAGAGAGGAGAGTGACTCAGTGATAGAATATGGCCAAAGGTGGGGAAAGGGGCGTTTTTTTCAGGTTGTACCTCACCTAGATGCTGTTCAAAAAGTCAAAACAAATCCTAAAACCCCTCTAGCTCTGCAAGGCGGCTCAGAGACTCTCAAGGAGAGACCAGGAAGTACAGGACTGGTTAAACCAGAGACACCCTTGCTAAAATGCTTACATTTTGCAGGCACCTAATCAGAAGAGTGGGAGGCGCCTTAGAGACTAGGTCTGCAGGTGTCTTTCCAAAAGCAAATTTAGAACAATAGTAGTTAGAGTGCTAGCCAGTCAACAAAGACTCCACATTTCAACTGTGAACTCTGCAACTGCCAGGGCTGTGACAGTTCTCCACAACTTGGCAATTAAAAGCTTTGGTCAAAGCAGCTGCAGGGCAAGCACAGACCAGCACAGGACACGGAACAGCATGGAGCCTAGAAGAGGCAATAGTGGAAACAGATGGCCAAGAGAGGACTTGGGTGAGGCACTGCTTTCTCTTTCCCACACTTAGATCCCTCAATGATGGGTGAAACCACTTTTCAGAACTCAGAGCAGGAATCTAATTGCTTTTCCTGAAGAATGGGTGTGTGTTTCCTCAGGGAAAAGGTGAATCATTAAATGGATCACCTTTCTCTTATTGCTTAGGCTGCCAGGAAGCTCAGAGCCAAATTCACACCTTGCCTTTAGTAATTATGTGAGACCTTGAGATTTGTATATCTAAATTCCCCCTAGTCTTTTCCCTGACCTTGATTTTTATTTAAAATTTCTTTTATTTTAATATATGTAATTTTGGAAGTCATTTAAGTTCACCTTTGCAGAGAATAGGGAAGACACAGTTGTATAAGAGTGCTACCTATGTATGATAATAATTTTGTTTAAATGTTCTGTTCCTCTCTTCAGCAAGCAGAGAGAAGGGAGGTTGACTAAGCAAAGGGTAAGGTTATTGGGGTTCAGAGTGCGGAGAGGGAAGGTTAGTATGGGTTTTTGTTTTTGTTTTTTTTTTAAGCAATGGAAATAAACTTGCCAAAGGCTAGTAGGGAGCTGCATCAAGGCTGAAAGCAATCCTTACTTGTCTGTAGGAACTGGGGCTCCTCTGGGGGTTTCCACAGAGGCTGGAGGCAGCGGCAGAGTTGGCCTGGGTCTGAGTCACCTGTCAGAAGCAGAAGGAACACCACCCTTTCTCCCCAACTCAAGAAAGTTCATTGAATTGCAAGTAAATGAGAAAATTGTTTTCACCCCACTAGCCTGGAATCTGCTCTGTTGTGTATTTCCAAAGAGAAAATCAGTATTTGCTCTGTTGTGTATTTCCAAAGAGAAAATCAGTATTCAGTAAATTTCAGTATTAAAAAACTCCTTGTGGTCCCACGGAGATTAAATTAGTGGATGCAGGTCTATCTACAAGAAGGCATCCAGTGGCATGAATGGAACATGTTCCCCAACCCTGTCCCATTCAACATGAACACAATAATTTGGACTCAGGTATGGATGACACATTCTCCACATCGGAGGATGACCCCAAGGTGGCAAGATGGCACTCAGATTGCCTAACAGAAGCAGGATCCAAAACTTCTTGAGCACTAACGTGAGGGGGCATCTCAGATAAGTGCATTTGAAGAGATTAAGTGCAGTCCCCACCCCATCCTTGGCTGTGGACATGCCAGTCCCAGAGGGGAGTGCTACCTACTGCCTCGGGTCAGAGAGGAAAGGGGTCTCAGTGGCCAGTGTCTAAAAGTGAAGGGGCCACCACAGAGTGAAGCCATGGGGAGGTCACTGGGAAGCTGGTCTCCCCCTGTCTGCCCCCAGGATCTCCAACAAACACCATTATCCTTTTAAAACAAACCTCAGATCCCAGCCTTCCTCAGTGCAAAAGGCAGCTGTGGAACTCTCTCAGTGGAACATTAGAGCCTCCTCAGTGGCAAGTACCCACCTGACCTGGCCTTGGCCACCCTCCTTGACCTCAGGTCCTGCCGCCCTGCCCCATGGGCTGTTCCCTAAACACCCCTGGCCTTTGCACTTGCTACTCCTTCTGCCCAGAATTCCTTCCCCCGACACCTCCGTGGCTTTCCCCTTCCTTCACTCCTGTCTTTGCACAGAGGTCACCTTATCCATGAGGCCCCTGACCCCCTCTGTATAAAACTACACATCCCTCCTCACTTTCTACCCACTATCCCTGTCATCCAGACTCATCTTTTCGTACCACAGGACATTGTTTTGTCTGTCTGATATTAAAATGGGATTCTACAAGAGCAAAGACACAGCTCTCCACACCGGTGGCGCCCCGGTACCTACACCCATGCCTGGCACACGGCACGTTCAGCTGTCCACATTTGCACACAGATGGACAAGGAAGTGAATAGGAGCAAGAGACAGACTTCAAGCTCACAGCTGAGGCAGGATGAGAGTCTCTGGGGCCATGTGGCCCAGAGGGCAGATGGTGAAACACGGTGAGTGAGGGGTTCACTACAAATGAAGGACTTTATCACGGGCAGGGTCGGACGAAGGAGGGCAGAGTGCCACGGAAAGTACCTGTGCTTTAGAATAATCCACACGACTTGGTCAAAAACAAAAGCAATTTGATAGAAAACAATCTGGTTTGAGAACAAGTTGGTAGGAGTGCGGGGAACAATTCAGCCCAAAGGACAATTCGGTGGAAAAAGATAGTCCACATCATTTTTCAAAAATTGGGATTTGGGGGGGCCTGGGTGGCTCAGTCAGTTAAGCATCTGACTTGGTTCAGATCATGATCTCACAGTTCATGAGTCTGAACCCATCATTGGGTGACCATGAGCCCCACTTTGGGTGAGCCCCACTTATCTCTCTCTCTCTCTCTCTCTGCTCCTTGCTCACTTGCACCTGCTCTAAATAAATACACTAATTAATTAAATAAAAAGCTTAAGATTAACTTTTTTAAAATGGGATTTTGATGTAGAATGGAGGTGGCATGCATCATTTTGTACCATCTCAAGTATTTTGCCTTACATTTCTAGTTAATATTCTAGCAGCCTGTCTTAATACTGTTCATTTTTAAAAATGTATTGTGAGGCATTCCTGGGTGGCTCAGTCAGCTAAGCATTGACTCGTGACTTCAGCTCAGGTCACGTTCTCAAGGTTTGGGAGTTCGAGCCCCACATAGGGCTCTGTGCTAACAGCACAGAGCCTGCTTGGGATTCTCTGTCTCTTCCTCTCTCTCTGCCCCTCCCCACTCTCTCTCAATAAACATTTTTTTTTAAATGTATTGTGAAAGGCCATGCACATAAAGGTGCAGAGAACATAAATGTTCTGATTAGTGAATTATTGTAAAGTAAATGCCCACATAAACCCCATCCACTCAAGAATCAAGACACTGCTGGCCCCCAGATGTCCCCAGATGCCCTTCCCGACACATCATCACAGCCACCCTGCTTCTGTCATAAGTATATACTTTCTCTTGCCTTTAGAAGTCTGCCTCAGTGTGTATCTCTACACACCGTGGCTTCATTTGGCCTATTTGTTTTGGATTATTATCTAAATGGAATCACACTGCACATGTTGGTGTCTGGCTTCTTCCACTTACCATTATGGCTGTGAGGTTTGTGTGTTCTGTGTGGCTGCTTTACATTCCAGTTCCTCACTGTGTTGTGAGGTTTGTAATGGCAAAATGTTGAAAACAATCTGAATGTCCAAGATAGGGGATTAGTTACATAAAGTATGGAGAAAATACTATGTCATCCTATTTTTGCTAAAAAGGAAGAAAGAAAAAATAACAGAGTAGAAGAATGAAGGAAAATGCATCCCTGTAAATGTCCATAATAGAGAAAGGTCTGGAAGAATAGGTCACGTCTGACCTTGGGAGGGGGGTGGAAAGTGGAGTTTCTTTGTAGATTTCTGGATTGACCTAATTTTCTGATTTTCCCATAATGAACACTCACTCCTTTTGTAAAAACACCAAAAACAAATTACTAAAAGGAATTTAAACAATGAAAAAAATTAACCAAACAAGTAACAAAAGGATCCGAAATTTGGGGGGGGGGGGCGTTTGGGGGAGTTCTTTCTCCCAGTTTATTCTCAGCCAATGATGTCTCTTCTACTTGTTTGGTAATTTTTATAAATTTTTACAAATTGGCAAAACAACAACAAAAAAAGTTTTCCAACCACAGTGAACATGTTCGGAAGTTTCACAAATACCTTACATACTGTTTAGTTAACCAAGACCTATTTATTGAACATTTCAGCTTTTCACATTCGTTTCCTCCCACTTTGTCTTTCCTTGCTCTGTTTATAATAGATGAAAACAAATTCGTTTTTACCAAGTCTTTGTGTGGACTGCCCCAGCAGAATGAATTGAACATTCTGGAGTAAGAGGGGCTTAAACTCTAACTCAGCTCAGCTATTTACCATTTGAGCAATGTTGAGCCAACTAACCTCCCCCAATGTCAATTTTCCCATCTGTCAAATGGAGATAAAACCTACATTCCGGGGGGGTTTGTAAGACTTAGAAAGAAACTGCCAAATCAGCAAACTGTGAGTTACCTCAGGCCAGTTTCTCAGCCTTGGCACTGCTGTTGACATCCAGGCCTAGAGGATTCCACACTGGGGGACCACTCTCTGCACTGTGAGAGGCTTAGCAGCAGCCCTGGCCTCTATCCACAAGATGCCAGTGGCACTGCCCCCCACACCTCTCTGAAGTGACAACCCAAGAGGTCTTCAGACATTGTCAAATGTTCCCTGAGGGGCAAAACCACCCCTATTACCTCAGAAATTGGTCCCCCTTCCCCACTGACCCTGCTTATTAGCCTCTTCACCCTGTACCTGGGCCATTGCTGTCTCCCCAACAGACAACTCCTTCCATCCGGTCTTATGCCTGTGCCCCTTCCACAGGATGCCGGAATGCGCATCAGAGCAGGACATGAAAACAACAGTGTGTGCTTTTGCTCCAGGTTCTTCTCCTGACTCTTCCATCTCAGGCAAGTAGCCTGGCCTTTTAGGGTTTGCTTATGTTCCTGGGCTAAAAGCCAGTGTTACCTGTAAGATATGGTACTTTTCCTCCCCAACTTTTGTATCTGCCTAAACCCATGGATGAGAATCTGTCCGAGCTCCCTGGACAGGGAGGTGTGGGATGGGCTCAGGTGCATATGAGATGAGGAAGACAGATGTGCCACAAGGGATGGATGCCGGTCAGTCTTGGAGTGAACAGGCACCCATATGTCACTTAGTGGCCTCACCCTAAAGAAGTGGCAGGACATCACAGGGAGGGGCTGCCTGGTGTCCCTAGGAATGCAAGACCTGAGACCCAGGCTGCTAGTACCCCTGAGCCTAGCACAGAAAACAGCACAGCCACGTGGCCTAAAGGGATCACGTGAACAGGACATGGGCATCTCCATGATAACAGCATACCAGGTGTCCATGACTAGCCTCCTCTCTCCCCACAAGGCTTCAATGCTGCATAAGGTTCTGAGAAGGCCCCCAAAATGACTGAGACTTCTCAATAGTCCAGATGTAGTCAGCTTTAATTTTGGAAAAACATTTTAAACTGTCATTTCCCACACATCTCTGCGTTTGTGAATTGGGGCTCAGATGCATCAATCATGGAGATGTCATGTTAACTGCCTCCCTATAACACTTCCACAGCTCCCCACTACCTAAGGATGAACACCCTGATTGCACACAGTAGAGGAATCAGGTGCTCACTCTCCATGCTGGCTCCCAGCGTGTTCTGTCCCAGAACAGACATCACTAATTGATCACAGCATCTTTCTGGCTGTGTCTGAACACAGGCAGGACCAGGATGCTTTGCAGCACCACCCACCCAGAGAGCTGCACGGATCTGGTTTGTACTAGAGATGAAATCAAGTATTTTCTCTACTTTAGACCTACATCCACCACCACCTCTCTCTCTCTCTCCCTCTTTCACACACACTCACACACACACACACACACACACACACTTTACTGCTTCTTGAATTGGGATATACCATTGGCACATACATTTATGTTTTTTTCCAAAAATAATTATTATATTTATAATGTACTTCTTAACTGAGTGCATCTTAAAGCTGAAGGAATCCATCATCAATTATCCCTGGCCTTCTGGAGCCACCTCAAAAGTCACACAAGACCCTCCACGCCTGGTTCTCTGTCTTCCCATCCCCAATCACTCGGTTAGCCAGCCCAGCCCCAGCGCCACTGGTCCTTGCTCCCTTTCCTCACCCTCCTCCCTCCACCCCACTTCTTCTTGGGAACAGCCACTTGTCTTCAGCTTATAGATCTCCTCTGTGAAGCCCTTCCTGATCCCCACCATGTGACCTTGTGCTCCCAGCCCTGCACAGATGGGAGTGGGGAGGGGACACAGCATGGAGCCCCTCTGAGGCCTGGGGTTCCTTTACAGAGCTGCCTCCTTCCTCAGACTATAAATCCCCAGAGCTCAGGGCTCACTTCGCACACTTCCTAGGGTAGGAAGATGCTCTAATAGGAGCCCAGAGAAGCGGGGCGAGGGGAGGCAAGGCTGGCTGAGGACAAGCCTCACAGACAGCATGTGCTTTGGAGAACTGCCCCACTCCAGGCTGAGGGGAGGCTGGCCCACAGTATGTGAGCAGGCAGAACTTGAGAGCCAATGTGTGAACTCACACGGAAGAACACAGCAGCTAGTTGGAAGAGGTGGTAAGCGTGGCCTGACCAGAGTTTGCCCTCCTTACAGCCCAGCCAGGGAAGCCACATTCATTACCTGGATTGCTTGGCAACAGGGGACTCTGGATAGGACAGTGACTGATGGAACTAGAGCGTGTGGTGGCATCAGCTGACAGCTGCCTCAGTAGCTCTTCAGTGGCTGGGGACCAGGTGGGCAGGCCAGGTGACTCCTCTGGGGCATGGAGGCCAGCTACTCCCTCAGCACTGCCACAAGACGTATGGCCTCCAGTCTCTAACTCCAGCTGCCCTAACAAACACCTTGCGTCCTCAAGACAAACTAATACCTTCAGGCTGACACATAGGGCCTCACACACCTGGGAGCCTTAGGTCTCCTTAAGATGACTGCAGTCTGATTTCATAATTTATTTTTCTTATTTGCTGCCAAGGACCACCCACACCTGAGTAGGTGATTAATAAGTGGTTGCTTGTAGGTTTGTTTTTCACAGTCATATGGGCTAACAATTCTGAAACTACTTTCTGGGTATTCTAACACTAAGAAAGTAGGTCACTTGGAGTCAGATTTCTCATTGGAGAAAGAAGTTGCAAATGTGGAAAGGGAGAAGGTTAGAATAAGCCCTATGGTTCTGGGTTGAAATTGGAGGTATCAGTATGAACTCATTTTTAATACAGAGATAGAAACACAGAGATATACTGTTGGTTTTTTTTTTTTTTTCCCTTAGATCTGACCACCCCAGTAGCAATGTAATAGAAGGGTATCCCAGTAACAAGGAACACACCTAGCGTCCAGATCCTGGTTTCTGAATATCAGACTCCACCAAAAGGAACAAGGGCTCCTTGGAGAAATGGCCTATTCCAAGGCTGGTACAGTGAAGATAGAAGATGAACCTGGAATATCTCATTACAGAAAAGAAGTAAGGGCCCAGATTATGATGGGGATATGGCCCAAGAAGACAGAAGCCAATTTGAAGAGGTTCCCAAGGCCAAATCTAAAATAATTTGAGGGCCAAAATAATGGTAGTAACCGACCATAACTCATGGAATAAAATAAGAGTCTGAGTCTACGATGACATGAATAATAGACAGTAAGGGAAAACTCAGAGTTGAAGGACTGCATATAAATGTAGGGAGCAGAATTGGAAACATCATCGGCAGACAAAGATCATCCATGGATCTAGTGGTTAAGTCTGACAAGACCAGAAACAAGCTATTTGTATAGTCTCACAGGATCAACCCAGAAAACATTAATTATACACAACAAAATAGTCTACAGTGGATAAACCTGGGCACTTTGACCAATGGATTTAAGTCATCACCAGTAATGAACCAACAGGCACCTCGAGGCTCCCGATGTGCACTGGGAAGGACACATCATCACTTTTCTGGGCATTCCCACCAAAAATGCATGACCCGAATCTAAGCCCAAGAAAGCATCAGTCCGCCAAAGGTAGATTCATGTTCTACAAAATAACTGACCTGGCCTCTTCATAAATGTCAAGGGCATGAAAGACAGACTGAGGACTCATTCAGGTTAAGGAGGCCAAAGAGGCATGGCAACAAATGCAGTGTGTGGCTGGACTGAGTCCTGGACCAGGAAACAGTGGTTTTCTTTTGCTAAAAAGGTCACTATTGGGATAATTGGAAAAATGTAATAAGGTCTGCAGATCAGGTAAAAACAGTGGTATACCAACGTTAGTTTCCTGATTTTGATCACTGTATTGTGGTTATGTAAGAGAATCCCTTGTTTTTTAGGAAATAGACACTAAAATCTTTAGAAGTAAATGCAGATCATATTTGCAATCTTCAAACAGTTTATACACATCGATACAGACACGGAGAGAATGAGAAGATAAGATTAATTGGTAAAATGTTACTATTTGGCGAAACTAGGTGAAATGGATGGAAATTTTTTGTACTGCTTTTGCAGCTTTTCTGAAAGTCTGAAATTATTTCAAAACCAAAGTTTAAAAGTAGAATAAATGTTTGCTGGATAAGGCATGAGGAATTATGTAGCATAGTGTGGGGAATTAGTAGCCATTTAGGATGTGGTGGTCATTATTTGAGAAGTGGGTACCTTGCAGGAGCCATGAGTTGCCCCTTAACTAGATTGTTCTTGGCCAGAGCTTTTCAAACATTCCTGTGCATGAGAATCACCTGGCAAGCTTGTTCAGTGGAGGCTCAGGTGCAGGTCTGGGGGGATGGGTAGAGATCCTGCATTTCTAACATGGTCCGGGGGCCACTGATGCTGCTTTTCTGCTGGCCCGGGTGTCACCCTTTGGGTCACAAGGGGGCATAGACAGGTGGGATGTAGACCACAAATTCTGCGGCCTGGCTGCCCGGTAGGACCCTGAAGAACCAGCTTTAACTGATCCTCCCAGGTGATCCTAATGTGCAGCCAGTATTAAACCTTTACAACCTTCCCTGTCTCCTTCCCATCATCTCAAATTCAGACCCTAAGTCTGAATAGTACCCTAGCTTCCAGAGCTACACTCGCCGCTGCTGCTGTACTCCCATCACACACTCAGAAGCTGGAAGGGTCTTTCTGATCCTCCACGGTTTAAATGTTTGTGTGCAGGTTACGCACAAACTCCTCACAGGCACAAAGCCCTCTGCGATGTGCCCACAACCTACTTTTCCTAGCTGCTCTCCAGGGCTCCCCCCTTGATGCTCTTCTCCCAGAGGCTCAAGTCACCGTCTTGCAGCTCAGGCTCCACCTTCACGTATTTGCATTTGTAACCACACACACAGCATTTGTCTCAGGTCTCTGGCCCCCAATCCCCGTCCCAGGTTAAGAGCCACCGCTTAGTTCCTTCCTCCATGGGAGCCTGTGCTTCAGAAGTCACCAATTTCCCCTCTGGCTGGACCTACCTTGGGGCTCATTTTTCTCCATGGGAGAGAGCTGGTGGCTCAGACCGGCTCCCCTCACTCAGAACAGGGGAGCAAGCATCTCTGCAGCTGAGATACAGGTTACCCTGTTCCTGTTCACATAGGACAGGGCTCAGCAGCTGCTATACCTGGGGAAGGGCAGAGCAGGGACAACCGGGGTGTTGGCCGGGAGTTCCAACCTGGCACCCAGCTCCCCATCCCCTGTCCACCTCCCTACCCTCCCACGGCTCACCCTCCCTCCAGCCCCGCATGTGCCTCGGATCTGAAGGACCTGAAGGAAAATAGGTCACAGGGAGGTGCCACCTGGGTTGTCCCCTGAGGGGAGGGCTTGGCCTAGGAGAGAAGCCACATTTGTTAGGAGCTGAAAACCAAACTTGAGAAAGGGACCTGGGAGGCACAAGGAGACCATCCCCTTCCCCAGTCCTCCTACCTCCTTCTGGAGTTCTCCCACCTCCACAGCCAGGCCTCTCACAGGGCACCCCCCCCTCCAGGCCTCACTTCACCGGAAAAAGACTTCCTTCTGATCCAGCACCGCCCACCGCCTCACGTGCCCTGAGCCTGGAGCCAATTCCTTTTAATACGCTTGGCTGCGCAGGGATGGGCTGCAGTAATCGTGAGGATTAGGGCTGCACCTGGGCCTCAGTTTCCAGGAGAATCACAGCTGGACTCTGAGAAGGAAGCAAGCACCCCTGGCTCAGAGCAGCTTCAGGAGGGCCAGGGTCAAGTCCCCAGGGGCTTCTGAGAAAAAAGACTCATCCCTGCCTCTGGCTCCTGCTTAGCTATTTGTCTCTCCCCTGGGGACGGATGTCTGGGTGGAAACTTCCAGGAGAGGCTCATCCCACCCTCATGAAGGGAAGATGGCCTTCATCTTCAACAGCTCTTGACGCTTTGCACCCTTGGTCTCCCTGCAGATCTTTTCGCCTGGGTGTTTCCAAATTTCCAACCCTACTGAGTTCCAAAGAGAGAGGCAGAAACCTGGGAGCAGATATGAGGTAGAGCCCTAAAAGAGATGAACACCCCATTCCCAGATCTAGGAATGTCCTCCCCACTTCATCCCATCTCTCTCGTTTCGGGCCCCAAGTCCCTCCAGGAAGGAGCTGTCCTCCTGATGCCAGAGCCCCCACTGCTACCTGCTTCTCTGTCCTCCAGACTCCCTTGGGCTGCCCCGTGCAGGTCAACACTTGTCCCCTCACCTTTCTGCCTCCAAGGCCGCCTCTGTTTCCCCGGTGGCTGTAAGAACTATTTGCCAGGCAGGTACTTGCCCACTTGTTTACAATAACCATAATCTTCCTATCTCCAATCAGCACCTCACAAATAACTTTAGGGTCACTCTTGGGGATAACAGGCAATTTGGATGCAAACATATTGGAGTTTGAAATAATTAGAGGAATTATGGAAGAAATAAGTAAAAATATTTGAAACTGAGGCTATCTTAGAAAATCCAAAACATATATACAGTCACGGTGTATATATTCTCTTACATCTCCAGGCTAGTCACTCACTGACTAGATCTTCCTTCTCTTTGACATTTTCTCCCTGTTGTACCCAGCCTCTCACATCCATTCCATTCATCCCCAGTCAACACATTATGTGGTTTTTCCATGAGTCAATTTTTATTGGTTTTTGAAGTAATGAATTATTGGCATAAGGCTCGATGGGTTTCAAAGCAATGACAGAAGGAAACTACATCATACAGGTAGGTGGGAAGACCCAACAGAGAAGAATCCCAGAGCAGCTGTGACCCTCATCCGCAAGCACTGGGTCTTGCCTGTGAGGATCTTGCAGCCAGGACCCAGCCCAGCTGAAATAAACTGCATGCACCTCAAGGTGACTGAGCCATAACTCAGGGGATCGATCTGACGGGGTGCCCCAGTTCTCTCTCCAAGACAATCACTTCTAGCCTTCTTGGAACCTTCTTCCAGCCTTAAATCTTTGGCAGCAATAACCGCTTGACCACCACGAGGACTCTCCCTCCCACTGAGATGGACAGCCTGTTCTCCCTCACCTGTGCCTTTTCAGATAGAAGCCTCCCCCACCAGCGGCAGCTTAAGGCCCCTGCAAAGAGGAGGAGGCAAAACCCAGAGGGCTGGCAAAACCCAGTGACCCCAGTGAGGATATCTGCCCCTCCCCTCCATTGTGGTGGGTCTTCCAACCAATGTTTGAGGGGTAAAGAAAAGGGGGCTTCTCAGTAGGAGAGCTGCTGTCCCCCCTCCCCTGAGGAGGGCTCCTCCTCTATGAGCTCCAGGTCGAACTCATCTTCCAGGGACCCTCCAACAGGCAGGAGCCGGAACTTCTTCCCCTTCAGGGTGCACGTGCGATGCTCGAAGTCCAGGACGGCATTGTGGTCCTGGAGCACATCGGTACCAATGATGGCTTCTTCAGCACTTGCATTGGCCACTAGGAACTCTGCCTTCAGCTTCAGCTTGCCCAGGGACACCACTGTATCCCAAATGCCCAGGATCTTCATTTCAGCCCCATTGGCCACTTTTACCACATTCTCAAAGGGCCGCAGAGTGTCCAAGTCACCATCTGTGACCTCCTCCCACAAGTTGGGGTGGACCACAGAGACCTGGGCCCCCGAGTCCACCAGGAACCTCACGGGCACTTTGCCAATTTTCCCCTTGAGGTAGTAGCCCTTACCCATGCTGTTGGCAAAGACGATCTCCTTGGGCAGCTGGCTGTGGGTGGCCTCGGGCCCCCCGAAGGCCTTCAGGAGGGTCTCTTTCACAGCCCCATAGTCTTCCTGGTCCTTGGGGCTGAGTCCACTGTAGACCTCCAGGGCATCTCCCCTGAGGGACTCTTTCAGGAACCTTAGTTTGGTGACATGGTCCCAATGGTTGAGGTCATTGATGGCCTCGAAGCGGTGCAGCCAGAGGTGTGGGGCTACGTTGGCTCCATCAAAGGGCTCCGGGATGAAGGCATGCTCCCGACGGCCCTCCCGGCTCCTGGCTCCACTCTCAGCCATCCCTCTGCCCTCCTCTGGAACTGCAGCAGCAACCCACACCAAGTAGAGAAAACCACAGAGCAGTGTCGGCGCAATCACGCTGGAGAACAAGGCCTTTCTAAGCAGAGTGTTGTTTGGTGCCCGTCTGGGGCAGGCAGAAGGGACCGGCGCAAGCTGGCTGACTGACTGCTGGACACAGAGGCAGGCAGCTGCGATAGCCTGCTCACTCTGCAGAGCCTTTTTGATGCCTAGCCTGGGCCCCCAGGGCTCCCCATTCTCCTTTGTTCTGGAAGCCCCGCCCTTGCTCATCCCCGCCCTCCTGCCAGCATCCTGCCCAACGAGCAGGATCAGTGCCTCACCCTTCTGCATCCATCCTGGGACTGGTACAGGGCAGCCCATGGTGCAAGAAAGTCCATCCTCAGTCAGAGGGGACCTACTCAGGTACCCTCCCCAGCCTGTGTCCCAGAATATACAGATGAGGACACGGAGTATGTTATGACATCCAGGTATCTGTCCTCAGCTGGAAAGGGAAGAAGGAGGGGAGGCAGGGACCAAAGGCCCATCAGCTTCTAGGCTGGGGAAGCCCCTTTTCCCTCAACCCCAAGTGACCACTTTGAATGGCTAAAGAAAAGGCACATGCATTCACTAGGCTCCTACTTTGTGCACAGCACGGGGTGGGTAGGTGTTTTTCCTACATTCTAAACCAAGCTTGCAATCCCATAAAATTCTCCAGAGAGGCAGAGAGAGGACAGTCCCAGAATCAACAATGCACAGAGATTGTTTTTTAAATGAGGGGACACACACACAAGCATTTGCCATGAACTCAATTGCTACAGTCATTTTCCCTCATTCATCACATCCGATCCAGAGTCAGCACTTTGTGGGGGACCAGACCTCAGCCGGAGCAACCTTGTTAAGGCCCTAAAGTGGGTTGGTGCCAACCCTGAACTTCTGGGAGGGTACACTGGGATCCAGATGGGCTCCAGCTCTGGGCAGACCCCATCCTCTATGCCACTAGTATTGTCTCTTCCCCTCCTGTTCCCTCTCACCTTCCAGGAACTTTCTAAGAGAGCCCCTTCCCCAAGTGCTACAGCCCTCCTTCTCCCCCCTCACCTGCTCACTCATGGAAAGAGCAGCCAGAGAATCTCACTCCCTTATGTTCTGAGAAGGGGAAATGTCCACCATGTTGGCAAAGCCAGTGGTGAGGTTCTGGAAGGCTTTGGATGGAGGAAGTTGGCTGTGTGATCTCTTGCTGAGGAGGACAGGCTGCCTTGGGCCACCCCAGGGATTCCCAGAAGGCAGATCTGTGAGTCCTAGGGTTGGGGCCAGTCTGTGCAGAGAGACTGGGGCTATGGAAGTGGGGGGGGGGACCCACTTTCATGACCCCACTCAAATGGTCAAGGGGTCAAATGACCCCTCCATGGAGTCTTCTACTCTGTCTCTCACATGTGTGCCCACTCCCGGCCAAGCATGTGTTGCCGTGCGGTGTGCTGGGTCATTCGTAACTCTGTCTCCTGCAATGACGTGGAGTGTGACGTTCACAGAAACCAGACACATGTGACCATCTCCATCCCCCATAGAAATTTACTCTCAGGTCAGCAGGTGTTCCCTGCTGGTCTCCAGGCCTGGCTGAGTGCTGTCACCAAACAGGAGGGATTAAGACAGGAAAGGAGCAGGAACAGCAGAACACCTGTAGCTCTGGGCTGTTTTTCCTGGCCCAGAGCCTGTTTCTCATCGGCTCCCTGTACCATTCATCACCCAGTGTCTGGCTGACTCCCAGAGGACCCTGGCCCCAGTCCTGCCTCTGGACAGTCCCAGGGTCCCTGGCCATACAGAAAGATATGGCCCTGCTGCTCTCTCAGCCCCTTCCACCTGACACAGTGAGCTAGCAGAGAGGCAGCTGGGTCAACACCTCTCATCACAGCTGCCTGGCTAAGTAAGGTGGGGCCCTTGTACCATTCCAGAAGCCCAGAGGAGGGAGAGATGGAGTCACTGGGAAGGAGTCAAGTACAGGTGGGTCTCTGAGAAGATTGCACAATGAAAAACCTGCACCCAGAGAAATGGCCTGGCCACAATACCAGGAAGCCCCTTCTACAAGTGGACTTTTGTGGATAGATTCCCAACCCCTGGGATGGGTGTTGTGTTGTTCTGTGGTTCAGGGAACTGACCTAGTGGCTTCCTGGTTACCTGGTGTTCATCACCCTGCACACCTGGTCTCCTGGAAGTGGGAGTGTGTGAGGCAGCTGCATGTGACTGAGGGAGGGGAGAGGCAGGGTGGCTTGTCAGATGGCAAACTACTAGATGCTCCAAACTAGGGCTTGTCAAACCATATTGTGGTTGGCATGGAGTCAGACTTCCCCACTGCTCCAGATTAGAAATAGGTAGTCCCTGGGCATTGGGCTGTGGCACTTCACTTGACTAGGTTTGCTGTTCACTTTGGCAAAGTCATTTCACATCCATCACCTCAGCAGCATCATGGTAAGCCGCAAGGCTGACCAGCCAGCCTTCCCCCAGGACTGAAGCACAAGGAGCATGAAGGGCTAAATGGCCTGTCTCAAGCCTGGGCTCATGCACTGTCCAGTGCGTACATAACATTTTGCAATACAGCCAGGGAAGTGGGAGTCTAGGCTCAGAGAGGCATGCGGATGGGTCCTGGGGGCTTGTGTTGTTGACGGCCTCTGGTGGGGACAGTGAGCTAATGGGAAGTGAGTGAGAGCTGGCTGTTCAATATTCAAGAATTCTATAAGTCAGTTGTTAAACCAGTGGCAGCTTGAAATTGGACTTGGTGGGAGTATTTACACCACAGACATTGGAAGATTCTTAACAAGGACTTTTTTTTTTTCCCTGGAAAGCCAGCTGGTCATCACACCCCTGCATGGGGGCCTTTGTCACTCCCTCTCTCTGGGGCAGGTCAAACCCCACGGCCAGTGATTAACAACTTTATCGAAATCTCTACTCCTGCTCAATCTCTTGGACCGGAATCCCCTTTCTTGCCTACCTTGCCCTGTACACTTGCCCAAACAACCTTTACACTCCTGGGTCCTTTGGCTTAAGGCCATTGGCCTTCCTCAGGGAGGCCCTCCAGGCATTCTGTTTACACAGTCCCATCTGGAATCCCCAGGACAGAAGACCACAGGAGTCTCATGGTTACTAGGGGAGCTGGAAGGGCTTGAGTTTAGGGACCGGTCTCTGGCTAGGATCAGGAACATGGTGAAGTAACTTCTCAAATTTCCTTAACCCTTGGGAGAAACCATACCTGGAAACCCCCAGGTATGAGTGGAATACCCCACTCAGGGACCTTGGAATTGCTATGCTAATGCTACAATGATGAGTTAAACCAGCTGGGGCAGGCTGGGTGCCATTGCCTCCTCCCAGAACCTAGGAAATCATCGCTAATTATTGACAAGTATAGGTATTGGGGCGGGAACACCCTCTTTATTATCCATTAGCATCTCCTGAGTGTGCTCTGAAGCAGGCACACCATACTTAACTGGAGAGGAGGTAAATCAGGGCAATAAACAGGAAGGACTTAAGGAGTCCCCACCCTCCACACCCCCTCACTGAGAATTCGGGGCTGTGAGCTCTGCTGCCCCAGCACTGCCCCAGCAGAAGCTGATCCCCTTTGCCATCTCTTCCCCACAGGTAGTTGTGCTATGTGGCACAAGATCAGTAGAGGGCCCATCAGGGCTCCCAGGAACTGAAGCCGTTGGTGGGCAGTGGGGGGTCTTGGAGGGGGCGTGTACATCCCCAGGAGACTATTTTTAGCGAGAAGCAGAGAGACACCTGATGGTACCCGTAATGAGGTCCAGACTGAAATGTAAGGAGGATCAGGAGATGCGCAGGCCACCTGCTATAGCTCCTCTCTGGGCTGCCTCTGGCTAGCACCACACACTCCCCAAATCACCCCAGGAACTAGATGGGGAAAGAGCAAAGGGATTCAAGGACTTACCAAAGTAGTAAAGGAAGGCTGAGGGGAGAAAGGAGGTGCACACTCTCCAGCCAGGGATCGTGGGCGTTCAACCTATAAAGTCACATGGGGCTCTGCGCTCAGAAAGGCCAAGCTCGGTTTGACGTGCTGCTGCAGCTGTCTTGAAATTCCCAGTAATTTTGAACAAGGGGCCCTATGCTTTCATTCTGCACCAGATCTTGTAAACTATGTAGCTGGTTTTTTCTCCAACTGATCTGACGGAGACTTCTTTTACATACACACACACTCACACACACACACACACACACACACACACGACACAAACATATACATACACACACATACCCCTTACCTCACACCACACATATATAGGCTATCCACAAAAAAACACTCCCTGCACCCTGTACACACATTCTGTAATCCAAAACCTATACCATCCATACACAGTCACACTACAGTTCTTATTTCAAAACAGCTAAGAAATTGTGCAACTTGCATATAGAATTCAGCTCCCACCTTTCATTTCACAGATGTATTTGCACACACATTTGCACTGAGTATTAAAATCATATTTATTAGAGGCATCTGCTGTTTATTAGCCTCTGGGCACACTTGTTAGCTCAGAGAACTAGACAGGTCCCCATCACCATGGCTTACAAGCTAATGAAAACAGGATACAGATGTTTAATAGCCCCTTTTGAAGAGTTTAAGACTGACATGTATATGCAGACTGACCATGTGAAGCAGTCCCAGTCACAGCCACGCCACTCTGAAAGTGGGTCATCCTGCCCTCTGCCTCCCCCTGACTGTGTAAGGCCAAGGACATGATGTCCTCCCTTCTTCCTCTCGCTGGGTACTCACCACCATGAGCTGGGCCCCGACTGCCTGCCCCACTCCTGCACAACCCCCCCAGCCTAGGCTGAGGCCTGGGCCCTGGGGTTGGTGTGGGTGTGTGCATGTGTAGGGTGGGTGGCACAGCTCCTAGGAGCAGGGGCCACAGCTGCTGCTGGCATTCTGCTTCAGTGGGGCATGGCATCAGGTCTTCAAGCTGAAAAGAAGGGCAAAGATGTGAATTCTGCACAAAAATCTAATTAGGGATTCAGATCAGAGACCAAGAGGGTCTGGTGGGCTCTGACCAAAGCAGGGCATATGGGGAAACCCAAGACACCAGCAGGTTCCTATTTCCAAACCACAAACCCTCAGACTACAAACACCACTGTTCGGAGCAGAAACTACCCAGCACTCACACCAGTCATGGCCAAAGGTACTTAGGAAAGATAGTTTTTCCTTGACTGGTCCCCCTTCTTGGTCCCACTGCCCTGACTAAACGGTACTTCTGCCTGTAGGGCCCTTCCCCAGTTCTCCACTGTTCCAGAACTTCTTTTTTTCCCATTTGAATTGCCCTCCACCCTCCTTTGCCATCCAGTTCAGAAGCCCTCTAAGAGGAAGTCACCCAGCTTAGCCCACCAGTTGAACCCACTCTGTCAACAGGCAGCAAGATGTCTGGTGCCAATCGTGGAGGGTCCCGAAGAGTTGTGGAGGTGTTTAGGGAACAGCCATCTCAGGCCCCAATGCTACTGCCAGTCCTCCAGGCCCAGGGTTGGGGCCAGGCCAACCAAGAGTTAGAACAAATTGCTGGCTAACTCCCTAGAAGTCCAACGTGCCAAAAGCGGTTCTTTCCCTGTTTTTATCTTTCAATCAAATATGAGTATCACTTAAGATGTTCTCAAGGCCTCCCTGTTCCCCTCCTCACAGCCTGGCCCTCCCAGTTGGGTTCCCACCTTCTTCCCAAGTCCTGATGTCCCCACCCTAAACCAAGCCCTCATCTCTTCCTGTTCTGATTTCTGCCACCCTCACTCTAGGCCTAGGGGTTCCACCTGGCCAGAGGGCCTGGCTCTAAGGAAAGACCCTCTGCAGACCCCTACCTCTTCTCCCATCTCCATGGTCCCCTTCACTTAATTGAGCGAGAGAGTAGGACTTGTAAGACAGTCTAAACAGCTCTGGGGGCATTGGCCCACTTGTGACAATCGCCCCTGAAATTTATGAAATGTTCGGGCAATCAAAATATACAGATTGGGTATTCTCCAAATACAAGTGGGCTTCTAATGACACCAGGAAACTTGGTTTAGAGCTAGATACATAGAGGACTTTGGTCCAACTTAAAATACCTCAAAGACAGCTTTGAACTGATCCTGAAATAGTTTTAATTACTGCTAATGATAATTGGTATTGTGAACAATGCAAAGCCTCAGAGCAAGGAACTGCTTCTTGTGAGGCCACTGCCAACTTAGATCTGCTCCCAACTTACAGAAGACAGGGGGACAAACAGGGGGCACCTTCCCTCTGGCATGTTGAAATGGTATCTTTTCTTTACCGTCTGGAAGAAGTAGGGGGATGCAGGAAAGGGAAGGAGGGAAAAACGGCAGAGCCCTAACATGTATAGAAATCCCCAGGTTATTGGTAGTGGCAGTAACATACATTTATTGGGCACCTATTGTATTCTAGACACCATGCTGGTGGGTGTAAATTAATAAAAGGCAAGAGTCTGCAGCATAGATGGGACTGGGCAATGCCAAATAAATGGGCTGATTCAGTTCCATACATATTTCTTGAGGCCAGCTGTGCCTTACGTTGAGATGAATCAGCGGAGCCCTACCCTCAGAGAGTGCTCAAGTGAGTTGGGGAGAGAGGCTCGGACACAGATGTCCCAAATCCAGAGATGAGTGTGGGAGGCAGGCAAGATGGTGGTTCAAGGAGCACTGGACAACTCATCCCACAGAAATCAACCAATATTACCCAAGAAAAACAAAAATGAGAGGAATGTTAAGAGGAAACCTGAATTAGCACTGAAACCAAGGAATGAGGGCACCCACAAACCACAAACTTGGATCAGTTGTTGCTCTCTGCAGTCTCTGTGGAGGGCTTCAGGGGTGAGGGTCCTGGGACTGAGCCAGTTCATATGGACACACCAATCAGGAAGGTTTTGAGGAATGGGGTTATTTTCTGGGTAAAAGAAGTCCAATTAAAAATATGTACATAAGGGGCACCTGGGTGGCTCAGTCAGTTAGGCATCTGACTTCAGCTGAGGTCATGATTTCGTGGCTTGTGAGTTCGAGCCCCACATTGGGCTCTGTGCTGACAGCTCGGAGCAGGGAGTCTGCTTCAGATTCTGTGTCTCCCTCTCCCTCTGCCCCTCACCAATTCACACACACTCTCTCTCTCAAAAATAAATAAATGTAAAAAAAAAAAACAGTTATCTTTTAAAAATATATGTACATAAAATCACAGAAAAAAAAAGACTGGAAGGAAATACACCAGAAGAGTGATAGTACTTACTTTGGGGTGGTAGGGTCATGAATGATCTTAATTTTCCTCTATATACATCCTGAGAATATATTCTCTAATAAGAAAAACATTATTTAAAAATAAAGAAACTTGTCCTTGCAATTTCTGTAAGCTTAAAATTATTTCCAAATAAAGTTTTCAACCAGGGATATATGGGAAATCTCTCTGTACCTTCTGCTCAATTTTGCTGTGAACCTAAAACTTCTCTAAAAAATCTATTAAACAATTTTTTTAAAGTTTTTAAAAAAGTACTTACAGAAGGGGGGGGTAATACAATAATACTGACAACCATTATAATCACTGAAGTCTAATGATAAGAGGGTTCGTTTGAGTTTCCCACAACTTTTGGGCGTGTTTGAAAATTTTCCACAGTAAAAGGTAAATTAAGTAAACTAAAGCTCTGTGCCAAGACCCTCTCCAGCCTGGTCTGCCCAGTTCTCGGCCCAGAGCCTGCATTCTAGATGTCACCCGGTCCTGGGCACCAGAACCACTGGTCCCCCGGGACTGGCAGTCTCAGCTGTGAGTGTCTCAGGATCCCTGCTCAGCTGCAGAGATTCTCAGCTGACTCTTGCCAGCAGGAGTGGCCTGCACACTGGGCCCCAGGCTGTGGGCTCAGCACACAGCCCTGTTCCTCCTCAGTCCCTTCCCTTTCCCCATGGCAACAACACCAGCCTTGCCCCTAGCACACCAGAGGCATGCCCCTTCCTGCCTGTCTGCCCACCTGCCCACCCAGCCTATTGCAGGTCTCTCTGTCTTGTCACGGGTTCCCCTCTCTCATCCAAGTCAACGTGCACCCGTGTCTCACATCCTAAAAAAATAAACCCCTCACGTGGTCTTGGTCTATGACCAAGCACTCTCCTTGGTCAATGACTCCTTCTCTCCTTCTTTCCTATTTCTGGAAAGGCTGGCCTACACTCAGGGCATTGGCATGTTGATGGTGGGGCACACAGGGCTGAAGCCCAGCCCGCATCCTCTGGCCAGGCCCACATGCTGGGATGAGGGGGTTAATCTCCCTGGAGGCAGGGGACCCCTTTCTGATTTGCACAAAGGTGCAGCCCTGCTTCCTCCCTGCCTCACTGTGTTACCCCACTCTCTCCCAAAGCCTCTGGCTCCTGCCCCACCACCCACCTCTGCACCCTTGCAGAGGATGCATCACTGGCCTCCCAAATGGCCACATCCCATGGTTCCTTCAGGGAATTTGGTTTTCTGAAGCATTTGCATGACTGGTTTTCCCCCTAAGTCTTTTCTGCCCCATTGGCTCCTGGGACCCAAGTTTCTGGATCTCGTGCCTCAAAGACCACTCCCCTCAGTCTCTCATGAGCTCCTTTCTCCCTGAGGCCCCCTTGATAGTGCTTTCTCCTCACTCTGCACTCTCCCCAGGCTGTATCCCTGGCCTAATCTCTCTGCTCTATTCCAGCTGTCCATTGTCATGCCCACCTATAGGTGCCATTTTCTTTTCTTTTCTTTTCTTTTCTTTTCTTTTCTTTTCTTTTCTTTTCTTTAGTAATCTCTACACCCAACATGGGGCTTGAACTCATGACCCTGAGATCAAGAGTCCCACACCCTACTGACTGAGCCAGTCAGGTGCCCCTTTCAACAGTGAACATGTTATCTTGTCCCTCGGACCCTCTCGGCCCCCTGTGTTCTTTTTCTGGGCAAAAGGTACCATCACCCAGCCAGTTTCCTGAGTCAGCCACAGTGGGGGTCACCCTTGCCTCCTCCCTTCTCTCAGTGCCCAATCCAATCACGGACGGGTGGCCAAGTTCTGCTGGCTCCTCCTGAGTCTCCCCCTGCACCCCCACTGCCTTCCTTCAGGCCCAACTATTGCAGTAATGGTCCTGCAGGTCTCCTCTCCATTAATCTACTCTCCTCAGGCTGCCAGAGTCCTGAGATGTAGGAACACTCATGTCATCCTTCTGCTCAAAATTCTCCCATGGCTCCTCATCCCAAAATAAAATCTCAACTTACAACACAGCACATGAAGTCCTCCTCCCTAATTCATGCTCCACCTATACCAAGTGGCTCATGGTTCCCCAAACATGATGGGCTTTCTTGTGCCTCTTTATAAGATCCTCACTTGACCAGGCTTTTTCCACATGCCTGTTGTTCTGGCAAACCCCAGCTCTCCTCATCTAAGGCACTGCCACCTCTGGGAAGTCTCCCTGATTTCCCCGGCAGACTTATGGGCTCTGTCCCCTAAGCTCCTATCACAGGTACTACAACTCTTATGCTATCTGCAAGTCCCCAGTGGCATGACCCAGGCCCTCTTGGAGTTGGACACACAATCTAGGCATGAAAGTCATGGTCTTTCTGACTTTGCTAATATTGTTCCCTCTGCTCATCCATAACCTGGACGTCCTCCAAACCCAGCTCACCTTTGCTCGTTTCCCAGGAAGCATTGCCTGCTCTTCCTCAGCAATCACTCTCCCCCTTACACTTGGAACACCAGGCCTGGCAATGTCAGCTTTATCTGCAGACCAGTGGCACTCAAACATTTTTATTTACCGTGATCATAGAAAGACAGACATTTTCCATCATACGCTAGTACAAACATGCATTATAATATATGAAATATATAACTAAATGAAACAAAAATGTATTTACTACATGTAATATAATCTGATATCTTCTATTTCACTTGACTTCTTTTTCTTTTTTTTTAACGCTGGTAATGACACATGTAATTAAGTTCCACAAACCAGTCCCCACCTACCATCTGAAACCTCTGCTGCAGCCAGCAGGGATCACTCAGGGTTTCTAGCAGAGGAGCAATGTGATTAGAAGGATGGGTTAGAACAGTGCTTCTCAAGTGTTCTAAGGGGAAGGACTGATTTTCTAAGTTCCCAGTCTGCATGTACTTTATGTTTTAAAAGTACAATAAGAATGAGTTATTAGAAAACAAAGTAATGAAGAAACTTACAAAATGCAAGCCAATTCATTATCATTAGCTTTCAGTAGACACTGTGGAGTGGTGGCAAGAATGTGCTGGCTGGCAAACACCAGACGGGCCACAGGCTGAGGAGGCTTCGCCAGTACTTTTGATGCCCTGAAACCCTTGCCAAGTGGCTGGCCACACCTACCCTGCCGATCTCTGTCCTGAAGAGATTCCTATTTGCATAGTCTAAGGGGCTTTGCCAAGGAGAGATGTGCCACTGTGCAAGCTCCTGCCTTGTCAACAGAGCCTAGCTGCCTCAGTTTGCATCCTGACTCAGCCGCTAACTGGCTCTGGGCCTTGGATAAAGGACTTAACCTCTCCCAGCGTTGATTTCCTCCAGGATTGTCCTGGGAGATAAAATAGCAATCCTCACTGCAGGGCTTGGCCTATGGCCAAAATCTAGGTCACTCCCCCACCTTGTAACCCACATGGTTACAGTTCTGCCACTATGGTCATCCCCTGGCTTCCTGAGTCAGCCTCATCCTCCCAGGTCCCTTCTCTGTGTCCCTCACTGATCACTTGGGCCAAACCTTCTCCGTTCCTCACTTGTCTGCCTCTCACTCTCAGGACACAGCTTGCATCCTACTTGGCAGAGGAAATAGTGAAGCCCAGCTGCCTCCCACCCCAGATTCTCCTCACCCCTGCATCCTTTCTCAGAACTCTCTACGCCTCCAGCCTAATTCCTGTACCTAAGCCTCACTTACCCATCTCTCCTCTCTCCATTGATGGAAGCGTCTTTCCATCGATGAGTCCCTCCCTCTTCTGGGAATCTTTCCAGAGTCCAATCTGGTCTCTGGTCTCTCCTCAGCCTAAGGCAATTTGCCCAGTGGTGTGCTGGTAAATATATAACAACAGGCCCTCTGGAGGAAAAAATGTAGGCACATATGAGTTTATTGTAAATTTTACTGACATAAAATATGTTTAGCAATTTACAAGTAGTAGTAAAATATACAGTAGTCTATACTGTAAATCACATATAGTAAATTGAATCTTA
Source organism: Lynx canadensis (assembly GCF_007474595.2). Taxonomy (NCBI): domain Eukaryota; kingdom Metazoa; phylum Chordata; class Mammalia; order Carnivora; family Felidae; genus Lynx; species Lynx canadensis. The sequence goes on from NC_044305.1 coordinate 86,552,406, forward strand.
CAGAATACTTTCATTGATTTTTACCAACCTGCTAAGTCCATAACTAACCTATAATTGTAATTGACAAATGAATATAGTTCTAACATGAATATTGGTTGATATTTTTGCTTGTGCCAACTTACTGGTTGAAACAATGAAAGTGAAACAATGAAAATACATGTTGCAACTTCACTCCTTTGTCAATGGTATAAGCAACTTCTTTACTGAATCAGGTAATATTTTTTGAATACTGGAAGAACATCTGCTCAATTTCTCTGTTCCATTCACAATGTAATAGCTACAGGCACAATATGTATATAAGTTCAATGTGCATATTAACATTTTCTCCATAATTTTAAGTCTAGACAGTCAACAAAACAATAAATCAAACCCTGATGTTTGGTGTTTATCAATTTCCATGGTGCAAATATTCCTACCATGGCTGATTTCAAACTACCAATGTGATGCTTCTGAATGCAGAGTTAGGAAGAAAAACACAGTAACACAACATCATATAGTATATTCATAGATATAACAGATGTAAATCATCTTAAAAGCATAAACAAAATACTCTGAAATCCTTAGAAGTGATGAGTTTCTGTTTTTAATATAATTTACTTAATTGTAATTTTATATAACTTAATTTTTTAAAAATAGCCAAATTTAACAATTGTCTCACAAAATTCCTGAATATTTAACTTCAGCTCTTAGGATCATCTGAGCACACTTGGATCTGACCCCATCCCTCCAGCTCTGCCTTGAACTCACAAAGCTCTCCAAACCTGATGGTCCCTTCCAATGTACATTTTTCATGTCTTTTTTTTCAATATATGAAATTTATTGTCAAATTGGTTTCCATACAACACCCAGTGCTCATCCCACAAGGTGCCCTCCTCAATACCCATCACCCACCCTCCCCTCCCTCCCACCCCCATCAACCCTCAGTTTGTTCTCAGTTTTTAAGAGTCACATTTTTCATGTCTTATAAGCAAAACTGAACTCATTCTCCTGCTCTCAAATCCGCTCCTCTCCAGGCTGCCATTTTGGTGAGGGGCTTCACCACCCACACAGGAACTCAAGCCAGAAACCATGGAATCACCATCCCACAGCCCTCAAACCTCCTCTGACTGCAGGTCATGGCCATCTAAGCCCCAATGGAGTCTGCCCCTGATCTTTGTCCCTTGGCCTGCTGCTCTGCTCACACCCCCATCACCTTCTTCCCAGTCCCCCACAGCGTGGCACTGCCCGCTCCTGTCCATCTTCCTCATGGCATCAAAAGCACTCACTATGTCCTGCTCTGTTCTGTACTCAGCAAAGTCAGGCTTCCCAGAGCCCAACAGTCATTGCCCCTTGTCCCATCTCTCCATATCCACCTCTGGCATATCCTGCATACTCAACTTCTGCCCTAGCTGCAGAACTAGCTGCAGTTGCCTTAATGCATACCACTCTCCCAAACCTCCATGCCTGGCACATACCATTCCCTGTCCCTGAAATTAAAATTCCTGCTTCACAAATTCTTAAGTCATTCTTTTGGACTCACCTCAAATATTATCTCCCTAGTGAGCACCCCTACTCCAAGAAGAATTCATTCATTTGTTCACTAATGCATTCCTTCATTACTAATTTTTATTTATCACTAACTATGCGCCAGATTCTACGCTAGGTACTAAGGATGCAGAAATGAGCCAGGCTCTTGGAAAACTCTAATAGGAGAAATACAACTAAGGCAATCAGCCCCCTGATAGAGCTCTGTGGAGGGTTCTGGGGAAGAGCAGAAGGGGGACACCTTTACAAAGTCTCCTGGGAGCTGTAGCCCTTGATCTGAGCTTTGTAGGCAGGAGTTAGCTAGGGGAGGAATGTGAGAGAGTGCTCCAGGAAGATGGTGCAAAGGCCCTGAGGCATGAGAACGCAGGCCACTATATGTGATTCAGTTTAGCTAGCCTTCAAGGGTCAAGAGAAGACCATGAAGGAAGGCAAGACCAGATCTAGAAGAGTTTTAACTGGCACATGGAGAAAGCTTGATAAATAGTGATTCTGACAGTGATAAAGGCAATGGGGAGCAATGGAAGTCTTCCCAGTCTAGAATTACAGGCCTTTCAGAAGGATCGATTTGAGAAATATAAGGGAGAGATACAGGGTAAGAATCAAGACGCTGGGTGATAGAATTGGCCACTGGGTTCTCAGAGCAGCTGTGGTGGCAGTTTTCCTTGGAAGCCAAGATGACTGGACTGAGATGTGAGGAAGAAAAGGGGTGTTCTAGGTGAACAGGGGGGATGGTGAAGTGGGATCATGAGTGAGGCACACAAAGAGATCCCACTTACCCATCAAGAGCCCAACCTGCAAACTTGCCTTTCCTTTCTTGTCACACTACCTTCCCTCAGTTTTTTTTAAATGTTTATTTATTTTGAGAGAGAGAGAGAGAGAGAGAGAGAGAGAGAGAGAGAGAGAGAGAGAAAGTGCACATGCATGAACGGGGAAGAGATAGAGAGAGAGATTCCAAGCAGGCTCCATGTTGTCAGAGCACAGCCCTGAAGTGTAGCTCAATCTCACAAACTGTGAGATCTTGACCTGAGCCTAGATCAAGAGTCCAGGGGCGCCTGGGTGGCGCAGTCGGTTAAGCGTCCGACTTCAGCCAGGTCACGATCTCGCGGTCCGTGAGTTCGAGCCCCGTGTCGGGCTCTGGGCTGACGGCTCAGAGCCTGGAGCCTGTTTCCGATTCTGTGTCTCCCTCTCTCTCTGCCCCTCCCCCGTTCATGCTCTGTCTCTCTCTGTCCCAAAAATAAATAAACGTTGAAAAAAAAAATTTAAAAAAAAAAAAAAAAAAAAAAAAAAGAGTCTGACACTTAACTGACTGAACCACCCGGTAGCCCCTTCCTTTAGGTTTTTAAAGGGGCCTTGCTCCCTTTAACAGAGGGCCTTTGACCATGCTGTTCCTCTCCCTGAAGAGCTTCCCAGCCTCCTCCCCCATTCTTTAGGAAATTGGTAAGTTTGGAAAGCACCCAGAATTACTTGAGGAAAAGGATCTGTTTGCAGCAGATACATTTGAATTTGCCAAGAGACTTTACTACCAGTTTCACTCACTTAGAGACAGAAGCCAAGTCATGGTTTTCTCCCTGTGGCCCATGTCTTCATAAATAAAATTTGGGCCTTGTCCTTCACTGTGCATCACACAAAGCAAATGCCCAAAAATTATTTGCTGAATGAACAGTCAGATGAATGTAAGAGCCCGGCCAAGGCTGCATATATAATGTACCCCTAACCTTTTCCCCATGGTCAGCGAACTTGTTTTTGATTAGAATTTCCAGATGTTCTTAGGGCCACAGGCATATATGTTGGAGACTGCACACCTCAGGACACAAAGGGTTATACCTGTTTTTGCTCAGAAAGTAGAGGAAGTTGCTAAATGGACCAAAAGAAGAACAGCATGCTTGCTGCTCTCCATCTCTCCTTTGGTCCCCAGCTGTTGCCTCATGGAGGGTCAAAACAGGCCAGATAAAACCTGTCCGACTCACAGCTCCAAAATAACAGGAGTTAGAAATGTGACCCAACCGAGGTTCTGTCCCACCCAGCCCTGTTTCTCCCCACTCTGCGGCCCAGGGAGGCTCTGACCCAGGACCGGCCACCTCAGGCCTGCCCCATTCCTGCACCAAGTTCCCCAGATTTCTGTTTTGAGACTCTATTCTGATCTCTCATGAGATCCAAATCTGTGTTCACTTTTGGGTAGTGGGTTTTCATCTTCTCTGACAAAAAGTCAGGTGTAAGTCAGGGAGGGATGGAAACCCATGATCCTCCCACCCCTGCTTCTCCACCCCCTAGCTTCTCAGAGGAGCTACAGTAGCAGCTGTCCTTAAAAGCCAGACTCAGCCCCACAGTACCTCCCTCTCTCCAATCTGATCTTGGTGATGTAGCAGTGTAGATGAGCAGTCTTCACCCTCATCCCAACCCCAGAAGGCAGAACCAGTCAGGACTCAACCCCAGAGCCAATGAGGTGGAGTTGGGAGCCCTCATGCAGGCCATGGGACCTGAAGGAGACTGATTCTCTCCCACAGAGCAGAGACCAAACAAGACCTATCCCTGGATATAGAACACATCCTTCCTGGAACCTGATACAGGGCCTTTGCCCAGAGGTGATTTTAGACCATTATGTATTGAATGTTCTCCAGAATTATTTGAGTGAATGAATGACTGATATTGACACTGAGTCAGGAAGCCATCAAAACCTGTATACTTCTGGGTTAAGAAAGGGGCAGTCATGCAGACCCCCTTCTCCCTCCAGGTTCAGAATGTCACAGTCAGTAAGATGGCATGACATCTCCTTCCCACATGGGCACAAGTTACCTCTTCCCCATACTTCATTCCCACTTTCCTCTTTGTCACTGTGCCCTGTGCAAAGCATACATGGAGAGCCCTAACCCAGATCAACCTATGTGAAACTGTCTGAGGACAGGAAGTCTAGAATACCTCCCATAAAACACACACACACACTCTCTCTCTCTCTCTCTCTCTCTCTGAGAAAGCACAAACTGGGCAAAAATCTGGGAATTCAATTTCAACAAATCATTTTTTTAAGTTATGGGATTTCCCAGTCTCTCAAAAGAAACTTACACCCCCAGACAAACATATATAAGTAAAAAACTTAAAGACACTGGCAGCAAGCCAGTGGGTGGGAAATCACCAGCAAGGGGATCTCTGTTCCCCTTAGAGTTCTATAATTGTTCCAAAGCCATTGTTCCTGCTCCTGCAACCAACCATACTGTAAGTTGTGTAAGACGCTGTCGAAAGAGCACAGGGCTGAAAGGCAGGAACCTCAAGTTCCAAACCCACAACTGCCCCAAGTAGCTGTGTGACCTTAAATGAGCTCCTTAGCATCTCTGGGTTGTCCTATTTCTATCTATAAAATTACGGATGTCCTTTAAATCTTCTGTCTTGGATTTCAACTATATTCACAGTTCCTGGCCCAGCGCCACCCAGGAAGCGATTAACAAGTACAAATGAGGAGAAATGGTCCAACACGATTTTTGCATCAATATAACCCCAATATGAATTAAGATACCATTTCCCAACAAGTTCATCAGGGAAGTTGCACAGAAGGCATCTTTGGAAGGTCACAATGTCTTGGGATTTTCTCCTTTTCCATAGCCAATTTTTAGCCCATGGCATGAAAAAGAGAGAAGTAGGAGTAACTCTGTGGGGACAGTGAAGGGATTAACTTTATAGAACCACTAAGGCAGAGGCTTACTTGTGTCAGTCTGAGCTGCACCACTCCAGGCCCTCTTGGACCTGTCTCTAGGTAATGAGCCCTAAATGTGGGTCCCTGCCGTTGAGTGGCGATGACAGTGTCATGTGTCTGCCCAGGGAGTGGATGTAAACCCAAACATCATCAACCCCACCCCAGCCCAGGCTAGGGTACTCTCAGACCACTTTTGCATGAACACAACTAGTGCCTGTCCCCAGTCACTGGAGAAAGGAAGACAGCCCTTTGCAGGGTTGGCATGCAGCCAGGGTCCTGGGCCTTAGTCCAGGTAGTGACCCCAAACTCAGAATATTTCCTCAGAATGCTTGCTCTCATCTCCAGAGAACCCTAGGGAGAGAGTCCTTGTGTTCCGCCCAACATTCTCTCTATCTCTTCAGCATCCAGGGAGACACAAGCACCTGGGAGTTGTTTGTTTCAGGGTGGGTTTTCCTAGGTTAGTTCTGAGGATGGTCACACAGTGTTCCCAGAACATTTGCCTTCTTGTCCCCTCTGCATCCCTGAGGGGACATAAGCCAGTGGGCTAGAAAGCTCGGCTTCAGAAGGACAGCTCTGCCCCTCACCTACCATGTGGCTGTGGGAAAGCTACTTGACCTCTGTTTCCTCTTTCATGAAATGAAAGTTATCTGGACTGAATGAGCACTCAGGCCAAGCCCAGAGCTAGCTCATATTTACTGTGATGATTACACAGAGCCACAAGAGAAACCCTCATAGATTAGACCAACAACAGGCCTCAGGGAAAATCCGTTAGCAATGCTGCTAAAGGGGTCCTGGTCAGGTCACACGATAGGGACTGGGAAAGGTCAAAAATGTCAAAATCAAAGAAAACCTTGCCCCCTCCCAGGAAGACTCTGGGATGGTGAGTGTCCAGGGCTGCTTTAGAGCTTATGGAACCCATCCCCTCACTGCACAGCTGAGGAAATAGCCTCAGAGACAATGTATGGCATGCCTGAGGACCCACCACAGGTTTGTGACAGTATTTGGACAAGAGGACATATCTTCCAATTTCTTCTCAGTGTGGCAGATTATTTTTTCAGACATTAATTTGTGTTTAGATGACTGCATTTTTTTCTTTTCCTTCTCATTGCAAGAAAGTCTTAGATCTGTCCTCTTTTGAGTTTCAGAACTAGACAGAAATCACCCTGGGCCCTTTTCTCCTTTGCATCTATTTTCCTGAGCCTGAGTTTCTTGCAGACTCAGAGGAGTGTCTTGAAGGCCACCCTGGGAGGGAGAAAATGAAAGTAGAGAGGGAAGTGGGACCCTGAGGAGTAGGAAGAGAATTCAGACCAGTGCCCTGCACCTTCAAGAAGTAGTGGGCCTCAGAGGTGGGGAGGTAGCGCTCAGGGCACAAAGCCTCAGGCATGGCCTGAGGGCAGAGTCTGAGCCTCCCAGGCTACCTGGGCCCGTGAGACAGAGCACAGCCTACAGAAGTACCTCTTTCCTGGGCACCATGAGCCTCCTAGATTCTGGGGTGACCCTTATCAGTAAGGGGCTTATAATGATAGCAATAGAATTTCCTCCCCCATCAATACAATTGGAGCTCAGGGTTAGAACTGAGTCAATCCCAAGAGCATTTCTTGTCCTTCTGGGATGGTGAATTGAGATTCATACTATCCACATAAGGCACTGCTCAGTCCCCTTCATGACATCATTCCCTATAACCGTATCACCCACCCGTACAGTGCTTTACAAAGTGCTTCACAACAGTCCATTCAGTCCCTGAGATCCTCACCATTAACCAGATGAAAAAGAGAGAGCCCAGAAAATGGACCAGATTTGCTCAAGTTCACATAGGTGGTAAAAGAACCAGGACAAAATCCCCATTCTCCTGACTACTGGACAGAGCTCTTTATGTCACTGCCTATCCAGTACTGCTCTTTGTACACAGCTGGCCTCGGGTTACTAGCAGAGCTTGCTCTCTCAGAGAACACACCTCACTGTCACCCAGGTTCCATAGCTCAGGGCAGGCCTCTTCAGGAGAAACAATGCCTGCAGGGAACATCCGGCAGTCCAACCCTTCCTGGGTGACACTGCCTTGGTGACTTTGCAGGATGCAGTGATGACTTTCTAGATGCTTACCTGACATTGGCTGTATGTCAGCTTGAATTGAAGCTAAAAGCTTAGACACTGACAAAACCCCCTATCAATGATTGGGAAATCAAAAACAAAAAGTATAAGTGATTACCAGACAGATGAAAAGAGTCTATAAACCCACTAGCCATTAAAAAATGCTCAACTTGGATGCCTGGGTGCCTCAGTCAGTTAAGCATCCAACTCTTGATTTTGGCTCAGGTCATGATCCCAGGGTTGTGGGATTGATCCCTATGTCAGTCTCTGTGATGAGCATGGAGCCTACTTGGGATTCATTCTCTCTCTCTCCCTCTCTCTCTCTCCCCCCACCTTGGCCCCTCTCTCTGGCTCACACTCTCTAAAAAAAATTTTTTTTTTAATTATTAAAAACAATGCTCACTGGATGCCTGGGTGGCTCATTTGGTTATGCATCCAACTTTGGCTCAGGTCATGATCTCATGGTTTGTGAGATCGAGCCTCACATCAAGCTCTGTGCAAAGAGCACAGAGCCTGCTTTGGATCCTCTGTCTCCCTCTCCCTCTGCCCCTACCCTGCTCACACATGCTCACTCCCTCTCTCTCTCAAAAATAAACATTTAAAAAATGCTACCTTAAAAAATGGGCAGAAGACATGAAAAGACACTTTGCCAAATAAGACATCCAGATGGCCAACAGACACATGAAAAGATGCTCGGTATCACTCAGCATCAGGGAAATACAAATCAAAACCACAGTGAGATATCACCTCACACTTGTCAGAACGGCTAAAATGAAAAACACAAAAAATAACAAGTGTTGGTGAGGATGTAAAGAAAAAGGAACTCTCATGCACTGTTGGTAGAATGCAAACTGGTACAGCCACTGTGGAGAACAGCATGGAGGTTCCTCAAAAAGTTAAAAATAGAACTGCCCTATGATCCACTAATTACACTACTGGGTATTTACCTGAAAAACACTAATTCAAAGGGATACATGCTGTTTATAAGCAGCATTATTTACAACAGCCAAATTATGGAAGTGGCCCAAGTGTCCATGGACAGATGAATGGATAAAGAAGATGAATGGATAAAGAATGGATAAAGAAGTGTAATATTATTCATCCATAAAAAAGAATGATATCTTGCCATTTTCCATAATGTGGATAAATCTAGAGGGTATAATTCTAAGTGAAATAAATCAGTCAGAGAAAAATAAATACCACAAGATTTCACTCATACGTGGAATTTAAGAAACAAATGAACAGGGGCACCTGCGTGGCTCAGCTGCTTGAGTGTCAACTCTTCATTTCAGCTCAGGTCATGATCTCGCAGTTAGGAGAGCAAACCTGCGTCCATCTGTGCTGGGCATGAAGCCTGCTTGAGATTCTCTATGTTTCCCTCTGCTCTTCCCTCTGCTCCTCCCCCACATGTGTGCTCTCTTTCTCTCTCTCTCTCTCAACAAACAAAGAAACAAATGACCAAAGAAAAAAAGACAAACCAAAAACCAGACTCTTAACTCTAGAGAACAAGCTAATGGTTACCAGAGGAGAGGCGTGGGAGGGGATGGGTGAAATAGGTAAAGGGGATTAAGAGTACAATTATCTTGATGAGCACTGACTAACATATGAAATTGTTGAATCACTGTATTGTACACCTGCAACTAATATAACACTGTATGTTAACTATACTGAAATTAAAATTAAAAAAATTTTTTTTCATTTTTTTTTAATGTTTATTTTTGAGAGAGAGAGACAGATCACGAGCAAGGGAGGGCAGAGAGAGAGGGAGACACAGAATCCAAAGCAGGCTTCAGGCTCTGAGTTGTCAGCACATAGCCTGATGCGGGGCTGGAACTCATGAACTGTGAGATCATGACCCGAGCTGAAGTTGCACACTTAACCGAATGAGCCACCTAAGCGCCCTGAAAAAAAATTTTAATTAAAAAAAGAAAGAAAAAATCCAGAAAGAACAATATTTAAAATTTTTAAAAAATGTTTATTCATTTTTTGAGAGAGAGAGTGTGCGCACAAGTGGCGGGGGCAGAGAGAGAGGGAGGGGCAGAGAGAGGGAGACACAGTATCTGAAGCAGGCAGCACAGAGCCTGACGCAGGGCTCAAACCCATAAATGGGGAGATCATGACCTGAGCTAAAGTCAGATGCTTAACCAACTGAGCCACCCAGGTGTCCCAGAAAAAAACAGTACTTGAAAAGTGACAGGGGCACCTGGCTGGCTCAGTGGGTAGAGCATGTGACTCTTGAACTCAAGAAAATAAATCTTTAAAAATGAATAAATTCATTAAAAATTAAAAAAATAAAATAAAAAGAGTGACAAAACATTGTTTCCAAAACTGTATGCTTATTTCTAGAGCTGGCATCATAGCATTTACATTACATTTATCATTTATGAAGTTTTTTAACTTCCTGCATATATGATCCAATAAAATATTCATATACTTCAAAAAAGAAAAAAGAAATGCCCACTAAATTCACACTATTATTGCTGCTGTAATACCTATTAGCTTGGCAAAGTCCTTCCCCTATACTACTGGTGGGAATATAAATTGACACAACCTTCCTACACAAACATCAAAAGCCTTGAAAGTATTCACATGATCAAATACAACATGGTATCCCAGACTGGATCCTGGAATGGATAAAGGACATCAGTAAGAAAACTAATAAAAGTCAAACTCAGGGGGCACCTGGGTGGCTCAGTCGGTTAAGCATCTGATTCTGGGTTTCGGCTCATGTCATGATCTCATGGTTTGTGAGGTCAGGCTCTGCACTGACAGCAAGGAGCCTGCTTGGGATTCTCTCTCTCCCTTCTCTCTGCCCCTCCCCCACTGAAGCTTAGTTAATAGTAATGTACCAATGTTAACTTACTAGTTTTGATGAATATACTCTGTCCGGTTAGATAAGATATTAACAGTAGAGGAAGCTGTGTGAAGGGTATGTAGGAACTCTGTACTATCTTTGCAACTTTTCCATAAATCTAAAATTATTTCAAAACAAAACGTTTATTTCTAAAATGTTTATAGATTCTTTTACCCGGAAATTGCAATTTCTAGGATTTTATCTCAAATCTTATGACAGATGTATGGAGCACCTGGCTGGCTCAGTCAGTAAAGCATGCAACTCTTGATCTTGAGGTCTAGGTTGGGGGCATAGAGCTTACCTAAAAAACAAACAAACAAACAAACAAACAAAACCCTTAAAAAAACCCCAACACCTAGCACATTAAAAAAAAAAACCTATTAAAAAAAACCCACAAAACTTATCAGAGATGTAGATGGACATTTACATACAAAGATACTGCACCACCTGTGATAATGGCAAAAATGTGGAAATTATCCACATGTCCAAGAATAGCAGGTTAATTAAATAAATTGTGATGCATCTAATGATGACAGAATGTGGTCAGAAACAATATTACAGTATTTGTTGACATGAAAAACGCTTACAATAGAAAGTAAAGTGAAAGAATTAAGACACAAAACTGTATCTATTTTAAGCTTAATACAATTTTTTAAATGATGTACATAAGCAAGATATGAAGAAATACACAATATATTAAAGGTAGTTATTAATGGGTTATATAGAGAATCTTATTTTCTTCTGAGTACATTTTTATCCCTTGTAAATGTTCTACAATGAACATATATGGGGTTTTTGTTTGGTTTTTTGTTTCTTTTTATTTTTAGAGAGAGAGAAAGTGCAAGTGGGGGAGATGGGCAGAGAGAGAGAGAGTCTTAAGCAGGCTCCACGCTCAGCACAGGGCTTGATTCCACAACCCTGGGATCATGACCTGAGCCGAAATCAAGAGTTGGACGCTCAACTGACTGAGCCACCCAGGTGCCCCATGAACATATGTTTATAATCCAGGAAAAAAAGGTATCAAAAATCCCTAACCCACAGCACTTCCTCAAAAATTTAAGCACAGAATTATCATATGACCCAGCAATTCCACTACAAGTATATATTCAAGAAAACTGAGAACATACATCCACAATAACACTTGTGCATAAATGTCCATAGCGATATTATTTATAATAGCCAAAAAGTAGAAACAATCTACACATCCATCAGGGTAAATAAAAGTGGTATATCCATACAATGAAAAATAATATTATTCAGCACTAACCAGAAATGAAGTATTGACACATGCTGCAACATGGATAAACCTTGAAAACATTATGTTAAGTGAAAGACACTAGACACAAAAGGCCATTTATTACAGGATTCCATTTATATGAAATGTTCAGAATAAGCAGATCCACAGAAACAGAAAGTAGACTAGTGGTTGCCAGGAGCTAGGGGATAGTCTGTAACTACTAAAGGGTCCAAGGTTTCTTTTTTGGGTCATGAAAATGTCCTGCAATTAGCGATGATGGTCACACAACCTTGAGAATATACTAAAAAACATTAAATTGTATACTTTAATGGGTGAATTTTGTGGTTTGTGATTATCTCTCAAAAAAGGAAGGAAGGAAGGAAGGAAGGAAGGAAGGAAGGAAGGAAGGAAGGAAGGAAGGAAGGAAGGAAGGAAGGAAGGAAGGAAGGAAGAAGGAAGGAAATTTCCCTATCCAAATGCTACATTTCACTGCTTCTCATAATTTTCTTTCAAAAAACTGTTTTCTTACCTTTAAATAATGCTCAGGCTGGTGGAGTCCAACTGGCCCACCCCCCAGGCCAGGCCTGTGTACGCAGAGCAGACAGCCATCCATTTATGTGGTGGATAGAATCCTCAGAAAGTGATTGTAATTGTGAATCTCCCCCCATCAGTTCCTTCCTTCCTCACTAGTTCATTCACCTGTCTGTCCATCCTTCCCTCCCTCCTTCCCTTAAGCACTACAGCTATACTACCCAGGGGGCCCCCACAAGGAGGAGCTAATCCTTATAGTTACCCTCTGAAACCGACACTCTGTCCTTTTATATCTCCCCTATAAAATACAAGTTTTCTGGGATTTTAAATTTACCACAACTGTGGAAATTAACTGATCTAACATACAGCAGTCTGAAAAGACAAGAGATACAGAAGAGAGAAGCTTTAACAGGGGAAACAGGAAGGGGAAGTCTTGCAGCAGGCAATACTGGAATACTTGGAACGGACAAGCCTTGGTGAGGTATGAGGGCACCGGCGCTAGGAATCTTCCAGGAGAGAGGGGAAGACAGGGCACAAAGGCAAATAACTAATCAATCCTGAGAAGATAGGCCTGCTTCTTTCCCTTATTGGGCCTGAGACTGTTTGCCATGAAATCTTACACCTCTGAAGTGTGTCCCTCACACCTAGAGGCCTTTTAGATACCCCGAGTAGATGGCATTGTTGTGGAAGAATACTGGGAGCAGAAAAGGGGAGAGGAGGAAAGCAGAAAATACTGGCAAAGCTAGGGTGTCAGTCCCTCCCTGGGGCCCTGTGGAGGGCTCAGTACTTAAGGACACTTGGCAATTCTCAGTATTTGTCTCTATTTGTCTCAGTTGAGCCTTCTCATCCTACTGGAAACCCAAGATCTCCCAGCAGCCTTCCTAAGAACACATTTCTTGCAGGTCTGGGACAAGAATAAAGTAAAAAGAAAAATCAACATTGAAAAAGTAAAAGTAGGAAAAAACAAATGAAAATTTCAAAACCGACCGGGGGCTCTTTTCTGTAGGGTGTATAGAACTTTGTAAACAGCAGGTGAGGATTTGGGTCTGGAACTCCTGAGAAGGATTGGGGAGGAGGCTGGAGCCTCCGGAGCAGGGCAGCCCTTTGGGTAAAGATGCCACCCTCCTGCTCAGGGTGGGGCTGGGCTGGGCCAGCAGACAGTGGGTTGAAATTAAAAATTGATGGAGGAGGGGCGCCTGGGTGGCGCAGTCGGTTAAGCGTCCGACTTCAGCCAGGTCACGATCTCGAGGTCCGTGAGTTCGAGCCCCGCGTCGGGCTCTGGGCTGATGGCTCGGAGCCTGGAGCCTGTTTCCGATTCTGTGTCTCCCTCTCTCTCTGACCCTCCCCCGTTCATGCTCTGTCTCTCTCTGTCCCAAAAAAAAAAAAAAAAAAAAAAAAAAAAACCGTGGAAAAATAAATAAATAAAAATTGATGGAGGAATTTGAACAAAGTCGGTGGGGGAAGCAGTAGTTTGGCACATGAGGGCTCACCTAGCAGGCCTACATACATAGACCACCAGGGTAGGGGTGGGTGCTGAGGATGCAAGGGGAGTCTCATGTATGATACTCAAAAGTTCTGCCTGTCTAGCAGTCTCCCCTCCTTTCTTCTGGATACAGCACCTCACTTTTTTCTTTTTTTTTAATGTTTATTTTTGAGAGAGCATGAATGGGGGAGGGACAGAAGGAGGGAGACAGGATCTGAAGCAGGCTCCACATTGACAGCAGAGCCCAATGTGGGGCTTGAACCCACGAGCCATGAAATCATGACCTGAGCCGAAGTCGGATGCTCAACCGACTGAGCCACCCAGGCACCCCAGCACCTCACTTTTCAGAAAGAGAACTCCATCTCCCTCAATCCCCCACGAGACTGTTAGCACAGGATCCAGACCTGCCAATGAGACTGTCTCAATCACACAAAGAGGCTGGCATTGCCTCTACCCAAATGCAGCCTTCCTTTTCCTGAAAATCCAGGCCCAAGTTTCCTGGCCTTCCTGAAGCCTCAGAGTCGACCCTTTCTTCAAGGCTATGAGCTAGGATTCTTCAAATAAATGATCTTTTTTGGCTTATGTTAGCTGGACCCTCACTGACACATGATACTATGATACACCCTAAGATACATGATGCTATGGTACTAATAACTCTCATTATTTACTGAGTGTCTACCATGTGCCAAGAATGGCATGGGGCCTATCACATGTATTAACCTAACTCTCATTCCACAGATGCAGAAACTAGGACTCAGAGAGATTAATACCATGTCTGGTAGTTCTAGATTTAAAGGAGATGAAAAGGCGATTCAGGTCCACTTTGATCTAGCTTCCAAGCCTAGGTCCGTCCTTCCTTCCTTCCTTCCTTCCTTCCTTCCTTCCTTCCTTTTTTCCTCCTTCTTTTAAATTTGGATATTGGGGGCAGAGAGCTTAGTTAACCAAATTCCTCAGTTCCTGGCCCTTGAGCACCAATGATCCTCTCCCTGTTTCACTACCTAAGTTTTTCCCACCTCACCACGCTACCTTTCGAATGCCCAGCATCACAGCTCACACGTGATAGGGTCTGACCCCTCCCTAGTAGGCACTCCAGATATTGGAATTTGGTATTTTTTTTCTCCTTGAGGATCAAAATCTAGTTGGACCTGAGAAACTTTTCCAGGTGACTCTCCAGCACTCCCACCCAATAGCCAACCTATTAGCCTTATTATTGGTTCAGCTCTGGGCTAGACTGAAATGTGGGATTGATAAGAAAGAGAAAGACTCAGTCTCTACCCTCAAGAAGTTTAAAATTCACACATTGGTCCACTCCACAAAAACATATGGAGACCTGACCTCATGTGCCAGGTCCAAAGATAGAAGGATGAATGCAACAGTCGCTGCCCTCTGAGAGCTAAGAGTCTACTAGGTGAGAAGACAATTAATTAGACTTTTGTCACAAGGCTATGGTAGGGGAGATGCAGCAAAGCGGGACAGACAGAATCCAGACCTGGGCATGGCTCAGATAGTAACATTAATCCAAGAAATCATTACGAAATATAAATCCGTAAGTACATTTATTTCTGCTCATTTGCCTCCGCATCTTGCAACAATGGTGGATAGAATTTTCATCACTTGGGGTGCCTGGGTGGCTCGGTAGGTTGAGCGTCTGACTTCAGCTCAGGTCATGATCTGGCGGTCCGTGCGTTCGAGCCCCGCGTCGGGCTCTGTGCTGACTGCTCAGAGCCTGGAGCCTGTTTCAGATTATGTGTCTCCCTCTCTCTCTGCCCCTCCCCTGTTCATGGTCTGTCTCTCTCTGTCTCAAAAATAAATAAACGTTAAAAAAAATTAAAAAAAAGAATTTTCATCACTTGGCGGGAAAGTGTGGGACGGCTAGAACTAAACTAAAGACAACATGGCATGCAGTAAATTAAGTGTGAGGAGTTCAGGGAGACACCTCAGAGAAGGAAGCAGTCATCCTAGACTAGACCTGTGAAGACTGGGACAAGGGAGTCCTGCCTATCGAATGGGACACAGATGTCCCCATACATAGATACCTTCACTGGAGAAAACAAACAGGGTATCTAATATAAATCCCAATCAAAAGGCACAGCATAGGGGCACCTGAGTATCTCAGTCAGTTGAACGTCCGACTTTAGCTCAGGTCATGATCTCACAGTTAATGAATTCAAGCCCTGTATCAGGCTCTGTGCTGACAGCTCACAGCCTGGACCCTGATTCAGATTCTGTGGTCTCCCTCTCTTCTCTGCCCCTCCCCCACTCTCATTCTGTCTCTCTCAAAGATAAACATTAAAAAAAAAAAAAGGCACAGCAGATGGGAGTCATGGTCGGGTTGCTGCCCACATGGGTAACTTTTTACACGGCCCAGGATAGGTGGCAGTGGGGGCAGATTAGCTAACAGTGGTGAATGGTCCTCCTACACAGCCCAGCTGCCCAGCAGGTAAGAAAGCAGCACTGAGAACTCCCACCACCACCTCCCCCATCAGGTTAGGCACAAGCATGCCCAGGACAGAGTCTGTTCACCAAAGGCTGCCCCCTGGGGAGTAGGTCAAGGCCACCCAGATCAGCAAGTGCATGTGGGGACTCTAAAAGGTTCTTTAACTTGGGCCGTGGTATCCCCAGCCCAGCTGTGTTGAACAGCAAAAATCCCACACTTGTTAGTGGGATGACAGTTTCCCAGACCTCAACCAAGCAGACCTCAGGAGGTGGTTCTGACATCAGTCCCCAGCCCCTCCTCACTCAGGGCCTGGGGACCACTTGACCCAGATGATGAGGGACATGAGGGCCATGAGAAGCCCCTCCGGGAGCCTCACAGCTGGCCTCATGCTGACTTGAACACACTGATTGGGGCCCTTGCCATGTGTGTCTCTCACTGGGAGCCAGGAAAGTAGGAGGGGATTGTGAGGTCACTCAGTGGGGAAGACTTTTGTCCTGTGCCAAACTGGAACTGAAGAGGGTTCCCATAGGTGCAGTGTCACAATACATGCCAGGAACACCATTCTTCCCACCCCTGCTGGTCACAGACAGTGCAGGGCTGGGCTTGGCAGGGATGGGAAGTCAGAAAGGTAGGGAAAGCCTCATAGTGAATATGGGCCTTCCTTTGGGCCTTGAGGGATGAGCCACCCTGGGTTAGGAAGAAAGAGAAAGGAGCAGGAATGATGTTCCAGGGAGGGCGAACAGCCTGGACAAAGATCTAGAGGTGGTCCAGTCTGAGTAAGAAGAAGAAACCAGGAAAAGGATTCCTGGTAAGACTCTCTTCCCCACTCCCAGCCCTCTGGCAAAAGACGCCAACGTTTCCCCAAGTGCCATATCCTCTAGGCATCTCCTGTTACTTCTATCTCCAACCTCAGGTCCAAACAGCCAAGCTCCAGGATCCATAGAAAACTAGGGTAGGTTTTCCACAGTCTGTCACTGCCTCCCTTCCTTCTGTTCCTCTAGACCTCCTGACTCTGATCTTTGCCCTGGATGTACTTTTCCTTTCATGTAAAAATAAATAATTTCTCTCAACCTGTCTCTCTCTCTCTCTCTCTCTCTCTCTCTCTCTCTCTCTCTCTCTCTCTCACACACACACACACACACACACACACACACACACCCCGCTATACCTGCTTAAACTCCGGTGGCTTCTCACTGCCCTTAGGATAAAATCCCAAATTCTTACTCTAGGCCTGTCCCACCTTGTTCCTGGGCCCTCCCTGAGCTGGCTCAGCCACACTCGCCTCCCCTTCTCAGCTGCCTCTTGTTCCAGGGTCTTCTGGGAGCCCATAGCCTTTGCTCATGCTGCCACCTCTGTGGAGAAGGCTCTTCACTTGCAGGTGGCAACTTAACCATTATTCCCTCACAGAAGCCTTCCCTCCTAGTCTAAACCAGGGTACCTTTCTCATAGGACTCTGTTATTTTCCATCACACTGCTCATGTCACTTTCTATAACCATTTGTCTCTGTGTGACTCTTACTTCATACCAGCTCCCCACACTGGGGTGATGGCTTCTCAGGTTTCATTCACCCTAATTCCCCAGAGCCTAGTACACATCCTGACAAGTATTTGTCTTCTAAATGTTCAAAAGACACCCCTCTGGCTGTAGGGTGAAAACCTAAGCTCTTGACACAAAGACCTTTTCATATCTGAGCTTTGCTTGCTCTTCTGCTCCATGCCCCTCAAACTGCCACCCCCACACACACCTCTGACCTCCTTAGGGACCCTGGACTCTGGCCAGACCAGGTTACTTGCCATTTTTTGAACATAATCTGCCCTTTCTCATCTCCATCCTTTCCCATAAGCTTTTCTTTTAGTGGAGAATAGCAAATTCCTATTCACCCTCCAAGGCTCATTCTGGCTCCTTCCTGGACTCCCCTGGGCAGCATTCCCATCCCTCCATTCCCACATCAGTCTATCCCTTTCTTCTTCACCTATCTTCTCCATTAACTCCTGTAGGCACCCTCTATTCCTCTTCATCTCAAGTGCCTATTACAGGTTCTAGCACACAGTGGGACCTCAAAGGAAAGATCTGTCAGCTGAATGGTCTCCACTCAATAAAGGAGGAATATTCCAATGTTTCAGCAAACCCCCAAGCAGCATAAGTTTACTTGTGAGGCAATAAACTCCCCACCACAAGGAATTCTTTAAGCAGAGGCTGCATACCCTATCCAACAGTCTTTTTCAAATTCCTTGTGATCCATTACAAACATACATAAATATCACATTAAAAACAAAGTTTCACAAAACGATATTTACTCTTTCTTCCATGTGGTATACCCTGATATTTTTTTTCTATTTCATTTTTCATAAATGCTGGTTTTAACCACTAAAAATGGGGTTTCAGGAGCCACAAATAAGTTGAGACCCACAGTCTGAAAGACTCCCATGCTGGCCAGCATGTTAGATTCACTGATCTCCAGTGAACCATTTCCTCTTTGACACCAGTGGGCATATTTAGGTAACTTACCTCATCAAAAGGGTGATCCTCCTAGAGCTGAGAAGGGACTAGAAGGAAGTCTGTGTTGACTGCTTAATAGGTAGGAGGGCTCCTGGTACAGCTGCCCAGAGACCAAGGCCTCCCACTCATTCAACTCAACAAATATTTTTAAGTCCCTACTACATGCTAGGCACTGTCCTAGTCTCTGGAGATACAGCCATAAACAAGATATTAAAAACTCCTGGGGCACCTGGGTAGATCAGTCAGTTAAGTGTCCAACTCTTGATTTCAGCTCAGGTCATGATCTCACAGTTCATGAGTTTGAGCCCCACGTTGGGCTCCATGCTAATAGTGCAGAGTCTGCTTCGGATTCTGTCTCCTTCTCTCTCTGCCCTTCCCCTGCTCATGTGCTCTCTCTCTCTCTCTCTCTCTCAAAATAAACAAACTTTTTTTAATGTTTGTTTTTTAATGTTTATTCATTTTTGAGAGAGAGAGAGCATGAGCAAGGGGGCAGGCGGGGGTGGGGAGGAACAGAGGATCCGAAGCAGGCTCTGACCTGATAGCAGCGAGCCTGACGCGGGGCTCGAATTCACGAAACATGAGATCATGACCCGAGCTGAAGTCAGACGCTCAACTGACTGAGCCACCTAGGTTCCCCAATAAATAAACTTAAAAGGGATTAAAAACTCCTGCCATGATGGCAAGGCCGTAGAGAAATTGGAACCCTTGTGCATTGCTAATAGGTATATAAAATGGTGCATCTTCATGGACAATGGTAAGATGGTTCTTCAAAAAGTTAAACATAGGATTATCATATGATCCAGCAATTCCACTTCTGGGTATATGCACAAAAGAATTAAAAGCAGACATCAGAACACATATTTGTACACCGATGATCAGAGCAGCGTTATTAACAACAGCCAAAAAATGGAAGCAACTCAAATGTCCATCAACAGATGAATGGATAAATAAATGTGGTATATACATACAATGGAATATTATTCAACCTTAAAAAGGAAGGAAATTCTGACACATACTACCATATGGATAAATCCTGAAGACATTATACTGTTTGATTCCACTTATGAGGTACCTAAAATAGGCAAATTCATAGAGACAGAGTAGAATGGTGGTTGCTAGGATCTGGAGGGAGAGAAGATAGGGCATTATTGTTTAAAGGGGTACAGAGTTTCAGTTTGGGATGATGAAAAAGGTCTGGAGATGAATGGCGGTAATGGTTGTAAAACAATATGAATATACATAATGCCACTAAACTGTACAGTCAAAAATGGTTAAAATGGTAAATTTTATGTTATGTGTATTTTACCTTTTTTTTTTAACCTGGCACTTGGAACTTAGGTTCTAGAGGCACACACTGGGAAAACAGCTCATTAATAGAGTAGCATTATTTCTCCCCACCTCAGAGCAGGAGCCATAAACTACATCTGGGTTTTGGAGAGTCTGCGTGCGGTAGTAGGACGGGGTCAGGAAATGGGAGGCATGCACAGGTTTCCCCACAATCTCTTGGCACAGAATACTTCTCTTTGTATCTGTTTTCGATTTTAAGCATATTAAGATGAAATTTTGTTTGGATAAAAGGGCCACAACACAGATTCATCAATTCTAACAAATGTATCAATCTGGTGGGGGGTGTTGATGACAGGGACAGCTATGCATGTTTGAGGGGCAGAGGGTATATGGGAAATCTTTGTACCATCCTCATAATTTGCTGTAAACCTAAAACTGTTCCCCCAAAAATAGTTTTTACAGGTGGGAAAGACCACTGCTGCCTAAAAACATGTTTCTAGACTACAACCTTCCTTTTCTAAAATGACCACTGGTTGAGAGATGTTTTCATGAAGAGTGGGCAAGGACCACTCTGCAGGAGGGGTCCCCTAAGCATTTCACAGGCAGGTGTTGGCTCTGTGGGGCGGGGGGAGGAGTGGGTCCCATGAATGGACAGTGATCTGAGGAGAAGACTGACCTGGAAGCGTAGGCCTCACAGAACCATTCTAGCCTTTCCCCTGGGCTGAGGTGGTCAGTTATTGGACCTCTGGCTCCATCTCCTCCCAAAGGCAGGTTTCTCAACTGAGTCACTTCCGGTCTTGCCCAGGGTGGGGTATGGAAACAGCACCCAATTTTGGCCTTGAAAACTTTGGCTCCAAGTCCTGGCTCTCCCCTTTATAAGACACTTAACATCCCAGCCTGTTTACTTAGTTATAAAATGGGGATGACCTGATACCAACCATCTCCCAGGATATGATGTGTCATGACACCACTGGAGAACGCCCAGCACAATGCTAGGCACAGAAGAGACACACACAGGAAGCTTTAGTGTTTGGGCCCTGAAGCTCAGGAATGGTGTTGTAGGCCCCATCTGTGGGGCGGGGCCCCACACCCTTAGACCTGCCAGGCCAGCCTGGCCAGTCCTAGCACTTGCTCTGGGTGCACCTTGTGCACAGCCACCCCCACAACAAATAGCCAGGGAGAGCACTGGACTGACAAAGACAGCAGACCTCATGCCTTCAGAGCCAAGTCATGGTTTCAGGAGCTGGTTTCCAAGGAAGGAAGCCTCTGCCTGCCGCCCCGACCCACCCCTTTCCTGAGGGACCACACCCTGCACTGCCGTGAACTCATCTCTACATATGACAGTTTCTATACTGGGCTGTGACTTCTTGAAGACAGGTGAACTTTGCCCCAGGCAGGGGTTAAGAATATTCCACTAACATCTCCTCTACTATTGGGTACTTCATTTCACTCCATACGATCTCTGTTGTTACTCCCCCCCACACACCCCACCCCCCACCATTCGACGACTATTTTCAAGGACAACAAAGTTTGAAACAAATGGAAATAGGGCACTTTTTCTTTCTCTCTTACATTAACACTCTGTGTCTCTCCCTGACAGAGGGCTTGTTTTTGCCTCTTTGCCTGTTCATCCTCTTGCTCATAACAGACTTCAATAAGGAAACAGACAAGCAACCTCTGTGCTAGACGGGCTTCCTTTACAATCACTGCTAATTCTGGACTTCGGTCCTTCTGGACATTCTGACATGGGTGTATCACACACAAGGAATCACATACATGTGAAAAATCAGTAGGAAAATCTAAGCTCATCTGTCTTTTGCTGCTGCTGCCCACCCTTCTCCCTGTTGAAATCATTTTAATTTCATCATAAGAATCTAATTTCCACTAGTTAGAATTGGGTGATTTTTCTCTACCCCTCACATTATATTCCTCCTGAAAAAAAAATAATTTTATTATGCAGTTTCTTAGAACCACCACTTGCCCAAACCCTACTCCACTTCTGGCCTTGGGGACACATCAATGAATGGCTCTGCAAACCTCTGAAATCTTTTCAAAGACTTTTGATATTGTTATTTTAGTTTACTATTATTATTATTCTCCCCCATTAGGAGAAATGTTTCATCATTTTGTAATCAAACAGCATTTGCAAATATCAACAAGAGAATGTGTAATGTATTACGCACACACACTATATAACCATCTATTGTTAAGACAGAAACCTCCTGGTGGTAGAACACATCTCTAACCCCACTAGCTTCTACTTAATGTTCGCTTTCTCAGATGGCGTGGAATAAATAAATAATCTTTGTCTCAGAAATACTTGGCTTTTCTCTGAGGTCCCCTCACTGATTGGAGCACCCTTGCAGTCATTCGGGGTAACTCACAGCAGCAGATCTGGGGACTGGGTGGCCAGGGAGCCTTGAGTGGACAGGCTACAGAAGAAACAGATACCTGGCCCTGCCTCAGCGAGTAGTCCATCTTCAGGCAAAGCAGTGAACAGGGTGGAATTGGTCTTCCAAGTCCATCCCCTGCTACTCTGTAAAAACTCATTCCAGACCAAATCCCAGTGGCTTTGTCCTGTCCTCTGGTCATTTAGGCCACTCCACCCAGGCCTGCCATCCCCAGGGAGTATCCATCTCAGAGTGTCCTCTCTATACCTATCTTCAGGGCATCAGGGAGCCACTATCAGCGAGCTTTCAGATGGGAAAGTATTTATGCACGATTTCACTCTGATGAACAAAGGAATCCAACAGTAACGGAGAGATTTTAGGGTGTGAAGCAGACTTAGAGCTGAGTGGGGAGGACGTGCTCTGTGAACCTGAGATCAAACCCATGAGGAGTATGGCTAGCCCTAATCAGGATCAGCTCGACAGCATTGAATTTATCCAGAATCACTTAGGTTCCAATAAAATACTTTTCCTAAAAAGTGAAGCTTCAATTGCCAAAACAGTATTTTAATCACTTGGAAGGGAAATGTTGCTAAAATATGGCTCACAGTCCCCCGGTGCCTTAAAAACTATCCTTTTCCCACTGAAGTTGTCATCATTACAAGCAGTCACTGTGAAACTAGACAATAACATGATTTTTGTTTCCTCACTCTTCCTCTGTCCTTTCCCATGGCTTTCACTTTCCTGTCATCTACATGTCTGTAGATGTACATGTACATCTACCACCACCACCCTTCCAGGCTGTTTCTTTTCTTTTGCAGGAGTCAGGAAATCAGATAGCCACTCTTGTCAGAATAGTGTGCTAAGTGTCAACAGACTTGAGGCCCTCAGAAGGTTAAAATACACCTGGTTTAGATGCAAGGATTTTGATGCAGTTATTTCTGCAGGTCCTATTTTCAATAACTTCCAGATCAGGGTGCGAGTCCAAAGAGAAATGAGGCTTCAAGACTTAATTCCACCCGGAATGTTCCTGCCATATATTTGCCATCCATCCTCTGGCTAGTAACATGTTTCTATGGTTGTGGCCTTGCATACAGAGCTCCACGTTTTGCTCTTACTCTAGTTGTTATTTCATAGCCCTACTAGGTGAGCACCACTGATGAGCCCCACTAGGCCTGGAAGCTTTGCCTCCCTGAGGAGCTTCACCAAGAGGAATGAGATGTACAGCCCTGTGATACCTGACACTGAGCTGGCATCTTTCTTCCAGGTTTCTGGAGCGCTTTACAGACTTCAGCCTCCTGCCACAGCACTGAGACAGCATCTATGACCATGGCCACTTTATGGTATGACCAACTGGGACCCTGGTCCACCACCAGGTAGACCACCACCACGGGCATGTGACTGCCAGTGCCATCATGTGTTGGCTCTTTAAGGAACCCAGTGGGTGATGTCTAGACAGGGTCACTTGGCCTGTGTTTGGAACAATGATCTCACTCTGCATTTTTTACCCTGTGGGTTGTGACCCACCACTGGGTTATGAAATCAGTTTAGTGGGTCACAACCAGCAATTTTCTTTAAAAAATAAATAGAACAGAAAATATCCAAGTGCATCACACACAGTGAGGGTGTTATTTTTAGAAAACTTATGCTTCGGTTTTATAGATCTGTATGTAGGTGTGTATGGTAGCTGGGACATGAAATATATTTCTCACAGGGAGTGGTGGTCAAGGAAGTTTGAAATGCAGTGATCTAACACACATCCATCCTGTACCTACATCTTCCTGACACCCACCCCTGCTACTTGCACCCCTAACGAAAAGCCAAAAAGAATCTGTTCAGGGTCCTAAAAATGGCCTCATCTGGAAGGCACCGGAGTCAGGAAAGCCTTCTTGGAGGAAGTGGGGCTTGCTGTGTCATGAGCAGGAATAGGGAGGGGGCAGCATGGCAGAAGGAAAGGCATGGGCAGTGTACTGTGGTAAGAAGGAATGAGGTGAACAAGGACCGGGGAAGGCCTACAGGGGATAGCTATAGATACCTGCCTTCTGAGGGAGGCAAAATGAGGGGCTGAAGCTAGAGGAGTGGAAGAAAGAAAGCTGATTTGATTCCAAATATCCATTTTCAAAGTTACCTTTGGGGGACATGTGATAGTGGGGAGTGAAGTGGCGTGTCAGGCCTAGTGCCCCTATCTCTCATTGATCCAGTGATAGTGCCTGCTTTCTTTTATCTTTGTAAATTTAACTTTTAATCAATTAAAATGAAAAACCTTCAGTTCCTCAGTCACAATAGCCACATTTCAAACACTCAATAGCCACATATGACTAGTGGCCATATTCTATAACACAGAACATTTCCATCAATGCAGAAAGGTCTACTGGACAGGGATGTTCTAGAATGAGCAAATGATTAATTCATTCCAGGACTTCCTTCCCTCAGGAATCCAACAACTTCCATTATTTCTATTACACCCATACTTCTAAATGCAAATATCTCTGAGAGAGGTACTGGGATGGCTTGAAAGAGTAACTGGTTGATATTAACAGCCTGAGGAAAGCCAGAGTCTAAGAAGCCATCCACCATAGGCTGAGTATATGTGACAGACAGAATACGGGATGAAGGGATGTCAGAAGATAAGACACTGCCGTAGCCAAATGTGCTGTCTGAGGATACTGAAGAGTAAGGATAAGCTCCTATATCAGGGGATGTGGAAAACTTAGAGAACTGTGAGGAAGTGACCCGCAGTTATTACTCATCTTCAAGTAAGAGTTTATGCCCCAATAGTCCTTGGCAAGGGGGTTATTGTATGGGAAACAAGCACTTCTCTACTTCTAAGGAAGGAGTAAGAAAAAGTGCATGCAGGCCTTCCCAGAGGTGGATGCCTATGAACTTGGCCCTCTTCTGCCCTCTGCATGTGCTCTGTGACCACGTCCATGGTTCTATCTCCTTTATACCAAGGACTCTCTGAAAAATATCACAGGCCCAGGCCTAGAGACCCAAATACTAACTTGTTATTTCTACCAGGAGCCTCCATTAGCAATCCCAATGTGAATTTTAACAATCTCTAGCCCACTGCCTTCCCTACCCCGCTTCCTGTATTCTGGCTTCTGGCTCACCCTCCACCTGCTCACTCCATCATCCAGGTCAGCACCCTATGAGTCACCCCAGACTCCTCCCCCTTTTTCTTTGCTCCCCACCCAAGGTCACATCTTGGCCACTTCTCCACTCTGCTGTGAATCTGCCCAGCTCTGATCCTCTCCAGCCCTCACTATCACAGGGACCACCCGCTGGTCTTCCTGCTTCCAGTCACAGCCACCTCTAGCCTAGTGTTTCTTAACCACAGATAAGCAACAGAATAACTTGGAGGCAGTTAAAATACAGATTCTGACTCAGTCTATCTGGCCAGGTTGAGCATGTGTATTTTGTGAAAGTGCTCCAGGTGATTCTGATGTGCACCCTTCATTAAGAACCACTGCCTCCTCCTCCTCGTTACTAATAACAACAAAAACAACAATTAACATTTTTTGTGTACTCACATGCACTGCCTCATGTAATCTTCATGACAACCTTGTGAGGTAGGAGCTATCGTCTACTCCCATTTTACAGTTGTTGAAACTGAGGCACAAAAGTGTCATAGTTAGAGGCAGGACCAGAACATGACCCACCACTTCTAACCATTCTGCTCTCTACACCACTGTATAGACATGACTTGATGTGTAGCTCCCTCCTTAGCTTGGGGACACACTCATGATACCCTTCTCCATCCAACCTCCCACAACAGCTCCTTCATGCAACAAGAAAAATCTTGGGGGGTGGCGGGGAGAGGGGAAAACGGGTGATGGGTATTGAGGAGGGCACTTGTTGGGAGGAGCACTGGGTGTTGTATGTAAGGGATGAACCACGGGAATCTACCCCAAAAAACAAGAGCACACTTTACACACTATGTTAGCCAATTTGACAATAAATTGTATTTTAAAAAAAAGAAATATCTTGATCATGGTGGTGGTTATAGAGTGTACACATTATAAAAATTCACTGAGATGTGTGCTTAGGATTTGTGAATTTACAGTACATTCACTACTCCTCAACAAAAAAGATCCTGAGGGGCGCCTGCAGTTAAGCATCTGACTCTTGATTTCGGTTCAGGTATAAGATGGAGCCCTACGTTCGGCTCCATGCTGATAGCATGGAGCTTGCTTGGGATTCTCTTTCTCCCTCCCTCTCTCTCAAAATATATTTTTAAAAATCCTGGAAAAGTCACTTAAGAAAGGACTACAAAAATAAAGGAATAAAATAAAGGGGCACTTGGGTGGCTCAGTTGGTTAAGCGTCCGATGCTTGATTTCAGCTCAGGTCATGATCTCATGGTTGGTAAGATTGAGCCCTGCATGGGGCTCCATGCTCAAAACGGAGCCTGCTTGAGAGTCT
Source organism: Lynx canadensis (assembly GCF_007474595.2). Classification (NCBI taxonomy): domain Eukaryota; kingdom Metazoa; phylum Chordata; class Mammalia; order Carnivora; family Felidae; genus Lynx; species Lynx canadensis. The sequence goes on from NC_044305.1 coordinate 86,578,839, forward strand.
CTCTCTCCCTCTCTCAAAATAAATAAACATTAAAAAAAAAAAAAAAAGAAATAAAAAGAAAGACCCAAGCAAATGTGAAATCGGTAAAAACAGGCATGCACAGAAGAAACTAGGAAAAAGCCATCACAGTGCTGGTGATTATGAAGAATTCTTTCTGGAACAACACATTTAAGAACAGATTAAGAAAAGATTCCCAGAGCTAACCCACAAGAAATCCTTAGAGGAGACCAGGGTTGAAGACAGCACTACCTGGAGGCAGGATCCCTTGCAAGATGGACAGGAAAACCCCAGTATAGGATGGCTTGGCTACAGTGGGGAGCATGTGGCTAGCCACAGCAGCAGAGACACAGGAGCTCTGAAGGTCCACAGGACTGTCTTTGGGTCAGAGACTGGGGAATACCCCCAAGTAGAAGTCAATGGCAGTGAGGGGCTTCTTCCTTAAAGGACCATGTGATTTCTGCATCAAGAAGTCCAGCCCCATCAAATCCAGCTCCTGTTATGGTTGGATAAGGACTCCACTGGGATCACTCATGTTTCTAGCTCCCCTGTGCAGTCCAAGGGAGAAGGACTTGGCACATTGATTTTGAAGTCTATCCTAAAAGAACAAAGAAAAATCTGAGAAAAGAAGTGTGATGAAGTATACCTCACACTAGCACCTATTAAGATATATTTAAAGAAAATGTGATCAAAACAGACGGTAGGAACAGACAATTCATTGGAACAGACCAGAGAATCCCAGGTATACATGGAAATGTAAGATGCAGTCAGCATTTCAGACCAGGAGGCTAAGAATAGGTATTTTAATTATTAGTGACCAGGAAAAAGAAGTTAAATCCTTAACTCTCACAATTCACCAAAATATGACAAATTCCATCTAGACTAAGAATTAAATGTAAATTAAAAAAAAAAAGAAACCATTTAAGTATTGAGAATTTATGTGAATATATAACTCTGTAGCAGATAAAGCCTTTCTAAGCCTAACACAAAGACAGAAACACACACGAGGCCTAGAGATCCAAATACCAAATTCTCTCCACCAGGAGCTTCCATCAACAATCCCAAGGAGAATTATAATAATCTCTGCCCCTGTCCCCCACCCCTACTTTTTCATGCATTCCCAATTCTGGCTCATCCTCCACCTGCTCACTCTGCCATCCAGGTTAGCACCCTGTGAATCACCTTACACTCCTCCTGCTCCTTCCTCATTCTCCCCCTTCCCAAGGTTACCACTTCTTGGCCACCTCTCCATTCTGTCTTGAATCTGTCCAGCTTGATCTTCTCCAGACTGACCCCCACTGAGGGCCTCATCCTGCCACCCCTGTTACCAGCTCAAGGATTGCCCATGGGCCTCTCTGCTTCCAGTCACAGCTGCCACCTCCAGCCCAATGGTATGGAAAGCCTATAAAGACTACCTTGATTACATGGACATTTTAGATTTATGAATTCTTAAATAGTGAACAAAACTAAAGGGCAAATGACAATCTAGGATAAAGTATTTGTTATATAAGAAAGAAGAAGAGTTAATAGCCTGAATATGTATCAAGTTCTCTCATAAATCAAAAAGACAAAAAAATAACATACACTAAATAATAAAATACTGCACAAATGAAATGAAAAAAAGAAAATAATATACCAGTAGAAAACTGCACATAATCAATTCTTCAAAGAGAATTACCAATGACTAATTGGCCTGTAAAAAGAGTCCAAGTAATAAAATAATTTTTTAAAAAGAAAGCAAAATAAAGAAGCAACAATGAAATACTATTTTTGCTTATCAAATTTGCAATTTAAAAAAATAATAATGCCTAATATTGGAGAGGATGTAGTCAAAAAGATGCTCTCATAGGACTGGGGTAAGAGCCTAAGCTGATACATCTGGAAGGCAACTGGGTAATATGTATCAAAATCTTTGAAAATGTGCATATTCTTTGATCTAGCAATTCTACTTCAAGACTATATCCTAAGGATAAAAATAAAGATGTACACAAAGTCAGTATTATGTATAAGCCACAGCTGTTAGGAACTTAAGGGGCAATAATAAGGGATTAGTTAAATGTTGGTAGGTACACAATGAAATACTACAGATCTATAAGAAGTTTATTGCCAAGGAAAACCATTTACAATGTATTGTTAAGTATAAAAAGCAAGTCATAGAACAGTATGTACAATATGAACCCATTTACGTAATGAAATGTGTAAGGGTATATACATCCATATATATGCACACAAAAGAGATCTACAGGCATGTAACTAAAACAGTAATAATAATACAAACCTTTGTCTAGTATTTTACTATGATTTCTTATTTCCATCTTTGTTCTTTGTATTTCCCACTTTTATTTTTTTTTAATTGTATTTTTTTTTAATTTTTTTTCTAACTTTTTTTATTTTTGAGACAGAGAGAGACAGAGCATGAATGGGGGAGGGTTAGAAAGAGAGGGAGACACAGAATCTGAAATAGGCTCCAGGCTCTGAGCTGTCAGCACAGAGCCCAATGCGAGGCTCGAACTCACGGACTGCAAGATCATAACCTGAGCCGAAGTCGGACGCTCAACCGACTGAGCCACCCAGGTGCCCGTATTTCCCACTTTTAAAAGAAACCCGGTGGTATGATATAGACCTCCTTCTCTACCATCCACCTGGTATGGGGAATTCCTATCCAGCATTCCCACTTGACTCTGAGCATCTACATCCCTTACATGTGACATATATGGTATTTCTTGTGTTCCTGTTTAACTTTTCAAACTTTATCTTGTCTCTTCAATTCTCTAGACCATGGGTAAGAGACACCATGGGTGTCTTACAGTGCCTATACACAGCAAGCTCTTGGCAAATGGCCCAAGAAAGACACGTCACCTCTGTGCCCATGCCCCTGTGGACTGCCAGAGCATGGACTGGTTGGCTCCACAGGTGTGACATTCAAGCTCAGCTCCAGGCCAGGCTTGAGGCTGCATGTTGTGGGACACCTGTCAATCTGGTCCTGTTGAAGTTGCTTATTGTTGCTGCTAATTATTGTGGAGTGATGGGACTGTTTGTTTAAAGCATAGGCTGCTGCCCCCACACCCAGAGGCAAAGCCAATCCTATGGGCATCCTATAATTAATGAGCCAGTAAGTATTTCCTCTGGTGTGAAATTGGCTTTGATCCAACAGATCCCTTCCCACTTCTTCCGCCACCTTCACCCCATTTACAACTTCCCATCTTGGCTGCTAGAGGCCTTCATTGGAGAAGCACCCCCTTCATCAAAACTATGGGCCTAGTCAGAACAGTCCAGTGTCCCTGGTGTCCCAAGCTTGATTCACCAGCTCCTCCTTGTCCTCCTAGGTGACCAAGTTTGCTCTCATATCTAAGGAAATCTGTTACCCAAGCAGCCCAGCCTGTAGGCCAAGAAACCAAAAAAGCCCTGGGAGACTGCTGTAGGAAAGACACAGGATTTTTTCATGCATATTCAATAAGTCAACTTTCACAGTTGTCCACAATTTCTGTGATCAGTACTCACTTTGATCAAACTCTCTGGAGAAAAAAAATACAAAAGCCATCAGACATGGAAGAGTCAGGATCTGGGAGAAAAGGCCATCAACTGCTTTTTTTTTTTTCTCTCTCCCTGTATAGATCTAAACAATCTCTGGTGCTCCCAAGGCTCTAGAAGGAGCAAAAAGAGAGGTCCTGGATGGAGTGCTTGCCATGAACATGTGTAAGAGGCATATGGAGACCAAGCCTAGACTGCCACCATGGAAACCTTGGGCTAGGTATTTTACAGCTCCATGCTTCAGTTTCCTCATCTGCAAAATGGGATGATAATAGTGGAACCTGCCTCACAGACTTGTTGTGAAGATTAAATGAGTTAATGGATATAAAGCACTTAGAACAGTGGCAAGCTACAAGTGAACAAGACGTAAGTGTTTGCCACTGTTAACAGAAGCAGGAGGAGTCATACAGTGACAGCCATATGCTCGGCACTGTCTGCCCTTCTGTACCTGATGGTTTCTCAGCCTCAACGCTATTAACATTTTGGGCTGGATAAGTCTTTGTTGTGAACAGCTGTCCTGTGCACTGTAGGATGTTTAGCAATATCTCTAGCCTCTCTCTACCCAATATTCCAGTAGTATCTCCCAGCTCTCCAAATGAGGTGAAATTGCCCCATTTCAGAACCAGTGGTCTAGTCCTATAAAAGCCACTGTCATGCAGGCACCCAGCTGGCTCAGTCAGTGGAAAGTGTGACTCCTGATCTCAGGGTCATGAGTTCAAGCCCCACACTAGGCAAAGAATTTACTTAAAAAAAAAAAAAAAAAAAAAAAGCCACTGCCATGGAGAAACTATGTCTCACACTCTGAGCAGGTCTGGTGTGGATCCAGGCCTAGAGGTCCCACAATGGAGCCCCTTGTGGTTTGATGCAGGAGCTGCAGGTGGGGAAGTAGAGAGCAGTCAGTTCCGGATCTCTAGGTGGCTGCCATTTTCTCTCCTTGCAGATGGAATGGGAAACTGGGGCCTAGGCAGCATTCTATTTGGGAGGTACCTCACCCATGAGAGACTAAGAGGGTGCAGAGAGAAAAAGAGTCGAGGAGCTGACTTCTTTGGCAGGCTGTGTCTATAGCCTTAATTAGAGGGAGCCCTGCTGAGTCCAGAGGGGAGAAGGCCAGATAGGATTCAGAGCTAAAGCCTTGGCCATGGCAGAAAAAATTCCCCTAACCTAGTAAGGCCTCTGGGCATAGGAGCCTCTGCAGCCCCTCTCTTCTCAGGAAACAAGTGGGCTCTGCACTTGGTTATGAAAAGAAATACGCTGTTCCTTTGATAAAATAACCTCCTGACCATTTAGCACTATTAAAGCTTAACGTGCATTTATTTTGACCTAGGAGTTGCTACAAATGTATTCTATGGTTACATTAGCACAGATGCACAGCATCTCTGCAGGGACCTCACTGCCCGGTTCAAATCCCAGGGTTCAAATCCCAGATCTACCACCTAGCAGATACGTGACTATGGGAAAGTTATTGATCTCTTTGTGACTTAATTCCATCATTTCTGAAGCAGGGGCAATAACAGGACCTATGTCACTGGACTGTTACAAGGGTTATATGAGCTACTATACGCAAAGAACAATGTGGTCAACAAATGCTAGTTATTATTGTGTTCACTGTGTCCTTAGCTGGTAATAGCTAAAAATTTGGAAATTTATGCCAGTCAACTGGTTAAATGCATGTGGCACATCTATTCTATGAAATACTAAGCACCATTAAAAGAAATGAAGTTGAGGGCACCTGGGTGGCTCAGTCGGTTAAGCATCCAACTTCGGCTCAGGTCATGATCTCATGGTTTGTGAGTTCAAGCCCCGCATCGGGCTCTATGCTGTCAGCTCAGGGCCTGGAGCCTGCTTCGGATTCTGTGTCTCCTTTTCTCTCTGCCCCTCCCCCACTTGTGCCCTGTCTCTCTCTGTCTCTCAAAAATAAATAAATGTAAAAAAAAATTTTTTTAAAGAAATGAAGTTGAACTGTATCTAGTTACATAATAGAATTCATTTAATAAGATCAAATTGCTAAATAAAGAATTGAACATGTTACAGATAAGTATATACAGTTTGGGATTATTTGTATATAAAAAGAGCTATACAGAAATACATGTATGTCATTTTATCTACATAGAAAATTTCTAGAAGCACCATCAAGCTGTTAGCAATATTATATCTCGGGATTGGGAATGGAGGACTGGAGAACTTTTGCTTTCTCCTTTGGTACTGTTAAAATTTCCAACTATGATGGGGCAGGCACCTGAATGGCTCAGTCGGTGGAGCGTCTGACTTCGGCTCAGGTCATGATCTCAGGGCTCGTGGGTTCGAGGCCCATGTCAGGCTCTGTGCTGACCACTTGTTCAGAGCCTGGAGGCTGCTTCAGATTCTGTGTCTCCTTCTTTCTCTGCCCCTCCCCTGCTCACGCTGTCTCACTCTGTCTCTTAAAAATAAATAAATGTAAAAAACAGATTAAAAAAAATTTCCAGCTACAAGCATGTATTTTGTTTAAATAATATTGTTTAATTTTTTAATGTTTATTTATTTTGAGATAAAGAAAAAGGGAGAGAACAAGTGCGTACATGAGGAAGGGGTAGAGAGGGAGAGCGAGAATCCCAAGCAGGCTCCACGCTGTCAGTGCAGAGCCTAACCCAGGGCTCAATCTCACAAATGTGAGATCAAAACCTGAGCCGAAAACAAAAGTCAGATGCTTAACTGACTGAGCCACCAGGCAACCCGAAAATAATAATGTTTTTTAAAAGGAACAAGATAGGGGTGCCTGGGTGTGTCAGTTGAGTGTCCAACCCTTGATATTTGCTCAGGTCATGGTCCCAGGGTCATGGGGTCAAGGCTTAAGATTCTTTCTCTCTCTCCCTCTGCCCCTCTCTGCTATTTGCAGGTGATCTCTCTCTGATAGATAGATAGATAGATAGATAGATAGATAGATAGATAGATATCTACTGATGTGGAAACATTTTTAAGATACTGCAATTTTTTTTCAAAAGTAGAATATGAATAGCACAAGCCACAGGAATGAATCTCATTAATAAATTCAAGTATGCGGGAAACCAAACTTTAGTTTCTATAACTCAACTCAATGTTTATGGTAAGTTTCCATCGTGCCAACAGGAAAGTTAATTCTAGGTGTGTCTGAGTTTTCCAGAACACTGAGAAGTGCCAGTCATGGGACAGAGGAGGTGGCTGTGAGGCTGGCTGAGGCCAGATATAATAGCCTCCGCTACTCTGTGCCACCCATGGGCAGCCAGGAATCTTGCACTTGGCCCCACCATATGGGGCTCTCTGAGCTCCTACTCCTGCCTGCCCAGGTGATCTGCTAGAAGGCAAGGTGGGACTCTGGACACCACAAGATCTTTCTCTCCTGTCTCTCCTGCCCCCACCCCCCAGCCAGTCTGGGGAGGGGAAGTCTACAAAGAGTTAGGGGTCTTTCCACTCCAGGTGAAATCCTTCCTCCATCTTGTCTCTTGCCAAGGTATTGAGTCTGTGTAAGAGAATCCTGTTTCTTTCTTTCTTTCTTTCTTTCTTTCTTTCTTTCTTTCTTTCTATTTATTCTTGAAAGAGAGAGACAGAGAATGAGTGGGGAGGGTCAGAGAGAGAGGGAGACACAGAATCTGAAGCAGGCTCCAGGCTCTGAGCTGTCAGCACAGAGCCTGATGTGGGGCTTGAACCCACAAGCTGTGAGATCAGGACCTGAGCCAAAGTCGGATGCCCAACCAACTGAGCCACCCAGGTGCCCCAAGAGAATCCTGTTTCTTCACTGAGCTATTCAGCAAACCCTAAAGTTTTCCTCAGTGTGTAAACTTTTGGCATACAAGTGCCAGAGATACCTGAAACTTGATTCCATTTTCTAATCTGGGGAGCTAGCTCAGGAGGAAATGAGCTCCAAGAATGTGACAGTGGGAAAGGGGAAAATCCAAAGGGAGGAAAGAGATTTATTTCTCAAATATTATGCCAGCCACACATATGTGTAAATGCAGAGCAAAAAGTCTGAATATTCCCGTCAAAGAATTAATAGTGTCTACCAGTAGAGTAAGTTTCAAGACAGGGGAAGGGCTAGAAGGAGAGCTTTACCTTTTTATTTTATGTATTTCTAAACTGCTTTTTATGCTTTAAAGATGAAGTTCTACTGAGTATTGCTTATATAATCTACTATTTTAAATGTATAAATACGCATATATCTTTTGCCTCCAGGCTCACACCTATCTGGCCCACTGATGGGCAGAACCTTGGGGGGTGTATTTGCATGAAGAGTTGAGAGACTAATGTTAGGAAAAAACTCTTTCTAAGGGAAGAAGGCAACAAGCACAATAAGCTGACCCAAAGCCAAAACTTTGCTCAGTGGAAAGGAGGAAATAATTCTGAGCTAAAGTGATAGTTGTGATGTGCACGTATCAGTGGAACCAAACCTCAAGGCTCTCTCTGTAAGGCAATGGGGGTGCCAGCAGCCTCACAGCCCTGCTCCTACAGTAGAGCCAGCTGACCTCATGCCAAGAGGAGTGTCAGTGGCTCCCAGCAGGCGTCGAGTGTCTGATGGGTGTGGCAATGTCCAGCAGAACTGATAGCTCCATAGGGTGTGGCAGGGGCAAAGGGAGGTTGCAGAGCTGGAGGAGGGGAAAAGATAGCTGGGAGTGGGAGGGTGTAGCTGTCTAACCTTATCCACCAGCACATGGGAGACATACACCCTGGGGACGCCCAGAATGCTCTCAGGGTGAGGTGTGGGAAGTAGGCAAGACCTGGAATTCTACACTGGCAGGGAGGTAGGGGTAAGAGTCAGAGATACACGTGGACTAGCTATAATGATGTAATGAGTGCACAGGTGTTCAGGTGCGTGCACAGGCGGGGAGCACAGAAGAGGGAGCCACAAAGTCTACATGGCGGGGGGGGGGGGTCAGGGAAGGTCTCCTAAGTCAACTGACGTTGGTAATTCAGAGTGGGTGGAAAGGGTGGAGGGCATGAGGAACTGTGTGTGCAAAGGCCTGGAATACAAGGGAGCTAGCCAGAGTTTGGGGGAACTAACTGAAAGCAGCTCAGACTAAATACAGGGGAGTGGTCAATGAGGCCACAGATTATGTTCCTTGGTAAGGAATTTGGACTTTATCCTGCTGGCAACAGTGAAACTCAGAAGAGGGCTTTATGCAGGGAAATTAGATGAACAAATTAGCAAGAAAGCTTTTCACCGCTACGCTCCCACCACTCCTAGCTAACTCCCCCTGGTCTCAGAGGGCTGCTTCCTCCAGTTAAGTGTTCCCTGACCACCTCTTGGACTCAGGCAGCCCTCAGCTCAGGCTTCTAGAGGTTCCCAAGCACCTCCTCTTTCCCTTTCCATCACACTGTGTCTTGATTACCTATGCCCTGTACGTTTTTCTTTCCCCTCATACACTGTGAGGGCTGGAAACAAAGAACTATGTCTATTGAGTTCTACATTGTATCCCCAGCACCCCACACAGTGCTTGGCATAAGTATTCCATATGTATTTACTTAATAGGGAAAAAGAAAAAAAAAAAAGCCTATGAGAAAATAATCCTGTGGTTTCCAGCCAGGGCTGCAGATTACAGGTTGGAAAGGGGAGACAAGGGGACCAGGGAGAAGGTTTTTGCAGTAGTTTAGTTAAGGAGTGATGAAGGCCTGACCTCAGGCGGTGGTGGTAGAACTGGAGAGCAGAGAGAGATTGAGAAAATATTTAGGAGGCGGCACTGGTAGGCTTGAGTGACTACATGAGGGAAGTGAGGGGATCAGATAAGGAGAGGAGGGCTCCTGGGCTTCTGATTTAAGCACTGGGTAGATGCCAGATTAACCAACAGTGGCTATTCTGGAAGAAGAGGCAATGTGTTGAGGAAGATGATGAAATCACAGTTTAGACATGTTGACTTTGACATGCCTGTAGGGCACACAGGTGGAGGGGTCCCAGGGGCAGCTGGAATCATAGCACTGGAGCCCAGGATAGACATCAGGACTAAAGACAGAGATTTGGGAGCTGTCAGCCTACAGCTGATTAAAGATCAAGGAGGGGACAAGATACCCCAGGGAGCAACAGAGAAGGGAAACAACAAGGAGGATCCCCACCTATAAGAGGTAGGTTCAGGGGGAGCTATGGAGGGAAAAGGAGACATGAGAGAGGGAGGGAGAAAAGAAAGCAGTATCACAGGGGAGAAGTGACTTTAAGGACTAGTAAACAGGGTCCAACAGTGTGTAGAAACTTAGAGCCAGCCCCAGCTCTGGTCTCCCTTAACAGTTGAGAAAACTGAGGTCCAGGGACACTGAGGTGTTCAAAGCCACAAGCTATTATTGCCCATAGTCACATACATCAGTGGCTCTCAATTATGATCCCTGGAGTCCGGGGAGGGGGGGGGGGGTCCCAAAGACCCTTTCAGTGTGGTCCAAGAGGTAAAGAACATTTTTATAAGAATACCAATACTTTTTTTTGCAGTATTCAGTTTGTTGACATTTGAACTGATAATGCAAAAGCAAAAGTGGGTAAAACTGCTGGGGACCTAACACAAACCAGTGAAGTTATATTCTTCACCGCAGGACTCTGGTTTAACAAAAAGGCTAGCTTCACATAAGAATGCCCATGATAGAATAATAATTACTGATTTTTTAAAAACATGACCCTTGGGACACCTGGCTGGCTCAGTCAGTGGAGACTGTGACTCTTGATTTCAGGGTTGTGAGTTCAAGCCCCACGTTGGGTGTAGAGATTACTTAAAAAAAATCTTAAAAAAAGAAAAAAAACCATGACTCCTGAGTACATCTTGTTAATGGTCTATGCATAAAGCACTTCTGTTACATATCAGGACATACCAAAGTACTACATACATGTATTTGATTGTTTGCATTGAGAAGTGAACCACCTTTTTTCATGAAACATCATTTTATTAGAAAAGCGACAAAAAGAAAAAAGGAAAGAGCGCTGACAAACTGTGATTACTCAGACTTGGGTATCTGCAGCCATTTTCTCAAAAATGAATGAAGTGAGTTTATCATGTCAAGGAAAACTGATAGTATTTTTTTGCCAATGATAAAATTTGAGCTGACAAGTGAAAATCAGAATTATAGAAAACTTGTCCCCACACCATGAGCTTCACAGCTTCCTGGTACTTAAAGACTTTGCTGAGGAAATAAGTGGTAATATTAATGAATGTAATACTATGGATTGAAATGTGTCTACATTTGGAAGATCTGCATAAATCACTGATCCATTATTTTCCAAATGACTAATGCATGATGTCACAAAGAATGAACAAAAGACCCATTCAAACTACAAGACAGATCAATGGAGTTGAATACAGCTGAGGATGAGAAGTTCATTGATATACTTTCAGATCTCACATGGTGATTAACCTTTCAGAAACTGCCATTAGTCCTATTTTGGTGAAATATCAAAGAAGATATCCACAATTATCTGAAAAGTCTATAAAAAATACCAACTACAGGGGTGCCTGGGTGGCTCAGTTGGTTAGGCGTCCAACTTTGGCTCAGGTCATGACCTCATGGTTCATGAGTTTGAGCCTCGTGTTGGAGCCTGGAGCCTGCCTCGGGTTCCCTGTGTGTGTGTGTGTGTGTGTGTGTGTGTGTGTGTGTGTCTTTCTGCCCCTCCCCTGCTCATGGTCTGTCTCTCTCTCCCTCAAAAAAAATAAACATTAAAAAATTTAAAAAAAAATACCAACTACAAATCTGTATGAAGCAGGTTTTTAGCAATGTATCATAAAAGACTGGTAAAGAAGCAGATATGAGAATCCAACTGTCTTCTTTTAAGCCAGTCATTAAAGAAATTTCCAAAACTGTAAAATAATGACTCACTGAGTTTAAAGTTTTTTTTTTTTAAGTTTTATTTATTTAAGTAATCTCTACACCCAAAGTGGGGCTCAAACTCATGACCTCGAGATCAAGAGTTGCATGCTCCTCAGACTGAGCCAGCCAGGTGCCACTGAATTTTTTTATTTTAGACGATATATTTTTATAAAAGGTATGTTGGGGCACCTGGATGGCTCAGTTGGTTAAGCATCTGACTTCAGCTCAGGTCATGATCTCTGGCTTGTGGGTTCAAGCCCTGATCTCATGACTTGTGGGTTTGAGCCCTGTGTTGGGCTCTGTGCTGACAGCTCAGAGCCTGGAGTCTGCTTTGGATTCTGTGTCTCCCTCTCTCTATCTACCCCTCCCCACTCATGCTTTCTCTCTCTCTCAAAAATAAATAAACATTAAAAAACATACATATATATATATATATGTGTGTGTGTGTGTGTGTTTTAATATATAAAGGATTTATTACTGTTATTTTTATATAATTAATAAGTACTTCTAAAGCCTGTTTCTAATGTATGTTTCCATATTTGTATTATGGTAAATATCTATAGCTACAGAACACATAAATAAAGGCATCTGAAGTCTTCATTAATTTTTAAGAGTGTAAAAGGGTCCCGAGACCAAAACATTTGAGAATGCTGATACAGACCACCCTTTCCTGCCTCCCAGTTCTTGGATCTTATTTCTAGTACACCCACCCCTCCCATCCATTTCTCCACAAAATACAGAATTATAAAAACTAAAAAAAAAACAAACCAAAAACGAAACTTAGCTGAGGAACTAAACTGTGAACTAAACAGACAATAAGACCCTTTCCTTCCCTTCAAAATAATGTTCCTTTAAGGGCCAGGTCCTGTTAAATAGCCCTGCCAGGCTAGGCTGGGTTCCTCCAAAAACCCTTCCTACTGCCACCTGTGGGAGAAGAAAGACTGGGGGCGGAGGGCTCAATGGGAGTTCAGGTGTCATCTCTTTCATGTTCAGTATCTGAACATGATGCCTCTCTTCCCCACTCAAGCCTAGAGGTCCATCAATCATTAAAGATGCATTATTTTACTTGCAACTAAGGTCTTCTCTTTAGTTTATAAGCCACATAGGTTTCTTTTTTATCCTCTGTTCATTCTTATGGGTAACTGGTCTTTTTATAATAATTTGTAAGAAAAAGTGACTCTATTACTTTTCAATTGCAAAATTAGTTTTAAAATGATTAAAAGTTGGGGCACCTAGGTGGCTCAGTCAGTTAAGCATCTGACTTCAGCTCAGGTCATGATCTCACCGTTTGTGCATTCGAGCCCCACGTCAGGCCCTGTGCTGACAGCTCAAAGCCTGGAGCCTGCTTCAGATTCTGTGTCTCCCTCTCTCTTGGCTCCTCCCCTGCTCACACTCTGTCTCTATCAAAAATAAATACACATTAACAAATTTTTAAAAATAAAATTTAAAGAATGATTAATAAAAAGTAAAATTAATGAAATAGAAGACAAAGAAACAATAGACATAATGCAAAAGTCGGTTCTTACAAAATAGACCTCTAACAAAATTATCATGAAAAAAGCATGAAGCATTAAATATGCAATATTAGGAATGAAAAAGAGAAGATAGAGTACAATATAGGAAAACAAGACTAGGAAAACTTTATGCTAATAATTTTTTTTTAAGAAAAATTTTAAATTACCAAATGACTAGAGGAGGAAGTAATAGCTTTACTAAGATTTATATAGTAGTAGTAGTAGCAGTAATATCCTGGGGTCTCCTCTTAAATGCAAACCCCTCAGGGAAGTAAGTGCTAGTGAGTTCCTTCTTAGGTTGCCTTTTGTGACACAAAAGATGGGTCTTTGGAACCTAGGCCTATCTGGATGGAAGGAAAGAGGGTGCTGAGAATACAGAGAAGGTGCTGGCACTTACTCTTGTTTGACATCCCTGGTTGGCCTGAAGTCAGATTACCAGGTTATACCACACTGCCAAGACATCCCCTGCTTGCTTCCACAAGACTCAGCACCTCAAACATGAGATTTTGCCTGCCCTGTCAGCCTACAATCCCCTCTTCCTTACCTGCTTCCTCCTTCCCTCCCCTCCTCACTCCTTCCTTTCTCCTTCTCTTCTTCTTCCGTCTCCCAACCTCCTCTCCCCCATCTTCTGTTGGAAGACAGAGTAGCTTCAGGTGTGGTTGGAGTCCTGTCAGGTTCTGTACCACCTCTCCCCACATCCAGTCCTCTACCTATGCCCATCGCCTGGTACTTCTGGCCACAGGAGTTGCAGCAAATATGTGGAGGCCTGAAGCCTAACCCTCAGCCTGTCTTCGCCCATTCCCCAAACTCATTTCTGAGTCTGATGTCAGAATGGGATAGAGAAGGTATCCAAGGAGTGTGATGGTATGTGCAGTAAAGAGAAGTAGTTGTCTAGCTCTGAGCCCTGGTATTGAAGTTAATGCAAGAGATCTATCATTTATATCTTATACTGTCTGTAGCTCAAATGAATGTCTGAAACATATAAGCACTACTGTGTCTCTAATTTGTCAGCTGGATGAATAAAAGTTAAATCTATTTAAATGTGTTTCTCTGTCAGGGCACCTGGGTTGATCAGTTGGTTAAGCGTCCAACTCTGAGTTCAGGTCATAATCTCACAATTTGTGGGATCAAGCTTCGTGTTGGGCTCTGCACTGTCAGCATGGAGCCTGCTTGGGATTCTCTCTCTCCCTCTCTCTTTGCCCCTCCTCCACACACACTATCTCTAAATAAATGAACATTAAAAAAATAAAATAAAAATGTGTTACTCTGTCTATACCAGCTTGTGACCACTAGCACTATCTTAAGCAACAGACTCTAGAAGCACCACCACTACTGTGTGTGTGTGTATGTGTGCGCGCACACGCGCATGTGCATGAGCACATGCATGCCCTCACATTGGCAGTGGAAATCCATTAAATATTTTAATGATAGAAAAGATGACCTCCTTCAGAATGGGGATGACCAATATATACAACATTGCTGTGGTCAAGTTGTGAGGTCATGGCGAGTAGGAGTGGGAAGGAGGCCACAACAGAGAATTTAGGTTAGCTAGAAAAGGTTCCTTGGTGAACTTTGCAGTGATTTAGTGTTGGATTGACCCTAGCCCCTAGCAGCCCCTAGGGCAGGTACTTCAATGGACTCTTAAACATTGCTCAAAGCCTCAGGGGTGGGATAGGATGTGGAGGACAGATACTCACTGAGACCTACAACTTCTGCTGACTACCTGGGTCTTGAGTAGCCAGCCGGTCCAGATAACAGAAAACTGATGCTGTAGTGACACTGACCACACCCAAGGGCAAGACACTTGACCTCGCATGTTCAAGTGCATTAACAGACACAGTGAGTTGGAACAATTTAAAATCTGGACCATACCAGATGTTCAGTGGTCCTTACCAAAGTCAGCCTCTGGTGAGACTGTAGATAGGAACCCAACAACAGAGAACTAAAAACCTACAGGAATAAGGAAAATAAGTGCCACAACATGAGCACTTCCTAGTCCAGATTGGTATTATGATTTGAAAGGCCCTAAGGAAGGTCCCCAAACCCTCCACCTATTTAGTAAAATGATGCCTAAAATCCCCAAATTAGAGTGCTCTTCCTTTCACTGCACTTCCACTACTTGGGGCAGTGCTGGGTGAAGCTGGGACCAGTGTTACTCTGAGCTGTTGGCACTCTTCCACCCCAGATCAGATGAAGATTCTGAGAAAGAAGTGTGATGGAAGTAACAATCAGGACACAACTTTCTAACATTGCCTGCAACTGATTCTATTGCCAATCTAGACTTTCAGGTCTCTCTCCCTAATTCCACCAAACCTATCTGAGTTCAATATTCACCAACATCAAGGTGCTTCTTCAAAGTACCCAGCACTCCCTGCCACCTGAGACCTACTAAGTAGAGTGCTCTCAGCATGGGCTCTATGTGGGTCCAAGGGCTAGAAGTGAGTAACTCCAGACCTCCCTCTGCAGCTGCCTCTCTATCCAGTATGAGGTAGGGACTTTGGAGGTGACACAGTAGGAAGCCTGGTATATTTTGGTGTGATCTGTCAGGTCCTTAGAATAAGTCCCCCTTCCAAAAATATCCCTCCTTCTCCAGACCCACCTGGCACCTAATATTTCACCATTAGAGGGCCCTTAAAGTTACTCAATAAGTCTCCAGAGAAACACAGAGATCTCTTAACTTGGAGTGGGGGTGGAAGATTAGTGAGAAGTCACATAAAAACAAATCAATGATAGCCCTGGAATTCCTAGATGAGGGGTTTAGAGGTGGCAATCCAGTGGGAAGAGGAGTGAGGGTGGGGAAGTCAGAGGGTCGGGAGTATCTATAATAAAAGCATGTTTTCATAACAAATACAGTTTTTAATTACATCAAAACCAGTCACTTCCCCCCTGGATCATTTTGCCTGTCAGAGGCAGGCAGACACTCACGGCTGAGCTGAGGAATATTATAATTCTCTGCAAAGTCTCCTCCCTGGAGGAGGTTGAGGAAGGGAGTGCAGCCCCTTGGGCCAAGAATGGCAGGAAAAGAGCAAAATTGTAGGCTGGACTGCCTAGTCACATGATGAGATCTCACTGCTTCTTGTCACGTAATCTCTTTTTCCCTCCTCCTCTGGTCTCTCCCTCTCCTCCTTTCCCCTCCCTCTGCTCTGTTTTGATTTGGTTAAAATAGATGCAAACGCTGGTCTTTTCTATTTTTAATACCTAGCCATTACATAATCCACAACGTAATTGCTGACTTGAAAAACTACTGGCAAGAGTAGAAAATCCCCAGAGTTTTAAAACAGGAAAAGGATTATTACAGCACAAAAGCCTCTGGCAGTTTTACTGACTGGTAAACTGTCTGTAATCGTCACTGCCAGTGGAAGTCACATGGGCCCTGGGAAACACTCTTCCCACCCCAGGAAAAGCAGGCTGGGGGAAGGGATGAGCCACAACCTTAGCTAGAGGGAGGCTGCTTTTTTTTTTGGGGGGGGGGGGGGGCGCGGAGGGGGGGTGGATCCTGGAGCTCCTACCAGCCCAGACACCAGGGCTGATGGAGTGAGCTTTAGGTTATCTGCCCTCCCCAGGACTCCATTTAACTGCTTTTGTTTCTTCCTAGAGAGTGAAGTCTCCAGCAGTGGACATACCTCATTAACTTCCTGGGCCTTCTACAGCCTCCAACATCCAGCCCCTGAGTGAGGGTGGACTATCCCAGTTAAATATATCAGTTTTTAAAGACAGAGGAGCAAGGAAGACTGCTTGTTAACCACTGAGACCTGACCCATTCCTCTGCTTTCCACACATTAGGCCAACCCCTATACTATTTAATTATTCAATTAAATGAACCAATAAAAGTATAATAACTAGAGACTTGGTAAAGGGTTGGAAGGGAAGAAGATTTTGCCGCCCCAAAATATGTCTCTGGCATAAGGATTTTTCTGAGCTAAAAGTAATCAAAATGTGGGGCACCTGGGTGGCTTGGTCAGTTAAGCCTCCAACTTTGGCTCCGGTCATGATCTCATGGTTCTGAATTCGAACCCCATATAGGGTTCTCCACTGTCAGCCATATCAAAATTATCTCATTAAGACAAAACTGTCTAGGGGCACCTGGGTGGCTCAGTCGGTTAAGTGTCTGACTCTTGGTTTCTGCTAAGATCATATCTCACAGTTCGTGGGTTTGAGCCCCACATCAGGCTCTGTGCTGTCAGCTTGGGGCCTGCTTGGGATTTCTCTCCTCCCTCTCTCTCTGCCCCTCCCCCACTCACACTCTCATACTCTCTCTCAAAATAAATAAACTTAAAAAAAAAAAAGATAAAATTGTCTATGTGTGTTAGGGGTATGGCTATTGCAAAAGATACAAAGGGGACACGGATAGCTTTCCCTGATTTTGGCAATTCTGCCACAATCCCAACCCCAATAATCAAGGTCAGTCCAATTTAGGTACTTACAAGTGACAATTCCTTCAAAAAATGTTTGCTGAATGCCACACACTTGGACTAGTTGCTGTGGACATAACAGTGAGCAAAATCACTGCCCTCATAGAACTGCCAATTCAGGGGCACCTGCGTGGCTCAGTTGGTTAAGAGTCTGACCCTTGATTTCAGCTCAGGTCATGATCTCAGGGTCATGAGTTTGAGCCCTGTGTCGGGCTCTGCACTGACATGAAGCCAGCTTGGGATTCTCTCTCTCCTTCTTTCTCTGCCCCCCCCCCCCCCCCACCCCCGGACGCACATGTGCTCTTTCTCTCTCTAAAAATAAACTTAAAAAAAAAAAAAAACCTGCCAGTTCAGTGAGAGAGATAGGCATTAATCAAAATATTACATAAACATATCATTACAAACCATGATAAAGGCTTATGAGGCTAAAGTATAGAGTACTAGGGGCATTTAGAACAGGGGGGCCTGATAGGGCTTGAGGGTTCCTAAAAGATTACCTTAGGGACCTCAGGGTCCTTTTAATTCAGCACCTGATCTTCCTTCCCTTCCCCCTCCACTCCCTCCTTCCTTGCTTCCTGTAGTCAGTATTTACTGGTTTTTTTTTCCTATGTACAAAAGATAATGCTAAGTTATTTATTTTTCAAAATGTTTATTATTTTGAGAGAGCGTGCACATGCGCACAAGTGGGGGAGGGGCAGAGAGAGAGAGAGAGGGAGAGAGAGACTCCCAAGCAGGCTCCATGTTCAGTGTGGAGCCCAATGTGGAGCTCAATCTCATGATCACTTTGCTAAGTGATCTAATGCTAAGTTCTTCTTCATATGCATGGTCTCATTTGATTCCTACAACGAACTTACAAGTTAGCACTTTTTAAAAAAAATTTTTTTTACATTGATTTATTTGTGAGAGACAGAGAGAGACAGCATGAGCAGGGGAGGGGCAGAGAGAGAGGGAAGAGACAGAATCAGAAGCAGGGTCCAGGCTCCAAGCTCCAAGCTGTCAGCACAGAGCCTGATGTGGGGCTCGAACCCACGAACCGCGAGATCGTGACCTGAGCCGAAGTCGGACGCTTAACCGACTGAGCCACCCAGGCGCCCCATAAGTTAGCACTTTAAAAGGGTCTGATGAGAAAGGCCAAATCATACTTTGTAATGACAGCTATATACAATTCATAATATGAATTAAGACTCTACTGGCTGCAGGTGACAAAAATCCAAATCACACTTTCAAAAATAAAAAAGGAGAGCCTGGATCCATATAAATGAAATGTCCAGAGTGAGACTAACATAGAGTACGGTTAGATCCTGGTACTCAAAAGAAGGCTTTCAGGCTCCATCTCCATCTCATAACTCAGCTCTCATCTGTGTTGGCTTCAGCATTCCCCTTGGGGTGGCAAGATGACCACTTAGGAACCTCAGAGTTATTCACATTCTACAGGCTTGGCAACCCAGTTGGAAAAAAAAAAAAAGAGACAGAATTCACTTAATGGTTCCAACAAAAGTCCAGAATCGTAACTGGCCTGAATTTGAGATCATGCCCATACCAGCTGCTGTTCTCTGATTGGCATAGTCATGTGTCCTCCCTCTGGAACCAAGGGATGGACTCGACTCCACCAAAACCCAGTCTGAGAATGGAAAAGGACATGGTCCCCCAAAGGAAAATCAGTATGTTCTAACCTAAGAAGGGAGAAATCATGCTGAGCAGTCAAAGTCCACTAAGCACTATTGTCCTCAAAGTTTGGAATAAGAGTGGATTTTAAAACTATACTGTGAGTTCTTCCATCAACTGGGTCTTCCTCCCTAAGACATGAACATGAGTCCTCATTTAGTGTGACAGTGGCTGGATTTGCCATGGTCCTACTCCAGCTGTTCAGAGAACTTGGCTTCTTGCTCTAAGGCACTTACTGGAGTCTTAATAGATGCTTAAATACTTACTCAGAGCAGTCTCTAAGTCCCAATACTTTGTGGAAGACTTTTCTGCCTCCCTTCAATTCCCAAATGAAGTGCCCTACTCAGTGCCGCTGTGGCCAGCGAAGCTGCAGCTCTCTAGCCCTTTGACCAGCATCGCAGGGTCTATGTAAATTATGAGGAAGAAAGGGAATAACAAGTCCTTTGTTGGGAAGTTCTCCTCCCCTTTTGGAGTCTGAACTGAAAATGGCTTCCATTGAGCAGAAAGAGGAATATCAGCGTAGTTCCTGAACTATCTAACAAATAGATCTCCATAAGAAGGATCTTGGGGGAGGATTAAGACTAAACATTCTGTGAGTTGTACAGCAAGTACTACAGCAGCAATCAGATGTCAGCTGCAACCACTTTGTGAGCATGTTTTATTTTTTTTTAATATTTACTTATTTTGAGAGAGAGAGCACACAAGCGTGGGAGGGGCAGAAAAAGGGAGAGAGAGAATCCCAAGCAGGCTCCACACCATCACCACAGAGCCCGACGTGGGTCTTAATCTCATGAACCGTGAGATTGTGACCTGAGCCGAAATCAAGAGTCAGATCCTTAACCAACTAAGCCACCAGCATCCCCAGGCATGTTTTAAAATCAGCCTGGATCCCCCCATCCAGTGACCCTCCCACAATTTCTGTGAATTCCCAGCAGCTAATGCTTTTGGCTATGATTCCAGCTCCTGTTGGAGTCCTTTTTGGCTATGACTCCAGCTCCTGCTGGATTTTTTATCTCACTCACATCACACTTCCTGAGGCTGATCTCTTTCTTCTGCTCTGAGCTGTCCCCCCAGAGGTGGGACTCAGCTCCCTTCTTCCATACTTTATTGAAAAGAAAAAAATATGCATACACAGACTTAAAACACTGTGTGTTCATCAGACTTTCCTAAATTTATGAAGAGACAGAGGTGTTTATTGTTATCATGCTTCTTGGCTCCTTTACCCTCTCCAAACATTGCCTATATTTAGGGGGGGGGGGGTCTTCCCTTCCCTCAGGAACTAAATTCCCCTTATATTATTCAAAGAGACTTAGCTCTCTATCCCCCTTCCTCTGACATCCAATGACCCACACCTGGAGTCAGCCCCACTGGGAACCATCCACTCCAGGTTCCACTCCTGACCAGCACTGAGGAACAAAAAGAAAATTTGAACTTCACTTTCTCACCACCACCATTCTGTACGGGTGAAGAGAATGGAATGACTTTTTTCCCCTATGAATATGAATTGGCCCACCTTCAGAACAGAACTGGCTGGAGTCAGTTTTGGTTTTAAATAGGTTTCTATTAAACGACTCTATGTAAACTCTCCAGCTCACAGAAAAACCTATGTTACATGTCAGAAACAATTCCCATACACCCATACTGGGGTCTACTGACACTGGTAATGTTATTATGGAAGGCAGTGTTTCTGTCCCAAAATGTTGCCTGTCTTTGAAAGACAAAGAGGGGTTTTTGTTTTTGTTTTTGGCCTTGTGCCACCCTCTGATGGCATTCCTGATGCTTCCAAGCTAGAGTTCTAGAGCCTCAAATTCCAGGGAAATAGGTAAAACTATGGTGTCCACTTCAAGGTCTCCTTTCACCTAGGTTGGCAGGAGCCTGAGACAAAGATTAAAACTGGCTGAGAGGCTTCCCCAAAGGAGAGGCAAGGACAAATGCAAAGAGCAGGTTTTCTCCCAAAATTCAGGCTGGCTCTAACTAAGTCTTGCCTACCTGGGCCAAAAAAGGTAATTTTCTGTTTTCTTCCAAGGTAATGAGCAAGCAAAGCCTCTCAAGCAGAGGAGGCCCCAGCCCTTTCCACTGCATCAGAGGCAACAGGCAGAGAGATTCTACAAGGCCATGAATACTAAAATGTAGCCAATCCTGGGAAAAAAAAGAATTCTGAGCTTTGAATTCCTTTGTTCCTCACACCAAGAGGTACAACTGCAGACACCATGGCCCAGTAGCCTCATTTTAGTTTCTGGGAAGGGAAAGGTAGTGAGGAGTCTCTAAATTCTTCTCAGAGGCTAAGATTTATAATACTAGATCAATCTTTTACATAAGAGGAAGACAAAAGTGGACATTTCATTCATTAATGTTGTAATTAGCAAAATATAGCCTTGGAGTGCCTGGGTGGCTCGGTCAGTTAAGTTCCCAACTCGTGATTTTGGCTCAGGTCATGATCTCATGGTTCATGAGATGGAGCCCCACATTGGGATCTGCTCTGCACTGACAGCGAGGAGCCTGCTTGGGATTCTTTCTCTCCCTCTGTCTCTCTGCCCCTACCACTCCTCCATGCACTCATGAGCTCTCTCTCAAAATAAATAAATAAACATTTAAAAAAATTAAAAAAAAAATACATCCTTAAATATTTTTTAATTCCAAGGAATCTTTTAATAAAATTTAAAATAGCATAAATACATTCCAAATCAAATAGGAATGTTTTTTAAAAATAAATGGGAACACTGTATTCATATTGCTCTGCACCTGCTCCTTTTGCTGATAAAGTTACTTCAAAGTTTGCACAGCCACACAGTATTACATAGCACCATATTAATGGATATTTACCAACACAGTGAACATTCCTATCCAGAGGATTCTGTGCTCGTTTCTTAAATGAAATTCCAGTTTCATCTGGAATAGATGAAATAGATAAGCTTTTTTGGATGAAATTACAGTTTGCCCTGCTGTGTCTCACCTATTGTATTCTTCACCCATTTTCTATTGGGTTTGTTTTTTTCCTTACTGATTTATAGAAACCTTTTATAGATTGTAGACATTAATCCATCATCTATTACATATGTTGCAAAAATTTTCTCCCACTCTGTTGGTTGTCTTCTAACTTTGTTTATAATGACTTTTTTTGCCAGACAGAAGTTTCTCATTTTTGTGTGGCAAAACCAGTTAAAAACAATTTAGAAAGTACTGCCATGGGAACAGTGCACCCTGAGCTCTGAGCCACACAGCCTCTTCTGCTGGGGGCCACACAATCTTGTTTGGGTTCCTGTGCTGAAATGGTGGATTGGGCAATCATTTTCTGAGCTGTTCACTTCTGGCCAGGGTGGTGGTGTAAATGAATCAAGTCAAGAAGGAGCAAAAAGAATTGCTAAGATTTGGTTTGTTTCCAGCTATTTGGAGGCCCTTTCTTAAATGTTTGGAATCATATACTAACAATGTCAAAAGAATCCTGAAACATCAAAAACCCAAAAACATCTTTATAAACAATAATCTGAGTGTTTCCAGACTCTTTTCAAACTGTGTGGGCTTTAGGGCATTGTTTGCTGTCACTGTGCAGGGAAAAATAAATTCCAGACCCCACAGGAACAAAAAGGCTCAAGAGTCTACTGACCTAGAGTTTTAAGCAAGAAACCATTAGTTTCCTTTCAGCCTCTCATAGATAGCACTGACTCAATCTGATCCTGAACAGTTCAAAAACCCCTCGTGGCCAAATAGGATTTTCCCTGCAAGCTTTCTTAGTCTGCAAACTCTGCCTAAAGGCCCAGTACTTTGTGGAGATTGTCCCACTTGGCCAGAATCTCTCTCCTCCCACAATTCCACGGTATTGAGGCACATAGTGCAGGCCTAATAGATGGTTCTGGCCTCCTTCCCCTATCTGGGACCTGGCATTCCTTGAGGAACTTGGTTCCAGGCAGTGAAGGTTCTGCCATAAAATCATTTTTCAGTACCCAGTAGTACCAAGAGGAGAAACAGATGGTCTGTCTCAATGTGGCTTCAAAGCCATTACACCTACAACCTTACCAAAAAAAATCCTTTCTTTGCCAAAGTCTGTACCAAACAACCACACTCTTCCTCACTGCTGTCAGCTCCTGACCTCTTGGTCATCAAGACCTTTGGCTCCTTGATCACAGTCTGCCTTTACACTCCAAGTCAGACCTTTTGCCTGGTAATGATCTCCTATATCTTTCTACATTTCTACCTCTCCTTGTCTTTACTTCTACAGCTTCATTCTTCAACTTCATTGAGATTTCCAGCCCCTTGACACCCAACCCCATCATTTAGTTGCCTATCAGTCCTTCCCTAAATTCAGTCCGTTCTCTAACCAACTGGACAACAACCACTTTATTACCAATATCCTAGACCCCCATTATTCCAAGTCTTCCACTTGCCCCACAAAACACAGCTCCCAGTTGAATACAAATGTCCTCTGCTTTAACCCTGCTGAATACGGCTAAAACCACAATTAAGTCATGAAGGCTGCTTCCTCTAAGAAGTCATTGTCTGCAACATTACCTAGTCCTTCAGTGCTACTCAGCTATCCACCTACATGTCTTCAGATCACTGTCATTGGCTCAACAGCTTTTAAAAACTAAGTCATTGTCCCCACTATACCACCTGCTCCTATCAGATGACTTTAATTTCTTCTGTCCAGAGAAAACAAAGCCAAACAGAAGGAAACTCCAACTTTCTGTCTCTCCCAAATCTCAACAAATCCCTCTGCCCCATCACATCCTTTGCCCCTATTAAATGAGGCTAGAAAATGCTCAACGGAGTGCTAGCAAAAGGTAAGAAAGTTATAAATGGTGGTGATGGTGGTGATGGAGTTAAATTCAGTGGTAGCCTTTGTCCTTTCTTCAGTTCAAGTTTAATCTCTCCACCAGTGTTCAGGATATAGTAGACCCTTTACCCCAGGGGCCTTGCTCAATTTTTTTTTTCTCTTTTCTACCTTCAACTTCTCCCTCTCAACTGGCTCTTTCCCCGACAGCACAGGGACATGCTTGGATCTCAAAAAATAAATAACCCTCCATAGACCCTGTATTCCCCCTTCACTTTTCTCATTTCATAAACAAGCTTCATGTAAGACTGGCCTCCCTGACTGGGTCCATACCCTTGCCTCCATTTGCTAGCTGCAGAGGTACAGTCTAGTAAAAGAAAATGGACTGCTCTTATTTGCCAAAGGTCTGCTCTTTGGGAAACTGCTTTAGAGATTAGCAAAGAAGTACAGAAAATACATTATGTTGCTATTAATTCAAAGTTTTAATAATATGAATAAAAATAAATTTTAATAATATAAATGAGAATAGACTTACCTTTGTATCAATACTACCTCCAACCAGAGTATAAGCTAGATTATTTAAAATGTTCTTTAAAACAAAGAAATCCAGGGGCGCCTGGGTGGCGCAGTCGGTTAAGCGTCCGACTTCAGCCAGGTCACGATCTCACGGTCCGTGAGTTCGAGCCCCGCGTCAGGCTCTGGGCTGATGGCTCGGAGCCTGGAGCCTGTTTCCGATTCTGGGTCTCCCTCTCTCTCTGCCCCTCCCCCGTTCATGCTCTGTCTCTCTCTGTCCCAGAAATAAATAAAAACGTTGAAAAAAAAAAAATTAAAACAAAGAAATCCTGGGATGCCTAGCTGACTCAGTCAATAGAGCATGCAACTCTTGATCTCAGGGTACTGAGTTCAATCCCCACATTGGGCATGGAGTCTACTTAAAAACAGGATAGGATAGGATAGGATAGGATAGGATAGGATAGGATAGGATAGAATAGAATAGAATAGAATAGAATGGAAAAAAATAAAATAAAATAAAATAACCTGTTTTCACAAAAGCACACTGATTCTCTAAATCTAAAAACTAGAAACAATCTCTCCTCTGAGTTCCCACAGCACTGTCTGTAGCTGTAATACACTACCACTTCATCTTCAGTTATTATAGAACTCTCTGCCGTTAATACATATTTGATAAATTAATATATTTTACAAGTACCTATTATAGATCAGATAATTCTAATCAAATAAATTCAGGTCAATCTAATCAAATCAATCTAATATTGCCTAATTAAATCAGCCCCCCTGAAGAATCTCTATTGACATTTTGCTAACTTAATATAAGGCTTTTTTTTTTTTTTTAACACATTGAATTTAATAAAGTTGCATTCAATCACTCACATCCTTCAATTTTTCACTTACTTAAATGTGCCTTGCAAAGTCTCAAATACTGAGGTCATTATCACTTTGGGTCCAGTCTGAGAGGACAAAGGTAAAAGTTAGTGAGGTAGGAATTACCCAATCCAAAGGCTGTGAGTGGGGCATTCAGGGGGAAGGAATGCATTTTTCCTCTCCCTTACCTAAAAAATACCCAAGAAATGCTCCTCCTGGAGGGACTGAGACTTCCTTTCACACAATGTCTACTCCCTTCTGCTTCAATTACTTTCACATAATCTGAATGTCAGCTCAACAAAGACACAGCTTTGCCCTGCTGGACCTCCCAAAGTTTGCTCATATCTGAAATAAGGAAGTTTGCCTAGAAAATCTACAAAGTTTTTTATGTAAATAACTGCACATTACTTACAGTGTGAAAATCAAATTTTATTTTGAAAAGCAAGTTCAATTCTTAAAGAAACCCAGTTGTAAATTCTTTTGTGATACGGAAGAATCTTCACATCCACAACCACCCCCAACATAACTGTTAGATTATCTACATGAGACCAATAATTCTCCTAAAGCAGGACACTGAGATGGGTATTAGGAGCTTCTTCCAAAGCACTGACATTCCCGCCCACACAGTCCCTCTGTAGAAGCCAGTCCTTAATCCTTACCAAGGCAGAATTATGGGCTTAAAAGACTGTGCTAAGGGTAAAAAAGGTAGCCAGGAATACATGCCAGGAAGCACAGGGCAGGGCCAGGTGACAGGCTCCAGTCCCTATGGAGCCAGAGCCAGAACCTCCCAGTTTGCTTTACCCTTGCAGAGGGTGTAATTTCCAGCAGGGCTAAAAATCGCCAATGGCATACAGCCAGAGGGCAGGGCCAGGCTGGGTAAGCAAAAGTCAGCGATGAGCCAGAGAGACTCCAGATTTAGAATGTAAGCATTAAAGAAGGGTAGTAGAGAGCCTCCTACAGAGGACTTATAAAGTAGCTGCCCTCTTTGGGTAAGATCCAGGTTGCCAATAGGAAATCTCCTACCTCTATGGGCCTCATCACTTGCTCCACAGACTTTCTCAGCAGCCTCATGTTTTTTAGAAAGAGATCAGCCTACTGATTTTAGAAACATCCCTCCCCTGTGGAGTCAACAGCTCAAGAGCAGAAACTTCCCATGGTACCTCTGTTTCCTCCCTCCCCAATACAAAATCCATGTGATAAGATTAGTCCCAAAACCACCCAAGCCAACCTATAGTATCAAGCTGTCGGAAGATTGTTTTACACAGTTCAACATGCCTCAGGGATAAAGATTCCTTCAGTCCTTGACTTGCTCACTCACTCATTCAGCCAGAGTTGTCTGACTGCCCACTATGCTCCAAGCACAGGGCTGCAAAGACACCTTACAGGATTCTTAGCAGATACCAGTCTAGCAATTACCCAAGAACCTCTCTAAAGTGGACCCTGTTGGTTCAGAATTTCTGACAGGAGATAACTTCTTTTTGTGTTTGTGCTATCAGGAAGGGGTTAGCAAAAATATTTAATTGCATAAATACGATTATCAGTTGGAAAACTGAAGTAACTTAAGAGAATTCTGATTTTCTACTCATTAAAGCACGTCGTCTTAGGATCTCTACTAGTTAGTACATATATACATAAGTGAATTAACATGTGACTCCAAAAGTAAACAAACTTAATGCCTTCACAAAAAAAATTTTTTTTCCACATAATTAAAGCAGACAAGACCTTCCCTCATAGGTCTAATTCAATATGCTTCTACTATATTTCTTTCAAAAGAATGAAGCCAGAATTCAATAAACTACTAAGTCACCACACCAACTTGGCTGTAACCAAATTGGCCAACCTTACATCCAAAACACCTCCAGCTATTTGAAAAGATCAGGACTTCTTTTTCCCCCTTAAGTTCAATAGAACACCCGACATTCTCTGGTTTAGAGGAATGTCAGGACCTACAAGGGCCAAGAGGATAGGACAATGACCATGAGTAGCATGGTATCTTCCCTGGCTGTCTTCTTCCTCCCAACTCTTCACTGTGGCTATCCCTAGCTCTAGGCTGCCACTTTTGCTCCAGTCTTTCCCTCCTTGGAAAATTCATCTCTAAAATGGAAAGTGGAGAATGAGAAACGGAATCTGAGGCCTCAATACCTGAGTTTGAGTCCTAATTCTACTCTCTGAGATTCAGTGTCCACATAAAGGAAGAAAAAAAATAATGCATAGCATACAAGACTGTGTTAGCCAAGTCACTATACAATGGCCTTTGTAAATTGCAGAGTGATCTCTAAACAATGTTGTGGCTGCTGTTTTACTATGGTGATTACTGCTCACTCCTACCTCCTCTCAAGCTCTACTCTCAGGTTCCAGTTGACACCAGTACCACACACTCCTCTCCAGAGTCTGTTAAGACTACCAACAAGAAAGGGAGAACCAACACAATACCACCCTCACCCAAACATCTCAAAAGGTCAAATCTAGAGTCCCACTCATACTTTTTACCTCTGCTTTAGAAGTACCTTTTTCTCTAAATGGGAATTCTTGGCCTACAGAATACTTCCTATTGGCCCTTGAAATTCAACTCCAAGAAACAAATTTGTCTCCCCCTTCTAGAAGAGTGGTTCGCCTTTCCAGCTACCCCCTTTCTGTCATGTCGAGTAATTTTCCAACTTCGAAGGGTAGACACACACTTTGACATAATATAACTAACTGTCTGGTTTCAACCAACCCACCACCTCAAGTCAGAATCTGTTTCCTTTTTCTTTTTTAAAATTTTATTTTATTATTTTAAATTTCTTAAAAATGTTTATTTTTGAGAGAAAGAGTGCAAACAGGGGAGGGGCAGAGAGGGGGGAGACACAGAATCTGAAGCGGGCTCCAGGCTCTGAGCTGTCAGCACAGAGCCCGACGTGGGGCTCAAACTCACAGAGTGTGAGATCATGACCTGAGCTGAAGTTGGACACTCAACCAACTGAGCCACCCAGGCGCCCCTAAGATTTTATTTTTTAAGTAATCTCTACACTCAATGTGGGGTTTGAATTTACAACCCTGAGATCAAGAGTCACATGCTCTACCAACTGAAAAAGCAGGCACCCCTATTTTTTAAGTGCCTTTTTTTTTCTGAATCAGAAAATTTCTGTTAATAATGTGTTGTATGATTTTTTAAATATATACACATAGGTACAGCTGTATTTATTTCAATCAAAACAGGTTCATTTGCTACATATTTTTTCCTGTATATACTGTAGGCACCTTTCTATGTCAATAATTATAGATTGGGGAGCCTCAGTAGCTCAGTTGGTTGAGCATCCAACTCGTGATTTTGGTTCAGGCGATGATCTCTGGGTTGTGCTGAGCGTGGAGCCTGCTTGGGATTCTGGATTCTGTCTCTCTCCTTCTGCCCGTCTCTCCTGCTCATGTTCTCTCTCAGAAAAAAAAAAAAAAAAAAAAAAAATATATATATATACACACACAACTTATATATATTATATATTAATATATATTTATTATAAATATATTATAATATATATTTTATATATTATATAATATATATTATATATAACATAAAAAATACATATTATATATATGTATATGTATGTATTTACTTAATTTATCATTGTATGGACTTACCACAGTTTATTTGGCCAATCTTCTGACGGCCATTTTGACTGCTTTATAAATTCTGTAGTGACAAATATCCTCATAAACATATCTCTGTACACTTGCCATGGGGATAAATACCTAGAAGTCAAATTGCTAGTTTAAGAGTGTGTATTTCGGGGTGCCTGGGTGGCGCAGTCGGTTAAAGCGTCCGACTTCAGCCAGGTCACGATCTCGCGGTCCGTGAGTTCGAGCCCCGCTTCGGGCTCTGGGCTGATGGCTCGGAGCCTGGAGCCTGTTTCCGATTCTGTGTCTCCCTCTCTCTCTGCCCCTCCCCTGTTCATGCTCTGTCTCTCTCTGTCCCAAAAATAAATAAAAAAAACGTTGAAAAAAAAAATTAAAAAAAAAAAAGAGTGTGTATTTCAAATTCGATACATACTGCCAAACTGAACTTCAGAGACTACATGAGTTCCAAACTGTAGTCAGTAATAAGTATTTTTTTTCTTTTTAATATGTGTCAATCTAACAGCTGGAAAGTGAAGTCTCATTTCTATTTGTATTTTCTATATTGTAAGTGAAACAGCCTTTTTCTATAAGGTTTTACAAGTCATTTATTCATCTATGACTTTGGCCCATTTCCTTTTTGTTTTTACTTTTTTCCTATTGATTTATAAGAGCTTTGTGCACACAGATATGTTGAAAACTCTTTTTAACCAGTTTGTCAACTACTTTTTATTTTGCTTATGGTGTTTGTTTTAATTTTTTTTTTAAGCTAATACCCCACACTTTTTCCTTTATCATTTCTGCCTTGGGTGCCACACTAAAATAACTCTTTTCAAGGGGCGCCTGGGTGGCTCAGTTGGTTGAGCATCTGACTTCAGCTCAGGTCATGATCTCACAGTCTGTTGAGTTTGAGCCCTGCGTCGGGCTCTGTGCTGACAGCGTGGAGCCTGGAGCCTGCTTCAGATTCTGTGTCTCCGTCTCTCTCTGCCCCTCCCCAGCTCACGCCCTGTCTCTGTCTCAAAAATAAATAGAAACATTAAAAATAAATTAAAAATAAAATAAAATAACTCTTTTCTGCTATACTTGTTACTTTAGTTTTTGTTAAGAACCTTTAACTGGGGTGCCTGGGTGGCTCAGTCGGTTAAGCGTCCGATTTCAGCTCAGGTCATGATCTCGGAGATTCACAGTTCGAGTCCCATGTCAGGGTCTGTGCTGACAGCTCAGAGCCTGGAGTCTGCTTCAGATTCTGTTTCCCCCTCTCTCTGCCCCTCCCCCCACTCACACTCTGTCTTTCTCTCTCTCAAAAATAAACAAACATTTTAAAAATTAAAAAAAAAAACACCTTTAATCTATCTAGAATTTATTTTGCTAGAAAGTGACAGGGTTTTTTTTTTCCCCACCCAATGGTTAGACATTTATCCTAAACACTATCTTTTCCCACTAAAACCTAGATCTGGACTTTCTAATCTACTTTGAGCTCTGCTCACCAAGAAAAATTCTTGTCTCCAGTTGGAATACTTTTGTCATCGCCCACAACAGGTTTTACGTAGGCTGCTGCCTATACACACATTATTGCCCTTGCCTGGAACATCCTCTTACCCTCCCTACACAGTTCCTTCAAAACAAAACCATTTCTGAGATAAGAAGTAAATGCTGGGGTGCCTAGGTGGCTCAGTCAGTAGAGCATGTGACTCCTAATCTCAGGGTCCTGAGTTCAAGCCCCAAATTGGGCATAGAGCTAGAAGAAGAAGAAAGGAGGAGGAGGAGGAGGAGGAGGAGGAGGAGGAGGAGGAGGAGGAGGAGGAGAAAAAGAAGTAGTAGTAGTAGTAAATGCTATTTAAAACAAGAAATGCTTTCAAAGGAGAGATATAATGTAAAAGAACACATCAGATACTTTGTGTGGCTAAAGAAGTAGATGAACTTTTTACTCAGCTGAGCCATTCAGTGGGCTTTGGACATACAGATGTGAGTTTGGGAGAAAGAGTAGAATTCATTTATTTTGCATAATAGAGTAAGAAATATCTGGAATGTTTAGTGGCAACAGAAAAAGAGAAGATTTTAAGGGATCAAAACCATATACATGGGTGATATGAATAGTAGTGAATCCCTAATGGAGAGGTAGACAAAAAAAGGACTTTAAGGGACAGGGACAGCCAATATTAGAATTCAAGTTGCTTGCTTTGCTGCAACATAAAGTCTGCTACACACATAAAGGCTTTAGCTGGGAGATATTTGAGTTCTACATCTGGGTCAATATGGATGGAAACAGGTACAGCATGCTTGAGATGGTAAGACCATCTATAATCTGAACTAATTTGGTGGAAGAAAGAGCTCAAAATTAAAATGACCATCATACATGAGCTCCCAGGAATTTGAGGAATCTGGGTAAAGGAATCAGACCCTACATCTAGACTCCAGATGTAGAATGGCACTTTCAGCCAAATTTTTAAAGGAAAAGATAGCTCCTGCTAACTAATGGGTTACATAAGGATACTCAATCCTTAGAAGCTTTTAAAAAGAACCGAGTGAGGTTCAGTGCTGATTTGCAGAAGAAATCAGTGGGGGAGGAGCCAATTACTCTGCTTGCACAAGTAGTAAACTAAGGATTATACCCCATCCCTTCCTCACTCCACATGTTCCCATAGGGGTATTTTGGTCCCTACACCACTTAGGGTGTCCTTGGTCAACTCTCCCCTCTTCCATGAAAGTTTCTCCTAAGGTTTTAGCTCTCAGATGATTCCTTTCCAAAATGTCCATTTACTTAGAATCTGAACCTCAGTGTAACCTTTGTGGGTTTTTTTTTCTATTTGTTAACTTCTCTGTTGAATTCAGCTATAGATGCCTTGTAGACAAGAACTCCAACAAGAAAGAAAGAAAGAAAGAAAGAAAGAAAGAAAGAAAGAAGAAAGAAAGAAGAAGAGAAGGAGAGAAAGGGAGGGAGAGAATGAGAGGGAAAGACAGAGGGAAGGATGGACATCTAAACATCTTCCATTATACTCAGAGCTTCCTTAATTCCTGGTGGAGAAATAGTGGAAGATAGTGATGTAGAAGTAAGTTTACTAATGACCATGGATGGTGATGCTCTAAGTCAAGAACAAAGGAGGAATAGGAATAGGAAGAAATAGGGGAATGGGGAAAGAGGATGGCATAATGAAAATATAATTTGGCTTGGGACATGCTAAGTTTAAAGTACCTAAGGGAAGTCTGAGTGGCTCAGTTGGTTATGCATCCAACTCTTGATTTCAGCTCAGGTCATGATCTAAAGGTCATGAGATTGAGCCCTTGTCAGGCTCATGCTGGGTGTGGAGCCTGCTTAAGATTCTCTCTCTCCTTCTCCCCTTCCCTTGCACATGCTCTCTCTCTCAAAAAACAAAAACAAAAAAACAAAACGATAATAAAATACCTTAAGAACCAGGTTATGATGGCAACTGTGTTTGGTCATCACGAGTCAGGAACTCAGAAGAGAGATTTAAGAGTTTTTAACATATCAGTGGTAGCTAAAACCATAAGCACAGGTGACATCACCCAGGGATAGTATATAAAGGGAGAGGAAAGGGGGTTAAGGATAGATTCTTAGGAAATGTCTTCATGTAGGAAGCCTGTAGGAGAAAATAAGCCTTTGCAGTTATAGGAAGTTATGGTTATCATGTCTGTAAACAGTCATGTGCTAATACTTATAAATACCTACAGATGGACCAAATAACTGGCTCTACAGAACACCTCTAAAGGCCCATTTCAAGCCTTCTTTCAACCTTGCTGTGAGCCCACTCCCTGATCTTCACAGTTAAAACCAGAGTATTTCAGAGGAAGTGGCAGAATGGACAAGGGCCATGGACGAAGGCCTCCAGAGTGGGGCTTGTGGGTGGAAGATGCTATGTTGGATGTTCAAAGAACATCATACCTAAGGGCA
The DNA here is from genome assembly GCF_007474595.2 of Lynx canadensis. Classification (NCBI taxonomy): domain Eukaryota; kingdom Metazoa; phylum Chordata; class Mammalia; order Carnivora; family Felidae; genus Lynx; species Lynx canadensis. Next base: position 86,611,392 of record NC_044305.1, read on the forward strand.
GGATCAAAGCTAAGCCTTTGTGTACAGTTTGTTTCATGATTAGCTCATCTAACCGAGTTAAGATTGGTCACAGATCTCACTCATGACAGTAAAGACACATACATCAGGGTCTCAAAGAAATTTTTTTAATCAGGAGTCTTAGTTGGAGATTTCTGTTTCAAGCGGTCTTTTCCTGGTTGTCCTGATTGACAATAGCATACAGAGGAAGTGGCTAGCTTCCTCTTTGGTTACCAGCTCTGCAGGCTGGAGCTCCTGGCACTTGGTCACCTACCTGCCAGATTTAAATGCTCTCCACCTGAAAGACTGCCCTGCCCACAGTGCATGGGTTTATCTCCACTGGGGAGATAAGGATTGGGGGAAAAAAAATAGTCTGGCATGCCGATGAGCTATAGAGGGATTTCACAGGAAAAGCAGAAAATTTACAATGTCATAATCATTCTATCCCACTTGGCACTGATCCTATATGTGAAGTCAAAGTCCTGAACTAGCAGTGAGACTTGAGACTGACGCTAAGATGAATATTGCCAGAGAGGGAGCGAAGGGGTGTTCAGGAGTGCTAGAAAAATCCTTGAAGACCTCAAACCTGCGGAAAAAAGCCTTAGAGAAGCCTCCTTCCTTGGATCTAGAAGCTGATGATGGTATCACCCCATTCACTACTTCCTGTATCTGAAGGAAAAAGGAAGAAGATCCGAACATCCAAACTTGTTCTCTAAACAAGGAGAAAGAATGTAGAATTCTTACTCTTCCCCACCTTAGAGCTCCGCTCCAGATCAGAGCTGTCTTTATGCAGACACACAGTTAAGTAGTCAAATACATTGATTTGACTAGTGATTCCATCAGAAAGACTGGTAAATAGTAGGTGCTCAGTGGGCATTTGTTGAATGAAAAGCACCAGGAGAGATTTACTACTCCCAAATAATGTTTTTTCACTGACTGTTCACATTACCTTCACCAGGAAGTCCTCCCATTTGATGTCCATTCCTTTAGTATAAAGCCTCATACTTTCCAAAACTGTGTTCCACCAAACACCATATCCTGTGAGATTTTAATATTCCTTCAAAAAAATGGTTCTCTGGTTAAATAAGTTCGGAAAATGTTATATTCTCTATTTCCCTTTTGAAGCCTTTTTTTTTTTTTTAACGTTTATTTATTTTTGAGACAGAGCATGAACGGGGGAGGGTCAGAGAGAGAGAGGGAGACACAGAATCCGACACAGGCTCCAGGCTCTGAGCGGTCAGCACAGAGCCCGACGCGGGGCTCGAACTCACGGACCACGAGATCGTGACCTGAGCCGAAGTCAGCCGCTTAACCGACTGAGCCACCCAGGCGCCCCTGAAGCTTTATAAATACATATTAAAAGCTGTTTTTGAGGCAGAGGCAGTAGGAGAACTTGAATGAAATTCAGGACAGGGCCTGACTAAGCTAAGAAGCTTGTTCCAGAAGTGCAGCTGAGCAGACCAGCATGACATCCAATTAGCCCAAAGAGCAGTAGGCAAAGTTCAGGGTGGTCAACAACTGGGAGATCTGTGCATGGGCAAGACTCTACCTACCAAAGCCTAGATACAAGAAAAGTCTCGGGGTGCCTGGGTGGCTCAGTAGGTTAAGCGTCCGACTTCGGCTCAGGTCATGATCTCGCGGTCCGTGAGTTCGAGCCCCGCGTCGGGCTCCGTGCTGACTGCTCAGAGCCTGGAGCCTGTTTCAGATTCTGTGTCTCCCTCTCTCTCTGACACTCCCCCGTTCATGCTCTGTCTCTCTCTGTCTCAAAAATAAATAAACATTACAAAAAAAAAAAAAAGAAAAAAAAAAAAAAGAAAAGTCTCTAGTATCAGAGAAGTGACCTGACCTTAGAGAGGCTGGAAAGCAAAAGCCCCAGCCCCTGTTGAGGGGTTGACAGCAGAGTTCTAGTCCAAGATAAGACTAGGGGGTCAAGGCAGGACAACTGGACAGATCTTTGTCTTCTTAGGGAAAAGACAAAATAAAGGTGAGATGGAAGAGAGGCAGAGAGTATTGGACATAGGTGTCGTTCACAGTATAGTAAACCTATCCAGGAGTCCCTCCCTGCTGGGGGCACTGGCTACAAAGTCCTGGTGATCAGCAGATCCTAGCTACATCACTAGATCTTCTGTATGGGTGTGGTGGTTGGGGAGACAGAAGGGGTGTGATATGTCCAGACACTTCCACAGAGTTGCACTAATTTCACAAAGAAGAGAGGTCCAGACCCTGTCAAATTTCAGGAGGTGAGGGGTGGAGACCATTCCTAGAACAGCCTTCTGGGAAATGTGTTGGAAGGACCCCAGAGGCCTGAATGAAGCCAAAAGTCTGATCCAAAACAAAATGCTCTACACTTAGGGTAGGAACATGGATAGAGTAGAAGTTGAAGCAAGTGGGTGAAGGGCATCCATGAACCCAACTGTGAGGAGCTGGGAAAGGTATGAAGATTTAAGTTGCTTCTGTCGAAGACTCCCTGGGGGAGAAAAGATGTGAGAATTAGATTACTAAGGCAGTTTGAGAGCAGTGCTAGAAGAAAGATGATGAACAGTCAACTAGAAAAGCTCTCTTTGGAGGAATTCAAGCCAAAAAAGCTGTAGATCTGAATCAAAGGCTCTATGCTGGCAGCCTCTGGATTAGTTATTCTGGCTCCACCAAAGTTAGTGGACAAGGGGGAACTGCACCTTTGCATGGACACCCCAAATGCTTTGTCATTCCTTTTTACGTGGCTTATTTTGCTTTCTGGTAAAGCCCTATCTCAGCACAACATATTGGGAAATCAAGACCAGAAGTTGTCTGCGACCAGCAGCCTCTGAGGAAGTGCCCTGCCCATGTTGTCATCAGCAGCCTCTTTTGCGCCACCATTTTACATCACTTCTGGGAAGCTGCCTCCTACTTCCTAAGATCTATGCCAGTCTTGTCTGAGGACATCACAGCAAACCACAGACCATCACACTCCTTGTTACATTCTGCCTGTCAGCTATTCTCCAGACAACATCATGCCTAAATTCTTCATATCTTCGTTTTTAATAGGGTCTCAAAGACTTAAATTAAGGGAAATAAATTTCACTTGCTGAATTCCAAGCACTAGCAAAGAGCTGAAGTAAGTCTTAGAGGGGCAGGACACATTCTTGGTGCCCCTGAAATTATACCACTTGACAATCCAGGCTTGTTTCTTCTTATTCCATCACCTGACACACTCAAGCTGTCTCCTCTGCCAGCCCAGAGGCCAGGCTCCCCTGGACCTAAGCCAGCAACCACTGCCATCTGGTCTCCCTTAGAAAGGCAAAAGAGACACCTCTTGTTTACTCAGTAATAATTCACCATAATAGTCACATAACAGGTGCCACCAGCTCCAGTACATACAGTAAGGGCACACCACACCCTCACCTCTGCCCCCATCATAGCTTACTCCTTGGGACACATCAATAAATGTTATCTGGAGAATAGGATAAGTGCCTCTTAAGCAGTAAACCAGAGTTACCAGTGGTGTTTTGACACTTGTGGATTACACTGCAATGAAGACCTAGAGGTAAAGAACAAAGACTTTTTTAAAATCCTCCCCTAGAGCCAATTGGTATCTTTCCCACATATGTTGTTGCAGCATCTCTATATATAGAACCTAGCATTCTATAAACAAGATGCTCTGGCTAAACACGTCTCAACAAGTAAAACTGTGAGGCAGAGAAAGATGGCATCTCTCCCATCTTCTCTGCCTTCCCTACCCTCTTTCCTTAAATCTTGTCAGAGACAGACAAGCTCTGTGAAAACAGCATGGGCTTTGGAACTGGACAGACCTGAGGAGAAGTAAATCCTAGCTCAGCCTTTTATTAGCTGTCTGACATTGGGCAAGTTACATAACTTCTTTGACTATCAGCTTGCCCATGTGAAAAAAATGAAGATGATACTTCATTGGTTTCCATTATGATAATTAAGTAAGAAGACATATGAAAAAGAAAAAGAAGAAAAAAAAAAGAAAACATATGAAAAGCGTCTGACACATGCCTGGCTCTCCAGGAATAAAGAGTTTGTTCTCTCCCATCTAGTTCATCATGTACCTGGTGCCCTAATGTTATTCTCTAGCTGTCCAAGGCCAAGGTGTGTGCCCCACACAAACCTACCTTCTTTTCCTAAGCCTTATCAGTTTCCATCCCTTAGAACTGATCTAATCACACTATTAAAAGGAAAGCAATTCTGATGAAATGAATTCAAGTAAAATGTGGATGTTGCTGGGTTCCTATATTAATTCTGTGCGTGTAGGATTTCTACATTTTAAAAAAAAAGAGTTACAGAGGTGCTTGACAGGCTCAGTTGGTGGAGAGTGCGACTCTTGATCTCGGGGTTGTGAGTTCAAGCCCCACATTGGGTACAGAGATTACTTAAAATAACAAAAATCTTTAAAAACTAAAAAAATAGGGGCGCCTGGGTGGCGCAGTCGGTTAAGCGTCCGACTTCAGCCAGGTCACGGTCTCGCGGTCCGTGAGTTCGAGCCCCGCGTCGGGCTCTGGGCTGATGGCTCAGAGCCTGGAGCCTGTTTCCGGTTCTGTGTCTCCCTCTCTCTCTGCCCCTCCCCCATTCATGCTCTGTCTCTCTCTGTCCCAAAAATAAATAAACGTTGGAAAAAAAAAATTAAAAAAAAATAAATAAATAAAAACTAAAAAAATAATAATAAAATAAAAATAGAACTAGAAATTCAAATGAAAGGAAGGACACCTAATGATGAGCTTTTCTAGATCACAATGTCAGCCTCTCTCTCTACAAGCATGGCCCACCCACATCACTCTGTGTTGAAGATGAGAAACCATGAGAGCTAAAGGACATCATCTCCGATTGTCAAATGTCTCACCTCAAATCAACAGGTCCAGAAAAGAACTCGGGAGCCTTTGCTACCACATCTTCTCTGGCCACCATACACCACTTCCTTAGCCAAGAAGCTACAGTGGTGCTTTAATCCTATGATGTTTCCAACACTATTCTAAGTTCTTTTAAATGAAGCAGCAACAGATTTGATCACAGTTACAGCCTTAGAATAGCCTGTAGGAGGCCTGGGCTCTACTTCCAGAAACATACCTTGCTTCTCTGAATGGTTTCAACAGTCAGATTAATACAGGTGGCAGAGTGGGACTGTGTCTTGACTTCTTAGTGATCCAGAAAGGAGGACCACAGAGACACTTCTGGGCTTTCCACATACAGGATCACAGAAGCAGATTATTACAACTAAAAAAGGCCTAAGTGTAATCACTTGGCACAATGTACTATGCTGCCTATAAATCACAATTCAGTATGGGAGTTCTCTGAGGTACTCTTTAGCAACGTGCATGTTCTACTTACTTGACTTTCTTGGCAAGCCCCCAGGAAGCATGAGGCACTAGCATAGGCTGGGATTTCAGGAGCCGGATCCCCCTCTGGGGTGAAAGAGGCTGGCTGGCAACTTTAGCAGATAGAATAAAGAGGAAAAGAAGGTGAAGTCCAAGGTGTGGAAAGGACTGATCCAGGCAGGATTATCCAATAGCATGTGCTTAGAGAACTGGAAAAGCAGAGACAAAAACAGATATTTCAAATTATATTGATCTAATTAGTCATCATGGTAAAAATCAGAATTTCGCTGGATTTTCCTTATACTTATTTTGTGTTTAATATTGTTTCATTTCTTCATTCAATATACATTTCTTGAGGGCTAGTAAGTACCAGGTTTTTCCTCATTCCTAGGATATAGCAGCAAACAAAACAAATATGGTTCCTGAGTTCCTGGAGCTCAGCCTAGTGAGAGTTGTTAAGAGTAAGAGCAGGACCCAAAGCAAAAGGTCCAAATTGGAAAATAGGCAAAATTCTGCAGCCAGCAATGAGATGCTGAGGAAGGAGATCCCTTCTGGGATGCCAGCAAAAGAGACCATGGGCAAATAAGGAGCTGTTTAGGTAGCTGGGCTGGGTCAGAGAACATCCTTATCCCCCACTCACTTTGGCAAAGGACAGAGCCACTGTGGTATGTTCGGTTTATCAAAAACAGGTGACCAGGGCCCTCAGAGCCAATGTGGCCATGATGCTGCTCCTTCTCTGCTCACAGCCATGAACTGTGGTATCTGCCATCTGAGCTGTGTGTGATATCCTGAAGCTCAAAAACGAAAACAAAAATCCACACCAAGACTTGAGTCATCTACTGACAGGAGTTCTACGAAGTATAGCAGTCCAGAAATGGGAAACATAAAAACTGTTAGAAACTGAGTGACACTCCCCCCAAATGTCACCCACATTTCTCTAACACTGCATGGAAATGAAAAATAGAAACCCAGGGGCACCTGGGTGGTTCAGCTGGTTAAGTGTCCAACTTCGGCTCAAGTCATGATCTCATGGTTCATGAGCTCGAGCCCTGTGTTGGGCTCCATGCTGACAGCACAGAGTCTGCTTCAGATCCTCTGTCTCCTCTCTCTGCCCCCTCCCCTGCTCATGCTCTCTCAAAATAAACATTTAAAAAAAATTTTTTTAATTAAAAAATAATAAAAGCCTGGTATCACCTGGAGGAGTGGGGCTGGGAAGCAACCTGCGGAAATGATCAGGCTACAGTCAGAAGCCTCCTGAGAGGAGTTTCTGCTTTAGGGTGTGAAGAAGGCAAGAATGGGGAAGGGCTGTGGCCTGCTGTGTTAGAGGAGGAGCCATTCCTTCAGCTCAGCCCCAGCACTACCAAAAGGTGTAATGGTCGTGGTGCAGAGCTGACAACAGCAACATGAGGAGCTTCAGAGTAAGTGCCCAGCCAGCAGAGCAGTGGCCTACAGAGATCTCAAAGTATCTAACCTCTCTGGGCCTGTTTCCTTATTCGAAAAAGAAGATGATAAAAGAGCATGTTTGGTTTCTCAGGGCTGCTGTAACAAACACTACAAACTGGGTGACTTCAAACAAAAGATATTTATTCTCTCATTGTTCTGGAGGCTAGAAGTCCAAAATCAAGGTTTCAGCAGGGTCATGCTCCTCCCTCTGAAGGCTCCAGAGGAGAATCTTTGTCTCTTCCAGCTTCTGGTGGTTGCCAGTAATCCTTGCCATCCCTTGGTTCGTGGCAGCACAACTCCAATCTCTGCTTCCATCTTCATACAGACATCTTCTCTCTCTGTGTCTCCCTCTTCATATAAGAACACCAGTCACTAGATTAGGGCCCATCCTAATCCAGTATGACTTCATCTTAACTTGATTACATCTACAAGGATCCTACTTCCAAATAAGATCACATTTATAGGTTCTGGGTGGACATGAACTGTTGGGAAGACACTATTCAACCCAGTACAGAACACCTATCTCATAAAAACTTTATATATGTAAAGTGCTTGGAACAGCTGCTGGCACATACATATGCCCTGTAAGAATTAGCTACCCTTCTTCATCATCTTTAGCAGATGACAGCTGCCATGGGATATGTGAACACTCTGTTATATAAGACCCACTCTCCCTCCATCTTGAGTCAGAGGCAAGAAACTAGATGGAACAAGAGTTCCAAAAAGACCTGCTCTACCTGAGGACACAGGTAGAAGACAATGGGTTCATTACCATTCAATACCCCCTATAAATACCCTACCAATACTCTGGGCTGGAGTGAGGAAACATCCACTACAATTACTTCATTTGTTTTTTGAAAGACACAGAATTTGCCATTCCAAATTAACAATAGCCCCTTCAAAGCAGTCCTCAAAGTAGGACCTATTTAGAAGGAGCCTCCAAAGAAGAGCCAGCAGAGAAGCCTACACTAGTGAATGCAGCAGTCTCATCACTTAGAGTCAAGCTGTGAGTTCTGATCCCAAACTGCTTTACACAGCATATTCATCCCACAGCTTGGCAACTGAATGACTACTGAGTCCAAACATGAAATTCATTCTCTGAAATGGAGATTTGCTATCTCTAGGATATCTTACTTTCAAATTAGGGGAAGGAAGATTAAAGATTAAAGGCTGCTGCTCTTTCTTTTTTAATAAACAGGTTTGGGACAGTACACAACTGAAAAGAAATAGAGCCAGATATCTACTGCTATCTTCATATCAAAATAAATTCCAGATGGATCAAAGACTTAAAGATTAAGTTTAAACACACACACACACGCGCGCACACGCGCACACACACACACCCCAAGTATTCAAAGAGAATGAATAACTATTTTTTATAATTTTCAGGTAGGGAAGCATGCCTTTTCTAAATATTGGCCTAGCAGTAGGAAAAACTATAAGAAAAGATTATTTTGACCACCTAAAAATGCAGAATTTCCCAACAACAACAAAAAACTGCATAAACACAGTCAAAAGACAAATGACAAACCGGGGACAATTCTGCACCATATATAATGGTCAACACTTTAGCTCTTACGAATTATTAAGAAAATAATACCGGAAAAATGTGCAAAGGACATGGATCAATGACTCAAAAAATATAAACGTCAAAAATACATTTGAAAAGATATTCAATCTTTAATATACAAAGAAACATTAAAACATACTTAGTGAGGGGCGCCTGGGTGGCTCAGTCAGTTAGGCATCTGACTTCAGCTCAGGTCATGATCTCGCAGTTCGTGGGTTTGAGCTCTGTGCTGACAGCTTGGAGCCTGGAGCCTGCTTCAGATTATGTGTCTCCCTCGCTCTCTGCCCCTTACCCACTCATGCTCTCTCTCCATCTCTCAAAAATGAATAGATGTTAAAAAAAATTTTTTTTTAAATACTTGAGTGACATATCTCCATGACTATTTGAAACATTTTAGATTAACTGATTTATTCTTCACGAAATATGAGCTATTATTATACCTACCTTATCAAAGATGAAACTGAGGGATAGAGAAGTTAAATGACTTACCCAAGGTCACACAGTAAGTGGTTATGTCCGAATTCAGGCCCCAGCAGGCTGGCTCCAGAATCATATACCATATCACATCACATCATATCAGAGTCACATTCTCAACCACCATATTAGAGTGACAAGACCACTTTTCACCTGTCAAATGGGGAAGATGAAAAACATACAACCCAGTATTACTAATAATGTGGGGAAATAGACAATCTCATGTTCTGTTGGAAGAAGTTAACATTTTTAAAAAAATATTTATTTTGAGAGAGACAGAGAGACAGGGAGAAAGAGTGAACACACGTGCACAAGTGTGAGAAGGAGAGGGAGAGAGTGACAGGGAGAGAGAATCCCAAGCAGTCTCTGCACTGTCAGCGTAGAGCCTGAAGTGGGGCTTGACCTCACCAACCAAACTGTGAGATCATGACCTGAGCCTAAATCAAGGGTCAATCACATAACCAACCAAGCCACCCAGGTGCCCCTAGAAGTTAACATTCTTAAGGGCAGTTTGGTTCCATGAACCAACATTTTAAATGTGTATATCCTTGGGGCACCTAGGTGGCTCAGTTAGTTAAGTGCCCAACTTCGGCTCAGGTCATGATCTCATGGTTGGTGGGTTCAAGCCCTGTGTCGAGCTCTGTGGTAACAGCTCAGAGCCTGAAACCTTCTTTGGATTCTGTGTCTCCCTCTCTCTTTGCCCCTATGCTCTGTCTCTCTCTCTCTCTTAAAAATAAATAAACATTTTTCAAAAATTTGGGGTGCCTGGGTGGCTCAGTCGGTTAAGCGTCCGACTTCAGCTCAGGTCACGATCTCGCGGTCCGTGAGTTCGAGCCCCGCATCAGGCTCTGGGCTGATGGCTCGGAGCCTGGAGCCTGCTTTGATTCTGTGTCTCCCTCTCTCTCTGCCCCTCCCCCATTCATGCTCTGTCTCTCTCTGTCCCCAAAATAAATAAACATTAAAAAATAATAAAAAAAAATTTAATAAATGTGTATATCTTTTAAATCAGCCATTCTATTTCTTAGAATTCATCCTAAGAAGGTAAGTAGACAAGTGTACAAAGATTATGTACAGGGTGTTTATCACAGAATGCACATAATGACATAAATGCTGCAAAGAAGGCTCCTGGCTGGCTCAGTCGAGAGCGACACATGATCTTGAGGTCGTGAGTTGAAGCCCCATGCTGGATGCAGAGATTACTAAAAAACTGCAAATAAAAAGCCAAACAGGGGTGCCTAGGTGGCTCAGTCAGTTAACTGTCTGACTTTGGCTCAGGTCGTGATCTGGCAGTTTGTGAGTTTGAGCCCCACGCTGGGCTCTGTGCTAATAGCTCAGAGCCTGAAGCCTGCTTCAGATTCTGTGTTGCCCCCTCTCTGCCCCTCCCCTGTTCACATTCTGTCTCTCTCTCTCTCAAAAATAAATAAACATTAAAACAATTTTAAAAAAGCCCAGGGGCGCCTGGGTGGCTCAGTCGGTTAAGCGTCCGACTTCAGCCAGGTCACGGTCTCGCGGTCCGTGAGTTCGAGCCCCGCGTCGGGCTCTGGGCTGATGGCTCAGAGCCTGGAGCCTGTTTCCGATTCTGTGTCTCCCCCCTCTCTGCCCCTCCCCTGTTCATGCTCTGTCTCTCTCTGTCCCAAAAATAAATAAAAAAGGTTGAAAAAAAATAAAAAAAATAAATAAAAAAGCCCAACAAAGGGGAGCTTGGGTGGCTCAGTCAGCTCAGTGTCTGACTCGTTTTTTTATTTTTTAAATTTTTTTTTTTTCAACGTTTATTTATTTTTGGGACAGAGAGAGACAGAGCATGAACGGGGGAGGGGCAGAGAGAGAGGGAGACACAGAATCGGAAACAGGCTCCAGGCTCCGAGCTATCAGCCCAGAGCCTGACGCGGGGCTCGAACTCCCGGACCGCGAGATCGTGACCTGGCTGAAGTCGGACGCTTAACCGACTGCGCCACCCAGGCGCCCCTCTGACTCTTGATATTGGCTCAGATCACCTCACCACTTGTGAGATTGAGCCCGCCAAAGATCTCTGCATGACAGCATGGAACCTGTTGGGATTTTCTCTCTCCTCTCTCTCTGCCCCTTCCTTGCTCGCACATGCATGTGTGCTCTCTCTCAAAATAAAATAAACTTAAAAAAAAAAAAAAAGCCCAACAAGTACACCAAAAGTCCAACAAATTCATTCATTCAACAAATATTTATCAAGTACCAATTGTGTACCAGGAACTGTTTCAAGCAACAGCTACAGAGCAGTGAATAAAAAAAGAAAAAAAAAAAAAATCTGTCTTCATGGAGCTTACATTCTAATGGAGGGTGGTGGGCAATAATAAATAAGAAAAGTATGTACCAAATGGTGCTGAATGCTATAGACAAAAATAAAGGAGAGAAGGGAGAAAGGAAAGAAAGGGGGTTTGCTACAATTTTAAGTAAGGGGGTCAGGGAAGGGCCCATTGATAACAAATGAGATAAACATATTCAATACTGAAGAATAAAATGCATTATAGTACATCCATACAACAAAATATAATTTAGCGGGGCACTTGGGTGACTCAGTTGGTTAAGCGTCCAACTTCGCTCAGGCCATCATCTCAAGATTCATGAATTCGTGCCCCATATCAGGCTCTCCACTGTCAGCACAGAGCCCACTTCGGATCCTCTGTTCCCCCTGCCATGCCCCTCCCACACATGGGCCTGCCTGCCCTCCCTCTCTCTCTCTCTCTCTCACAAAAATAAACTTAATTTAAAAAATAGAAATATAATTTAGCCATTTATTCTATATTTATTTACATGATAAAGTGTCTATAACAAATTATAAAATGACTCTTACCACACACACACAAAAATAGGTAACTACGTCAGGCGATAACCATATTGTGATAATCATTTGTCAATTATATCTCAATAAAGCTGGAGAAAAAATGAAAGAAAATTACAAAACAGTATAAGAAAAACAGTATTAAGGTATGATTCCACTGACATGAAATTACATGTGCATACACACTTATGCTTTAAAAAGGAGAAGAAAAACAACACAGAAAGAACATGATAATACTAAGCAGGGGTCCAGGCTGAGTGCCAGACAAGTGGTACCAGTAGCCTTTATTTATTCTCCCCACTCACTCACTTCCTCCTCACACCTACACTTCGTTCCAGAAAAGATTTAAGGACCACAAATCCACCTACCCCCCACAAGTTATTTAACTCTCCCCTTCCTTCCTCATCCTTTTCCCTCTCCTTTCCAGAAGCCAGGTCAGTGACAGGGGGAAAAGGATAAAAGCTTAAGATCAAGGCAAGTTGATGGAGCCTAAGAAGGATGAAGGGACACCCCCATACATCTGGATGGAATTCCTTATTTCAGCATGTAGGTGGTGATTCAGAGGACTGAGAGATCCTGGGAGGCACACTTCCTTCCTACAGATCTATAAGATCTGAAGCAAAGCTATCGGGGATTCAGATTTCCTATTTCATCTCCTACTAAATCCCAAATGCCTTGCAGGGCAGCCAGGAGTAAACCTGACTCTCACAGCAGGCCAGAGCTCTGCCCCTGGCACACAAGTGCGTACACCTTCCTACCAGCAGAAAATTACAAAGAGTTGAGCCCATTTTGCTCCCTATTTTATCCCTTCCTCCATGTCTGCACCCAATAAGCTATCCTGGCTAAGTTAAACTCATGTTCAACCCCCATACATTCACCACCTTGCATGACCATCCTAGAGATTCGCAGTCTTCCCCACTAAGATTCTCAAGCCTAAGGTACCTACCAAGAAAGTTGCCCAAGGTAACATTTTCAGTCTGGGGTAAGATTTTGAGTAATCTGGTGGACAGGGTCCAGATATATATGCTCTCAGATATGTGGAAATCAATTACACTTCTTGCCTAAGCATAAAGCCACCAACAAGGAATCAGCAAGTTCCCAAAGGTGGAATCCATGTTGCTATCTCCTATTTAGCCTGAGGGTAGGAGGCACAGGAGTAGAGTTAAGGGACCTGGGGAAAGACTTAACGGTTTCAAAATATTTCTCACATACTCTCTGTCACCTGTTGGAAACCTACAGTGTGCAAAAGGCCCTGTGTTAAATGCTTTCATATACTATCACCAAAAATGACAAATCACTGTAATCAAACATTCCTACCATATGCTACTAAATTTAGGAAGCCAATGATACATACAGGTCCAAGTGGCCCTGCGGACAGTTGAATACCCAGGCTTGAAATTAGGAAGAGGTCAGAAATCTGAGATTCTCCTCAGGCCTGCAACACAGAAGCCTCATTACACACCATGGGGCCACAGCCTTTCATGCCCCATCTAGCTTCTGCTCTTTCCTGGGCTTTCAACAGGGAACATCCCTCCCACACATGCATGCACACATGCACACACATGCATGCACGCACACACACACACACAAACACACACTTTCATTACCTAATTAAAAACAAAATCTCTTTCACTTCAATGTCTCTAGGTCTCTTTGGTTTCTTTTAGAGCAAGCAAGGTGGATTGAGTGAGGGCTCTACAGATACATAGGGGTTTGAATCTCAGTTCTAACCACTTCCAAGTTAATCCACCTCTCAGAGCTTTTGGTAAACCAAGGGCAATACCATCTATCTCTTACACAGATAAAATCACCACACAGGGCAAAAAGTCCATTTGAGAGGACCAAAGTGCTAACTCTATTGAACTAGCACTGCCTGGGGAAGTCAAAGACTTGCTGAGAGAAGTGGGAAAGGACAAGAAAAAGTCTGACCAGCTGATGAGAGTAAGGGTGCTTCTGGCAGAGGCAACAACACATACAAAGGATGAGAGTTTGTGCAGAGCCACAAAGAACCCACATGGGTACTGACAAGAAGGTAAGGAGTAATTTAGTCATCAAATACTTCCTGAATGCCTCTAAGCACTGAAAATACAACCTCTAGCAAGAAGGTCCCTACCTTAATGAAATTTATAATCTGGTAGGTGAGAAAGACAAACTATTAAAAAAGCAGTAAGGGGTCTAATGAAAGCAAATGAGGTACTAAGAGAGTAACATGGGGTTACTTTGTATTGAGTGGCTGTACATTTTGTATAAAGGGGGAGGGGAGAGGGGAACGGAAGGGGCAGAGAGAATCGCAAGCAGGTTCCACACTGTCAGCGCAGAACCCCTTTCAGGGCTGAGATTGTGACCTGAGCTGAAACCAAGAGTCAGATACTTAACCAACTGAGCCACAAAGGTACCCCTATTTATTTTTTATATTTTTAAAATGTTTATTTTTATTTATTTTGAGAGAGAGAGACAGAAAACAAGCAGGGGAGAAACAGAGAGAGAGAGAAAGAGACAGAATCCCAAGCAGGCTCCACACTGTTAGCACAGAGCCTGATGTGGAGCATGAACCCACAAACTGCAATATCATGACCTGAGCTGAAATCAAAAGTCAGATGCCACTGAACCATGCAGGCACCCTTATTTTTTATAAGTAATCTCTACACCCATTGTGGGGCTCAAACTCATGACCCCGAGATCAAGAATCACATGCTCTTCCAACTCAGCCAGCCAGGTGCCCCCAGGAATTTGCATTTTTTTTAGTAGGCTTCACACCCAGAGCTGAGATCAAGACCTGAGCTGAGATTAAGTGTCAGACGCTTAACTGAATGAGCCACCCAGGTGCCCCAGAAATTTGCATTTTATTTATTTATTTTTAATGGTTATTTATTTTTGAGAGACAGAGACAGAGTGCAAGAAGGGGAGGGGCAGAGAGAGAGGGAGACACACAATCCGAAGCAGACTCCAGGCTCTGAGCTGTCAGCACAGAGCCTGACATGGGGCTTGGACCCATGAGCCATGAGATCATGACCTGAGCCAAAGTCGGATGCCCAACCAAGCCACCCAGGCACCCCGGAATTTGCATTTTAAGTAAGTATACAGCAACCTCCTCCTTTGCCTGCATGGGTAATTCTGATGCATTAAAGCTTCAAAATCATAGCTCTACGAACAGGGCTCATGGAGGGAGGCCCACACTTGAAGCTGACTGGCAATGTCAAAATTAGAGGACTATGTAGAACCAAGAATCAAGCTGGGCATGGAGTAATCTAGAAAGAAAAGTCAGAACGGATTATGAAATTTGAAGGTACCAAAGCAGAAAACAGAAGGCAGGCCATCAGAGCATGGGGCTTAAACAACAGAGGAGTCAAAGATGGGGAGCATTCCTGTGCGAATCACTAAGAGTGGCCATGATCTCTGGCCCTCTTAGGTTGGTTTTCCCAGCAGAGCCCTAGGAGGGGAATACAGATACCTTGCCTCACACAGGCAAGGTGACTGGGCCTTAGACTGCCCAGGATGTGCACATAATCACTCCATCCAACCTTCAAAAGAGAATATATCCCTCTTTAGTAAGTACTGCTCCTATCCCCGTGATTCTCCCCAGGTACCCACCGTGATGCCAGCTACTGGTCAGTCTGTAGAAGACTTCCAGGCCACACAGAAAAACATACAGAATGCCTCTAAGGGCTAATGACTGGCACCAATCACCAAGATTCTCTATTTGGCATATATTAGACCACACTAACACTGCCATACATTCAAAGACCATTCCAGGTCAGAAACTTTGAAGCCCACTGCCTATACAGCTTCAAACCTCACATCTATGCACACCCAGCCAGTCTTCCACTACTACTATGCCTCACCAACAGAATCTACACTCCCATGTCCTTCCCCACAATTCAGACAGAAATTCCACAGATTCAGGCTAGGCAGAGTCCTGAATTCCCGAGACTGCTGAAGCCAGTTCCTATGCATGGTTTGGTAGGAGGAGAAACAGACTGAAAGAGTGATCATTCTATGTAAAGGGAATATCCTCAGCCTACCTAAAGAGAGCACCAGGATTGCTACAGGCTTCTGTACAGGAAACTTTTTTTGAAAATTAGCTAGTTAAACTTAGTGTATTTAAAAGGAGGGAGGAGCTCCTGGGTGGCTCAGTCAGTTAAGCATCTGACTCGATTTCAGCTCAGGTCACGTTTTCACAGTTCGTAAGTTTCAGCCCTGCACCGGGCTCCATACTGACAGTGTGGAGCCTGCTTGGGATTCTCTCTCTCCCCCTCTCTCTCTGCCCCTCCCCCACTCATGCTTGCCTTCTCTCGCTCTCTCTCAAAATAAACTTAAAAAAATAAAAAAATAAAAGGAGGGGAAGTCAGCTCTTCGGAGCAGAAACTGAAGTGTGGAGAAAGGTACATGGTTGGATTTCTGAGGATTTCACATTCAGGTAATTAACTTATAAAATACAAACTAATGTGAAATCTAGCTCAAACCTTTATATGTCAACTACCTGATTCTTCTTTTAATCCAAAAGCTGGTTCCACACTAAAGAGGTGAGAATGCCAAAAGATGATTTACGTAATCCCCAAGATTATTTATGGCCTTAATCTTGAATTGCTTGCCCTGTCCTTTCTTACACTCCACCCACCATCCTGATTCTCTAAGTTTCTGACTTAATGATTCAGCTTCCTGTTTCATCTTTGCCTCACCTTATCCCTAAGGCCTTTTGTTTCTTTCCTTGCTGAGGATTGCATTCCACTCTCAGTTATTCTGCCATCAGCCACTCAAGAGTAAATAATCTACCTACCCAGATCCCCAACTTTTATCCTCAGCACTCATGCTCCCTTCCATGGGCAAGTTCTCTGCCAGACCTACCCTGATTTTGTGAATATATCTGAGAGAGAGACAAGTGTATTAGATGATTCATCTCAAGCATGTTAAATGGCTCATTCAAGAAAATACTGGAATCACCGAAGATGGAATAAGGAGAATGACAATGAGCTAGGGCCAAATGACTAGACCTTACTCTGACATTCTAAGGCACACTTCTTAGCCCTCAAGTACTACTCTGGGTACTCCTACCCAGCACCTCATCTCAAGAGACGCTTCCAGCCCACAGCTGTAGCACTTAGAATACACAGTAAGCAAGACCTAGGCCTTTGCCCAACAAAACTTACCATCTAGTAAGGGAGACAAATAATTACAGTATGTATAATTAAAGGTAATGCACGTAGAGCTGGAAGACTAAGGACAGTCATGGGGCACCGGGGTGGCTCAGTTAAGTGTACAAATCTTGATTTCAACTTAGGTCATGATTTCATGGTTCATGGGATCAAGCCCTGCATCAGGCTCTGCACTGACACACAGTAGAGCCTGCTTGAGATTCTCTATCCCTCTCTTTCAAAATAAACAAACATTTAAAAAAAAAAAAAAAGACAGTCAGGTGAAGTTACACCTAAGCTGAAACTTGAAGGATGAATAGGAGATACCCAGGCAGTGGCAGAGCACTTGAGGAAAAGTGATCCTTTTTTCTTTTTTAAAGTTTATTTACTTTGAGAAGAAGCAACTGTGAGCAGGTGAGGGGCAGAGAGAGAATCAGAAGCAAGCTCTGAGCACTGTCAGCGTGGAGCCCAACATGAGCTTGATTTCACAAACCAAGAGATCATGACCTGAGCTGAAATCAAAACTGTCACTTAACCTGAGCCACTTGGGCACCCTGAGGAAAAGCGTTCT
This sequence comes from Lynx canadensis, assembly GCF_007474595.2. Lineage (NCBI taxonomy): Eukaryota > Metazoa > Chordata > Mammalia > Carnivora > Felidae > Lynx > Lynx canadensis. The sequence continues at coordinate 86,628,703 of NC_044305.1, forward strand.
AAGTAAAGGGAACATAATATAAAAAATTCTTGCAGCAAGAAAACACATCTGAAGAGATGGGGGGGGGGGGGGGTAGGGAAGCCAAAGTAGAAGGTGTTCTGAAGCAAATGATGCTGGGGAGACCAAAAAGGGACTCCTGAGACATGCGAAGTTGTTTTGTAATTCACTTAACAAGTATTCACTGAGTGCCTACAATGTGCCAGGCATTGTTCTAGGCATTAGGAAGAGAATAGCGAATAAAACAAACAATACCCTCATTCTCAGAAAATTCTTTTTTTTTTTTAATATAAATTTATTGTCAAGTTAGCTAACATACAGTGTATACAGTGTATTCTTGGCTTCAGGAGTAGATTCCCATGATCCATCACTTACATACAACACCCAGTTCTTATCCCAACAAGTGTCCTCCTCAATGCCCATCACCCATTTTCCCTGTTCCACCAACCCCACACCCCCATCAACCCTCAGTTTGTTCTCTGTATTGAAGAGTCGCTTATGAAATGCCTTCCTCTCTGTTTGTAACTGTTTTTTTTTCTTCCCTTCTCCCATAGTCTTCTGTTAAATTTCTCAAATTCCACATATGAGTGAAAACATGTATCTGTCTTTCTCAGAGAATTTAATTCTAATTGAAGGAGACTAGGGATGCCTGGCTGGCTCAGTTGGTAGAACATGCAACTCTTGATCTCAGGGTCATGAGCTCAAGTCCCATACTGGGTGTGGAGCCTAGTTTAAAAAAAAAATTAAATAAAAAAAATTAATTGAAGGAGATTATAAACAAATACGTGAATAAGACAGAAAAATAACGTATTAATAAGTGTTATGCAAAGATTAAAAAAGGTGATGTGATAGAAAGAATAGGTATGGCTACTTTGGAATAATTAGGTGGTCAGGGGAAGGCCTCTCTGAGAAGATGACATTTAGAAACAGGTATATCAAAACAACAAACAAACAAAAAAACAAACAACCATGCAAAGACCAAGGAAAAAGCATTCCAGATGGGGGTGACAGTACATGTAAAAGCCCAATGTGAAATCACCGAAGTTGTTTTAAGCAGGAAAGTTAGACCATGATCATTTGTATATATTATAAAGATCACTCTGGCTACAATGTGCAGAATGGAACAGAGGTAGGGAAGGATAAAATCAAGACTGGAGGTAGATATGAGAATGGATTATGTACACTAAGATGAGAAGACCCCAACAACAACGGTGACGATGATGATGACAATAATCAATATTCACATAGCACTTACTGGGTGCCAATCTATTGTTCTAAGCATTTTATGTGTGTTAATTTATTTAGTACTCACAAATACTCTATTTTATAAATCAGAAAACTAAGGGACAAAGTACCCGCAATGAAGAAGGAAAGAAAGCAACTGGATCCAAGAAATAATGGGGAGGAAAAGTCCTAGTGACAGGCTGGTTGCTGGCTGTACGAGGGGAAGGGAATGACTACCAGGCTTTGGGCCTATCAAGAGTGTGCTACTTACATGTGATGAGGACAATGGATGACGAGCAAGTGGGGAAGAGCAGGAGGCTGCATTTTGCCGAGTATGCAAAACATCCTTGCGATGTTGTCTACATGAGCAGTTGGATACTGTGGTCCATAGAAAGATCTGGGCATCATCCATGTGTAGATGGTTAAGTGGAGCTGTCAGAGAAGTTGAGATCACCTAGGAAGAGTATGAGGAAAAAGAAAAAAGAAGCCCTAGGAAAGAATGCTAACATTTAAAACACAACAAGAATCATTTATAGCATCAAAATGGAAATACCTTAATGTCTCTCAATAGGAAAGTAGCTATACACAGTGTATCTATTATACAAAAAACTACACAGTAGCCAAAATAAAGGAGAAGTTATCTTTATGTATCAACATGAAATATTATCCAGGTACATTACTGAATCAAAGAAATACTGAAATAATACGTAAAATGTGACCCCATTTGTATAAACACAAAAATAACTCTTTTTCTGGGTTCATACACATGTATGTAAACACAAAGAAAAAAGTCTGGAAGCTACATTTCAAACACTAACAAGGTTACCACCTTTGAGGAATACAAAAATAAGTGAAATGAGAATGGGAGGAGAACAAGAGAATTCAAAATGTCTACCGATTTTCATTTTTTTTAGATTATATTACTATATTCCCTATGAAATTAAAGATCAATTTTTCAAAAATAATGGGGATCTCAGGGTGCCTGTCTGGCTCAGTCAGTAGAGCAGGTGACTCTTTTTTTGTTTTGTTTTGTTTTAAAGAGAGAAAGGGACAGCGTGCACAGCAGGGGAGAGGAGCAGAGAGAGAGCACGTGACTCTTGATCTCAGGGTTGTGAGTTTGAGCCCCACATAGAGCTTACTTAAAAATAATAATCATGGGAATCTGTTATCTTCCCCTCAATTTTTCTGTGAACCTAAAACTGTTATAAAAAAACTTAATTTGTAAAAATTTTTTTATTTTTATTTATTTTGAGAGGGCACAGGTGTGCAGAAGTGGGAGAGGGGAAGAAAGAGAGGGAGACAAGGAGACAGAGAATCCCAAGCAGGCTCTGCACTGTCAGCATGAAGCCTGACGCAGGGCTCAGATCAACAAACTGCGAGCTCATGACCCAAGCTGAAATCAAGAGTCCGACATCCAACTGACTGAGCCACCCAGGCACCCCTTAATTTTTTTTCAAATGAGCAGAAGAGGGAACCTACAAAGGACGTCCTTTGCTTCAGATGCTAAATTTTCTCTGTCCCTTCCACCCCAGATGGCTCTGGTGTTCAGATCTTACAGTTTCCCATCTGCCCACATCTGAGATGTTGACACCAAGCTCCCTAATTCCACCGTCTACCCTGAGTCACTAGACCCAGGCCAAACCTGACCACCAATCCCCTAGCCTGGGCCAGAGTCCCAGGAGGAGAGGTCAAACACTAAAATTTTAAACAAACATGGGAGAATGAGGGGCACCTGACTGGCTCAGTCAGTAGAGCATATAACTCTTGATTTGGGGGTTGTGAGTTTGAGCCCCATGTTGAGTACAGATGCTAACTGTACTCAAGGACAAGGATCAGGTAACCTTGCTGGCCAGCAGAAGTCTCAAAGGGGGAAAAGTATTTGAAAGTCTGGAAGCAGTTTTGCAGTGCTGAGGGATGTGGCTGGGGGACAGTCAGGTAAAATCAGGGGGAAGTGGTATGGGGTGAGTTACAGAAAGAGCCAGTACCACTTATAAAGATTCCAAGCAAAGTGCTATAGCATCATGGAAACTAGTTTCACAACAAAGGGAAAAGGGGAAGCTAAATTCTGTGAAGGGGTTGGGGCAGGGCATGTGTGTCTAGGGGTATCTAGAGGAGACACTTCACATCAAAGCAGCAATTCCAGGAGGCACAGTATAAACATTTAGAAGCTGGAGCAGCAGAAAGAGGCCAAGGACTTGGCTCCTTCCTGAAAAGAATGGAGGTTCTAAAAATGAGGAGAAAAGACACTGAAATAAAACAATGTCTTTCCTTCTGTAGTAACCCAAGGCAGAGAGATCATGGCAGATCTCTGGTGACTGTACTCTTAAGTTTCAAGTGCCTGAGGATGAAAGACTACATATTTGGTCTACATGTTTTCCTGGTTACCCAAAGAAATGGCACTACCTGGGCCCTACCCAACAGGTGATTCACCATCAATTAGTCTATATCACAGCCTGCTGAGCCTTACACTTCACACAGTCACATACCAGACTCTAGAAAAAAAACAACCTGGTATGAGCTGTCAAAGTTCTCTCAGTACCTGACCTCACCCGGTGGGGTAGGTTTCATTTCAAAACTGAAAGGGACTGAGGGCTGGGGAAATCCAAAGATCAACAGAGCCAGGGACAGGTGGTTCCCAGCAGAAAAGGGTCCCAGGCTGGAACTCAAAACAGAAACCAGACCACTGATAAGACACAATTTATGATGTCTGTCTCCAAGCCGTCAGATACTCATATGTTTTCCAATATTTACAATAGGGCATGACCATACTTACCCAACTCCTGACAACTAAGTATCTAGTTATCCAAGTGTTCAATAAACTTCCTGGCTTTATCAAGTCTTTCTCCCTTGCAAAACTAGCTTTATTAAGTTTTAGAGCTCTGGGTTAACTCCAGTAACTGGGATACCTTGTGAATTTTATAGTTCTTCAAATGCGTCACATTTTTATTTATTTATTTTGAGAAAGTCTCAGAGAGAGAGAGCTTGCAAGCATGAGTGCGGAGGGGAAGAAAGAAGGAGAAAAAGGAAGAATCCCAAGCAGGCTCCACACCATCATTGCAAAGCCAGAAACATGGCTCAAACCCACAAAACGTGAGATCATGACCTAAATTGAGATCAAGAGTCAGATACTTAACCAACTGAACCACCCAGGAGCCCCCAAATGGGCCACATTTTAATCATAATTAATTTTATCATCTCTTTGTCCTTCTTCATGTCCCCACGGACCCTCAGCAAAATTCGTGTCTCACTAAAAAATTTCCCAAGTTTTTCATGTTGGCCCTCTCAACAGAGCAATATTCAGTACAATGAAAATATAGGTCATCAAAGAAGTCAAGTTATTTGCTTGAAGTTCATTTTTAACTAGCTGAGTGACCTTGAGTAAGTCATCTTTCTGGACAGTTTCTTCTTCTGTGAAGGTTGGAAACAGATGGAAACTTCCTTGAATTAAGAAAAGACTTAAGTTTTTAGATCTAAAAAAGGTTAACAAGGGGCAAGCAGAGTTACTTTAAAAAGAAACACACCCAAAGCATATCATGATGAAATCTAAGCATGAAGAAAAAAATTTACAAACTTCCAAAGAGAAAGGACAGGTAATTACTTACAAGGAAAAATAATCCTATTGGCACTGGACTTCCCATCTGTATCACTTGAAACTGAAGACAGAAGAAAGCTGCATGTAGACTTTGTAGTGGCTAGAACTACTATTTGAGAATCCTAAACCAAGCCAAGACATCATTCCTACATTATGGTAAAATACAGGAGCACCTGGCTGGCTCAGTTGGTAGAACATGAGACTTTTGATCTCAGGGCTATAAGTTTGAGCCCCACGTTGGGTAGAGATTACTTAAAAATAAAACCTTTGAAATATACATATACATAATTGGGCACAAAAGAACCTTGAAAGTACCACCCAGGCCCCTTTTCTAAGATCACTCAGAGAAAGAAGTACCCTATTCAAATTAATATTTAAAATTGGAATAAAGCTGGGAAAGACAAAGTATACACAAGACATGTTTCCCCTCCCCCCATCCCCAAAAGACCTTTTAATAAGGTTGTACCAAATGACTTCTGATAGCCTTTCCAACTACAATCTAAAACTGTCCTGTATACAACTGCCCCTGGAAGTCTGGGTTTGTGAGTTGTTCATCACCTAGTGGCCTGATGAAGTAAATGCAATGTTGTCAAATGCCCGGATAAACTTCCAGCCATTTTGTGAGCTCTAACAGTGTGTACAGGGCAACAGTCTAATGGACATTAGATTACAAGAGTAGGAAACTGCAAACCCTTCAGACTCATATACTATAGTAGAGACTCAGCTCACCATTTATTCGTTCTCCAAAGATGTGGAAAGAGCCCATACTTTGTGCCTAACCATAAGAAGTGAAGCACAGATCTGTTGCAAGGCTGCACTTGCAAAGCAATAAAAAATAGAGACTGCTTTGTGCAGACCAATCCAAACTGAAAGCAAGTTTAGATGCTATGAGAAAACTACAAATGACTTATAAATAGGAAAAGGGTCTTCAAACATTAACAAGATTGGCATATGGAAGATGGATCATAATTATCCTAAACGGTTCCAGAAGACAGGCCTAAAACTGGTAAGTCATCTCAATTAGATTTAATTTCAAAACAAGAAATAATCTCTTACCCAAGAGAACAAGTCACATATAATGGGATTCCTCAAGAAGTAATGAGCTAGCTCCCCAGCAATGGAAGTATTCAAAAAGAACTTGGGTGATCATCTGTCAGGGGTATGATGGAAAGCGTTCCTGTAACCAGATGGCAGACAGTAGGCAAGGAGATTGACTATGGTAAAGGCTCTTTCCAACTCCAAGAGTCTACTATTCTAAAGAAAACAAAAACAGGGGCACTTGGGTAGCTCAGCTGGTTAAGTGTCCAATTTGATTTCGGCTCAGGTCATGATCTCACAGTTCATGAGTTCAAGCCCCACAATGGGATTCTCTCTCTACCCTCTCACTCTACCCCTACCCTGCTCACACTCTACCAAAATAAATAAACTTAAAAAAAACTTTTTAAAGAAAAAACAAAACAAAACACCACCAATAAATAAAGAATCCTCCCTTTGCTTTTTTTTTTTTTTAAGTTCCTACCAGGCAGTACAACATAGTGGGTTGAATACCACTTTCCACTTGAGTAACTATGGACAAATTATTTAACTCTATTTGCCTCACTTTCATTAACTGTAAATTTAGAATAGTACTTACCTCATAAGATTACAATAAAAATTTAAATAACAAACTCCTGTTAAATACTAATATATAGAAGTGTATCAAACTGGGAGCATGAAAAGGAAAGGTATCTTGGGGGGGGGGGAGGGTGGAAAGTGAAACCTAAATGTGCTGCTTGTTTTAGTTATCTGTAGCCAACTCTTAACCAAAGCATTCCTGACTGTTGCTGGCCAGAGGCTAGGTTCCCTAGGCAACCACCCTCAAAAAAGAGCCCAGACCTACCTTCTTCAGGAAAGCAATGTTCTCTGTCCTAAAATCTGGCATCTTCCCTTACACAAAGCAGACTCCCTAAAACCTCACAAATACCACCACTCCAAAATCAAGGAGTTGAGCAGGTGTTATTCTCCTCACTTCATATGGTCAATCAGAACATTAAGAGTTAGAAGGGATCTCAGAGACCATCTAGAGTGACCCTTTTGTTTAATGAATGAGGACAATGAGGCTAAGAAAAGTGAAGTCCTGGATGTGGCAAGTTGGTGACAAGGTTAGGACAAGATCACAGGCCTCCTTATTTCTAGCCCACTAGTCAAAATCTTCCCATTTTTCAGATGGGAAAAATAGGACTGGACCTACTAAGCCACCTACCATATACTATATACTTTACACAGGAAAGAATAGAAACAATAGAGTGTAGAGATCAAGAATGTGGACTCTAGAGTCAGACTGTGTATTCAAATCCCAGCTCCACCACACACACTATGTGAGTTTAAGCAAGTTTCCTAATCTCTCTGTTTCTATAAAATAGGGTTAGGAGTGACTACCTCATACGGTTACATTAAGGACTAGATGAGATAATCTATGTCAAATGCATGGCACATAAAGTGCTCAATGTAGGGGCTCCTGGCTGGCCTAGTTGGGAGGGGATGCAACTTTTGATCTCGGGGTTGTGAGTTCGAGCTCCATGTTGGGTGCAGAGATTACTTAAAAATAAAATATTTACTGGGTGCCTGGGTGGCTCAGTCAGTTGAGCACCCAACTCTTGGTTTTGGCTCCGGTCATGATCCCAGGGTTATGGGACTGAGCCCCGAGTTGGGCTGTGTACTGAGCGTGGAGTCTCTGAGATTCTCTCTCTCTGTCTGCTCCCTTCCCTGACTCGCACAAAAGAAAGAAAGAGAGAGAGAGAGAGAGAGAGCGAGAGAAAGAATTTTAAAAATAAATGAATAAAATAAAAAATAAAGTGCTTGATATATACACTGCTCAGCTTCTCATCATTACCAGTTGTATAAGGAGTAACAATCATAATGACAAAAGACACTAGACAAGCTCCTACTTAGGTCCAAGAGCAGTGGGTAAGATACAGGTGTTTATTCAGCTCCATTTCCTGGCCCCAGCCAGGGAACACTCAACCCCTCAGCAGACCATAAATAACCCATCACTCATTCATTTGTTTGGATCTAGGGAACAATCACTTGAGAGAATAACCAGTACATGCTACAGTGTTAAGAACACAGATAAAGGGGTCCCTGGGTGGCTCAGTTGGTTAAGTGTCTGACTTCAGTTCAGGTCATGATCTCATAGTTCATGAGTTCAAGCCCTGCTTCAGGCTCTGTGCAGAGCCTGAAGCTGCTTCAGATTCTGTGTCTCCCTCTCTCTCTTCCCCTCCCCTGCCCTCGCTCTCTCAAAAAATAAATTTAAAATGTTAAAAAAAAAAAAAAGAGCACAAATAAAGCTTCCATAGGTCTGAACCCAAGTGTGACCTTTAGATCTATGCTCACCTCAAGTTGGACAAAATGTGGTTCTTGTCCAGGCTCTCACCCTCAATCCATAATGGCGGTACAATGTAATGGTTAAGAAACAAGAGCGCTGAATGGGGTGCCTGGCTGGATCAGTCAGTGGCATGCAACTCCTGATCTCAAAGTTTTAAGTTCAAGCCCCATGTGGAGCCTATTTAAGGAAGGAAAGAAGGAAGGAAGGAAGGAAGGAAGGAAGGAAGGAAGGAAGGAAGGAAGGAAGGAAGGGCAATGGAGTTTGACTTCCCAGGCACAAATTACTGTTCTGTCATTTATATTTGCTGTGTCACTAAGGCAAATTAACTTCCCTCTTTCTAAGCCTCTGTTTCTCCATCTACTTTTATTACAATAAAATTTGGTGAGCACTTTCTATATGCCAAGTACTGTGCTTTACAGGGCTTACATCATTTAATCGTTACAACCTCATGAAGCAGTTACTATTATTATCTTCATCTTACAGAAGAGGAAGAAGAGGCAGTTTTCTCACTCAAGACCACACAGCTAGTTACTGGCAAAGCTGTGAAGTGAGTATAGAAAGTTTGACCCCAGAGTCTATGCTCTTTACTCCTACACTGCTGTACTTCTCAAGGCACCAGACTTCATGTGGTTGCTATGCTGTTAAAATAAGACAATCTACATAAAGTGCCTGGTTCATCAGTTAGACACTACTATTATTGCTGTTGTTATCATCATCAATCCCTTTGAGCCTCTTCAAATAGTACTTCCTGAACTCCAACTTCACCTAAAAGGAAATGGTTGTTTGCCTACGTAGACACCAGCTCACCACGCAGCCTGGGGTGGGGTTCTAGTATTTCACTGCCCTTCTGTAATACAAAAGTAATAACCTGAGTAGAAACACAAGGAAATATTTTCTAAAAACCTGTTACTCTGTAAAAAACAATATATTAATGTATTTTTTTAAATAATCTTTTTTTTTTTTTACGTTTAACCCTAAAGCCCAAACCCAGGACCCTAACATCTTTGTTTTTAAAAATAAAATCTTTATGGGGCTCCTGGGTGATTCAGTTAAGCAACCAACTCTTGGTTTCGGCTCAGGTCACGATCCCACGATTTGTGAGATAAAGCCCCACGTCGAGCCCTGTGCTGACAGCGTGGAGCCTGCTTGGGATTTTCTTGTCTCCCTCTCTACTCTTCCCCTGCTCACACTCTCTCTCTCTCAAAATAAACAAACATTTAAAAACATATATTAAAAAAAATCTTCACTACTCTCGGTAGAAATGAAACATAAGCGTATTAAAAAGTTTTTTGGGGGTTCCTGAGTAGCTCAGCTGGTTAAGCATCTGACTTTGGCTAAGGTCATGATCTCACAGTTTGTGAGTTCGAGCCCCACATTGGGCTCACTGCTGTCAACGCAGAGGCCTCTTCGGATCCTCTGTCCCCCTCTCTCTCTCGGCTCTCTGCCCCTCCCAAGCTCACACTCTCTAAATAAATAAACATAAAGAAAAAAAAATTTTTTTTTCAGTGGCACCTGGGTGGCTCAGTTGGTTAAGCATCTGACTCTTGATTTCGGCTCAGGTCATATTCTCACAGTTTGTGAGTTCAAACCCTGTATCGAGCTCTGTGATGATAGTATAGAGCCTGCTTCGGATTCTCTCTCTCCCTCTCTCTCTGCCCCTCCTCCACTAGCACACACTCTCTCTCTCTCTCTCTCAAAATAAATAAATAAACTTTAGGGACACCTGGGTGGCTCAGTCAGTTAAGTGTCTAACTTCAGCTCAGGTCATGATCTCACCATTCACGGGTTCAAGCCCCACATCAGGCTCTGTGCTGACAACTCAGGGCCTGGAGCCTGCTTCAGATTCTGTCTTCCTCTCTCTGTTCCTCCCCTGCTCTCTCAAAAATAAATAAAAGATTTAAAAAAATTAAATAAACTTTTTAAAAATACTTTATAAAAAAAAAGGAAATTCTTCTCTCTTTCCCTTCTCTACTGCCCCACTCTCAAAATCAGTATTTACTCATTTCATCCTCATAAGAAGACAGACTGACGTCGGGGTGCCTGGGTGGTTCAGTCGGTTGGGCGTCTGACTTTAGCTCAGGTCATGATCTCGCGGTTTGTGAGTTCGAGCCCCACATTGGGTTCTGTGCTGGCAGCTCAGAGCCTGAAGCCTGCTTCGGATTTTGTGTCTCCCTCTCTGTTCCTCCCCCACTCGCATGCTGTCTCTCTGTCTCTCAAAAATAAAGATTAAAAAAAATTTTTTTTTTAAAAAGAAGAAAGACTGATGTCATTTATCGTTATCTCCATTTGACAAGTGCAGAAACTGAGGTTCTGAGAGGTTCAAGACCAAACAGTTAGTACATCGATGACCACAGTTTCTGGAAAAGAACTTTCAGATATGGAGGAAGGTAAAGATAGTAAACTCCTTCACTTATCTTGAAAAAAGTGGCTGTGGGGCGCCTGGGTGGCGCAGTCGGTTAAGCGTCCGACTTCAGCCAGGTCACGATCTCGCGGTCTGTGAGTTCGAGCCCCGCGTCAGGCTCTGGGCTGATGGCTCAGAGCCTGGAGCCTGTTTCCGATTCTGTGTCTCCTTCTCTCTCTGCCCCTCCCCCATTCATGCTCTGTCTCTCTCTGTCCCAAAAATAAATAAACGTTGAAAAAAAAAAATTAAAAAAAAAAAAAAAAGAAAAAAGTGGCTGTGACAGAGGTTCCTAGAAGATATCTAAAAAGAACCAAGACTGATAGCAGGATTTTAAAGAAGCTCCTGCCCCAAAAAGACAAAACTAAACAGAAATTATAATCCAAAAAGCCAGTAATGCAGTGAGCTATCAGCAATCCTGCCCTCCCAGAACCAGTACAAATTATTGATAAGCCTGATAAAGCAAGACTTCACCTCTGAAGAGATCCATACCCTTGCACACTAGTCCCTACCTCCACCTCCCCAATTACAAAATGATGTAACACTTTATCCTGTTAGAGAACACAGTACTGTTCAGGTCAAAATAAGCATATTTTAGACTGAGCAACTTGAGGGCAGGAACAATATATTATTTATACATATCTTTCCCTCATTATCTGGTACACAATCCCCCATACATTCAATACGTTTTTGTTTAAAATCTGAATAAATGTATTCATTCAACTGCAATGTGCTAGACAGTATTCTAGGAGATGGCAATATAGCAACAAGCAAAACAAAGTCCTAGTCATCAGGAAATTTACATTCCAGTGGCAGGTGACAAATAATAAACATACTATAGTAGAGAGAGTCCCCAGTACAGTGCTTGGCACATAGTAGGCATCCCTCAATAAATATGTGAAGAATGAATGAATGAATAGTACCTCAAACAGTGATAAGTTCTGTGGAGAAAAATACAGCAGGAAAAGGGAAGAAGGAATGAAGAGGGCAGGAGATGGCTTTTACTTTAAATAGGATGGTCAAGGAATGTTTCACAAACTAGGTGACAAGAGCAGAAACCTGAAGGAGGTAAGGGAGGAGAACATACTGGTAACTGGAAGAAGTATTCCAGGCAAAGAACACCACTAAGAAGTTCAAGGCTTGGCATGCTGGAGCAACTGCAAGGAGACCAATGTGTCCAGAGCACAAGGAGAAAGTGATAAAAGATGAGGTCAGAGCAGCTGGGGGAGCACTGAATATGCTATGTGGCCTCTTAGATCACTGTAAGGACTTTAATTTTTAACATGGGTGGGACCCAGTGAATAGTTTTCAGCAGAGGAGTGGAATGATTTGATGTAAACTTAACAAAACGACTCTGGTCACTGTTCAGATTAGACTGAGGGAAGACAATTTAGAAGGCTATTCTAAAAGTAGCAGGGGAAGTGGTGAGAAGTGTTCAAATCCGGGATGTTTTTTAAGGTAGAGCTCATAGGACCTACTAGTAGATTAGATGAAGAGAGCAAGAAAAGGAAGAGAGTCAAGGGAGAGTCCTCCATATGTTCAATACAACTGAAACTAAAATGGGGAAGAATTGGCAGAGGTACATGTTTGAGAAGAGAAGTTCCAGAATTAATTTGCTGAATACATTAAGCTCAAGAAGCTATTAAATAACCAAGTGGAGATGATATCTTGTAGGCAGTTGGATATGAGTCTTGAGTTCAAGGGAAGACATCCAAGCTAGTACTATACACTTGAGAGCTCTCAGGGTATAAATGGTATTTGAGGTCTTGAAAGAGAGCACCTAGGGAATGAGTATAAACAGAGAAGGGATGCAAGGACTAATCTGAGTACTCCTTCATTAGAGGCTGAGGAGATAAGGAGGAATCAGCCAAAAGGTGGGGGGGTGAGAAGGAGGGGCTGGTGAGGAGGGGGGAAACCAACAGAGTGGCATCCTGGAAGTCAAACAAAACTAATGTGCAAGGAGGGAGTTTCAGGTGCTACAGGGTCAAGAAGATGACTGAGAAGTGACCACTGAATCTGTGTGCTATTTTCCAAGCATGTTCTTCCCTACTCTACATATAGTACTTTTTTTCTTTTACTCCAGGTAAAACCCCAGTATTGTCCAATGAATACACATAAGGTTTTTATTTAATGCAGCTATATCCATGCCCACAACAGATTTTACATAGGGAATAATGTTAAATGCTTTGTCTGGTTGAATTAACTAACAATGTTCCCTAAGTCTTGTTTGTGCTCAGTAGGTGAGATCAGAAAAATGAGCTTTAGGGGCACCTGGGTGGCTCAGTTGGTTAAGCATCTGACTTTGGATCAGGTCATGATCTTGCGGTTCGTGAGTTCAAGTCCTGTATCCAGCTCTGTGCTAACAGCTCGGAGCCTGGAGCCTGCTTCAGATTCTATGTCTCCCTGTCTCTCTTCTGCCCCTCCCCTGCTCCTGTTCTGTCTCTCTCTGTCTCAAAAATAAATAAACATTAAAAAAAAAAAAAAGAGCTTTTTAAATGTATTTCTTTTGTTCTGCCATAAAGTAGCAATTATTCTTGAAATCCTTTCCCTCCCCCCTAACTCAAAGATCCTAACCAACTAAACAAAGACCCTAAACTTCCACACATACACCTCCTTAAAAACAAAGCAGAATACAATCAAATCCAAAAGTTGGATAAGAAAGGGATATGCTGGGGCGCTTGGCTGGCTCAGTGAATGGTGCATGCGACTCTTGATCTCAGGGGTTGTAAGTCTGAGCTCCACATTGGGTACAGAGATTAGTTAAAAATAAAATCCTAAAGAAAAAAAAAATGGCGGGGCGGGGGGATATGCTATGCCTTGCACCTTCTTTCCTTTATTGCACAGAAGTTTAATAACCATTTGCTAATTCAAAGACTGTGCTTTATTTACATTTTCTTCTTACAATCTATAGACCAGAAGTACAATTTGCGATAGCTTCATCTTTTACAAAAAAAATTTTTTTAATATTTGAAAGAGAGCGAGCAAGCAGGGGACAGACAGAGAGACAGGGAGACATAGAATCTGAAGTAGGCTCCAGGCTCTGAGCTGTCGGCACGGAGCATGACACGGGGCTTGAACCCACAGACTGTGAGATCATGACCTGAGCAGGAAGTCAGACGCTTAACTAAGCCATCCAGATGTCCCTCTGATACCTTCATCTTTTTTTTTTTTTTTAATTTTTTTTAATGTTTATTTATTTTTGAGACAGAGAGAGACAGAGATGAACGGGGGAGGGGTAGAGAGAGAGGGAGACACAGAATCGGAAACAGGCTCCAGGCTCTGAGCCATCGGCCCAGAGCCTGATGCGGGGCTCGAACTCGCGGACCGCGAGATCGTGACCTGGCTGAAGTCGGACGCTTAACCGACTGCGCCACCCAGGCGCCCCTCTGATACCTTCATCTTAAAAGAGAATCCTGCTACAAAATAAGGATTTAGACTTTTTGTGCTCTAGTAAGCATAATCAAGTCTCAATAATGTACACTTCTAAAGCAGTACAACAATCACAAAAAACTGGATCATGCAAACATCCTTCATACCTTCCTGAAGTGGCTTCAACTTCTGAATGGACTGCATACTCTCTGCCTTTGGGCTTTTGCTTCCCTGCCTGGAGTTACTCTTTCCTGCCCTCCACCTTGTAATCTGCCAACTTGGGACTCAGCCTAAATGTCACCTTCACTAGGCAGTCATTCTGGATCCCCTCCAAGGCTGAATCAAGGGCCTTCTTCTAAGCCCGTAGCATCCTCTGCTTACTTATATCCTAATACCTTAACATATTGTACTGCAAATCTGTTTACTTGTCAGTGTCCCTTTCCAGATCATAAACATCTTGAAGGCAAGAACAGGATCTCATTCATTTTTATATCCTTAGTGTCTGGGACATATCAAGCAATCCATAAGTATTTGCTGACTGGGGTGCCTGGCTGGCTCAGTTGGTAGAGCATGCAACTCTTGATCTTGGGGTAGTGAGTTCAAGCCCCACACTGAGAGTAAAATTAAACTTAAAAATAGTAATAATTGAAAAAAAAATTGCTGACTGAATGAATAGGATAAAATTTGACCTGGAATACTTTAATGTGATTTTTATAGCACATTTTCCTTGATAAACCAATAGGACTAAGGCTAATATTGAAACTATTGGTGTCTAATCACATCCCCAGCTGATAGTAGAAACAAATTTTCCCTACTTGATATTAGAAAAAGAAGATTAAAAAAGAGACATGGTGCTTCAGATCAGTTCATGAGTTCTCATACCAGGTGCTCTTTCTTGGTGCAAGCCTATGCTTCCCACATCACATAAGGAGCAAATGAACCTCGGAATTGTTCTCTTCATATCCGTTCCACTGATCTTGTTTTCTTCTCTTTTCTCTGCCCTTGTCTTTTTCCTTTTCTTATCTTTTTTCCTTCCTCATTTTCTATACTTTACATTTGTACTCTGTTCTCATTTTTCCTTTAATTTTTCTCTGCACTCCATTCTCCATGACTTATTTCAGTCAGAGTAACCCTTGGGAATCCATAGGCATTACTTTCCCCAACCGGGAGAACTTAGACCAAGGATGCTGCTGTATTTCCTGGGCACTTTTGTAAGGCACACCAATATATTTCTTAAGTTTCTGAGAAAACTCAGTATTAACCCCATAACGGCAGCACAGGGTCACCAGTATATGAGATTATTATTATAAATATTGTTCCTATCTACAAAGTGGGTAAGAAATATTTCGTAGGTTATACTTTGTAGTATCCCAGAAAGTGATAGGGTAAATATCCTCTCAGTTTACTATAATTTCAAATAAAAGAAATATGAGAAGCTAAATCTGAAAGAGTAAGAGAAGAAGAAACCATGTTGGTTTTTTGTTTGTTTATTTTTTGCAAAACTGCATGTTGGTAGGGCAAATTTAAAAAGCTGTAATGGGGCGCCTAGGTGGCGCAGTCGGTTAAGCGTCCGACTTCAGCCAGGTCACGATCTCGCGGTCCGTGAGTTCGAGCCCCGCGTCGGGCTCTGGGCTGATGGCTCGGAGTCTGGAGCCTGTTTCCGATTCTGTGTCTCCCTCTCTCTCTGCCCCTCCCCCATTCATGCTCTGTCTCTCTCTGTCCCAAAATAAATAAACGTTGAAAAAAAAAAAATTTTAAAAAGCTGTAGTACATTTGCTGGAAAAGGTAGATTGGGGGGCGGGGGGGGGGCAGGGATGTGGTCCCTGCCTCCACGGCCTCATCAAGGAATAATTCCCACCACTTCCCAAACCCATAAATGTAAACATTAGACAAAAAGAGGAAAGAGCTTTTCTTAAACCAAAAGAATCAGGAACCTAACATAAGTGGACTAGATGCTCTGGGACAGAAAAATAAAGGCTGGATTGAAAGCTTTCTGAGTTAAAGATAAAACTATTCCATGTGTCAAAGTCAGTGCAACTAGCATCAAAAGCCAAGGAGAGGAACAATCCACAACTAGAAGTCAAGAGACCCAGCTCAGGTCCTGACAAGCTGTGTAACCTTAGGCAAGTCACTTCATTCCTCTGATCTATAGATAGCTCTTCCATAAAACAGGCATATTTATACTTTTATGGCAAGGGTGTCTGTGATGATTAGTAAATAATGTGAAATCACTTTAAAACATTTCATAAACATGCCAATGTGAGGTAAAAGGAAGCAAAAATCCCTCCTCTGAATGGAATATAAATCCTGTGGTTCAATTTCCAAAGTCTAAGCCTGACTCACCTTCCCAAACTCATTAAACCCCTTAACTAACCTGCAGTCATTCAAATGGGAGGAGAAGAGTCATGTGTGAGGCTCCAGGGGTGGGGCAGTGACTATTTAGTCAATTGTTCCATATCTCAGTGGCTTCATCTGTAAAATGGGTGGTGTGGAATTCAATCACGTATACACAAGATACTGCAGGTCTGAGGAAGGGAGGGGGAAATTTACCGTAAGTAAAATATTTACATAATCCTCCTCCCTCCCAGAGATACCCAAGATCATCAAGTATCATCACTCCCTGGATAGAATTAGAAAAGATCATTTAATCTGTTGTTTTACACGTGGGAAAACCAAAGCCCAGTTTTGAACTGGGTTGTAGACTTCTCAAAGTTAGACAGTGGGAGAGCTGGAGCTAGGGGCCAGAGCCACAGATTCCCAAGTCCAATGTCCTCTTTACCAGATCTCTGGGTCACCCATGACACCAATGCCCTGTACAACACACTATCAACACCAATGCAGATTACAATTTAATTAACAGCCAAACGTAGCCTACAGGGGGGGTGTGGGGGCTATAGGACTCTGGGGGAAACAGAGAGGCTGGGAAGGGGAAGTCTTTATTGAAGGAAGAGGTGAGTAGAATCAGGGAGGTACTCAGATAAGAAGGAATTAATGGAAAATTTCAGGCAAAAAGGCTTTAAATAGACAGGAAGAAAGACCCAACATACACATTTTTCTTCAGGGGAAATAAATATGTGACAGATTTAGAGACCAAAATATTTTGTTTTGTTTTAACTTTTTTTCACATTTACTTATTGTTGAGAGAGAGAGAGAGAGAGAGAGAGACAGAGTGTGAGCAGGGGAGGGGCAGAAAAAGAGGGAGACACAGAATCCAAAGCAAGTTCCAGGCTCTGAGCTGTTAGCACAGAGCCCTATGCAGGGCTTGAACTCATCAACTGTGAGGTCATGACCTGAGATGAAGTCAGATGCTTAACCGACTGAGCCACCCAAGCACCTCATACAGACCAGAGTATTTTGAATAAGGATATAACTCTTCATTACATAGAATTTCTCTTGTTGCCTCTTCAGTTTGTTTGTAACATTTACTAATAATTTTAATTCCCTAAACAACTCTGTCTCCCTTAAAGACAAGGCCATCTGCAGAGACCACATCTAGCTCAGTGGTAAATATACAGGCTCTGGGCTCAGACTGCCCAAATTCAAATCCATATTTTACTATTTAATAACTGTGTGTTAGACAAAATCCTTCACCTTTCTGTATCTCTGTAAAATATAAATTGCATCACTTTCATCTAAGGAGTTTTGTGAGGATTAAATGTGTATATTAATCATTTTGGTCACAACCTTATAACAGTTTGTCACTTCAGTTGTGATACACCTTTTTATTTCATGTAAATGAACAGAAATTACCAGAGTACACCGCATACAGTAAAAATAAATACTGTTTTACAAAGATTTGGTTTCTGTTACATATGCCTATGTATATATGAATTATTTTGTAAAAATGTTATCTCTTGACGGCTTACTTTTAAAACTGTTGGGGTGCCTGGCTGGTTCAGTCAGTGGAGCACGTGACTCTGATCTTGGGGTTGTGAATTCGAGCCCCACAATGGGTATATAGATTACTTAAAAATAAAATCTTAAAAAAAAGGAGGGGAGGACTTGGGTGGCTCAGTGAGTTAAGCAACCAACCCTTGATTTTGGTTCACGTCATGATCTCATGGTTGGGTTCATGAGATCAAGTCCAGCTCCATGCTAACAGTACAAAGCCTGCTTAGGATTCTCTCCCTCCCTCTCTCTCTCTCTCTCTCTGCCCCCCGCCCCCACCCACACACACACATACCCCTACCCCACTCAGGGGCTCACTTGCACACTTGCACACTCTTTCTCTCTCAAAATAAATAAACTTAAAAAAAAAATGTGAGAGCCACTGAAATAACATACAGAATAAAGCTTCAAACAGTGCCAGTCACAAAGTTAGCACTTAATGCTAGTACTGCCATTGTTGCTATAACGTACCCACCAATTAAAGTTGGTTATAGAATTACACAAAGTAACGCAAAGGCACTTTGAAAACTATGATATAAGACATTAATGTAAGTTAAAAGAAGCAAAAAGCCCTTCTCTCCATCTCTAACATCCACACAAGTAGAGCCCTGTTCAGGCACATATTCCTTGCTTGACCTACAAGTTATTCGTTACACTGAACTGAAGAGTTCATAGACCATGATTTCCTTAACACTGTCATGCTCTGTCAATATTTGCGGAGAAATGGAGGCTTGGCGCCAAAGTGAAATTATTTATTTTTACTTGGTTGGGACACTGGGGTGAGGAAGGCGGAAGTCGTGCCCATGGGTAGCTAAAGGAAGCAAGTGAGTCAGAAACTGCTTGCTCCCACAGAGCCAGGGAGACTTGAATGTGCCACAGACAAGGCTGGACTGACACATACTTCAGCCTTTGGGTAGGGCTGAATCATTTCCCACTCCCAATTCTCACCCAGACACCAATTTTTTAATTAAAAAAATTTTTTTAAATAGCATTTGAGCCAAGGTATAGTTCACACCAGGAAAAGCTGGGAATCCCCAAAAGATACAAACGGGGTGACTATGCACCAAAAGGTTACCTGAGAGGTTCTTTTAAATGACAAGCTCACCTAAACTTCAAATAGCACTTAAATTTTAAAACACTGACTTACAGAAAAATTTGAGAAAGTGCTCACCAATTAGGAAATCAGAAGGTCTGGAATCCATCCTCCACTGTGTGACTTTGAATTAGTCACTTCATCTCTCTGGGCCTAAGTGAATTCATCTGTTAGAGAAAGAGAGAGAAAAAGATAACACCTACCTCAGATCACTGTAAAAATTAAAGATAGTATGCAGTAAAATGCTAGCACAGGATCTTGCGCTGGTAAATGCACAATAACATCTGTCCCTCCATACTGAAAGTTAATACCACTTGTGGTAAACTTAGGTTCACCGTCAGCTAGCCTCTGAAAATGGTCACAGGTATCCAAACTGCTTCATGAAAATTCTAAGAAATTTTATAAGACCATTTCTCAGTCTCTCCAGCACACCAGCCTGGGCTAGAGGTCTAGGTAATCAGTAACTTCCCATCTTATTTCTTAAAGCAGTGATTCCTAAATGCTTTGGTAACTGGGGGCCCAAATCATCCACTGGCACTGCCCCCCCCCCCACCATTACCCATTATTAAACTTAAGACTATGAGAGACTCGGCATCACACCTACATTTTACAGTTATAAACATTCCCATTTCAAATTAATGGGGGAAATGCATTCAAATTCGGCAGCTTAGGTTTGGACCAGAGTGGTTAGAGCACTGGCTGCGAGGGAAAGGCGCTGGCCAACACGCACGGGGTGGGGAGGTGGGGGCATTTTGGAGCTTTCGGGTCGACCCCAATTTCTCGTTGGCAACGAATCCAGGCCACGTGTCGCCATTTTGTGTTCTGGAAACATGGCGGCCACCCCGTGGGGAAGGAAAGGGGCGGAGGGACCGCCACGTTAGCTGCTTTCCCTGAGGGATCCTGAAGCACGTTGTGCAGACGTCTGTCTGTGTGCCTTTTCTGTCTGGCTTAGCCGAAGGAAAGAGAAAGGGCTAGAAATAAACGTACAGGAGCCTCCCGAGCGACCTTTCTTTGGCGAGAGGGACGTGCGGTGGCGAACCGGCAAGAAAGGCCTTCCAAGATGGCGGGCCCGACAGGGGCCGCCCCCAAGGGGAGCGGGGCGAGGCGATCGAACCAAAAGGGGAAACGGGGGAAAGGCCGAAACGCAGAAGCGGGAAAGTGAAGAGTGTGGGGGGAAATCGCAAGAATTCTCCAAGCACTAAGTCAGCAACCCTGACTAAATGCGGTCCCAAAAGGAGCACACCATTGTCCTAAATGCCTGTCGAGACTGCCACGACTAAAACGACACTGTGGGATTTCTGTAGGTTCAACCGAAAGAAACTTGCAAAATGCAAACAAAGCATTATGTAAATGGACGCCATTCTTTTTTTAAGGCCCTGTTTCCAACACTTCCCACAAGTCATCAACAGAGCCGCGACTCTAGCGGTGGCAGGGGTGGGTTTCGGTCTTTCTCCTCACCAGCTGCCGTGGGGAGACCAGGACAGGGGTGGGGGGCCTGGTACGGGGCGCCCGGACGCCTGGGGCGAAGGGGCCCCACGTGCCCACGCGCGCGCGCGCGCGAGCACGCGCCCACCACACAAGCCTCGCCTCGCCGCCCCTCCCCCCCGGAAGACCGCGGCTGCCCCTCCCGTCTCCCCACACCCTCGCGCACGCGCTCTAGCCGCCTCACGCGCACGTTTTAAACCGGCGGCGTCCCAGCTGCCGCCTGCAGTTACCGCCGGGGCTGCCCGTGTCGCTCCGCATCCAAGCCCTTTTTGTAAGGCGGGAAAATAATGTGTCGCCCCCACTCACAACATTAACATTCCCAAACATCTGCCGGTGCCGCTGGAGTTAATAAAATGTACGTTGGTTTTAAAACCTTGCCGGACTCACAGATTCTGCCCATCGTGGCTTTATCTTCAATGCTAAGCTGTTAAAAGAGTTTTTTTTAAACCACCATGCGAAGGTTGGCGCAATCTTGTGACCTAAAAAATACGGGTCCTCAGTTTTTTTCAAGGGGTCCTGCGCGGCAAGCACTTCCGGGGTCAGAGGGTACGCGGGGTTGAAAGCGGGCTTCCCGCCCCGCCCAGACCGCCGAGGCTGCCGCCGGAGTCGCCACCGCCGCGCCCTCGCCCACCCGCCCGCCCGCCGCTCCCGGCCCCGCTCGCCCCCTCCGCCGCCGCCGCCCGCCCCTGCGACGACGCCGCGGCCTCCCGCCCGCGCCCGCTCGCTCCCGCGGCCCTCGCTCGCCTCGCGCCGGCAGTTTTGGGCCTACACCTCCCCTCCCCCCGCCAGCCACCAAAGACTTGACCACGTAACGAGCCCAACTCCCCCGAACGCCGCCCGCCGCTCGCCATGGATGCCGGTGTGACTGAAAGTGGACTAAATGTGACTCTCACCATTCGGCTGCTTATGCACGGAAAGGAAGTAGGAAGCATCATTGGGAAGAAAGGGGAGTCGGTTAAGAGGATCCGCGAGGAGAGTGGCGCGCGGATCAACATCTCGGAGGGGAATTGTCCGGAGAGAATCATCACTCTGACCGGCCCCACCAATGCCATCTTTAAGGCCTTCGCTATGATCATCGACAAGCTGGAAGAAGATATTAACAGCTCCATGACCAACAGCACGGCGGCCAGCAGGCCCCCGGTCACCCTGAGGCTGGTGGTGCCGGCCACCCAATGCGGCTCCCTGATTGGGAAAGGCGGGTGTAAGATCAAAGAGATCCGCGAGAGTACGGGGGCCCAGGTCCAGGTGGCGGGGGATATGCTGCCCAACTCCACCGAGCGAGCCATCACCATTGCTGGCGTGCCGCAGTCTGTCACCGAGTGTGTCAAGCAGATCTGCCTGGTCATGCTGGAGACGCTCTCCCAGTCTCCGCAAGGGAGAGTCATGACCATTCCGTACCAGCCCATGCCGGCCAGCTCTCCAGTCATCTGTGCGGGCGGCCAAGATCGGTGCAGCGACGCTGCGGGCTACCCCCATGCCACCCATGACCTGGAGGGACCACCTCTAGATGCCTACTCGATTCAAGGACAACACACCATTTCTCCGCTCGATCTGGCCAAGCTGAACCAGGTGGCAAGACAACAGTCTCACTTTGCCATGATGCACGGCGGGACCGGATTCGCCGGAATTGACTCCAGCTCTCCAGAGGTGAAAGGCTATTGGGCAAGTTTGGATGCATCTACTCAAACGACCCATGAACTCACCATTCCAAATAACTTAATTGGCTGCATAATCGGGCGCCAAGGCGCCAACATTAATGAGATCCGCCAGATGTCCGGGGCCCAGATCAAAATTGCCAATCCAGTGGAAGGCTCTTCTGGTAGGCAGGTTACTATCACTGGTTCTGCTGCCAGTATTAGTCTGGCCCAATATCTAATCAATGCCAGGCTTTCCTCTGAGAAGGGCATGGGGTGCAGCTAGAACAGTGTAGGTTCACGTATAACCCCTTTCTGCTGTTTTCCCATGATCCAACTGTGTAATTTCTGGTCAGTGATTCCAGGTTTTAAATAATTTGTAAGTGTTCAGTTTCTACACAACTTTATCATCCGCTAAGAATTTAAAAATCACATTCTCTGTTCAGCTGTTAATGCTGGGATCCATATTTAGTTTTATAAGCTTTTCCCTGTTTTTAGTTTTGTTTTGGGTTTTTGGCTCATGAATTTTATTTCTGTTTGTCGATAAGAAATGTAAGAGTGGAATGTTAATAAATTTCAGTTTAGTTCTGTAATGTCAAGAATTTAAAAATTAAAAAATGGATTGGTTAAAAAATGCTTCATATTTGAAAAAGCTGGGAACTACTATCTTAAACTCTTTGTTGGTGCTTTTTTTTCCCTTCCCTGTTAGCGTTAGGCCTTTGTAGGGAGAAGGTTGGGCCCATCCTTGGTGTTCTGTCCAGCCCTTTTCACCTATTGGTAAGATTCCATTCCCTTTCTGTCCCAACAAAGGAACATGGCAGGCTGGGCCTGCTTTGGGATATTTGCAGAGACAGAGGGGCTCTCCCGGAGAGTGACATCCCTCCAGCCAAGTTCCAGAGAGAGGTCTCTGCCCATTTCTCTGGTAGAAAACCTGGGTTTTCTCTGAAAAAGTATGGCCATCCGTATAAATTCTGATGAATGGCAGTGTGTCCTCCCCTCTTGCCAGCCCCACCCCCCACCCCCCACCCCAATCTCACTGGGAAAACTCTTAGCCAGGAACAAAAAAATGTTCTGAGGTGGGAGGAGCCTGGGGGGAACCCAGAGAAGAGGTGGGGGAGGGAAAAGGGCTGGGCTGGAGCTGGGATGGGAGGGAAAGGGGCAAGGGTGGGTTTGAGGATTTGGAAGAGGGCAGGGGTGGTGGTAGGGATGGAGGGGTCTTGGGCACCAGGACAAAATGGGGGATGGTACCAGCGGGGCGCATGTGTCGAGCATGCACCTGTGGCAAGCAGCCTGTCAGAGGATGTTATTACACCTGCCAAGTGGTGAATCCAGAAACAAAAGAGGCCCAGCTTCTAACTCTTCAGCTGTGTGCAATGTTAGAGAAACCATACCAGGAAATAATCCTGCCTAAATGGGGCAGGCCTCACAGACAGGATTGTAGACAGATCCGTTGACTATAGTCTGAAATGGTGTTAAAAATGCAGATACCTGGGTCCCACCCCCCAAATCTAAAAGGAAGACCATTTTTAACAAGACCCCGAATCGTTCTTAGATTTGAGTGCCACTGATTTCACCGGTGGATTAGGAAGATCTTGCTGTGAAGGCCTAGTTGCCTTATGTCCACACCAGCCAGTAGGATTAGGCTAGACTTCATGAGAAGAAAAATTCTCTACCATTAGGCAAAGACACGCTAGAAACAGCAATATAAGACAGTGAACGATTAGGTGCCAAAGTGATTAGTTCAAACCCCAGGCACTGTGGGAGATCACTAACAGCAAAGAGAAATTCCTGTGGGAGGGGAGTATTCCACAATATTTGTTGAGGCTTATTCTCTACAGGATATCTGTTCTTTTTTTCTAAACTACAGACCTGGTTTTGAGAGTCCCTGGAGGTAAGATTGGGGCCTACCATACATTTTATACACAACTGTGGAGTTAGGCAGGCAGTCACTGAAGGGAACCCACATTCTGGAGTTAAACCTGAGTTCAAATTTGAGCTCTGCCTGTTGTGGCCTTGGGCAAATGAGTTAACCTCTATATAAAATAGAGGTGTTAAAAGTACACATCTCTTGGGCTTGTGGGAAAAAATGAGAGCGTGTATGTAAAGCACAACACTGCTTACAACACAGTAAACTTCAATATACTTAAGACTAAAAAAACCAAAGGCCCATTTCTGTCCACAGTGTCTCTGGACAGAAAGGACAAATATTTAAAAGTTAGAGAACAAACCAGTGTGTACTAAATGACAAGCCAAAGTGGTTTAAATGCCAGATCAAAATTAGGCCTCAAATTTCCCTCAATGTCTTTCCCCTCCCATCCATTCAAAGGCAAATCTGGCAATAATTTGTAAAATAATGAGTTAGGCTGCAAGGCACAGAATGAATGGCAACTTGGATGGACTAAAGTTGGGAACAGCAGTTAGAAAACTACCTCTGGATTCTAATACAGGTTGGGAAGTGGCATCACTAGGAATGCCTGTAGAAAGGAGCCAATGCAAGGGAGATTGAAACCGAATGTGGAGGCCAGGAGAGATCTAAGGAGGGGAGCAATGAATTGAGACCTGAGGATGGAAGTATTTGCAGGGAGGAATACTCAACAAGTAGCTAGAAATAGACAAACTGAAAGAGTGAGCTACATGGAGACAGGTAAAGGAGGAAGATTAAGCTTTGGGGTAAGGGACCTAGTCTACTTGTTCACCATGGTATTTCTGGTGCCTGTCACCATAACATATTAGTATTTGTAGAATGAATATAGAAGTAGCCAATGAAGAAGTAGTCAAAGCAGCAGGAGAAAAACCAGGGTAGTGCCCTTGAGAGGAGTCAAGAAGGAAATTTTCAATAATGTTACAGAGAGATTTAATAGATTTGATTGAACATTTACTTTGTACAAAATACTTTGACCTAAAATGATGTTTTGGTAAAATTGGAAGATGTGTAGTAGCTAATTAAAAGCATGGTATGTGATAAAGAGAGGGAAAAGGAGTAGAGGAAGCCACAAAATCATTTGAGGCTAAAATAGCCTTGAATGCCAGAATAAAGGGTTTGAGCTTTATCCTGAAAAGTCGTGAGCCCCAAATAGTCTTTAAGTGTACCCCTTCAGTAAAAAGTCTTTAGCATATACACTATTACATGTTTATTTCTAAATTACTATATGTATATTAGTCATGCTTACTTATAAACTTAATGCAAGCATAATCCTAAATATTATATAGTTAGAAAACAAAAATTTTATAACAGTTCAGGTAAACAAATTGAAATCTAATTTCTAATCATTTTTTGTGGGTTTTTTTTTTTTTAATTCCTTCCACTCATTTGTAGAGACCACTTCAAGGTGATACTGAGGAAGACACTTCCAATGTCATGGATATCCTTGGGAAGCAGAATGTCAGAAAAGTGATGGGAAGAAGGCAGATTACACCAGGAGAGGAGGGCCTGGGAGTAAGGAATTGGAGACAGGAGTATAGATCACTCAAATGCTGAGGATGCAAGAGAGAAAGAGAAATAGTACAATAACTTGAGTCAGGGAGGATTGGGGAAAAGATTTGGGGTTGGCGGGGGGAGTGGTTTGTTGTTTTTGAAAGGAGCTTCACTAAAGGCAGATAATAAGGAACCAATAGGAAGCTGAAAATAAAAGCTAGGTAAGAAAGGACTATGGAGGGGCACTTGGCTGGCTTGGTCAGAGGAGTGTATAGCTCTTGAGCTCGGGGTCATGAGTTCAAGCCCCACATTGAGTGTAGAGATTACTCAAATAAATAAAACTTAAAAAAAAAAAAAAAAGGACTATGGATAGAAGAGGATCTTGGAGCAATGAATATCAGGTGCCAGGCCAGTCTATTAGAATTTAATCCACTTTGTCCCCTTTCCTATCAGGACTTGCATTTCAGCACTCTTCTCTTGTCTCTTTGGGGCAGTCTGAGCATGTCCCATCCTCTTCTGGAATGAGGACTGGAAATCAATAAGCCCCCTCTGCAGTTGCTGTGTTTCTTGCTGCAGCCCTATCCTACCACCAGCTGTTAGGCCACAAACACTGCCACAGTCGAGAAGACTGAACAGGTCAACAAGCACCTGTTGGGTCATAGCCATAGGAGTTGTCCCATGTGTTTAGAAGACTGGTTTTCCCCAATCCCCAGGCCCCTCTCTTGCCCCACTCAACATACACACGTGTGCACTACCACTATGTACGCCACCCCAGCCAGCAGTTTGGGCAATGAATCACCACTCAGGTTCACCCCCAGAGCAGCTACTTACTCTGTCACCTGGAGAGTAACATTGTTGGCTAAGGGCTTGAGGTTTGTGAGTTGAACACACCTCACTCCTGCTTCTCATGGCTACCCTTAGTAGTGAACCACGCACTGTCCAGCATCGCTAGGGTTGTCACCTCCTGCCAATGAGGCAGCACCTAGCCAGACATATAAATAGGCAGTCACCACCAGAGAAGCCTTCCATTGCCAAGTCCTCTGGCCACCTTGCCTGGCCTGGCCACTGGAGGGGCCTTCCTAAAATTCCAATCTGACCACATCACTCCCCTACTTAAAGGCCATCAAGTCCCTCCTCCACCCATGGTCTACAAAAAAAAAAAAAAAAATCCAAACTCCTCAGCATAGCTTATAGATCCTTCTGGATCTGTTCCCCCCCAGCCTCACCAGTGCAAAGCCTGCCAGTCTCTTATCTCTGTCTTCATTCTCCCATAGAGAATGACCTGTCATTCCCCAAAGTCACTCTGTTTGGGCATCCCTGCACCTGGGAAATAATGGTTTCTCTATAATTCTAACCCTGGCTGTCCTCTTTGTTACCTGCCTGGGGTTCTGGGACACCTAACTGGGGCTCCTGCTCTTGAGCATCAACATTCTAAAAGGAAAATTACACTCTGGTAAGGATCAGGAGAGCTGAGTTCTAGTCTTGGCTTCGGCATCAACTCCCTGGGTGATCTTGGACAAGTTTTATGGGTCTTTCTGGGTCTTAGTCTTCCATCTGGGAAGAATGAATAAGATAATATCCACAATTCTCTGGCTGCCTTGGGAAATAATACTGCCTTTGTGGGCACCCATCCCTGCCTTTGCCTCTTGCCACAGGGCTGACTTCTGACACACAGACCTTCTATAAACACTCTAAAAGAGAAAAACAGAAGTTAAAAAAAAAAAAAAAAAAAAACTGGCTGCAACAAGCCCCAGCTTGGCATTTTGGGTAATTTTCATGGGAAATTGGTTAAAGAGGAAGGAGGAAGGAAGGAACTACCAGGAAGATTTGCTTTGAATCTCCCAGAAGGTGCTGTCACCTTTAGATGTTACCGGGAAGAGGAAAGGACAGTAGAGGGGAAGGCAAAGGGCACAGACAAGAGAAGGCTAGTCCCCCAGGCAAAACCCAAACTCCCTTCTCCTCTTGTCCTCTGCTCTCCTGCCCTAAATATAAGGGCTCTGTGAGGGGGCTCTGGCTCCCGAGTGCCCCCGGGACCCAAGTTCACTAAAGTAGGGAGACAGTGGCTTAGCTGTTCCCCTTCTCCCAGCAGGATTAGCACTCGAGACATCTGCCACCAGGCTAAGTACACCTTGGTGGGGAGCTAAGGCAACAGTACTTTAGCAACAGCAAACATACTAACTACACCATTCACTCCTGGGTGGTGGAAGACATCAAATTAGTTATTCCCTGAGAAGTTCAACCACAGTGAGGGGACACACTTTCTTAAATCTTACCTCTACATAGATGAAAAGCTGTGCCTGCATTTGTTAGTTCACCTCTACTTCAAAAAGCATTTTCTAGGGACACTGGCTGACTCTCAGAAGAGCATGGGACTCTTGATCTCAGGGTCATAAGTTTGAGCCCCATGTTGGCTGTAGATATTACTAAAAAATAGATAAACTAAAAAAAGAGCATTTTCTATTGTGTATCAGCTATATTTAAAGTAAAAGATAAAATAAATATCAGGGGCACCTGGGTGGCTCAGTCAGTTGAGCGTCTGACTCTTGATTTTGGCTCAGGTCATGATCCCCCGGTTGTGGGATTGAGCCCCATATCCAGCTCTGCACAGAGCTTGCTTGGGATTCTCTCTCTCTCCCCCCTCACTCTCTGCCCCTCCACAACTTGCACTCTCTCACACACATACTCTCTCTCTCTTTCAAAATAAATAAAGATTTAAAAATAAAATAATAAAAAATAATTTAAAAATAGAAACGATAAAAACAAAATTCCCTTCTTAATTAATTAATTAATTAAACATTTTAAAGCATTTTCAGAGTTTGTTCAGTATGCCCATAAAAGAACCTTCTCTCACTGGCTCCTGACTTTAGTGCGGTTAAATGTAGTCATTCCCCATCCTGGAATCTGAGCCACACCAAGCAACATCTCCAGGACTGGCTAACATGTATGAAAAGCTTACTATATGCAAAGTGCTGCTCTAAACACTTTAAATGAATTAACTCTGATTCCACCAGGCCCTGTACAGTAGATATTTTGATGCCATTTTACAGGTGAGGAGACAGTCACACAGCAATTAGGTGATATGTCCAATGTTACAGAGCTAGTCAGTAGCACAGCCAGTATTTCAACACAGGCAATGTGGCTCCCAAGCTGCTTTCTAATTTTTTTATTCCCCAAGCTGCTTTTTTAATCACTATTCTGGACTGTCCCACCAGGCCAGAAAAACTGCCCCTGGGAGAGTCTAAATGGACAGATAGTGTGCACATTATTTTGTCTTTGATAACTTCTATTACCCAATTTTCCAATTAAGATGGCAAAACATATTTTTATAGAACGTACATGAATATGTAATGCATATGAAAATCCATGCTGTTGGGGCGCCTGGGTGGCGCAGTCGGTTAAGCGTCCGACTTCAGCCAGGTCACGATCTCGCGGTCCGGGAGTTCGAGCCCCGCGTCAGGCCCTGGGCTGATGGCTCAGAGCCTGGAGCCTGTTTCCGATTCTGTGTCTCCCTCTCTCTCTGCCCCTCCCCCGTTCATGCTCTGTCTCTCTCTGTCCCAAAAATAAACAAACGTTGAAAAAAAAAAAATGAAAATCCATGCTGTTAACAACCTCTATTTGTTTTATATACTCATCTTTTATTTATTTTTATTTATTTACTTTTTTAGAGAGAGAGCAAGTGCAGGGAAGGGACACAGAGAGAGAAAGAGAATCCAAAGAAGGTTCTGCACTGTCAGCACAGAGCCCAACTCGGGGCTCCATCTCATGACACTGAGATCATGATCTGAGTGAAAATCAAGAGTCAGATGTTTCACCAACTGAGCCACCCAGGCTCTATATTACTTTTTAAAGTAACATATATATGCTACTTTTTTTTTTTTTATAATGGGATAATACTCTACACACTAATTTGTATAGTGGTTTGCTTTTAATTGAGATATCATTCAGATACCATAAAATCCACCATTTTAAAGTGTGAATTTAGTGGTTTTAGTATATTCACAAAGTTGTGCAATCATCACCACAGTCTTACGCCAGACATTATTATCTCCTCAAAAAGAAACCCATATCCATTACCAGTCACTCCTCATTCCTCATCCCCTCCATCCAACCCCATCCCTGGCAACCAATAATCTACTTCCTGACTCTATGGATTTACTTGTTGAGATATCATATAAATAGAACAATACGATATGTGACCTTTTGCATCTAGCTTCTTTCATTTAGCATGTTTTCATGGTTCCTCCATGTTGTAACATGTATCAGTACTTCGTTCCTTTTTTTGGCTGAATATAGTCCATTGTATAACTATACCACATTTTGTTTATCCATTCATCAGTTGATACACATTTGGATTGTTTCCACTTTTTAGCTATTATGAATAATGCTATTATGAACATTTGTGTACAAATTTGTGTGTGGATGCAGATTTCATTTTTCTTGGGTATATACCTAGGAGTAGAATAGTTGGGTCATATGGTAACTCTGTGTTTAACTTTTGAGGAATGGCCAGACTGTTTTCTACAATGGCTACACCATTTCCTATTCCCACAGCTGAGTATGAGTTTTCCAATTATTCTACCTTCTTGCTAATACCTTTTTTTTTTTTTTTTTTGGTAGTTATCCTAGTGGGCATGTGAAGTGGGACCTCATTTTGGTTTTGATTTGCATTTCCCTTATGATTTGCATTTCATTCATTGAGCATCTTTTCTTGCACTTATTGATCATTTAGATATCTTCTTTGGAGATACATCTATTAAAATACTCTGCCCATTTTAAAAATTGGGTTATTTGTCTTATTTATTGTTGAGTTGTAAGAGTACTTTATGTATTCTAGGGGCACCTGGGTGGCTCAGTGGATTAAGCGTCCGACTTCAGCTCAGGTCATGATCTCGTGGTACATGGGTTCAAGCCCGGCATCGGGCTCTGGAGATGGTTTCGGATTCTGTGTGTGTCTCTCTCTCTCTGCCCCTCCCCCGCTCATGATCTGTCTCTCTCTCTGTCTCAAAAATAAATAAAACATTAAAAAAATTTTTTTTGAAAAGAGTACTTCATGTATTCTATATACTGGATTCTTCTTCTTTTTTTTTTTTAATGTTTGTTTATTTTTGAGAGAAAGAGAAAGCATGAAAGCAGGGGAGGGGCAGAGGGAGAGGGAGATGTGGGCTCTGAAGCAGGCTCTGTGCTCAAACCCATGAACCCTGAGATCACTACCTGAGCTGAAATCAGCTGCTTAACTGACTGAACCACCCAGGTGCCCCTGTATACTAGATTCTTATCTGATAGATGATTGCAAATATTTTTTCCCCATTCTGTGGGTTGTCTGTTAACTTTTTTTTTTAATCAGAATTTTTTTTAAGTTTATTTATTTTTTTTTTGTAATCTCTCCACCCAACATGGGGCTCAAACTCATAACCCCAAGATCACGAGTCACATGCTCTACTGACTAAGCCAGCCAGGCACCCTTGTCTCTTAACTTTCTTGATGATGTCCTTTGAAACACAAAAGTGTTTAATTTTGATGAAGCCTAGTTCATCTATTTTTTCTTTGACTGTTGTGCTTCTGGTGTCCTAAGAAACTGCTTAATCTAAGCTCATGAAGACTTATGCTAATGTTTTCTTCTTATTATTGCCCCAACCGATCTCCTATTTAGACATTTAAGTTGTTTTTACATTTTGCTGTCTTAAATAATACAGCAGTGAATATACTTACAAAAATATTTGAGATACATCTATTTTCTTAGGACAAATTATTCAAAAAATGGAAGGCTGGATTAAAGGGTAACTCTATGGGGCACCTGGCTGGCTCAGTGGAAAGTGCATGTGGCTCTTGATCCCAGGGTCATGAGTTCAAGCCCCATGTTGGGTGTAGAGATTAAATAAATTAAAAAAAAAAAAAGGTAGTTCTACTTTCAAGGCTTTAGATGCACATAATCTCTTTGCTCTAGAGCAACAGTTCTCAAACTTTTTGGTCTTGGGACCACTTTACACTCTTAAAAATTACTGAGGTTTCTCAAAGACTTTGTGTGGCTCATTTCAATCCCTATTGCCTGTCTTAGAAGTTAAGCCATGGAAAAATTTTAAACATTTGTATATTTACATACTCATTTAAAAATAACTATAGTGAACCATTAAATGCTAACACAAGCGATACATATTTTAATTAAAAATAACGATTTTCCAAAAGAAACAAAAACATAGTTAGTGAGAAAAGTACCCCTTTTACATTTTTGCAACTTTTACATTATTTGCAACAATAGAATATGCTGGAGTCTCATATCTGTTTTTGCATCAATCTGCTGTGACATCACACTTCATCCAGATTCTGGAGAACTGTACTCTACACTAGTGAGAGGGAATGAAAAGGGCAAATAACATCTTAGTATTGACATGAAAATAATTTTGACCCCTCAGACCTCTTCAAGTCTCAAGGAGCCCTAGGGGTCCCTGACTGCTCTGAAAAATGTTGCTCTATAGAAAGAATTAACCAAAGTACACTCTCACCAATGTTTCCTTTTCCCTGCACCTTCATCAACACTGGGCATTATCATTTTTTTTTTTTTTAACATTTGTAACTTGTGAAACAAAAAGCAGTCTCTTTTTGGGATTTAATTTGTATTCTGTAACTTCTAATAATGTTGAAACTTTTTTTCATGATTTTTGCAATTTATGTTTTTCTTTTATAAATTGCCTCTGTATCCTTTGCACTTTTTTTTTCCTGGGATGGACATCTTTTTTTTTTTTTAATGTTTATTTATTTTTGAGACAGTGCAAGAGACAGAGTACAAGCAGCCGGAGGGGCAGACAGAGGGAGACACGGAATCTGAAGCGGGCTCCAGGCTCTGAGCTGTCAGCCCAGAGCCTGATGTTTGAACTCACAAACCATGAGATCATGACCTGAGCCGAAGTAGGACTCTTAACCGACTGAGCCACTCAGGCGCCCCAGGGATGGGCATCTTTTATTTTAATGATTGTAAGAGCACTCTTTATATTCAGGATATTAGCCCTTTGTCATAAACACTGAACATATTTTTGATGTGCAAGAGTTTTAAAAGTTATGATTTTTATGTAAAAATACCTATCATTATCTTTTTAAGTAAAACCTACACCCAACATGGGGCATGAACCCATGATCCTGAGATGGAGTCCCATGCTCTGCAGACTGAGCCACCCAGGCAGCACCACCCCCCCATCAGTATTTTTACTGGTTTCATCCTTTACTTTTGCCCAACACAAAGATAAATAAATCGTCCTCTAAATTAATTTCCTTCCAGCAGTGTGTGAATGTGCTTGTTTGGCCTAGGAAGACATCAGGAGGAACCCGATTAACATTTTTTTTGGTTTGTTTATTTATTTTTGAGAGACAGAGACAGAGCATGAGTGGGGGAGGGGCAGAGAGACAGAGAGAGAGAGGGAGACACAGAATTTGAAGTAGGCTCCAGGCTCCGAGTGGTCAGCACAGAGCCCGATGACACGGGGCTTGAACTCACCAACCTGGGGATCATGACCTGACCCGAAGTTGGACACTCAACCAACTGAGCCGTCCGGGCGACCCCTGATTAGCATTTTTGTAGTATTAATAAAATCTTCCTATTTTTATTCTATTGATTATTGGGGTATTACACAATGAGAGTGAAATCGCATTTGAGCCAGAATGAAGATGATCTTGGATGTCACAATCCCAGGACACTTCCCAACCAAATGTCCTTGGGAGAAAACTGCTAACCCAGAACAAGGTGACAATGCTGGGGTTTACTGTTTGTGTCAGATGAGGTGGGTCTCACCTGCTTAGAAGGGTAGAGACTTGTGAGTCTCCAGTTCCACACAAGAGAGGAGACAACCCACGCAGGTGGGCCCCCTGGCCACATGCCAACATTGTGGTGCCCAGCAGGGGGCTGTCTCATCGTATCCTGAGGTGGGGCCAGTTTATACCCAAATTTAGCAAGGGATTTGGGTATCCAAGCAGTTAAAGCTTTATTAGGGGACAATAGCCTACACACTCATGACCCATTTCTTAGGAAGAGACATTTTAAAATAAGAAAAGGAAACTAGAACTTAACAGTCTGACAGGATATTCTAGCTAACCACAAATTTACAGAATTATAGTTTAGCTACAAAGATCTTCTTTCACAACTTTTCTAAGATCTCTCCACTAAATGCTACCTGTAATAGCTTCACTGCTCTCTGAAAAAACTACTCAGAAACCATTACAAAGTGGATTTTGTGCAAAAAGCGACTAGGCCCCATTAGCTGGGATTTTCTCAATATTGTTTCCCATATTCTTCACCACACTAGAGATTTTTCTTTGCCAGTCTGGCAGGTGAAAAAAAAAAAAATGGCATAGCACTGTGTTCACTTTCATTCCTTAGATTACTGGTGAGTAAAATAAAATTTTTATGTTTCTCAGCTGTTTGCACTTCTCCTTTGGTGAATTACCTATTAACAACATCTTTTTCACCTTTTTCTATTGGCGTGTTCATACTTTTCTTATTGATTGAAGGCCTCATTATGTAGTAAAGTATTAACCCTTCATCAGATATGCTGCATTTTTTTTCTTAATGTGCCAGTTCCCATTTAACTTCTGCTTTGCAGAAGTTTCTAATGACTAAGTAGCTAAATCTATCAATGTTTAACTTTATGGTTTCTGTCTTTAGCATCACGCTTGGGAAGTCTTTCCCTCACCACAATTACTTTCAAAAATTGTCCTCTTCTTTCTTCTGGTATTTCATACTTTCATTTTTTTACATTTAAATCTAATCCATCTGAAATTTATTTTGGTATATACAATAGGAAAAGCTAGTGATTCCCCTCCCTGCCAAACTGCTAGCTAGTTGTCCCAATGATATTTATTGAATAACACAGGAATGAAAAATATGTGGTCTGAGTGTAGTCTTCCCCTCCTGGGCCTCTGGAAGACATTTCTAATCAAACACAGAACCCCTGGCTAAGCCTAAACTAGGCCTCACAGCCCTCCTTGAGCTTCAGGCAGCCACCTCCAACCTGTGAGATTTGGCATCAGGATGAAACTGTGTCACTGCTAGACTAATCCACCCTTTTCCCCATTGATGTGAGAGGCCTTTATTAGATAACACATTCTTTTTTATTCTACACTTTCCTTTTATCAATGTGCCTGTCGTTTCCTGTGCCAGCTCTATCCTCGTTGGTTACTGCATCTGTGTACTAAATGGCAATAATTGGTAGCATAAGCCTTACTCCCCTTTCAACATTTTCTTGACTATTTTCTCCCATCTAAACTTCTGACTAAACTTATTGCATCCAAGAACATTCAAAATAAATTAATTAAAATTAAAATTCGCATTAGATTTTCCAAGCTAGATACATAGTATTTCTTTCCATTTTTAAAGATTCCTTTATGTCTTAGAATGGTTTTATTCTGAGAGGTCAGACACAGTGCTGGTGAAGTTCATTCCTAGAGATTTTATATTTGTCGTGGCTATTCTAAATGGCATCTTTTTTAAAAAATATAATATCTAACTTCTTATTACTAGAAATAAGCTGCACGTGAGCAAAGATCAACATCTTTTGTTCATAACTGTAGCCCTAGAGCTTAAGAAACGTTGCCTTCACATTGTAGGCTCTCAATAAAAGTTTTTAAATGAGTGAAGGAATAATGCGATAAAGCAATGCCGCTTCTTAGTATGCCATTAATTTGTAACAAGCAAACTTGCCAAATTCTTTTATCAACTCTGTTTTAAAAGCAATTCTCCAGGAGCGCCTGGGTGGCTCAGCTGGTTGAGTGTCAGACTGGCTCAGGTCATGATCTCAGGGTTTGTGAGTTTGAGTCCCACATTGGGCTTTGTCTCCCTCTCTCTCTGCCCTCCCATGCTCAGATTCTCTGTCTCCCTCTCTCTTTGCCCCTCTCCTGCTTGTGCTCTCTCTCTTTCTCAAAAATAAATAAACATTTTTTTTAAAAAGTGATTCTCTGGAATTTTCTACATCTGCAAACATTGATAATTGCCCCATTTCCAACACGTATTGCTCTTATTTTTCTCTTAAGACTTACTGAATTGAATAGATTTTTCTATTCAGATTTCTATCATTCCTTCAGAACAATTCTAAATAAGAGTCATGACAGCAGGCACCTTTTGGTGTTCCGAGCTTTTATGGTAATACTTTAGTGCTTCGCTGTTAAGTGTGATGACTATAGGAAGAGCAAATTTGCTAGGAAGAATATAATGGGTTCCGTTGTGGACTTGTTCAGAGGGGTATTAGTGTGAAGATGTCCAGTAGACAGCTGGACACACAAGAAATCTGAGCTAGAGACAAAGATTTGACACTTAACAACAGGCGGTGGTTGAAGCCTTGGGATAGAGAAATTCACATGGAGAGAAGGCCAAGGATGGAAGTGGGGGACACAAAGCTCAAGGCTGAGCAGAGGAAGAGGAAACCATCCAAGAGATAAACATTAATTAGTAAAGAGAAGAGTCACAGGGAACCAAAGATGAGAAATGATGAACACAGCCAAAGAGTAAAGGGAGGGGGGAGGATGGAAAACAGGCCAAGGATTTAGTATCTAGGTTACTGATGACCTTAGTGAGTGTCAGGTGTGTCACTGTTATGATAGGGCTGAAGTCACCTGCAGTGATTGAGGTGAGGTGACAGGCTACTATAAGGAGTACTATAAGGACTCCTTCCAGAAGCATAGCAGGGAAGAGAAGCCAAGAGATGAGGTACTAAACTGACAGGGAGACAGAATTGAGGAAAGGATTCGGATTTTGCAAGTAGTAGTGACACAAAGCTATTTATAAGCAGAAAAAAAAGACAGTGAGAAAGACTGAAAGATGGAGAAAGAGGAGGAAAATCTAACCAACCAAAGAACAAAGGGTGTGGAAGAGATGGGCTCCCGTGTAGGCGCCCTATTAATCTCCATCTCTGCGTTCTCTGAAGTGGGAGGGAAGGATGTAAGATGGATGAGGATTGGTGTCTCTAGAGAAAATTTCCAACCTCTGACCTTTCTCCACCAAACTTGCAGAGTTAGGAGGTGGTAGCCCTGAGAACAGGGGATGTGTGGAATCACTGCCCTAGGGCCCTGCTGACTGGGGGGGGCGGGGGGGGGGAGTTCAGGGCTGCTGGGCAGAGCTTAGGGTTTCAGATGAATCTTGAAATTATAAATATACCTGGTCAGAGTAAAGGCCTTAATAAGAAAGCCTGATTTAATCGGTCTGATTTTTGTCCTGGCTATCAGGAATTTAAAAAGCTGCCCCAGTGATTCTAATGTGCAACCATGGTTGAGAATTGCTGAGGTCAAAAAAGTCAATTTGTGCGTATGGAGGCTGAATCTCCACCCCTGGGTGGGAGGACCAGGAGAGGCTCTGCTGCCCGGGCTGAGGCAGCGGGTTCCTGCGGGGGCTGTGGACATCCCCCCAATCAGAAGAGGATGAATTCCTGCCTTGTTCTGCTCTTCAGTTAGGATCTGAATTATTCTCCAACCTCCTGCCTTAAGTTCAACTGCAGACAGCTTCCCTAACAGGGAAACCCAGAGAACCCTGGAATAGCAGTGGAGGGCCAGGTTCAAGGATAGGATGGTAATTATGGCAAACAATACGCTTTTCCGCTTAGGAACCACGCCCTCGGCTGGGTTCACCGCGCGTGCGTGTGCGTGTGCGCGTGCGTGTGTCTGTTCTGGGCTGCCTATTCAACTGAAAAACAAAAGCGGCTCTGAGACTGGAGCGAAGGTTTAACGAGTGACCACGATGACTCATGCTGCTGAACTGTGAGGGCCACGGGGCTGCCACCCCCAGCGGGGCGGGGCCTGAGTGGTAAGAGTCACAGGTACAGCAGCTCCTGTGAACTTCCCGCCCTGTCCCTCCCTGGGCAGATACCTTTTTTTGTGTAAATATTCAGACAAAATGTAACTTTCCTTTTATAGCCACAAATGTCCCAGTGTCAGCAGGCAAGCTGAAGCAAGGATGAGGCCAATGGAACTTGCTAAGGCATGTTGATGTTCACACAAAGATTAGGGTTTACAATATTAGGCTAAAAACTGTGGCCTTTTTCAGAATGGGCTCAGGTTACAACAAGTGGCCTGGGCAGAGCATGGATGCCCCTGTGAGCAGGGGTCAGGAGATGGGACCAGCCCAGAGGTGCACAGTTAATGGAAACTTACAACGTGCAGATTTGGGGACATGAAACCTGTGCTGTCCAGCACGTAGCCACTTGCCAGGAGTGTGTGGCTGCTGAGCATGTGAAATGTGACTGGTCTGAATTATGATGTAAAATATCCACCAGATTTCAAAGACTTAGTATGGGGGGAAAAGCATAGAATAACTCAGTAATTTATGAATACTTTTTTTACACTGACTACATGTTGAAATAATATTTGGATGTATTAAGTAATCTGTGTTACTAAAATTGATTTCATCTGTTTCATATGACTGCTAGAAAATTTGTAATTCCATCTGTGGCTTCCATGATGTTTCTGTTGGGCAGTGCCACCCTATGCCCACCAAGAAATGAACTTTTACTGAACACTTACTTTGCTCATGGAAGCATGAAGGTATAAAGCTATATATAATAATAATAATAATAATAATAATAATAATAGCAGCTCCAGTTTTTACAAGGTTGACTACTTGCCAGGCACTTTGCACTGATTCCGTAATTTGCCCTAGGTAAGAAAGAACCTCCATTATTAACTTATTGGCCAAAATGCCTCCCTGGTAGCAAAGACCTTGGTATCTGGTTGGGGTGCATCACAGATACATGCCCTGATACAGTAAAGGAGTTGTCACATGGCAGAGAACACCCAAGTTAAAAACTCACCCTCAGGAATACGTACATTTTAAATGGTTTTTAATGCCAATGAAATACACAGCAATCTATCTGCATTCTTTCCCAATTTCTTAAGATTTTATTTTTAAGTAATATCTACACCCAATATGGGGCTCAAACTTACAACCCCAAAATCAAGAGTCACACGCTTTACCAACTGAGCTACCCAGGCACCCCTTTCTCAATTTCTTTTACAAAGATTGCCAAACTGTTTTGGCATGCTGGTCAGAGTATGCCGATCACTATCCCACCTTGGCTGCCTAATATAACCACGTGGGGGGCTTTAAAAAATCCTGAGTCCTGGGACCTATCCCCCAGGCATTCTGATGTAATTAGTCTGGTTTGGGGCCTGGGCTTTGGGATTTTTAACAGCTGCCCAGGTGATTCTTTAAAATTTTTTTTTTTCAACGTTTATTCATTTTTGGGACAGAGAGAGACAGAGCATGAACGGGGGAGGGGCAGAGAGAGAGGGAGACACAGAATCGGAAACAGGCTCCAGGCTCTGAGCCATCAGCCCAGAGCCCAACGCGGGGCTCGAACTCATGGACTGCGAGATCATGACCTGGCTGAAGTCGGACGCTTAACCGACTGCGCCACCCAGGCGCCCCTGCCTAGGTGATTCTAATATGCAACCAGAAATGAGAATCACTGGAGTAAAAAGTTAACTGGTCTAGGAATACCTGGGTGGTTCAGTTAGTTAAGCATCCAACTCTTGATCTCTGCTCGGGTCATGATCTCATGGTTCGTGAGTATGAGCCACTGAGTCAGGCTCCATGCTGACAGCGTGGAGCTTGCTTGGGATTCTCTCTCTCCCCCTCTCTCTTTGCCTCTCCCCTACTTGCATTTTCTCTCTTTCTCTCTCTCAAAATAAATAACCATAAAAAAAAAAAAATTAACTGGTCCTGGGCTGCCTGGGTAGCTCAGTCAGGTAAGCATCTGACTTTGGCTCAGGTCATGATCTCCTGGTTTAGAGTCCCATGTCAAGCTCTGTGCTGAGCCTGGAGCCTGCTTCAGATTCTGTGTTTCCCTCTCTCTCTGCCCCTCCCCTGCTCATGCTCTGTCTCTCTCTCTCTCTCAAAAATAATAAACATTAAAAAAAAAAATTACTTGGTCTAATGGATACTGGATTCCCCAACTGCAGGCTCCCTCATTTGCCCTCTCCCAGTCCATTCTGCCGTTCTGACTATAACCATTTGAAGCTGTGTCAGTGTTCCAAACTCATGACAAGGGGTTTGCCAGAGTGAACAGAGTTCACTACAAGCAAGGAAAGGGGACAGGCCTTTTTTTTTTTTTAATTTTTATTTATTTTTGAAGGAGAGAGAGAGAGAGAGACAGACAGAGCATAAACGGGGGAGGGGCAGAGAGAGAGAGACACACACACACACAGAATCAGAAGCAGGCTCCAGGCTGTGACTTGTCAGCACAGAGCCGGACGTAGGGCTCGAACTCCTGAACTGTGAGATCATGACCTGAGCCGAAGTCGGACGCTTAACCGACTGAGCCACCCAGGCGCCCCAGGCCATAAGCTTTCTTAAAGGCTGAGCATTTTGACTCAGACTTTTTCTGAATTGCTGCATTTAAAAAATATATTTTTTTTAACGTTTATTCATTTTTTGAGAGACAGAGACAGAGACAGAGTGTGAGCAGGGCAGAGGTAGAGAGAGAGACACACACACACAGAATCCAAAGCAGGCTCCAGGATCTGAGCTGTTAGCACAGAGCCTGACACAGGGCTTGAACTCACGTACCATGAGATCATGACCTGAGCTGAAGTCAGACGCTTAACCAACTGAGCCACCCAGGTGCCCCTTGAATTGCTGCATTTTAAAATTGTAGCTACTTTCGGGCATATTATGTTTAGTTTTATTAATCTCTCAAATTTTATTTATAAGCTTATACCCACATATACACATACTAGTGGGATGAAAGCAGCCAGGGATTATGGAAAGAACACTGGACATAAAGCCAAAAGTACTTGCAATGAGTAGTAAATAAAACCCTAGAGATCTAATGCACAGTATGGGGAATACAAACAACAATATTATATTATCATCAAAGTAAGAGACTAGAACTTAATGATTCCAACCACTAAAAAGAAAAGAAAGGATAATTATGTATCGTGATAGAGGTGCTAATTATTGCTACAATGGCAATCATATTACAATATATAAATGTATCAAATTAATCAAATTAACATGTTGTACACCTTAAATTTACATAGTGCTATATATCAAATAGTTTTCAATTAAAAAAGAAAAGCCAAGAGCATTTGTCTCTAGGCCTGGTCTGCCACTTCCAAGATCTCAGTTTCCCCATCTGTAAAATAGGTGGGTTGGCCTAGACAGGCCTAAGGCCCCTTCCAGCATAGCCATTTCAGGATTCTATATTGAGGTCAGACTCTGCCCTAGATTTTGTGTCTGATACCACAGCCAGAGAACAGGGCTGGTTTCCTTGCTAGTGGCAGCCACAATGGAGACTTCACCTTTGAAACAGAAATTTCCATCTGCAGCCTCTTGGCAGATCTGCCTATCCTCATCCTCCCTACCCCACCCCCTCCTCATGTAAATCAGCCCGGGGAATCAGATCTTGGAGAAACTTTGATCTCTTTATCTGAAGACACAAAGATAGCATTGCGAAGCCTGCTGCTGGTGTGGAGGTGGCACAGTTAGGAATGCTTCACATTTTTCTAGCAAGTTTCATTCCTACTATATTCTCAAAGGAGGGACTTTCCTCTGGCAAGGCTGGGGGGAAACTGGCAATTGAATGAGGGGAAGAACATGACAGGGTGGGAGTTGTCTTTGAAAGGAAGTATCGGCAAATTCTGATATGCAAAGTTTTGAAAAATCCTACATATGCAGTTGCTTAAAAAGAACCTGGGACTGGGCTATGAACTTGGTTCTGTCACTGAGTAATTTTACCTTCATGTTACCAAGCCACCAAGTGCAACACTCAGTGCACCAAGTGCACTCACTCAGCCCCCAGTCCCATTTTGCACCCCTCCAGCCTACCATCTGTCTGCACTGCCACCCAAGCTCGCTCTGACGTGCATGCATCTGACTGTATTACTCCCTAGTCTAAGATCAGACTCCAGTTCCACAGCCTCTGTTACCTGTGGGGGGGAAAAAATAAAATCTAAACTCTTCTCCATGGTATTTAAAGTCCTTCAAAATCTAGCCCCAGGCTACATTTTAATCTCATCACCTGCAGATCTCTGCTTCTCTCCTGCCCTCCAGCCCATTGAACCCACTGCCCTATGGTGCGATTTGTCATGTTCACCTGTGCACAGTCATGAGCCCCACTGGGAAGGAGGTAGTTTGGTCACCCTGGCTGTGTCTGTCCTCCAGCACCCATCCCAGTTCCTGGGACACAGGCTCAGTAAAGATTTGATGCCTGAATGACCACTAAATGGGCAAGCATGTAACGTAAGGCCCTTAGACTGGATGATTCCTAAATTCTCTTGTAGCACTAATTTCTGAGAACTGTTACCCTGCATAGAGCTCAAAATTGCTTAGGACTTGACCCAGTTCATACTAACAGTCACGTAGTTTTCAATCCGGAAAATAGAGACAAGCAGTCTGACAAAGAGTTTTAAAGTTTTTGTTCATTTTTGGTAAAGTTTTAGTAAAGCATACAAATTAAATTATAATGCAAGTAAATATTTTAGATCACAGTAAAAGAAAACCATCTTATAGTTGCATAACAATGCAAATACAGTTAATGCCACTGAAGTGTACACTTAAAAAGGGTTAAGATGGTAAATTTTATGTTACATGTATCTCACCTCAACTTTTAAAAATGGACCATTCCAGGGGTGCCTGGGTATCTCAGTCAGTTACGTGTTGGATTCTGGGTTTCTGCTCAGGTCATGATTTCACAGTTCGTAAGATCAAGCCCTGTGTCAGGCTCTGCGCTGACAGCCCAGAGCCCACTTGGGATTCTCTCTCCCTCCCTCTTTTTCTCTGCCCCCCCCCCAAAATAAATACATAGACACTTTTTTAAAAAGAAGAAGAGGGAGAAAGAAATTCCCGATTTAATAACATGTTCAAATATAACAATACCTAAGGTACCCTAATATCACTAATTTCCAGTAGCTACAGCTGTCATGCATCCCAGGACTAGGAAATAAGCACAAGTAGCCTCTGAGTGACACAATAAATGTCACTTGACTAATTAAAGAACATATTTTATGAGGTAGGTGATCTACATTTCATAGTCAAGAAAATTAAGGCTCAGAAAGGGTAATGCCTAAATTTATCCTGCTGGCCAGTTAAAGAATCAAGATTCAAAATTACCCTGGGCGTGGAAAGAGTTAAGAAAAACATGCTCTTTCCATTTCACTATGCCTCTGCTCCTTGGATGCTGTAATATTTATAATAGTTTTCTTGTTTGGCTTCGTTTGGTTTTGGTTTTGATTTTTTTTTTTTTTTTTTTTTTTTTTTTAGTCTTCCCAAAGCAATTTTGACTACCTGATCCAAATGGGACTTTACTGGAAGGGGAATGTGGTGGCTCAGAGAACGGAAGGCAGAACTAATAGATAGG
The DNA here is from genome assembly GCF_007474595.2 of Lynx canadensis. Lineage (NCBI taxonomy): Eukaryota > Metazoa > Chordata > Mammalia > Carnivora > Felidae > Lynx > Lynx canadensis. The sequence continues at coordinate 86,671,489 of NC_044305.1, forward strand.
ACCAGACCAGCAGGAATGGGGCAGCTGGGGGACTTCCTCTCTAGAATGCAATGGCTCATGTGATGCGGCTCCAATCTTGCCAGGCTCAGAGACTCTCTGTTCAGGTTTCAAATTTCCAGGAGACAGAATCTAGTTTGCCTGCTTGGGTTAGATGTCTTTAGCCCTATCGGTTTGCTCTGCCCAGGGAAATGGAGTCCTGAATCCCAGACTGGGCCAGTGGGGCTCATTTTAAGTGTTGGCTCTTCCTAGAGAAGGAGGGATCCCTGAGGGCCAAGTAGACCCTCAGGTATGTCCCCAGCAGGAAATTTTCTGGGAGAGGGGAGAAGGGAACAGGAATACCTTGTCATCCAGAAAAGGCTCTATAGAAATATCCTAAGTTACCAATTCAGCCTAAACTTTGCATATTGTTCCATTCATAGTTTCACTGTTATCCAGGTTTGCAAACTTTGGCAGCATATCTGCAGTTACAACCTCAACAGCCCCCTAAAAGTATTAAAACTTATCTTCACTGCACCAAGGTAGCCACTCTGGAGCTTGTCTTCCAAAGGCACTCTTGGGTGTTTAGTAGGACAGAGGGCGGCTCAAAGCAGGGAGAGATGAAAGCATACAATCCAGAAAGCTCAGAGCTTGCCTGGGAGGCAGGCTGTGTCTCTCTCCAGGAACCCCTGAGGCCGCTCTAAAAAAGAAAATTAAAATTTATGCCATGCATTTGACTCCATTGACTGCGTTTAGGCTCATTGCATAGAAACTTGCCCATGCACAGCTAATCCTAATAAGCAATAGCCACAGCGCCTGGCCTAAATTCTAAAACTCATTTAAGGCTATTAGAACCATTAGTTCTAACTCAACTTCAGCTATAGGCACAAATCACTAACCAAATTAAATGGCCAGCAGTTCAGCCAGCATTTCAAAGTCAGGAAGGCCTATGTATGAACAAACAACAACAGCAACTCCCATAGCACACAGCACCTTACTGAGAAAGCTGCTATTATTATAACCACTTAGGGATACGAAAAATGAGGCACAGGGGAGTTTTGACTTAGACTAGAACAGAATATTGGGAAACCCCAGACAGAGTGGGGACTTAATTTCAGGTCTTCTGACCCAAATCCCAACTGATGTATCTTATGAGGACATTCTTTTTCTTTTTCTTTATGTTTATTTATTTCTGAAAGAGAGAGAGACAGGGAGGTGCAGAGAGAGAGGGAGACATGGGTCTGAAGCAGGCTCCAGGCTCTGAGCTGCCAGCACAGAGCCTGACACGGGGCTCGAACTCGTGAACCATGAGATCATGACCTAAGCCGAAGTCTGACGCTCAACTGACTGAGCCACCCAGGCGCCCCCTCTTATGTGGACTTTCTAATGGATTCATCACTTCTTTATTTCCTTTATATTATCACCCTTCTGTCAGAGTATATTACTGAATTATTCTCCACCTTTACATGGAAGGGCCGGCTTCTCCATGCCAGTCTAAATGCACATGCAAAGAATGCACCGGATTAGTCTCTGCCTAAGAAAATCGTGTCACCCTTCCCTTGGGCTCTAATTTTAAGAACAGCTGAGTTGGAGCAGATCCGGTTGACCATTTGTTGCCAAATCCCGGATTACACAGAGGACAAGAGGAGTTTTCTAGGACTACATTAAATGGACTTTAGTTAAGGGTGAGGATTTCAGGACCATGGCACTAGAAAGAACCTTATTATAAACCTCAAGATTGAAATCCAACCCCAGAGTTTTTGCTTTTGCCTGTTAGATGTCAATCAAAGCTCAGTTCAGCCTCAGTGCTTACACACGGGTCTTCACTGTTCCTCTATGGACTGATGATTGGCCTCTCCATCACCCTCCTGGAGCAGGAGATGAACACAAGTGGCATTGAAGTGGGCAAAATTTGGGGAGAGAGAAAATCAGCCTCTTCATGGTTTCAATCTGTGTTTTGCAAACTCTGGGGCAAGACTCCATTAATGTGTTGTTAAATCAACTAAGTCAAGACCAACACTTTTTTAAATGAAATAAAATAAAATAGAAGTAATCAAACAGGAAATATCAGGCTATATCACATGTAGGTAGGGTAAGTAATATTTTGTGAAACATTTTAATTTTTTAATGTTTGTTTATTTTTGAGAGAGAGAGAGAGAGAGAGAGAGAGAATGAGAGAGCAAACGTGAACAGGGGAGAGGCAGAGAGAGAAAGAGACAAAATCTGAAGCAGGCTCCAGGCTCTGAGCTGTCAGCAGAGCCTGAAGTGGAGCTCGAACTCACAGACCACTAAATTATGACCTGAGCCAAAGTTGGACACTTAACCTACTGAGCCACCCAAGCGCCCCTTCATGAAACATTTTAAAATCATTTTCTTTAGGGGTGCCTGGGTGGCAAGGTCGGTTAAGTGTTCGACTTTGGCTCAGGTAATGATCTCGCAGTCCATGAGTTCCAGCCCCATGTCAGGCTCTGTGCTGACAGCTTAGAGCCTGGAGCCTGTTTCAGATTCTGTGTCTCCCTCTCTATGCCCCTCCCCTGCTGCTGCTCGCTCACTCTCTCTCTCTCTCTTTCAAAAATAAACATTAAAATATTAAAAAAATTTTAATACATATTTTTGCATGTCATATTTTGCAATATAAACTGTGTATTTTTACTACAAATCACAGGGGGGAAACGTTTGAAAGCCATTGATAGGTAGACTGAGAGCTGGAATGTCTAGGTTTATAATCCTCTGCAGTTAATACAAGATCTCAGCTGTCAGGGAATATCACGGGGGCTATTTAAAACTTGCCACCTAGAAGCATGAAACCAAAACCAAAAGCTGCAGAGGAAAAGATTTAGAAACCCATAAATATTTCTGAATGTTCTATGTTAAAAAGTGTAAAACAGAATTAAAAGGTGAACAACAAACTGAAAAAAATACTTGCACACACATTTCAAATAGTAAATTTGTTTAAAATATTTTAAATAATCTCTACACCCCACATCTCATAACCCCAAGACCAAGAGTTGCATACTGCACCAACTGAGCCAGCCAGGCAACCCCAAATAGTAATTTTTTTTAAGAGCAAAAAAATTTTTTTAAGTAATCTGTACACCCAACGTGGGGCTCAAACTCACAGCCTTGAGATCAAGAGTTGTGTGCTCTACTGACTAAGTCAGCCAGGTACCCCATAAATATTCTTAATATAAAAATAAGGATTCTAAACCAGGAGGAGAAAAAGCCTAATATCCCAATAGAAAAGGGCAGAGGCAAACCATTTTTTTAAAGTTTATTTATTTTTGAGAGAGAGACAGAGTGCGAGTGCACAAGTGAGGGAGGGGCAGAGAGAGGGAGAGTGAGAATCTCTAGCAGGCTTTGTGCTGTTAGCGCACAGCCTGATGTAGGGCTGGAATCCACAAACTGTGGGGTCATAACCTGAGACAAAATCAAGAGTCAGATACTTAAGTGACTGAGCCACTCAGCCACCCAAGACAAAACATTTTTTTTTTTTTCAACGTTTATTTATTTTTGGGACAGCGAGAGACAGAGCATGAACGGGGGAGGGGCAGAGAGAGAGGGAGACACAGAGTCGGAAACAGGCTCCAGGCTCTGAGCCATCAGCCCAGAGCCCCACGCGGGGCTCGAACTCACGGACCACGAGATCGTGACCTGGCTGAAGTCGGACGCTTAACCGACTGCGCCACCCAGGCGCCCCCAAAACATTTTTTAAAAAGAGAAATAAGGGTGTCTGGGTGGCTCAGTCGGTTGAGCCTCTGACTCTTGGTTTCAGCTCAGGTTAGGATCCCAGGGTCATGGGATCCAGCCCCGCATAGGGCTCCGGGCTGAGCGTGAAGCCTGCTTAAGACTCACTCTCTCTCCCTCTCTGCCCTTCTCTGCTCATGCACTCTCTCCCTTCCTCTCTAAAATAAATAATAAACACAAAAAAGGAAATTAAAAAATAAATTAAAAGGGAAATAAATAAAAAGATGTCCAACTTCACTAATGATGTCAGTTAAGACAATATATAATTTTTTCATCTCCCAGTGTTTTTTAAATACCCAGTTTTGCCAGGGATGTAAGAATATAAAAGTCATCACATACAGCTGATGGGACTATAATTAGATAAACTGGAGGAAAAATTGGGAATACACATGAGAAGTCTTAAAAATCATGTACCCTTTGGCTCAGTAATTCCTCTTCAAATAATTTATCTCAAGGAAACAATCATGGGTGTGTTCAAGGTTGCCTACGGTAGTAAAAACTTGGAAAACATCTTAACTGTCCAACAATAGGAATGTTATGGTCTCCTTTGTGTAAAAAGTATAATGAATAAATAAATACATAAATGCATGAATAGCAGAGTTCCCCAGCAAAGTCTGTCCTAGGCCATTTGAGCCATTTGTGGGATGGCCTGGTGGCTCCTTGGGAGTTCCTTTTCCTGAACTGGCAGGTGAAGCCAGTAGGAGGGAGGAGTTTGGGGAGCATAGGCTTGGGGGTGGGGAAAAGCAGACAATGGGCCTGTTGAATATCTGAGAGAGAGGTTTGAGACAGAAAAGATGTTTTCAAGAGAGATTTTGTGAGTTTTTAAATCTGGGGGTGGGGGCGGGATTGACAAAAGAGATATCATAGGTGTGGCAGTGAAAGGTGTCTGGGAGAAAAGTAAAGCAGATAAGAGGGTACAGCAAATGTGGGACGTGAGGGAACTTTGCAGGTTTATTTAGGGTGGTCAGGAAAGACCCCTCTGATGGGTTGCCATTTCTCAGAGACCTGAAGGAAAAGTGAGAACTACCAAAGAAGTCTAGGCAGAGGGACCAAGAGCAAAGGCCCTGAGGCAGCAACATGCTTGCTATGTTTGAAAAATAACAAAGAGGCAGCTTGGTTGGAGTGTGGTGAGCAGAAAGGAGAGTGGGAGAAGACAAGGTCAATGAAGTAGCTAGATCAGTCATGTAGGGCATTGATTTGCCTTTTTCTCTGATTGAGATGGGGAGCCATGGAGAGATTTTGAGTAGAGAAAAGACATGACCTAATTTATGCTTTTAAAGGATCACTCTGGAAAGTGCAATGTAGAGAACAGACTTGGGAGTCAGGTGTAGGGACTGAAGATAGAAACTGGAACTAGCTAGGAAGCTACAGCAATAATCCAAGCAGAAGGCAGTGGCTGGGACCAGAATGACAGCAGAGAAGGTGGTAAGAAGCGTTTAGATACTAGATATATTTGAAGGTAAACTGGTAGGATTTGCTAATGGATGGGGTAAGCTCTGTGTATGTGTGTGTGTGTGTGTGTGTATACACTGGGATCCCACCTCATTCCAAATGCATCAGATTCTCGGCAGATAGTTCATAGTATTACTTAAAGCTCCCCAGGAGAGAGGCACTTGGCTGGCTCAGTCAGTGGAGCATGCAACTCTTGATCTTGGGGTTGTGGGTTTGAGCCTCATGTTGGGTGGAGAGGTTACTTAAAAATAAAAAAATTAAAACGAAAAAAGCTCCCCAGGAGATTTTTTTAAATGTTTTATTTATTTTTGAGAGAGTCAGAGAGCATGAGCAGGGGAGGGACAGATAGAGAGAGGGAGAGACAGAATCTGAAGCAGGCTCCAGGTTCTGAGCTGTTAGCACAGAGCCTGACACGGAGCTGAAACTCATGGACTGTGAGATCTTGACCTGAGCCAAAGTCCAGAAGCTTAACCAACCAACTGAGCCACCCAGGCCCCACTCCCCGGGAGATTCTTTTTTTTTTTTAAATATAAAATTTATTGTCAAATTGGTTTCCATACAACACCCAGTGCTCATCCCAACAGGTGCCCTCCTCAATGCCCATCACCCACTTTCCCCTCCCCAGGAGATTCTAATGTGCAACCAGGGTTGAGAACCATAGCTCTAGGTTGGTAGGGTTTTGGGAAACTTGTATTCTTTTTCTTATCTTTATTTTCCACACTTTCTACAATAAAAATTGAAATAAAGAAGGAAAAGATATTTTAAACAAAACATCTTCCCTCCCCCATCCTGGGATATGAAATGAATAAGATAATAGCCATTGAGCTTTATTTTTTTCCATATATATGTATATGGAAATATACATATTTCCACATATATATATATGGAATATATATATATATTTTACCATTTTATTTATTTTTTTAGTTTACATCCAAGTTAGTATATAGTGCAACAATGATTTCAGGAGTAGATTTCTTTTTCTTTTTCATTTATTTTTGAGAGACAGTAGAGAGAGAGAGAGAGAGAGTGTGAGTGTGTGTGGAAGGGGGGAGCGGGGGAGGGGCAGAGAGAGAAGGAGACAGAGAATCTAAGCAGAGTCCAGGCTCCCAGCTGTCAGCACAGAACCCAATGCGGGGCTCAAACCCACAAGCTGTGAGATCATGACCTGAGCTGAAGTGGGATGCTTAACCAAATGAGCCACCCAGGCGCCCCTCCAGGAGTAGATTTCTTAACGCTCCTTACCCATTTAGCCCATCCCCCCTCCCACAACCCCTCCAGTAACCCTCTGTTTTTTCTCCACATTTAAGAGTCTCTTATGTTTTGTCTCCCTCCCTGTTTTTATATTATTTTTGTTTCCCTTCCCTTATGTTCATCTGTTTGGTATCTTAAAGTCCTCATATGAGTGAAATTATATGATATTTGTCTGTCTCTGAGTAATTTCACTTAGCATAATACCCTCTAGTTCCATCCACATAGTTGCAAATGGCAAGATTTCATTCTTTTTGATTGCTGAGTAATATTCCATTGTGTGTATATATACATATAAATATATATATACATATATATATACACACATGTATACACATATATATGTGTATATGTGTGTGTGTGTGTGTGTGTATATATATATATATATATATATATATATATATATATATATATACCACTTCTTTATCCATTCATCCATTGATGGACATTTGGGCTCTTTCCATACTTTGGCTATTGTTGATAGTGCTGCTATAAACATTGGGGTGCATGTGTCCCTTCAAAACAGCATACCTGTATCCCTTAGATAAATACCTAGTAGTGCAATTGCTGGGTCGTAGGGTAGTTCTATTTTTAATTTTTTGAGGAAGTTCCATACTGTTTTCTTTTTTTTAATGTAAAATTTATTGTCAAATTAGTTTCCATACAACACCCAGTGCTCATCCCAACAGGTGCCTTCCTCAATGCCCATCACCCACCCACCCCTCCCTCCCACCCATCAACCCTCAGTTTATTCTCAGTTTTTAAGAGTCTCATGGTTTGGTTCTCTCCCTCTCTAACTTTTTTTTTTCCTTCCCCTCCCCCATGGTCTTCTGTTAAGTTTGTCAGGATCCACATAAGAGTGAAAACATATGGTATCTGTCTTTCTCCGTATGACTTATTTCACTTAGCATAACACTCTCCAGTTCCATCCACATTGCTACAAAAGGCCATATTTCATTCTCTCTCATTGCCAAGTAGTATTCCACATACTGTTTTCCAGAATGGCTGCTTCAGTTTGCATTGCCACCAGCAGTGCAAAAGAGATCCTCTTTCTCCACATCCTCGCCAACATCCGTTGTTGCCAGAGTTGTTAATGTTAGCCATTCTGACAGGTGTGAGGTGGTATTTCATCGTGGTTTTGATTTGTATTTCCCTGATGATAAGGGATGTTGAGCATTTTTTCATGTATCAGTTGGCCATATGGATGTCTTCTTTGGAGAAGTGTCTATTCATGTCCTTTCCCCATTCCTTCACTGGATTACTTGTTTTTTGGGTGTTGAATTTGAGAAGTTCTTTCTAGATTTTGGATACTAACTCTTTATCTGATATGTCGTTTGCAAATATCTTCTCCCATTTCGTTGGTTGCCTTTTAGTTTTGCTGATTGTTTCCTTCTCTGTGCAGAAACTTTGTTATTTTGATGAGGTCCCAGTAGTTCATTTTTGCTTTTGTTTCCCTTGCCTCCGGAGACGTGTTGAGTAAGAAGTTGCTGCAGCCAAGGTCAAAGAAGTTTTTGCCTGTTTTCTCCTTGAGGATTTTGATGGCTTCTTGTCTTACATTTAGGTCTTTCATCCATTTTGAGTTTATTTTTGTGTATGGTGTAAGAAAGTGGTCCAGGTTCATTTTTCTGCATGTCGCTATCCAATTTTCTCAACACCATTTGCTGAAAAGACTGTCTTTATTCCATTGGATATTCTTTCCTGTTTTGTCAAAGATTAGTTGGCTATATGTTTGTGGGTCCATGTCTGGGTTCTCTATTCTGTTCCATTGATCTGAGTGTCTGTTTTGTGCCAGTACCATACTGTCTTCATGATTATAGCTGTGTAATACATCTTGAAGTCTGGGATTGTGATGCCTCCTGCTTTGGTTTTCTTTTTCAAGATTGCTTTGGCTACTCAGGGTCTTTTCTGGCTCCATACACATTTTAGGATTGCTTGTTCTAGCTCTGTGAAGAATGCTGGTGTTATTTTGATAGGGGTTGCACTGAATATGTGTATTGCTTTTAATGATTAGTATTGACATTTTAATGATATTTGTTCTTCTTATCCAGGACCATGGAATCTTTTTCTATTTTTTTTATGTCTTCTTCAACTTTTTTCATAAGCTTTCTATAGTTTTCAGCATGTAGATTTTTCACCTCTTTGGTAACATTTATTCCTAGGTATTTTATGGTTTTTGGTGACCATACAGCTGTATGTTAATGATCATTTCCCCATTTGCAAATCTTTTTTTAAAAATATTTTTTTTAGTGTTTATTTTTGAAAGAGAGCGAGTGAGCAGGTGAGGGGCAGAGAGAGAGGGAGACAGAATACCAAGCAGGCTCTGCGCTGTCACACAGAGCCCTATGTAGGGCTCAAACTCATGATCTGAGCTGAAACCAAGAGTCAGAAGCTTAACTAAGCCATCCAGGTGCTTCCCCACTTGCCAACTTCTTACCTTCTTTCCATGGTCAGAATAAATGCTACCTTCTCTCTGGAGTCCCTTGAGCTTCCCCAACTGTCTGTAATGGCTCATTTCTGCCCACTTCTATGGCTCATGGCCCCACTTTTTGGAGCCTAGTTCTTCAGTGTTTGTGCTTGGAGTCTTCTTTTTGGCTGGAGGAGGACTTTCCTGTGAACCTACTCTGGAAACTGTCAAAGCAGGCCCTTAGAGGTTCTATTTGTCTGAAGTCCCCAGTCCGGTTGGGAAAAATGGTGCAGAAAACCCTGGAATATCAGGTCATGGGGACACAAGCAGGCCAAAGTCTGTCCCTGGAACTGGGACATGCTGTGGCCTCCCCTGAGGCACTAGCTTCCTGGTTCCTTGTCCTGAATCCCTTATTCTTGGGAGGTAAGGAGTGAGCTATTTGTGTAAGAGTCAGGCCTTGGAATGTATCCCAAGTTCTCTGGCACCAGGTACCCTGTTTGGAGGCCTAATAAAAAGCTATGAAGAGTGGTGGAGAAAGCCTCTTCTCCTCTTACACATCCTCTGCCCACACACTATTTAGTATCTGGCTTTTATAAAAAAATCTTTTAAGTTATAGGAGTGCTTGGCTGGCTCATTCAGTAGAGCATGTGACTCTTGATCTTGAGGTTGTGAGTTCAAGCCCCACATTGGATATAGAGATTACTTTAAAAATTAAAAAAGCAAAACAAAACACTTTTTATGGGGCATCTGGATGGCTCAGTCGTTTAAGTGTCCAACTTCGCTCAGGTCTTGATCTTATGGTTTGTGAATTCGAACCCTGAGTATGGCTCTGTGCAGACAGCTCAGAGCCTGGAGCCTGCTTCAGATTCTGTGTTGTGTCTCCCTCTCTCTGCCCCTCCCCCACTTGCTCTCTCTCTCTCTCTCAAAAACAAATGAACACTAACACATTTTTAATCTTTTATGTCATGACTAATTATATTTTGCTCAAAAATATAATTTTGATGACCACACATTATTCTCATTAACCATAATTTAATCATTCCCCATTGTTCAAAATTTAGATTATTTTTAGCTTGTACTACTATATGTAATGCCACCTGGTAAATGATCTAAAAGGAATAAGTAGAATGCAGTCCCCATATTTTGAGACTTCAACTAAGAGGAAAATCTCATTTTCCACAGTTTTCCCCACCTTCTTTTTTTATTCTGCTTTGGAAAGGCAATCGCTGTTGCCAGCATCTGAATAATATTTATCTTTATTATTATTATCTACACTTGTAGATAGCTTTACAGTTCACAAAACACATTCTCATATATTATCTAATCTAAACACAACTATAAAATAGGTTATTATCCCCATTTTACATTTGGGTAAATTGAGGCTTAAAGAAGGTATATGACATGTTCAACATGACACAATTACTTAAACTTTTTTTTTTATTTGAGAGAGAGCACGGACACATGAGCCATGGCGAGAGGCAGAGAGAGAGAGAGAGAGAGAAAGAATTCCAAGCAGGCTCCACCTTCAGCACGGAGCTCCACTCAGGGCTTGATTCCACGACGCTGGGATCATGACCTAAGCTGAAAACAAGAGTCGGATGCTCAATGGACTGAGCCACCAGGGCCCACCCAAGGTAACGCATGAGAAGTTATCTGGTGTCAGAGCTGGGACTTGGGCACAGGTCTGGGACTCCCAAAACCATATCCTCCACCATGTACAAAGTCACATGCTAGAAGTCATGGGAGAGAGGTGGATGGTGGCAGAAGGAGAGGTACGGAACAACTCTACAAGTTAGAGTGGTCAGTGCCATCAGTGGAATACAAATAAATTGCTACAGCTTGTAAGGACAAAGCGTTTCTTCTCATTGGGGACCACTGCTGAAAGTTTTTCAAGAAAAACAATGACTAAAAGTCAGGTCTTCAAGGATAAGTAGGATCTGTATATTCAGAATAAGGAGGGCTTTCCAGAGGCACAGTGAAAGGGAAAGGAAAGTGTGACTGGTTGAGAAAAGGCCAGCACAGGGAGTAAGAGATGCGGGAAGAATGGAATTGTAGCCTCACAGAGGCTAGAGCCACAAGGCCTTGGAAACAGAGACTTAGAGCAATCTGCTGAAGGAGGTACCAAGCAAGAAAGGGCAGGGTCCTGATTTTACCCTGGCCTCTGGTCACCAGGACCAGTGTTCCTTGCATACAATAAACTTTATAAACCTCCTGAAACTAAGGGTCCATTTCCTTGGACTAATATTTGCTGTGGAGTATGGGATTAATAACCAGTGGGAAGATGAGAGATCAACATCAGATCAGAAGGCTACTGCAGTGGCTTGGCAAGGTGACAAATGAAGCCCAAAGAAGGTGGAGTCAGAGGAACAAAGAGGTGAGACTGGAGAAGTAAATATTGCAAAGGTTGCACCATTAGCGCTGGTACCTGATCAAATACGGGAGGCAACACAGAAGAAGGGACTAGACATAGGTTTTCAGCTCCTGAGAGAAAGCAGCTTCAGTGGTGTGAGAAGGGCAGAAGGGCAGGAGTGGTAAGAAGTTGGTGAGGAGCCAGAGAGAGCAGGTAGACTTCCAAGAAGTTGTGCGCCATTGCAGAGCATCTGCACCCATGCTTCTGCTGTTTGTGAAATATCTATCTCATATATATATATATATATATATATATATATATATACACATATATATATGCAAAATATATATATTTTGGGAAAATACACAAGTGATGTCACTCCTGGCCTGGAGGGTAGGGGTAAAATAGGTGGTTCGTAGGCAAGGGTCAGCTGTCTCTCTTTTTTATATTACACTTTTAGATTATGAACCATGGGCACATAATATTGAATAGCAAACTAATTCGAAAAAGTCTTTCAAGTTGTGTAGTAAATGTTAGGAAAGAAATAGGGCAGTAACAGAAGGGAGTGGCACGTTCTCCTTAAAGCACCTTCAGAAGATGAAACTGACAATGTGAGGGGGAGGGGTTAGGTGGAACAAGGCCCGGAGTGGGAGGAGAGAGGCCCAGGGCCCAGAGGAAGTTCTCGCAACAACGGAGGAGAAAGGGCCTTCTGTGGTGGCGGGTGGAAAATGGTGAGGAGGCGGCGAGGAAAATGGAGAGGGCGCTGCCAGCATTCCATCTCGGCCGAAAGCAGGCGTTGATGTAGTGATATTTACACTCGTCGGACCTGCAAAATGCTCTGCAGAATGCTCGTGGGCCTGAAAAGAACGAGTTCTCAGACCTTACTGGTGTAAATGGGAATTGTTCCGGCGTCGGGGGATGAATATTCCAGGCAGCCACGTTTATGGTGGTAAACACAGTAAACAAAGAAAAGGACATGAACAACATAATTATTAGATGAGCTGAGGCGCCTTCACGCCGTGCATCAATATTCAGCCATTAGTAGAGTAAACCCGGACAGGACTTCGGGTTTCCAAGGTGTGCTAGAAAAGCAAGATGCCAGTGTAGTATGCTATGCGATGCCATCTTAGAAAACAAAAGGAAACACTGTGTGTGTGTGTGTGTGTGTGTGTGTGTGTGTGTGCGCTCGCGCGCCCCCGTAGTTTTACGTGAGCATGGGGGTAAATACGCTGGCCAAAATTGGGATGGCGGAAGCAGAAGGAGAGAGGGGGAAAATCCTTAACACTTGCAGAGTAAAACGAGCAAGTGCAAAATAAAAAACAAAAAAGCTACGTAGGGCGCCAGGGTCGCAGGTAAAGACCGTGAGGCAGGGCTGATCCGGGCGCAGGCCAAGCGGCACCGGACCAGGGGCACCTCCGGCTTCGCCGCCGGTGGCTATACTTCCAGTCCGAGGATGTCCGCTCGGCGCGCGTACCTCGGTGCGAGCTTCCCCCGAGCTCTTTGTTAACGGAGGGTGGGGAGAAAGCGGGGCAGGCGCCTAGCGCACCGGGCAGCGGCGGCTTGGGGGGTGGGGCGGGGACGGCCCAGCGAGTTGCTCGCCTCGCTGCCCTTCCCCCACCGCCCGGCCGCAGCCCCTGCCGGCCGCCCAGGTCTCGTCCCGCCTCACGGCCGGCGCTCCCCAGCCCGGGCCGCTCCGCACGCCTCGCCGCCTGCTGGGCTACTGATGCCCTCCATCCACACAAAGACGCGTGCGCCCGGGCGGGGAGCGCAGGGGCTGGCACGCACCACCGGCGGGCCTTCTGTCTGCACCCCCTCTCCCGGCCGCCGCCGGCGCACTCCCACGGCCCCCACTCCCTCGTCTCTCGTCTGAGCCGCCATTTGCTCCTCGCCTCCCCGTCTCAGCTACCGGTGTTCTCAGATCTACTTTCCGTCTCTTCGTAGGTATCTCATGGAATTTAAATCCTACAGTATTTATACTTTGTTATCAGGTTTATTTTGCTTAGCATGTTTACAGGGTCCGTCCATGTTGTAATATGTGACCATTTTTTTTTTACATTGTACATAACAAAATTTATCATTGCAACCAAATTTAAGTGTACAGTTCAGTAGCACTAAGTACATTCACATGGTTGTGCAACCATGGCCACTATCGATCTCCAGAATGTTCCCAACATCCAACTGAAACTGTGTACCCATTAAACAATGATCCCCCCAACCCCTGGCAACCACCATTCTACTTTCTATTAATTTGGGGACATTCACCTTTGTATTTGCAAAGGGACAAAGCCACGCACTGGAGACTATCCAGATGCGGATAACAAGTTAGTAAAGCCTGGTTGTATGAAAAAGAGTGGCGGGAACTGAGAACGTTCAAGAAAGGTCCTGGGACGCCTGGGTGGTTCAATCGGTCAGTTAAGCATTGGACTCAATCTCTGCTCAGGTCATGATCTCACTGTTAGTTCCAGCCTCACACTGGGCTCTGCACTGACAGTGTGGAGCCTGCTTGGGACTCTCTCTTCCCTGCTTTCTGCCCCTCCCCTGCTCTCTCTAAATAAATGAATAACTTAAAAAAGAAAGTGAGGTCCTGGGATTATTTTAGTTCATGTAAACAAAACAAAACTAGAGGTTTTAGTTTAACAAATAGAAAGGCCAATACTATGATAACTGGGAAAGACTCAAGGGACCATGAAGACTGCCTTCACCCTCCTAAAGAACAACAATATAGGAAAGTGGACTGTCCTGTGGTTCATATTTAAAATTTTCTAGTAGCAGGCACCTGGGTGGCTCAGTCAGTTGAGTGTCCAACTTAAGCTCACAGTTCATGAGTTAGAGCCCCGTATCAGGCTCACTGCTATCAGCATGGAGCCCACTTGAGATCCTCTGTTTCCGCCTCTCTCTGCCCCTCCCTCGCGCTCACTCTCAAAAATAAAAAAATAGTAATAAAAAAAATAAAATATTCTGGTAGCCACATTAAAAAAATAAAAAGAGGGGCACATTGGTGTCTCAGTTGGTTGAGTGTGGGACTCTTGATTTTGGCTCACATCATGATCTCAGGGTCATGGGATCAAGCCCCACTGAGCATGGAGCTGCTTGGGTTTCTGTCTCTCCCTCTGCCCCTCTTCCCCACTGGCCTAATTGCTCTAAAATAAAAAATAAATTAGTTAATTAAAAATAAAAAGAAACACTAAAATTCTTAACTTAGCACAATGTATCCAATATATTATTGTTTCAACATATAATCAACTTTAATAAGATATCTCCCATTCTTTTTTTCTTTTTTTTTTTTTTTTTAATTTTTTTTTTTCAACGTTTATTTATTTTTGGGACAGAGAGAGACAGAGCATGAACGGGGGAGGGGCAGAGAGAGAGGGAGACACAGAATCAGAAACAGGCTCCAGGCTCCGAGCCATCAGCCCAGAGCCCGACGCGGGGCTCGAACCCACTGACCGTGAGATGGTGACCCGGCTGAAGTCGGACACTTAACCGACTGCGCCACCCAGGCGCCCCTCTCCCATTCTTTTTTTCATACTTGGTCTTTTTTTTTTTTTTTTAATGTTTATTTATTATTTTTGAGAGAGAGAGAGCAGGGGAGGGGCAGAGAGAGAGAGGAAGACACAGAATCCAAAGCAGGCTCCAGACTTTGTGCTGTCAGCAGAGCCCAATGTGGGGCTCAAACTCACAAACCATGAGATCATGACCTGAGTGGATGTCGGATGCTTAACTGACTGAGCCACCCAGATGCCCTTCATACTTGGTCTTTCAGATCAGGTTAGCCACATTTCAAGTGCTCAACAGCCATTTATGGCTACTATATTGGACAGTGCAGGGTTGGAACCTGGGACATAGGTATCAGACAGGTTTGGGATCAAGATCCATATTCCATTCCATTCCATACTAGGCTGTGTGACTGGACAAATTACTTACCCTCTCTTATCTGTTTCTTCACTTACAAAGTGGAACTGACAAAGCCCCCCTCTGTAGGCTAATTGTGAGGACTAATGGCATGTGAAGCATTTAGTATATGCTCACTAAGTGTTGATAATTATTAGTGGTAAATAAGATGATTATTAATTTGAAATAATGAGATTTCAGTATTACTGTTAGTATGACCTCATTCACTTCCATTAGATGTTATGGCTTGGAGACATTCCAGGGGGACAAAGTTAAAAGACAATGGACAAATTGGGAAAACCTATTTGCAACACATATAACAAACATTATTTTTAATATGTAGGAAGTGCTTGCAAATAAATAAGAAAATGGGGAATCTGAATGGGAAATTCAAAAAAGGAGACAAACATCTAAAGTGATTTTTTTGGGGGGGCGCCCGGGTGGCTCAGTCAGTTGGTCGACCGACTCCAGCTCAGGTTATGATCTCGCAGTCAGTGAGTTCAAGCCCCATGTTGGGCTCTGTGCTGACAGCTCAGAGCCTGGAGCCTGCTTCGGATTCTGGGTCTCCCTCTCTCTCTGTTCCTCCCCCACCCACACTGTGTCTCTCTCTGTCTCTCAAAAATTAATAAATGTTAAAATTTTTTTTAAAAAAATAAAGTGATTTTTTTTTTAACAAAGACCCATTTGATATAAGTTCAATTCTCCTAGGAACTGAATAAAAATAAACACATGAGACCATTGTTGAGTAATAAATTGCCAATGACCATAATTTTGCAGCACCTAATATTGAAGAAAGTGTGAAGAGATCAAATTTCTTTTCAAATCAAGATTTTCTGAAGTTTTGATAGATCTGATTCCAGATTATCAGGATAAACAAGCTGAGTTCTTGCTTCAAAGGGTGGGGGGTGGGGTACTACCCAGACAGCCTATTCTGCCCACCTTTTTCCTATTCCAAATGAAGCTGGACAGCCAACGCATACCTAGCAAGTTTGAGTTTTCTGCCTTATCACATGTGCAGTCACTTCACATTTGCTTTGCTAACAGTCCTTCAAAACTAGTGTTGACATTTCTCAAGGCTTGAAATAGTCCCAACATTGTTCCAAATTTGGGCAGGGCTAACTTACATTCTTACTTAAGCCATAATACCCCCAGAATATTCTTAGACTTCTGGCTAACTCCTTTGGGAATGCCTTATCTGCCAGCAGGGTCAGCTACGTAATTTGTGGGGCTCAGTGTGAAATCAAAGTGTGGGGCCTCTTTTTTCATAAAAGGGAAAAAGGCTGTTTATGTTCTGCAGTTGCTCTCTCAGTCTCTCATGGTGTTTTTTATTTGCTATTTATTGTTGTGCTCTTAGGTATGGGGACACTTGAAGGACAAGTGCAGACCCTTTGAGGTGCCGGGTGCCACTGCCCTGCCCTGAGACAGCATCCATATCCCAGTCTGGGAAAACTTGACCCAGTGGGCGTGGGGGGTGGGGACTAATCAGACTCGTCTAAGTCCTTCGTCTTCTGTTCCCTGCATTGTGCTGTACAGTGGTGCCTTGAGACAAAAGATGCCTCACAGTACAGGCCATCTCAAAGGGAGGGAGGGGTTAGAGGGTAAGAGGAAACTGAGAGAAAAAAACACATTGGTTAGGAGATCAAAATACTAACACTGCACGTACATCAGTGTCTGAGAGCTGGGGTAATGAGTCAGCCCCCGGAGAACTGATCCACTCTTTGTGTGTTAATAAATCAGGTCTTGAGCCAGGCAAGGCTGAGGGCCAGACTAAGCTCTGAGGTGAGTTGACACCAGGGGGATCTTTGTGGGTGGCCAGCCAGTCTTACCACAGTGACCCCATTCTGTCTCCCTGCATGTACTTCTAGAAAGTTCCTCGAACTGTTCAGGGGCTTGAATGGGAGAGAGGATGTGGTTAGTTATAGGCTAGAGGTGGGGTCTCACCCTTTTTCCCTCCCTTCCTTTAAACTCTTTTACTACATCACAAATCGCCTCTCTTCAGGTGTACTTCCAGGCCTCTGCCTTAGAGGGTAAGCCTACAGCCTTCTGAACATTTGGAAAAGGATACTTACATATGAAGCCAGTGCTAAGAATGCCTTTAGTTAAAGTTTAGGGGCCAACCTGCCGCATTCCACGTAAAGCCAGATTCTACACATGGGTTTCCCCTTCCTCCCCCACTCACTGGAAATCCAGCATTAAAAGAAACCAACACAGGTCCCGCACTTTAGTCAGACAAAGGATGAGAAATGGTTCTTTCCTGACTCAGAGGGAAGGGCTCAGCACCCAAACGCTGGTAACTACATGAGCCGAAAGAGGAGGGCTGGAGTGGGGCAGGAAAGCACCAGTCTGGCTCATTTAGTGTCCTCTCCAACAGCAGCCACCTCAGTATCTTTAGCCAAGACAACTATCGCACTCTTATCACTTAGGAAAGTTAAAGGGTTTTAGAAATGGGATAAAGACACCCCCCCCAAAAAAAAAGAAAGGAAAAAGAAATGGGATAAAGACCAAATATATACTTATTATAAATCACAGTTGCAAGGGAGCCTGGGTGTCTTAGTTGATTAAGTGTCTGGCTCTTGATTACAGCTCAGGTCATGATCTCATGGTTGGTGGGACCAAACCCCACGTGGGGCTCCGTGCTGATAGTGAGGAGCCTGCTTGGGATTCTCTCTCTCCCTCTCTCTCTACCCCTCCCCTGCTTGTGCACACACTCTCTCAAAATAAATAAATAAACATTAAATATTAAAAATATACATAAATAAGTCACAATGGTAAAGATGTCAATTTTTCCCTGTGGTAAACTGAAAAATGGTCCCCCCAAAAGATATCCATGTCTCCATTTCTGGGATGTGTAAATGTTACCTTATTTGGAAAAAAGGTCCTTGCAGAAGTGATTAAATTAAGGATTTTTTTTTTTTTACGTTTTTTTAATTTTATTTTTATTTTTGGGACAGAGAGAGACAGAGCATGAACGGGGGAGGGGCAGAGAGAGAGGGAGACACAGAATCGGAAACAGGCTCCAGGCTCTGAGCCATCAGCCCAGAGCCCGACGCGGGGCTCGAACCCACAGACCGCGAGATCGTGACCTGGCTGAAGTCGGACGCTTAACCGACTGCGCCACCCAGGTGCCCCTAAATTAAGGATTTTTAAATGAGGGAACTATCCTGGATTATCTGAGTGAGCCTAAATGCCATCAAAGGCACACTTACAACAGAGAGGCAGAGGATCTGACACTCAGAAGAGGGGATAATGTGACTATGGAAACCGGAGCAATGCAAAGAGATCAAAAGTTAGCAGTTTTGAGTGGTAAAACCATACATAGGTAATTTATATTTTTCTTTTTAATTACCTGGTCTTTTTAAAACAAACATGCACTGATTCTAAAAAGATGTACTTAAATGTATATGATTGCTCTCTGTTTCAATAGGAGCAATCAAAATGTCTTCTTTTTCAAGAACATGTTTTAGTATGCCTAGTTGCAAGGTACATTGTTTTCACCGAGCACCTACTATCTCTTAAGTTCATTGTATATTATATTATTCAATCTTTCACAGCGATGTTATGGGACAGGTAATAAAAATATAAAATAATTCCCATTTTACAGATGAGGCAATGAAGCCCAAAGTCAGTCATCTATTAACATCAGGACTAGGATTTGAGAGCACATTGGTCTTTTTTTTTTTTTTTAATTTTTTAAATGTTTATTTGAGAGAGAGAGAGAGAGGGATCCCAAGCAGGCTCCTCACTGTCAGCATGGAGCCCTATGTAGGGCTCGATCCCACCAACAATGAGATCATGACCTGAGCCGATATCAAGAGGTGGACACTTACCCAACTGAGCCACCCAGGAGCCCCAGAAAGCACATCTGTCTTTAAAGTCCATGCCCTAATTTGTAATTTTGAAATAACCTAAATGTCCCTCAGTGGGAACCAATCAAATTACAGCATATCCATACACTGTAAAACTCTATAGCCATAAAAATAAAAACGACAATGCTCTCTCCATATTGATAAGGACATGTTTCGAAAATACAGTGTTAAGTGGGCAGAAAAAACCAACAAAGTGCAGAAGGTGTGTATAACATGGTACCATTAAAGTTAAAATGCAATAAGAGTATATTTTTGTTTCAGCTTGTATATACATGAAAACAACATTAGAAGGATAAACAAAAACCTAAATACAGGGTTATCTATTTGGGGTGGGGGAAATGGGCAGATGAGGCATAGGAACATGACAGATACTCTTCACTCTATACCTTTATATATATATATATATTTTTAGTTTTGAGTCATGGAGTCAAATTACCTATTCAAAAGTAAACATATAAACCTTTTAAAAGCAAAATATAATCAAACATAGCTCTTTTGTTTTTCTACTCTTTTCTACTCTTCCACACACCTCACACATCCTTGGAGGGCAGTGTGCATCCCCTTTTCAATGAGACTCCTCTAGTAGTGCTGACAACAGCATCAGCACACAGACCAGGAGAGACTGCCGTGCTAGCAAGCAGTGCCAGACCAACCACACTCTTTCCTTATCCCTGACTTAGAAAAATAAAACCAGTAGGCAAATACACTAGTCAGCATTTCTGAAGCCAGCTGTTAACCAATCCTCTTCTTGCCCTTTACTCTCTTTTCTTCCTTTTTCCAGAAAAACCTGGAAAGCTCTGCAGAACTTTGCAAAATGCTTTAGTAGTGCTGGCTGCCTTGTTGTTTTCCTTCTCTCCTTTGGCCTGTGTCATCCTTGCAGGCAAGGACCGCAGTCTGACTTCCTGCCAGCTCGCCCTGCTGGGTTCATCTCAGTGCCTTAAAAAAAAAAAAAAAAAATCTGCATTTTCCTAAACCTACGAACCTCAAATTAGAGGTCATTTTGTACAACTCTCCACCCAGAGTAGAACATTCCAGTTGTAAAATTTAGCAGAGTAAATATATTTGGTTTTAAAACACAATCGCTTGGTTTCACTTTGTCTAACCAATCAAGTCGAGTGACAGCTCTCATAAAATATCTGCTCTTGCTAAGGATCCCACAGGGCAGGTCTATTTGTGTGTGAAGTCTAACAGTGCAGAGAGCCCCAGTAAATTTCCATTTAGTAATTCAGTGACTGTTAATCGACACCTAATGTGTATCCATGGGTGTCTGAGGCCCTGTGCTGGGGATAGAAACAAACATGAGACTCAGTTCTTGCCACCGATCTCTAATAACCCTGTTAGGACACCATCAGCTCATAGATGTGTCGGGACTCACTAGTTTTGTTCTTTAAAGCCATTTGCAAGGTATCAACTATATCACTGAGTTATGGGCATTTTCGTGGTTAGCTGTTGTCAGAAATATGATTTATATGAACAGTTTTCTCCTTTTTTAGGGTATTGGGGAAATACCTTTTCTATTGCAAAGATCACAGCCAGAGGTTGAACTCTAGGTAATGTAATCCATATAAGACTCACTAACCTTTTCAGGGTGTTAATTTAGTCATAACAGTGTCATAGCTTTCAGTTTCCAGCTTTCATTAGCTGGAATTCTTTCGCTAATGTGCAGGAAATTTGAGATGTATGTATGCCAGATGTGTTCAATGAAAGGTTCTGCTTAAATCAGATGTGAGTCTAAAAGCAAGACATTCCCAGCGATGCTGAGCTTGGCAGGGATTCAGGTGTCTAGAATCATACCACATACATCCCCTGAGCGTGCTGGGCCAGAACACTACCATGCAGCGTTGCTAAATTCACTAGGAACTCAGAGCAGAAGGCCCCATGGAGACTGCATACCCACTCCTTATTACACATGTACAGCATCACCAGGAGTGATACCACGAGATTCATTCTGTATTGGGTTATTCTCAGAGGAAAACCCCAACCAGGTTGAGGATAATGAGCACCATACACTGTAAAAAGCATCAAGAAGCTATGTGGCTTCCACATATCCACACAGAACACATCAGCAGGAAGAAGGAGCATTATATTACCAGGTTTCCTGTCAGGACATCCTGGCTCAAAACACAGTTTTGTCACTGAAAAACATAAGATAACCGGCAGATGTGAAACTGCAAGATTGTGTCCTTGAGGCTCTCAGAAATCTGTCAGCTTAAAAGGAGAGCTCAGGGGTGCCTGAGTGGCTCAGTCAGTTGGGTGACTGACTTCGGCTCAGGTCATGATCTCACAGCTCATGAATTCGAGCCCTGCATCAGGCTCTGTGCTGACAGCTCAGAGCCTGGAGACTGCTTCAGATTTTGTGTCCCTCTCTTTCTGCCCCTCCCCTGCTTATTCTCTCTCTCAAAAATAAACAAAAAGCAAAAAAAAAAAAAAAAAAAAAAAAGGAGAGCTCAAAAGCAGGTATGAAGATCACTCATTCCAATTACTGAGAGGTAGTTTGTTTTTGTTTTTGTTTCCAGGCAAGAGGAGCATGGGAATATGGAGACATGAACTGATTCAAGGAATCTGGCCTGGGGAAGGCCTCATGCACAGATTCTGAGCAGACAGGGTCTTGTCTTAAAGAGCCTTGGACCAAATTTACTACCAGCCTTATCCCGACCCCCATTTCCCCAGCTTCAAAGAGAATACAGGTGACCACAGACTCCGAAGTCTTGCAGGTTGGTGCAGACTTTTGAGAACCTGTTGTACATCTCTCACCCTTGTTCCAATGGGTACTATTTGTTAACACTAGAACTCATACTGTCCCACATTTGATCTTTCCTTCCTCAACCACAAACTTCTACTTCCTTCTATTTTTGTCTTCAGAATGCCAGTATTTTGTGTCCCAGTTTCATCTTGGGCACCAAGGAGTAGGATGAACTTTATAGTTCTGAAATTCTAGGTTCAGAAAATAGTGCTGTGGAGCACAAGGTGGGTGGGTTTCACTGTCACTCATGCCTGCACCTGTGAACAGGGAACCTCCTGAGGAAACACATATGGTCTCATCATATTCCACAGCCACCCAGCCACATCTCTCAAGGCCTGACTTCCTTTCCTCCCCACGCCCCACCCTCTGGGCAGAAGTAGCTGAGAAGGTGCTTCTCCAGCTCTTTCCTCTTCCCTGCTTAGCTCTATTATAGTTCACTAGGCCAACACTTTTCTTAGAACCAAAGTGTTTCTATTTAGGGGTCTGGGGAGCAATTCCATTTCCCTCTATCATCTCACCTGGATTTTCTGGCTTTCAGAAGAAAATGCTCCACTCAGAGATCTGGACTTATTTCTTCCCAAGCAGTGAGTCATATTCACAGACAAACCTTATCTCCTGGGCCACAACCTGGTTGGCTCCCAACTCACAGAATATGATCAAAGACTGTGTGTCTTTGTATCTTTATATTAACTTGCACATAATTCATTTAAACTTTGGAGAAAAATGCCTCATCATATCCTCCTACCTCCCCACCACTTGTTTTAATTTTCTCCACAGCTCATCCGACATACTATACCATCCTTCCTCCCTCCCTCCCTCCTTCCCTTTCTTCTTTCCTTCCTTCCTTTCATACTGTTTTTCTCTCTCTCCTCATTGGTCTATAAACTTTTTGAAGGTAGGGCTTTTGTTTGTTTTGTTCATTTCTGTATCCATAGGACCCAGCTCAATGCCTGGCACAGGGTACTCAATAAATGTTGAATAAACAAACTGTTGAATGAATAGCTGCTTATCCTTACTTTTCTCTGGGTCCTACCACTCCCTCTCCTGCCACAACGTTTTTACCTTGGCTTAACAGCTAAGGGATCATATGACTATATATGTTACATCAGCTCTGGAGGGGAGTGTACTTCTTCACCTCTGACATCTCCATCTGCTGAAACCACATTCACCTGGCAAGTCCTACCAACCTTCTCGTGGCACCATCCTTTAACCTCCCACAATAATCTTACCATGGTGATCTAGAGCACTCCAAGCCTGCATCACTCAACTACAGTTTAACACTTTCTGCCTTGTGCTGAGAATATAATTTTCCTGGATGCAATTTTTCTGATGCAACAGGGAAGTCAACAATAAGACGAGGGTAGTCTTTCCTTGGCGAAGCTAGCTTCCCACCCCTGCTCTCTCGTCTCCTACCCCTTTTCCACAGGTCCCCCTAGGCAGTACTTAATTGCTGAATTAAAAGAAGAACCCAGATCTGGGCCTTACACTTTCAGGCTGGCCAACTGCAAGGGGACCCATCTCTCAAACACTTATTAACTAAGTTCACACAGAGGCCAAGGGACATATAAACCAAATGCCAATCAATGTATGGATTCAAATGAAGAATAACAGACATTCTGAGGCTCTGGAATGGTTGAATTGACTTGACTGGCTGATCTTTTCCTCATGGTCTGAAGATTGCTTGGTAAATATGGAACTTAGAATAAAAGTAACTGGGGCTCAGTCGGTTGAGCGTCCAACTCCTGGTTTTGACTCAGGTTATCATCTCACAGTTTGTGAGTTCAAGCCCCACATTGGGCTCTGTGCTGACGGTGCAAATACTGCTGGGGATCCTCTCTCTCTCTCCCTCTCTCTCTCTCTCTGCCCCTCCCCTGCTTCTGCTCTCTCTCAAAAATAAATGGGGAAAAAATTAACTTAAAAAAAAAAAAAAAAAGTAACCTGAAGTCACATCTCTCCTTTAGGGCAGGGCCCTTCTTCCCTGCTGTATGAGCAGTCTGACCAAGGAAATCATGGAGCTCAAGTCCCCTTAGTCAAGACCTACCCTTCTTTAGGCAGTGCTGGTGCTTCCAAGGATGGCCAAATCCCTCATGTTCAGGTCCCCAAAACACTTTATAACACAATTGATCAGACTTAACCAAAATTATGACCATTTTCCAGCCCTTCCTTCCTGAGATTGCTCTCAGTCATCTGACCAATGTTCTGGGTGTCCTCAAACTTTCAGGCAATACACTTGAAATTTCATGGTTTACTTTCCTGGATAGTTAATCACCCATCACATGTAATTTTACTGGTCTGAAGGGAAACTCATTTCCTGTCACTTAGGTGTGCAGGCTGTATTAGACAAAACAAAAGACATTTCTCCAATTAGACTATAAGCACCTAAGGGTCCATACCTTGTAGGTTTTAATAAATATGCCATGAGTCAGGACAGCAAGGATTGCTTTGCCAGCAAAGAGAAAGAAAAAAACGAAAACAAAAACAAATGCCTATTCAAAGTGACCCTGAATCAAGTAGGCTCATCTGTTCTCTTGATTGGAAACTACCTGCCTTGCTCAAAACCATGGAGTATTTACTTACAAAGTTCTGGGTTTTAAGGAATTACTCCAAAATACCTGAGTCCTTATTAGCTTGCCTCATCTTGGGAATTTTTTTAACTATTGTGCTAGCCAAGTTCAAGAATTAAAAGAATGAAAATGGAGAGGGGACTTCTGCCTTTGTTGCCTTTCTCTTGTCTCTTGCAGTTCCACGTACAACTCAGCAGTGAGTATGAGCCGCCACTCTCACAACATAATATAGAGAACACAGCCGTCCCCGAGGTACGCTGGATCCAACTTACTCAGACACCACATTTCTGCCTTTTGCCTTGCTGACTGGCAAATGAGCAATGGTTTGTAGAAGCAGCAGGTGCAAGGAGAGGTGGCTCCTGCCAGGTGCTAAAAAAAGGCTCAACTCTGATACACAGGAGTCCTTCCATTAACACATCCATGACTGAGGCAAAGTGGGGGGAAGTTACCCCTTCTCTGTCTTTTGGAGTCACAAATGCTGCCCTTTGTCATTTAACCTGGTTTTGCTTTGATACAAATGGCAGGAGTGGCCAAGAGAGTGGGGGTATGGAGGTGAAGCCCACACTGTACCATGCCTTCACTCATACCCTCTAGGATGGTCCTGGGCATCACACATCCTAGAGAAAGGCTGCCCAGGTACTGTTTCTTGCCACTGCCACAGAACCAAACTTTAGAATGGACTCACAAACACATGACTCTACCATATCCTTGCTGTGAGTTATGTCATTTAAGCTGGTGAACCACAGTTTCCTCTTCTATGTAAAGGGATGATAATTCCACCTAGCTCATAGGACTGGTTGTGGAAATCAAATGAGATGGTAACTTGTGTGAAAAACCTAATACATGGGAATGCAAGCGGGTGCAGCCATTCTGGAAAACAGTATGGAGGTTCCTCAAAAAACTAAAAATAGAACTACCCTACGACCCAGCAATTGCACTACTAGGTATTTATCCACGGGATACAGGTGTGCTGTTTCGAAGAGACAGATGCACCCCCATGTTTATAGCAGCACTATCAACAATAGCCAAAGTATGGAAAGAGCCCAAATGTCCATCGATGGATGAATGGATAAAGAAGATGTGGTATATATATATATATATATATATATATATATATATATATATACATACAATGGAGTATTACTTGGCAATCAAAAAGAAGGAAATCTTGCCATTTGCAGCTATGTGGATGGAACTGGAGAGTATTATGCTAAGTGAAATTAGAGAAAGACAAAAATCCTATGACTTCACTCATATGAGGACTTTGAGAGAAAACAGAGGAACATAAGGGAAGGGAAACAAAAATAGAAAAACAGGGAGGGGGGCAAAACAGAAGAGGCTCATAAATACGGAGAACAAACTGAGGGTTACTGGATGGGCTGTGGGAGGGGCGGTGGGCTAAATGGGTAAGGGCCACTAAGTAATCTACTCCTGAAATCATTGTTGCACTATATGCTAACTTGGATGTAAATTTTAAAAAAGAAAAAGAAAAACCTAATAGTTTGTGACACATGCTAAATAGCACTTCAGGATACATTAGTTTTCCTCCCTCAAGAAGACAGTCTTGCACTGTTTACTCAGACCAGCCTCCTACATAAGCTACTGGAAGCTAGCTTGTCCCCAGGGATCAGGCCATCCCAGGAAAAATGACTTGGCCACAGCAACGTAATACGAGACGAAACATTCTGACAAGGCACAGCAACAGGAGAGAGACAACTGAAGGGTACCTGGCAGTGTGTGCCCTAGACAGGGTTCCCAGCAGGAAATCCTGTGGTGCCTCAGTTAAGTAGTTTCACAAGGGCTGGGGCCCAGACAAAAACTCCAGTAACCACCCGTCCCTAAACTTTCATTAGGCCCCATGTTCAACTCATCAGGTCGTGGATGAGCCCCTTGCCCCCTTTTCTTTCAAAGCCACTGGGCAGGCTGTGGAGTTCACATTAAGAAAAGGGAAGCGCTTCTCTTAAAAACCAGTACACGGAACTACACGAAGCCTTCTAAGGGCTACCGAGGGATTAATGGCCCTGCAAACTGGTTCTAAGGACCCAATGGCAAAAGGTGGATTTTAAGTTTCATATTTTGACCGACCATCTACCCTGTGTTAGGGACAGACTAATACATCTCTTAACTGGATGGTACAATCCGTATTTTACAAAGGAAGAAACCGACACTCGAGAACTGAATGACTCGCCCAAGGCCAAGACTAAGCGGCGGGTCGGGATTCAAAGCCCAGTCTCCTTCCAGAGCCCACATTCCTCCTCTCTCCCGGCGCAGGCAGGAAAGGGAAGAGTGGGGGCGGGCCAATACTGGGAGGCCGGGGAGGAAGAAAGCCTGAGCCACGGCGGGGAGGGGCCTGGGCGCGGCGACTCCTTCCCGGAAGAGCCGCGCGGTCTGCAGCTGGTGTGCGGCCCGGGCCCACGTGCCCCGAGTCCAGTCCGCTGCCCTGAGGGCGCGCCGGCCGCTGCGCGGGCTTGGACCCGCCCCCAGGAGGGTGCCAGGAAGTCGGTGCTCGGCTTAAAGTTGGACCCAGAGGTGCCCAGGGCACGTCTGAGGGCGACCTGGGCTAAATAACGACCTCGAAAGGGCCTCGCGCAGGGACGAGTGCCCCTCCCCATCGAACCCGCCTCGTCAGCACCTTTCCAGCAGTTCGGCCACACAGTGGGTCACGAGGTGGGCGTGGCCCAGTCAGCCTGCGCGCGGCGCCACCCGCCCTCCCCTCTCCTGGCGCGCCACGTCCCCGGCCCCGCCCCCGCGAGCCACGCGGGGAACCCCAATGTCGTCACCACCCTCCTGCACTCGCCTTCCCGCGCTCTCCAGAAAAGACGCGAAAGTGGTGACGTGTCCCGGGCTCCAGTGAGGCTGCGCAGAAGGCGTCGGCAACAGAACGTCCTGCGGCGCCGCCTGGTGGAAGAAAGAGCTGCCCAACCGGCCGGAAGGAGCGGCGCGGGCGGGAGGGGTACGTGACTTACGTCACCTCGCTGAGGAGGGGGGAGAGGGGGCGGCCGCCACGTGACCGGCCCCCGCCCGCGGCGCCAAGGCGTCTTTCTCTTTCTTTTCCACCTTTCTGTGGAGTAACCTTTATGTCCTTTGTTTTAAGGGTAGGACTTTTCCTTTTTGGAACTTACCGAAGTAATATTGTTCATCGGAGAAAATTTGAAAAAAAAAAAAAAGGAAAAAGATAACGAAGAAAATGAATGCCAGCACTACACACACCCTTTCATATTGATTTGTAGCTTTTCTGTTAACATTAAACAAAACATTCCAGTCTCAAGGCCAAGTTAGAAAAACACGACTGAAAAGGAAGGGAGAGCAAACAATAGGCAAAAGGGTAATAGATGGTATTTAATGAGGATTTCACACACAGTACTTTATTTAGTACACACATCATCCAGGTGAGGTCACCGGACCATAGGGTTGAATAACTTTCCCAAGGTTGCACAGTTAATAAGCTGGTGGCAGAGTCAGGGTTTGAACCCAGGGTTTAAAATCTGAACCTTAAGGTGGTGTAAAGAGGACAGTTGAAAAAGTGCTGGAGAGAAGGGAGGAAAACCGCAGGGAATGTCGTGGTGGTTACAGATAACACTTTTTACTTCTGAAATTGTGGAGTTGGAACCAGTTGGTAGGAGGAAGGCCAGTGCCTCCAAGGGTTGGAGCAACTTCGTGGGAGCATACCATAAAGCATCTCAACCTAACACACTGCCTTGAAACGCTTAGGTGCATGCTAGCTATTGCTCTAGCAGCTGCTGCTGATTGCTTTGTGTCACCGACCTCCAGCCCTGCCCTCCCATTAGTGGCAGTGAGAGGTGGGAGTCACAGTACCAAGTCAGGCATTAGGTCTTGCTATGGAGAGTGCAGTCTGGAGTCCAGCTGCATTTGTGCAGTCCAGTACATGCTGCATCCAGTTTGAGGACATAAATGCAGAATCTTGGACCCCACCCTAGAACCTCTGAATGAGAATATGCTAGATTGTAACTAGATCCCTGGGTGATGCCTATGCATAGAGCACTATGGTAAAACACGGTATCCTATTCCCTTGGCGAGGCAGGTGTGATGGTACAAAGATGTGAAGGGAGCTTGCAGAGCTGGATGGTGGGAAGGCATGCAGACAAGGAGCAAGGTCTGTAAGGCAGTTTTTAAAAAAGCATCCAGGGGTGTCTGGCTTGCTTAGTCAGTGGAACAGATGACTCTTGATCTCAGGGTTGTAAGTTCGAACACCAAGCTGGGTATAGAGATTACTTTTAAAAAAAAAAAAAACAACTTTAAAAAAGCATTCAATAAGGAGTATCAGAAAATATCACAAAATAGGAAGAAAACTAGGAAGCCAGAATCTGGGAGACGAAAAGAGAAATAAGCCAAGGGGTTGAGAAGGTTCATCTTGGGAAAATTCACCAAAAAAAAAAAAAAAAAAAAAGACCCAGGAATTTTTCTCTGTGGCTAACTTTTCTGTGTTGTATGTGATGTGAGTACTTGAGAGGGTTCAGGTCATTCAAAGGGCTGGAGGAGGGCAGCCCCTGCCCATTCTCTCACCTTTAGCAGATACAGTGGGATTTCCCTTGGTTATTCTAATAGAGAGCAGGTTTTGGGCTCTGACATGGGAGAACCAGATACTGACAGAATAGTACCTCTTAGATGATGTACACAGGCTGCATTCTGTAGGTGGCCAGAGCTAGATGAGTAGGAGGCCAGAGTGTTATGGTGTGTGTGCATATATATGCATGTACACATGGGTTGGAAGAAAGGGTGGGCTACTGGCAGAAAGGACATAATAGGAATCAGTGAAAGGGTGAACTTATGTGACTGGGACCGATGACATCTGGTACCATGAAAGAACTAGGTGGCGGGCCTACAGACCCTCACTTATGTGGGTGGTTCTTAGAGTCAGATTTTCAGGAGGTCTCTGAGTGGCTTATCGTTCTTCTAAGCCAGCGAGCTGTTGAGATGACAGTAGTTCTGGTAGAAGCAGGGACATGATAGGTTAGAACCAAAGTGATCTGGGTGGAGTGGCAGCAAGTTGTTCTCATTATGCCCACAACATTAGGGGCCCAGCCATTTTGTCTGGAGGAGTTAAGGTGGCATCCCTCTCATACCTATTAATATTGTCTAAGGATCGTCAGTCCATGCACTAAACAGGTGACTACGTGGACATGGAGGTTTTTGAGCTGTTCACTCCGGAATACAAATGGTGGCTGCAATGTTGAAAGGCATTAGCTTTTCTCCCAGAGATGGGGGATTCCTATGACTAATGGAGGTATGCAATGGATAGCAGGTGGGAGCATGGAGAGGTGGGGAGGCAGATGTGTGCAGAGTTTGAAGAGCCTTTTTCTGCTGGGAGTATCTGGGATCACCCTGGGGTGGTAGTGTGGGCTGAGTCTGAAATGAGGTCAATGCTAGTGGTGTCCCAGAGGTCTGGATGTTGAGAGTGGGTACAGTACTCTTACTGGTACTTGTAGGCCCATGCTTGACCTGTTAGAGAGAGTGCCAAATTAGAATTATTGGTCAATGTAACTCTGAACCCCATTCCAGATTTTGATGGACTGTGAAGGTGGGTTGGGGTGGTCCAGGGTAAAGACCTTAACACTTCAGTACTGTTCCTCTTTGGGTGGATCATTTGTCCCAGCCATGTGTTTTATGGCCTTTGTGGGTATTCTCATCCGTGGCTATAGTCAAGTACTACTAGATCCAGGCATTTGCCTGTTACTCACAGGTCTGTCTTGGTCAAAAAGCTGTAACCAATGTCCTTAAAGTACTCAGGTTGCAGGATTTCCTGAATGGACCAACCACTGTTTCCTTGGGTGGTCTTCCTTTTCAGCAGGCTCTGCTTTACCTAATTTCTCTTCTCCATATCTATACAAACCCTTTCTCCTTTAAAGTCCAGTACAAGTTCTAAGTTCTCTGTGAAACTTTCTGGAGTCTCCCGAAGGAATTCCCCCACTGCCAAAAGCATTTGTGAGCTCTCCACACAAGCTATTCCCTCAATCACACAGGATAGACAACACTTAATTTGCCTACCCTTTCCCCCTTGGAGGGACACAGCTCCCCTTTTACCAAAAATGCCAATCAGAGTCTTTCTTGTGGGTCTTTGCCCTTCGGAGGAGAGAGAGAGTAGAGCAGCCAATCCCGCTCCAGTGTAAAAGTGTAAGTCTTACTTTCAGGTGCCTGAAAAGTCGGAATTCTGGCTAGAGGGTGCTGCTCTGTGCTAAGAGTGAGTGAAGCCCCAGGAGAGACAGTGATGGGTCAGATGGACCTTGGCTCCAGGGTTCCTGAGGCCTAGTTACACCCTAGTGCCACCCAGGATGGCTGTCCAGCCCTATGTTAAAGTCCATGAACCATTCATTCCCATTTTTGCCTGAGCTGGTTAGAGTTGGGTTTTTGTTACCTGCAGTCAAAAGAAAACCAGGAGTCTCCTTTATGTGGGATTTTTCTTATGTTCCCAAGGACAATCGTTTACAAGGAATTTATATCAAAGTAACATAATAAAGTAGATAGAACATGCCCTTTGCACTAAAATGAAACATTTTTAATGCCGTTTCCAGCAAGAAAAACAGGCTGTCTCTTTAACTTAAAAGAAGAGGTGATATCTAAACTCAAACACTAAGGACTAAATGAGAAAAATGGGAATATAAATGAAAGTGTCTGGCACACAGGAGGCATATAGGAAATGGTCACTCCCTTCTTTTCTCCCTGAAGACAGGCTTCCACTTCTGTGTCCTTCAGTATCACCATTCTGTGATCAATGAGCTCAAAAACAGGAATTGAACCTACCAGCTCTTAAACTTGTTGGAGAATAAAGAAGGAAATAAATATCTAGGGAACAAGTAATTAGAAGCATTAGTTTGAAATGTCAATAATCCCTTGATACCTGGACTTCTTTTTCCTATTTCACTGTTACTTAAATCTCCCCAAAGGCTTATAATTTTATAATCAGGCCAACATGAGATATACTTTGGAAAAACTAGTGACATTGTGCTTTTATTTGAGAACAAAATAAATGGGCATGACTGGAACTCTGTCAGGATGGTCCTTAACATTCTGCCCTAAACAGGGTATTATTAACTTTCCAACACTGTTGGTGTAAGAAGTGCTGCGAACATCTTAGAGAATTAGAAAAAGTTTGAAACAAACTCTAAAGGTGAGTTCTTTAAGAAGGAAAGAGAGCTGGTTTCCTTTTTGTTCCTTTAAAAATTCTAGCCAGAAATATCATCCAATTTATAACGAAGACCATACACAGCAGCACCAAAAAAGGCCATTTACAAGAAGAGTTTTTCTTCAACAGAATCCACTTGAATGCGATAAGAAATTGCATCTTGGCTAAGAGCAGTTCACTAGGCGACAGGGCCATCTAAGTGCCTAACTAGTATTTAAATTGTCAAGGGTTGGGAATGTGCAAATTTAGCAGCAAAAGACTCTTGTTTTTTCCCTTGTCAAGGGAAAGTGATGGTGGTCAGAGGCGCCAGTTCCAAGGGCTGGTCCAGCGGTGGCCGCTGGTCTTGGTATTCCGCCACATGCCCGTTCCGGTGGTGACCGTACTCAAACTTGATCCGAAGCTCACCAATCTTGGACTGAGGAAGGATATCTGGAATCCACTCAATGATGAACGGTGTTGGCTCCTTTTGATCTGGGGAAGTGTTGCCTGAAGACCAAAAAAAAAAAAAAAAAAAAAAGAACATTGATTAGTACCATTCCAAAATTTGAGGCTGGACAGATGTAACTCTGTTCAGTAATAAAAAAAGAAAAAAAAATTAAAACAACAACAACAAAATAGGAGAGAGAAACAGTGGAGAAGAA
Source organism: Lynx canadensis (assembly GCF_007474595.2). Lineage (NCBI taxonomy): Eukaryota > Metazoa > Chordata > Mammalia > Carnivora > Felidae > Lynx > Lynx canadensis. The sequence continues at coordinate 86,703,512 of NC_044305.1, forward strand.
TCAAGGGAAGGGAAAAGTGATTACTGGTGTATCTATCCAAATAAAAATTTCAGGGAACTGTCTGGCACCCTCAAATGAAATAAGACCCAGCCTCCATGGAAATAGAGCCAAAAGAATACTAAGGAGAGCCCAGATTAAGAAGAAAAGATAGCTGGATGAGATTAAAAGGGAGGCTAGCAAGAAAAGGTCAAGTTTCAAGGAAACCAAAAACAATTAAAATTACATGGTTCTAAAACATACTACAAACCCATAATAACCAAAGGAGTGTGGTACTGGCATATGTCTAGACAGATTAAATGAACAAAACAGAAAGATCCAAAGTGGACACAAATAGAACAGGAATTTAGCATAATATAAAGGTTGCATTTTCAATTAGTAAAATTAGTGATTAGTCATTTCAGTTAGTAAAATACAAGTGTTTCTTATAATAGTGTGCATCAATTAGATAACTATCTGGAAAGGGGCGCCTGGGTGGCGCAGTCGGTTAAGCGTCCGACTTCAGCCAGGTCACGATCTCGCGGTCCGTGGGTTCGAGCCCCGCGTCAGGCTCTGGGCTGATGGCTCGGAGCCTGGAGCCTGTTTCCGATTCTGTGTCTCCCTCTCTCTCTGCCCCTCCCCCGTTCATGCTCTGTCTCTCTCTGTCCCAAAAATAAATAAACGTTGAAAAAAAAAATTTAGATAACTATCTGGAAGAAAATAAAAGGTGGCAGAATCATACCTCATACCTTACATCAAAATAAATTCCAGAGGATCAAAGATTTAAACATGAAAAACTCAGGTTACAGAATGCTTTCAAAAAAATATAAAACACTAGCAGGGTCCAACTCTTGATTTTGGCTCAGGTCATGATCTCACGGCTCACGGTTCATGAGATCTCTCTCTCTCTGACCTTTCCCCCACTTGCATTCATGCACTCTTTTCTCTCTCAAAATAAATAAACATTTTACTAAAAAAAAAAACTAGCAGAATTTAAAATAATACAATATACCTTTCAGAACTATGGGGCATCTGGCTAGTTCAGTTGATAGAGCATGTGAATCTTTTTATTTATTTATGTATGTATTTATTTATTTTTTTTAATGTTTATTTTTGAAGGGGAGAGAGAGAGACAGAGTGTGAGTGGGGGAGGGACAGAGAGAAAGAGAGACATGGAGAATCTGAAGCAGGCTCCACGCTCCAAGCTGTCAGCACAGAGGCCGACAACAGAGCTCAAACCCACAAACTGTGAGATCATGACCTGAGCTGAAGTCAGACGCTTAACTGAGCCATCCAGGAGCCCCAAAGCATGTGAATCTTGATCTTGGGGTCCTGAGATCCCATGTTGGGCACACTGCTTACTTAAAAAAAAAAAAAAAAAAAAAGAAAAAAGGGCAAAGAAATTTTGACACTTGCTACAACATGGATGAACCTTGTAGACATTATAGTAAGTAAAATAAGTCAGAGAAAGGAAAAATACTGTATGATTCTACTTACATAAGCTACCTAAAGTAGTCAAATTAATAGAGACAGAAAATAGAATGGTTGTTGCCAGGGACCAGGGGTGAGGTGAGAGTGGGGAGTTACTAATTAATGGTACAGTTTCAGTGGAGGAAGACAAGAAAGTTCTGGAGATGGATGATGGTAATAGTTGCACAACAATGTAAATGTGTTTCATGCCTGAGAACTATACACTTAAAAATGGTTAAAATGGTAAACTATTTTATTTAAAATTTTTTTTTAAGTTTATTTATTTATTTTGACAGACAGAGAGTGAGCAGGGGAGGGGTAGAGAGAGAGAAGAGAGAGAGGATCCCAAGAAGACTTGGCACTGTCAATGCAGAGCCTGATGTGGGACTCGAACCCATGAACTATGAGATCACGACCTGAGCGGAAGAGTCGGACACTTAGCCAACTGAGTCACCCAGGCACCCCTAAAATGATAATTTTTATATTATATATGTTTTATAAAATTTTTTAAAAGTTAAAAAAATATTGTTTAAGAGGCACCTGCGTGGTTAGTCGGTTAAGCGTCCAACTTTGGCTCAGGTCATGATCTCACAGTTCGTGAGTACGAGCCCCACATTGGGCTCTGTGCTGGACCCTGCTTCAGATTCTGTGTCTCCCTCTTTCTCTGCCCCTCCCCCACTCATGCTCTCTCTCTTTCTCTCTCTCTCTCAAAAATGAATAAACTTTTAAAAAATTAAAAAAAAATGTTTAAGGTAGATATGGAAAGCTGTCATGATAATATTTTTAAGTTAAAAAAGTATCCGAGGTATGAGCCCATGTTTTGCAAACTCTTTTCATGTGTAGAACAGAGTCTAAAAGGAGATATGCCAAATTCTTTTTTTTTAATGTTTATTTTTGAGACACACACACACACACACACATACACACACACACACACACACAGTGCGAGTAGGGGGAGGGGCAGACAGAGAAGGAGACACAAAATCTGAAGTAGGCTCCAGGCTCTGAGCTGTCAGCACAGAGCCTGTTGCAGGGCTCAAACGCACAAACTGCGAGATCATGACCTGAGCTGAAGTCAGAAGCTTAACTGACTGAGCCACCAGGCACCCCTAAAATCTTAATGGTGATGTCTTCTATGGTGCATGAGCTTATAGGTGGTTCACTTTTCTCCTTTATGGTCTATAATGAAATCTATGACTTCTCTATAATGAATATGTATTACTTCTATTCTGTTCTATTTATTTTTAGAGATTTTAAGTAATCTCTATACCCAACATGGAGCTCAAATTTACAACCCCAAGATCAAGAGTCATGTGCTCCACTGACTGAGTCAGCCAGGTGCCCCTTATAATTTTATTTTAAAAGCATTGTTTCAAAAGAAACAAAACACTTTATTCCATGATGGCCTTTACAAGATGAATGCATGTGTCTTCTTTGCTTAAGGTCAAGATCCAATGTCTAGGACAGTTCAATGCACACAGCTAACCTTCAAAGGAAAATGAGCTATTGAAAGCACAATTTCACTTACCAACTTTGAGAAAAGTTTTTAGTTCCAAAGGTCGCAGCACAGGTTGCTTTTCTATACGACCATAGGTTTCTGCTATGCTCTCTACTTCCACTTTAGGGCATTTAAACAGCTCGTAAGTCCCATCCCGGTTCTGGATAAAACTCCGAGTGATTTCCAAGGGCATCTGGACACGAAGTCAATACCAAGAAAGGTGAGAAAGGAAAAACTTTCAAAGTAGACAAACATTTGGATGACAACAGATCTTTCACTTATTCTTTTTTGTTACACTCAAATTAATGGAAACCTCCTCTTGTATTTTCAAGTAAATGCTATCAAGAAATCTGCCTTTTCTCCTTTACATCATTCATGACTTTCCTTTTTTCTCTATAACTTTAATTTGAACCCCAGCCAAACTATCTATGAACTGAACCTCTAACATCTTCATGGCTATGCAATGGCTGCTGGCATAGACTTGCTCTCAAATCAGTTTTGTTCCCTTCCCTCCTGCTCTGCTAGCATGATTCTTCTCCTAAAAGCTCTACTGACAGCATCTACAGCTGGCCTAACATCTTGTATGCTTCACACCATCCTTGGGACTAAGCCAGACAGAACTTGAACTGGTCTTTGCCACTAAACAGCAGGGCATATAGCCTGTTTCTCATCGGCAAAATTCAGTTAATACCAACACATGGTTGTGAGTTTGAATGAGGCGATGCAGGTAAGTGATGCCCAAACAGACCGACACTCCAAAATTATCAATTAGTTCTCTTCCTTCACTTGACAGTGACAGTGCCTCCCTGAACACTTGCTCCAGGTGAGAAGCTATCTCTGTAACATCCAACAATTAAAGAGGTTCCTCAAGTGCCTTTAGTGCTAACACAGGGCTTTTCTAGGGTTCACATGTAAGTTTTATAACTACCAAACAACTTATTCTTTTTCTGAAAGTAACAATGCCTTGCAATTAAGCTAATCTTAATGTATCAAACCACACTATGCTGAATTTTCTACAATATTCCATTACTGTAGGAAGGGAAAAGCCTCAAATTTTCAGGATCTGCTTGAAAAAGAAAATGTTTAAAAATGTCTAAGATTCCTCTTGCAAAAAAGAATGCCAAATAATTAAGGGTCATTTTTCTAATGAGAACTACATTGCAGTTTGTGGAGAAGCATTTAATTGTGCTGAGTTCATTGACCTCACAAATAGTATATTATCTCAAATTATTTATATAATTTCTAGCTCCCTGCCGGTTAATGTAGGGCTCACCATAGCTAGTAGGGGTTCATTATCTAATTCACAAGAAAAATGATCTCTGTTTTCTGATCCTAAAGGCAAAGAAAAAGGATATTCCAATTTAAGATACTTTTTCAAACCACAGGGAATACCCATTAAAATCACAGTCAGAACTATACAGCCATGAATATTTCTGAATAATCTTTTAGTATGAAAAAAAGGAATTCTCTTCAGTGTCTATAACTCAAGGAATTGGTGCAAACATACTTCCTGCACTTGCTTCTCTTTCTTCCCCTCTTTGCCCTCCTACTATTGTAGAAATACACTCTTACCTCTGGAGTATCTAAGATTTGTTTAACTTGCAGGATATTAGTGATATGCCAGGTATACTTGGAAAAGGTTCCCAGTGGCAAGGCGTCTTTCCGAACAAAAGCTTCAATGTAAGAAGGGAACAAGATTAGACTACCAAAAAAATAACATTCTCTTTCATTGTATTTGTTATCCAGTTTTTAGAAAGTTCAGTGCAGTGCTATCCTTTCCTTATAGAATCTCAGCACTTTTAAAAAAGAAATTCTAGAGGCAAATCTGTAATAGGTTTGGCAGAAATGTGGTAAATCAAATGATATGGATTTCTGCTAACAGATGTCTCTGATGCTTCTTTGAGATGCTACTTATTTTTGCTACCTTAGCAACTGATTTCTTTGTTTGGTATAGCTACACGCACAGGACTCCATTATAAAACAGCACCTTACAACCTCTCACAACTTTAGATATACCAGAGGTCAAATTATAGTTCTTAAAAGAATTACATGGAGTTTAGGCCAGTTAACATGGTTGCCAACCTGTTGCCTTGCCTGAAGGATTATAAAGGGGTTTCACCAAAAGGCCTGCAAAAATAGCTAAAGGATGGGTTAAAAGTAATGCATTAGGAGGCCTAAAGTTTAAGGTGAAAGAAAGAATCAACACTGCCTCAGATAGATAAGCTGTGAAGACAAAGATTTTTATAGCCCTAAACAGTGATTCACAGATAGAATTCAACCTCAAAGATAGAATTAAACCTCAGTCCCTATTATAATCATCAAATAATTACTAACTAAAGAAATAGCATTGATGTCCAGCTATAGTTACTCTTGGGCTATTTATCATTGAGCCATCTATTCTTCCTCCTCTCTCCCTCGTTTCCTTACACTACCTAATAAGTATCATGAAATTTCTAGTAGAAGATGTAATAGAAAACCAAGAAATAAGCACCAGAATAATGTAATTATAAAGGGTTCCAAGCCTAAGAATTACTCTAAAAATAAAATCTTCCTTCATCAAAATTGGGAACCATGAAAAACAAGTTTTTGTTTTTGGTACAGATTGTAATATGCTTCCAAGAAGCCAGTGCAAATAACAACTGGAACTTACAATGCTTTTGCTGAAATTGGTTCATATCTAGAAAATGTCAAACTTCTTAGTGGGCACCCTCATTACACTTCACTGTCCTTTTACCAAGTTTGTGCTTTCTGAATTTTTCCATTAACTCTTACTGGAATAAGTATGGTACCTTTGAGGGGAGTGATCATTATTCCAAGAGCTGACTGGCTAAGGCTTCATGTTTTGAGCATGTGACTAGAAGTCCTAATCCTGAAAATACCACACGGTTTCTCTAAGCATAATTCTCTAAGGTCAAGATATCTATTGTTGTTCCTAAGGAAAAAAATTCCATACCTGTGGTGGAGTTGGGAAGCCGTTTCTTTGCACTTCCTATAGATATTCTTTGTTGCAGAGCATCAAAAAAGGACTGAGGAATGTGGAACACCAGTGGCTCTGGTTTGCCTATATCAAATAAGAAGAAACTCGTTTAAAGAAGCTCAGTGGGCTTTCTGACACGTAGGGAGAAGTGGAAGAAATGGAATTGGATGGCACTAACAACTAAAAATGCCACTGAGACTGCTTTATACAGAGGCAAAAAGAAGGCTTTGATTGACCTTTATGAGTCAAGCACTGTCACCAGCCCTACTCTTGATCTCTATTATGACAAATACAACAGACCCTTGTCATCTGCCAAAGATAACTTTTCAATTCCTCAGTTTCATAAACACCAGCATAGCCCAGACTTTTCCCTTTAAAGAGTATCTGAAATGAGGTGAGTACAATGAGGCTGAGTTGAGAAGGTAAATTTGATTCAATCCTGCTCACTGTCTCCAAGCATTTGCTATGTGCATTTATGTCCAAGCAAAGTAACTGCAAGGTGTCACTCAGATGGTCTGGGCCAAGAGTGCCACAAAGTCAGGACACTGTTTATCCAACAAGCATCGGTCTTTCTCTCTGAATATGATCTCTAAGAAGGCAAAATGTTTTGAAAATACGTAAAAAACCTCTTATAGAAACTTGCAAGACACTAAGGTCAACAAAAAGGCAGCAGAAACAATGTTAGCGGAGGGGTTGGAAGAGGTCAGAGTTTTCTTTAAAAACTGTCCATGAGGAGGGTGCCTGGCTGGCTCAGTGGTAGAGCAAGTGACTCTTGATCTCAGGGTTGTGAGTTCAAGCTCCACATCAGGTATAGAGCTTACAAACAAAACAAAACACAAACAAAAAAACCTGTTCCAGAACTACTATCTGGCTAGATACAACTTAAAGAATGGTTCTTTTTTTTTTTTAATTTGAGAGAGTGCATGCAGACACAGGAGTGGGGTGTTGGGGAGGAGCAGAGAGAGAGAGTGGGTATCTTTTTAAAAAAATATTTATTTATTTTTGAGAGAGAGAGCATGAGCAGGAAGGGGCAGAAAAAGAGGGAGACAGAGAATCCCAAGCAGGCTCTGCACTGTTGGCACAGAGCCTGATGTGGGGCTCGAACTCATGAACTGTAAGATCATGATCTGAGCTGAAATCAAGAGTTAGACACTTAACTGACTGAGCCACCAGGTGCCCCTGAGAGAGAGAGAGAGAAAGAGAGAGAGAGAGAGAGAGAGAGAATCTTAAGCAGGTTCCACATTCAGTGTAGAGCCCAACATAGGGCTCGATCCCACGACCCTGGGATCATGACCTGAGCCAAATTTAAGGGTCAGACGCTTAACCTACCGAGCCACCCAGACATCCCAAGAATGGTTCTTAAAGAAGACTCTTAAAGACAGTTCAGATGCCTTTTTATTTAAAGAAGTTTTTTTTGTTGTTGTTTTGTTTTTTGTTTTTTTAGGTAGGCTCCATACCCAGTGTGATGCTTGAACTTACAACCCTGAGATCAAGAGTCTCATGCTCTACCAACTGAGCCAGCCAGGCACTCCTCAGATGCCTTTTTGAAACAAAGGTCAAACCAAGAAAAATAAAAATAAAAGGTTTTCTAGAAGTCCACAGAAAGACTTTACGTTCTTTCAAATGTTTTTATATACTTTATTGAATGCAGAATGTCAATGACAAAACTGTCACTGCTTCTGAGTCACTAAAACAGTGATATATGGACAGTTTGGAAAAGTCACCATACAAAGGAATCTTAAAATTTTTCATCTTGAACTTAGATTGTGGGCTACATGCAGAGATCATGACTGGTCTAAAAGAAGTGCTAACTAACTAGAACTCAGGTGATGTGATGCCAGGGCTTAGACGTACAAATTACTCTTGAAAAGCCCACATAAAACATACAGACTCACAGTCCAGGAGAGATGATGATGACTTTGACAAAGGTAGTGGTAATGGAGATGGTGAGGAGGAGTGGTAATGGAGAATGGGACAGAGAGGGACCACCGTGTGCATCTTACATTATTGTTGGCATTCTATCTTTGATTTGGGGAGGTCGGTTTATAGGTACTTATTACATTACTTCAAACAGCAAATAAATACAATTTTAACAGGAAAAAACAGACTATTTTATTTATTTATTATTTTTTTAAGAGAAAGAGAGTAGGGGAGGGGCAGAGAGAGAAAATCCCAAGCAGTCCACATGCTGTCAGTGCTGAGTCCAATGCGGGGCTCAGTCTCATGAACTGTGAGATCAGGACCTGAGGTGTGATCAAGAGTCAGACACTAAACTGAGTGAACCACCCAGGCAGCCCCAAACATAGACTCTTTGAAACTCTTAATTTATTTCATATTTCTAAAAAGTAACTTCTGAAGTTTTATTTATTCTAAATTAATATAAACAAAATTAAACATGTATTGTAAGATCTCTATTCTTGTCTCTTCCCTTACCATGAAGCTGTAACTATTATAATCTTTCAAAACTCATCTGTTGATTGTCTCCTTTTGAGCTACTATTCACTTTGGAGTGTCTTATTTATTTATTTATTTATTTATTTATTTATAAATAATTTTTTCAAGTTTATTTATTTATTTTGAGAGAGAGACAAAGAGAGGGAGTAGGGGAAGGGGAAGGGCAGAAAGCAAGGGAGAGAGAATCCTAAGCAGGTTCCGTACTGTCAGCACAGAGCCTGACATGGGGCTTGAACCCACAAACCGTGAGCTCATGACCTGAGCCAAAACCAATAGTTGGATGATCAACCGACGTGCCACCCAGGTGCCTCGTATGTATGTATGTATGTATGTATGTATGTATTTATGTATTTATTTATTTATAAAAGATTTTATTTTATTTTTTTATAACTTTTTTTTAATGTCAATTTTTGAGACAGAGAGAGACAGAGTGGGGAAGGGGAAGAGAGAGAGGGAGACACAGAATCTGAAGCAGGCTCTAGGCTCTGAGCTGTAAGCACAGAGCCCAATGTACAGCTCTAACTCATGAACTGCGAGATCATGACCTGAACTGAAGTCAGTCACTTAATGAACTGAGCCACGCAGGTGCCCCTAAAGATTTTATTTCATTTTATTTATTTATTTTTAGAGACAGAGAGAGAGTACAAGTGGAGGAGGGCCAGAGGAAGAGGGAGAGAGAATCCCAAGTAGGCTCCACAGTCAGCATGGAGCCAATATGGGGCCTGCACTCACGAACTGTGAGATCATGACCTGAGCAGAAACCAGGAGTTGGACGCTTAACCGACTGAGCCACCCAGGCGCCCCCCTAAATATTTTATTTTTAAATAATCTCTACACCCAATGTGGGGCTCAAACTTGCAACCCTGAGATCAAAAATCACATGTTCTACTGACTGAGCCAGCCAGGCACCTGTTTCATTTTTCAAATGACAGTCATTGGACGCCTGGGTGGCTCAGTCGGTTAAGTGTCTGATTCTTGATCTCAGCTCAGGTCATGATCTCATGGTTCATGAGATGGAGCCCCAAGTGAGGCTCTGTGCTGACAGTGTGGAGCCTGCTTGGGATTCTCTCTCTCCCATTCTCTCTGCCCCTTCCCTGCTCACGTTCTTTCTCTCTCTCTCAAAATAAATAAGTAAACTTAAAAAAAAAGATTAAAATGATAATCATAAATTGCAACATATTCAGCAAAGAACATTACAATTATATGAGGTCTGCAAATATGCTATGAGGAGTGTTTGAAGACCTAAGATGTATCACTTGGAGAAAAGAAGACCTGTCAGGCAGCATGATAGCTATGTGTGCAGTGGTAGGGACTGTCACTTAGAACAGGCCTACTCCATGTGGCTAGAGTGAACCAGAACCAACAGGAAGTACTAGAAGCAAATATTTCTTTAATTTTTTTTTTTCAACGTTTATTTATTTTTGGGACAGAGAGAGACAGAGCATGAACGGGGGAGGGGCAGAGAGAGAGGGAGACACAGAATCAGAAACAGGCTCCAGGCTCTGAGCCATCAGCCCAGAGCCTGACGTGGGGCTCGAACTCACAGACCGCGAGATCGTGACCTGGCTGAAGTCGGACGCTTAACCGACTGTGCCACCCAGGCGCCCTAGAAGCAAATATTTCTACTTAGTGTGAGGAACACTTTCCTCACAGCTCTCACTGTCCAGCAATGTTATGAGCTGCCTGAAAAAGTGGTGAGCTCCTCACTACTGGACAAAGCCTGGAAAACTAGCCATCAAGGATGTTTTTAGCTATGGGCCAGGACTGGTTGGCTGGTCCACCTCTGAAATTGTTGAGGTCCCATGAAGTTATCACAATCAACCCAAATTCAGCCTGTATTCTCCAATCTTCCTTAATATGTCTATGTAACTTTATATAACTATCTTAGTCTCACATATTTAGATTTTTCTCTAAACGTTTTCCTCCCTTGCTCTGATTTTAAGTTTGAGAGTTAGAATGATCTTCTAAGGCTTTGGCATCTCTCTCACCTAACACACGTCCATATACATGTGTGCACAGACAGGCATACCCTAAGACCAAGGCCATCTACCTTTACTTATTATTTACTATTTGCGCTCCTCCATCTCTAAATTCATTCTGCTAGTCCTGTGTTTTAATGATGTGATTATTCCTTTATTTCATTTAAATCTCTACTTTCTTGTGGCCTAATGCACGCTGGACTGAACCCTAATTACTTTTCCTATCAAAACAGAACAGAACTACCATTTGCAACAACATGGATAGAGCCAGAGAGTATAATGATAGGTGAAATAAGTCAGTCAGAGAAAGACAAATATCATATGATTTCACTCTAATGTGGAATTTAAGAAACAAAACAAAGGAAAAGAAGAGACAGAGAGAGAGAGAGAGAAGTCAAGAAACAGACTCTTAACTACAGAGAACAAACTGATGGTTACCAGAGGGGAGGAGAGTCGGGGGATTGGTGAAATATGTGATAGGGATTAAGGAATGCACTTGTAGTGATGAACACCAGATGATGTATGGGATTATGGAATCACTATATCGTATACCTGAAACTAATATAACACTGAATGCTAACTATATTGGAATTAAAACAAAAACTTAAGTCAAAAAAACCAGAATAGAACTACAACACAATTACTTTAATTCTTCTACTTTCAGCAATAGCTAAGTTGGGCAACCAATACTTACCATCAAACTGATAGTGCATGGTTTGATGGATGCGTTCCGTGACACTGGCCAGCCAGTCTTGGAAGGACAGGGTCACTTGAGCCTCATCTAACAGCTGACCACAGGCTAGGAAAAACAAACAAAAAACTTTTCAGTAATTTTTATGGTTTTTTTTTTGCAAAAACAACAGTTAACTGAAGTCTGAAAAAGCTGCGGATTTTGTACAGAAAAGAGCAACAAGCTGAAATTTAAAGAAATTAGATACATTAAATGAAATGGAAAATTCTAGGATTTTTTTTTTAAGAATCCATCTAGAGGGGTGCTGGGTTGCTCAGCTGGTTGAGCGTCTGACTCTTGGTTTGGGCTCAGGTCATGATTTCATGGTTTGTGAGTTCAAGCCTAGCACCAAGCTCTGTGCTGACTGTACAGTGCCTGCTTGGATTCTCTCTCTGCCTCCCCCACTGCTCACTTTCTCTCTCAAAATAAATAAATAAACTTAAAAAAAAAAAAAAAGAATCCATCTAGAAAAAAATTGAAAAGTTGTGATTATTAACCACAGAAGGTTTGCAGCCTTTCAACATTAAACTGCAAATTGGAGGAGAGCCTCGCTGGCTCAGTCGGTGGAGCATGTGACCCTTGACCTTGGGGTCATGAGTTCTATCTTTACATTGGGTGCAGAGATTACTTAAAAATAAAATCTTTGAAAAAAAGAAACTGCAAACTTAAGAATGGCCTTGTATAACGGTTGCTTTAGAGATCTATAAATCAGGAGATAAGGATGCCACAACTATTATTCATTTGAAACTAAAATTCTCATTAGGTAAATGTATTTAGTGATAATTTGGATGAAAATCTATTTTATTTTATTTTATTTTTCCTTTGTACCAAAGGAAGTGATGAAAATCTGTTAAAAATCTTCTACCTGATATTTTTGATTTGTTTACTTCTTGACCTTCCAAAAACATTTATTCCTGGAATATGTCAGTTCTTAGCTAATTGGTTAATTAAGATTTGGTTTTGTATTATATGCTATTTATGTACTGATCTTGTCTTTAAAACCACAGTATGAGTGCAGGGATGATATCTAGTTTTTAATCACTCAGCCATAATATATGAGAGTTAAGAAAATGTTGATCCCCAAATGTATGGGCCTAATTATGCTGAATAGAAAAGTAAATATATAGGCTATGTTCAAATTAAGTTATTTTGTCTCATAAGTTCAGAAAGATAACCATGCTACTGCCTTTAGGTATGTTTTCAAACTTCATTTTTTTTTTAACGCATGTTGACTTTTAATTGATTGATTGATTGATTGATTAAGTAATCTCTATGCCCAACATGGGGCTTGTACTCACAACCCTGAGATCAAGAGTCACATGATCTACTGGCTGAGCCAGCCAGGTGCCCCAAACTTCAACTTGGGAGAACAGATTATATTTGCCTTTCTCAGCGAATATTTATCCCTGCAGAATTATAAAATATATTTCTTCAAGTTTGAGGCTCCACACCAACTGCATGTGGGTAACAGGCAACAAAAGGAAAATATCTTATAGAACATGTGCTGCCAAAACATGAAGGAATCTTTGCTGCGTTTGTCGTTAAAAAGACACGATTTGGGTCTGGGTATGATTTGAAACCAGTGGAACAGAATAGATCGCAGCCTCAGTGCCTGCTCGTGTTTATCTTACCACTCTTTGGGGGATAACATGCAACATTTCTTTTGATTATATTGCTTTGGGCTTCTTTAGGATGATTTTCCACCTCTTTAGCCTACCCTGGCTAAGGGAAACTTACCCTGCCTTTTTAATGAAGAAGCAACCACAGGTTTTTTCAGGCCACTTTTCCTTAGATTACTGCTCACTGCATCCTGAGGCAGCAGTGAACTGTTCGTCTGTGCACCTAAACCACACATCATTATAGTGATTTAATAATTTAATAACATATCTGTAGAATATAAATCAATTCAATATTAATTTCTCAAGAGTCTAAAACATAAAATGTCTTTGCTAAGGTCTAAGTTAGCTTCAGCTTCTAGAAGGAATTAACATTAGCATTAATACATAACATTTTAAGTTTTATATGCTCTTTACTGGAAATTGGGATGTGGGTGTGGGACCTAGAAGTGAAAAGAAGAAAAAAAATTCACCCACTGTTCCCACTTCTCAATCACTATCAATTTTCTGGTGAACTACCAGAAAAATTGTGTGTGTGTGTGTAGCTGATTTTGCTGGTTTAGTGATTTTAAGTAACTGTGATTATCCCAGGATCACCAAATTTAGCAAAAAAAAAAAAATCTAAATTTCAAATAAATGGCTTTTTAATATACGTATGTTCCAAATATTGCATGGGACATACTTATACTAAAAATTATTGTTTGTATGAAAATCAAATTTTACTGAGCATTCTGTATTTTACCTGAGTTATCTAAACATTTCTTTATACTTCTTTATAATAATTTTTAATGGCTGCCTAATATTCTATCAAGTTAATTTATTATGGTTTATTTAACTACCCCTAGCGGTTGGCCCTTATTTGTTTTTAATTTTTCAATATTATAAATAATTGTAAAGTTAACATCTGTGGACAAAATGTTTTTCCTGTATCAAGGATTATTTCCTCAGAATCAGGACTACTGAGTCAAAGGATAAGAACTTTTTTTTTTTTTTTTTTTTTTTGCTTTCAGGTTTTCTTGGGAAAGACCAATAAATAAACATTTAACAACAGTCTCTGCTCTATATTGCTGCCAGAATTACTTCTCAAAAACAGAAATGCCCATGTCACTTTTTTCTCCATCTTTCTCCAACATCCCAGCATCAAAACTCCTGTGCATGACCATTTGACCCACTTCCAAAAATACTCCCTCTCACCACAAAAATGTTCCTACTTACATGTGTAGACTGGTAGTATTTTTCTTTTGTTTAGAGTCTAGGACTTGCAACACTTATTTACAAAAGCACTTCACTATTTTCATATTGATTTATATGACTCCTTAATTGCCACTGGTACATTTACATTAAAAAAGAAAAAATATATATATGATGCCACATGTTGAAAATACAGATAAGAAACTATACTCTTAAATTAGTGCAGAAGATATAATTAACCATTGTCACAAATTTTTAAAAATGCTCTATGGATGAAAACTTCATAACACTATCCTATGGCAAATTAAGGTATAAAACTGGCCCAAATATTTAAGGGATAAATAAAATATACAATAATAAAAGGAGAATCTGGTTGGATCTTATACTCAGCCAAAAGAACCAACTCTTAGCTCAATTTCACAAAGAATTA